>NC_140989.1:146639648-147855775 GCF_052327205.1 Somniosus microcephalus
AGTTATTTGAGATTAAACGTCTCATTTGCCACACAACTATCCTGAACTCAATCTACAAGCACACCTAAACATTTATTGTTTTGCCTAGAGTGTCAATTATCCTATCAGTGACTCAATTAGTACATTAGCATGTGAATGATCCAGACTATTAAATTGCTCCTTTAAACACCTCCACACCTGTTTCCAACAATGCCACCACACCCCTTACCTCATATGTTATACCTTAGCAGTACATCACTTGATCTTTTCAATACTACATTTTTATTTTGTCTATTTATACACTCATTTAATGCCACAGCCTGTTTAAAATCAGAAGCACAAAATAAATGTTATTCAAATTTCCAGTGAGTTTAAAAAATAGAATCCATTATTGGCATCATAAACTTTGATTTTAAATAACAAAAATGACCTGGGTTAAGCAGTACCTGGGTTCAATCAGTTCACCACAAGTCTCTAAAGTGCCTAATATTGCTTTAAACTTACAGTAAAGGTGTTCTGTTGTCATACTGGCTGCCAGCAAATCCACACATCAGTAATGTTCCTGACTCCTTGCTGAACGTGAGAGAAACAGGTAAAATACTTTCTGTCTCTTTGATTAAACAAGGCATGCTGCTGGAGCTAAGTACAGAGCAGCTGTTTAAGATCTGACAGCAAAGCTTAAACCTAAACACAGTGTGTTTATGTAACTCAGCTTCTAATCAGGGCAAGCGTGTAATCCACTGACATAAAGTAGCTCTAAGAGTTCGAATTAAGGCAATTTCCTTTGAGTGCAACCCCCTCCCCCAATTCATATGTGAAATCATCAAACGTCTACAAATAAAAGGTCAGTTTTCAACAACTTTCAACAGATTTATTATGAGCTAACGCATGCTTGGTTTCTCCCAGATGGTTTTACTTAGGGACTTTATTCTTATGTGAAGTATTTTTGCAAGAAGTTGCATTTTCTAGGAAGAGCTTCACTTTTTTTCCCCTCTATTCGAAATCAAAGTGCAGGTTATGAAAATATATCCAATGCTAAAATGATCATGTGTTTTGCCAGTTTATCATAGGTTTTACATTTTAACAAATGGTTATCCATTCCAACATCATGTTGTAATATGATGTATGCTAATATACATGAGGGTTGATAAAAGTGGGGGGGGGGGAAATACGGATCTGCCCAAACAAGCACAGCAAAAAACAACGGGTGATTTTTAGGGTGTATTTACACTGCAACTATAGCATTGGTGTGAAGCAGTTTCACTTTGCACTTTCTCTGGAAAGCAGACTAAATTTCAGAGCCAGGACCCAATGCGACATGGAAGTGAAAGTCCCGGTGGACCACACAAGTTTACTAAGGCGTGAAATCAGAACTACTTCACACTGATGCTGAACATGGAGTGTAAATGCACCCTTAAGTTTTAAATTGGAAATCAATGCAGTTTTGCCCTCTGTTGTTACATGCCTGTTCCAACGCAAAATGATTACAAGGAGGTGGTGAGCAGAAAACATGGTGCCTTTGTACATTTAGCTTTTTAACACTTACTTGATGACTAGCATTAAATAAACTCAGAAACAAAATAACGATAATATAGGAGGGCGGTTTCGCTCACTCTCGCAGCTAACATTACAACAATTTGAACTGGAAAAGAAACAGAAACCCTTTTTGTTTCACTAAATCTCTCATCGTGTCTTTCTGCATGTAAACTTTTATTTCCAGTTGTTCAGATTCCAAGTTAAATTGAAAGAAATTACGACGACATACCTCAGCATGAATACGTGACTTTGCCCATTCATTTGCTGAATATCCATCAGTAGTTGCCATCTATGCCAACATGTCTCTAAAACTGACAAGATATCATTATTGTAGTGCCAGAGGACAGAAATGAACAAAGCTGTGTCCTTATCCTGTCTTAACAATGGAGGCCTATTCTCTTTCACTGCACCTGAGATAGAAGGTCTCTTAACCGATGAACTTTTCATTGTTTCGGTACCAGATACTTTGTGGTTTGTCTCATACTTAGCCCTTGGCCATAACCACATTATTTTCTTACAAGGGGCCCTTCCTCTCACCACATCCCTTTACTACTGTATCATCTGAACTAAATAAATGATGTCATCACATCCAGCCTAGCCATATGTGCAGATGCTTTATTTTTTTTTGTTGTCTCATTGCAACCAGAAATCCAAAAGGAGGAACAAAAGTATCATTTGTGAAAAGCAGAGATTAGACATAGCTTTAGGGTTTTAGTAAGACACCTGTCTCTTCTAAAGGGCTAGTATAGGAGGAAGGGCCTGGTCACGGAAGTTACTGGACTGCTTATTAACTCCTATCAGAAAAGGCGACGAGAATGGCAATTTATTTGATCAGAGAAGCCTTTCTAAGGCCACAGCTGAATGTTCACGTTTATCTCTGTTTCGAATAAAAGTACCATACTTAAACTATGTAAATTGACTTGCTTAAATTTAATTTCAAAACATCTCCTGACATCTTTAAGAAGAAAGCTTCCCTGCTGTCACAGTTGGCAAATGCGTCACCCAGTTTGGTACTGAGACGCATGGAGCAGGAAGGTCCAAAGTTCGATCCCTAATCTAAGCGCAATTAGCTGATCTGAGCCAGAGCGGCAATTGGGCCCCTCAATTGGCCTCTGCACCCCAGGCCAGTGGCATGGATATTGGCCCGCAGAAAAGAATCGGGGTTCACTTGTGGTGCCCCTTGTAGTTGAATAGGCTGTTAGCACTCCCTACCCAGGCTCGCACACGATAAGCGAGCCACTTTTGCGAGTTACTGGGAGGAAGGATCTTTAATTTGAATTAAGTTTGTGCAAATGGATTGATTCAATTCCTGGCTCCCTTCTATACCATTATATTGCTTGGCATATGCCACAGTTCATGCAACAGGTGTAAACATAAAACAGTGATAGATTGTACTACTGCAAAAAAAGGTGGGCAAGTGGCAGAAGATCACTCACACGGGTGTATAACTCACAGCACCAGTTCACAAATCATAACAATCTGTGTGAAGGTGTGACTTAAGAGACTGGATCCTGTGGTGGTACAAGCATCGACTAAAAGGAAAAAGTGAATGGGCTCCCAGGTGAAAGGAATAATTTATTGAGAATAATGGATACATGGGAGTGATTCCAAGGCAGTAAGAGATGTCATAAACCTAACAACAAAGCTCAAGCAGTTTATGGCTGCTATCTATTATTTTTATAAGGTAGGCTGTGAGGGTAATGCTGGTGGTTTTATATAGTCTGGGGTCTATTCCTCCCGACACACTGAATTCGGTAAAGATCAGCCAATGCGTCCCTGCCGTTGATGTGTGATGACATTCATGTTGCAAGGTGAATATCCATGGTGTATTCAGTGTGAGTTTATGGAATATTAATTGGCAATTGATTATTGGGCGATACGGGGGTTTGGGGGGTGGGGGAGGGGAGTAGATTTTCAACTTGTAGATCAGCCGCTCGTTATAGAAACCATCCGGTTTTCTTTTCCATTGAAATCACTGGTTTCTATAATGGGAAGCGGCTCAGCAACATCAGTTTTACACCCAGGCAGCAAGTTGAAAATCTATCTCATGCAGTTGGTCTATATTATCACAAAATTAGCAACTTATTTGTTTACAATAAAAACTATAACAACAATGCTTTATACAGCACATTTAATGTAAAATGTCCCCCAAGGCGCTTCACAGGGGCATTATCAAACAAAATTTGACACTGAGCCACATAAGGAGCTACTGTGACAGGTGACCAGAAGCTTGGACAAAGAGGTAGGTTCTAAGAAGCATCTTAAAGGAGGAGAGAGAAGCGGAGAGGTTTACAGAGGGAATTCCAGAGCTTAGGGCCTTGGCAGCTGATGGCGTGGCCACCAATGGTGGAGTGATTAAAATCAAGGATGCGGAAGAGGCCAGAATTGGAGGAGCATAGAGATCTTTTTGACCCAAAACGTTGACTCTATTTCTCTCTCCACGGATGTTGCCTGGCCTGCTGAGTTTTTTCCAGCATTTTCTGTTATTTCGGATTTCCAGCATCCGCAGTATTTTGCTATCGTAGAGATCTCAGAGGCTTGTAGAGCTGGAGAAGATTACAGAGCCAGGGTGGGGCGAGGCCATGGAGGGAATTGCAAATAAGGATGAGAATTTTTTAATTGAGGCGTTGTTGGACTGGGAGCCAATGTAGGTCAGTGAGCACAGGGGCGATGGGTGAACAGGACTTGGTGCGAGTTAGGACACAGGCAGCAGAGATTTGCATGAGTTAATATAGGATGGAAGATGGGAGGTCGGCCAGGAGAACATTGGAATAGTCTAGAAGTAACAAAGGTATGGATGAGGGTTTCAGCAAGAGATGAGCTGGAGCAGGTGTCCGGTCGGGCAATGTTCCAGAGGTGGACAATAGTCCAAACCCCTTTCTATTCTTGCCCACACCCCCCATATTTTTTAATCCTATCCTGAAGGCACTCAATAACACTGAGATACATTTCTGCGGCCATTCAATTCGACGTTGACCATGGCTGCTCTTTATGTGCAATCCTATACAGTGAGCGATGGCAGCCTATTCAACTATGGGAGATCTCATACAAGTCTTATTTCTTCTCCAGCTAAGGTTCACAGACATGTACTTTCTAGTAGGTGTCACTGAACAGCGATCAGGATCAGAATCCTGCCTGATTTTTATCCCTCTCTCTCAAAGCACGCTGACACCAATTGTAGCCTCCTTACACCATCCCAATTCCGCAACAGTGTGCTATTTTTATGTTAGTTTAGAGTCAGTGTTTGTTTATATGTTTCCAAAGAATTGATCTAAACAAGCGCTTCACTGCACAGTTCAGAAAATAGGTTTATTTAAATAGGTTTAAATAACAGCACTGATTCCACCCTCTTGCCAGCTGCTCACTCAGGCTGAACCCAATAGTGTGCAACCTCAGTGACCTGTTCAACCCTAAATGGAGCTTGGAAACCCCCATCTGATCACTACAATGACCAGGTGTCAGCCTGGCTCAGTGGTAGTACTCTAGTCTCTGAGTCATAAGGTTAAAGCTACACTCCAGAGACTTTGAGTACATAGTCTAGGCTGACCTGTCGGTGTGGTACTGAGGAAGTGTGGCACTGTTGGAAGTGCTGTCTTTCAGGTGAATCATTAAACGGAGGGCCTGTTCGCCTGCTCAGGTAGGCATACACGAGATGAGCTTCTGACCACTCATCTGCGCCATCACTAAGATCGCCTACTTCCACCTCTGCAACATTGCCCAACTCCGCCCCGCCTCAGCTCATCTCCCTCCATGGCCTCACCCCTCACTATCTCTGTAACCTCCTCCAGCACCTACAATCCTCTGAGATCTCTGCACTCCTCCAATTCTGGCCTCTTGCGCATCCCCTATTTTAATCGCTCCACCTTTGGCGGCCGTGCCTTCAGCTGCCTCGGCCCTAAGCTCAATAATACCCTCCCTAAACCTCTCTGTACCTCTCTCTTCTCCTTTAAGATGCTCCTTAAAACCTATCTCTTTGACCAAGCTTTTGGTCATCTGTCCTAATATCTCCTTATGTGGCTTGATGTCAAATTTTGTTTGATAACGCCCCTGTGAAGCGCCTTGGGACGTTTTACTACACTAAAGGCGCTATATAAATGCAACCTGTTGTTGTTGTTGTTACATAGAAGCTATAACATGGAAATGCGATCAGCCCGACTGCCTGCCTCTCTTCCGCGGCCGCGTTCGCGCCCAGGTGGTCCTGGAGATGGAACACGCGGTGTCCACCGACACGCTCGAGGCCTTCCGCAACCGGTGTGCACTGCAGGGATTGGAGTGCATCATCACCCCCGGCAACCAAATTTTAATTTAATTTGTTAAGTTTCATTTGATGTATTTTTGTTAAGCTACAGTTTTTATTTATTGATCACACCAAAAGAGCAACATGGAAATGGACCATTTGATCCAACCAGACCATGTTAGTGTTTACCCTCCAGACGAGCAAATTGTCCTAATCACATATACCTACCCTGTTCACATTTCGTTTTTCCCCTTTTCTTTCATCCACCTAGCCAATCTAATTTTGAAAGTTGACACTGAGGTAGATTTTAACCCCTAGTGGATTTCAGGCAGGCAGGGGGCAGACCAAGTGCATAAAGCACTCGCATGGCTAAGTTTGAGGCCCGGGATAATTTAACTTACGGGCCTCTTCTGCATAGCGCCAGTCAGTTGCCCGCCCGAAACGGGTGGAAAGTGGCGGCATGCCCGATGGGCAGGAGTGGAAGGTCGGGTGGCCTCTACCAAAGAAAGGCTCAGCCAGCAAGCAAGAATGTCACGGAAAGAGGGTTTCGGGAGGGTCTTGCAGTAGGGAAGGGGACACAGGAACCTTCATTTATGTCTTTGTCACCTTAAGACTTACTTTCTCCAAAACACACTCTCCTGTTTGCCAAGTTCCATCTGACACAAACTCCATTTCATCCAGACCTCAGCCACTTGTATCCTATCCCACCTCAGCTGCTTATATCTTATCCCATAGGTCCTGCATACCTATTGTCTCCTTGACAATCTCCATCGGCTCCTCATGCTCCAGCACATAGCCGTTCAAATCCATGTTCTTGTGTCCAAACTTCACTGTGGCTTCATTCCATCCTACTTCAGTAGATTGCTCAAGGCCTACATCTCCGCACGTACCCTCTATTCTAATGCTGCTCCACTGTGCATTCCCCAGTACCCTGCTCATTTGAGAGTGGCACAGCCTTCAGCCAACATGCTCCTGCACTCTGGAATTCTGTTCGGCAACCCCTCCACCTGGCCATCTGCTTTCCCACCTTCAATCTCTCCTGCCTTCCACCCTATCACAGACCTTCCCTTTTGCTCTTTCCTCCCCTCCCCCCTTTCCCTGCCTCTGTACTTGCTTAAAACCTATTACATACCTAACATATCCAGTTCTGACAAAAGGTCATCGACCTGAAACGTTAACTCTGTTTCTCTCTCCACAGATGCTGCCTGACCTGCTGAATGTTTCCAGCATTTTCTCTTTGTATTGCCAATTTGCTATCACCTGTTTTACACTATCGCTCAAAGTCAAAATGACCCCCAGAGAGAGAGAGAGAGACAATGAGAGGGGAATTTAAAATAGCAAGAGATGGGGAGGTCAGGGTTCCACCTGCAGACAGAATTGGGGAATTTTGCAAAGTTATCATCTAATCTGCATTTGGTGTCCCCAACATAGAAGAGACCGTACCATGAACAACAAATACAGTATAATAGATTGGAAGAAGTATACGTAAATTGCTATCTCAGATGGATGTTTGGGGCCCTGGATAATGGCGCAGTATTTTATTTCAGATTTCCAGCATCCACAGTATTTTGCTATTATATCTGTATTATCAGTGCAGGAACATAATCACTACTCTGCTGTACCCTGGTTAAATTCATTCACTGTAAAACAAGAATGGAAACACATCTCCTCCCCAGTTTCAGGGTGCTGAGGTCAATTGTAGTGCCCTAACCCACACCACCTGAATTAACTAACTCAGCACTGACTGTGGATCTAGCCTGGGAACTTACAGCTCCACCAGTGGTCTCGCGAGTAAAGGCACCTGCTGGGTCCGTACTGATCACTAGCCCCAATTTCATCCCTGGTCTCTGCTGAGTTGGTTACTGGGGAACCACTAATTGGCCTCAGTAATTATCTTGATATTGTAATGACCAAAACTCCTGCCATTGGCTACACTTAGGAATGCAAATGACCAGGCTCACTTTGTTCCATTAACAATGGAAACCTCCTTTATTCTGAGTCTTGGAGATGATCAGATTGGGCTCAACTGTGAAACACTTGTCAACATAAAGCCAGTGTCAGTTGTGGCTCAGTTGGTAGCGCCCTTGCCTCTGAGTCAGAAGGTTGTCAGTTCATATCCCACTCCAGAGATTTGAGCACAAAAATCTAGGCTGACACTTCAATGCAAGTACTGAGAGAGTGCTGCACTGTCGGAGGTGCTGTCTTTCAGATGAGACATTAAACTAAGGCCTCGTCTGCTCTCTCAGGTGGACGTAAAAGATGCCATGGCATTATTTTGAAGAAGAGCAGGGGAGTTATCCCTGGTGTCCTGGCCAATATGTATCCCTCAATCAACAGCACAAAAAAAACAGATTATCTGCTCATTATCACATTGCTGTTTGTGGGAGTGTGGGAACTTGCTGTGCGCAATTGGCTGCCGCATTGCCTACATTACAACAATGACTACACTTCAAAAGTACTTAATTGGCTGTAAAGTGCTTTGGGAGGTCCAGAGGTTGTGAAAGGCGCGACAGAAATGCAAGCTTTTCTTTCTTTTGCCAACTCTAACCACGTGGTGAGGAGAAAAGTGCAAATATCAGTAAAAGAAAAAAAGTTGTGCCAACTAGTCTTTATATAATATGAGATACACTATTAGCCACCAACTCCATCCCTCTCCCTAGCCACTGTCTGAGGCTGAACAATACTGTTCGCAACCTTGGCGTCCTATTTGACCCTGAGCTGAACTTCCGACTCCATACCCACTCCATCACCACAACCGCCTACTTCCACCTCCATAACATCGCCTCTCTTCGCCCCTGCCTCAACTCTTCCGCTGCTGAAACCCTCATCCATGCCCTTGTTGCCTCTAGACACGACTATTCCAATGCTCTCCTGGCCAGCCTCTCACCTTCCCCCCTCCATAAAACTTGAACTCAACCAAAACTCTGCTGCCTGTATCCTAACTCGTACCAAGTCCCGTTCACCCATCACCCCTGTGCTCACTGACCTACATTAGCTCCCAGTCCGGCAAAGCATCAATTAAAAAATTCTCATCCTTGTTTTCAAATCCCTCCATGGCCTCGCCCCTCCCTATCTCTGGAACCTCCTGCAGCCCTACAAACCTCCAGGATCTCTGCGCGCCTCCAATTGTGGCCTCCTGCGCATTTCCGATTTTCATCGCTCCACCATTGGCGGCCGTGCCTTCAGCTGCCTAAGACCTAAGCTCTGGAAATCCCTCCCTAAACCTCTCCTCCTTTAAAACACTCCTGAAAACATACCTCTTCAACCGAGCCTTAGGTCACCTGCCCTAATATCTCCTTATGTGGCTCGGTGTCAAATTTTGTTTGATAATCGCTCCTGTGAAGGGCCTTGGGTCGTTTTTCTACGTTGAAGGTGCTATATAAATACTAGTTATTGTTGTTGTATTTGTAAACACTGGTAGAAACAAGTATAAGTCTTCACTAACTTTCTCTATTAGCTGTTGAAATGGTTTGAGCACCCTGCTTGGAAGAGAGAGTTAACAATGTTTTATTGCAAAAGCTTTGCAAATACTGAGAATCAGGATCCGCCAAATCTGGTCCAAGTTCAAAATTGGCCGAAATAGACAATATAAGAGATAATGGTTCCTGTAACTTAAAATAGGTCCTGACGTACTCCCAGTAACATGAGCCCCTATAAGTCAGACTTAACAGATGCAACAGCAGAAAGAAAGAACAACATCTCGACTCCAGCTCTGTTGGTTTCAGAATTATTTATCCAGACTAGGTGTAAGCTGAGCTGCGACAATCATTTTTTTATTCGTTACATAGAAACATAAAAACATAGAAGATAGGAGCAGGAGTAGGCCATTCAGCCCCTCGAGCCTGCTCCGCCATTTAATGAGATCATGGCTGATCATCCAAACTCAGTACCCTGTCCCTGCCTTCTCCCCATATCCCTTGATCCCTTTAGCCTTAAGAAATATAGCTAACTCCTTCTTGAATATACTTAATGAATTGGCCTCAACTGCCTTTTGTGGTAGAAAATTCCACAGGTTCACCACTCTCTGGGTGAAGAAATTCCTCCTCATCTCCGTCCTAAATGGCTTACCCCTTATCCTTAGATTGTGACCCCTGGTTCTGGACTCCCCTGCCATCGGGAACATCCTTCCTGCATCTAGTCTGTCTAGTTCGTTAATGGGATGTGGGCGTCGCTGGCAAGGCCAGCATTTATTGCCCATCCCTAATTGCCCTCGAGATGGTATTGATTGGTATATTGTAGGATGAAGCCATTTTCTTTCTTTAGTGAGGTGTTATTTAGCCTTTTTATAAAATTCCCACAAAAGGATTTTGTAGTGTATTAATTAGTGGTTTAATTTCCTGGTTTCTCTCCTGAAGGTGCTGCCTCTTGCTGGGGTGTGGTTCCATGTATGCCATCTCTCCAGTACCTCAGCCAAGTGACCATTGCTCACAAGGCTAGAAAGTGGGTATCAGCAAGTACTCAATTGTGAAGATCGGCACAGCTAAGCAGATCCGCTTCTCACCTGTGCTGACCCGAATGAACTTTTTAGCACAGGTCACTGGATACCATCCAGGACTGGGAACGTTGGCTGACATTTTCCTTCACCAGCCCAGGGATGCTAAGGTCAATTGTAGCATCCAACTGCTGCCCCATCTGAGATCAACAACCTCAGCACAGGCTGGGGATCAAATCTGAGGTCTTCTGGTCTGCCTGGCTTGGTATCACACCACCACAACACGGTGTATTTACCCAGTGAGGGAGCTCTATTCATTTACTTTAAGAGAGCATTAAAAGATTTTGGAGTAAGAATTATCCTTGGGAACAAATATATATTTTGAATTGAATTGAACTTCTCTATCAGCAGCATGTGTAGAGATTAGCTATAATCAAGTGTCAGCTTGCAGTCTTGTCCTTGAGTCATAAGGTTGTGGGTTCGAGCTCCAGTCCAGGGTCTGAGTACATAATGTAGGCTGACACTTCAGTGCAATACTGAGGGTATGCTGCATAGTTGGATGTGCTGTGTCAGATGAGGTGTTTAACAAGGGCCCTCTCAGCCTGTTCAAGTAGATATAAAAGATCAGAAGAGTTCTCCCACTGTCTTGACCAACATTTATTGCTCAACCAACAACATTAAAACAGACTAGCTGGTTATTTATCTCTGCTATTTATGGGACCTTGCTGTGTGCAAATTGGCTGCCACATTTTGCCTACATAACAACAGGGACTACACTTCAAAATTATTCTTGGCTGTAAAGTACATCTGGTCTGCCCACTTGTCCAGGATTATCCTGGAGAGCAAAGATAATCCCTGGCTTCTTTTCTCCACAATCGAACTTATCCTTATACGTATCTCGCTTCTTGGCTCTGCCTCCATTTTTGTTTCATTACGCTGCTGTGGGAGATTATTCTTAACAACAACTTGTATTTATATAGCACCTTTAATGTAGTAAAATGTCCCAAGATTCTTTGCATTCTAAAACAAATTTTGACACCGAACCACACAAGGAGACACTAGGGCAGATAGAGTACATTTTAAGGAGCCTCTTAAAGGAGGAGAGAGCGGTAGAGAGGCGGAGAGGTTTAGGGAGGGAATTCCAGAACTTAGGGCTTAGGCAGCTGAAGGCACGGCCACCAATGGTGGAGCGATTAAAATCAGGGATGATCAAGAGGCCAGAATTAGAGGAGCATAGATATCTCGGAGGGTTGTAGGGATGGAGGAGATTACAGAGATAGGGAGGGGCGAGGCCATGGAGGGATTTGAAAATATGGATAAAATTTTTTAAATTGAGGCGTTGCTTAACCGGGAGCCAATGTAGGTCAGTGAGCACAGGGGTGATGGGTGAACGGGATTTGGTGTAAGTTAAGACATGGGCAGCAGAGTTTTGGATGGCCTCAAGTTTACAGAGGGTAGAACGTGGGAGGCCAGCCAGGAGTTCATTGGAATAATCAAGTCTAGAGGTAACAAAGGCATGTATGCGGGTTTCAGCAGCATCTGAACTGAGTCAGGGGCCGAGTTGGGCAAATTATCGGAGGTGGAAATAGTCAGTCTTAGGGATGGCACAGATATGTCGTCAGAAGCTCATCTCGGTGTCATGACACCAAGGTTGCGAGCAGTCTGGTTCAGCCACAGACAGTTGCCAGGGAGAGGGATGGAGTCGATGGCTAGGGAACAAAGTTTGTGGCGGGGACTGAAGACAATGGCTTTGGTCTTCCCAATATTTAGTTGGAGGAAATTTCTGTTCATCCAGTACTGGATGTCTGACAATTTAGAGACAGTGGAGGAGTCGAGAGAGGTGGTAGTGAGGTAGAGCTGGGTGTCATCAGCGTACACGTGGAAACTGACGCTGTGTTTTCGGATGATGTCGCCGAGGGGCAGCATGTAGATGAGAAATAGGAGGGGGCCAAGGATAGATCCTTGGGGGACACCAGAGGTAAATGTGCAGGGGTAGGAAGAGAAGCCATTGCAGGTGATTGTCTGGCTATGATTAGATAGATAAGAATGGAACCAGGCGAGTACAGTCCTACCCAGCTGGACGACAGTGGAGAGGCATTGGAGGAGGATGGTGGGGTCAACCATGTCAAAGGCTGCAGACAAGTCAAGAAGAATGAGGAGGGATAGTTTACCTTTGTCACAGTCACAAAGAATGTCATTTGTGATTTTAAAAAAGGCCGTTTCGGTACTGTGGCAAGGGCGGAAAACTGATTGGAGGAATTCAAATATGGAGTCCTGGGAAAGATAGGCACGGATTGGGAGGTGACAATATGTTCAAGGAATTTGGAGAGGAAAGGGAAGTTGGAGATGGGCGGTAGTTTGCAAGGACGGACAGGTCAAGGGTTGTATTTTTTGAGGAGAGGGATAATGACGGCAGATTTGAAGAAGAAGGGGACAGTACCAGAGGAGAGAGAAACATTAATAATATCAGCTAACACAGGAACCAGGAAGGGAAGTTGGGTGGTCAGCAGTTTAGTGGGAATAGGGTCGAGGGAGCAGGAAGTGAGTCTCATGCTCGGAGAGGGCATGAGGGGAGATCGGAGAGAAACTAAAGAAAGATGTGAGTTCAGGACTAGGGCAAGGGGAACCTTAGAGGAAGTTTGGCCCAATGGGCTAGGGGAAGGGAGGGAAGTGGCAGAGGCAGCTGATTGGATGGTCTCAATCTTAGTCACAAAGAAGTCCATGAACTCCTCACACTTTTTGTTAGAGGTGAGTGGGGTTTAAGAAGACAGTTTGTAGTAGAGAAAAGAAGCCGGGGGTTATCTTTGCTTTCCAGGGTGATCCTGGAATAGTGGGGAGTTTTGGCAGATGAGAGCAGGACCTGATAGTATGTTATGTGGTCCAGCCAGATCTGGCGCTATTTAAATACAAGTTGTTGTTGGATGTGAAAGTCACTATATAAACAAAGCCTTTTTTAATGCATATTTGTGCCAAATTGGAATAGTTGTTTTATGTATTCTGTATAGGAGTTGATAAAAAAAAAAACGAATAAAAGGGATCAACAAAAGGAGAATCACTCCTAATTTCTTTACCTTCATTTTCTATCTAACTGGCTGACTGATATGTTGGATGAGTTCTTAACCAGTTTTGAGATTACTTGTTTAATATTTCTTCTTTTTTAATTTTCCAATTTTTTTCCTCGCCCTTCCTGAAGGTATTGAATCCTTTCTGTGCTAGTTTCATTAGTGTCAGGAATCCTCTGGTACCTCACTCAGATGGGAATTATTCATATGAGAGCCTTGATGGTGAGTGTTGGCAGGCTATTCTGTCATGGGGGCATTGCAGTTGAGCTCATTGCTGTTCTCATCCAATGTTCACACACAAACATTTCCAGCAGGGGTTGCTCAGAAGTGGAAACTTGGTCCCGCTAGCCAGGGAGGCTGAGACCAACTGTTGTCCTCTCCAGCCCAGGGATGCTGAGGCCTACTGGAATCAGGCAACTTAGCCCTGGGATTAAATCCGGGACTTTCTTGGTCTGTGTGCCTCAGCTACTCACAAGATGTCTAATTTAAAATAATACATCATGTAAAATATAATTCCATAATTTCCTTTTCCTTTTACAAAGAGGAAAGGAAGCTAAGATAAGTAAGAGATAAGCTTGAAAGAAAAGCATTTTATAAAATGTTTGCAAAGTTGTCTAAACACTTGCATTTTTGGGTGGGGGTGGGAAAGTCTCAAGATTACATTCTCAACAGTGTTGCTGACTGAGCCAAGCTGACAATATTATACATATTAGAGCTTCTATATAACAAGTGCAAAAACAAATGATAACAAGGGACATGTCTTTTACGACTACCTCTGAAATGGAGGGGGTGGAGGTGACCATGCTAATTGTGCAATTTATAAAAGAGAATCAACTTGCTTAATTGCTAAATTGGCAAAGCCATCATATTGATGAGCCACAGAAACCAGAAACTTTCACGTCCCATTCCTAATCTGTGTTGAGTTACCTACACACAGCTGGAGTGACAGTCGGGTGCTAGTCGGCCTCAACACCATAGGGCCGTGGAGGAGAAAATCAGCTATGACCCCCCTACTCTTCATCACTCCCCAGTAACCTGTTTCTATGCTGTAAATACTATGTAATTCTATGTCATTTTAAGCATGTGCCCAATTTCCTGGTTGTCTAGTACCAGTGTGGTTACAATTCACTGGTATTTGATTGGGGTAAGAATCCAATTCACTGGTGGTCTAGTTGGGAGTGGGGCTCTGAGTCCAATATTTTGGTGATACACAGGTAGTGTGCAGTTAACTTGCTGGTTTGGCGGAAACATGTGTCAGTCTGGGTCAATATCCCTCCACCATTTTCTTTTCAGACTTTGAATTTGGAACAATCCAAATTTTAGGGATTCTGAATTAAATATAAAGCTGGAATTAATTGAAATGATTATTCCCATAAACCAGATGAGTAGATAATTCCAGATGATGGGATTCCGCTTGCAGTGATGAGTATCAGAGCAGAGACTACAAGACTCCACATTGAAGAATATTGTGCTTATTGTAATACACTTAACAGAGCATGCTCCTGTAGAAAGCCAGTGTGAAATTTTGACTACGTAAAGATCAATGGGCTAGAAATTCATCTACTTATTGCCACTCCACAGCGCCATGAAATAGCGATAAAATGGTGGGTGCTGCTCTTTTGCCAGTTGGTGGTAGGTCCCGCGGCGGCCACCATATGCGTGTCCCCCTTTGCGCTGCCGGTAACTGGTAGCACCCTGAAAGAAAAAATGGTGGTGTGGTGACGTCAATCGGCGTGCAACGACAACTTAACGTCACCAACGCGAACTTCGAGACGAGCGCTGAATTCAGTGCTGGGTCCTAAACAGGCTGACAGTAGCGATGTCTGCAGCTCTTAAAGAGACACACACATCATTAGGTAAGTTTGAATGTAAGGTTTTGGACTGGGCTTTTTGATTTTATTGAAGTGGAGGCTTGCTGCAGTAGATGCGAAAAGTTTATTAAGTGTGTAGGAAGTGCTGCTGGATGCTTGCAAGGACTCGGATGGTAAATGAAGGCCTTTGAGAAGACAGAACATGCTGCAAATACTTAGCACATCAGGCAACATCCGTGGAGAGAAAAACAGAGTTCACGTCTCAGGTCGAGATGCTGCCTGACCAGCTGAGTATTTCCAGCATTTTATTCTGTCATTTCACATTTACAGCATCCGCTTGCGGAGGGAACAGGAAGACACAGAAGAGGAGGAAGCCACAGAAGAGGAAGTCGCAGAGGAGGAATCAGACGGAAGGATTCATCCCAGACAGCCCCTTTGTGGCCGGGACATCCAGATGGAATCATTCGCCTCCGGTCTCCGTGACCATAACTTCAATTCCCCTTTCAACATTAGTCCCACACCTTACCTTCCATCTGTTACTGACCATCACAATGTCCTCTTGGTTATGATGCTAAAATAAAAGCCACCACAAAGTAAACTTTCCAATCCACCTATATACATCTATCCATCCAATGTTACATCAAGAAATCAACTCATCATCCGTATGCACTCTCTTAATGACTGTCTTGTTTGCGTGTGCCTTTGCCTATCCTACTGATGTCACCTAGTGCTACCCAGTGGCTGCAGCATGGCTGGTGGAAGGCTGCTGACATTCAGTGGGGGTCACTGCAAATGTCCTTGCTGGTTGACCTTGAGGAGCTGGTGGCTGGGAGTGTCAAATCAATCTTCTTCTGTTCTTGCTCTTCTTCACTCTCCTCTCCCTCTTCTTGGTCACCCATTGGCTGGGCAGGCTGCATTTCTTGGGTGTGTGAAATCAGGAAGGCACAAGGGTGAAATTGTGGTGATGAGGATGTGCCTCGTGATTGGTGCAGATTGTTGGTAGGTGAGTGATTGGGGGTTGTGCACTGAGCAGTGTGTGAGGCTAGTGGTGTAGTTGGTAGGAGACGGCTTTTGAAGATGCATTCACTGACCTTAACCAGTGGTCTGAGGTCATGAATCTTCTTTGGGCACTGGAGCACCAGGACGGCATTGCACGGAAGGTAAGTGCCACGCCATCTATCTCCATGCCCCCCAGACCAACTTTGCTCCATTAGCGTGTGGCCATTTTCAGCGGCCATTAACTCCAGTTGCTGATGACACCGGCAACTTTGCTGGCGAACAAGAATTTCTCCCCCTATATATTTTACAGATGAAGGCACTTAGCAGATGTACACATAGTACACATATTAGACACACTCTTAATTAGCTAGAGTGTATTTTGAAATCTGGGGCAGTTTGTGAAATTGGCTGGCAATTTGATGGAGCCCAAGGACCGCTTTCCTTTTTCTTTAAATGTGCACACACAATATTTTCCGTGCGCAAACGAGCAATGAATTGGGAAGAATGCCATTTTGCAAGGAATCTATGCACACATCCAGTGACGAGCCCAAAAATAACGTTGATAGAATTTCTTATGGAATTCAGTTGGGAAGCCATTGCTTTTTGGCACCTTCCCACTTCATAAGAAAGCCATGGCCTCGACAGGATCCTCCAGAGAGAGAAGGGTGGTTGAGGGGGAGGGGGTGGCTGTGGACAGGAAGGCTGAAGCTTGAGGCAAGCCAGCACAGTTGCTCGAGTTGGATATTTTTTAATACAAAAACAGAACATTTACTGGAGTTCCACACAGAAGGGATTGTGTTCCTGATCAATAAAGTGGTTGCATAATTGTAAAGATAATACAGTCTTCTGTCTATTGCTTTGTTTATTCCTGTCTTCTGGTTTCACAATATTAATGATGACAGTTTTGCAGTATTTGCATTTCCCAGCTGTTAAACACTGGAAACACGATGCTCTGTTATACATCTCAAATATTTTGTATTTAAAGTCTAGTCATACATACATTTCACAAGAGGAATTGTTCCAAGTAATTTTCTCTCTTTAACACCACTATCTGGGTTTCAGGACAATAAAATGCCATTGCTTGAACCACTGTATATATAAACATTTTTCTTTATATTCCTGTTTATAACAGTTTACTTTTAAATTACATATCTTTATATACTAATAATGTATAATTTTTTTATTGGCATTGAAATTCAGTGGTTTGTCATGTTTATAGTATTTTTCTTTGGATTAAATTTCATTGTGAAAGGACAATGTTAATATTTATTAGATTTTCACAGAAATACATTTAGCTGGTGGTCAATAGGGGTATTTTTCCTTGAATTTCCTGGTGGTCCATGAGGATATCAGTCCAAATCCCTGGTGGTCCATGGGAATATTTGTCCAACTGCGTCAATACTCTGATTGTGTAAGAAGGTAGTTGCTCAGTTCCCAAGTGGTCCGTGGAGGTGTTGGCGGAAATCTTTTCTATTTTCCTGGCGTTCCAGTAGAGGCATTTAAAAATGACGATGATTGCAGCATTAAATTCACAACAAAATTAATGCATGGTATATGTACTTAATAGAAGAGGTTGAACTATAAATGGACTTTTCACAATTTCAAATAATGGCCCAGATATTCCGATCACAGGCCTCCTGTGGGCGGAGGGCTGCGATCTGGAAAAATCTGCGCCCTTACCTGAGGGCTCCTGGGAGGCGCACGGTTCCATTGCTGGTCCTCTCCAAACTGCCGGTGTGCAGGGCCCACGTATCCCAGGGGCGCAGGTAGTTCGCAGCGTCCCTGGGATCATGTGGGCCATGGGGAGCCAATCAGAGAAGGGAATCTCCCTTCATACATTTGACAGGAAGACCTGTCAATTATATGAATGGGGATCACCCCCAAAACATAGTAAAACTTCAAATAATTTTTTTTTTTAATCGCATTTTTAAAATGACTTGAAATTACATAAATTAACTATTTTAAACAAAAATTTAAAAATTTTGGAAAAAGTAATTAAAGTTTTTAACGGGGCTAAAAATAAACTTACCCTTTTTTAAAAGTATTTTTAAATGATAAATCAGTGGAAATTATTTTTTAAGCTTTTTTTTCAACTCTTATCCTGGTAAAAGCAGGCCTTATGCGCAATAATTGTAAGTGTTTTCTGCGGGCGGAGGGTCTCCAAAAAGCAGAACTATCCGCCTGCAGAGGCCCTTCTCAAGAGCTTTCTTGACAGATCAGAAATGCCAGTTTCCAGCGCATGCACAGTGCATGCCTGAAACTGGCATTTCCGATGTCCCTACGGATGGGTACACAGCGCGTACCCACCCGTAGGGATCGGAATATCCGGCCCAATAGGTTCTATTTCACCCACAAGTGTGTAAAAATATAAGTATCTTGTCTCTCAATTTTAACCACGCCTTTCTGAAAGTGCTGACTCATGCTGTGATTGGACTCCCAAGGGGTAGAAATTGGAATGCATTGTGCTCATTTTTTGGGGGTGTAAAACTGGTGCAGCATATACCAATTTAGCAATGGGACGCCGGCGCCTAATCTGCTAAATTTGTGAGGCCCATTTTTTAGGTGCTTGAGCAGACGTACAGTAGGAGCTTCACGTCTGTTAAAGGATCTGTAAGTGGCAGACAAAAAAAAACCTTCCTGGGGAACCAGGAGGAGCAGGAGTGCTCCCCCAGCCTACGCCAACCCCCTCTTGGGATTTACCAGCGTGCCGCAGCAGGTGTCTGCAGTTCAAATGAGGCCCGAGGCCCAATTCCGATCAGACTAGACACAAAGCTGGAGATTGGAGAAGGGTATGGGGAGATGACCAGAGGAATGGTCTAACGGACCGGTTTTGAGGAAGCTTTTGAAAGTGGGTGGAAGGGGTGGCAGAGGCAGAGCGCTTTAGGAAGAGAAGTGTAGAGTACTGAAGGCTCTGCTACTAATAGTGGAGTGGAGAGAGGAGGGATGCACAGTAGGTCGGGCTCAGAAAAGCGGAGGGTGTGAACTGGACTGTAGGGCTGGAGGAGGTTGCAGAGGTAGGCCGTGAAAATTAGGATGAGGATTTTGATATTCATGTGTTGGTTGGTGGTTGGGGAGTAAGTGGAGGTCGACAAGGACAGGAGTAATAGTTAAGTGGAACTTAGTACAGGAAAAGATGTAAGCTTTAAAGTTTGTGTAGGGTGCAGCTTGGGAAGTCACAGAAGAAAGCATCGGTAAAACTGACAAAAAACTGACAAAAAACTGACTATAAAAAGAAAATGTCTTTAAAATGGGAAGATGGGGACAGGATGGAGTAGTGGGTGAAAGCACTGTCCTTTCATCTCCGAGTGCTAGGGAAGAATGTTTTGGCTTGGCTCACCAGAAATGTAAGTACTTACAAAGCCAAATCAATCCCAATGACCTACACTTACTACCCAGGAATCTGATGTTTTCCGCACACGAATGTTAGGGATCATCCCAGCCAGCCAATTAAAGACTACGAAGAGCAGCACATTCCTAAACCCCACCCTAGATCAGCAAGGGTCAAATTCTCTCCCACAAGACTAACAAGGAATCAAATATTACACAAACAAAATAAATCAGAACAAAAATAATTCCAAAAATTGCATACCTGTGTTACTATCTACCTTGCCCCAGCGGGGGGAAAGATGAATGTAGTTGTGGAACATGGCAGAGAGACATCCTGCAGCTTTCCTAGAAAAATGGGCAAATAATACTTCCCAACTTCAAACTTGAAGCTGTCCAAATTTATCCCAAATTGAGATGATTTCATGTCTGTCTCTACACACACCTCCTGTGACCTGTCTTTTAATCTGCCCACAGAAATGAGGAATATGTCCTCACTCTGGCATCTTTTATGGTTTCTAACTGAAGTAAGCTCAAGCAATCTCAACATAGTTCTCCGTGATTAAAACCGAAGCACAACCTATCCATTATTTTGCACCAATTGTGCAGCTTCACCTAGACAGAACCTGAGGCGAACTGGTGTGGGAATGGGATTCTACCACAATCTCGTACACTTCCCTAAGGACCAACACTGGGAATGTGAGAGGGCAAGAAGAATACGTTACCTCAGGTGGAATGATGTTTCCCTGCAGACCCTTGCGCTGGTCAGGGTAATGTTCACACGTGTAACGTAAACCTCCACATGCAAGTTACATTCATAAGAACTTAAGAATATAAGAAATAGGAGCAGGAGTAGGCCATTCGACCCCTCAAGCCTGCTCCACCATACAATAAGATAGGGCTGATCTTCTACCACAACTCCACTTTCCTGCACTATCCCCATATCTCTTGATTCCCTTAATATCTAAAAATCTATCGATCTCTGTCTTGAATATACTCAACGGCCCTGATTTTCCCGATCGTGCGGGAAATTTTCGGGTTCCCCGAATGTCGGGTTCCGACCCGGAAAAAAATGGGTCAGCCAGCTGCACGCAATTTTCCCTCAAGTGGCCAATTAAGTACCAACGTGTGGGCACCCTTGCTAATTGTCCATTTCCAGTCAGAAAGCCCCACAGTATGATGTCATCATTCGTGGTGCTTTTAAAGTGTCCAGCAAGCTTCTCAACCTCTGCAGGCTTCTCAACCAGTCTTGCCGAATGGCAGAGGAGCCTGCACCAGCTGCTGCCAGCGGCAGAGGCCGAGCTGCCGCAAAATTCGACGAGACGTCACTCCAGACATTGGTGGATGGGATAAGGGCCCACAGGGAGGCCCTCTACCCTCGCTCAGGAAGGAAGAGGCCTCCCAAAGAGACCAGGGCTGCCTGGATGGAGGTGGCTGCAGAGGTCAACTCTCTGGGAGTCACCTGTCGAACCTGGATGCAGTGCAGGAAGCACTTCCATGACCTTCACCGCACAGGGAAAGTAAGTACGAAGTTTCCATCACCCTCAACCTGATCCCCATTGCCTTTCCCCAACAGCACTCAGCTTCAGCAATCTCTTCCTCCACATCCCACTTCACAGTCACATCCATGCACCCTTACCCATTCCCTGTCTCTCTATGCTCACATTCACATAACTATTCCACCATGCAGCCCTCACACTGCCTCTCGCTCTGCTGCTTGGAACACAACTGACAACACACAGGGAGGGCCCTTGGTCTTGCAGCCTCACAACATCTTTGTCTCCTTCTAAGCATCTATGCTATGCAATCTCTACACTCACTCCTCCACTCTCACTCAAACTCCACTTGTCTCCCTCATTGCAGGAAAAGTGAGCTCACAATAGACGAGAGCGTGTGAGGGCTGGAGGAGGACCACCCTCAATCGCCCACCTGAGCCCCTGGGAGGAAGCTGCGATCGAGATTGCTGGGGCTGACGTGCCTGTGGATGCTGGGGCAGGAGAGACAGGAGCAAGCCCGCAAGCTGGTGACAGAATAGTTCCCCATCTCTCTCACTGACATAGCATGAGTTGCTGATATGATTCTGAAGCCACATCATTGGGACTTATGAGCATCTGCCAAATGCAATGTGTTATGTACTGTTTGTTCTCCTCCCACCTGTGGTGGCGCTGTCACAGGAGTTAAATGGTTGGGTGTTCTCGGTTAAGTTTAGCTCTCTTTGTTCGGAACTTTCCAGAACTTCCTTTCCTTCCAATAAAGCACTTCATGTTTGAATCTCTGCGTTCTGAGTTCGAAATTGTGTCTAGGTAGAAAGGTACCGACACAACAAGTGGCGACGAGGATCAGATGAATCTGTGTTGCGGGAACTTTCTTGTTTTCGACTACAAAACACTCGGAACAGAGATTGCAGCATCACATTAACGTTACGGCAGTGAGTAAACAGAAATTCTAATTTGAAACGTGAGATGGCTACTATATTAGGAAACATCGGTGATTTTGATGAAAATGTGGAGCAATGGAGCGCATATAAGGAACGTTTTGACTATTTTGTATTGGTGAATGCGGTGGCAAATGAAAAGGTCGTGCCTACCTTTTTAAGTGTAATCGGGCCAAAGACATTCAATTTACTTCGCAGCCTCGTGCAGCCAGATAAGCCAGGAACTAATACATATAAGCAACTAGTGGAAATTCTTGGAGCACATTTTTCACCAAAACCTCTGGTTATTGCTGAGAGATTTAGATTTCACAAACGCTCACAGCGTCGGCGGGAATCCTGAGCGGCAGAGCGGGGCTATAAAAGTCCCAGAGACCAGGTAAGGCCTCACAGCGTCGGCGGGAATCCTGAGCGGCAGAGCGGGGCTATAAAAGTCCCCAGAGACCAGGTAAGGCCTCACAGCGTCGGCGGGAAACCTGAGCGGTAGAGCGGGGTATAAAAGTCCCCAGAGACCAGGTAAGGCCTCACAGCGTCGGCGGGAAACCTGAGCGGCAGAGCGGGGTATAAAAGTCCCCAGAGACCAGGTAAGGCGTACCAATCTCCAGTCTCCAGTCTGGAAGGAGAGAGGTAAAAAGTAATCCAAGTGTAACGTCACCAGAAAGCGGGTAAGTGATTGGTTGGTAAGTATTTCTCCCTTTTAAGCTTAAATCTCTTTGGTTTATAGTTTCTAAGGTGTGATATTCACCATCTAGAATCGGGGCAGAGGATATTTAAGAATAATATTAATAAATTTAATTAATTACATAGAATGGGAGATCAGGCGATGTGTTGCTGCTGCAATATGTGGGAGCTGGTGAACACCATTGGTGCTCACGGTGATCACATTTGCAGTAAGTGTTGGCTGCTTGAGGAATTCCGGCTCCGTGTTGAAGAGCTGGAGTCCGAGCTTCAAATACTGAGACACATCAGGGAGGGGGAGAGTTACCTGGACTCTGTGTATCACGAGGTAGTCACACCAATTAGATTAATTAATGCAGATGTAGTCCGTGGCCAGGGTCAGGATGGTGTGACTAGAAGTGAGGCAGGTACGGGGATCCAGGAGGTAGTGTTGGAGGAGCCGCAGCCCTTGCACTTGTCCAACAGGTTCGAGGCTCTTACTCCCTGTGGGGACAGGAGCAGGGACTGCAGGGAGGATGAGTAACCTGGCCACAGCACCGTGGAGCAGGGGGCCATTCAAGTGGGGGGAGTTAAAAGAAATGTTGTAGTGGTAGGGGATAGTATCGTTAGGGGGATAGATAGAGTTCTTTGCAGCCGAGAGCGAGAGTCCCGAAGGCTGCGTTGCCTACCCGGTGCCAGGGTTAAGGACATCTCCTCTGGGCTGGAGAGAAACTTGGAGTGGGAGGGGGAGGATCCAGTTGTCATGGTCCATGTTGGTACCAACGACATAGATAGGACAAGGAAGGAGGTTCTGCTGAGGGAGTTTGAGCAGCTAGGGGCCAAATTAAAAAGCAGAACCACAAGGGTAATAATCTCTGGATTATTACCTGAGCCACGAGCGAATTTGGCTAGGACAAATAAAATTAGAGAGTTAAATGCGTGGCTCAAAGACTGGTGTGGGAGAAATGGGTTTTGCTTCCTGGGACACTGGCACCAGTACTGGGACAGGAGGGAGCTGTTCTGTCGGGACGGGCTTCACTTGGCCAGTGGTGGGACTAGAGTCCTGGCGGATCATATAACTAGGGCTGTAGAGAGGGCTTTAAACTAACTAGTGGGGGGGAGGTTCCTAGAGAGCAAATAATAAAAATGACAACAGAGAAGGTCATAGACTTAGGTAGCAGTGGGGAAATTAAAAACCAGAGTGTGTCAGGAAGGGGCAGAAGGTATGGAGTAAAAGGTAAAGTAATAAAAAGGGCAAAAGCAGGAACTAAGTGTCACAAAACATATTTGAAAGTTCTCTATCTGAATGCACGTAGCATTCGTAACAAAATAGACGAGTTAATGGCACAAATAACTACATATGGGTATGATCTTGTGGCCATTACAGAAACATGGCTGCAAGGTGACAATGCCTGGGAATTAAACATACCAGGTTATTTAACGATCAGGAAGGACAGGCAGGAAGGAAGGGGAGGTGGGGTGGCTATGTTAACAAAGGAAGGAATCACTGTAATACAGAGAAATGATATTGGGTCAAAAGATCTGGATAATGAAACAGTTTGGGTGGAGGTAAGGAATAATAAGGGGAAAAAAACAATAGTGGGCGTAGTCTATAGGCCGCCGAACAGTGGCAACTCTGTTGGACGGAGTATCAACCAGGAAATAGTTGAGGCTTGTAATAAGGGAACATCTATAATTATGGGGGATTTTAACTATCATATTAATTGGACAAATCAAATTGGGCACGGCTGCCTTGAGGATGAGTTCATTGAGTGTATTAGGGATGGGTTTCTTGAGCAGTATGTAACTGAACCGACCAGGGGGCAAGCAACCTTAGATCTGGTCCTGTGTAACGAGACAGGATTAATTAAAAATGTCCTAGTAAAGGATCCCCTTGGAATGAGTGACCATAACATGGTTGAATTCCATATTCAATTAGAGGGTGAGAAGGTTGGATCTCAAACAAGCGTGCTAAGCTTGAATAAAGGAGACTATGAAGGTATGAGAGCGGAATTGAGTAGAGTGGATTGGGAAAATAGATTAAAGGGTAAGACGATACATGATCAGTGGTGTACATTTAAGGAGTTATTTTACAACTTCCAAAAAATATATATTCCACTGAGAAGGAAAGGGTGTAAAAGAAAAGACAGCCATCCGTGGCTAAGTAAAGAAATTAAGGATAGTATTCGACTAAAAACAAGGGCATATAAGGTAGCCAAATCTAGTGGGAGGATAGAGGATTGGGAAAACTTTAAAAGACAGCAAAAATTAACAAAAAGATTGATTAAGAAAGGGAAGATAGATTATGAAAGTAAATTAGCAAAAAATATAAAAACAGATAGTAAGAGTTTTTATAGTTATATAAAAAGAAAAAGGGTGGCTAAAGTAAATGTTGGTCCCTTAGAGGATGAGACCGGGAAATTAATGGTGGGAAATATGGAGATGGCAAAAACACTGAATGAATATTTTACATCAGTCTTTACAGTGGAAGACACTAAGAATATCCCAACACTGGACAAACAGGGGGCTAAAGGGGGGGAGGAGCTAGACACGATCAAAATCACAAAGCAAGTGGTACTCGGTAAAATAATGGGACTCAAGGCGGATAAATCACCTGGACCTGATGGCTTACATCCTAGGGTCTTGAGGGAAGTGGCGGTAGGGATTGTGGATGCATTGGTAATAATTTTCCAAAACTCCCTGGACTCGGCAAAGGTCCCGGCAGACTGGAAAACTGCAAATGTAACACCGTTATTTAAAAAGGGCAGTAGACAGAAGGCTGGAAACTATAGACCGGTTAGCCTAACATCTGTGGTAGGTAAAATTTTGGAGTCCATTATTAAGGAGACAGTAACAGGACATTTGGATAATCATAATTTAATAGGACAAAGTCAGCATGGTTTTATGAAGGGGAAGTCATGTTTGACAAATTTGCTGGAGTTCTTTGAGGAAGTAACGTATAGGGTGGATAAAGGGGAACCACTGGACGTAGTGTATTTAGACTTCCAAAAGGCATTTGACAAGCTGCCACACAAAAGATTATTGCTTAAGATAAAAAATCACGGGATTGGGGGTAATATTCTGGCATGGACAGAGGATTGGCTATCTAACAGAAGGCAGAGAGTTGGGATAAATGGTTCATTCTCAGACTGGCAATCAGTAACTAGTGGTGTTCCGCAGGGGTCAGTGCTGGGTCCCCAACTCTTTACAATCTATACTAACGATTTGGAGGAGGGGACCGAGTGTAACATATCAAAGTTTGCAGATGATACTAAGATGGGAGGGAAAGTAGTGAGTGAGGAGGACATAAAAAACCTGCAAGGGGACATAGACAGGCTAAGTAAGTGGGCAGAGATTTGGCAGATGGAATACAATACTGGAAAGTGTGAGGTTATGCACTTTGGCAGGAAAAATCGTAGAGCAAGTTATTATCTTAATGGCAAGAAACTGGAAAGTACTGAAGTACAAAGGGATCTGGGGGTCCTGGCGCACGAAACTCAAAAGGTTAGTATGCAGGTGCAGCAAGTGATTAAGAAGGCCAATGGAATGTTGGCTTTCATTGCTAGGGGGATAGAATATAAAAATAGGGAGGTATTGCTTCAGTTGTACAAGGTATTGGTGAGACCGCACCTGGAATACTGCGTACGGTTTTGGCGTCCATACTTAAGAAAGGACATACTTGCTCTCGAGTCAGTACAAAGAAGGTTCACTCAGTTAATCCCGGGGATGAGGGGATGGACATATGAGGAGAGGTTGAGTAGATTGGGACTCTACTCATTGGAGTTCAGAAGAATGAGAGGCAATCTTATTGAAACATATAAGATTGTGAAGGGGTTGGATCGGGTGGATGCGGGGAAGATGTTCCCGATGATGGGTGAAACTAGAACTAGGGGGCATAGTCTTAGAATAAGGGGCTGCTCTTTCAAAACTGAGACGAGGAGGAACTACTTCACTCAGAGGGTGGTAGGTCCATGGAATATGCTGCCCCAAAAAGCTGTAGAAGCTACATCATTACATAAATTTTAAACAGAAATAGACAGTTTCCTAGAAGTAAAGGGAATTAAAGGTTACGGGGAGCGGGCAGGAAATTGGACATGAGTCTAGGTTCGGTTCGGTCATGGCCCTGTGGGTAGCGGAGCGGGCCCAGGGGCCGTGTAGCCTGATCCTGCTCCTATTTCATGTGTCTAATTCTGTTAGATTCAGGAGATGGTTCTGTGATAGTGGATTGGCGGTTAGGATCAGATCAGCCATGATCTTATTGAATGGCGGAGCAGGCTCGAGGGGCCGATTGGCCTACTCCTGCTCCTATTTCTTATGTTCTTATGGAATCAAGAGGAGGGGGAATCAGTGACGATGTTTATTGCTGCTTTAAAAAGGTTGTCGGAACACTGCCAGTTCAAGGAGGTGCTGAATGACACAGTTAGAGACAGACTTGTGTGTGGTCTGCAAAATGCAGCCACACAGAAGCGCCTTCTTACTGAGGACAACCTTACTCTTGAAAAGGCCATTGAAGTTAGTGTCTCCATGGAGATGGTGGAAAAGGAGGCTCACCAGTTGAGTTCAACAGGGAGAGTTCACAAGGTGTCGTCTGAGCCTAAAGGTGCGCGGAACGGCACATGTTACCGTTGTGGGAAAACGGGCCATCACGCTAATGACTGCTGGTGTACGGAGCTGGAATGCCGAAATTGTGGCAAAAAGGGTCACATTGAACGCGCCTGTAGAGGTAAATAAAGAACAGACAGAGCTGGGAAGCATGGAAGCAAAATGTCTGTATTTGGACAAGAGAGGAAAAAGAGTGTTCATTCAGTGCAGTATGATGGAACAAGCAAAACAGAGGGGAGCGACACCTCTGAGGAGGAAGAGGTGCACATACTGACGGTTGCAGGTGATTCAAATGGCTACTGGGTGTCTGTGGTGATTATTCTTTATGTTTAGTAAGAAGTATTGTGATTGGTTGTTTCCTGCCTTGGGGTATATGCTGTAATCTCATTGGTAGTTGATGTCATGTGATTTGTGGTGGCCATCTTAAATTCAGTTCTTTCCAGCCTTTAGTTGGGACTGGGTGTTGAAGATGTGCTACCGGATTTTTAAGTTAATAAAGCCTAGATTAGAAAGGCAAATCTATTCTTTATTTCAATTTATTAACTTTATGTCAGAATGGAGCGATATCTTCAACCAGAACGATTCAATGCTGACCCTAATTCTGCAGGAGTGGATGATAAATGGAAACATTGGTATTGTACATTTAAAAACTTTTTGGGCGTGTTGGATCAAGAGTCTCTAAATAAGCTGAATATGCTGATCAACTACATTGCTCCGGATGTGTATAAGTATATTTTGGACTGTAAAACTTACGAAGTGGCTATTTCTACATTGGAAAAGATTTTTGTTAAACCAAAGAATGAGGTATTTGCATGTCACCTTCTATCTGCCCGTAGGCAGCAGGTGGGAGAATCTTTGGATACTTATTTACAAGCACTTCGGTGCCTTAGTGTTAACTGTAATTATAAGGCCGTGACGGCTGAAGAATATAAGGAAGAATCGGTACGGGATGCTTTTATTAATGGATTACTGTCTAGATCAATTCATCAGCGGTTGTTAGAAAATAAGACTTTGGATCTTAAGAGTGCTTTTGAGCAAGCTTCTACATTGGATGTGGCTCAGAGAAGTTTGGATTCTTATGCTCTTTTTAATCAGCCTGTAACTGTAGTTTCGGCAGTTCCGGATGAAAAGGAATTATGTGGACTTAATAGGAGCGGCTTACTAGATTCTGAAACAGTTTCTACTACAGCGGCTGTTGTCTCTAGGATTCAGAAGTGTTATTTTTGTGGGAACGTCCGGCACCCTCGTCTGAAGTGTCCTGCTCGGGAGGCTGTGTGTAGTAAATGCGGCAAGAGAGGTCATTACGCACGTGTGTGTAAATCATCAGGTTCAATTACTTCCTCTGTGATTATTCAGCCTTTAGATAGGGCGTTTATTGCATCAATTTCTGCTGCATTTGCTCATGGCCTAAACAAAGCTATAGTTACGGCCCAAGTTAATGGGTTGGAAGTGAAGGCCCTTATAGATACGGGCAGTACCGAGAGTTTTATAAGTCTTCAGTTTGCAAAGGAGAAGCATTAGAAAATTTCGCCTCTTTCCTATCAGGTGTGTATGGCTCAGACGACTCTCACTTCACAAGTAGCTGGTTGTTGCCTTGTGAAATTGATTCTTCTAGGTAATACGTATACTGATATACGCCTATCTGTTTTGCCTAATCTCTGTGCGGATATTTTGATTGGTCATGATGCGCTTCAGTTACACGAGAGTCTCAGTCTTTCATTTGGAGGGACTAAGCCACCTTTATCTATTTGTGGATTAACCTCTTTATCCATTTCTCCATTATCACTTTTTTCCAATTTGATGCCGGATTGTAAGCCAATTGCTACCAAGTCAAGAAGGTATAGCAGTCAGGATAGAGAATTTATTAATTCTGAAGTTCAACGTCTCTTATTGGAAGGAATCATTGAACCGAGTTGTTCGCCTTGGCGGGCACAGGTAGTTGTCACGACTAACGAGAGACATAAGAAACGAATGGTGATAGACTATTCCCAAACTATTAATAGGTATACTCAATTAGATGCGTACCCTTTGCCTAAGATTGATGAGCTTATCAATAAAGTATCTCAGTATAAGGTTTTTAGCACTATTGACCTAAAGAGTGCTTATCATCAGATTCCTATTGTTAAGAAGGATCAACCATATACGGCCTTTGAGGCTGGTGGAAAGCTGTATCAGTTTTGCCGAATACCATTTGGTGTTACTAATGGTGTTGCTTGTTTTCAACGGGCAATGGATGCTTTTATAAGTGATAACTCTCTCTCTGACACCTTTTCATATTTAGATGACATCACGGTGTGTGGCAAATCAAGGGTGGAGCATGATTCTAATTTAGAAAGATTCCTTCAAGCTGCGGAAAAAGTTGGTTTAACTTTCAATAAAGAGAAGTGTACCTTTTCGACCACTGAGGTAAATCTACTGGGGTACATTATCTCGGGAAACAAGATTAAACCAGACCCAGAACGTCTGCGACCATTGATTGATTTACCTTGTCCTACTAATTCTAAGGCTTTGCAACGAGTTGTTGGACTGTTTTCTTACTATTCTAATTGGATTGCAAATTTTTCACAGAAGATCCGGCCTCTTATTCGGGTTACGACATATCCTCTATCATGGGAGGCCAGGACGTGTTTTCATCATTTTAAAAAGGATATCCTTGGAGCAGTTGTGCATTCTATTGATGAGCAGGTTCCTTTTGTGATTGAGACGGACGCTTCTGATTTTGCAATTGGGGCTACTCTGAACCAAAATGGAAGACCTGTGGCCTTTTTCTCACGTACCTTGAACAATAGTGAAAAAAGGCCTTCTTCAATAGAGAAAGAGGCGTATGCAATAGTAGAAGCACTGCGTAAATGGAGACATTATTTATCGGGGCGACATTTTACGTTGGTAACTGATCAAAAGTCTGTGTCCTTTATGTTTGATGTCAAACATTTTGGAAAGATTAAGAATGATAAAATAATGAGGTGGAGGATTGAGTTGGCATGTTACCATTTTGATATAGTTTATCGTCCGGGGAAGGATAATGTTGCTGCTGATGCGCTGTCGAGGGCTTATTGTTCTGTGATTCACGGAGATACGCTTATTAATCTTCACAATGCCTTATGCCATCCTGGGGTTACGAGGATGATACACTTCGTACACAGTAAGAATTTGCCCTTTTCAGTTGAAGACGTCAAACGGATGACTTCATCATGTTCTATCTGTGCTCGGTGTAAACTGAATTTCTTTAAGCCTCAACGAGCTCATCTTATAAAGGCTACTTCTCCTTTTGAACGTTTGAGCGTCGATTTCAAGGGGCCTCTTCCTTCAACTACTCAAAACCGATATATATTTACTGTTGTGAATGAGTTTTCAAGGTTCCCTTTTGCTTTTCCTTGCGCAGATGTATCAGCTGCTACAGTTATCAAATGTCTGACTCAACTTTTTGTCATCTTTGGGATGCCTGCGTATATCCATTCGGATCAGGGAAGTTCTTTTATGTCTTCCCAGTTGAAGGAATATCTTCAGAGTCGGGGAATTTCTACTAGCAGAACTACCCCGTATAATCCTCAGGGTAATGGACAGTGCGAACGATACAATGGGGTGATCTGGAAGGCAGTTATGTTGGCTTTGACATCCCGGAACCTTAAGAATACACAGTGGGAAATGGTACTGCCTGATGCCCTGCATTCCATTAGATCATTGCTTTCAACGGCTACTAATGTGACCCCCCATGAAAGGCTCTTTAACTATCCACGGAGATCTACTACAGGATATTCGGTACCTTCATGGCTTACTATGCAGGGACCTGTGCTGCTTCGACGCCATGTTAGATTGTCAAAATATGATCCTTTAGTGGAGGAGGTGGAGCTGTTGGAGGCAAATTCCCAATATGCTCATATTCGATTCCAAGATGGGAAAGAAAGTACCGTTTCAATTAAAGACATGGCTCCTTGTGGTGGCCAGCCCTCTTCTGAGGATATTAACAATAGTCATGATTCAGATAATGTGGATGCTGTTACAGATACTACGAATATTTCCAATCCGACTGCAGATAATTATACTTCTATTAGTCAGCCCTCGATGGATGTTCATGACCATCCCAGTTTACCTCCTGATGGGATTTCTAATCCAGAAACCGTTGAAAATCGGGATATGGATAGCCTTCCTGCAGAAGATACTTCTGTGTCTCCTGGTGTGGGAGGGCAAGGAATTTCACCAAGGTTAAGAAGGTCAACACGAACAAGATATCCGGTCGACCGATTGAAAATGGACTTTTAAATTGATAGTAATGTTTTAAAATTGTTGAAATATTATATTATATTGTTTTAGTTGAGAGATACTTAATACTTATGTGCAATGTTACTATTTGTTGTTGCTCACTTAGTATTGTGTCATGTTGAATAGTTTTATTTTGTCTGTGTATAGTTTTAGTTGTAAATAATTAATTATAAATTGTAAAGGTTATTTAGGTTGGAGTATATTTTAAAAGGAGGGGTGAATGTGGTGATTATTCTTTATGTTTAGTAAAAAGTATTGTGATTGGTTGTTTGTTTCCTGCCTTGGGATATATGCTGTAATCTCATTGGTAGTTGCTGTCATGTGATTTGTGGTGGCCATCTTAAATTCAGTTCTTTCCAGCCTTTAGTTGGGACTGGGTGTTGAAGATGTGCTACCGGATTTTTAAGTTAATAAAGCCTAGATTAGAAAGGCAAATCTATTCTTTGTCCCTCCACCAGTGGTGACACTGAAATAATAAGTGCGGATGGAGGTGGACACAGGCGCGGCTGTGTCCCTTGTTTCAGACACTGTCCACAACAAAATGCTAAAGCATCTTGCCCTTCAGCCAACAAACATTGTGCTAAAGACGTATACCGGCGAACCTGTGGCCATGAGAGGCGCCATTGAGGTGACAGTTAAATTGAACGGACAGACTGCAAAACTGCCACTATATGTGATAAAGGGAAATTACCCATCGCTACTGGGACGTGCGTGGCTAGAGAAAATCACGCTGGACTGGCCTGCAGTCCGCATGATGTCAAAAGGGGAGTCAGTGTTAAACAAACATGCAGAACTCTTCAATGGGGAACTTGGGAGCATGAAAAAGATCAGCATGAGACTGGACATTAAACCTGACAGCAAGCCGAAGTTTTACAAAGCCCGACCTGTACCCTATGCAATTAGGCCAAAAGTTGAGGCTAACTTGGAGGCCTTAGTCGAGAATGGAGTCCTGGAGCCTGTGAGCGTGAGCAAATGGGCCACACCCATTGTTCCTGTCCTGAAAAAGGATGGATCTGTTCGAATCTGCGGGGATTTTAAAGTGACTATTAACCCGGTGCTGTCTGCGGAACAGTACCCTCTTCCCCTCATTGATGATCTTTTTACGGGCCTGGCCAGAGGGCAAAAGATCAGCAAAATAGACTTATGCCAGGCTTATCTACAAATGCATGTCGATGACAAAATCAAAGGAGCTGCTGACAATTGTGACACACAAGGGGCTATACAGATACTGCCGCCTTCCGTTTGGAATTACGTCGGCTCCTGCCCTATTCCAAAGGGCAATGGATCAGATTTTGAGTGGACTGCCAGGACTCCAGTGCTACCTGGACGACATCCTTGTCACTGGGACAAATGAGGAGGATCATCTTCTGAACTTGGATGCGACACTACAATGGCTGAAAGAGTACGGACTCAGAGTTCGTAAAGACAAATGTGAATTCTTTCAGTCTTCAGTTGAGTACCTGGGGCATGTGATTGACGCTACTGGCCTGCATAAGGCGCCGTCAAAGGTCAAGGCGATCGTGGAGGCCCCAGCACCCCAGAATGTGAGCCAGTTACGTTCATTTCTGGGGCTACTTAACTACTATGGAAGTTTATTCCAGATTTAGCAACATTGCTGAAGCCGTTACATCAGTTGCTATGTCAAGGCAAAACATGGAAATGGACTGAACTGTGCAACGAAGCTCTCGCCCAAGCAAAGAAAGCATTGCTGAAATCGGAGGCTCTGACACACTTCGACCCAAAGCTACCCGTGCAGCTAGCATGTGATGCATCACCATATGGTGTGGGAGCAGTCATATCCCACATCATGCCTTCGGGTGAAGAGAAACCTATCGCCTTCGCATCACGCACCTTGAACAAGGCCGAGAGTAACTATGCGCAGATCGAGCGCGAGGCCTTGGGAATCGTTTTTGGAATTCGAAAATTTCATCAGTACCTGTTTGGGAGAAGGTTCACACTCCTGACGGACCACCGTCCATTGACTTCAATCTTCGGGCCCCACACCGGAATTCCGTCTCTCGCTGGAAGCAGGATGCAAAGGTGGGCTTTACTGTTGTCAGGACACACATACGACATCAAATATTGCAAATCAGACTTGCACGGCAACGCAGACGGTCTCTCGAGGCTACCCTTGCCTGTTACTCCCCCAGAGCCTCGTCAGATAGACATCTTCTACTTTAGACAAGTGGAGGGAGCACCTGTCACTGCAGTTCAGGTGCGAAGGTACACCCGCAACGATCCAGTCCTGTCTGAGGTAATGGACGATGTCATTCGAGGGAGAGCTATAGGAGATTCTCCTAGTTTGAAACCTTACGTTTCAAAAAGAAATGAGCTCTCCGTCCAGGCAGGTTGTCTTCTTTGGGGACGCCGTGTCATCATTCCGCCACCTCTGAGGGAACCTATACTGCAACAACTTCATACAGGCCACAGTGGGATGGTTCGGATGAAGGAAATGGCAAGAAGCTACTTCTGGTGGCCAGGTCTCGATGGGAATATTGAGGAGAAAGCCAAAACATGTTCCCCATGTCAAAGGGTCCGGTATGTTCCACAGCTGGCAACCCTACACCCCTGGGATTGGCCTGCAGAAGTGTGGCAGCGAGTACATGTGGACTTCGCCGGTCCTTTCGAAGAGAAGATGTTTATGGTGGTTGTGGACGCTCGTAGCAAGTGGCCAGAGGTCACTGTGATGAGGTCTACCACGGCAGAGAAAACAATTGAGAAACTTGGTGAGATGTTCAGCCGTTATGGCTCACCGGAACAACTCGTAAGTGACAACGGTCCACAATTTGTATCACAGGAGTTTGCAACTTTCCTGCATGTGAATGGTGTCCAACACATCAGGTCTGCGCCCTATCATCCCTCTACTAACGGCCAGGCAGAAAGGTTCGTGCAAACTTTGAAGCACGCCTTGAAGGCATCGCAAGGTCAGGGCTCAATCCACCAACGTCTGAACAGCTTCCTATTGTCCTACAGGAACGAGCTGCATGCCACAACCAAAACTTCCCCCGCTTCGCTCATGATGAAGAGGCAGTTGTGGACAAGTTTTGACTTACTCAAACCTCCAAGGGCAGAGCAGGTTGTCCATCGTCAACAACAAGCTCAAGTTGAAAAGAGAGAGAAAAGAGCCAAGGAGAGACGGTTTCATCCGGGAGAGCACGTCCTAGCTCGAAACTACAACACTAGACCGAAATGGGTTCCTGCTACGGTGATCGCGCAGACGGGCCCTGTGTCTTACACGGTTGAGACTGCTGAGGATGTCGTCTGGAGAAGACACACAGATCAACTGTTGCTAGGAGCAGAGACAGCCACAGAGGCTCCAACGGCTGGTTGGCCTGAACTGTTTCCGGATGATACCGCAAACCAGCATCCTTTGCCACAGTGCTCTTCTCCAACACAGGAAGTCAAAGAGACTGTTCCACCTGTGCAAACTCCTGACTTTCAACTGACACAGGCACCTTCTCCATCTAGGCCTGTGTCAATGCCTACTGCTGTGGAAGCCAGCGATGATCGCCGGTATCCTGTCAGGGAGCGGCGGCCTCCAAGACGCTTGGATCTGTAGGCTTAGCGACTTACCCACAAGACTGGGGCAGAATAAACCCCAGGGTAAAGTCAGGGTTTGAGGCAGTCTACCTCTACCCTAGGTTCATTGAGTGCATTGAAAGTAACTTACCTGTTGAGGAATAATGTGGACCTTCCATTTAAGAGGGGAGGAAATGTTATGTATTGTGTGTTCTGTAAAGTCTGTAGGTATTATGGCGAACTAATACACAGACTACAAGAGTAACTTTAACAGGACTTTACTATTCGAAGGTCAGGGCGAATCTGCCCAATAAATCCTGACACAGCACTTATATACCGGTGTGGTCACCGTCGGTATTACAGTATACAGCAGCCAAGATAAAGTAGTGCCACACCTAAAATAGTTCTCTTAAAGGTGAACGGTTACATACAATAGTTCTCTTAAAGGTAGAACAGTTACATACACTACATGTTCTATTGTGTGTTCTCCTCCCACCTGTGGTGGCGCTGTCACAGGAGATAAATGGTTGGGTGTTCTCGGTTAAGTTTAGCTCTCTTTGTTCGGAACTTTCCAGAACTTCCTTTCCTTCCAATAAAGCACTTCATGTTTGAATCTCTGAGTTCTGAGTCCTAAATTGTGTCTAGGTAGAAAGGTACCGACACAACACAATGTGCAAGAAGCCTTGGCATCACATCTCTAACTCTTTCCTTTACTCCCCCACAGGACCATCCGGAACCCCCGTCGCCACTGCCGAGGAGGAAGAGGCTTTGCAGCCAGACTCCTCAGAGGAAGCTCCAGCCTCTGAGGGTGCAGCGGCAGCAGAAGTAAGCGCACCCAGCACCAGCGCAGACACTCACACCTCGGTGGGACCTTCGGGACATAGAGTAGTGTTGTCACCTGGTGTATCACAGCTCACAAGTGAGCATCAGCAGATTGTGGAGACAGGGACAGCAGTGGAGAGTCCTCGTTGGAGGGCGCAGGCCTCTGCCAGCTCAGCTCAGCTGCATGTCGACCCTATGCCTCTGGGTCCATCCGCAAGACAGGAGGTGATGGATCTCCATGCACAGATGCAGGAGTCTCTGGCAGGTTTTGTCTCCAGGGTCGCTGCGAGTGTGGAGGGAATGGCGGAGTCCATGGCAAGCATGAGCAGAGCCTTATTGCAGTCATTGGTGCATGAAAGCATCACCACGGAAAGGTTGGCAACCTCCGTGGTAAGGCTGGCTACTGCCGAGGAGAGGAGGGCTGCAGCTGAGGAGAGGAGGGCTGAGGCCGAGGAGAGGAGGGCTTCAGCCATGGAGGAGCTTAGTTGCCAGGGTATCGAAAACATGGTGAGTGCTCTGAATAGAATGGCATCTCTTGAGGAGCGATGGGCATCTATTGATCACCGAAACCAGACCTTCATGGAAGTCCCTCTGAGCAGGACTTCCAGTGCAGATACGGGTCCCCATGGCCCCCCTGATGTGCAGCAAGGTGCTCTCCAGCCATTTGCAGGTGCTGAGGGGGAGCTGACCCATGAGAGGGAGGTTGTTGGCACACCTCAAGGAATTGGGGTCTCCTCTCCAGGCGCTCACACTTCCATGCCACTTCAGAGCCCTCGGTCAGAGCCCCGCCGGAGTCCACACCCCAGTGAGATAGGAGTCTCAAGCCCTGCACAGCTGCAGGAGCAGCAGACTGCTGGCGAGCCCTCACAGGCTCGCCACCCCAGAGGACGCCCGCCAAAGGTGTCGAGACATCTGCTGAAGCCACAGGGGTACCACTACGTAGGAGCGCGCGTAAGAGAAAAGTAAAGCACCATTAATCACAAGGGTAGTCAATTGGGTGAAAAGTCTTGTAAATAGTTTTAATGCCATCAGTTTCCTGTACATTAAAAATCTGGTGGCAACTGCTGCAGTTATGGCATCTGTGTCATTTGGTGAATGGGGATATCACATAGAGGCCTTAGGATAACTTGCAGATGTCAGCAAGCTGGTCAAATAGGTAGGAATGTGCAGGCATGGGCCACTGTCCATGGTCATTTAAGAAGCAGTGAGGCTGTAGTGTTTGATGTACCAGGCTATGCAAATCTACCCAGGATGAGAGCGTTCCTTGCATTCCGCCCAGCAATTTTCTCGCGCACTGGTGCCGCTGGTTGGCGGGCCTCTGCAGGATGCTTGTTTCCATCCTCCTCCTCCTCCTCCTCCTCCGCATCATCCTCAGCATCATCCTCATCCGAGGCAGCTCTGTGAGGAGCCTCTTGGTCCTGCGGAATCGGCAAGCCACGACGCTGTGCCATGTTGTGAAGCACACAGCATACCACGACGATTTTGGAGACCCTGGTTGATGAGTACTGTAGGGCTCCACCTGATCTATCGAGGCATCTGAAGTGCATCTTCAGCAATCCGATGGTTTGCTCGATAATGCATCTGGTGGTAATGTGGCTGGAGTTGTAGCGCTCCTCAGCTTCGCTGGCTGGTCTCCTCAACGGCGTCATTAGCCAAGAGCACAGGGCATATCCCTTGTCTCCAAGTAGCCATCCTTGAAGTTCGTTTGGCAGACTGAATAGCGGAGGCACAGTAGACTGGCGCAGTATGAAGGAGTCATGGCAGCTGCCAGGGTACTTGGCACAAACATGCAAAATCACCTTCTTGTGGTCACATACCAGCTGAACGTTAAGGGAGTGGAAGCCCTTGCGGTTGACAAAAGCTCCTGGATTGCGGTGGGGTGCCCTACGGGCCACATGTGTGCAGTCAATAATGCCCTGCACCCTTGGAAAGTCTGCCAGCTGAGCTAATCGAAGCACTCGCGCCCTCACACTTGCGCGATCACTGGTGAAATGGATGTGATTGTGAGCGAGGGCATGGAGGGCATCGGTTACCTGTTTGATGCAAGTGTGCGCAGCCGCCTGGGAGATGCCGCTGATGTCTGCTGCTGATCCCTGGAAGGAGCCTGAGGCATAAAAGTTGAGTGCGGTGGTGACTTTGATGGCCACTGGTAAGGAGTGTGGACCTGGTGCTCTGGGCTCCAGGTCTTGCTGCAGCTTTGCGCAGATGTCAGTCACAACCTCTCACGAAAGTCGGAGCCACCTCTGGCACTGCTGCTCAGTCATGTTGAGGTAGCTCACCCTGTGTCTGTAGACCCTGTTTGGGGGGTATCTCCTGCGCCGATGGCCTTCCATGCGCTAGCCCCTTCTAGCCTGTGCTGCCTCAGGTGGCTGAGCCGCGGCCTGCCGCTCCTGCTGGTGCTGCTGTTGTTGCTGATGCTGCTGTTGCTGGTGTTGCTCCAGCCTCCTCTGCTGTTGGAGATCCTCTAATGCCAGGAATGGAAGGAACAAAAGGCCTCCCATGCTTCTGGCAGATGCCTCCGTTGAGGAGGCGTTGAGTTAGGGTGGTGAGAGGGGCTTCCCAGGAGCTCACACTGGAGAAGTGTGTGAGGCTCCAACCTTCCACAGCTATACCTAAGCCTTCAACAGGTTGCCCCAAGCCTTCAGCAACAAGGTCCTGCAGCCTGCAAATGCTGTGTGATTAAATCTCTTCAGTCCTGATTGACCTGCAGCTGAAAGCAAGCAAGCCAACTCTGTTCACGCCAGGTTTCATCAGCGGTGTTCCCACCAGGCGTGTTTAACGTTGGGAAAGGCTGAAAATTGCAAGGGACCCTGAAAATAGGATTAAACATGCCAATAATTGATCATTAGGCTCCCGCCGACCATTCCCGCCTGCTGCGGGCGGAACTGATTCGGGTTGTGCTGAAACATGGGGGCGAAAGTTGGGCGGGGCGGGGAATCGGGCGGGGCGGGTTGCGACCCCCTATTTCTGCGATTTTTCAGCCCCTGCCCACCTGAAAACTCGTCCGATGGCTGGGGGAAAATCGAGGCCAACGACTGAGCCTCCACAGCCCTCTGGGGTAAAGAATTCCAAAGATTCACCACCCTCTGAGTGAAGACATTTCTCCTCATCTCAGTCCTAAATGGCCAACCCCTTATTCTGAGACTGTGACCCCTGGTTCTAGACTCCCCAGCCAGGGGAAACATCTTCCCTGCATCTACCCTGTCAAGCCCTGTAAGAATTTTGTATGTTTCAATGAGATCACCTTTCATTCTTCTAAACTCTAGAGAATATAGGCCTAGTCTACTCAATCTCTCCTCATAGGACAATCCCCCCATCCCAAGAATCAGTCTGGTGAACCTTTGTTGTACTCCGTCTATGGCAAGTATATCCTTCCTTAGGTAAGGAGACCAAAACTGTACACAATACTCCAGGTGTGGTCTCACCAGGGCCCTAAATAATTGCAGTAAGACATCTTTACTCTTATACTCAAATCCTCTTGTAATAAATGCCAACATACCATTTGCTTTCCTAATTGCTTGCTGTACCTGCATGTTAACTTTCAGTGATTTGTGTACAAGGACACCCAGGTCCCTCTGAACACCAACATTTCCCAATCTCTCACCATTTAAAAAATACTCTGCTTTTCTATTTTTCCTACCAAAGTGGATAATTTCACATTTCTCCATATTATATTCCATTTGCCATGTTCTTGCCCACTCACTTAGCCTGCCTATATACCCTTGAAGCCTCTTTGCATCCTCCTCACAAGGTGGGGGTAGGGAGGGGAGGGATTGGGGAGGAAGGAGGGGTTATTCAACCTAACCCTCATTGTCCTAAAATATTTTCCTGATTATAAACCACAGTCTAGTCAATAGTCCCAGTATGTGGTTCAACCAGAAATCAGTCTTCTTCTACATCATCTTTCTCCTGATATTGTAGCAGTCTCTGCTTCCCACTCAGTGACTAAAACATTCACCAGCTGACAACATCCACCAGCTGACAACCAAAACATACACATGCACCCCCACACAGCCCCGCCCCCCCACCCACACACAAACACACGTATCCAGTAGGATGTTCGAAAAGTATTATTGACCAAGAGGTGGGGTTGGGACATCAGCAAGGTCGCAGAAGGAACAAATACATCCTTGATCCTTGGTTCTGTGATTATCCCACCAGTCTCCGGACTGCATCTCAAGAAAAGAAACTGCCATTGTGGCTATGGTGCACTAGATGTTACTTTGGCCAGGAGGTTCCTTTTTGGGTGGGGGTAGGGAGGTGGAGTGGAGGGGAGAGGGAGGGGGAGGGATTGAGCAGGAGGGAGGGGTTATTCAAGCTAACTCTTGAAGACAATGGAAAGTAAAATTGGGCGGGTGTAAACAACAACAACAACAACTTGCATTTATGTAGCACTTTTTAACATAGTAAAACGTCCCAAGAAGCTTCACAGCAATGTGATCAAACAAAATTTGGCACCGAGCCACATAAGGAGATTTTTGGGCAGATGACCAAACGCTCGGTCAAAGAGGTAGGTTTAAGGAGCATCTTAAAAGAAGAACGAGAAGTTTAGGCAGGGAATTCCAGAGCTTAGGGCCTCGGCAGCTGAAGGCATGGCCGCCAATGGTGGAGCGATTAAAATCAGGGATGTTCAAGAGGCCAGAAGTGGAGGAGCGCAGATATCTCGGAGGGTTGTAGGGCTGGAGGAGATTACAGAGATAGGTAGGGGCAAGGCCATGGAGGGATTTGAAAACAAGGATGAGAATTTTAAACTCGAGGTGTTGCTTACCGGGAGCCAGTGTAGGTCAGCAAGCACAGAGGAGATGGGTGAATGGGACTTGGCGCAAGTTAGGACATGGGCAACAGAGTTTTGAATGGACTCAAGTTTACGGAGGGCAGAAAATGGGAGACCAGCCAGGAGTGCATTGGAATAGTCAAGTCTAGAAGTATCAATGGCATGGATGAGTGATTCAGCAGCAGATGAGCTGAGGCAGGGACGGAGTCGGGTGATGTTACTGAGGTGGAAATAGACAGTCTTAATGATGGCGCAGATATGTGGTCGAAGCTCATCAGGCCAATCTGATTAAGCTGGGTGGGTTAAGTTAAAATTACCCTTTATCCCACCCCGTTTCCACCACACAGCCAGTGAAGTAACGCTGGCGGAGTGGGAGTAGCTCCGAGGAATCTCCTGACCCTTATTTTTTTTTAAGTTGCAAATTGGAGCACCTTATTGCCCACTTTATGGACAGCTTGATAAGTATCTTACCTCTGATACATCTGGTCCACGTGGGCAGAACAAGTTGGCTAACTGGAACCTTACAAGAAGGCCTGAATGCTTAGAAAAACCAATGTGGTCATAATGGGGGGGGAAAATGGCCCCCAGCATGCCCGATTGCTTGGCACTAAATGAGTGTTGGGGGGTGAATTTTGGGTGGCGGTATCCTGCACCTGATCCTTCCCCTTGAAGTGCACCGGCTGCCCAATTGGAAGCTGCCGACATCCGAGTGTCCGGGGCGAATGCCTGAAATGGGCTTTAGGCCCCTTAAGTATGTTAATCAGGGGTCATAAAGAATGGCCACTTGGATGACATACTGTCAGCCAAGACCGGTGAAGCCATACTCCAGCATGAATCATCATCTTCAAAAGAGGCTATGAAGGGTCCCAGACCTGAAACGTTAACTCTGTTTCTCTCTCCATGGATGCTGCCTGGCCTGCTGAGTATTTCCAGCATTTTCTGTTGTTATTTCAGATTTCCAGCATCCGCAGTATTTTGCTATTATATCTACTTGGGTGTAACTTGACGTTGTAAAATGGGTGCGATATTGGCCGCATTTTTGGGCATAACTTCTGGGTTGCGCCCCCAGAGGTGTTAAGTCTGTGTGTTCTAATTATTGTTAATAAGAATCACTGCACACAGACCACAAGAGTAAATTCAACAGGTCTTTACTAGTCGGAGGTCAGGCTGAACTGCCCAATAAATCATTACACAGCACTTATATACCGGTGTGGTCACTGTAGTGTATGTATCCGTCTACCTTTAAGAGAACTATTGTATGTAACCGTTCACCTTTAAGAGAACTATTTTAGGTGTGGCACTACTTTGCTTGGCTTCTGTATACGGTAATACCGACGGTGACCACACCAGTATATAAGTATTGTGCCAGGAGTTATTGGGCAGATTCGCCCTGACCTTCGAATAGTAAAGTCCTGTTTTAAGTTACTCTTGGAGTCGGTGTATTAATTAACTAAACAACCCACAGACTTTACAGTGGCGACGAGTCCGATCGTACCCTGCGGCAACAATAATTCCGAAGCAGTTAACGAGCGTCGAGAAGAGGCAACCGCCCTCATCATTCTGCTGGGAGAAAACTCGAGTCTGCAGAGCTGGAAAGGAGGAAGAATTCAGAGACAAAGACTTCCATCAGCAACAGGCACTGACTGTCCCTTCTGCCACGGTGAGGAGTGAGCCGATCAGCACGAGAAGCAAGGCGGCCACGGTGACTGTGAGTAAGGGAAAAGTAAAAAGAATAACCGGAGGATAAGGGCGGTGCACTCGACCACGGTCGAGGGGGAAAGGAGCCGGACAGAAGTCGGGCCCAGAGGCGCTGAGACTGGGGCAGCGTGGAGCAAGGAAGCCGCGGTACAGACAGGCTGGGGACGCAACGGCATCATGAGACAGCTAGACCGCGACCGGCGAAAAAGGCCGGGCAGCGACCGAAGCCACGAAGCGCTGCGACCGGGAGCGTAGGCGCGGGAAGATATAAAAACTCAGCCGCAGCCGGGGAGGGAAGCACCGGACTGCGAGACGGCTGGGAGAGGCGTTTGGGAGCCGAGCGAGCGGGAGAGGCAGAGCCGACCAAGGGAGACTGCGCGAGAGCCAGTCCAGCGGCTGAAACTGTTCTCCGTCAACGGGGTGTACCCAGCGCCGGTAGAGCCGAGAGAGCGGGAGAGAGACCGAGCCCGAGCAAGGGGAACTGAGCGAGAGCCAGCCCAGCGGCTGAACCTGTTCGCCGTCAACGGGGTGTACCCAGCGCCGGTTGCCTTGCCGAGAAAAGGGAAAGCACTGAAGCCGACGCGCAGGCTGTGAATCTGAAAGCCATCGGCCGTCGCCTGTGGGGGAAAGTGTACCCCTCCCACTAGGGAAGAAACGCGGGAAGCCGCCATTAGGCGGGGAAGAAGACAGAAGCGGGAAACCGCCATTGAAGTGGGCGGGGAAGAAGATAAGCGTGGGAAACCGCCATTTTCGTGGGAAAACCGCCATCTTAGAAAAAAAAAATAAGTTAAAGAAATAATTCGGGGTGTTATCAGAAAGAGAGGAAGATGCCTAAGTGTGGTAACATCAACGATTTTAATGCCGAGGTAGAAGACTGGGCCACGTACGTGGAACGCATCGAGATCTATTGTGAGGCCAATAAAATAGAAGAAGATGACAAAGCTATAACCTTGCTAAACTCGATGGGCGCGAAGACATACGGGCTCTTGAAGCATCTACTATCACCAGCTAAACCGGCGGATCAGACTTTCGATGATATTGTGGCTGTTCTGAAGGATCACTTGAACCCCACACCGTTGATGTTGGCGGAACGATTCAAATTCTATGCGAGAACGCAACGGAAAGACGAAAGCAACGCAGAATACTTGGTCGAACTGCGTAGACTAGCAAAATACTGCCAGTTTGGAGGGAATCTGACAGAGGCATTGCGAGACAAGTTCGTGTGCGGGTTGGCAAAGGAAGGAATGCAAAAGCGACTACTCGAAGAGAACGACCTTACACTTGACAGGGCTGTCCTTATTGCAGCATCGCACGAAGCCGCAGCGAAGGGAACTGCGGAAATGCAGCTAAAGACAGCAGCACTAAGTGTGGATCAAATTACCTCGACAACAACAAAATGCTATCGTTGTGGGAAGACAACACACGACCAGAACCAATGCTGGTTTAAGAACCAGGAATGTAGGAAATGTGGCAAACTGGGTCACATAGCTAAGGTATGCCGGTCAGGGAAGAAGACCAACAACCAAAGGACCAACAACCAAAGGAAGCCATCACAGGAAAAGTACAACAAGGTACACAAGGTGGCTGAGAAGAGTTCAGACGAACAGAATTCAGACTCAGACCCAAACGGCCAGGAGCTGGGTAGTCTGAGAATTCACAATGTGAGTAAGGAAGCTGACCTACAAACTATCTGGGTCATGCTAAAAATAGCTGGAATCCAAGTGAAAATGGAGTTGGACACTGGATCAGCTCTATCAGTCATAAATTGAAGGGATTACCACCGGCTATTCTCACATATACCCTTAAGAGATACCAAGTTCATATTGCAGACATACACGGGGCATAAAGTATACCCCATGGGAAAGATAAGAGTCAAAGTGAGAGATAGGGGTAAAGAACACCCAAGAATGAACTTATACGTACTACATGAGGGAGGACCACCACTTCTAGGACGGGAGTGGATCAAGAAAATAGGCATGGAATGGCACTATCTAAAAGCCATAACGAGTGAGGACTCGGTGCAGACAATCAGCTCAGATTCTGAAACGGATGACGATAAGACCAACCCAAATATGAAAGACAAGGCTGAAATGGACTTGCCGACGAAGGTTGGAAAAACGAAGGCATGCATAAAGGCTTATGCTCCAGAGAAGAACAAAGTTTCAGAGCAGAACTCCACCGAACAACGACAACCTAGTTTGACAGAAAATTCTGAGCCTGTTCAAGTTACGGACATATCCATGACGGAAGAACACCGAGCTCGGACTCAAACTTATTTCAAATTACGACAACAATTAGAACAATTGAGTTACCGTCTCGTACAAGAGATGAAAACAATGAAAAAGTTCTATGTCACCGAATGGGAGAATCTGGAAAGACAACAGAAGCAGCTAGCTCAAGCAGAGAGCGACCATAGAGCCATCGTGACCAATTACCGATCACACCTCCTTTATGCTGTTCAGGAGTTAGAATATTTGCAGGAAGAAGCAAATGAAGAGGAATCTTCAGGAAGCCAGGATTTTATTCCAGTTCTTCTCTACGACTCCTTACAAGCAGAGTGTGAGAAGTTGAAAGAACAGTATGAACAGGCCCAGGCTACAATTCTGGAAGGGGTTAACTCGGCAACCTCCGAAAAGCTAGTTTCAGTGGAAGCATATGAGCAACTGAAGGTTGAACATGAGCAAGAAGTCCAAAGGCTGCAGGAAATTCTTGATGAGCTCAAGGCCAAGACAGACTCATCGGTAGAAGTTCCATCCATAGATGAGAAATTAGAGGTGAAAGACATGGCAGAACATGAAAGACAAGATGTACAAGAACTCATAAAAATATTAAAGGAAACCCAAGACAAATATGGGGCGGCAATGACCGAGATTCAACAACTTGAAGAACAGATTCAACTGGGAATCTGTTCAGTGGAAGAAAAGGGAACTGTAAGAAACACAGAGACTGTAAGAATGGCCTCTGAACATGAGCTAGAGAGCATCAAGGCGCAACTTCTCCGAGCGCTGGAAGCCAAAGTACAAGAGGAAAAGAAGGTGAAAGCATTGGAGGAAAAGGTGGATGAAATGGAGAAGACTCTGACCCACAGTGTTCCCGTGGAAGAGTTAACGGTCAGCCAACTCCTTCATATGCTGAAGGACAAGACTCTACAATGGGAACAATCTGAACACGAGCTTCAATCTTCAAAGGGAAGGAGTTCGGAGCTCTCAAAAGTTATGGAAATAGCTGAGGTTGCAACACAGATTTTACAGGGATGCCAAAAGTACGCTGAATCACGTCAATGTGAACAGCAGAATGTTGAAACAGCTGCTCCAGTAGAAGGATTGAATAGCCTGATCAATCAATCCCCGAGGGAAGGGGAAGTATTGAAATCACAAACGAGGTCATTAGTGAAGGATTTGCAGGAAACCCAGGAAGAGCGGGATGAATATGAACGCATGAAGAAGTCTCTTCAGGAAAGATGTCTAGGGAGGGAACAACAGTCGGCTAACGTCCAGTTGGGTACGGAAGAAGTAGCAGGCCCTCTCGCTAGACTAGCTCAGGACGACACTGAATATTACCATGCCTGTTGAGTGACACGGAATATTACGATGACTTGGTCTGCCCAGCTTGTGATGAAAACTCCCAAAGTGCAGAAATCAGGATGAAGCACTTAAAGTCGAAGGAACATAGGGAGATGGTGGCGCTACAGCTGGCAGCGGATAAGGGAGCCCCGAGAGTCTCCAAGAAGCAGAAAAGAAAAAGACGAAGCAGAAGACGATAACCATCTAAATCATTATCACTTCTATCAGATCATGCACGTGGGCCCACGAAGGGGGCCAAATCAGTTGGAAAGTAGGAAAAATTACCAAGGCAGTCCAGCTGTTTGTAAAAGTCAGCACTGCTGGTTCAGCAGGACGGAAGTTCAAGCTGTTAAGCCAAGGGAAAGACTATTGGATGAGTCACGCTAGAAATGTGAACCGGCTACACCACAGAGATGTTGTTCGGACCGAGTCAAGACCAGAGACTGAATCTGTGAACTGTTCCCGCAGAGACTGAATCTGTGAACTGTTTCCCGCAGAGACTATATCTGTGAATTGTTTTACATGAAGTTGATTATATGTTATGTTTAATGGGGAATAAGTATGTTGTAAGCTAAAAAGGGAGGATTGTAGTGTATGTACCCGTCTACCTTTAAGAGAACTATTGTATGTAACCGTTCACCTTTAAGAGAACTATTTTAGGTGTGGCACTACTTTGTTTGGCTTCTGTATACGGTAATACCGACGGTGACCACACCAGTATATAAGTGTTGTGCCAGGAGTTATTGGGCAGATTCGCCCTGACCTTCGAATAGTAAAGTCCTGTTTTAAGTTACTCTTGGAGTTGGTGTATTAATTAACTAAACAACCCACAGACTTTACAGTCACCACCGGTATTACAGTATACAGCAGCCAAGATAAAGTAGTGCATCTCTTAAAATAGTTCTCTTAAAGGTGGAACGGTTACATACACCACAATCCTCCCTTTTTAGCTTAACAGTATATATTCCCCATTAAACATAACATAATAACATATATACACAACTTCATGTAAAAACAGTTCACAGATTCAGTCTCTGAGGAGGCCTCCTGATCCGAGATGGATAATGCCTTTCAGGGGTCTCTGGTTCTTGTTGCTGGGGTGACTCACCTAGTTGATCCCCTATGGATAGGACATCATCATCAGGTATATTCACTTCTGAAGTAGATGCTTCAGGTTCACTAACTTCCCCCACGGTTGTCTCTGTCGTAACCATGGGCTCGACCCTTGTTCTCGATCCCACCAGTTGGTCAGCATGACGTCGCATTACATTTTCACCAACATCTACCGTGTACATCAGGGGTCCTTGTCTGGCCCGAATTGTTCCAGATTGCCATTTCTCGTTTTTATAGTCCCTGGCTAACACCGGTTGTCCTATTTCAAAACTCCGAGTGGGCTTGTTATTGATATGCTGGAACTGTTTGTTTTCGACTTCCCTCCGCACATTTGGTTTTAACAAGTCCAACCTGGACCACAACCTCCTGTTATAGAACATCATGGCAGGACTTTGGTTTGTTGTTGCATGGGTGGCGTTTCGATATGCCAGTAGGAAATTGTCCACCTTGTGTTGCAGTGGAATCTGATCTTCGCTCATGGCCTTTATTGCCTTTTTGAACGTCTGTACAAACCTCTCGGCCAGCCCATTCGTAGCTGGATGATATGGGGCAGAGGTATAATGTTTCACCCCATTCTTCTTCAGGAATTTCTGGAATTCCTCTGACACGAACTGTGGTCCGTTGTCTGAACATATTTGCTCTGGCAATCCATTTCTTGCAAATATCGTTCTTAGCACCGCGATCGTCTTCTCCGAGGTAATGGTAGTCATTTTAATCACTTCTGGCCATTTAGAATGTGCATCCACCGCAATTAAAAACATGGAGTCCATGAATGGACCAGCAAAGTCAATATGTACACGTTGCCATGGGGTTGAAGGCCATTCCCATGGATGCAGCGGTGCAATTGGAGGTGCATTTTGGACTTTTTGGCACACTGAGCAGCTTTTCGTCAGATCCTCTATCTGTTGGTCGATACCCGGCCACCACACATAAGCCCTAGCAAGGCTTTTCATCTTGACTCCCCCCAGATGACCTTCATGTAGTTCTTTTAGAACTCTCTCTCTTAACTTAGGAGGGATAATCACCCTTGTTCCATACATCAATGTTCCCTGACAGATGGACAGCTGTTCTCGTCTTGCTGAGAATGCCGGTAACAGTGGATCACCATGGGCTGGCCATCCCTTTACTGTCAATTCGTAGACCCGGGACAGTGTCAGGTCATTCCTAGTCTCCCTTTCAATATTTGCATTGGTGACAGGTAAACATTCGATGATGGTCGAGTGAAATAACTCCACCGGGTCAACCGTCGGTGCCTCCTCCTCAGTAGGTAGTGGCAGGCGCGACAGCCCATCAGCATTACCATGCTGCTTTGTACCTTTGAATTCTATCTGATATTGATGTGCCCCTAGGAAAAGGGACCATCTCTGGAGCCTCTGTGCTGTCATCACCGAAACACCCTTCTTAGGGTTAAAAATGGATACCAACGGCTGGTGGTCTGTCAGCAGTGTAAACTTCTGGCCCTGCAGGTAATGATTAAACTTCTTTACTCCCCACACAAGGCTGAGAGCCTCCCTATCTATCTGAGCATAGTTGCGCTCAGCGGAGGTCAATGATCTGGATGCAAATGCGACTGGCCTTTCCAAGCCATTTGGCAACTTGTGTGAGAGTACTGCTCCAATACCATAAGGAGAAGCATCACAAGCTAAACGAATAGGTAGCGTTGGGTTGAAGTGAGCCAACACTTCCTCTGAGGTGATCAATGCCTTGCTTTTGGGAAAGGCCTTCTTACAGTCCTCGCTCCACTTCCATGGTACTTCTTTCTGCAAAAGAGCGTTCAGCAGGTGCAGCACCGTGGATAGATTTGGCAGAAACTTATGGTAATAGTTAATCAACCCTAGGAACGACCTCAACTGGGATACATTTTCCGGAGCGGGAGCCTTCACAACAGCTTCGATCTTGTCAGGTGACTTGTGCAGCCCCTCCTGGTCAATGACGTGACCACAGTACGAGATCCGTTTCTGAAAGAACTCACATTTCTGGCGATTAACTCGAAGTCCATATTCCTTCAATCTGGTGAGCACCAGTTTCAAATTTGCAAGGTGTTCCTCATCGTCATTGTAGTGTATGTATCCGTCTACCTTTAAGAAAACCATTGTATGTAACCGTTCACCTTTAAGAGAACTATTTTAGGTGTGGCACTACTTTGTTGGCTTCTGTATACTGTAATACCGACGGTGACCACACCGGTATATAAGTGCTGTGTCAGGATTTATTTGGCAGATTCGCCCTGACCTTCGAATAGTAAAGTCCTGTTTTAAGTTACTCTGGCAGTCTGTGTATTAATTAACTAAACAACCCACAGACTTTACAGTGGCGACGAGTCCGATCGTACCCTGCGGCAACAATACTTCCGAAGCAGTTAACGAGCGTCGAGAAGAGGCAACCGCCCTCGTCATTCTGCTGGGAGAAAACTCGAGTCTGCAGAGCTGGAAAGGAGGAAGAATTCAGAGACAAAGACTTCCATCAGCAACAGGCACTGACTGTCCCTTCTGCCACGGTGAGGAGTGAGCCGATCAGCACGAGAAGCAAGCCGGCCACGGTGACTGTGAGTAAGGGAAAAGTAAAAAGAATAACCGGAGGATAAGGGCGGTGCACTCGACCACGGTCGAGGGGGAAAGGAGCCGGACAGAAGTTGGGCCCAGAGGCGCTGAGACTGGGGCAGCGTGGAGCAAGGAAGCCGCGGTACAGACAGGCTGGGGACGCAACGGCGTCATGAGACAGCTAGACCGCGACCGGCGAAAAAGGCCGGGCAGCGACCGAAGCCACGAAGCGCTGCGACCGGGAGCGTAGGCGCGGGAAGATATAAAAACTCAGCCGCAGCCGGGGAGGGAAGCACCGGACTGCGAGAGGGCTGGGAGGGGCGATTGGGAGCCGAGCGAGCGGGAGAGGCAGAGCCGACCAAGGGAGACTGAGCGAGAGCCAGTCCAGCGGCTGAAACTGTTCGCCGTCAACGGGGTGTACCCAGCACCGGTAGAGCCGAGAGAGCGGGAGAGAGACAGAGCCCGAGCAAGGGGAACTGAGCGAGAGCCAGCCCAGCAGCTGAAACTGTTCGCCATCAACGGGGTGTACCCAGCGCCGGTTGCCCTGCCGAGAAAAGGGAAAGCACTGAAGCCGACGTGCAGGCTGCGAACCTGAAAGCCAGCGGCCGTCGCCCGTGGGGAAAGTGTACCCCTCCCGCTAGGGAAGAAACGCGGGAAGCCGCCATTAGGCGGGGAAGAAGACAGAAGCGGGAAACCGCCATTTTCGCGGGAACCGCCATCTTGGAAAAAAAAAGAAAAGAAATTTTAAAGAAATAATTCGTGGTGTTATCAGGAAGAGAGGAAGATGCCTAAGCGTGGTAACATCAACGATTTTAATTCCGAGGTAGAAGACTGGGCCACGTATGTGGAACGCATTGAGATCTATTGTGAGGCCAATACAATAGAAGAAGATGACAAAGCTATAACCTTGCTAAACTTGATGGGCGCGAAGACATACGGGCTCTTGAAGCATCTACTAGCACCAGCTAAACCGGCGGATCAGACTTTCGATGATATTGTGACTGTTCTGAAGGATCACTTGAACCCCACACCATTGATGTTGGCGGAACGATTCAAATTCTATGCGAGAACGCAAAGGAAAGATGAAAGCAACGCAGAATACTTGGTCGAACTGCGTAGACTAGCGAAACGCTGCCAGTTTGGAGGGAATCTGGCAGAGGCATTGCGAGACAAGTTCGTGTGCGGGTTGTCAAAGGAAGGAACGCAAAAGCGACTACTCGAAGAGAATGACCTTACACTTGACAGGGCTGTCCTTATTGCAGCATCGCACGAAGCTGCAGCGAAGGGAACTGCGGAAATGCAGCTAAAGGCAGCGGCACTCAGTGTGGATCAAATGACCTCGAGTACAACAAAATGCTATCGTTGTGGGAAGACAACACACGACCAGAACCAATGCTGGTTTAAGAACCAGGAATGTAGGAAATGTGGCAAACTGGGTCACATAGCTAAGGTATGCCGGTCAGGGAAGAAGACCAACAACCAAAGGAAGCCATCACAGGAAAAGTACAACAAGGTACACAAGGTGGCTGAGAAGAGTTCAGACGAACAGAATTCGGACTCAGACCCAAACGGCCAGGAGCTGGGCAGTCTGAGAATTCACAATGTGAGTAAGGAAGCTGACCTACAAACTATCTGGGTCATGCTAAAAATAGCTGGAGTCCAAGTGAAAATGGAGTTGGATACTGGATCAGCTCTATCAGTCATAAATCAAAGGGATTACCACCGGCTATTCTCACATATACCCTTAAGAGATACCAAGTTCGTATTGCAGACATACACGGGGTATAAAGTATACCCCATGGGGAAGATAAGAGTCAAGGTGAGAGATGGGGGTAAAGAACACCCAAGAATGAACTTATACGTACTACCTGAGGGAGGACCACCACTTCTGGGACGGGAGTGGATCAAGAAAATAGACATGGAATGGCACTATTTAAAAGCCATAACGAGTGAGGACTCGGTGCAGACAATCAGCTCAGATTCTGAAACGGATGACGATAAGACCAACCCAAATATGAAAGACAAGGCTAAAATGGACTTGCCGACTAAGGTTGGAAGAACGAAGGCATGCATAAAGGCTTATGCTCCAGAGAAGAACAAAGTTTCAGAACAGAACTCCACCGAACAACGACAACATAGTTTGACAGAGAATTCTGAGTCTGTTCAGTTTACGGACATATCCATGACTGACGAACACCGAGCTCGGACTCAACTTTATTTCAAATTACGACAGCAAGTAGAACAAGTGAGTTACCGTCTCGAACAAGAGATGAAAACAATGAAAAAGTTCTATGACACCGAATGGGAGAATCTGGAAAGACAACAGAAGCAGCTAGCTCAAGCAGAGAGCGACCATAGAGCCATTGTGACCAATTACCGATCACATCTCCCTTATGCTGTTCAGGAGTTAGAATATTTGCAGGAAGGAGCAAATGAAGAGGAATCTTCAGGAAGCCAGGATTTTATTCCCGTTCTTCTCTACGACTCCTTACAAGCAGAGTTTGAGAAGTTGAAGGAACAGTATGAACAGGCCCAGGCTACAATCCTGGAGGGGATTAACTCGGCAACCTCCGAAAAGCTAGTTTCAGTAGAAGCATATGAGCAACTAAAGGTTGAACATGAGCAAGAAGTCCAAAGGCTGCAGGAAATTCTTGATGAGCTCAAGGCCAAGACAGACTCATCGGTAGAAGTTCCATCCATAGATGAGAAATTAGAACATGAAAGACAAGATGTCCAAGAACTCATAAAAATATTGAAGGAAACCCAAGACAAATATGAGGCGGCAATGACCGAGGTTCAACAACTTGAAGAACAGATTCAACTGGGAATCCTTTCAGTGGAAGAAAAGGAAACTGTAAGAAACACAGAGACTGTAAGAATGGCCCCTGAACATGAGCTAGAGAGCAGCAAGGCGCAATTTCTCCGAGCGCTGAAAGCCAAAGTACAAGAGGAAAAGAAGGTGAAAGCATTGGAGGAAAAGGTGGATGAAATGGAGAAGACTCTGATCCACAGTGTTCCCGTGGAAGAGTTAACAGTCAGCCAACTCCTTCATATGCTGAGGGACAAGACTCTGCAATGGGAACAATCTGAACACGAGCTTCAATCTTCAAAGGGAAGGAGTTCGGAGCTCTCAAAAATTATGGAAATAGCTGAGGTTGCAACACAGATTTTACTGGGATGCCAAAAGTACGCTGAATCACGTCTATGTGAACAACAGAATGTTGAAACAGCTGCTCCAGTAGAAGGATTGAATAGCCCGATCAATCAATCCCCGATGGAAGGGGAAGTATTGAAATCACAAATGAGGTCATTAGTGAAGGATTTTCAGGAAACCCAGGAAGAGCGGGATGAATATGAACGCATGAAGAAGTCTCTTCAGGAAAGATGTCTAGGGAGGGAACAACAGTCGGCTAACGTCCAGTTGGGTAAGGAAGAAGTAGCAGGCCCTCTCGCTAGACTAGTTCAGGACGACACCGAATATTACCATGCCTGTTGAGTGACACGGAATATTACGAGGACTTGGTCTGCCCAGCTTGTGATGAAAACTCCCAAAGTGCAGAAATCAGGATGAAGCACTTAAAGTCTAAGGAACATAGGGAGATGGTGGCGCTACAGCTGGCAGCTGATAAGGGAGCCCCGAGAGTCTCCAAGAAGCAGAAAAGAAAAAGACGAAGCAGAAGGTGATAACCATCTAAATCATTATCACTTCTACCAGATCATGTACGTGGGCCCTACGAAGGGAGCCAAATCAGTTGGTAAGCAGGAAAAATTACCAAGGCAGTCCAGCTGTTTGTAAAAGTCAGCACTGCTGGTTCAGCAGGATGGAAGTTCAAGCTGTTAAGTCAAGGGAAAGACTATTGGATGAGTCACGCTAGAAATGTGAACCGGCTACACCACAGAGATGTTGTTCGGACCGAGTCAAGACCAGAGACTGAATCTGTGAACTGTTCCCGCAGAGACTGAATCTGTAAACTGTTTCCCGCATAGATTATACCTGTGAATTATTTTACATGAAGTTGAATATATGTTATGTTTAATGGGGGACTAAGTATGTTGTAAGCTAAAAAGGGAGGATTGTAGTGTATGTATCCGTCTACCTTTAAGAAAACCATTGTATGTAACCGTTCACCTTTAAGAGAACTATTTTAGGTGTGGCACTACTTTGTTGGCTTCTGTATACTGTAATACCGACGGTGACCACACCGGTATATAAGTGCTGTGTCAGGATTTATTTGGCAGATTCGCCCTGACCTTCGAATAGTAAAGTCCTGTTTTAAGTTACTCTGGTAGTCTGTGTATTAATTAACTAAACAACCCACAGACTTTACAGTCATCTCCTGTAATCAGGATATCGTCCAAGTAACATTGAGTGCTTGGAATTCCCTGTAATACCTGCTCCATGGCCCTCTGCCAAATTGCTGGAGCCGAAGCCACTCCAAAAACCAGTCTATTATATCGATACAAGCCTCTGTGCGTGTTGATTGTGAGATACTGGCGCGACTCTTCCTCAACTTCCATCTGTAAGTACGCTTGCGCCAGGTCTATCTTGGTGAAGTGTTTCCCGCCAGACAATGAAGCAAAGATATCCTCAATCCGCGGAAGCGGATATTGCACCGTGTGAAGCACCGGGTTAACCGTGATCTTGAAGTCTCCACAGATGCGGACCTTCCCCGGTTCCCCTGGCTTGTTACTCGATGAACGCTTCATGACGGGAACAATGGGCATGGCCCACTCACTCCAGTCCACCTTAGACAGTACTCCTGAACGTTCTAGCCCTTCCAGCTCAGCTTCCACAGCAGGTCGTATCGCATAAGGTACCGGTCTGGCTTTGAAAAATTTTGGGTTTGCATGTTCTGCAATCTTGATTTTTGCCGTAATTCCTCTCATTGTTCCCAGTCCCTGTTGGAACACCTCTTTAGCCTCATCCAATATTCTGGACAATCGTTCAGGTTTGACATCTTTTTTTCCGGAATCTACCATTATTGCTTTTAGGGAGTGCCAGTCCATATTTATTTTCCTGATCCACTCCCGTCCCAGAAGTGGTGGACCTCCCTCAGGTAGTACATATAAGTCCATTCCTTGGTGTTCTTTGCCCTTGTGTACCACCTTGACTTTTATCTTTCCGATGGGGTATACTCTTTGCCCCGTGTATGTCTGCAATACTATCTCCGTATCCCGTAGGGGAATATGTGTGAATAACCTTTTGTAATCTTGCTTATTCATGACCGTCAACGCCGATCCGGTGTCCAATTCCATCTTCACTTGGACTCCTGCTATCTGAAGTGTGACCCAGATAGTTTGTCGGTCAGCTTCCTTACTCACATTGTGAATTCTCAGACTACCCAGTTCCTTGCTGTTTTAGTCTGAATCCGAATTCTGTTCATCCGAACTCTTCTCAGCCACCTTATGTACCTTTCTGCACTTTTCCTGCGGTGACTTTTTGTTGCTGGTCTTCTTTCCTGACCGGCATACTTTAGCTATGTGACCAAGCTTGCCACATTTTCTACATTCCTGATTTTTAAACCAGCATTGGTTCTGATCATGTGTTGTCTTTCCACAACGATAACATTTCGCTGTACCCAAAGCCATTTGATCTACGCTGAGTACCGCTGCCTTCAGCTGCATTTCCGCAGTGCCTCTCGCTGCGGCTTCATGCGATGCTGCAATAGTGACAGCCTTATCAAGTGTAAGATCATTCTCTTCAAGCAGCCGCTTTTGTGTTCCTTCTTTCGACAATCCACACACGAATTTGTCTCTCAGTGCCTCTGTCAGTCTTTCCCCAAACTGACAGTATTTCGCTAGCTTACGCAGTTCAATTAAATACTCCGCGTTGCTTTCCTCTTTCAGTTGCGTTCTCGCATAAAATTTAAATCGTTCCGCTAACATCAGCGGTGTGGGGTTCAAATGATTTCTCAGGACAGCAACAGTATTAGCGAAAGCCTGATCCATCGGTTTAGCTGGTGATAGAAGATGCTTCAATAGCCCGTATGTCTTCGCACCCATTGAGTTTAGTAAGGTTTATGCTTTATCTTCATCTGATATTTTATTTGCCTTATAATAAATCTCTATGCGTTCTACATACGTGGCCCAATCTTCAACATCGGGATCGAAATCGTTGATGTTACCACGCTTAGGCATCCTCGCAATCTTCTTGAGAAACAAAAAGAAATTTTACTTTTATTTTTTTTTTCAAAATGGCGGTTTCCCGCGCTTGTCTTCTTCCCCCGCCTACGAAAATGGCGGCTTCCCGCGTTTGCCTTTCTCCCCCGCTGGCTCTAATGGCGATTGCCGTATTGCTGCGTTCGCCCTCCCCAGCGGTTCTCAAATCGTGCCTCCCAGCCCCTCTTGCAGTCCGGTCCTTTCCCCCGGCTGTGGCTGAGTTCTCCGCGGTTTTTTAAATTTTTTTATTTTATCCCGCGCCTCGCGGCCTCGGTAGCTGCCCGGCCTTTTTCCCCGGTCGCGGTCGAGCTCTCTCTCGACGCTGTTGCGTCTCCCAGCCCGCTTGCAGCCCAGTCTTTCACACCGGCTGCGTTTGCATTCACCGCGGCTCCCGTGCCTTACGCTGCCCCAGTCTCCACGCCTCTGGCCCCGACTTCTGTCCGGCTCTTTTCCCCGGCCGTGGTCGAGTTCTCCGCCCTTATATCCTCCGTTTTTCCCTCCCCTACTTCACAGCCAACGTGGCTGACTTGCTGCTCGTCGCTGATCGGCTTACCCACCACCGTGATAGAAGGGATGATCACTGCCTGTTGCTGATGGAAGGCTTCGTGTCAGGATTCTTCCTTGCTCTTCAGACCCGAGTCTTTTCTCAGCAGGATGATGAGGGCGGATGCCTCTTCTCGACGCCCGTTAAACTGCCTTGGATATATCTCTGCCGCAGGGTAAGATCGTCATCGTCGCCACTGTTAAGTCTGTGTGTTCTAATTATTGTTAATAAGAATCACTGCACACAGACCACAAGAGTAAATTCAACAGGTCTTTACTAGTCGGAGGTCAGGCTGAACTGCCCAATAAATCATTACACAGCACTTATATACCGATGTGGTCACCACCGGTATTACAGTATACAGCAGCCAAGATAAAGTAGTGCATCTCTTAAAATAGTTCTCTTAAAGGTGGAACGGTTACATACACCACAAGAGGAGACTCCAGGCCACCATGCTTTAAGTGGTACTGCATCAAAGAAGGATTGCTAGGACATAAAAACATAAGAAATAGAAGGAGAAATACAGCCCTTTGAGCCTGCTCTGCCATTCAATAAGATCATATCTGAACTCCTACATCAACTCAGTTTTCCCATTCTACCCCCATATCCCTTGATTCCTTTCGTGCCCAAAAATCTATCGATCTCTGTCTTGATTATACTCATCGACTGAGCATCCACAGCCGTCTGGGGTAGAGAATTCCAAAGATTCACCACCCTCTGAATGAAGAAATTTCTTCTCACCTCAGTCCTAAATGGCCGACTCCTTATCCTGAGACCATGACCCATAGTTCTAGACTCTCCAGTCAGGGGAAGCAGCCTCTCAGCATCTACCTTGTCAAGCCCTCTAAGAATTTTATACATTTGAATGCGATCAGCTCTCATTCTTCTAAACTCGAGAGAATATATGTCCATTCTACTCAATCTCTCCTCATAGGACAACCCTCTCATCTCAGGGTGTAAAAGAAAAGACAGCCATCCGTGGCTAAGTAAAGAAATTAAGGATAGTATTCGACTAAAAACAAGGGCATGTAAGGTAGCCAAATCTAGTGGGAGGATAGAGGATTGGGAAAACTTTAAAAGACAGCAAAAAATAACAAAAAGATTGATTAAGAAAGGGAAGATAGATTATGAAAGTAAATTAGCAAAAAATATAAAGACAGATAGTAAGAGTTTTTATAGTTATATAAAAAGAAAAAGGGTGGCTAAAGTAAATGTTGGTCCCTTAGAGGGTGAGACTGGGAAATTAATGGTGGGAAATATGGAGATGGCAAAAACACTGAATGAATATTTTGTATCAGTCTTTACAGTAGAGGACACCAAGAATATCCCAACACTTGACAAGCAGGGGGCTATAGGGGGGGAGGAGCTAAATACGATTAAAATCACTAAGGAAGTGGTACTTGGTAAAATAATGGGACTCAAGGCGGATAAATCACCTGGACCTGATGGCTTACATCCCAGGGTTTTGAGGGAAGTGGCGGTAGGGATTGTGGATGCATTGGTAATAATCTTCCAAAACTCCCTGGACTCAGCAAAGGTCCCGGCAGACTGGAAAACTGCTAATGTAACACCCTTATTTAAAAAGGGCAGTAGACAGAAGGCTGGAAACTATAGACCGGTTAGCCTAACATCTGTGGTAGGTAAAATTTTGGAGTCCATTATTAAGGAGACAGTAACAGGACATTTGGATAATCATAATTTAATAAGACAAAGTCAGCATGGTTTTATGAAGGGGAAGTCATGTTTGACAAATTTGCTGGAGTTCTTTGAGGAAGTAACATATGGGGTGGATAAAGGTGAACCAGTGGACGTAGTGTATTTAGACTTCCAAAAGGCATTTGACAAGGTGCCACACAAAAGATTATTGCTTAAGATAAAAAAAATCACGGGATTGGGGGTAATATTCTGGCATGGATAGAGGATTGGCTATCTAACAGAAGGCAGAGAGTTGGGATAAATGGTTCATATTCAGACTGGCAATCAGTAACCAGTGGTGTTCCGCAGGGGTCAGTGCTGGGTCCCCAACTCTTTACAATCTATATTAACGATTTGGAGGAGGGGACCGAGTGTAACACATCAAAGTTTGCAGATGATACTAAGATGGGAGGGAAAGTAGTGAGTGAGGAGGACATAAAAACCTGCAAGGGGACATAGACAGGCTAAGTAAGTGGGCAGAGATTTGGCAGATGGAACACAATACTGGAAAGTGTGAGGTTATGCACTTTGGCAGGAAAAATCGTAGAGCAAGTTATTATCTTAATGGCAAGAAACTTGAAAGTACTGAAGTACAAAGGGATCTGGGGGTCCTGGTGCACGAAACTCAAAAGGTTAGTATGCAGGTGCAGCAAGTGATTAAGAAGGCCAATGGAATGTTGGCTTTCATTGCTAGGGGGATAGAATATAAAAATAGGGAGGTATTGCTTCAGTTGTACAAGGTATTGGTGAGACCGCACCTGGAATACTGCATACAGTTTTGGTGTCCATACTTAAGAAAGGACATACTTGCTCTCGAGTCAGTACAAAGAAGGTTCACTCGATTAATCCCGGGGATGAGGGGATGGACATATGAGGAAAGGTTGAGTAGATTGGGACTCTACTCATTGGAGTTCAGAAGAATGAGAGGCGATCTTATTGAAACATATAAGATTATGAAGGGGTTGGATCGGGTGGATGCAGGGAGGATGTTCCAGATGATGGGTGAAACTAGAACTAGGAGGCATAGTCTTAGAATAAGGGGCTGCTCTTTCAAAACTGAGATGAGGAGGAACTACTTCACTCAGAGGGTGGTAGGTCCATGGAATATGCTGCCCCAAAAAGCTGTCGAAGCTACATCATTACATAAATTTAAAACAGAAATAGACAGTTTCCTAGTAGAAAAGGGAATTAAGGGTTACGGGGAGCGGGCAGGAATTTGGACATGAGTCTAGGTTCGGATAGGTCATGGCCCTGTGGGTAGCGGAGCGGGCCCAGGGGCCGTGTAGCCTGATCCTGCTCCTGTTTTCGTGTGTCTAATGCTGTTAGATTCAGGAGATAGTCCTGTCATAGTGGATTGGCGGTTAGGATCAGATCAGCCATGATCTTATTGAATGGCGGAGCAGGCTCGAGGGGCCAATTGGCCTACTCCTGCTCCTATTTCTTATGTTCTTATGTTCTTATGTTCAGGAATCAATCTAGTGAACCTTTGTTGCACCCCCTCTAAAGCAACTAGATCCTTCCTTAGGTAAGGAGATTAAAACTGTACACAATACTCCAGGTGTGGTCTCACCAGGGCCCTATAGAATTGGAGCAAGTCTTCCTTTCTCTTATAACATAAGAACATAAGAAATAGGAGCAGGAGTAGGTCATATGGCCCCTCGAGCCTGCTCCGCCATTCAATAAGATCATGGCTGACCATCGTCCTCAACTCCACTTTCCCGCCCGATCTCCATATCCCTTGATTCCCCTAGAGTCCAAAAATCGATCGATCTCAGCCTTGAATATACTCAACAATTCAGCATGCACAGCCTCTGGGGCACAGAATTCCAAAGATTCACAACCCTCTGAGTGAAGAAATTCCTCCTCATCTCGGTATTAAATTACCTACCCCTTATCCTGAGACTATGCCCTCTAGTTCTAGACACTCCAGCCAGGGGAAACAACCTCTCAGCATCTACCCTGTCAATTCCCTTCAGGATCTTGTATCTTTCAATGAGATCACCTCTCATTCTTCTAAACTCCAGAGAGTATAGGCCCATTCCACACAATCTCTCATCATAGGTACTCCAACCCCCGTGAAATAAAAGCTAAAATAGGGTGATCAACAGCCTGATTGAAGGCAATTGGGAAAATGCTACCAACTATCCCTGGCCCACCTACCTGCAACAACCAGACCGTCTTCTCAAGCTCCATGTCAGCAGAGCTGTGCCATCTGCTGCAAGTTCACCTATAGCTAACAGGCAGCATTGGCTGGCAGTGCCAGTGACAGTACTGGTCAAGCTGCAGCTTCAAATATACCTCGACATCCTTCCAGGCATACTCTAAAGCTAGCCTGCGGGAATAGTGCCCTGGAGTGGCACATTGAGCCACCCATCTTATAAGCACAAAAGCAAAATACTGCGGATGCTGGAAATCTGGTATAAAAACAGAAAATGTTGGAAAACATAATGCTATATACAATGCAAGTTGTTGTTGTTGTTGAAAACACTCAGCCAGTCAGACAGCATCTGTGGAGAGAGAAACAGTTAACGGTACAGGTAGATGGCCTTTCATCCAACTGGGAGAAGTTACAGATTTAACAGTTTCTAAGTACAGAGCCAGGGAAGGTCTGTGATAGGGTGGCGGGCTGGAGTGATTAAATGACAAAAGGGATGATGGTGCAAGGCACAGGGGGTGGTAATGGAACAATAAAGAAACAAAAGATGGGTCTAGAGGAGGTGTAAATGGCAACAGCAGAATCATTACCAGTACCAGTACCAGCTGTCCAAAAAATGGGAGTAGTGGCTCTGATCTAAAGTCATTGGCCTAGAAGTTTGTGTTCACCACAAAAGTTGCCGATGTCACCGGCAACTGGAGTTATCGGCTGCTGGAAATGGCCGCGACGCTAAGGAGAATAAATTTGTCTGGGAGGCTGGAGATTGGTGGTGCAGCCCTACCCTTCCGTGCAACGCCCTCCTGGTGGCATTAGTGGAGAACTCCGAGACGAAGTTCCTGTCCTAAAGTGGTGTTTGAACTTCGCACAATGAATTGTGGGCAATTAAAAGGGCTATGAATTAAAGGGGCAATGCACTCAGAACTAATACAAATTAAAATGCAGTGAAAAAATGCAGTTTTCATCCCTTACTGCCTTAAAAAAAAATTTACATTAAAAAGTCCCAAATGTGATTATTCAACTCTTAAAGCCGAATTCCCTTCCGAACCTCAAAAAATGGGAAAACTGCTTCAGCACTAATGCAAATGGCTCAGCTAGTCAGGGGAGGGGCACCCAGGGTCTCGCACACAACACTCCAGCTTTGTGCAGGAGGTCAACACTGCAAGACAGGTCCTCTACCCACAGGGGCCAGGAGGCCCTCGAGAAAGAAGGATGTGGGAGTACATCACAGAGGCCGTCACTGCCAGCAGTGTCGCCCCCACCACCTGGCTCCAGTGCCCAAAGAAGCTTCATGAACTTAGACCATTGGGCAAGGTCAGTGAATGCATTTTCAAAAATCGTCTCCAGCAACTGCACCACTAGCCTCACACACTGTTCAATGCATGACCCCTCCCCCCACACTCACCTACCAACAATCTACACCAATCACCAGGCACATCTCCCATTCCTAGCCTCACCTCACCCCCTTGGAGGAGACGGTGCAGGCCATTCTTGGCAGTGGCATGGCTGGGCCCTTGGCCAGCGGTGGGGCTGAAAGGATAAAAGATGCCGGTATCCTCATACATTATCCTCCTTCTCGTGTGCACCTCTTGCTTTCCCGTCCTCCCCTCACCACAATTCCATCCTTGTGCCTTCCTCATTTTGCACACCCAAGAAATCTAGCCTGCCCAGCCAGTGGTTAACCAAGAAGAGGGAGAGGAGAGTGAAGAAGAAGAAGAAACACCGTCACTTGATATCACACTCCCAGCCACCAGCTCCTCAAGGTCGACCAGCAAGGCCACTTGTAGTGTCCCCCACTGAAAATCAGCAGCCTTCTATCAGCCATGCTGCAGCCACTGGGGTAGCACTGCATGACATCAGTAGGGTAGACAAAGGCACACTCAAGACAGTCACTAGGAGAATGCATAAGGGTGATGAGTTGATTTCTTGATGTCATATTGGATGGATAGATGTATAAAGTTAGATTGGAAAGTTTGCTTTGTGGAGGCTTTTATTTCAGCATTGTGGCCAAGAGGATGCTGTGATGGTCAGTAACAGAGGGAAGGTAAGGTGTGGGGCAAATGTGGAAAGGGGAATTGGGGTTATGGTCACTGGTACCGCAGGTGGATGACTCCATCCCGGATATCCCGGCCAGAAAGGGGCTGTCTGGGTTGCATCCTTCCTTCTGCTTATTCCTCTTCAGCTTCTTCCTGTTCTGTGTCTTCCTCTTCTCTTTGTGAGCAGATGCTGTAAATCTGAAATGACAGCATAAAATGCTGGAAATAATCAGCTGGTCAGGCAGCATCTCAACCTGAGACATGAACTCTGTTTCTCTCTCCACAGATGTTGCCTGACCTGCTGAGTATTTGCAACATTTTCTGTCTTCTCAGAGGCCTTCCTTTACCATCCGTGGCCTTGCAAGCATCCAGCAGCACTCCCTACACACTTAAAAAACTTTTAACATCTATTGCAGCAAGCCACTACTTCAATAAATTCAAAAAGTCCAGTCCGAAAGCTTAAATCCAAGCTTACCTGAAAGATGTGTGTGTCCCTTTTAAGAGGTGCTGACATTGCCACTGTCAGCCTGCTTGCGGCGTGCTTAGGACCCAGAACTAAATTCAGTGCTAGGGTCAAAGTTCAGAGTGGTGACATTAAGTTTGCGTTGTACACCGATTGACATCACCATGCCACCATATTTTTTCAAAGGCGCTGCCAGTTTCCGGCAGTGCAAAGGGAGGGAGGGAAATGGCAGCTGCCGCGAGACCCACCACCAGCTGACGAAAGAGCGGTGGCCACCATTTTTCCGCCATTTCACGATGCTACGGGTGGCGGTAAGTAATGTTTAGGTTGGAAGGCTGGATGGTGCCTAATCAAAAGATGAGGTCCTGTTCTTCGAGCTTGTATTGGGCTTCATTGGAGCAGTGTAGGAGGCTGGGGACAGAGATGTCAGAATGGGAGTAAGACTGAGAATTACATGAGGCACCACTTTCACTTCCCCCAGCCATTTAACAGGGTTTGGATGCTGGGCTGCTCCAGTGCTTGTCTGCAGACTCGTTCCTGCAGAGTTTCTTTTTACTTAATTTTTATTTGTAACTTCTTACCTTCTCTCTCTTTAGCCATGGCAAAGGCTCTGAGTAGGCTGAAATGCCTTTTCTAAGGCTGCAAGATTTTTTACTTCCTCCAATTCTACCACTCACCTTTAACTGTCCACAGCCTTTTAAATTTTACCAATACCATAATTTTCCCGTCCCAGCACTAGGCTACTTGCCTGTATAACTCAGCATCTGGATAATTATGTTAATAAGCTGACTGGGGAAAATTGCATGCAATTAACATATTCCAATTCTGGTGGATTTAACATTTGTTTCTAGCATTCAGGAATAAAACTACACCCATAGTTGAAAATCTACCCTACAGTCCTCTACACACAAGAGAAACAGATACCTGTATTGTAAATTGACCTCCAAACAAGCCTACAGGAGAGTGGAGGCAAATAATATAAACATTATAATTGAAAGACTTGCATTTATATAGCGCCTTTCACGACCTTAGGATGCCCCAGAGCGCTTTACAGCCATTGAAATGCTTTTTGAAGTGTAGTCACTGTTGTAATGTAGGAAACGTGGCAGCCAATATACCCACAGCAAGCTCCCACAAACAGCAATGTGATACTGACCGGATAATCTGTTTTTTAGTGATGTTGGTTGAGGAATAAATATTGGCCAGGAAACCAGGGAGAACTCCTCTGGTCTTAAAATAATGGGTTCCATGGAGCTGGGAATCAACATTCAACTGGTTCCATGTGCCAGTGTGCTTGCCTCATTACACCACCTCGCATCACAATGAAACTGAACCATCTCAGTGTGATTAGTGGGCCAGAATGAGGATGGGTTCATCTGATGGCAGATCAAAAGACCCACAATAAAAGGGGACCTGCACTGCCATTGACTATGTGCTCATTGGGATCATTTGCATTAACGAGTGCCCTTGGATGCACAAGGAAGGCTTGTCTACATTCAACAGCACTCACAGAATGTTAACACATCTATAGTTCCATTTCTGGGAACCAGCTCCCCAGAAGGTATAAATTCTCAAAGGCCGTCCTTAGCAAGCCTTCACAATAGAAAGGCTGGGATAGATAATTGGAGCAATATGTTCAAAGGTGTGACATTTCTGAAGCAGCGTGTCACTCAACACCTCTGCTCTATAAAAAGAAGGGTGCAGAGGTGAGAAACAGCGTAATCAGAAGTGTGACATTAGCCAAGCCATATAGCCTAGTACAGATATTCCCCATTTGTGAATGGGGATTAATCACCAACAATGTCTAAATGATATATAAAAGCAACGTGTTAATGATGTTGGATCTGTCTTTCTAATGTGTTCCATTTGAGAGGCAATTGTTTTGGATACAAAACAAAATTTGCATGTTAGAGAGGCAAATAAGGTAATAAAAATGTGAAGATCAACTTTAACAATTGTGGCTGTTTTTGCTAGAACAGAGGAGATTATGGGGTGATTTCATAGAGATGTTTAAAATTAGGAAAGGATGGGACAGAATAATCTGCTCCCTGTGATTGAGGGGTCTAGAATGAGGGGACATAGATATAAGATTAAATGTAAGAGATATAGGGCAGAGCGCAAGATAATTTTTTTGACATGGATAGTTGTGAGGTTGTGACTGAAGCAAATATTATGTCAACATTTAAGAATAGGTTAGATAGGTGGTTGAAAGGAATAAAGGGATAAGGGAATTAGGAGCACTGCTCATGTAGAGGATAAATACCAACACAGACTGGTTGGCCTGAACACTCCTTTTCCATGTTGTAATTTCTATGTAAATCTATGTAAAAGTTTATTTTGACTTGAAGCTAATAGCAGAAAAGGATTTGGAACATGGGTAAATATTTGCATATAACTATACATGTCAGAGATTATGGATAGTTAAATTGAGAATCGGTATCATAATCTTGGTTTAAATATGCACAGGTGGATTGCATGAGACGACCCTGGGTATATAGCTGATTTTAAGGAAGGCTTACATTAGGGGGGTGATTTTCATTCAGAAGTTGGGAAGGAGGCGGGACTACAACTTTCGGGGCTGTAGTCCCGCCTCCATCGAGATGCGGCCAATCCACATGATTTTAACTTGATTGACCTTATTGAGCCCGCCCAGTGGGCTCAGCAGGCCAATTAAGGGCCACCCAGCAACAGGTGACATCACAGACTGAAATTTCATCTGTCAAGACATTTTGACAGATGAAATATCAGCGTTTCACAGCTGTTTGAAGCTGTCAAACACTGACAGTCTTACTTCTAACCTGAGTCCTTCTACACAGACTCAGTTAGAAATCTCACTGGTACAGAAAGCTGCAGGCTGTCACTTTTGACAGTTCGCAGCCATTCTGCTTTCTGTGCCGGTTAGATGATGGACTCCTGAAACCTAGAGGAAGGAAGGCAAAAAAGGTAAGTACAGGTAATTTAAACTTCTTTACACACTTTAGACACACCAAACGCACTTACCTTTGCACTCATGCACACATCACTCACCTGAACACCAACATCTCGACCCCTCCAAGTCCTTCAACCTGATGGCCCGACTCCTTTAACTTGGCGTGGTTTGAAGCCATCGGGAATCCCACACTTCAAGCTTTAAAATACGGATTAGGCTAAAAACTGCCTGTTAACAGGCAGTTAATTGGCACTAATCTCTTCCCGCCTCGGGTAGGCGGGTCCCAGTGTGGGGCGGGTACCCGCCTCCTTTGAAACTTACATGGAGGTGGGTTGGGGGTGGGATGGTGTCGGGACCCCCGAATTCGGGACTTTAACCCCCCACACGCCTCCAATCCCGACTCCACGGGTCAATGAAAATCGACCCCACTGTGTCAGCTGTGGCTCAGTTGGTAGCACTCTTGCCCCTGAGTCGGAAGGTTGCGGGTTCAAGTCCCACTCCAGAGACTTGAGCACAAAAATCTAGGCTGACACTTCAGTGCAGTACTGAGGGAGTGCTGCACTGTTGGAGGTGCCATCTTTCGGGTGAGATATTAAACCGAGGCCCTGTCTGCTCTTGGTAATCTTGGTAAGTGGTAATGTTAGGAGATGGGAAATAGGGACAACAGCAGCCTTGGGCATGCAAGATTTGGGTGTAGACCAGCACCTTTGAGCTAGCTCTTCTGGCCTTTAAACTCCTAAATCTGACTCCCTCGTCCCTGCAGCAGAGTCACAGATGCTGGAGTTTGGACTCATGCCTGTGAGTCTGGAACGGTAAGGGAGCTGGAGTTAGCAGTGTAAATGCTGGCAGCTACCCACAGATGACAGGTCTCTTGATTCCAAACTAAAACAGTGCCAGTCTAAAAGTGGCTCAGGTAATGTTAAAAGGTACTGAATATGAACCGACATAAATCAAATTTGCTGCATTTCACCTGTTGTCTGTCTTGGCCACCAATTTGTTTTAAGCCAACTGACTCCCCTTTTCCCCATGTGAATTTATTCAGAGTGCTGGTCTCCCAGAACACCAAATTAAAGTAGGGCAGCTAAAGAGATATAAGGCTGTTGTATTAATTTCCCAGCATGTGTTTGGAACACTGATAGTTGAAATCACTCTGTGCTGTATTAGTAATAAATGGGTTTATGACTAGTGGACAACTGAGTTTTATACCAACATGTTCATCGCTAATATTGCATAGCACAATTTCACCTAAGTGAGATGTAACCATTGTTCAGCTCGTGGACTTCAATCTGGCCTAGGCCCACCAGTCTTGGTCTGAGGCCTGGAGCAATTTAGAGGCCTGGGCAAAAAAAGGATGCAAGCTCTACATCCAAATCTTACATAAGAACATAAGAACATAAGAAATAGGAGCAGGAGTAGGCCAATCGGCCCCTCGAGCCTGCTCCGCCATTCAATAAGATCATGGCTGATCTGATCCTAACCGCCAATCTACTATCACAGAACCATCTCCTGAATCTAACAGAATTAGACACACGAAATAGGATCAGGATCAGGTTACACGGGCCCTGGGCCTGCTCCGCTACCCACAGGGCCATGACCGATCCGAACCTAGACTCATGTCCAAATTCCTGCCCGCTCCCCGTAACCCTTAATTCCCTTTACTTCTAGGAAACTGTCTATTTCTGTTTTAAATTTATGTAATGATGTAGCTTCTACAGCTTTTTGGGGCAGCATATTCCATGGACCTACCACCCTCTGAGTGAAGTAGTTCCTCCTCATCTCAGTTTTGAAAGAGCAGCCCCTTATTCTAAGACTATGCCCCCTAGTTCTAGTTTCACCCATCATCGGGAACATCCTCCCCGCATCCACCCGATCCAACCCCTTCACAATCTTATATGTTTCAATAAGATCGCCTCTCATTCTTCTGAACTCCAATGAGTAGAGTCCCAATCTACTCAACCTCTCCTCATATGTCCATCCCTTCATCCCCGGGATTAACCGAGTGAACCTTCTTTGTACTGACTCGAGAGCAAGTATGTCCTTTCTTAAGTATGGACACCAAAACTGTACGCAGTATTCCAAGTGCGGTCTCACCAATACCTTGTACAACTGAAGCAATACCTCCCTATTTTTATATTCTATCCCCCTAGCAATGAAAGCCAACATTCCATTGGCCTTCTTAATCACTTGCTGCACCTGCATACTAACCTTTTGAGTTTCGTGCACCAGGACCCCCAGATCCCTTTGTACTTCAGTACTTTCCAGTTTCTTGCCATTAAGATAATAACTTGCTCTACGATTTTTCCTGCCAAAGTGCATAACCTCACACTTTCCAGTATTGTGTTCCATCTGCCAAATCTCTGCCCACTTACTTAGCCTGTCTATGTCCTCTTGCAGGTTTTTTATGTCCTCCTCACTCACTACTTTCCCTCCCATCTTAGTATCATCTGCAAACTTTGATATGTTACACTCGGTCCCCTCCTCCAAATCGTTAATATAGATTGTAAAGAGTTGGGGACCCAGCACTGACCCCTGCGGAACACCACTTGTTACTGATTGCCAGTCTGAGAATGAACCATTTATCCCAACTCTCTGCCTTCTGTTAGATAGCCAATCCTCTGTCCATGCCAGAATATTACCCCCAATCCCGTGATTTTTTATCTTAAGCAATAATCTTTTGTGTGGCACCTTGTCAAATGCCTTTTGGAAGTCTAAATACACTACGTCCACTGGTTCCCCTTTATCCACCCTATATGTTACTTCCTCAAAGAACTCCAGCAAATTTGTCAAACATGACTTCCCCTTCATAAAACCATGCTGACTTTATCCTATTAAATTATGATTATCCAAATGTCCTGTTACTGTCTCCTTAATAATGGACTCCAAAATTTTACCTACCACAGATGTTAGGCTAACCGGTCTATAGTTTCCAGCCTTCTGTCTACTGCCCTTTTTAAATAAGGGTGTTACATTAGCAGTTTTCCAGTCTGCCGGGACCTTTGCTGAGTCCAGGGAGTTTTGGAAAATTATTACCAATGCATCCACAATCCCTACCGCCACTTCCCTCAAGACCCTAGCATGTAAGCCATCAGGTCCAGGTGATTTATTCGCCTTGAGTCCCATTATTTTACCGAGTACCACTTCCTTAGTGATTTTGATCGTGTTTAGCTCCTCCCCCCCTTTAGCCCCCTGTTTGTCCAGTGTTGGGATATTCTTAGTGTCTTCTACTGTAAAGACTGATATAAAATATTCATTCAGTGTTTTTGCCATCTCCATATTTCCCACCATTAATTTCCCGGTCTCATCCTCTAAGGGACCAACATTTGCTTTAGCCACCCTTTTTCTTTTTATATAACTATAAAAACTCTTACTATCTGTTTTTATATTTTTTGCTAATTTACTTTCATAATCTATCTTCCCTTTCTTAATCAATCTTTTTGTTATTTTTTGCTGTCTTTTAAAGTTTTCCCAATCCTCTATCCTCCCACTAGATTTGGCTACCTTATATGCCCTTGTTTTTAGTCGAATACTATCCTTAATTTCTTTACTTAGCCACGGGAGGCTGTCTTTTCTTTTACACCCTTTTCTACTCTGTGGAATATATATTTATTGGAAGTTGTAAAATAACTCCTTAAATGTACACCACTGATCATGTATCGTCTTACCCTTTAATCTATTTTCCCAATCCACTCTACTCAATTCCGCTCTCATACCGTCATAGTCTCCTTTATTCAAGCTTAGCATGTTTGTTTGAGATCCAACCTTCTCACCCTCTAATTGAATATGGAATTCAACCATGTTATGGTCACTCATTCCAAGGGGATCCTTTACTAGGACATTTTTAATTAATCCTGTCTCGTTACACAGGACCAGATCTAAGGTTGCTTGCCCCCTGGTCGGTTCAGTTACATACTGCTCAAGAAACCCATCCCTAATACACTCAATGAACTCATCCTCAAGGCAGCCCTGCCCAATTTGATTTGTCCAATTAATATGATAGTTAAAATCCCCCATAATTATAGATGTTCCCTTATTACAAGCCTCAACTATTTCCTGATTGATACTCCGTCCAACAGAGTTGCCACTGTTCGGAGGCCTATAGACTACGCCCACTAGTGTTTTTTTCCCCTTATTATTCCTTATCTCCACCCAAACTGTTTCATTATCCTGATCTTTTGACCCAATTTCATTTCTCTGTATTACAGTGATTCCTTCCTTTATTAATATAGCCACCCCACCTCCCCTTCCTTCCTGCCTGTCCTTCCTGATCGTTAAATAACCTGGTATGTTTAATTCCCAGGCATTGTCACCCTGCAGCCATGTTTCTGTAATGGCCACAAGATCATACCCATATGTAGTTATTTGTGCCATTAACTCGTCTATTTTGTTACGAATGCTACGTGCATTCAGATAGAGAGCTTTCAAATATGTTTTGTGACACTTAGTTCCTGCTTTTGCCCTTTTTATTACTTTACCTTTTACTCCATACCTTCTGCCCCTTCCTGACACACTCTGGTTTTTAATTTCCCCACTGCTACCTAAGTCTATGACCTTCTCTGTTGTCATTTTTATTATTTGCTCTCTAGGAACCTCCCCCCCACTAGTTAGTTTAAAGCCCTCTCTACAGCCTTAGTTATATGATCTGCCAGGACTCTAGTCCCAGCACTGGCCAAGTGAAGCCCGTCCCAACAGAACAGCTCCCTCCTGCCCCAGTACTGGTGCCAGTGTCCCAGGAAGCAAAACCCATTTCTCCCACACCAGTCTTTGAGCCACGCATTTAACTCTCTAATTTTATTTGTCCTAGCCAAATTCGCTCGTGGCTCAGGTAATAATCCAGAGATTATTACCCTTGTGGTTCTGCTTTTTAATTTGGCCCCTAGCTGCTCAAACTCCCTCAGCAGAACCTCCTTCCTTGTCCTATCTATGTCGTTGGTACCAACATGGACCACGACAACTGGATCCTCCCCCTCCCACTCCAAGTTTCTCTCCAGCCCAGAGGAGATGTCCTTAACCCTGGCACCGGGCAGGCAACACAGCCTTCGGGACTCTCGCTCTCGGCTGCAAAGAACTCTATCTATCCCCCTAACGATACTATCCCCTACCACTACAACATTTCTTTTAACTCCCCCCACTTGAATGGCCCCCCGCTCCACGGTGCTGTGGCCAGGTTGCTCATCCTCCCCGCAGTCCCTGTTCCCATCCTCACAGGGAGTAAGAGCCTCGAACCTGTTGGACAAGTGCAAGGGCTGCGGCTCCTCCAACACTACCTCCTGGATCCCCGTACCTGCCTCACTTCTAGTCACACCATCCTGACCCTGGCCACGGACTACATCTGAATTAATTAATCTAATTGGTGTGACTACCTCGTGATACACAGAGTCCAGGTAACTCTCCCCCTCCCTGATGTGTCTCAGTGTTTGAAGCTCGGACTCCAGCTCTTCAACACGGAGCCGGAATTCCTCGAGCAGCCAACACTTACTGCAAATGTGATCGCCGTGAGCATCAATGGTGTCCACCAGCTCCCACATATTGCAGCAACAACACATCACCTGATCTCCCATTCTATGTAATTAATTAAATTTGATATTATTTTTAAATACCCTCTGTCCCGATTCTAGATGATGAATATCGCACCTTAGAAACTATAAACCAAAGAGATTTAAGCTTAAAAAGGGAGAAATACTTACCAACCAATCACTTACCCGCTTTCTGCCCAAGGCTGCTGTTGTCCCTATTTCCCATCTCCTAACATTGCTGCTCTCACTTTTCCCTGTCCACAATCATTTCACCCTCCTATAGCTGCCTCCCACTCCCAGCCACGTGGTTTTTCCCAGCCAAGCATCTACGTGAAAGAACTGTCTGAAGTAATCTCGAATTAGGGAAAAATACGGCGCCTGTGCAAGCAGGATGTGCAGTGCCATTTTGACTAATTATTTCCTTTCTCACCAATTTTTTCTCTTCCCTTCCTAAAGGCATTGAACCCTTGATAGTAAGGGTCCATGGGCGAAAGATCACCCACCAGTGCCATTGTCCAAGTGGCCATTGTTAAGATTTGATCCTTGACAATACATGTATGCAAGCTATTAACCGTTGGGGGCATCACAGCCAAGCCTGATCACATCCTCCCCTGACTTGCACTCCTGCCTTGACTTCCGACAGTGCTCGCTGAATAGTGATCAAGAGCAGGAAGCCTGGCAGTTTTTTGCCCCTCTCTAAACCAAGGATGTGGAGTCAGGCTGAGGTTGCTGTTTTTCAATAAAAAACACTGATGACAGAGGAGGACTACTGTGGAACTCAGCCTGGCTGGCAGAGCAGATCGTCCTCCCGTTGTAGAACCCATCTAATGTCCATCCCTTTGATTTCGGGCAAAGACGAAAATTACCCCCAAGGAAAGTCTTTTGAGTGAGGTACTAGAGAGCTGACAGAGCTGTACACGAGTGGGATTTTGATTACATTACAGAAGTGACTACACTTCAAAAATACTTAATTGGCTGTAAAGTGCTTTGGTAAGTCCTGAGGTCGTGAAAGGTGCTGTATAAATGCAAGTCTTCCTTCCTATGTTCTAACAGTGAAGTCCCATATTTTAACACCAACGATTGAATAATATTTTTCATATGGATTTTATTTTTCAATTTTCTCCTCTCCCCCTGAAAGGCGCTGACTGTTGCTGGCACATGGTTCCACAAACATTGGGATTCCCTCCACCAACTCGCCCAAATGGCTAATCGTCATGTGTAACACGAGGATAACGAGCGTTGGTGGTGCTATTTGACCATGGAGGGCACTGCAGCTTAGTCGAGTGTTCGTGACTTTTGGTTGATTTTTTATTCGCTCTCTAGCTTTGGGATGCTGCGGCCAATTAATGTCCCAAATATGGAGCCAAGGTGGGTGGATGGAGTTAGGATACAGATCAGCCATGATCTCATTGAATGGCAGAGCAGGCTCGAGGGGCTGAATGGCCTACTCCTGTTCTTAAATGCTGCTCCAGTTAACACAGCACAGATCAGCTGAGAACCTCTAGTTTGTGTGGTTTATATCATAAAAGGTGATGAGTGAAGGAATTTGGACACATCTGTTTCTGAGAATTGTTTTCAAATGAATTTTTAGGAATGTTAAATTTCTTCTTGAAATGTTATATTTTACTGTGTTTTTCTGCTGAAAGGTTTTGTGCATTGTTCAAATGTATGGCACATGCCCGTCTTCAAAGCTGAGGTAAAATTTATCAGAAATATAAATTTTATTCAGCCTTTTACCGTAAAGTGTAAGCAGTGATCAGTTAATTAAAAATTCACCATCATTGGGATGTCATTGATTAATCTAAGCACGCATTTCCTGATCCTACCTAAATGGACAGCAATCAATTCTTTCCTGTCTGATTTTAAACTGGACACTTAGACTACCACCTACTGGTGATGCAAGGTAACTGCAAATTTTAAACGATGCTGAGAGGTGGCACAAGGCAAAATAAAATCAACCAGCTGGATGGGGATAATGTTGCTCTAATTTTCAAAATAAGGTGATCTAATCTACTTCTATTTCATGGGTGGGAATAATAGTCATTTTCACAGCTCTGCTATTTTGCACCTGTGAAATCAAACAATGTTTAAAATAAGAAATAAGTGATATTGTGCTTTATGATATAATAGAAGCTATGTATGATACGTATTCAATATGCTATTCATCCATCATGGACCTTAGCACAAAGTATGTTTTCTGTTCATACCATATATATTACGCAGCATTTTCCCTATTTGGCAAAGTAGCCATTCTGACTGCAATGGACCTGAATATCAGGTGCTGCGTATAACAGGCAGCTGATCCGATACTGCCCATTTTGCGCCACTGCCCAAAACAAATTTCTAGGCCACAGTGTTCTCAGCTTCAGTGTAAGTCCGGCATTTGACAGGTGAAGATGAGGGTGATCCCTGAAAGACAGAAGGGGTAGTTCTGGGACGGTGGAACCATGGCTAATTATTATGTTTTTAGTGGTGTTGGTTGAGGGATAGATGTTGGCCAGGACACTAGGAGAATAACCCTGCTCTTCTTCGAATAGTGCCATGGGATCTTTTACATCCACTTAAGCAAGCAGAGTTGGTTTAAGGTCTTATCCAAAAGACAGTACCTCCAACAGTGCAGTACCCCCTCAGTACTGGACTGAAGTATTTAGCCGAGATTATGTGTTGAAGCCTTGGAGTGGGACTTGAACCCATGACCTTCTGACTGGAAGACAAGCGTGCTACCACTGAGCCAAGGAGGACAAAAAGGAATGAGGGTAAGGAAAATAAAACTTGCAGATTTAGTACCAAGGCTAATAGCAAAGTCTTTTTATAAGTACGTCAAGAAAAAGAGAATGGTAAAAAAGGAGCTTGGCTTATTAGAAACAGATTTACATACAACAATACAACAGCTTAAAGACATGGCAGGATTGTTATGTGAATATTTTGCTTTGGTCTTCACAGTGGAAAATCAAAATACAATACCAACAGTAAAGGGAAGTTTATGATTAATGAAAGGTAGGAACATGCAGGAATTAGTACAACCAGAAAAATTGTAATGGATTAAACTAACAACATTGAAATATACTGCAAGAATATCTTGCAAACTGCAATTTGGGCTTCTACACTATGGGCCAGTAATTCCGGTCCCAACGCGTGAGTACGGACGGTGTACTCACGTGTGGGCCCATTGGAAGTGCCGGATTCCAGCATGCACAGTGCATGCGCGGGAAACCGGCATTTCCTCTCCATCGAACTAAGGGGTTAAGAGGTCCAACACGTGCGCGCAGGACTCTGTGCGCACGCGCAGGACTTCCTTCGTTTAGACAGGTTTGCGTGTGTGCAAGGGCCTGGACTTTTTGGAAATGAAAAAAGGAGGCATAAGTAGTGGATTCTTGAAGGTAAGTGGTCTATTATTTAAAATTATTACATTTTTTCCACAGCTTCATTGTTTTTAAGGACTTTACAGTTAGGTAAGTTTATTCTTAGACCCGAATTCGTAAAAAAAAAAAATTTCAAAAATTTTATTAATTGTTTTAAATAGTTTTTTAAAGTTATTTATAGTTTATTTAATTATTGGGATTTTTTTTTAAATTTTAATTAAAGTTAAACTAGTCTTTTGGGTGCCCGTACTTTTCATGAGTTTGACAGTCTTTACTATCAAACTCATGAATGAGTTTCCCCTCCCCTGATTGGCTGCAGAGTGCTCACCTGATCCCAGCTGGCACATTGCACTAACTACGCCACTGGATCAGGTAAGCACATCGCGCCGACATCTGAACCGGGCCAGTGACAGGAAATGCGAGCAGGCCCGGGCTTCAGATGTCAGCGCGCAGGGTGAGTGCAGATCGGGGGCTTGCACGCGCGGCAAGTTCCCGATCCTAATTTCTGGCCCATTGTGTTTCCATAGGGATGGCTGAGGAGCAGCAGTTTGCAGGGCCTAAGGCTGAGGGCCCATGGCTGAAGGCCAGAAAGATACACTCTGGGGGAAGATGCAGAGCTAAAGATAGGGCAGGGAGCTCCGGATAAAATACAAAGCATAAATGAGAAGGTTCAAATGCAGGTGGTAACAGAGGAGCAAGAAGAAGTTTCCCGGAGGACCTGCTCCGGGTAATCTTCAGAGACTGAGTTCCAGGATTGGTAACGTCCAGGAACTGACTGTATACAAAAACAGAGATGCTTTCTGAGCACCATCAATTCATTGAGTCATTTAAGGGGTGATTTGATTTTTAGGACTTTGAAAGGAATTGATAGAGTAGTTTGAAAGAAACTTTTTCCGCTGGTGGGGGAGTCTAGGACAAGGGGGTATAACCTTAAAATCAGAGCCAGGCCATTCAGGAGAGAAGTTAGGAAACACTTCTTCACACAAAGGGTGGTAGAAGTGTGGAACTCTCTCCCACAAAAAGCAGTAGATTCTAGCTGAATTAATTATTTTAAATCTGAGATCGAGCGATTTTTGATAGCCAAGGTTATTAAGGGATATGGAGCCAAGGTAGATAAATGGAGTTAGGATACAGATCAGCCACGATCTCATTGAATGGCAGAACAAGCCTGAGGGGCCGAATGGCCTCCTCATGTTCCTATGAGAGTGTGCAAAGAACCCTGAAAAGTATGACTGTCAGTATGGAGGAGTACACTATCTGTATCTGTGCAATGGGTTTTGACTACTTTGCAGAACTGCAGTCTTGCATGGAGCATGTAGTACCTCCAGGGGCATCTGCATCAGAGCTTTCTCTAACAGAGGTCCTAAACACAGCTACTGGTTCTCTCAGAAATGGTACAACTGATGTTATCAAGACCTTGAGTTGGTTCCATTGGGATTGAACATGCTGAGGAATTGTCTGGACAGAACCATGATGCAAGGCTTCAGTCATCCCATTGCAACCCCCATGCAGATGGTAGGACATGCTGAGGGAGTGCCCAGCTGGAGGGGCACGGCAGGAGTAGGTAGGGATAAGCTAGTTGTCTCTCAAGGTGGCTCATCAACAATGACACTCAGCTGCCCCACTCAAATGACCCACGCAGAGCCAGGACGCAAGCAAGCCCAGGCAGCCACCTGGTGCCTATCAGACAAAGTGCCTACAGTTACAGGGACACCTTCTGACCCTACAGAAGGAGAAAATGGGCCACATGTGTGCCAGGAGGTTCTTGGGTATTACCAGCTGCCAATCACCTCACTTCCTTCTCACACTGGGGTAGCATCTAGGTCATACATAATCACAAAGCGGAAGCACTAGGATAAGAAACACAGACACCACACAAGAATAAACACTCTTGCTTGAATCATTTTTTTGAATTTGGAATTGAACTTCATGCTGGGAGTTCTTTTGTCTTGTACCACATATCCACTTCAGGATACAACTGGTCATGCATGCATACATGGTGAGAGAGGTATAGTAGCGGGTCATGATGTCATTTGCATTTGGGGTGACAATTCATTGGAAGCACAATACTGCAATGCTTGTGCTGGAGGACTTCAGTGAAATGGCTCTCCAGTAAATGTTATCAGATTTGGTGTCCATGCTGCCACTTCTGTGGAGTTGGCAATGCCTCGGGCTCAGCCCCACTGTCTCTTTTGTCAGCCCCATTCTGAGCTGCCTCTTGCCTCAGCTGTATCGTGACTCTTCTCCTATAGTATCATCGTGCAGCGTACAATGCACAAGTATAATTAGGGAGACCGTAGTGGACGCAGTACAGCGGCATTCTCCTGAACCTCTCTAGAGAGTATGATCTTTGTTTTTTTTCAACACATCTATTGTAAGTCACATTGTGTCCTTGTAGAGGCATGTGCCTCGATATATTTTCTTTCCGCTGCAATTCTGGTGTCATTAGCTACAGCTTGAGAGGGTAGCCCTGCCCAAGATTCTTCCATCTAGGGCAGAACTGCCTTGACATAATTGTGGAACTGTAGACTCCTGTAGAATAAATGTACTGTGGCAGCTTCCAGGGTACCTGGCATCAACTTACATATATATATGATATAATTCTGATGGCCACAAGCAACCTGCTCATTGATGGAATGGAAACTCTTCCTATTCATAAATGCTATGGCATTGGGGTAGAGAGTCCATATGCCCATATGGGTTCCTTGCACTTTTGGCAAGCCAGCCACTCTGAAAAAGTGAACAGCCCACTCTATGAAGTCCTTGGCCTTGGCAAGCAATGAATCACTGACCTGATGTATCCAGCGTTGCACCACAGCTTCGCTAATCTGACAGATGTCACCTGAGGCAGCATGAATGGCCACAGTGGCACTAGAAAGTTCAAGGTAGATATGACTATCACTGCCACAAGCTGAACCATCCCAGTTGTGGAGGCCTTGGCTGTAGGAGATAGCCAAGTTTCAGGACTGCATCTTATGAAGTATAAAAAGTGAAGACACAGCTACTTCGACATGTCAAAGTAACTGGCATCTTCCATACCCCTGGGTAGGTGCAAGACTGCTGCAGGCTTATTAATATAATTTTCAAAGGTCCAACAAGGCTCATGCAGTGGAGCCTGCTGCTTCCCAGCACTGTCCAGTTGGCAAGTATTAGGCAGCATACAACTGGCCCATTCTGAGCAGTCAGCCTCTTCCCCATATCCTCTGACTCCCCTCCAGTCCTTTTCCACCACACACCTCCACCGCTGATGCACAGGAGCAGAAAATATACCCACTTGTGTTCATCTTTGGGTGCTACACCTTAAAAGGAAATACTGACCTTGGAGGATGATTCCTGAGATGAAGGAACTGAGCTATGATAAAAGATGGGTAATCTTGGTTTATATTCCTGGCGATGAGGAGGCTAAAGGATGATCTGATTGAGGTGTTTACAACAATGAATGGAAATTGACAGTGTAGATAGGGACTGACTCTTCCTTCTAGTAAGGGAATCCAGAACAAGGTAACATAATCTTAGAAACTGAGATAAAAGCAAATCAAGCAAAATCTTCTGTATATGAAGGGCTGTGAGAATTTGGAACATATTGCTCCTGAATGCTACAGATGCCAAAATCAATTGTCAGTTACTGAAGAAGTAAGGTTATTAAGGGATGTTGAGAAACTACAGACAATTGACTTCAATGAAAATGGGGAGAGATGTAGAATGGGCGGCTGATCCGATATCGCCCATTTTACACTATCACCCAAAGTCAAAATGACCTCCACTACAGATTGATTGGTTTGGGATTAAGACAAAATATGATATTGATATATGGGGCCCATAGACCAGGAAGGTTTGGCTCACAGAACAGATAGAAGCAACACCTCTGATCCTATACCTGCTTCATGTTCTGCACTTTTATTCTTTGTGTGACTGTCGCGAAACATGCTTGATGACACCGCACTCACGATGTGGTTGAGGTTGGTGTTATTTTCTATTACGCACTTGACAACCACTTGGCCCGTCATGTGGCATGAGTTCATCAGAAAAATATAGTTCTTGTGGTTGCTCATGGAACCCAAAAACCACTTTTCTAAAGGCCACATGTATTGCATAACTTATTTTCAGGGTGGTTAAAATTTAAATTCTAATAACTTGGCTGTTGGAGCTCTGACATTTTCTATATTGTTTACAGTTGGAAATACGAGCTGAACTGCGCGAAAGCTGAGTGATTCGGTTCCCATTTATGAATCTGAACATAGCAAATGACGAACCCAAAACAGTAGCGTCCATTTATCCCGAACATAACAAATGCTTCGAATAAATGAACCCTACTGTTTTGGGTTTGTCTATTCAATTGATTTTGCATCTGTGGCCTTCGGGAGCAATGCGTTCCAAATTCTCACATCCCTTTATGTGAAAAAGCTTGTTTCCTGGATTTGCTTTTAACTGGCTCAGCTCAGATTGTAGGATTATGGTCCTTTGTTCTTGCTTGGGCAGCTTCACAGGTCAGGTATACTGCATGCCTTGCATTGCTGCACTCCATCCCAACTGGCATCAGTTTCGTATTGTGTGTATCCAATGTGAGTGTATCTGCAGGAGGTAGTCTCAAGATATTTCTATTTCACAGGAGTGTAACGGACTGCAGACATGGCTCTCCCTCCATTCCCTGCTCTGAGTATAAGCAACGCAGGAAACTGATGGCATGTTGAGGTTAAGGGGGAGATATTCAACGCACGGCCACTCATTTTGCACCTGGAAAATGGGTGGCCAGCAGTTTAAATCAGGGTGGCACCTTGGTTGCCCCCTTTGACACCAAAGGCCTGTCTGATGCAATGTTCAGGCATTCCTGTAAATGCCGATACTGCCTGTTTTTCACCCCTGCCGAAGTTGGAAGTTTCACCTTAACTGTTACAATGCAAAAAACATTTGCATTCTGGCTCCCTATATTACAGGCTGAGCCCAACCCACTGGCCAAAACTTGAGCTGAACCTATAAAAGGGGAAGAGAACTGCATGAAGGTTGTTTGTCTTGGATAGCAATAACAAAACCAGCTAGCATATCTCTGTATCTTTCATCCAGGGATCTTTAGCTTTTGATGCCCTTCCTTTCCCCCTGGTGGGAATATACGTGAAGTATCTCCTCATTGAAGGCCTCCCATTGCTCATTTACTGTTTTACCTGTCAGTCTTTGATTTCAATCCACCTGGGCCAGTCTTGTTTGAAAAGAAACTCAGTTGTCCATTGGACACCTCTAAGTGTCTAATGTTAGAAAGGGCAACTGTCTCATCGATCCCATTAGTTGTTTCATCGTAGACAGTCAGACGTCAGTAAGCAGGGCTCTGCACACTTCTTTCGGATGAGATGTTAAACTGAGGGCCCATCTGCCCTCTCAGGTGGACATAAAAGAGCCCATGGTCACTATGGGAAGAAAAGCAGGGGAGTTCTTCCCAAGTGGCCCTCAACCAACATCACTAAAACAGACTATCTGGTCATTTATACATTGCCGTTTGTGGGATCTTGTTGTGCGCAAATTGGCTGCCACATTTCCTACATTACAACAGTGACTACAGTTCAAAAGTACTTCATTGGCTGTGAAGCACTTTGAGATGTCCTGAGGTTGTGAAAGGCGCTATATAAATGTAAGTCTTTCTTTTTAAATATTTCTGCACAGGCCTCTGCTTTCTCTGACTAGGCAGCAGAGCTAAAAGGACAGTATAACTAAATGTTGAGGTAGATTTAGGTCTTTACATAGATGGAAAATCAGGTGGGTTCTGTTACTAGCTTGCAATCCCCTCACCAAAATTTCCATTCTGCGCTCTGCCCGGGTGATACTTAACACCCAGATGGTAAAGACCAAAATCTATCCTGCTGTCTCTTAGCATAGGTGCACAGCTCTAAAACCAAGTACCGGTTATTCTTTGCAGTATAACTCTAGTCCTAACCACTCCTCCCTTAAACTGCTTCTATCATTAATACCTGCTGTTTCACTGATCAATTAAATGAGAACACATTTTCACAAAAGGTAAAAGTACAATACTGCGGTTGCTGGAAATCTGAAATAAAAACAGAAAAGGCTGGAAATACTCAGCAGGTCAGGGAGCATCTGTGGAGAGAGAAACAGAGTTAACGGCCCCGATTTTCCCGGAGCCGTCGGGCAGGGTTTCAGGCGGACGGGGGCTGAAAACCGCAGAAATATTGGGGTCGCGACCCCCCCCGCCCGATTCCCCACCCCGCCCGACTTTCGCCCCCGTCTTTCAGCGCGACCCGAAGCAGTCCCGCCCGCCACAGGCTGGAATGGTCGGCGGGAGCCTAAAGACCAATAATTGGCATGTTTAATCCTATTTTCAGGGGCCCTTGGAATTTTCAGCCTTTCCCCACGTAAAACACGCCAGGTGGGAACACCGCTGATGAAACCTGGCGTGAACAATGTCGGTTTGCTAACTTTCAGCTGCAGGTCAATCAGGACTGAAGAGACTTAATCAGCCAGCATTTGTAGGCTGCAGGACCTTGTTGCTGAAGGCTTGGGGCAACTTGTAGAAGGCTTAGGCACAGCTGTGGAAGGTTGGAGCCTCACACACTTCTCCAGTGTGAGCTCCTGGGAAGCCCCTCTCAGCACCCTAACTCAGCGCCTCCTCAACGGAGGCATCTGCCAGAAGCATGGGAGGTCTTTTGTTCCTTCCCTTCTTGGCATTAGAGGATCTCCAACAGCACAGGACGCTGCAGCAGATCCAGCAACAACAGCAGATCCAGCAGCAACAGCAGCACCAGCAACAACAGCAGCAGCAGCAGGAGCGACAGGATGCGGCTCACCCACCTGAGGCAGCACAGGCCAGAAGGGGCCAGCGCATGGAAGGCCGTCGGCGCAGGTGTTACCCCCCAAACAGGGTCTACAGACACAGGGTGAGCTACCTCAACATGACTGAGCAGCAGTGCCAGAGGCAGCTCCGACTTTCGCGAGAAGTAGTGACTGACATCTGCGCAATGCTGCAGCAAGACCTGGAGCCCAGAGTACCAGGTCGACACTCCTTACCAGTGGCCATCAAAGTCACCACCGCACTCAATTTTTATGCCTCAGGCTCCTTCCAGGGATCAGCAGCAGACATCAGCGGCATCTCCCAGGCGGCCACACACACTTGCATCAAACAGGTCACCGATGCCCTCTTTGCCCTCGCGCACAATCACATCCATTTCACCCGGGATCGCGCAAGTGTGAGGGCGCGAGCGATTGGATTAGCTCAGCTGGCAGACTTTCCAAGGGTGCAGGGCGTCATTGACTGCACACATGTGGCCCTTAGGGCACCCCACCGCAATCCAGGAGTTTTTGTCAACCACAAGGGCTTCCACTCCCTTAACGTTCAGCTGGTGTGTGACCACAAGAAGGTGATTTTGCATGTTTGTGCCAAGTACCCTGGCAGCTGCCATGACTCCTTCATAGTGCGCCAGTCTACTGTGCCTCCGCTATTCAGTCCGCCAAACGAAATTCAGGGATGGCTACTTGGAGACAAGGGATATCCCCAGCGCTCCTGGCTAATGACGCCGTTGAGGAGACCAGCCAATGAGGCTGAGGAGCGCTACAACTCCAGCCACATTTCCACCAGATGCATTATCGAGCAAGCCATCGGATTGCTGAAGATGCGCTTCAGATGCCTCGATAGATCAGGGGGAGCCCTACATTACTCATCAGCCAGGGTCTCCAAAATCGTTGTGGTATGCTGTGTGCTTCACAACATGGCACAGCGTCGTGGCTTGCTGATTCCGCAGGACCAAGAGGCTCCTCACAGAGCCTCCTCGGATGAGGATGATCCTGAGGATGATGCTGAGGAGGAGGAGGAGGTGGAGGACGGGAACGAGCATCCTGCAGTGGGCCGCCAACCAGCGGCACCAGTGCGCGAGAACATTGCTGGGCGAAATGCAAGGAACGCACCCATCCTGGGCAGATTTGCTTAGCCTAGTTAATCAAACACTGCAGCCTCACTGCTTCTTAACTGACCATGGACAGTGGCCTATGCCTGCACATTTCTACCTATTTGACCAGCTTGCTTACATCTGCAAGTTATCCTAAGGCCTCAATATGATACCCCCATTCGCCAAATGACAGACGCCATAACTGCTGCAGCTGCCACCAGATTGTTTATGTCCAAGAAAGTGATGGCATTAAAAATATTTACAAGACTTTTCACCCAAGTGACTACCCTTGTGATTAGTGGTGCTTCATTTTTCTCTTATGCGTGCTCCCACGTAGTGCTACCCCTGTGGCTTCAGCAGATGTGGAGGCCCCTTGCTCACTTTCCTGCTGCACCTGCCTCGACACCTTTGGCGGGCGTCCTCTGGGGTGGCGAGCCTGTGAGGGCTCGCCAGCAGTCTGCTGCTCCTGCGGCTGTGCAGGGCTTGAGACTCCTATCTCACTGGGGTGTGGACTCCGGCGGGGCTCTGACCGAGGGCTCTGAAGTGGCATGGAACTGCGAGCGTGTGGAGGGGAGCACCCACTTCCTTGAGGTGTGCCAATAACCTCCCTGTCATGGGTCAGCTCCCCCTCAGCACCTGCAAGTGGCTGGAGAGCACCTTGCTGCATATCAGAGGGGCCATGTGGACCCGTCTCTGTACTGGAAGTCCTGATCAGAGGGACTTCCATGAAGGTCTGGTTTCGGTGCTCAATAGATGCCCATCGCTCCTCAAGAGATGTCATTCTATTCAGAGCACTCACCATGTTTCCGATACCCTGGCGACTAAACTCCTCCATGGCCGCAGCCATCCCCTCCTCTGCTGCAGCCCTCCTCTCCTCGGCTGCAGCCCTCCTCTCCTCGGCTGCAGCCAGCATTGCCACGGAGGTAGCCATCCTTTCCGTGGTGATGCTTTCATGCGCCAACGACTCCAATAAGGCTCTGCTCATGCTCGCTGTGGACTCCTCCATTCGCTCCACACTCGCAGCGACCCTGGAGACAAAGCCTGCCAGAGACTCCTGCATCTGTGCATGGAGATCCAACACCTCCTCTCTTGCGGATGGACCCAGAGGCATAGGGTCAACATGCAGCTGAGCTGAGCTGGCAGAGCCCTGCGCCCTCCGACGAGGACTCTCCACTGCTGTCCCTGTTGCCACAATCTGCTGATGCTCACTTGTGAGCTGTGATACACCAGGTGACAACACTACTCTATGTCCTGAAGGTCCCACCAAGGTGTGAGTGTCTGCGCTGGTGCTGGGTGCGCTTACTTCTGCTGACGATGCGCCCTTAGAGGCTGGAGCTTCCTCTGAGGAGTCTGGCTGCAAAGGGCAGTGGCGGCGGGCGCTCCGGATGGTCCTGTTGGGGAGTAAAGGAAAGAGTTAGAGATGTCATGCCAAGGCTACTTGCACATTGGATTTGGCAGATGCTCATAAGTCCAAATTATGTGGCTTCAGAATTATATCAGCAACTCATGCTATGTCAATGAGAGAGATGGGAAACTTTTCTGTCACCAGCTTGCGGGTTTGCTCCTGTCTCTCCTGCCCCAGCTTCCTCAGGCACGTCAGCCCCAGCAATCTCCAAAACTACTTCTTCCCAGGGGGTCAGGTGGGCGAGTGAGGGTGATCCTCCTCCAGTCTTCACTCGTTCTCTCCTATTTTGAGCTCTCTTTTCCTGCAATGAGGGAGACAAGTGGAGTTTGAGTGAGAATGAAGGAGTGAGTGTAGAGATTGCATAGCAAAGATACTTAGAAGGAGACAAAGATGGTGTGAGGCTGCAAGACCAAGTGCCCTTCCTGTGTGTTGTCAGTTGTGTTACAAGCATCAGAGTGAGAGGCAGTGTGAGGGCTGCATGGTGAAGGAGTTATGTGAATGTGAGCAAAGATAGAGAGAATGGGTAAGGGTGCATGGATGTGACTGTGAAGTTGGATGTGGAGGAGGTGATAGCTGAAGCTGAGTGCTGTTAGGGAAAGGCAATGGGGGGCAGCCTGAGGGTGATGGGAACTTCATACTTACTTTTCCTGTGCGGTGTAGGTCATGGAAGCGCTTCCTGCACTGCATCCACGTACGATGGGTGACTCCCAGAGAGTTGACCTCAGCAGCCACCTGCATCCAGGCAGCCCTGGTCTCTTTGGGAGGCCTCTTCCTCCCTGAGATAGGGAAGAGGACCTCCCTGCGGGCCCTAACCCCACCTACCAATGTCTGCAATGATGTTTTGTCGAATTTTGCGGCAACTCGGCCTCTGCCGCTGGCAGCAGCTGGTGCAGGCTCCTCTGCCATTCTGATAGACTGGATGGGAAGCCTGCAGAGGTTGAAAAGCTTGCTGGACACTTTAAAAGCACCACGAATGATGACATCATACTGTGGGGCTTTCTGACTGGAAATGGACAATTAGCAAGGGTCCCCACACGCTGGAACTTAATTGGCCACTTGAGGGAAAATTGCGTGCAACTGGCTGACCCATTTATATTCGGGTCGGAACCCGACATTCAGGGAACCCGAAAATTTCCCGCGCGATCGGGAAAATCGGGGCCAACGTTTCAGGTTGATGACCTTTTATCAGAACTGGAAGAAGTTGGAGATTTAATAGTTTATAAGCAAGTACAATGCCAGGGGAAAAAGGTGGGTGGAGGGAGCATAAAATGGAAGGTCTGTGCAGTTGTCTCTTAACTTTCAGAAGATATTGCCTGGGTCCTTGCTATAGACCAATCGCAAAGGTGAAGTCTCATGGAATCAGTCGTGATTGCACCATCAAATACCCAAGAGAGTTTATGAGCACTCTTATTAGAGAAGAAAAAAACAATTGAGCTTGTAATACATTTTAAGAACTTCCGCTCTTGTGCATTTTAGAAATGTATCTTTTTATCATGGCTATTCCCTTTGCTAATTGGATTATTCCTTTAAAATAATTTATCTGCGCTATAGAATTATGTACGGATGGGAGGAATGAGTCTGACATCTGAACAAAAGGTTCAGATGGCATCACAAACTGTGAGAGCAAAGGTCAAGTCAATTATGGACATCATCTGAAGCCAGAGATTAAATTACAGCCTTTCACTTATTCCCAACCATTCTTTTTATAATATATGTACTATGGTCTCAATAAAATGTAAAAAATGTTAATGACAGTTAAAGATGGAGCTGAAATTACATTCACTGAAGACAGATAGTAGTGCAGAATGATACTACTGGGCAATTCACAGACAGGTCAATAGGTCTCTCACTGAACTACAAGACAGCATTCAATTGAAGGACACAGATGGCATCATAAACCACAAAAATGAACTCTGAGCCATTTATTTTGATCATCTGAATCCCAAGATTAAATTACTGTAAATTTACTGAACCATACCAGGTTTTATTTTTAAAACTCCCAGATCTTGTTCTTGGATTAAAAAAAAAGAAAAATGAAAATTCAAGCTCGACTGTACACAATAAACCCTAAGGTTTACAAGAATGGTTCCAGGGATGAGGGACTTCAGTTACGTGGATAGACTGGAGAAGCTGGGGCTGTCCCCCTTAGAGCAAAGAAGGTTGAGAGGCGATTTGATAGAGGTGCTCAAAATTGTGAAAGGTCTAGACAGAGCTGATAGAGAGAAACTGTTCCCATTGGTGGAAGGGTCAAGAACCAAAGGACACAGATTTAAGGTGATTGGCAGAAGAACCAAAGGCGACATGAGGGAAAACTTTTTTACGCAGCGAGTGGTTAGGATCTGGAATGCACTGCCTGAAAGGATGGTGGAGGCAGATTCAATTGTGGCTTTCAAACGGGAATTGCATAAGTACCTGAAGGAAAAAAAATTGCAGGGCTATGGGGAAAGGGCGGGGGAGTGGGACTAGCTGAACTGCTCTTGCAGAGAGCCGGCACGGGTTCGACGGGTTGAATGGCCTCCTTCTAGGATTCTATAATTGGGGGGGGGGGCGGAGGGGTCAGGTGAGGAGAAATTTAGAAATCTAAAGAGAAAGGTCTAGGCAATAGAGCAGTGTAGCGATTTGGGTAAAAATAAGCAGAGTGTGACAGGAAGGGACAGTTTAACGGTAGCAGTGCAGCAGAGAATAAGTTCAAAGCAGGGAATAATGGTAAAAAAATTGAATTAAAGGCTCTTTATCAGAAAGCACGAAGCATTCATAACAAGATAGATGAACTAATGGCACAAATAGAGATAAATGGGTTTGATCTAATAGCCATTACAGAGATATGGTTGCAAGGTGGCCAAGGTTGGGAACTAAATGTTCCAGGGTACTTGACGTTTTGAAAACACAGGCAGAATGGAAAAGGAGGGGGAGTTGTCCTGATAATAAAGGATGACATAAGGATAGTAGTGAGAAAGGATCTTGGCTCGGAAGATCAGGAAGTAGAATCAGTATGGGTGGAGATAAGGAATAACAAGGGGCAGAAAACACTGGTAGGAGTAGTATATAGGTCCCCTAACAGTAGCTATACTGTTGGACAGAATATTAATCAAGAAATAGTGGAAGCTTGCAACAAAGGTATTGCAATAATCTTGGGGGACTTTAATCTTCATATAGACTGGACAAGTCAAATTGGCAAAGGTAGCCTGGAGGATGAGTTCATGGAATGCATTCGGGACAGTTTCCTAGAACAATATGTCAGGGAACCAACCAGGGAACAGGCTATTATAGATATTGTGTAATCTCATAGTAAGAGATCCTCTGGGGCAGAGTGATCATAATATGATAGAATTTCACATTAATTTTGAGATTGACTTGCCTAAGTCCGAAACTAGAGTCTTAAACTTAAATAAAGCCAATTACATAGGTATGAGGGGTGAGTTGGCTAAGGTAGATTGGAAAAATAGATTAAAAGGTATGGTGGTAGATAAGCAGTGGCTAGCATTTAAAGAAATATTTCATAATTCTCAACAAAAATACATTTAATTGAGAAACAAAAACTCCACAGGCAAAGTGATCCAACCATGGCTAACTAAAGAAGTTAAGAATAGCATTAGATTGAAAGAAGAAGCTTATAATGTTGCAAAGAATAATGGTAAGCCTGAGGATTTGGAGAGTTTCAGAAACCAGCAAAGTTTGACCAAAAAATTGATTAAAAGGGAAAAAATAAAATGAGAGAAAACTAGCAAGAAATATAAAAGCTGATTGTAAGAGTTTCTACAAGTATATAAAAAGGAAAAGAGTAGCAAAAGTAAACATTGGTCCCTTAGAGGCTGAGAAAGGAGAAATTATTATGGGGAATAAGGAAATGGCAGAAACATTAAACAAATATTTTGTATCTGTCTTCACAGTAGAAGACACAAAAAGCATACCAAAAATGGTGGGGAACCAAGGGTCTAATAAGGGTGAGGAACTTAACGTAATAAGGAGAGAAAAAGTACTCGAGAAACTAATGGGACTAAAAGCCGACAAATCCCCTAGACCTGACGGCCTACATCCTAGGGTTCTAAAAGAGGTGGCTGAAGGGATAATGGATGCATTGGTTTTGATCTTCCAAAATTCCCTAGATTCTAGAATGGTCCCAGCGGATTAGAAGGTCACAAATGTAACACCACTCTTCAAGAAAGGAGGGAGAGAAAAAACAGGGAACTACAGTCCAGTTAGCCTGACATCAGTCGTGGGGAAAATGCTGGAATCCATTGTTAAGGAAGTGGTATCAAGTCACTTAGAAAATCATAGTATGATTAGGCAGAGTCAACATGGTTTTATGAAAGGGAAATCATGTTTGACAAATTTATTAGAGGTTTTTGAGGATGTAACTAGCAGGGTAGATAAAGGGGAACCAGTGAATGTAGTATATTTGGATTTCCAAAAGGTATTCAATAACGTACCACATAAAAGGTTATTACACAAGGTTAGGGCTGATGGGGTTGGGGATAATATAGTAGTATGGATAGAGGATTGGTTAATGGACAGAAAACAGAGAGTAGGGATAAACAAATCTTTTTCAGGTTGGCAGGCTGTAACTAGAGGGGTGCCGCAAGGATCAGTGTTGGGGCCTCTGCTATTTACAATCTATATTAATGACCTAGATGAAGGGACCGAGTGTAATGTATCCAAGTTTGCTGATGATAGAAAGCTAGGTGGGACAGTAAGCTATGAGGAGAACACAAAGGCTGCAATTTTGCCGGCGCTCAGAGAGGCGGGTCAGAGGTTAAAGTCATATTGATTGATGGCGGGTCTTGAAACCGCCATCAACCCACCTCCAAACAGCCTTCCTAAGTGTTGGGTCCCCGATTTGCGAATGGACCTGACACCTAGCGGCGGGAAATTGATTTAAGGTAATTACCTGCCTATTAACAGGTGCTTGTCAGTTGTTCAGCCTGTTTTTCGATTTTCCCGCTTCTGGGTCAGGTTTCCCATTGTCCGGACACCACGCCAGGTAAGTGTGGCATGTTGTGAGTCTGGTGTAATGTTTGTGAAAAGATGACAGCTGCAGAAGTGGTGTGAAGGATGCAATGTTGCACATGGTGAGTTTCAGAGCAAAGAAAATGTTGGTTACTGCATTTTTAAAACATATACAGATTTCTTTATCTTACAAGTTTTTAAATCCAACTGTATGTCCAGTGCCACCTCATTGGGAGAACCTCTCTCACCAGTGACAGATCGCTTCTGTCATCTCACCTGCAGCTGCCAGCTATTCCAGCATATGGAGGGGGTCATTGGAGAGCCTGGGTGCAAGAGTTCACCTTTGTGCAGTGATTGTCAGTATTTTCAGCACCTCAATGCTGTCAAACACTGAGAAATCAACTATCAAAATAAAATTGTGCATGGTCCCTTTAAGGAAACCGGCAGATGACGCGTCATCAAATGCCGTCATCAGACACGCTTCCTGTTAATTGGCTGTTAAGTCCGCGGGCTTAACAAGGTCAATCAAGGGAAAATCATGTCTGTGGAGCGGAGGCAGCTGGGGGTGGGACCGGAACCCGGAAAGCAGCTGACACGCACCCATCCCGACACCGAATGTAAGATTGCGGCCAAAGAGTCTGCAAAGGGATATAGATAGACTAAGTGAGTGGGCAGTAAGGTGGCAGATGGAGTATAATGAAGGGAAATGTGAGGTTATTCACTTTGGTAGGAAGAATAGAAAAACAGAATATTTTTTAAATGGTGAGAAGCTTTCAAATGTTGGTGTTCAGAGAGATTTGGCTGTCCTCGTGTAAGAAACACAGAAAGCTAGTATGCAGGCACAGCAAGCAATAAGGAAGGCAAATGGCATGTTGGCCTTTATTGCAAGGGGGTTGGAGTATAAGAGTAAGGAGGTCTTGCTACAATTGTACAGGGCCTTGGTGAGACCACACCTGGAGTACTGTGCACAGTTTTGGTCTCCTTATCCAAGGAAGGATATACTTGCCTTGGAGGCGGTACAACAAAGGTTCGCTAGATTGATTCCTGGGATGAGAGGGTTGTCCTATGATGAGAGATTGAGCAGATTGGGCCTATACTCTCTGGAATTTAGAAGAATGAGAGGTGATCTCATTGAAACATACAAGATTTTAAAGGGGATTGACAGGGTAGATGCTGAGAGGTTGTTTCCCCTGGCTGGAGTGTCTAGAACTAGGGGGCATAGTCTCAGGATAAGGGGTAGGCCATTTAAGACTGAGATGAAGAAGAATTTCTTCACTCAGAGGGTTGTGAATCTTTGGAATTCTCTGTCCCAGAGGGCTGTGAATGCTGAGTCTTTAAGTATATTCAAGGCTGAGATAGATAGTTCTTTATACTCTAGGGGAATCAAGGATATGGAGATCGGGAAAGTGGAGTTGAAGTCGATGATCAGCCATGATCTTATTGAATGGCTGAGCAGGCTCGAGGGACCTCTCTACCTCCTACCTCCTTTTAAGACGCTCCTTAAAACCTACCTCTTTCACCAAGCTTTTGGTCATCTGACCTAATATCTCCTTATATGGCTCAGTGTCAAATTTTGTTTGATCACATTCCTGAGAAGCGCCTTGGGACGTTTTACTACGTTTTAAATACAAGTTGTTGTTGCTGTTGTTATTGCCATTCCACTAACAAGTCATAGGACCAACAGTTTCAGACTTGGTGGACATTTCAAAATGTGGGAATACCACTCTCAATTAGATCAGGAGAGTTGAGAGACGAGCTGAACCATATATAGCAAGCAGAAATGTCCATCACTCCTGATCTGTCCTGAGTTAATAAAATCCCAGCCAGGGTGGTAGTGCAATTGCTAAAACTGACTGGTATCCAGCTATCATTGCTTATTAATTGAGGGCAGGTTTAGATTGAACTGTGATGGCCCCCATGGAACAATAGCCAGCTGGCACTCACTATTTAGATTCACATGTGAAAGATTGCCTTCTGTGAAACTGTATCCCAGGGCATGTTACCACTGTTCAGAAAAGAGGCAGGATGGGGGGTGCATTATAACAAATGAGAATCCACTTTTGGCAGGTTGAACATTGGCATTGAGAAAAGCTTTGCTAATACAGTAATAATGCCATATCCTTTGATGGTTAAACTGTAACATATTGTAGGTTACTGCTTGGATGAAATTTGATCACTCTTCATTTTGTGCACAGTTTGGGCAACATTCAGCTGTGGTCTCGTACCCATTAGGACCTGTGTGGAGATGTCATCCAAACCTATTTCACACAGTCAGCAGAGAAACATTGTCCACCTCATCAGTCAAGGTCAAACCCAAGTCTCTGAGGTGAAAGGATGGTCTTTATAACTCTTAACTTGCTGGTGTTAGAAACGGCTATTATTTTTTTTTCTTGCAGGTTGATTCTTGAGGTGAGAGGCCTCACCGCCTGAATTTTCCTTCATGCCCCGCCATTATCCAGCCTGATTTCAAGTAGGATCGTTGAGGAGAATCCAGCCAATGGTGAGTCAAAGGTTAAGTGTTGCATGGAGAGGAGAGTGAGGGAAAAGTGTACATTTTTGATGAAGGAATTTGGAAAGACATTTTTAAGAGATCTGCTCATGGACAGTGACACAAGTGTTTCTGATTGGCTGAATAAACAAGCCCTTGATTATAGTAGCTTAGAGCAAATTCCTATGAATGTTACCTCAAATAAAATTTCAGAGTTCATGAGTATGATGTTTTGATGTTTTTATATAAAAAAAATCAAATTACCTTAATTGCTACTCACAATGTCTTCCCTGGGGTTTTAGTCCACAGCAATGTTTCCATCAGTGGACAGTAGGAGAGGGGAGGCAGGGTTTACAAACAAGTCTTGAACCACGTCTTGCTGTCAATCTTAAAATTAATTCTGGTTGTTGCATCTTCAGATGCATTCATGGAGTTGTTGTTTGCTACCTTGCTGATTCTCTTCAAGTCGGAATGATAGCTTTGTTAAGCCCCGTGTACTCTAGACTTAGATTCATCAGAGAGGTGCAGGTTCTCTTTTGTTAGAGATATTGTAAACACACACTGGGCCGGATTTTCCGATCGGAAGCTTCCTACGGGCGGATGCCTTCGATCGGAAAAAATCTATGAACTTACCTGTTGGCTCCATAGGTCCCGAGCTTGCAATCCTGGGCCTCTGCTCTATGAAATGCGCAGAGGCCCAGGTATCCCAGGGGCGCAGGCAGTTCACAAGCGTCCCAGGGATCACGTGGGTCATGGGGAACCAATCTGTACCTGGAATACTGCATACAGTTTTGGTGTCCATACTTAAGAAAAGACATACTTGCTCTCGAGTCAGTACAAAGAAGGTTCACTCGGTTAATCCCGGGGATGAGGGGATGGACATGTGAGGAGAGGTTGAGTAGATTGGGACTCTACTCATTGGAGTTCAGAAGAATGAGAGGTGATCTTATTGAAACATATAAGATTGTGAAGGGGTTGGATCGGGTGGATGCGGGGAGGATATTCCCGATGATGGGTGAAACTAGAACTAGGAGGCATAGTCTTAGAATAAGGGGCTGCTCTTTCAAAACTGAGATGAGGAGGAACTACTTCACTCAGAGGGTGGTAGTTCCATGGAATATGCTGCCCCAAAAAGCTGTAGAAGCTACATCATTACATAAATTTAAAACAGAAATAGACAGTTTCCTAGAAGTAAAGGGAATTAAGGGTTACGGGGAGCGGGCAGGAATTTGGACATGAGTCTAGGTTCGGATCGGACATGGCCCTGTGGGTAGCGGAGCGGGCCCAGGGGCCGTGTAGCCTGATCCTGCTCCTATTTCGTGTGTCTAATTCTGTTAGATTCAGGAGATGGTTCTGTGATAGTAGATTGGCGGTTAGGATCAGATCAGCCATGATCTTATTAAATGGCGGAGCAGGCTCGAGGGGCCGATTGGCCTACTCCTGCTCCTATTTCTTATGTTCTTATGTTCTTATGTACGCACAGATCTGTCAAAAGTATGAATGGGGATCTCTTAAAAAACAGTTAAACATTAAAAACATTTTTTTAAATCACGTATTTAAAATTAGTTAAAATTGCATTAAATTAAATATTTTAAACAAATTTAATTTTTTGAAAAAAATAATTAAAGTTTTTTACACGGCTAAAAATAAACTTACTTTTTAAAAATATTTTAAAATTATAAATGAGTGGGAAATTTTTTTATTTTTAAAATGTTTTAAAACTCTTATGCTGCCTGCTTTTACCAAGTGTAAGATTTTTAAAGGTTTTCAGTGGGCAGAAGTTGTGCAGAAAGCAGAACTCTCCACCCGCGGAGGCTCATCTCCCGGGCAGGCGGAGGATCTGTCAAGAGGATTCTTGACAGATCGCAAGTGCCTGGTTTTAGCACATGCACTTCACATGACTAAACCCAGCACTTGCGAGGCCCCTACGGGTGTGTACACACCATGGACACACCCGTGGGGGTCAGAAAATCCAGCCCAATATGCTGTTGCATTGGTAAGTCCAATTCTGGCCTCCTGCGTATCCCCAATTTTGATCGCTCCACCTTTGGCAGCCGTGCCTTCAGCTGCCGAGGCCCTAAACTCTGGAATTCCCTCCCTAAATCTCTCTACCTCTTTACCTCTCTTTTCTCCTTTAAGGTGCTTTTTAAACCTAACTCTTTGACCAAGCTTTCGGTCACCTGTCCTACTATCTCCTTATGTGGCTTGGTGTCAAATTTTGTTTGATAATGCTCCTGAGAAGCACCTTGGGATGTTTTACTACCTTAAAGGCCCTATATAAATGCAAGTTGCTGTTGTTTAATCATTTTCACAGAATCACAGAAACCCCACAGTGCAGATAGAGGCCATTTCGGCCCATCGAGCCTGCACCGACACATATCCCACCCGATCCCCGTAACCCCTACACCAACACATATCCCACCCTATCCCCGTAACCCCACGTATTTAATCCCCCTAACACTAAGGGTCAATTTATCATAGCCAATCAACCTATCCTGCACATCTTTGGACTGTGGGAGGAAACCGGAGCACCCGGAGTAAACCCACGCAAACACGGGGAGAATGTGCAAACTCCACACAGACAGTCGCCCGAGGCCGGATTCGAACCCGGGTCCCTGGCGCTGTGAGGCAACAGTGCTAACCACTATGCCACCGTGCTGCCCTATAAACTGTAAACTTTTAAATTTTTACGGTATGTTGCAAACCTTATTGCCATACTACATTTCTCAATTTATGAAGAAAACAAAATAGCAGTTGAAAAGATTTAAAAGTACATATTTGTAATTGGTTCTTCTTTTTTCTTTAATTGAAAGTTAATTAGCCATTTTTTATTCTTATTTTTCAAACTTCACGATTGGTAGATTTTGTATCCACTTGCTAATTGTTACATTCCTTTCCTATTCAATTGTGATTTGCCACTATCTTATGAATATGAAATTCATGCCAATCAAGTTGATGATACATATATTTTAAGTTTTCCAGCTTCCCCTTTTCTCTTGAAGGTGCTGGTTTACATTAGGATGCAATTTCACGGGCACCAGGAGCCTTCCTGTAGCTCACCAAAGTGGCCGTTCTTCAGTGTGAGCCTCCAACACAGGCTGTTCAACCATAAAATCCTGTCCTCACCCAACCTCCACACACAAACACTTTCCAGCAGTGGTCACTAGGTTACAATCAAGAGCTGATTTTGCTCCTAGCCTGGCCAGAGCTAACTTTAGCACCTCCACTGCCACACTACTTGAGATTAACTAACTCTATAATGATTTAAAATTTGAGCTGAAACCTTGCCAGTCCATTTCTATACCTACAGGACCGAGGGACCTTCCTGGTCCGAATGGCTCGGAACCAGTGCTGGCTGTGTGTTAACTACCTAGTCATGGATAGTACTGGTCACTTACAAAGTTGAAACCAAAAAGTCAGATCTTCATCATATTATAAAAAGGATATAGAGGCACTGGAGAAGGTGCAAAAAAGATTTACAGGAAACTTTGGTTTATCCGGAGGTTGTATGTCCGGAAACCTCGATCTAACGGCAGAAATCAGCAGCTGTTTTGGTTAGGTTTTTTTCTTCTCCTAGCATTTTTTTAACAGTCAGGCTCTGGAAAGCATCTCTGTAGCTTAGCAACAGCTTCAGAGGCGCTTCCAAGGTACGGGCCGAGTGTTTACAAGCTGTTGCTAAGCAACAGTGTTTGTTGTCAGATACGGAAATGAAAACCTCCGTATCCTTCAACATTAGCGCTGGTCTATCCGGAAGTTTTGATAGATCGGCAGCAGCTCGGTCCCGTCGGTGCCGGATATCGCGAAGTTTCCTGTACTTGAATGATCTCAGAATAGAGAAGTTATACCTATCGGGAAAGATTGAACACACTGGGGCTCCTTTCTCTAGAAAAGAGAAGTGACCTGATAGAGGCCGTTAAGATTATGAAAGGTTTTGATAGGGTAGACATAGAGAAGATGTTTCCACTTGCAGGCGGACCAGACCTAGGGGCTGTACATATAAGATAGTCACTAATAAATCTAATAAGGAATTCAGGAGAAACACATGAGGGAGAAAGGAATAGAAGGATATGTGGTGGGTTAGATGAAGATGAAGACGTGTGGGAGGTGGCTCTTGTGGAGCATAAACCTGGTGGGCCTGTTTCTGTGCTGTAAATATTATGTAATACCATGTAACAAGCAGGTATCCCCGAAACAGACTCTACAATTGCCATTCATTAAGAGTTCATCACAGAGATTTCTTTTTAGTTTAAAAAAAAGTTAAGATGTAAACAAATTGAAAAAGACAAACTTTGGGATTCTTGTTAATAGAGCATTCAAAACCAGGGCCTAGAAATTGATTCATGCCATCGGAACGGGTAGGCCCGAGGTACATCTGATATTGGGCCTCGGGCCTCGGTGGGCTGCGAAAAGGATTTCAATTTCAGGCCGCTGTGTCGTCAGCAGCGACCTTCAAATACGTCTTGGAAGATTGGGCGGCGGTGGGGGGTGGCGGGGAGGCACGGTAACGGTCTTCGGCACCACAGTGGAGCTAGGAGGACCACTCCTGCTCCTCCCGGCTCCACATTCAGATAAATACTTTTTTAAAAAGCTATCTTTTTGGTGGCAGGCTCCAACAGTCCCTTTAAGGACCACTGGTTAGATCACATGTAGATCACATTCAGGGTAGCTCAATTTTGCAAAGGGAGCCTCAAACAGGTGTTAAACCCCTATTTGTATATGCGTAGGGCCTAACACCGGTTTTGGGCGCGCCCTGGACACCCCTTTTTCTGCCTTCACCTATGTGCGCTTCACCCGCCATATTGGATGCTTAGGCACCCATTTTGCGCCTGAAAAACAGGTGCGGCATTGTCGAACTTCTTAACCCAGACATCAGTCAACAGGATTTTTTTTCAATTAGTATGAAAATGGCAACTTTCAGCCTTAAATAGCAGCCAGTTTTATGGCACCTGTCAAAATAGTAGGCTACAGGAAGGGCTGATGTGCAAGCACAGAGGTTTATTTTAAAAGGACAAGTCCAGCTGAATCTGATGTGTCCAAATATGGATATTTGGTGAATTAACCCAAAATAGCCCAATTCAGCTCACCACAGAATTGGAGCTTAGCCTGGCACTCATGGCTATAAAATGCTTTCTTCTTTAATTACTTTTTTTTTAACTTCCTGAGAGGCAGATTATTAGCTCACATTCACAGTTTCTCAAATGCTGTCATTATTTATTCTGTCCTGTTTGGTTGCTGGATTTTCCATCCATCCAGATTGGTTAACTGAATGCATACCTCCCCTTTCCAGGAAGCACAGCTGGATTAGGGCAGTATGCGAGCTATCATACGCCTATCAAATCAATCTCCACTACTCCCTATAGTTTTCCAAATCGTGATGCTTAAAATGAACTTACTCCCAGTAGGCCATAGTCACACCGCCTTTCTCAGCATCCACCAATGCTTAAGCATTCATCAATTTGGATTGAGGGGGTAAGGTAAGCCAAACAAGTAGCTGCAAAGATAATCAGCAAGCATTCAAACAGTCTCAAGTATTCTCCCCCTCTCCCTTATTGCTTAATATGTATTATCCTCCCCCCCAAAAAAAACTAGGCTTTCACTTACATACAGTTCAGGACCTTTCCAATGAGGCAAGGATGGCAGTGCTGCAGCCCACAGCACACCAAACTAATTACATTTATAGAAGCATTCAATCATGACCAGCATCTGGTTTCCAAGCGATCGAGAGCATTAATTGACAGTGAAGTTTGATTATTGCAATGGTCTGGTTTGGTGGGGTTTGTACTTGTGATCTAAATCTTGAAATAACAGCATTGGGGTGGGGGCAAATCAGCACTGGGCGTCCCCTAGTTTGCATTTTTATTTTCTTCCGTTAATCATTCGTCAGGTGTGACTAGCTCTTTACACAAATTGCAGCTGTCTCCCCTTTTCATTTCTTCGCATTATGGTTGAGGATTTGTTACTTTGATAATCTCTCATGGGAGTGTCCCCTGTCAGCTTCTTCCTACCACAAGGCTATTTGATGGTTGTAAATTCCATTTTATATCTGTATCCCTTCATTTCATAGTTATCTATCTTAGTCAAAGCCATCAGATATTCATAGATCATTGCACGTAATCACCAAACTCGTGCCAAGCCAAGCTCTAAACCGCTCTAAGCCATACATTACAGCTAAAAGAACTGATGAGGAGACTTTATTTTCTGTTGCTGGGAGTGGCTACCGGAAATCTCCTTGCATGAGAATACTGCTTGTGCTTACAAAAAGAAAATTGCTACCTTCAGGTGTCAGCTTTGGCTGAGTGGTAGCATTCTCGCTTCTGAGTCAGAAGACTGTGGGGGAGAAATTCGGTGGGCTGCGCCACCAGTTAGCACCTAAAGAGGGCACTCAGTGGCTTTAGCGCCACTGGCCACGCCTCCCGCGATATTTAGCTGGGGCGCTAATGGCGGCGTTAGCCTGTTGCGCTGCGCTGCCACCGATGACGTCATCGGTGTGCGCAGCGCCCCGCTACCACCCCAATCGCGATATTTGGCAGCGACCGCCTCTGCAGCGCTGATCGCTAATCGCGCCCGGTTCACGGGGCCTACCTGTGGCGGCAGTGGTGCAAATTATGGTGGAGGTGCGGGGCGGCCGTTTTTTTCGGCGGCCGCCTGCCAGCACCTCCGTCCCCAGCCTCCTGTTCTCCCCCCGCGGCATTGCCAGCTGCTTTCCGAGAGCCCAGCACTTCTCCTCGGTGCCGGGCTCTTTTGCCGGCACTCGCGATCGCTCATCGCGATGGTGCAGGCCCCTCCCCCTTAAGAATGGGAGGAAGGCCTGCAGTACCGCAGCGCGCGCTGCGGCACGTTGCGCTGCGATATTCAGTTTCAGCGCCCTAAGAGGGACGCGGAGCGCCACGAGCCTCGCCCCGTGTCCCTCTTGGGGCGCTCAAGCTGAATTTCCGGCGATCGCTGCTGCTCCGATTGCAGCGCAAAATCTGGCGCCCAGGCGAGCTTGGCGCCCCGTTTGCGGCTCCACCCAATTTCTCCCCCTGTGGGTTTGAGCCCCACTCCAGAGACTTGAGCACATAACCTAGGCTGGCAGTGCAGTACTGAGGGAGTGCTGCACTGTCAGGGGTGACTTCGTTTGGATGAGATGTTAAACCGAGGCCCCATTTGCCCTAAAAGATTCCATGGCACTTTTTCGAAGAAGAGCAGGGGAGTTCTCCCCAGTGTTCTGGCCAATATTTATCCCTCAATTAACATCACTTTAACAGGTTATCTGGTCATGTATCTCATTGCTGTTTGTGGGAGCTTGCTGTGTGCAAACTGGCTGCCACATTTCCCTACAACAGTGACTGCACTTCAAAAGTACCTCATTAGCTGTGAAGTATTTTGGAATGTCATTAAAGGTGCTATTTAAATGTAAGTTTGTTCATCCGCTCGTACTTTTATTAATAGATGGAAGCCACTGATCTCAGCCAGGACAATGGTGGGGGCACTAAAATTGATCTTGATGACACTAAGCTGGAGTTGAAAAACAGGTATGGTTCCTGTCCAGAGCTCTGTCCAGTGATCCTTGCTGGAAAGCGTGAATATGCAAATGTAGAGCGACACCCTGATCAGACGTGACTGTAATACCAGCTTGACTCAAATCATTCGTTGACACTTGGGATTGGATTTTCCATCATTTTTCTATCTGTTTAGCGGCTCAGCCAATGCCACACTTGCAGGATTTTCCACTGGAGGTGACAGTTGACGGTCATATTTGGGTGGGCACATAATAATTAATTGACGATGAGCATACGTCATATTAGGTTCCTGGCAGATCAGAAATTCTAGGCCTCAGTATCTAGGCTCACACATGAAGAATGGCCATTTAAGCAAGGTACCAGAGGTGCTTGTGAAACTGTATTCCAGCATAAGTCAGGGTTCTTTGGTAAAGGAGGGGAGAAATTTAAAATGAAAGCTATAAGGAAACCAGTCCAGTGTAAATAAATCTCTCCCAGATATCAAAGATTTGAGATGAGTGTATTACCTGCAGTCTGCTTTCCTTCTCACCGTTGGTACCTGTTGTCCCTCCACCTCCAGCCATTTTGTCCTCAGTACTCAAAACCGGGTGTAGTAGTTTCTACTGCATAGTTTACACCGTACATGTGAATTCTCCCATTGTGGCAGAACCACTGAATGACTCTGGCTAACTGTATATAATTCTCTTTTAACAATGTTCTAACACCAGCCTAAGCCTGTACCATTGTGTTAGGCATTACTGTGTTTTGTATATAGAATTTGCATGTACGGGGCGTGGCCCTTTAAGAGCGCGGGAAAACGCGGGCAAACGCGATGATGTCACGTCGCAAACCACGTGACTGCCCAGGGAGTCCTCGTAGCATCTCCGTTGAGTAAAGACCTGTTTCATTGTTCTCCTGCATCGGTCTCAGTTATTCGTAGGAATTCGTCAATTCCTACATTGGTGACCCCGTTTTTGTGAACATTTTCACAGAAGAAGAGCACAGCATGGAGGCAAACGCCGTTTCGCTAAAGCTACCGCAGTTCTGGGAGCAGCAAGCGCCCTCGTGGTTTATTCAGGTCGAGGCCCAGTTCGCCCTGAGGAACATCGATGCAGGTCAGACCAAGTATCTTTACGTGGTCTCCGCACTCGACAGCTCTACCGCCTCTCAGATCGTCAGCCTCCTCGAAAACTCCCCAATGGAGCGCAAGTATGAAACCCTCAAAGCGCGGTTACTGCAAGTTTTCGGGCTCACAAAATCGGAGCGCGCCCGTCGATTACTCGCTATGCCCGGGCTCGGGGACTCCAAGCCTTCAGAGTTGATGAGCCAAATGCTCACACTCCTGGGCACAGAACGGGAATGTTTCCTATTCCGCGAGATTTTCCTCAGCCAACTGCCTGAACAGGTACAAACTGCTCTGGCCAGATCTGAAACTGAAGACTGCGCAACAGTCGCAGCGGAGGCTGACAAAATTTTCGCTGTAACTCGGCAGTACTGCGCCGCCACGAGGCACCCATCCCCCGCAGACGCCGCCCCAGCTCGTCAGCCTGCTGGGCTGTGTTTATACCACGCGCAGTTCGGCGCGAAGGCGAAGCGTTGCCGCCCTCCCTGCAGTTTTCCCCAAAAAAGAAACCAGCATCAACTGACACTGCAACCACCGAGGAACGGGTCTAACGGGCACCCCGCGGCCGCGATGGCGATCGGCAACGCGGGAAAATTGCTGTTCATCACCGATACTCTCTCCGGTCGTCGTTTTCTGTGCAACACCGGAGCGCAGTGCAGCATTTTACCTGCGTCCGCCCTCGATGTGCAGACAGGGAATCACAGCCCCGCCCTTGAAGCGGCCAATGGCGGAACAATTCGCACCTTCGGCAGACGGCGAGTGGAGTTGTGCCTCGGGGGGCAACGTTTTCACTGGGAGTTTGTTACGGCCAAAGTTTCCCAGCCCCTCCTCGGCGCTGATTTCCTGTGCGCCAACAGCCTCCTGGTCGACGTTAGGAACCGGCGGCTGATCAACGCAGCCACTTTTAATTCTCTTCCGTGTTACCGCAGTAACACTACGTCACGCACCGTCTCCTGTGCGTTCCCGACTCCTGATGAGTTCGCTCGCCTGCTCAGCGAATTCCCCGACCTGACAAGACCCACGTTCTCCTCCACCGCCACAAAACATGGTGTGGAACACCACATCACCACCAACAGCCCCCCGGTCTACACGCGAGCCCGGCGCCTGGAACCTGGCAAGCTGGCGGTCGCAAAGGCGGAGTTCGCAACCAATGGAATGGTTAGGGATTATTCACCGGTCGGATAGTCCCTGGTCTTCACCCCTCCATATCGTCCCGAAGCCTGGTGGCGGATGGCGGCTATGTGGCGACTATCGACGCCTAAACGGCGCCACCACTCCTGATCGGTACCCGATCCCCCATACCCAAGATTTCTCTGCCCATTTGGCAGGGAACAACGTGTTCTCTAAAGTCGACCTCATCTGGGGCTACCACCAGGTCCCAGTTCATCCAAAAGACGTCCAGAAGACCGCAGTCATCACCCCATTCGGCCTCTTCGAGTTTCTACGAATGCCGTTTGGTTTAAAGAACGCTGCCCAGGCTTTCCAACGCCTGATGGACTCTGTGCTGCGGGACCTCAAGTCAGGAGCCACCATCGCCCTCACCACCGACACGTCGGACTACGCAGTCGGTGCCGTACAACAGCACTGGGTGAACGGGACGTGGCAGCCGTTGGCATTCTTCAGCCGTCAACTACGGCAGAACAAGAGAGCATACAGCACGTTCGACCGGGAGTTGCTCGCCCTTTTTCTGGCCATCCGCCATTTTCAGTTCCTTCTGGAAGGACGTCCTTTCACCGCCTTTGTGGACCATAAGCCGCTGACCTTTGCTATGTCCAAGACCGCCGAACCATGGTCAGCCCGACAGCAGCATCAACTGACCTACATATCCGAATTCACCACGGATATACGGCACATGGCCGGTAAGGACAACCTGGTGGCAGACTGCCTCTCCCGCGCGATCATCAATACGGTTCATTTTGGCATTGACTACGTCCTCATGGCAGCGGACCAAGCCTCAGACCCAGAAGTCCAAGCTTACAGGATGACCATCACTGGCCTCCAGTTGGCCAACGTCAAGTTCCATTCGGCAGGTACCACGCTGTTGTGTGACATCTCCGTACAGGATCCTCGCCCTGTCGTGCCGGTCGTCTAGCGCCGCAAAGTGTTCGACGCCATACATGGGTTGTCACACCCTGGAATGAAGGTCCCTTCCGCGTGTTGGAAGCAGGGGACAAAACCTTCACGGTGGATGTCGGTGGTAAACCGGACCACATTTCGGTCGATCGCTTAAAGCCAGCACATTTGGACCTTGACCGCCCCGTCGAGACAGCACAACCGCCGAGACGGGGTCGGCCAATCATCGTCGTTACGGCAGACCATGTGCGACCACCCGCCAGACCACCAGCTGCCCTGCAGCCTCCACCTCGAGAGTACAGGAGTCGTTCTGACAGGCTCGTCAGACCCCCTCACCGTTTGACTTTGTCCGTTAAAGCGAATTCTGGGGGTGCGCATGTGGCAGAACCACTGAATGACTCTGGCTAACTGTATATAATTCTCTTTAATGATGTTCTAACACCAGCCTAAGCCTGTACCATTGTATTAAGCATTACTGTGTTTTGTATATAGTATTTGCATGTACGGGGCGTGGCCCCTTTAAGAGCGCAGGAAAATGCGGGCAAATGCGATGACGTCACGTCGCAAACCACGTGACTGCCCAGGCAGTTCTCGTAGCATCTCCGTTGAGTAAAGACCTGTTTCATTGTTCTCCTGCGTCGATCTCAGTTATTCGTAGGAATTCGTCAATTCCTGCACCATAATGCTTTGTTATATTGATTTTTATTCCCTAGATTAAGTGTACGATGATGCATAATATCTACTTTGGTTTGTCAGAATTCAATTAACTGAGGGGTACAGGCAGATGGGTGGACTGCAGATTCCAGTCCTGTACTTTCCCACGTAACAGTGGGGCACTTCAAACATAGAGGGGTAGATTTTCCCGAACCTGTCGGGAAGAAGGCGGGACTTCCCCTTTCGGGTTTTTGACCTACCTACTTCGACGTCCGGCCAATCCGCGTGATTTTCCCTTGATTGACCTTGTTGAACCCGCCCAGCGGGCTCAGCAGGCCAATTAAGGGCCACCCGGCAACAGGTGACGTCACAGACTGCAATTTCATCTGTCAAGAGTTCTTGACAGATGAAATAGCAGTGTTTCACAGCTGTTTGAAGCTGTGAAACACTGACACTCTGAGTTCTAACATGAGTCCTTCTGCACAGACTCAGTTAGAACTCTCACCGGCACTCAAAGCTGAAGGCTGTCACTTTTGACAGATCGCAGCCATTCAGCTTTCAGCTCCGGCTGAGTGATGCGCTCCCGACGGCTACAGGAAGAAAGGCTGTTAAGGTAAGTACAGGTAAGTAAAAGTTCTTTACACACTTTAGACACACCAAACACACTTACCTTTACACTCATGCACCCATCACTCACCTGAGCACCGACATCGCGACCCCTCCAAATCCTTCAACCCGACGGCCCGCCTGCTCTAACCTGGTGTGGTTTGGAGCTGTCGGGAAACCCACACGAAATCCCTCAAAATAGGGATTAGGCTAAAAACTGCCTGTTAACTACCTGTTAACAGGCAGTTAATTGGCACTAATCCCTTCCCGCCTGGTTTCGGCGGGTCCCAGTGCGTGGGGAAACTTACGTGGGGCGGGGTTTTGGGCGGGATGGTGTCAGGACCCCCAAATTCAGGATATCCCCCCCCCCCCACATGCCTGAAACCCTACCTGACGGCTCCACAAAAATCTAGCCCTCAGAATGTTTGAAAACCACTGCTGTAAACTAAAAAAAAACTTGTTTTAAAACAATGTTCTTTTTTTGCAAGTTCATATTTGTTACAAAGTCATGTTTAAAGCATTCCCAGATAAATGCACTAAAGCTATAATGGACAAAAGCAGTTATACACTAAGTGTGTCACTACAAAAATAAGGATTTGAAGGCAATAGCCTTTCAGGTGCAAGCAACTAGCACTAATGGACTTTGTGAACACAGTCTCGCCAAAGGAGGCTACACTGGAAAATCAACAGACTCAGTCTGTCGATTCATCCTTCAAGTATCCAGCTTATTCCTTATTTTGGCAAAGCACAGCACACATGTGTCCATTATTTCTCAAATGTAAAGCCAACAACACAGAATACCAAATGCAGCACAGATTATTCCACATCCAACCTATACTATGTAATTTTGTCATGACAACTAGGTCAGTGTTGTGGGTAAGCCAAAGTTAAGTATGGCAATTAGAGTGCCCTACAATTAAAGATTTTCTAGAGTAGACCAAAATATGCTAATTATTATAAATGAAAATCTATACTCCCCGATGGGTCAGCTGGTTAAAGGCAGCATGTAACAGAGGCATACAGACCGGAGTGACCCAGGTACAATTCCGGATCTGCACTGAGTTGGATGATCTCAGCCGAGGTAAGGAAGGGACAACTGGCTCCAGCATCCCAGTGTGAAGAAAAGAAAATCAGCCAGAGTTCCTGCTGATGGCTTCTATCCAGCACCCCGCCTACTTCAATGCACACGTATGGGTGTTAGGTGAGGACAGGACCAAGCTTGGCTGTGGTGCCTACAATTAAATAGTCTGCTGAGGCTCACTGCTTAGGTTTAAACATGAATGATTAGTGTAATGTATACAACATTGAAGGGACTACTTTGTTTTGCGGATGTACATCCTTAGTTGTGAGCGTATATAACAGACGCATATCGATTTGTACAGTCAGTGCCGAAGTTCCAGTTACCCAGTAAAGATCACTTGAAGTTACTCTCAGTCTCTGCTGCTTTATTATTTTATGTAGTTGTGTGTAGTGGTACAAACACAGCAAATTGGCGACGAGAATTATGAACCTACGTCTTCCTATTCTGGCATCGCATCCAGAGGACACCGAAATTTGGAAGAAAGGAGCGAGAAGGGAGAGAAAACGGAGTACGTTTGCTAAGCTAGGCAGGGTATACGTAAGTCAAGTGAAAAGTGCACAGGACTTGCATGACGCTAGCTAACTAGTAAAGAAAGAAAAACGGGTTTGGAAAAAAAAATGGCGATGATTGGCACGATTGCAGCATTTGATAGCATTGAAGACTGGGCAACTTACATTGAAAGAGTGGAGTTGTACTGTGAGGCTAACGGAGTGGAGGTAGAAAAGAAAGCCACCGTTTTGCTGAGTGTTATGGGTGCAAAGACATACGGGCTGCTACGTAGTTTATTAACCCCTGAAAAGCCAGCAAACAAAACATTCAAACAAATAGTGGACACACTCCAAGATCATTTAAGCCCCAAACCACTGCTCATAGCTGAAAGATTTAAATTCCATAAACGGAACCAGAGCAAAAATGAAAGCTTTTCTGAATATTTGGCAAAGCTGTGCAAATTATCAGAACATTGCCAAGTTGGGGTGGGCTTATCAGACGCATTGAGGGACAGATTTGTGTGTGGCATGCAAAGTGAAAGCACACAAAAGAAGCCCCTGTCTGAAAAAGACCTCACATTGGAGAAGGCTCTGAGTATTGCAATATCAATGGAAGCAGCAGCACGTGGCACTTTAGAAATTCAACAAAAATCCCTGGAATATTCAACTAATAAAATGTCACTGAAACAAGAAAAGAAGTGCTATCGCTGTGGCAAAATGTCACATGACCACAATGACTGTTGGTTTAAAGACAAAGACTGCAGACAATGTGGCAGACGAGGGCACATTGAAAGAGTCTGCAAAGCAAATAAGAAGCCGAAAACTGATACAATACAGAGTAACAAAAAGGTACATCAAGTGACTGAAAACAAGAAACCTTTCAAAGATAGATACAAGAAGGTACACCACGTGACTGGAGACAGTTCAGATAAAGAAAAAAGTGACACAGACTCAGAGGAAGAGGATCTGGCTTGTCTAAAACTACACAGTGTGAAAGAGACAGGGGATCACAGAATAATATGGGTCACTCCAGAAGTGGCAGGAGTTAGGCTGAAAATGGAGTTGGACACAGGCTCAGCTTTAACAGTGATCTCTGTACATGACTACAAATGACTGTTTTCACACATACCGCTAAGGCCAACTAAAGTACTGTTAAAGACATACACAGGACAAAGAGTGTGCCCCAAAGGTAAAATAAAAGTGACAGTGACATACAAAGAAAAATAAATACTGCAATTGAACCTCTATGTAGTGGAAAATGGAGGACCTCCATTGCTGGGACGCGAATGGCTCAGGAAAATACAGTTGGATTGGCACACCATCCAAGCACTGTTTGTGTCAGCAAAAGAGGACAGCAACGCCACTCCTGAGAGACTGTCACAAGTACTCTCTGACTCTCAGGAAGTGTTCAAGAAGGGAATAGGAACACTTAAGGGCATGAAAGCAAAAATTAAGATTGAGGAGAACGCAAATCCAAAGTTCCATAAGGCCAGACCAGTGCCTTATGCAATTCGCCCTTCAGTAGAAGCAGAGCTGAAGAACTTGGAGCAGTTAGGGGTCCTGTCCAAGGTGGATTGGAGTGAATGGGCCACACCTATAGTTCCAGTGATGAAGAAAACCTCCAGCACAAAACCAGGAAAGCCAAGAAAAGTGCGCATCTGCGGAGACTTTAAAGTGACTGTTAACCCAGTCCTCCACACAGTATAGTACCCATTGCCTCGCATTGAGGACATCTTTGCTTCCCTGTCAAGAGGGGAAAGCTTCTCAAAGATTGACTTGGCCCAGGCCTATCTCCAAATGGAAATTGATGATGCATCAAAGAAGTACCTGACAATAAATACGCACAAAGGCCTTTACCAGTACAATCGACTGGTATTCAGAATAGCATCAGCTCCTGTAATCTGGCAAAGGGCAATGGACCAAGTCCTGCAGGGGATCCCAGGTACTCAGTGTTATCTTGATGACATCATCATTACTGGCAAGAATGACAATGACCACCTTCCCAACCTTGAACAGGTGCTCATCAGGTTACGGGAGTATGGGCTCCGAGCGAACCGAGACAAGTGTGAGTTTTTCAAAAAGGAAATCTCATACTGTGGACATGTGATTGACAAGGACGGTTTACACAAGTCTCCAGACAAGATTGAAGCTGTGATTAATGCACCTGAAAATGTGTCTCAGTTGAGATCATATCTTGGACTGGTGAACTACTATCATAAGTTCTTGCCCAACCTATCCACAGTGTTACATCCACTAAATGCACTGCTACAGACAGGGTCACAATGGAAGTGGAGTGACAGCTGTGAACAAGCTTTTCAAGAGAGTAAAAGACTCATTACTTCAGAAGAGGTGCTAGCTCACTTTGACCCATCCTTACCTATTCGACTGGCATGTGATGCTTCACCCCATGGCATTGGTGCCGTGTTGTCACATAAGTTCCCAGACGGCTCAGAAAGACCAATAGCCTTTGCCACAAGATCATTGACTACAGCTGAACGCAATTATGCACAGATTGACCGAGAAGCCCTCAGCCTTGTGTGGGGAGTCAAGAAATTCAACCACTACTTGTATGGTCAACAGTTTACACTGTTAACTGACCACCAGCCTCTCATTTCAATCTTCAACCCAAGGAAGGGCGTTCCAGTGATGACGGCACAATGGCTGCAGCGATGGTTACTCTTCCTAGGGGCTCACCTGTATGACATTGAATACAAGGGGACCAAGCAACATGGCAACGCCGATGGTTTGTCACGTTTACCATTGCCGACCTCAGAGAGAACTACAACAGTTGACTCAGCCGAGGTATTTCACACAACAATAGTTGAGCAGCTACCAGTGACAAACTCCCTCATTGAAAGAGAAACACGCAATGACCCTACATTGTCAAAAGTTTATGACATCACTGTGAAAGGATGGCCAGCGCATGGTGACTCATTGTTTCCAGCATTCTCAGCTAGGAGGGAGCAGTTATCAGTGTGTCGGGGAACACTGATGTGTGGCTCACGAGTTGTGATTCCTCCCAAGCTTCGTAACCGAGTGCTAGATGAACTGCATGAAGGCCACTTAGGTACGGTAAAGATGAAAAGCCTTGCCCGTGGATACGTGTGGTGGCCGGGAATTGACAAACAGATCGAGGACCTGACAAAGAGCTGCTCAGGATGTGAAAAGGTCCAGAACGCACCACCACAAGCCCCTCTCCATCCATGGGAATGGCCCTCATCACCATGGCAACGTGTGCACATCGACTTTGCTGGACCGTTCATGGACTCCATGTTCTTGATTGCAGTCGATGCACATTCCAAATGGCCCGAGATCATTAAAATGAAATTAACCACATCTGAAAAGACCATTTCAGTTCTCAGGACCATGTTCGCTAGAAATGGCCTACCAGAACAAATCTGCACAGACAATGGACGACAATTTGTCTCTGACGAATTCCAAGGTTTCATGAGGAAAAATGGAATCAAGCACTACACATCTGCCCCGTACCATCCAGCTACAAATGGCTTGGCAGAAAGATTCGTACAGACTTTCAAGAAGGCCATCAAAGCAATGTACAGCGAGAATCTACCACTGCAACACAAGATAGACAATTTCCTCTTTGCTTATCGGAATGCAGTACACGCAGCCACTAATCAGACTCCAGCGATGATGTTTCTGAACAGGAACCTGAGATCTCGCATGGACCTTCTTAAACCGAATGTACGTCGTGATGTAGGGAACATTTGAATGCTAAGCCAACAAGAAGCTTCAATGTGGGACAGTCAGTTCTTGCTCATGATTTCCGGACGGAAAAGTGGCAACCAGGTACAATATCCACAAGAGAGGGACCACTGATGTATACAGTGGATGTGGACCAAATTCTGGATGTTCAGGTGGAAAACACCCCTATACCTCGCCCAGACTCACCTGACATGGAAACAGACACTCCTGATTCATCAGCATCAGCACCAGCCTCATCCACAGCTGAGAGCTCTACCTGTGCTGATAGCTCACCTAATGCACCTGTACCTGTACAGTCTCATTCCCCAAAGCAAAAGAGTCTGGAGAGACATTACCCAGAGAGTCAGAGGAGGCCTCCCCAGAGACTTGACTTGTAAAAGGGCTGTTGACAAAATAAAATGTTATGTTGGAATTTGAATTTTGTTACTTTTAAGAAAACCAAAAGGTTACTGTAAAGACAGGCTCTGTATGTTAATTATAGAAATTTTGCGTTAATGTACTATTAAACTAAAGGGGGAGGAAGTGTAATGTATACAACATTGAAGGGACTACTTTGTTTTGCGGATGTGCATCCTTAGTTGCGAGCGTATATAACAGACGCGTATCGATTTGTATAGTCAGTGCCGAAGTTCCAGTTACCCAGTAAAGATCACTTGAAGTTACTCTCAGTCTCTGCTGCTTTATTATTTTATGTAGTTGTGTATAGCGGTACAAACACAACAATTAGGGTTTTGCGTGAGGTACCAGAGGGCACTTGATGCCCATGGAGCCATATCCAGGCACGAATCAGGGTTAGAAGGGGGAACAAATGAAGATGTATCTTCACTCCAGGGGCTGATTGCTCTAGAATACATTATATTAAGCTATGGAATATAAACAATTCATCACACATGTTTGGCTGTAAGTGCCGACCGGAACTATTCATTTTCTTCAGTGTTAACTAATCAGGAGCTAATAATTTAAAACTGTTAATAGATTTTTTTATTTCACCATTCTTTCTGCCAATTTTCTCATTTCCTCATCTCTCTTGAAAGCTTTGACTCCTTGCAGGAGAACATTTCTTTGCCACCAGTTGCCCCTAGTACTTGGCTCAATTGGCCATTATTCATGTGTGACACTTGACAGTGAGAGTTGGTAGGCCATTTTGCTGTGGGCATCACTGTCAAACCCAATTTAAAGTCCGCACATACACACTGGCAGCAAGGAGTCATTGGAGAGTGATCACGAGTGAGAACCGTGGCCAGCTTTTCCCTCTCCAACCTAGGGGTGCTGAGGTCAATTGTAACATCCCAACAATAATCTGCCAACATAGCACAGAATGAGGACCAAATCAGAGAATTTCCTGGTCTGTTTAGCTTAGCTACTCACAGGATAAACTTGCTGATCAGGGAGTCACCACAAATTTTAATAGCTAATATAAATATTTAATTTAATCTTCATCATCTCTTGAATGGACTATTGATTTATAATAACCACAACTTTAGTTAACTTAACTTACCTCAATGTTTATTGTAAAATCAATCAGCACTTTCTCAAACCTAAGAGAAATAATACTACAGCTGTATCTCACAATTCAGTAGGGTGAAAGAGACAATACAGTTAAAGCAGAAAGAAAGAATTTGCATTTCTATCTTCTTCTTCTTAGGTAGTCCCTCGGAACCGAGGATGACTTGCTTCCACATTAAAAATGAGCACTCAGGTAACTGTTGAGTCCAATGCGGGACCTACAGTCTCTGTCACAGGTGGGGCAGATGGTGGTTGAAGGGGCGGGTGGGTGGGGTGCTTGGGTTGACGTGCGTGCCTTGTATTGCTTGTGCTTGGCTTCCGCTTGCTCCTAGCGAACAGACTAGAGGTGTTTGGCACCTTCACGGATGCTTCGCCTCCACTTTGTGCGGTCTTGGGCCAGGGATTCCCAGGTGTCGGTGGGGATGTTACACTTTTTCAAGGAGGCTTTGAGGGTGTCCTTGAAGCATTTCCTCTACCCACCTGGGGCTCTTTTGCTGCGTCGGAGCTCCGAGTAGAGTGCTTGTTTTGGGAGTCTCAGATTGTGCATGCGAACGACGTGACCCGTCCATCGGAGCTGATCGAGCGTGGTCAAAGCTTCGATGCTGGGGATGATGGCCTGAGTGAGAACACTGACGTTGGTGCGCCTATCCTGCCAATGGATTTGCAGGATCTTGCGGAGGCAGCGGAGATGCATTTCTATAGCCTATTTCGCAACCTCAAGGCGTCCCAAAGCATTTTACAGCCAATGAAGTACTCTTGAAGTGTGGTCACTTTTGTAATGTAGGAAACACAGCAGCCAATTTGCACTCAGCGAGCTCCCACAAATAGCAATAAGATAAAGGTTGTGTGCTTCTGATCAAACTGTTTAAGTGATGTTGGTTGAAGGATAAATGTTGGCTAGGACATGGGGAGAACTCCATTGCTCTTCTTTGAATAGTGCCATGGGATCTTTTATGTGTACTTCAGAGGGCAGGCAGGCAGGGCCTCGGTATAACATCTTATCCAAATGACAGCACCCTCAACGGTGCAGCGCTCCCTCAATACTGCACTGAAGTGCCAGCCTAAATTATGTGCTGAAGTTTCTGGAGTGGGACTTAAATCCACAACCTGCTACCACTGCGCCAAGTCTGACACCTTAAGTACATCCAACTAATGTGACACCGTATATTAAAATTCAGTTTAAATTAATTTCTGATTGCTCCTCTTTTAAGAATAGGCTACAATAATCAAGATAATGAAGGTAACCCTATATATCTACGTGGTCCTGAAACTTAATTTTATCTGCCTTTTCAGAGATGCACTCCTGCTGACTAGGGATTAACATTCAGATGTTAGTTGTGCCCTTTTCATTGATTTCAATAAAACTCAGAGGGGTAGAAATTGGTACGCATTGTGCCCATTGTTTGGGTGTAAAACAGGCACAAAACATACCAAGTTAGCAGTGGGACGGCCTGCGCCCAATCTACGAAGTCATTAGTCCCACTGCCAAATCCATGCGGACGCCTAAAACAGGTATTAGGCCCTTTGAATATGTAAATTAAGGGTCAACCAATCGAAAAGACGCCTTTCCCAAATAGGTCACCTCATGAGTGGGGTAGGTGTCGGGCTCCCTTTCCCCCATAGCCCACTCCAACCACCCCGCCACACCCCCCCCACACAGGACTTACCTGAGGGCCACCTCCATCAAGGCCCCAGTAGGTAGCTGAGGAACGAGGACCAATTTCTATCAGCCCTTGGGCCTCTTGCTTCGGGCGCATGGGCAGCCCTACACAACACTGATTCTGGGCCCCAAAACGGCTCCAGACTATTTCCTACCCCAGGCAGTCTGATCAGAAGATTGAACTGCAGGGCTTTTCTTTTGATTAGTTCTGGTCTCTAAAGAAAAAACTCAAATCATCAGAACCACCTAAGGGAAATTAATAGCATTCAAAGGCATTTGGAGAAATTAACTGGATAGCCTAAGGAGTGGCAGATGGATTTTAATGTGAATAAATGTAACAAAATGCACATTGGGAAAGGAAATGTGAAACATGTGTACACAATGAATGGGTATCTATATTAGCAAAAGTGGAAAACAAAAAGTTGAGTGATTATCAACCATACACTGAAAGTGTATAGTCAATATGACACTGTTATTAATGAGGTATAAGTTTAACTACTCCTTTATATAATTTAAAAAAAAAGCTGGATAAATTTCTGATTCAAAGCAAGTCTGATGAAGGGCTGTGAAAGCTATATCTAGAGCTGACATGATCCAGGACTTTAAAAAGCAAAAAGACACTGATAATACAGATAAAAGCAGGAGAGGACAACAGTGACAAAAGTCTAGAGATTAGAAGGTATTTTTCTCCACATAACAGTGGATATGTGGATTAGACTGCCATCAAAAGCAGTTAATACCATGTAAAAGAAAACCATTGTACTATCTTACTACTAGACTAATACAGTTCAAACCCATGTTGTGAAATGAACACTATAGATGTATGGAACACAATGGTTCTGTGCTGCTGGGACCAAGTAAGTGTCATCTATATGGAGCAAACATGGGTTGAATAATGTGACGTAATGTCCAATTCACGTCACAAATTTTTATAACCTTGGCGGTCAGGGAGGAATTTCACATACTGTTATATCCTTGAACTTTTAGCTGTGTTACTCACCTCCCTTAGGTAGACTAAGTAAATTGGGTTGAGTTTACAAAAGGGCAAAATGTGCACGATCTGTGGGAGGAATGGTCTTGATGGATCAAATGGTCTTATCCTATTCAATACTTTCTTGTATTCTGTCATTCACCTTTGACTAGCTGAAGCCAAATATCAATATCTTTATCCCTACTATAAACAATTCTATTAGACTACAATGATATCGATGTTGAGAGTCATCAGATGAGGATACATAGCAGAAGGATTAAACTTAAAGGAAATGGGCATGAAAGGTAAATAAAATGGACCCTGCCAAACCCTTCACAAAAGTACACCTAACACCATTACTTGGCAATAACGTCTGAGTGCCTAGAGTGCATTTTGTAGTTAACAGCACATGGAAAATCTCTTTCGTGTATTGCTGCACAACCGTACAGTGCAAACAGTAGTTCCCAAGATGTTTCTTGACTGACAGCAGCCCCACATTTTCATTCCTAAGACCATATGGTCATCAAAGGGCAAGGAAAAGTTCAGAAGGAAAACAGAAACAACACTGATCAAATACAGTAGTTTTGTTATGCTTGACTCAAAAAAAAGGGTAAATACATTCTCACATATGGAACATCTGGTGGAAGAGTAATTTCTACCAAAGTGTTTTAGTATTTCCTCATAATTAATTTCACATGCACAAAACCAGAGCGAGTGGGTTAGGCTGAGCACAACACAAAAAGCTCTCTGTACTGGTGAAGACCAAAAGGCATTTCACTGCATTTGTGTCTGATTAAAATGTACTAATGTACCCACAGTAGGAACATGACTTTTTTTTATTTGCTGTACTGCAAAGTTAATGTTGAAGTCTGTCACATTATACGGCACCACAGAACTCTATATTTGTATCGGTACTGATGTCTTTTACAGAATTATATTAGCTTGCTAATCCACATACCCTATACAAAAATAAATTAAAAAGGGTTGATTTCATTCTTTTAGTAAGTAAAGAAATTGTTGATTATAACGATTTTACAATTTTCCACAAAATAAAATGTTTACTGGAAGATTCAGATTAGTTGATTAAATTTTTTCCAGTAGAGGAAGACCCGGGTTCAATCCTTTGTCTGTAGTGAATTAGTTACTCTCAGCCGAAGTGAGATTAAAGGTGCTTTTGCTGGCCTTAGCACCCCTGGGCAAAGGAGAAGGAAAATTAGCTAGGGCTCCTGCTTCTAGTCACTATCCAGTGACTCCTGTACATGTATGGATGTCACGTGGGAACACGAGACTTAGACGTAATGTCTACTAGCACTTATTAATCTAGGTTCATTCATCATGAATGACCACTTGCATGCCAGTATAGGAACACAGGAACAGCAGTAGGCCAATCAGCCCCTCGAGACTGCTCCGCCATTCAATTAGATCATGGCCGATCTGTACCTCAACTCCATTTACCCGCCTTAGTGCCAATAACCCTTGAAACCTTACCTAACAAAAAATAATCAATCTCAATCTTGAAAGCTTGAATTGTCCCAGCATCCACAGCCTTTTGGGCAAAATAATTCAAGATTTTTTAAAATTCGATTATGGGATGTGGGCATTGCTGGCAAGGCTAATTGCCCTTGAGAAGTTGGTGGTGAGCCGCCGCCTTGAACCGCTGCAGTCCATGTGGTGATGGTACTCCCACAGTGCTGTTAGTTTGGGAGTTCCAGGATTTTGACCCAGCGACGATGAAGGATCAGCGATATACTGCTAAGTCAGGATGGTGTGTGACTTGGAGGGGAGCTTGGAGGTGGCGGTGTTCCCATTTGCCTCCTGCCCTTGTCCTTCTAGTTGGAAGAGGTTGCGGGTTTGGGAGGGGCTGCCGAAGAAGCCTTGGCGAGTTGCTGCAGTGCATCTTGAGGATGGTACACACTGCAGCCACAGTACGCCGGTGGTGGAGGGAGTGAATGTTTAAGGTGGTGGATGGGGTGCCAATCAAGGGGGCTGCTTTGCCCTGGATGGTATTGAGCTTCTTGAGTGTTGTTGGAGTTGCACTCATCCAGGCAAGTGGAGAGTATTCCATCACACTCCTTACTTGTGCCTTGTAGATGGTGGAAAGGCTTTGGGGAGTCAGGAGGTGAGACACTCACCGCAAAATACTAGTCTCTGACCTGCTCTTGTTGCCACAGTATTCTACTACCCTTTGTGTGAAAAGGAGTTTCCTGATTTCCCTCCTGAACGGCCTAGCTCTAATTTTAAGACTATGTCCCCTTGTTCTGATTTCCTCCGTCAGAGGAAATAGTTTTTCTGTACTCACCCTATCTAATCCTTTTAACATTTTAAACACCTCATTCACATCACCCCTCAGTCTTCTATACGCAAGGGAATACAAGCCACATTTATGCAACCTGACCTCATAATTTAACCCTTTTATTAATCTAGGTTAACTCATGTTGAATGGCCACTTTGATGCCAGTATCCAAAGAACCATACTCTGGCATGAGTCACAAGAGGAAGAAGGGAAAGAGAAAAAAATATGGGGGGAAAATATTTTTTCACCGTATTTATATATACTTTTTTCCTTAGCTATGCTTTCCTATATGAATGCAGTGTTAACCAGAAAAAGCTCAGACAGTTCCCTTTTCTTTGCCTATTTTAATTTGAAAAATACAAAAAGTAGGAAAGAGGAAGTGTGTGGAAAGTATACACATTTAAAAAATTTGAGTTTACTTATTTTTTTCACTACTAGTTTTCATAATTAAAAAAAAAATACCAAAGTAATTCCGACATAAGGGGTGACCTAATAGAGGTCTTTAAAATTATGAAGGGGTTCGATAGGGTAGATGTAGAGTAGATGTTTCCACTTGTGGGTGAGTCCAAAACTAGGGGCCATCAATATTAAGATACTCACTAACAAATCCAATATGGAATTCAGGAGAAATTGCTAGAGAGCAGTTAGAATGTGGAACTTGCTACCACATGGAGTAGTTGAGGCAAATAGCATAGGTCCATTTAAGGGGAAGCTAGATAAGTACATGAAGGAGAAAGGAATAGAAGGATATGCTGATAGGATAAGATGACGTAGGGTGGGAGAAGGCTCGTGTGAAGCATAAACATAGATCATTTGGGCCGAATGGCCTGTTTCTGTCCTGTAAATTCTATGTAAAAATGTCTATGTAATAATGTCTATGTAATTCTTCAGAAGAAGAATCTTGGAATTGAAACATAAAGATAAGCATGAACACTAGGGTGGCTTTAAAAGCTGGGAAATTGCTGAAGATAGAAACATAATTGTTTTTCACAACATTTTTGAAATGCTATCTTGGATAGGCTTTGCATGTAAGGAAACCACGTATATAATTTTTAAATACTAGCTTATTCTGTGAATAGAGAAATGATTGAACACAAAATATGAAACCCGCCATTCATTAAAAAATTAAGAGAACCGATTGCTATTTATTCCCTTATCTTACACAGAAAAATATCTAACACAGTAACCTTATTCTAGGTTTTTATTATGAATGGAAATTATATAATGGAAAGTATCTATCAAGGGAAATGAGGCTGCTATGTCATGGAAATGGAAAAGCATATAATAAGACGTGATACGTTTGGCAAAAAAACATCTGTACATGAGGCCACAAGCAGACAAGACCACCACAACTCTCTGTGTGTATTTTATAACACATAATTAGCTCTTAAAATATATATTTCATGAACTATCATTGTGAATAATTGTGTCAATAAGTTCTGAATAAAAACCTACCACATCAATGTGGGTGAAACGTGCACCATAAATTCTATAGATTGTAGTCGATGGCAGTTTCTTATGCTGTCAAATTTTAAAATTCTTTTTGTTTTCCATCTCTTTATTCACTCTCTACATTCACAATATTTTCCTCCTTTAGTAGATCGGGATAGTCCAGCACACAAACATTGCTACTGCCGCTGGGAATTTCATTATGTCGGGCCGCCACTACTTGAACACTGCTCAAGGAATCCTTTCCTTCCCACATTCCAGGTTCCCCTGTCTTCCAGGACTGCTGCTCAGAAGCCTTGAGGAAAAGTCTAGGGGGGAGAAATTCAGTATTGCCACATTTGGGGTGTTATACTCGAGCGGGTGCAAAATTTAGCGCCCGGCGCAAATTATCGCCACCTACAGCTAAATTGACCTGCTTCGCCCCAGGAGGTGCTTGGAGCGCTAAAACAGGCGCTGCACGACTGTCCTAAGGTGCTAAGCCGGAGAAGCGAGGCGCTCCCACCGAGGGCGGGTGCAGCGCAGGTGCGGCCAGTTAGCGATTGCACACAGACACGCTGGCGCCGGTCAGCTCTTAAAGGGGAGGGTCGATCTTGGATTGCAGCCACACCCTGCACATCGGAGCCCTGATTCTCGTCCAGGACAGACCTGCTGCCACATTCTAACGCCTAGGACCATGGAGAAGGCCAGGGAGCAAGCGCAACGGTTCAGTGAGGGGGCCCTGCAGGTTCTGGTTGGCGCGGTGGAGCGCAGGCGATCTATCCTGTTTCCGGACAGTGGCAGGAGGCCGCTGCCCACCGACTATTGCAAAGCTTGGAGGGAGGTGGCTCACAGAGTGACCTCCAGCAACATGGTGCCTAGGACCCCTGTGCAATGCAGGAAGAAGTTCAACGACCTCACTCGGGTCGTCAGGGTGAGTACTCTTTTCAGTATCCTCTTCATCCCTGCATGTGCACCTCACTTTATGGCTAAAGGGCCCTGAAAGCCCCAATGCCCAGCCCTCATCCAACACCTATGGGCCTTTCATGAAACTCACATGCACATTCAGCACTTTACACACTGGGAGGCAGCCAAGATCAGGGCTTCATACTGTAAGGGCTATTCCACCATGGGAGGCAGTGCAGCCAAGATCAGGGCTTCACACTGTACTCAGAGCCCGTCCTTTCTCTTGCAGGGCAAGCTGGCCCATAACAGGAGGCAGCAGCAACGGACCGGGGGAGGCCGGCCTCACCTTCAAGACCTCAGCGATCTGGAGCAGCGAGTCCAGCGCATTATGGCAGGCCAGATGATTGGCCCCGTCGCCACTGGATATGCCGACCCCGTTTTAGACAGCAATGGTAAGGTCATCACCTTTTTGACCTCTCTCCTTCCACTTGTGCCTCACACCAGCATCCTTTGCCACTATCGAACCAATACAGTGCATTGCAGCACTCATGCCTCCCTCACTGCTGCCCTGTCCTCACGCTAAAGCAACTCTTGTACCTCCCTGCTTTCAGATGCTGATTTGCCAGGTGAGGAGGCGGGCCCTCAAGCTGCCACTGTGAGTGATTGTGAAGGTGAGGAGGAAGAGGAAGCCGGACCATCAGTGCCACCCTCAGCCGAGGCAGCCCATGGCCATAATGGGGACACGTCTTCCCTGGAGGGGAGCAGGGAGGAAGGGTCTGAGGAGGGTGAAGCTCCGGGGCCCAGCGGGCTGCAGCAACGCGGGGGGGCGGGTAGGGAAGCTCGGCGGCCTTCTCCCCGGAGGGAGAGCCTGGCCTCCAGTCCTGCTACAGTGAGCGCAGAAGAGGTGCGGCTCCTCGCTGAAATGGGCGCCCAGGCGGAGCACAGGCACACTTAGCTCATGGCTGCAGTGGCAAGGATGCACAAATCCATTGAGTCACTGGCAAGGAGTGTCCAAGACTTCGGCGCAGCACAGGCAAGGAGTCTGCAGGACTTCGGTGCAGCACTGGCAAGGAGTCTGCAGGACTTCGGTGCAGCACAGGCAAGGAGTCTGCAGGACTTCGGTGCAGCACAGGCAAGGAGTCTGCAGGACTTCGGTGCAGCACAGGCAAGGAGTCTGCAGGACTTCGGTGCAGCACAGGCAAGAAGTCTGCAGGACTTCGGTGCAGCACAGGCAAGGAGTCTGCAGGACTTCGGTGCAGCACAGGCAAGGAGTCTGCAGGACTTCGGTGCAGCACAGGCAAGGAGTCTGCAGGACTTCGGTGCAGCACAGGCAAGGAGTCTGCAGGACTTCGGTGCAGCACTGGCAAGAAGTCTGCAGGAGTTCGGTGCAGCACAGGCAGCACAGGCGGCTTCCACGCATGTGCTTAGTGGTGCAATGCAGTCAGTGGCTGGTCTGACACAGATGCAGATTGAGGCCACACGAGCACTGACTGCTGCCACCCTCGCTGGATCGGGCACAAATCGCCGGGGCCCTCGCCGCGCCGCAGCAGGCCAGCAGTCTGTGCTTCAGCAGATTGTTCCGCATGCTGCAGTGCTGCCCCGTGGGAGTGCCAGTGTGTCGTCTGACCAGGGAGTGCCTGTCCTCTGTCAGGATGGCAGCATTCCTGCTGCCAACACTGTCACTTCTCCACTGCAGCTGCCACCACCTGTAGGACAGACTGCTGCTGCCCATGCAGAGTTGGAGCAGTCAGCAGCTGGGCCCTCCAGGCCCAGAGCTGGTCCAGGCCATCCCTCAAGGGCATCTGCCGACTCAGTTTCTGACACTCAGCAGCCTTCCCCCAGCCTTGCTGCAGCCACTGGGGTCCCATTGTGGAGGAGCTGCAGGGTGGGAAGGGGCCAATCTCGCAAGCGAAGCAGATCACCCTCGAAGGGCAAAAAGTAGGAGGTGTGGCAAAATGCTGTTAATTTTTTTAGTGAAGGCTGAGGATCGTGGTCATTTTTTGTTTACTCTTTTGTTCATTGTCTCCAGGTTGTGAGAGCCAGTTATGTGACTGACTGCTTTTTTTGGGTTTCTCTCTATTACTTTGTCATGCGGGAAGGGCACACAGTTTGTTAAATAAAGAAGTGTCTTTATTCAGATTGTGCATGTTTGCTCTTTGAACTATTTGTTGCCTTGACTGGCTCAGGGGTTGCGGAACGGTTCCATTCATGTTCTTTCAATGGCACAAGCCATTCCCTCAGAGGGGGCCTAGAACCGACTTGCAATAAGCTGCTGACGGACGGCCCTTGCACTTTGTGCCTCCCTCCCATCCTGGTGCTCTTCCTCCTCCTCCTCCTCCTCTGCTGGTGCTCCAATGTCTGGTGGCAGTGGCTGAGTCCTGAGGATCGCCAGGTTATGCAGCATGCAGCACACTACAACGAAATGGGAGACTCGCTCAGGTGAGTACTGAAGGGTGCCCCCGGAATGGTCCAGACAGCAGAACCGTTGCTTTAGCACGCCAATTGTGTGCTCAATGATGTTCCTGGTTGCTTGATGGCTCTCATTGTATCGTTCTTCAGCAGGGGTGCTGGACGCACGGAGCGGGGTCATCAGCCAGGTGCATAGAGGATAGCCCTTGTCCCCGAGAAGCCAGCCTCCTGGGTGAGCCGGGGCTTCAAAAAGGTCTGCCACAGAAGTCTGGCACAAGATGAAGGCGTCGTGGCTGCTGCCTGGAAAGCGGGCATTGACAGCTAGTATCAGCTGTCTGTGGTCACACACCAACTGGACGTTCAACGAATGGAATCCCTTCCGGTTGCGGTAAACCTCGGCATTCTCTTGCGGTGCCCGCAAAGCCACATGCGTGCAGCCAATGGCGCCCTGGACCATGGGGAAGCCCGCTATTCTTGCAAATCCCATTGCGCGCTCTTGCTGCTTGTCCAGGGTCATGGGGAAGGAAATGTACTGACGTCTCCTTTTAAAGAAGGCATTCGTGACTTGGCGGATGCAGCAATGCACCGTGAACTGGGAGACATTGGCAATGTCCCCAGTAGCGGATTGGAAGGAGCCAGTGGCATAGAAGTTGAGAGCCACTGTCACCTTCACTGCCACCGACAGAGACGTCCTGTTCCTCAGTTGAGGCTGCAGATCTGGCTGAAGCAGGTGGCAGAGCTCAGTGACCACCTCCCTGCTGAATCGAAGCCTCCGAAAACACTGCTCCTCAGACATGTTGAGGTAGGAGAACTGTTGGTGGAAAACCCTGGGAGGGTAAGGCCTCCTGTGCCGACACCTGTTGGCCCTCGTCCATCTGGCCATGATTGGCACTCTCTCTCGGCATCTCTGAGCCCTCTCAATGCAATGGAGAAATCCAACGCTTCCATCCATTGCAGCCCCCATAGTATGTGGCCACTCAAGGTTATGCCAGTGAAAAATCAAACCAACTACAAAGTTCTGGGCCGAAGCCAGAAGTACCTCTGCGAGCGCTGACTCAATGCAGAAAGCTCTCTCCCTTTGTCTCTCTGCAAATCTCTCTCTCTCTCACAGAAGGAGTGGTCCAAAAATGGTTACCACAAAGAAGCCAGGAAGAGCCCCCTTTAAATAGCGCCCCCCCCCAGCCCCACAGCGACTGGGAACCGTTCCAGTCAACCAGTCGCTGGGAGCGCCAGACGGAAAGGAGGGGGGCACCACTGAAGTTCCGGTTTGGAGCGCCCCAAGGGCGTTGCACCATGAAATGACATCAGGATCTGCGCGCACAGCTGAGTGGGCGTTGCGGTTTTGCGCCGCCGCTAAATGTCCGCTCAGTTTCGCGAGAGGCCCAGGTCTCGCCGCGCCCGGGTGCTAGCCGCTTCGCGCCCCACTTATTGCCCTCTTAAGGCGCTAACGGGTGGCACTAACAATTGAATTTCTCCCCCTAAGTGTCAGCTAAAGTAGAGATTGAATGTTATACTTTGGAATTCACCAGGGTAACACTTCTCTTTATTAAAAAATATTCTCCATTTTTTTCTCCCTCTCTCCTCCTTGCCTCAACTTGCTGATTCATACTGGGATATATTTCTATTAGTGCTCTCCAGCCTTCCACCCAAGAGACCAAGAGAACCTAGTCAGTGATTGTCAGTAGGTTGTTTCACCTTGGGAAGCAAGACAGCTGAAGACAACCCAACATCCGCAACATGTGCACTTCCCAGTGAGAGCAACTGGACAAGAGATCAGCATTCATCCCCTGGTAGATTATTCTCCTGCCTTGGCCACCGAGACTGAAGTTACTTGAAATGCCCTGACTGCTTGGCTGAGATCCGTCAAATCAGTACAGAGCAGGTAAAACCTGGGATTTTCCTTTTTGAATGGCACAGTTCCACACCTCATGATGGATCTACCCACTGACTCACTGGGAGAGCTTGACAAAATATATATTTTTTAAAAGATCTAGGTCATGATCTGTCATAGTGCCAAACTGTTTAATCAAAATAAAATTTCTGTTTTTTGGATCTATTTTCCAGTTATTTGCCACCTCTCCTGAAGGTGTTGACTGGGATGATGCTCCAGCAATGCCCTCAGCCTTCCAAAATTTTTATCCAAGTGAACATTTCCACGTGTGAGCCTAGATAAGTTTGATTGTGGAAGGAATCACAGATAAACCCAATTCCGCTCTCACCTGGTATCCACACATGTGTACATTTCCAGTAGGGTTCATTGAATCAGGATAGGTAGCAGGAAATCTGGCTATAATTCTCCTCTGTAGCTTCTTGACACTAAGGCCAACTGTAGCATTCCCTACAGCTGCTCCAACTAACACTCCTTACCTAAGGAAGGATATACTTGCCTTAGAAGGAGTGCAATGGAGGTTCATTAGACTGATTCCTGGGATGGGGGGATTGTCCTATGAGGAGAGATTGAGTAGACTAGGCCTATATTCTCCAGAGTTTAGAAGAATGAAAGGTGATCGCATTGAAACATATAAAATTCTTACAGGGCTTGACAGGGTAGATGCTGAGAGAATGTTTCCCCTGGCTGGGGAGTCTAGAACTCGGGGGCCCCGTCTCAGAATAAGGGGTCGGCCATTTAGGACTGAGATGAGGAGAAATTTCATCACTCAAAGTGTTGTGAATCTTTGGAACTCTCTAACCCAGATAGTTGTGGATGCTCAATCGTTGAGTATATTCAAGACAGAGATCGATAGATTTTTGGGTACTAAGGGAATCAAGAGATATGGGGATAGGGCGGGAAAGTGAAGTTATGGTAGAAGCTCAGCCATGATCTTCTTGATTGGCGTAGCAGGCTCAAAGGGCCAAATGGCCTACTCCTGCTCCTATTTCTTATGTTCTTATGAAACCAGCTAACTCAGCACAGAATGGGAATTAAACCTGAAATCGTCTAGTCTTGGTGACCTAATGCTACACTGGGGGCAGTCTTTACTCAAGGAACCCCAAGAATTTTTATGTTTAATTTCATAGAAATCATATGTAAAATGATATTGTGTGGCAGGCATAAAAAGGAATAAAATGATGCATTTCAATTAATTTAAGTGTTATTCCTCTTTCTACAAAATAAGATTATATTAAGCGGAGCATTTTCATGACGGTACAGTTATGTTGACAAAACAAATCACTACGTAAGTTATTAGTAACAAAAAGTAGCACAGTGATTTAGGAACATAGCAATAGGAGTAGGCCATTCAGCCCCTTGAGCCTGTTCCACTATTCAATTAGATCATGGCTGATCTGTATCTTAACTCCATTTACCCACCTTGGTTCCTTATCCCTTGATACCCTTGCCCAACAAAAATCTATTTACCTCAGTTCTGAAATTTTCAATTGACCCCCAGCCTCCAACAGCTTTTTGGGGAAGAGAGTTCCACATTTCCACTACCCTATGTGTGAAGAAGTGCTTCCTGAAAGGTACAACTGATTTAGGGGCCATTTGTAATATTACAAACAATGGGTACTTAGGGGAGGGAGTTGATGCTTCAGGTACTTTCCCTGTACCTATATATCTAGGGCCTGAAGTCCAGGAGCGCCGCTTCTCCAGCAGAAATACAACTGAGCAGAATCCCTATCTGGCACGGAGAACAGGGTTAGGGTCATTCAATCAGTCAGGGTGGACCACTGTCACCTATAAAGGTGCATCAAAAGTGTTCTGCTGCTTCAATGGCATAATGGTGATCCAGGAAGGGCCCAACCAAAAGCTTGTACTTTCAGGCTTCAGCTCCTCTGAAAGCTTTAGAGGCTTCTTTTGCAGCTAATTGATTTTCTCTGGGATTCCACCCCATAAATGAAATATCTTGGCCTGCAACGGTCTTGGGGCATTTCCGGGGGTCTTGGTGGGACTTACAGCAGCTTTCAACTGGCCAGAGTTTGGATGAGGCCTGCCGAGTCTGCAAAGGATCGAATTCCTGGAATATCCCGGGAACTCCCTCGGCCACACCTCCTTGACATGAAGGTGTCGGACAGAAGATTCGCCCTATCCTCATCCTTCCACCCAAATTTTGCTGGCCTTGCTTATTAGGGTTTTCTGCCCCTCCATTTCGAAAACTCCTTTTCTGCCATCCCACAACCCAGGAATCTTAAGCCCATAAAATAAATTGTAATCTGTTAAAAAAAAGAGACTGAAAGACTTTTGTTTATATAATGGCACAGAAATTCAGGTCAGGGGCTTCCCGCGGGTGCAAGCCCCCGACCTACACTTACCTAGCGCGCCGGCAGTTGACCTCTTGGCCTGCGTGGAATTCCTCTCCAAGGCCTGTCCCAGAGGCCGGCGCGCTATGCTGGCGTGTCCCAGGGGCGTAGTTAGTGCGATGCGTCCCCTGGGATCACGTGAGCAACAGGCAGCCAATCGGAGCAGGGAATGCTCCATTCATAAGTCTTGACAGATAGACCTTTCAAAACATATAAATGCTGAGGCTGTAAAACTGTACTTTACCTTCAAATAAAAAAAATTTTAAATCACACTTTGTAAATAAACTATAAATGACATTAAATAACTATTTTAAACAAAAATTTAAATTTTTGAAAAAAATAATTTTATAAAAAAACGGGGCTAAAAATAAACTTACCTTGCTTTAAAGTATTTAAAAGTAAAAAACCTGTGGAAAAAATGTTTTAATTTTAAATAATTGACCACTTACCTTTGAAAATGAAGTCCTTACAGCTGCTTTTTACATTTCTAAAATGTACAGACTTACCTGCACGTTAAAACCTGTAAAAAAAAAGGAAGTTCAACGCACACGCGCAGACTCCCGCGCGCACGCGTTCGGCCGTTCAGAGGATCGGAAGTGCCGGTTTCCCGCGCATGCGTAGTGCATGCAAGATTCTGGCACTTCCATCGGGTCCACGCGTGAGTACTCCGTCCATACTCACGCGTTGGGACCTGAATTTCTGGGCCAATATCTCATCACATCTCTCAGAGACATCTTCAATTGCTTCACATAAAGAAAGACTTGCATTTTTATAGCCACTGGCTGACATACAATGAAATATGTTTGAGGTGTGGTGACTGATTGTTACATAGCCAAAATCAGCAATTATTTTTCACCTAGCAAGATCCCACAACCAGTGATGATATGAATGATTAATTAGTGTCATTTGTGGCTCAGTGGGTAGCACTCTCGGCTCTGAGTCGGAAGGTTGTGGGCTGAAATCCCACTCCAGAGACTTGAGCACAAAAATCTAGGCTGACGCCCCAATGCAGTACCGAGGGAGTGTTGCAGTGTCCTAGGTGTTGTCTTTCAGATGAGACGTTAAACCAAGGCCCCGTCTGCCCTCTTAGGTGGACGTAAAAGATCCCATGGCACTATTTCAAAGAAGAGCAGGGGAGTTTGCCCCAGGCTAATATTTATCCCTCAGTCAACATCACTAAAACAGATTATCTGGTCATTGTTACATTGCTGTTTGTGGGAGATAGCTGTGCGCAAATTGGCTTACAACAGTGACTCCACTTCAAAAGTACTTCATCGACAGTAAAGTGCTTTTGAACATCCTGAGGTCGTGAAAGACATTATATAAATGCAAGTCTTTCTTTTATCAATATGATTCTGATGTGATTGTTTGAAGGAGAAGGAAAGACACAGAGAAAGCTCCCTGCTCATCTTCCAATGGTGAAATAAGATCTTTAATGTCCTGCTGAACAAAAAGAGAGCCTAGATTATAGTTGCCATTATGTGGAGTTTATTTAGTGCTAGGGCCATTGGCTCCCAATACAAACTTGGCAGATTTGCTAAGTATTAAATTAATTAAACTGATTAGCAAAACTGGCATGCTTACTTAGGAGCTGTTGCTGGCTCCACAGGAACTGAATGTCAGGAGCCAGCAGCCTTAGTACTCCATTAAACTCAATGTGCACAAATCCTGGAGTATGGTTTGAACCCACAATCTCCTGTGGTTGTTACAGTACACTTTGTGAGGTGGAGGAGGTACAAGTAAAATAGAGCTCTTTGTATTCTTGTCAAATAGATGACAATTATGGTTGGTCTCTAACAGCTACAGCAATTGAGAACACAGTGGTGTAATTCAATGAAAGCAGCTAATATATATTTTGGTCTTTTTAAGTTTGTCTTTGATTTGTATCTAAACACCATCAATTATTACTGGCTATGTTCCCTCACTCATTAAAACAGTGAGGACATCTGATTCATTTTTTCCCTCTCTAAAGTTTTCTATTTTTCTCTTTTCTTGCCATTTCTCTGCATTTTATAACCTCCTGAAGACGTGACTCCTTATTGGGCTATTGTTCCATGGGTGCCAGGCCCCATCCAGTAGCTGGCCCAAATGGTCATTATTCATGCGTCAGCCTTGACGGTGCGTGGCGGAAGGCTATTTGGCCACATCACAGCTGATCCCAGTTCTGTCCTAACCCATTGCCCTCGTGCACATGCTTCCAACAGGGATCGCTGTATAATGATCAAGAGTGGGAACCCTGGTCAGTTTTCTCCATGCCCAATCCAGAGGTGCTGAAGCCAACTATTGCTTCCCTAACAGTTGAAATCAACTAACTTGGCACGAGTCAAGTGGGACATTCCTGGTCTGTGTGGCTCACATACTGATTGGAGGAACTCCCTCAGCCACCAGAGGGCGCCATCACTAAGCCATACGCACCTTGACTAACCCTAAGAGGGTAGGTGACTGATTTTTTTTTGGCGAAGAGCTCCTCCCAGAGTCGCAATGCGGATTCCGCCCACTAAGGGGCACAATGGACATGATCTTCACCACACGTCAATTACAAGAGAAATGCAGGGAACGGCACCAACCGCTGTACATGGCCTTTTTTGATCTCACAAAGGCCTTCGACACTGTCAACCGTGAGGGATTATGGAGTGTCCTCCTCAAATTCGGCTGCCCTCAAAAGTTTGTCACTATCCTCCACCTGCTTCACGACGACATGCAAGCCGTGATCCTGACCAACGGTTCCACCACAGACCCAATTCACGTACGAACCGGGGTCAGGCAAGGCTGTGTCATCGCACCAACGCTCTTCTCAATCTTCCTTGCTGCAATGCTCCATCTCACCCTCAGTAAGCTCCCCACTGGAGTGGAGCTAATTTACAGAACAAACGGGAAACTGTTCAACCTCCGTCGCCTCCAGTCCAGATCCAAGGTCGTCCCATCCTCTGTTATCAAATTACAGTATGCAGACGATGCTTGCGTCTGCGCTCACTCGGAGGTCGAACTCCAAACCATCGTAAACACCTTCACCGAAGCATACGAGAGCATAGGCCTTACACTAAACATCAATAACCTGCCCCCGCCACACATTGCTGCCCTCCGATTATCAAAATCCACGACAAGGCCTTGGACAACGTGGACCACTTTCCATACCTCGGGAGCCTACTGTCAACAAGGGCAGACGTCGACGACGAAGTCCAACACCGCCTTCAGTGTGCCAGTGCAGCCTTCGGTCGCCTGAGGAAGAGAGTGTTTGAAGACCAGGACCTCAAACCCGGCACTAAGCTCATGGCCTACAGGGCAGCACTGATACCTGCCCTGCTGTATGCCTCAGAGACATGGACCATGTACAGCAGGCACCTCAAAGCACTGGAGAGGTACCACCAACGCTGCCTCCACAAGATCCTGCAAATCCATTGGCAGGATAGGCGCACCAACGTCGGTGTTCTTGCTCAGGCCAACATCCCCAGCATCAAAGCTCTGACCACGCTCAATCAGCTCCGATGGACGGGTCACATTGTCCGCATGCCCGATACGAGACTCCCAAAACAAGCGCTCTACTCGGAGCTCCGGCACGGCAAGAGAGCCCTAGGTGGGCAGAGGAAACGCTTCAAGGACTCCCTCAAAGCCTCCTTGAAAAAGTGTAACATCCCCACCATCACCTGGGAATCCCTGGCCCAAGACCACACAAAGTGGAGGAGAAGCATCCGGGAAGGCGCCAAACACCTCGAGTCTCTTCGCCGGGAGCAAGCGGAAGCCAAGCGCAGGCAGCACAAGGAGCGCAAGTAAACCCAAGCACCCCACCCACCCGCCCCTTCAACCACCGTCTGCCCCACCTGTGACAGAGACTGTAGGTCCCGCATTGGACTCATCAGTCACAAACTCATTTTTAATGTGGAAGCAAGTCATCCTCGGTTCCGAGCTGGTGCTTCCTTAGTTTGGATCACAGGAAAGCTGTGCCTACCATTCTGCCAGCAGAATAAGAGAGCCAGCTTTAGCTATGGAAGTGTGGGTAGCCAACTCATAGACGCCAGTCTCCCAGAATCAGAACTAAACAAGCGCCAGCGTAAACGTGTCTAAAGAGAGTTTTATCCAACCTTAAGTATGTGCTGCTGGTTGACTTTAAGAGCCTGTCCTTTGTGGGGTGGAGATGAGAGATTATAATTCAGCTTGGCACTAATTATTTTAGATGATTGCGTTAAGTCAGTGGGGCAAGTATGGCATAAGTTTCAGTTGCCAATTGAAAATGATTTAATTTGCACCACGTGTGAGTTGATATGGCTCCCTGATGTTAGGCAGCCCTGCAGCTGCTTATTTTAAGCTAGGTGTGACCAGCATGATTAGGGAAACATAGGAAAAACTGCAAAAATGTGCTACTTCAGCACTGGCAACCCCACCAATTGGTATGGATCTAAGGGCGAACATCAGTTATTTTGTCTTAATTCTCCATGTGCCCGTTTATCAAAGTCCTTATTTTGTATTTTGATATGGTCAAAATATCTTTCATCTTTAAAAAAGACACTTCATGGCAGGAAACATTTTCCCCAGTTGATGGACACTGTGACCTTATGTCTGACAATCATCTTGATAAGTGTGTGTGTGTGTTTCACTGGTGAACCAGTTATTTTCCATTTGGTCATCTTTCTATCCCCCATTGTGATCCTCCTCAGTCTGCTCCTCACTTCTCCTCCAACCATGGCCTGAGTGAGTTTCTTCTCATTCACCGGGCTCTGTACATTTACTTGTTCCTCTGCCTCCTCCTTCTACTCGTCCAAATTCTGAGGTGTTCAAATATTAGTAAGTATGACTATCTGGGTGTTTTGGAACACATCCATGAGCATTTTCACTGTGAGATAGCAGGAAAAGTGTGCCTTGCGCACACAAATCATGTCCCAAACACATAACTTGAAATACACTGGTGCCCTGTGCAGAATACCATACAGATATGAGGACACACAGAGAAGGTTACACTACGCATCCACCCTATTTGAATCAGTCACACACAGGACAGCCTGGACAAGAAAACAGTAACATACAAGGGTCAAGATAATAGTCATACATACTCATACACATACAACAGACCAGGTGACAATTTCACGCACAATAACAACATGGAAAATATGACCTTCACACACAAGCCACACACACACTTATCAAGATGATTTTCAGACACATCATGCTCGGACACAAACACAAACTACAAACCTCCACACATATTTAAAAATTGCCCACAGAAGTGCCCTGTGGATGGAATAATCTGAGTCATCTCCAAAATACTGCAGTCTTCATCCACACCACTTTTCTCCTAGCAACACAGATGTCCGTTCTCCCCCATTTGTGCCTTTTGACCCCCACTGTTCATTGCTAAAACATTCCCATTCACCACTGCAGACAATTGAAAGAGTTTCCATCAGCGCCGTGATTTAAATACTTAAAGATGAGCACGTATCAACTCAAAAATCGTCGACATCGGCCTTTACAGCTTCAGTCTCCAAACTCTTCTGTGACCATTACTGGGATTGTGTGTGGCTGAATGTTGGGCGAGAACAGGCTCGGGTTTCACTGCGATATCCTTCACGGTCAGTTGACTGTGGGCACACATGAATAATGACCAGTTAGCCAAAGGTACCAGTGTGTAATCGCCACCCATGGAACTGTACCCCAAAGAGAGAGTCAACGGCTTCAGAAAGGGAGGGGAGAAAATTGAAGATAAAGTGAAATGTAGAAAGGAAAGCAGGGTTAGGGTTAGGGTTAGGGTTTTCAAGACTAGGTTTAAACATTAACAAAACAGATGAAAACAACTTTGACTGTAATCCAGTGTTTTAATAACGATTATGGAATGATATGATACCATCTGAAAATAAAGTCAATGGGAAGAAAAATCGAGAGGGAATATAACAGGCAGCCGATTGGCTACCACCCTTTTCACACCACTCCCAAAATTGAAAGTTCCGCCCTAAATCTCATGAAAATAAAATGTGTAAAAATGTTAGCTGAGTAGTTGATAGTCAGCTTGTCTGATAGTTATTGTGGCTGGTCCAAGACCATATTTCACTGGGCCTGGTTCAATGATCAAGTTCCTTGCATGAGACATGGAGAAAGAGAGAAATGATCTTGTTCAGTCCTGTTATGTGAAACCCATTGTCGATGATGTTATTAATTAAATACTTAGTATGCTTTAATGAAATTCCTCTTGCTGACACTTTCATGAAGAGGTTAACCCTATTCATTTTAAACAAATTAACATCCTCAACAATTTCTAGCCCACAATGCTTGGGCCCAGGTGAAGGGCAGAGAGCAGACGAATCAGCTGGTGGCGGCTGAAATTTGGGGCAGATCCCAGTTCCACCAGGACTCCATCCTGTTTCTTTCAGCCAGGTATATTCCGGCAATGGGACCATTGGCAGATCTTCCGTCCGCCCTGTTTTACATCCACGTCCATTCCGTCCTTCTAAAGCCTTCACGAAGCTTTTAGCCGAGTGTCAGCTGTGGCTCAGTGGGTAGCACTCTCACCTCTGAGTCAGAAAGTTGTGGGTTTAAGTCCCACTCCAAAAACTTGAGCACAAAAATCTAAGCTGACACTCCACGGCAGTACTGAGGGAATGCTGCGTTGTCGGAGGTGCTGTCTCTTGGATGAGTTGTTAAACCGAGGCCCCATCTGCTCTCAGGTGGATGTAAAAGATCCCTGGCACTATTTCATTGAAAAGCAGGGGAGTTATCCCTGGTGTCCTGGCCAATATTTATCCCTCAATCAACATAACAAAAACAGATTATCTGGCCATTATCGCATTGCTGTTTGTGGGAGCTTGCTGTGCATAAATTGGCTGCTGCATTTCCTACATTACAACAGTGACAACACTTCAAAAAGTACTTCATTGGCTGTAAAGCGCTTTGGGACATCCAGTGGTCGTGAAAGGCGCTATATAAATACAAGTCTTTCTAACTTTTTTATGTGCCTGGCACCCCAGATTGGGTTTTCTTCGCGGGGAGAATGGGGCAGAGCTCTGGCAGATCCGGGTACCACTCCATATTGCTTGCCCCCTCCTGCGTTTCCCCCCCACCTCCAGTTATCACGCTACATGCCCATGCCCTGTCATGCCCAGGCCCTAGAATTTTGAGCCCTATTATTCTTAGAACTCAGAATCCAAACTGGGCTGATTCAGATTAAGTTTTTGAATACCCAAATTTGACACAATTTGAAGGTGGAATGCACCTTAAAAATAAATGGTTGTACACATACACAGTTGGAACAGCACATAAAGCACCTTTTTGCTGTCTGCTGGACATACAGCTGGGACACATCACTGACAAATTGGCTAGAAATTCAATTGTGCCTGAAGACAGGCATGTGGGAAGCGGAGCACGCGCTATGCGCACTTTTTCACATGGTCAGGAGGACCACGTTAAATTGGCATTGGCAGCTCATTTTAAAGAATCGCTATTTATTGGCTGTGCGCCCATTTTGGGGGACTGGAAATCAGGCTTTACTGATGCCACCTATAGGTAGCCAGCACATTGCACCTGTGCGTAGTGTATGATTATTTTAAACAGAGCTTGCTGTCTGTTAGTGTCACAAGTTTATCACGCTGTGAGCCAGGTGCTGGGGCAGACCAATTTCATGAAAGGGTCCTACTACAAGCGTAGTACCCTTATTTAAATATGATAATGAGGCTTTTAAAAGATTCCGGTTTGGGCCTATGATGCCCACGTAGGAGCCTGATCCAATATGGCGGGTGATGCACTTCTGGTGGGGAATGGGTGTGTGCATGCCACCTGCCATATTTGATCCTTAGGTGCCCATTTTATGCCTGTGAAACGGGCGATGCGCAATCTAATTTCTAGGCCCTGGGATCAGACAGTACCAAATTTCCTGTCAGTTTAGCCATTAGAAAGTTAGCTTCGTAAAAGATCAAATATTACCACATATTTAAATAAGCAAATATCCACTAAATAATCTTTCCACCCAGTGACCAAAAGTTTTTCAGCCTGCAGTTTGTGAGAACACGGGGAAGCAGAAGACATTATCTTCTGCTAGTAATTAATTTAGCGGAATAACTATTTGATAAAGAGATGGATGAAGACTGGTTAGAAGGGCAAACCAGTCTAGAAATAATTGTTGAAGCTATTAACCAATGAACATATTTGATGTCATTCCTCTGTCGCTATTTTAACATATGCATTAACTCATTTATTTTAGGTTTATATCTCGGTTAGGTTAGAAGAGAAATGTCACACAAATGCACTAAGCATTCACTAAAATCATTGACAGTAACTTCTGGGCTGATATCGGAACTTGTCCATAAGAATCTTTAAATCTTTACATTTTTGTAAAGTCTTTCAAAATATTTGTGCATTACCAGAGTACTATCCAGTTATGTGAATTGTTCTTCATTTTCACTCTTTTTTGGCAGAAAGCCTTTTAAAAAAAATGTTTTGCTCTTTTGGAGAAGATTTTCAAATGTATTTTTATGATTTATTCTTTTCAAGGCCAAAAAATTGGGAATGGCAAAGGTCATTCTGCCATCAAATCCGCTCCTTCCCAAATCAGTTTACCTTTCTCATGGTTCTCACCCACTTTATTTAATCTGTATGAGGTAAGGAACCATAGCTAAACGTTCCCGGTAGATAATATTCTATGAGATTTTACTCTGATCCCCTAAGGTAATTTATCTAAGTGCCACAATATTAATCTACCATTACAGCCTTCATTATTCATTTTGACCAATTGGCTTTCCACAAATGACATTGCCATCGTTCAGCAGCACATTATCTATTGTGTTTTATATTTATCCTTACACCCATCAAACCAGCCTTTAGCCCTCTCTAAATGAAATGTTTTTTTGTTATCCCATTTTGTTCACTGGTCCAGCTGCTAATGCCTCTTCTGCGTTTTGTCCATGTCACCAGTCACATCAAAGACATATGCCTTAAAGGAGGGGTGACCAAACCGTAACCCATGGGCCACATGTGACCTCAGAGTCCTGGGACTCTGGCCATCGAAGCCAACTCAACCCTATTTGTGCTTATCTCTCTGATTCACTGGTTTGTCCTGTTTGAATTTTGTGAGCTTGGAGGGTTTGGTAAGGGGCTGGTCTTAAGCACTGTTGCCTCTTGGTAGATAAATCCGAAATCAGAAGACTAAGATCTATTAGTATCAGTAGTTTGAGACATATGCAAATTAATGGTCCCCTAGGCTCCTCACGGTATGTGGCCCTTGAAGGCTAAAAGCTTGGACATCCTTGCCTTAAAACACAAGTGAATTCAAGAGACATTTGACTTAGTTACGCGATCTGTTGACATTCACTGTCTAAGCTCGTGACAAAATAAGTCACATGGGTGATGCACAGGAGGGTCATGACCACCCATGGAACCATATCCTGAGCAAGAGTCAAGAGTGAAAATAAAAAAATTAAAATTAAATCATTTTGCCATCAAATTCTAAACATTTATTTGACAAACCCTGTCTTCGAAGTAATAGTAAAATGCATTCAAGTTGGACACTTTGAAAACCCACTAATTGACTTAAGGGTCAGGTCAACTTTTACTACCTGTATGTTAAACAAAATCATTACGTAAGCTACTGAATGGAAAGGAGGATTTCTCAAACAATTCTCTAAGCATCTTAGTTTAAGTGTTTTCTCCTACTTTTAAGTGCCTTGGTGGACAATTCTCTTTAATGCTTGTTTTTGTGTTTGGGTTAGTAGTTCCTGAGCCTTGTGGTATGAGGGAAATGTGACCTTTGTGGTTTTTGTGTTGAAGTAGCCTTCAATCACAGTAAGGCTGTGCTCTTTGCTATGGGTGAGCAAAGGTATTTTGAGTTTAAAATGTGAAGAATTTGCTTAGTGCCTTGAATATCTGCAGCTCTTTCCGGTTACACTGTCCTAATGGTATCACCGCTATAATTCACTACCGCAAGACCATTGTGCAGCAAGTATATTGGCTACATCGTTCAAATTTGTCTTTTGATATAGAACAGTTTGTTGCTTAATATTTTTAATAAAAATAAGTGTGCTAAGGATCAACCAGAGCTCCATGTGGCTAGAAATATATTGAACATTTGGTACATAATCTTACCTTCAAGTCAGTAAAAGTCCCTTAAAGTTGAGTCATGGGAAATATTGCAAATTTTGTAATAATTGATGGAGGCAAAATAAAATGTTGGAAATACTTTTCTCAGTTTTATTTTTTCCTAGGTGAAAGGCCGTTACCTATAAGTGCCAGATATCAGCAACATATGACCAAATGGGTATGGTATTGTCTTGGATGGGAGCATATTTTGGTTTTCAATACTTTTAGAAACATATTGGCCCAGAACTTGGTGTCGGGGGCTTGCCGCGCGTGCAAGCCCCCGATGTGCACTTACCCGGCGCGCCGACATCTGAAACCTGGCCCGCAGTGGATTTCCTGTCAGTGGCCCGGTTCTGATGTCGGCGCGCTGTGCTAACCTGACACAACGGCGTAGTTAGTGCGATGTGCCGGCTGGGATCAGGTGAGCACTGTTCAGCCAATCAGGGGAGGGGAAACTTCATTCATAAGTTTGAGAGTAAGAACTGTCAAACTCATGAAAAGTACTGCACCCCAAAACACTACTTAAACTTTAAATAAAATTTTTAAAAACATCCCAATCATTAAATTAAGTATAAATAAGTTAAAAAAAATAATTTAAACAATAATTTTTTTTTTTGAAAAAAATAAATTTTTAATAAAAAGGGTCTAAAACTAAACTTACCTTATTGTAGATTCTTTAAAATAATAAACCTGTGGAAAAAAAATTCTAAATTGCACTAAAACACCACTTACCTGTAAAAATAAATACTTACGTGTGCTTTTTACAAGCGTAAAGACCGGAGGCCTTTACACATGCGCAAATCCCCCAAAACAGAGGAAATCCAAGACGCACGCGCTGCCCCCTACAGCGCACGCGCTAGCCTCTTCACCTCTTGGGTTAGAGGAGAGGAAATGCCGGTTTTCAGCGCATACGCTGTGCATGCTGAAAACCGGCATTTCCTCCGGCCAGACGCGTGAGTACCCCTTCCATACTCACGCGTTTGGGGAGGAATTACTGCCCCGTTATGTTACTGGACAAGTAATCCAGATAATGTAAGTTCTAAATCCTACTATGGCAGTTTGAGAAGTTCAATTCAGTTTAAAATGAAATCTGGAACTAAAAAAAGCTGGTAACAGCAAAAGTGACCCTGCAGCTGTCGAATTGTTGTAAAATCCCAACTGGTTCACTAATGTCCTTTGCCTGCTGTCCTTACCTGGTTATGCCCATATGTGGCTCCAGTCCAACACCAATGTAGTTGAATCCTAATTGCCCCTTGAACTTGCCTAGTAACCACTCAGTTGTATTGGCTGTAATGAGCGGGCAGCCAGTGCAGCAGGAATGAGCGGGCAGCCAAGGTGGCAGGAATGAGAGGACAGCCGGCACGGGAGGAATGAGGGGACAGCCGGCATGGCAGGAATAAGGGGGCAGCCGGCATGGCAGGAATGAGGGGGCAGCCGGCACGGCAGGAATGAGGGGGCAGTCAGCACGGCAGGAATGAGAGGGCAACCGGCATGGCAGGAATGAGGGGGCAGCCGGCACGGCAGGAATGAGGGGGCAGCCGGCATGGCAGGAATGAGAGGGCAGTCAGCACGGCAGGAATGAGAGGGCAGTCGGCATGGCAGGAATGAGAGGGCAGCCAGCATGGCAGGAATGAGAGGGCAGCCAGCATGGCAGGAATGAGAGGGCAGTCAGCACGGCAGGAATGAGGGGGCAGCCGGCACGGCAGGAATCAGTGGGCAGTCGGCATGGCAGGAATGAGAGGGCAGCCAGCATGGCAGGAATGAGAGGGCAGCCGGCACGGCAGGAATCAGTGGGCAGCCGGCATGGCAGGAATGAGGGGGCAGTCGGCATGGCAGGAATGAGAGGGCAGTCGGCACGGCAGGAATGAGGGGGCAGTCGGCACGGCAGGAATGAGAGGGCAGTCGGCACGGCAGGAATGAGGGGGCAGCCGGCATGGCAGGAATGAGGGGGCAGTCGGCATGGCAGGAATGAGGGGGCAGTCGGCATGGCAGGAATGAGGGGGCAGTCGGCACGGCAGGAATGAGAGGGCAGCCGGCACGGGAAGAATGAGGGGGCAGTCGGCACGGCAGGAATGAAGGGGCAGCCGGCACGGCAGGAATCAGTGGGCAGCCGGCACGGGAAGAATGAGGGGGCAGCCGGCACGGGAAGAATGAGGGGGCAGCCGGCACGGCAGGAATCAGTGGGCAGCCGGCATGGCAGGAATGAGGGGGCAGTCGGCATGGCAGGAATGAGAGGGCAGTCGGCACGGCAGGAATGAGGGGGCAGTCGGCACGGCAGGAATGAGAGGGCAGTCGGCACGGCAGGAATGAGGGGGCAGCCGGCATGGCAGGAATGAGGGGGCAGTCGGCATGGCAGGAATGAGGGGGCAGCCGGCACGGGAAGAATGAGGGGGCAGTCGGCACGGCAGGAATGAGAGGGCAGCCGGCACGGGAAGAATGAGAGGGCAGCCGGCACGGGAAGAATGAGGGGGCAGCCGGCACGGCAGGAATCAGTGGGCAGCCGGCACGGGAAGAATGAGGGGGCAACCGATGCTCTCCGCCAGTCAGCTGTCCAAAAGTTAAAACCTACCCCGTTCTTTCTATGTACCTCAAAATTGTGGCAGTCCCCACCGCCCTGAATATTCCTGTCCTTCTGCAATCTACAGGCGCATGTGAAACCAAAAACACAGATGTGTTGTTCTATTGCCTCAAGCAGTCTTTACAAAATGTGTGTGAGTCATGCATCAACATGGTGTGTGGGTGCTCCAAGTGTGGTAAACACTTTAAAAATAGTGCACGGATCTGGATGAACCAGAATGTTTGACAATAGAAAATATTACAGGAATATTGAGGGACCCAAGGAGATCCAAGGGCCTCAAACCATCAAACTCCTCACCTCCCTCAATCATCCCTTCCTTCTATAATCTACAGGCTACTAAAACCTAAAAGGCACACCATCTAACTACTATTTTTTGATTTACCTATCTGCTGTCCTACTCTAACAGTGTTTTTTTGATTCATTCTCAGGATGTGGGCATTGCTGACAAGGCTGGCATTTATTGCCCATCCCCAGTTGCCCTTGTGAAAGTTTAATCATTACAACTGAGTGGCTTACTAGGCAAGTTCAAAGGGCAATTAAGAGTCAACCACATTGGTTTTGAACTGGAGCTGCATATGGGCATGACTGGATAAGGCTAGCAGGCAAAAGACATTAGTGACCCAGCTGGGATTTTACAACAATTCGACAGCTTCAGGGTCACTTTCATTGATTCTAGCTTTTTTTTAATTTCCAGATTTTTTAAAAACTGAATTCAAATGATCAAACTGCCATGGTAGGATTTGAACTCACATTCTCTGGATTACTGGTCCAGTAACATAACCACCCAGGAAAAAATAAAACTGAGAAAAGTAATTTCCAACATTTTCTTTTGCCACATCTCAACTTTGAGGGCTTGAAGGTAAGGTTATGCACCGAATGTTCAATATATTTCTAGCCACATGGAGCTCTGCTGGATCCTCAGCCCACTTATTGTTTTTAAAAATATCAAGCAACAAACTTCTAAATCAAAAGAAAAAGTAAAGACCAAAGCCAGATCTTATCAAAGATGATCTCTTTTAGTTGTTAATCGTACTGATGCCAATTCGTTCAAAGTAGTGCATTTTTATTACGAGTCTTGGGCCACCATGCAGCCCACTGTTTTTGTAACCACATAAATCATAAAATAGAGATTATATGTCTGACAAAGTATGCATTTCTCACCTTGGATGGCGTTGATTGGCATCTCAGTAACAATCCCTTCAAAATAAAAAATCATTCATCTCACGTTACAGACAAACAAATACAAGTCATACGTCATTCTTTTAAAGTACTTACATGTCATAAACAATATCCGGGTACAACCAGACACAACCGCAGGTGCACGACCACAACTGTGGGAGGCAAAGATTTTAAGATTTTTCAAACCCCTGCAGCACCTGCACATCTGGCCAAGATCAATGCCTCATTCAGTGTCACAAAGAGAGCCAGATACACTTGCTTCAGTCCATTCCTGTCTCTGTTGTTTCAAATATCTCCTGCAATTCCTTTATACAGTTAAGTGGTATCAATCTAAAAGTAGCAATCGAAACGCGCACACACACTGTTACGATTATTCATGTTCTAATAATGATTTTCATACCAAAATTATGTGCCAGAATCCATATGTGCTGAACTAGTGTCAAATGTCACTTAACGTGACTGCAGGGTCAAGCATGCAGTTTCTGGAATATTTGTTGGAAAATCTCCCATGAAGTTCAAACTAAACCAAGCCACTATAGGCCAAAATATTGGGACAGAGCTTCTTCACATGTTGTTTATTTTCCAACTTTTAGGACTTCTGGAAAACACATGTTCTCCATCTAAGCTCATCCCACAATTTAGTTCAGCCCAGTTTGGTTTGGATTTCATAAATGCCAATAGATATTCTTGGAATTATATTTGAAACCTTATGCACCAACACCGCATTTAACATTGGCTTTTTTAAAAGTTTGGAAGTAGGATAGCTCATTACTATTGACAAGAAAAGGCTTCTTTATACAACCAATGGCATTCAATGCAGGTTATACAAACTGAATCATGTTACATTATGCAGCTACTGTAGCTGAGGTAGGATTTACATGGGCCTAACTGACCAATTCCCCAGGGCACGTTATATTTTAGTATGAATGCCGCTCAGAGTGGGTTTAGATGAGAAATTCCAAATAAAGATGACTTCTGACCTTATGATTTACTCAGCAGTCACTTACTGTCAATGTTGCAATAAAGAGTACCAACAAGAAAAAGAAATTTAAGTGTGGGATATCTAAAATAAAAACAGGAAATGCAAAGGGTGTTCAACATCTGAAAGAGATATTTTGGGTGAAGACCCTTCATCAGACCCTGCCTCCCTTGTTTTTTAAGCTAATGACGTATATATTGTAAATAGAACTGCAGCCCATTCCTGCAACTCGCTGTGATACACTACAACCTCATATACAAGTCAAACTTTTTTGTGGTTTCATTGTTAATATCGACACCACACAAATACTCTTTATCACACACTCTTCACTACAATGTCAGTTTTGTTTGTCTTGAAAACATCAGTATAAAGAGGCTCTGCTCAGCTGCACTACATTTAGAATTTCCAGCCTGTACAGGACAGCAATGCATTCTTGGGCGAGCTGTTTCTATGGTGATAGGCTATTTATGCAGCCTGAAACTGTATCACTTTGCTGCAGAACTGAATTGAATCTGCACTCTGTTGGCGGGTGATTTTTCCGCAGAACAAAGTTGAAACATTTACACAGTCATAACTAATTTTAAAGTGTTTTGATTTCCCTACAGAAATGAATTAGCAGCTAATATACAAACAGGGTAAAAAAGGAATTAGGTGGACCCCCACCCCCAACCCCACTCGACTGCTTAGTGGACAAATCCACAATCCAATGCAACACTGACCCATATAGGTGAGGAAGGTTCCAGGTTTAAACTCAGCACCAACCAGAGATAGCTGAACTGAGCTAGTGTTTCAGTACATTGGCACAAGTCAGGAGTGTGATGGAATACTCTCCACTTGCCTGGATGAGTAACAACACTCAAGAAGCTCGACACCATCCAGGACAAAGTAGCCCGCTTGATTGGCACCCCATCCACCACCTTAAACATTCACTCCCTCCATCACCGGCGTACCGTGGCTGCAGTGTATACCATCTACAAGATGCACTGCAGCAACTCGCCAAGGCTACCTCGGCAGCACCTCCCAAACCCGCGAGCTCTTCCAACTAGAAGGACAAGGGCAGCAGGCGCATGGGAACACCACCACCTCCAAGTTCCCCTCCAAGTCACACACCATCCTGACTTGGAAGAATATCGCGTTTCCTTCATCGTCGCTGCGTCAAAATCCTGGAACTCCCTCCCGAACAGCACTGTGGGAGTACCTTCACCACACGGACTGCAGCGGTTCAAGAAGGCGGCTCATCACCACCTTCTCAAGGGCAATTAGGGATGGGCAATAAATGCTGGCCTTGCCAGCAATGCCCACATCCCATAAAAAAAAAAAAAAAGAGGCATTGGTATCCCTGAGTGAGGATGAAAATAAGTCAGCTAGGATTCCCGTTCTTGATCATTATCCGTTGACTCCTGCTACAGCCCGTGTCAAGTTTTGTTTTTTAATGCTCCTGTGAAGCACCTTGGGACACTAAAGGTGCCAGTTGTTGTCGTAATTGTAGTGTATGTGCCTTTAAGTCAGAACTACTTTTACAGCTCCTGTATACTGTAGTACCGGCAGTGACCACACCGGTATATAAGCTTTGCGCATGCCTCTGTACCCCCAGTCTTGAGACTACCCTCCTCCAGTAAAGACCTGTTTATTGTTAATGTACCGCATCCGTGTGATTATTTAATAATAGCCTATCCACTGAACCACGGATCCAACAGTGGCGATGAGTGTCGATTCGAATCTACCTGCAACATAAAAAAAAAATATAGTCGAGGCCAGGAACATGGGCATCGACCACAAGCAACCGCCCAGCAGTCAGGCAGAGATTGAACTTCGCAGGGGAGGCTGTGGAGAGCCGGGCTTGGTTCCCCAGCCACGACGAGCAGTAAGAGACCGACGACAGGTCCAGCACAGACCCTTCCCGAACAGCGGCGGCTGGAGCCGACCGATGGCGGAGAGAAAGCCGAGCAGCGTCGACGGGGTAAGACAGAGGGTGAAGAGCGCAGGGCACAGCCGGGGGTTGAACGTCGAGAAAAAGAAAACAAACTGGAGAGAGAGAGGGTAAAGAAACAGCCGGGTTCTAGACTGAGCGGCGTCGAAAAATATAAAAAGAAGAACGCGCAGAGCACAGCCGGGGCTCACGGGCTGAACAGGGTCCGCGGGGTGAAGAAAGGGGAGCGCGGGAGACGCCATTGAGCCGCAGAAAAGAAGGAAGAGCGCGGGAGACACCATTTTTAGAAGCCGCAGCGGAGAAGAAGGGCGAGCGCGGGAAGGAAGGAAAGCGCGGGAGATGCCATTTTGTGCCAGCGGAGAAGAAGGGGAAGCGCGGGAGGCGCCATTTTTGACAGTTAACTCACACCCAAGGATGCCGAAAAGTGGCAGGATCTCTACGTTCGACAATGAAGTCGAAGATTGGGCGACATATGTGGAACGTATTGCGGTGTACTGCAGGGCGAATGAAGTGCCAGATGCTAATAAAGCACTGGTTCTGTTAAATTCCATGGGTGCAAAAACTTATGGGTTACTGCGAAATCTAATAACCCCAGAGAAGCCGGTAAACAAGAATTTTGAAAGCATAGTAGAAATCCTACAGGACCACTTAAACCCCACACCGCTGCTGATAGCAGAACGATTTAAGTTCCATAAAAGGAACCAACACAAAGACGAAAGCAATGCTGAGTACCTAACGAAACTGCGCAAGCTATCGAAACACTGCCAGTTTGGAGCGGGACTAGCAGACACGTTAAGGGACAAGTTTGTGTGTGGGCTACAAAGTGACGGAACCCAGAAACGGTTTCTATCAGAAAAGGACCTTACGCTGGACAAAGCTTTCAGTATGGCAGTATCACACGAAGCAGCCGCAAGGGGCGCTGCAGAGATACAACGGAGACCGCAAGAATATGGCACCAATGAAATGTCCTGTGGAACAGGGAAGTGCTAGCGCTGCGGCAGAACAGCACATGACCAGGAAGATTGTTGGTTCAAGGACCAAGTGTGCAGACAGTGTGGGAAAGCAGGACACATAGCAAGAGTCTACAGGTCTGGGAAGAAAACCAACAGTAAGAAATCTCCACAGGAGAAGTACAAAAAGGTACGCCAGGTGATGGACAGTGGTTCAGACGAACAGAAAAGTGACACAGACTCCGGAAGCAAGGAGCTGGGTTGTCTGAAATTACATAAGGTAACAGAAATGGAGGATCACCAGATTATCTGGGTTACACTCAAGATAGACGGAGTCCAAGTGAAAATGGAATTGGACACAGGGTCAGCTCTAACAGTCATAAATCAAAGAGACTACAAGCGGCTATTTTCACACATACCCTTGAAAGCTACAGAGATTGTCTTGAAGACGTATACGGGGCAAAAAGTCTACCCCAAAGGAAAAATAAGGGTGAAAGTGACATATAAAGGCCAGGAAATACCTAAAATGGATATATATGTATTGCCAAATGGAGGACCACCACTGCTAGGACGTGAATGATCCGGAAGATACAATTAGATTGGCATTCCATACAGGCACTGAAGGTTGAGGCCAAAAAGGATGATGACGTCACACCTGGACGACTGTCAAAAATGCTAACTGACGCAAAAGAAGTGTTCCAGGAGGGATTAGGAACACTAAAAGGAATAACAGCAACGATTAAAATAGAGGAAAATGCAAGCCCAAAGTTTCTGAAGGCCAGACCAGTGCCTTATGCGGTCAGACCAGCTGTTGAAGCAGAGCTGGAAGGGTTGGAGCATTCAGGAGTACTGTCTAAAGTGAACTGGAGCGAGTGGGCTACACCCATCGTTCCTGTAATGAAGAGGTCGTTGAGTAATACGCCTGGGGAACCAAAGAAGGTCCGCATCTGTGGGGATTTTAAGGTGACAGTGAACCCAGTCCTTCACACGCTGCAATATCTGCTTCCACGAATTGAGGATATTTTCGCCTCGCTACCTGGAGGTAAACGCTTCACCAAAATTGATCTAACCCAGGCGTACTTGCAAATGGAGGTAGAAGAAGCTTCGAAACATTACCTTAGGATCAACACTCATAAAGGTCTCTATCAATACAACCGGCTGGTGTTTGGAGTAGCCTCGGCTCCGGCTATCTGGCAAAGGGTGATGGATCAGGTCCTGCAAGGGATTCCAGGGACCCAGGGTTATTTGGACGACATAACAACAGAAAATGCTGGAAAAACTCAGCAGGTCAGGCAACATCCATGGAGAGAAATTTGAGTTGACGTTTCGGGTTGGACCCTTCTTCAAAACTGGAAAGAAAAGAAACTAGATCGAAGGCAGGGCTGCGATCGGACAAAAGAATAAAAGAAACAAAAGAAGTAAAAGAGATTAGAAGCTAGACGAGATGGTAATAGGCTGGGATTAGGTGTAAAGTGTACTGGCAGGGCAAAAGATAGCTGCCAGGTGTGAGAGAGAAACAAAAGGAAATGGGGGGGGGGGAAGGAGTGGAACAATTACAAGAGAAAATGAAATGGGGGCCGAGCTTATGATCTGAAATTGTTGAACTCGATATTGAGTCCGGAAGGCTGCAGACTGCCTAATCGGAAGATGAGGTGCTGTTCCTCGAGTTTACATTGAGCTTCCGTGGAACAATACAAGAGGCCAAGGACGGTGAGGTCCGAGTGGGAATGGAGCGGTGAATTAAAATGACAGGCGGCCGGAAGCTCGGGGTCACCCTTACGGACTGAACGGAGGTGTTCTGCAAAGCGGTCACCCAATCTGCGTTTGGTCTCCCCAATGTAGAGGAGACCGCATCGTGAGCAGCGAATACAGTATACTAGATTGCGAGAAGTACAAGTAAATCGCTGTTTCACCTGGAAGGGGTGTTTGGGGCCCTGGACAGTGGGAAGGGGGGAGGTATAGGGGCAGGTGTTACATCTCCTCCGCTTGCACGGGAAGGTGCCAGGCGAAGAGGAAGGGCTGTTTGGGGTGATAGAGGAGTGGACTAGGGTGTCTCGGAGGGAGCGGTCCCTGCAGAATGCTGAAAGGGGAGGGGAGGGGAAGATATGTTTGGTGGTGGGATCACTTGGTCACAGGCGAAAATGACGGTGATCACTTCGCCAACTTGGAGAAGGTGTTCACCAGATTAAAGGAGTATGGGTTACGAGCTAATCGCCACAAGTGCGAGTTTTTCCAGAAACAGATCTCGTATTGTGGCCACGTCATCGATGAAGAGGGGTTACATAAGTCCCCTGACAAGATTGAGGCAGTAGTCAAGGCTCCAGCACCGGAAAATGTTTCACAACTGAGGTCGTTCCTCGGGCTGGTAAACTACTACCACAAGTTCTTACCAAATTTGTCTACGGTATTACACCCACTGAACACCCTACTGCAAACAGGGGTACCATGGAACTGGGATGACGAACGTAGATGAGCTTTACAGAAGTGTAAAGAATTGATCACATCAAAAGAGGTGTTGGCCCATTTCAACCCAGCACTACCAATTCGGTTGGCGTGTGATGCATCACCCTATGGCATTGGAGCGGTGCTGTCGCACAAATTCCCGGACGGCTCGGAGAGGCCAGTAGCCTTTGCGTCTCGGTCACTAACCTCAGCTGAGCGCAACTACGCCCAGATTGACAGGGAGGCCCTCAGCCTATCATGGGGAGTAAAAAAATTCAACCACTATCTGCATGGGCAGAAGTTCACCTTGCTGACTGACCACCAACCACTTGTCTCCATCTTTAATCCTAAGAAGGGCGTTCCAGTGATGACTGCACAGCGGTTACAAAGATGGTCCCTGTTTCTAGGGGCGAATCAATATGAAATAGAATATAAAGGCACAAAACAGCATGGGAACGCTGATGGGCTATCGCGCCTGCCACTGCCTACTGTGGAGGAAGCACCAGCAGTGGACCCTATCGAGATATTTTATTCGTCAATAATTGAACGATTGCCAGTAACAAACGCGGATATAGAGAAGGAGACCCGCAATGATCCGATGCTGTCGCGGGTATATGAATTGACGGTGAGGGGATGGCCAACACATGGCGACTCACTGTTGCCAGCATTCTCATCCAGAAGAGAACAGCTGTCAGTATGCCAGGAGACAGTGATGTGTGGATCCAGAGTGGTGATTCCACCCAAGTTAAGGGAGAGAGTGCTAAATGAGCTACATGAAGGTCATCTGGGGGGAGTGAAAATGAAAAGCCTTGCTAGGGCTTATGTGTGGTGGCCGGGAATCGATCAACAAATCGAAGACCTAACTAAGAGCTGCTTAGGATGCCAGAAGGTCCAAAATGCACCACCACATGCCCCTCTACACCCATGGGAGTGGCCCTCCTCTCCATGGCAACAGGTGCATATTGATTTTGCTGGTCCATTCATGGACTCAATGTTCTTAATAGCAGTGGATGCTCATTCAAAGTGGCCTGAGGTGATAAAAATGTCTTCAACCACTACAGAGAAAACGATTGCAGTCCTACAGACCATATTTGCCAGAAACGGTTTGCCAGAGCAGATTTGCTCTGATAATGGACCACAGTTTGTGTCCGACGAGTTCCAAAAATTTATGAGAAAGAATGGGGTAAGGCATTACACATCCACCCCGTATCATCCAGCCACAAATGGATTGGCTGAGAGGTTCGTACAAACCTTTAAGAAGGCGATAAAGGCCATGTGCGACGATGAAATTCCACTACAGCATAAGATGGACAATTTCTTATTAGCCTACCGAAACGCGACACATGCAGTTACCAACCAGACCCCGGCCATGGTGTTCTTTAACCGAAGGTTGAGATCTCGTCTGGACTTGCTCAGACCAAATGTGCGAAGAAATGTTGAGGACAAACAATTCCAGCACATCAATGAGAAGCCGACAAGGAGCTTCAATGTAGGGCAACCAGTCTTGGCCCGTGACTATCGAACAGAGAAATGGCAACCCGGAACGATATGTACAAGGCAGGGGCCATTAATGTACACAGTGGATGTCGGGGAGAACATTGTGAGACGCCACATCGATCAGATCTTAGCGTCACAGGAACGCATCAACCCCATGTCTCGAGTACCTGGGGATGAACCCGACATACCGGTAGCATCTACTTCAGACCCAGTAGCAGTGGAACCCGATGAACTAGCCGATGAAAAGGGGTCAGAATCGCCTCTGCACCAAGAACAAGAACCTCCGGAAAGGCGCTATCCCGAAAGGGTCAGGAAGCCGCCCCAAAGACTGAATCTATAAATGGACTTTTGTTGTTTAATGTACATGTTGAAATGTTAATTGTTATTTGAATATTAGGGGTACTACTAATCTAAAAGGGGAGGAATTGTAGTGTATGTGCCTTTAAGTCAGAACTACTTTTACAGCTCCTGTATACTGTAGTACCGGCAGTGACCACACCGGTATATAAGCTTTGCGCATGCCTCTGTACCCCCAGTCTTGAGACTACCCTCCTCCAGTAAAGACCTGTTTATTGTTAATGTACAGCATCCGTGTGATTATTTAATAATAGCATATCCACTGAACCACGGATCCAACAGTCCTTTCCTGCACTGGGCAGTAATCCTCTGGCAATGTCAGTGTTAATGGAGGAGTGAATCCAATATCTATTGTAGACAAAATGCTGTAGATTGTACCTTAACTATGTAACCACTCACCTGCTAGTATGGGCAAATAGCCTGCAGCCTCTGCTACACAACAGTTTTGTAAGAGAGCTAGGAACACACTGCGAGCATGACATATGTGCCTTGGAATACAGTGCATTTTGGACTTAATTACCCAAACTGTGAATTTCTGTGGAGGATTTCCGCAGATCTTCCACTAAAGTTGCATTGGACGAGCAGAAGAACCTCTGCGTAAATTCACCTGCCAATTCCAAAAGTAATAATTACCTTAACAAAGACTAACATACATCTTCAGCACAATAGCGCCCATAAGCCACTTTGCCAAAACAGCAATTTGTCAGTAAGCAAAAACCATACATTCATTGGTGCTTCCCTAACGCACAATTAGCACAGACATTAAGCGTGATGGCAACAGATATTTCCACCAAGTATTGTGATCTTTCATTTGAAGTTTTTTATGACTTTGTGCTCTGCTATCATTCAGTGCCACTGAGTTAAAATAGATCACTAATAGAATGCAGTAACCACCTGTTGCCTGGACAAGAAGATTAAAAAATAACTTATTCATTCAAGTGTGAATTATGCAAAAACTACTAGATTAGCCAGCAAAAATAATAGCTAAAATCTTCAAGTCTTCCCTCCGCCAGATGTGATCCCTATTATATGCAAGGCATATTCAAGTGGTTTTCATTTCTCGATCCATTACGTTTGGACATCTGCAGCTTCATGAACCGATAGCATAAGGTTACTGAGCTCCACTTTGTACAACATGAAGAAATTACAGCTACCCTCAAAGCCATCAGATACTAAGCAGATCAGTAACAATTATGTATTCAGCAACTTGAAATTCTTATAAAAGTAATGGGAGATACTTGCTTCCACATGGAAGGTACTGTCGGAGACTCTCTCCTGTACAATTCAGCTACCAAACATCAGTCAAGCAACTCGGTAGTACAGTAGAAAATCACGAGGAGTGTTAGCCCTGTTTCATTTCTTGCCAATTCCCTCTGCCTTTTTTCTCTCCTCTCCTGAAAGCATTGATTCCTTGCTGGGATATGGCTCCCCAGTCCTGGCAGCCCTCGCGTACCTCACCCAAATGGTCATTATTCACACTGACAGTGAGTGCCAGAAGGTTGCACAGGAGGAATCAGTTGCTAAGAAGTCAATAGCCACAGGTGGCTGGAGAGGGAATTACCGAGGATCCATCCAAATCAGATGCTATTATTTAGCACAGCTCCATCAAGACATGCCTACAAAGCCCAAACCTCCAGATGCACTGCTTGACTTAACACATTCAGAATATTTAGCCAATATACACGTTCCCTGGAGGGGCTAATGTGTGGCCTTGGCTCTCCTGCTCGAGTTGTATAATTTCCTCCCATTTCACCACTGAAAGTACAAAATGGACTACAGACTGCCATGAAATCAATTATATTTCAACATTCACGCAAACAGACCTTCATCTCAGTGGCAATATTAAATCTTGGTTCTGCTGATAATTTAATAAGAGCCAAAAATGGCATACTTGCTAAAGTGGATTGGATCCAGTGGATTAATTGATGCTTTAGCCAACTTGTAGTGAGTGTTTGACATTGAGTAACCATATTGAAAAGTCAACGTGGTCTTAACATCACCAAACTTCAATATTAAAAGTGTTACTTTCTGCCTGCCAGTAAATCAGCATAAAAATGACTGAAGTCTACAAGCCTCCCTCATTTCTTGGTGCTAAAATATATTTTTTAATTAAATTTTGATACCAATATTTAAAAATATTCCCTCTTGGGCATAGCATGCATACAGAGGATTATTATCATTCAGAATTAAAATATCTTCTTGAGTTGCATACAGTAAATCTGCAGATAGTGGGGAAGAAAGGATTCCTGGGTAAAGACCAAAGACAATGTTGTAACAGCATCCGTTTCCATGCCAACATTGGTGCCGTCTATGAAGTTTTGGATAAGACATCAGTGTTACAAACATCTGGCAAATCATAATGTGGGTTGACGTGTGTGCAACAAGCCTGCTATTGAAACCTGTGGTTCAGTTACATGTCACAAATCAGCTAACAAGTCAACCAATTACAATAATACATACACCCAAATGACAGAAACTGTGGCAGAATAAGAGAGTGCAGTAGCTGTTGCCAAGAATTCCATCAAAAAACCTGTCAAGAAGTCAGTAAGGCAAAAAAATTTAAAGGGACAAAAAAAAAAGTGAATTTACTTTGCATGTGAGAATCAAATCCAAGTTAAAAGACTCATGTTTAGAGAGGCCCTCATTGAAAAGTCCAAATCCCAATCCTGAGTGGTAAGTCTTTTTCCATTAGAGGGTCAAAAGAAAAGTAACTGGAAAAGCCAATATGCATATGGACTTTCTGGAAGATGGGCTAATAAGTGATACTGACATCATGGGTCCAATCTTCCTCTTCCAGTGCTGTCCGTGAGCAATTAATGTGGAGCGCACCAGAAGTGTGGCCTGCCAGGGACCAAAGCTGAGTGCACAATCTTGCCCTCAGGCTGAATTAAAATAAAGGAAGCATCACATGGCCGCACTTGGAGACACACTATTGGCCACAGTCATGAAGCAAAAAGGAACTCCGCATGATTCCTGGGCTTTAAAGTACCAGCACTATTAAAGGGATAGGCGCAGTTATAACCCCATGGGAGAGCCAAAAGGATTTTGTATTTTACACGGGTAGTGGGGCAAGCTTATTGGCTGGCTATCTTCTGATGAAGAATGGTACGCACCTAAATTAATGTATGCATGCCAGAAGCTGTGAATTCCATGTCGGTGGACTTTACAGTGCTTTAAAGGTTCCATCCATTTCCTACATTACAACAGTGACTACACTTCAAAAGTAATTCATTTGCTGTAAAGCACTTTGGGATGTCCTGAGGTCATGAAAGACGTTATATAAATGCAAGTCTTTCTTTTATTGCTGCTGTGCTATGGCCAGGATGGTAGCAGCACCCCAAGCAGCCTTAGAGTGAGCTGATAAGAGGGCAGGGCAGGTGCCTTGCAGTAAGCAGAGGAACAAGGAAGGCACCCACCCTATCTCTGTAACCTCCTCCAGCCCTGCAACCCTCTCAGATCTCTGCGCTCCTCCAATTCTGGTCTCTTGTGCATCCACGATTTTAATTGCTCCATCATTGGTGGCCGTGCCTTCAGCTGCCTAGACTCCAAGCTCTGGAATTCTCTCTCTGCCTCTCTACCTCTCTCTTTCCCCCTTTAAGACGCTCCTTAAAACCCACCTCTTTGACCAAGCATTTGGTCATCTGTCCTAATATCTCCTTATGGGGTTTGGTGTCAAATCTTGTTTGATAATCGCTCCTGTGAAGTACCTTGGGATGTTTTTACTACGTTAAAGGCGCTATATACATTCAAGTTGTTGTTGTTGTTGAAGAATGATGGTAGAGGAATAGGAGGAGGGTGCTGGTTGGTCTGCAAAGCTTGTCTTTTTATCCCAAGTGGCGTGGAGCGGGTGTGTAATCAGGAGAGGGGGCAAGATTTCTACTCTGGGTAAGAAAACAGTGGCACATCAGAGGCCCATATGAATGACTTCAGCATTGGTCAAATGTGCTTGTGGTTATTTCCTCTTATGTGCCTGAAAATAAGCCATATTATCACTAGGAAGGGCTGTAATATCCTGCAAGCTGTCCAGTAGATGTGGGGCCCACCTGGGGGCGTGAGGGGGGATGGGCGTCCAGGCCACAGTCACCAAAGACAACTACTACACTGTCAGGACATGGACCCTCTTTCAAAACAATAACCCTGCTGTGCTGATGGTGCTGGCTGGCCCAACGAGCGTCAGGCCTGAGCCATTCTCCAGTCCCTCTTCCAGTTATCATCCAAGATGCACCCATAGCCATGCAGTCACCTGCCAGGTTTGGTAGGGTAGATGTAGAGAAGATGTTTCCACTCGCAGGAGAGACCAAATCAAGGGGTCATAAATATAAGTCACTAATAAATTCAGCAGGGAATCCAGGAGAAACTTCTTTATCCAAAGAGTGGTTAGAATGTGGAACTTGCTACCACAAGGAGTAGTTGAGGCAAATAGCCTAGATCCATTTAAAAGGAAGCTAGATAACACATGAGGGAGAAAGGAATAGATGAAGGTTATGATGATAGGATTAGATGCAGAGGGGTGGGAAGAGGCTCATGTGAAGCATGGACCAGTTGGGCTGAATAGCCTGTTTCTGTGCTGTATATTCTATGTAATTCTAGGTAATGTTAACGAGGGAACCTACACCAACTCTGGGTACTTTAGTGGGGTCAGGAGTGGATGTTCCCATAGGGCGCTTGCCGGCACTTATGCTGGCAGAGCAATCCCACAGATTTTTGGCTCCAAGATATATATGATGCATTAATTATTGGAATATAAGACATAAAACAAGAAAGGGTTATTTGATCCATCAATCCAAATGACTACGTGTCCTTCCAGCAGACAATTTGCGTTATCTTGGACTCTACACAATTTTTAAAAACTCGTACAAATAACCAGAAGTAAAACTGTCAAAACGATCAATGCTTGAAATTGAACAAAATTGACAGGATATAAATCTAAATATTACAATCTACAAAATTCAACCCTAATCAATTGCATTCCACATAATACAGTTGGCGCCTACATTACAACAGTGACTGCACTTCAAAAGTACTTAATTGGCTGTGGTTGTGAAAGGCGCTATATAAATGCAAGTTCTTTCTTATGATTATATCATGTTTGGGACTGTATGGGATTTCCAGTCAAATCTGATCTTTGAGATGCACGTTTTAGTGATTTTATTTCAGCGCTGGTGTAAACAAGTCCCCTCTCAGGAGTGGTTCCATGGTGGCACTGATTCAGACATATGGCACTGCTTCTTGGTGACAACCCCCAGATCGCCCACTGTCAATGACTTTTCCACCTTAAATTTTTGCAAAGCTAAAAACTCTAACATACGAGCTCCTGCATGGCCCCAAAAAACAAAATTACACATGATTTTAATGTGGCACTTTCATTGGGAGCACCGAGTATAACTGGGGCAGCTCCACCAATCTAATTCATTGTGTTGAGGTACATTGCCCAGAGGAAATCTGCAAACAGCTTTATGTCAATCAACGTCTGTATAACCAAAAGAGGGCGCCATGGTACACAGTTTTATCAGATATTCCTATTGCACAGGTATCTTTTACATACGTATAGCTTCACTGAGCAAAGTAAAGGAACTTTGCTTGAGCTATACAGACCAGATACGATTCGCAGTCTGCGGTGATCTCAGCTGGGTGGAAGTAGGAGCTCTACAATTGGTTTTAGCTCCCTTGGGCTACTCTCCCAGGGTTCCCATTCCTGGTTGCTGTTTGGTGGCCCTTACAAGAAAGTGTGCATTAGGAATCATAGGAAATGATCAGGCTCCTCCCAGGTGAATAGCCTACAACATCTTGACTTTGCGCGATAGTGTAAAATGGGGACAGCGAGGCTGCAGCCCGTTTTGCATCTCTCCTGCTTTTCATTTCCAGTTTGACTTCAATGGAAATAAAAATAGGGAGAGATGTAAAATGGGCTGCCAACTCGCTGTCACTAGTTTTACACGGTCGCACAGTGTCAAAATCTGCCCTGCCCTCTACCGTCATATGTGAATAACAATGGCGCCTTGGATGAGGTGCCAGAGGGAGCTTGGCAAACATGGAACCCTAGCCCATGCAGGAATCAACGCTTTCAGGAGATGAGGCGGTGAGAAAAAGGAGGACGAAAGTAGCTTTAGAAAAAAAGAACGTCACTGTATTTAACTTGCTTAGGAACAAACAAATTGGTCTTCGGCTATTCCTGCATCTGTTCTTCAAATAGGGAGTGGAAGTACTTTCATCGAAATACTGCCTCAGTTGCCTTGAAAACAGACAGGCACAATGGAAAGCACATTGCACTAAATAAAGTAAAACCTGTTTCCATCTACTATCACTGCAGCCCATTCAGACTTTAGTCTGATTACCTTGACACATTTCAGAAAAGCTTGTGATTTAAAGTTTCACTCAAACACCCAAATAAGCTAAACCGGGCACCATCTTAAACAAATTGTTTAATTGCTTTCATTGATATGATGCTCCTGATTTGAGAGTAAATGCTGTTGAGAAACATGTGGGAATGAAGGCACCATAAGCCCTCAAAGCAAAATGAGCTAAGTGTAGGGCTTTTTTTTCCTATTTTGCAGTGATACAGTACTGCAATGAAAATGAGTTCCTATTTAAAAAACCTGGACAACAATATAACAGTAGTTATGTGTGTGTTCCAGATGAGTAAGAGAGTTAAAAATATCCTCAAGTTCCTGCTTTATAAGATGAGTTGGTGCCAGGATGCATTGTGGTCTATAAACTGTGAACCACCAAGTTAACCTGCACTAAGAATGAGCAAGGCCCATCACAGAATGAAATATCCCCTTTGTTTGCCTTTTCTAGCTGTATGTCACAACTATTAACCCTTTGGATAATAAAAGAACACACCTCTTTTCTTTCACACACTTTTCTTTTATGTAAGTCCCTCAGGATCAGTATTGCAGGTGTACAGTAGAATAAGAATGATGTGCGCACCTAAACCAATGGTGATCAGCAGCGAGAAGGTTCCAGTTGACATCAAAGCTTAGAGTTCCTCAACCTCCAGTTCTTCAGCCTGGCCCTTTGTGGACCCTCCACTCGGCAGGGCTTCAGCATGTTTCATTTGATATTTAATTATGGAGTAAATCAAAAAACTCTTTTAGTTCCGTTAAATGTTTTCCCCTCCACTCCCATAGATGGCAGCTCGTGTTGTGTGTGCATGTCCAGGGTTGGGCTGCCAGAACCATCTGATATCTCCACCAAGGCACTTCCCAACAAGGAAGAATTCAGTGAATGAGTTTCCCTGGTCTGCACTCACACAGTTCTCAATGGTAGATATCGAGGTGCTTTGGCAAACACCTGGGAGCAGGTCTTTGTGCATCCATAAGGTATGATGTATGAAGAGCACTAGGAACTGGAAATGCAAAAGAAATTTATTTTCAAAGTATCTTAAAAGCAGATAGTCACCCCCCCCAAAAAAAACAGCTCCCATAATGTATAATTACCAGGAGCAAACCAAACACTTTGTGTAAGAATTCTATCAGAACCGATTTTTCCAACTCTTGTACCTGGAAACTGATTGTTCTGTGGGCACAAGGGCCAGGAAAAAGGGATGGTGACCTAGATTGCCGGTTCTGCGCCTTTTAAATGGGGCATTCCTTTGGAGACGGAGCTACTGAAGGAGCATAAGAACATAAGAAATAGGAAGCAGGCGTAGGCCATTCGGCCCTTTGAGCCTGCTCCACATTGCAATAAGATCATGGCTGACCTTCTACTCATCTCCACCTTCCTGCACTACCCCCATATCCTTTGTTTCCCAGGCCAGATGGAACCATGTAAGTAGAGGAGGGTGGGGTCCTACCCTGAAGCCCTGCCAAGTGGAGGGTCCACGAAGGGCCAGGCTGAAGAACTGGAGGTTGAGAAACTCTAATTGTTTTAGGCCTTCCCCCAGAAGCTTGAATTTCAACTGGGACCTTCTGGCTGCTGATTTCCATTGGCAGCCAAAAGACTCTGCTAACCAAGGCCTGAGCTGCTCCTACCAACAGTGCTGGGCCCTCCCTGGGGCAGGCCCGTATTGGAGCTGGTCCCAGACCAACTAAATAGCCTAGGACAGGAAATCCAGGTGCTCCAGGAGCTGAACAGAATGTGTGTACTTTGGATACACTGCTCCCGTTTAGTGCCTGGGCAGAGAGGGCCCAGGAAAATCAGCCTACTGTGTTGACTAATCATTTAAAAAATACTACTGCTATGAAAAGAGAAATTCCTTTCTTTAATACAATCTGTGCTATAGGAGAGGCCTACTGATGGGTGTGGCAGAAGATGTATCAGTATTTCCACCACATGGGTGATGACCTTTATCACTGCTGAGTCACACTGCCACGTAAGCCTTTCCAACCAGAGCAAACCACTCCACCCATCTCTCTTCACTGCAGTGAACTTCCTGTCGTCCCGTCCACAAAGCAGTATTGATTTCATAGCTGCCATCCCACTTGCATGCTGACAGCATGGAGGTGAGCAAATAGAGTACAACATGGAGTCCCAGAGAAATGATTAAATTCCACTTTATATTTTTCAGGATTGTTTTTTATATTTTTATATTCCCTCATGATTTTTTGTTGCCTCTCCTGAAGGAGCTGATTCAGGCTGGGTTACAGCTCCTTGGGTACTGACCACCCTGTGGTACCTTGCCCAAGTGGTGTGTCTTCATAGGTGAACCTAGACAGTGTTTGTCAGCAAGCTGTTTAACTTTGGAGGGGGGGTGGGGACATCACAACCGAGTTATCCTTCTCCCAAAAGTCCACCACACACAGGCACTTTCTAGCAGGAATCTTTGGATTGCGATCAATAGTGAGAACCCTTATGGATACCAGAATCAAAGGACTGAATGAGAGTGTCCTCCTCGCTTAACAAGTGAACAATATGGTCAATTTGCTCTTTGCAGCGAAAGTAATGGCCCAGAAATTCGGGTCGGGGGCTTCCCGCGGGTGCAAGCCCCCGACCTGCACTTACCTTGTGCGCCGGCCGTTGAGCTGTGGGCCCCGTGGAATTCCGATCCGGGGCCTGGTCCAGTTGCCGGCGCTAGTTCAATGCGTCCCCTGGGATCACGTGGGCCATGGGCAGCCAATCGGAGCAGGGAATGCTCCATTCATAAGTCTGACAGGAAGTGCTGTCAAGACTTATAAATACTACGGCCCCAAAATAGCACTAAACCTTCAAAGAAAAAATTTTTTAAATCACATTTTTTAAATAAACTATAAATTACATGAAATAACTATTTTAAACAATAATTTAAATTTTTGAAACAAATAATTTTATAATCTAACGGGGCTAAAAATAAACTTACCTTGCTTTAAAGTATTTAAAAATAATAAACCTGTGGAAAAAATGTTTTAATTTTAATTAATTCACCACTTACCTTGTAAAAAGCAGGCCTTACACCTGCTTTTTATATTTCTAAATTCTGCAGGCTTACCTTCACGGAAAAACCTGTAAAAAAAACCTAAGTTTGATGCGCACGCACAGCCTCCCCCATGCACGCATTCGACCTCTGAACCCCTTCGTTCAGAGGAATGGAAGTGCTGGTTTCCCGCGCATGTGCAGTGCATGCAGGAAACCGGCACTTCCATCGGGCCTACGGGTGAGTACCCCGTGCGTACTCACCCGTGGAGACCCGAATTTCTGGGCCAATATTTTGGGCAGTACAGTTTTGGTCTTCCATTCTACTGTCCACTAATTCACCCACATTACATTAGAGGATACAAAAGCAAAATACTGTGGTTGCTGGAAATCTGAAATAAAAATAGAAAATGCTGGAAATACTCAGCAGGTCAGGCAGCATCTTTGGAGAGAGAAACAGAGTTAACGTTTCAGGTCGATGACCCTTCATGATCAGAAGGGTGGAGGGGAGCAAACTGAGCTGGGAAGCTGGGCTCCACCAGCATATACGTGTGGCAGATGGGGAAGGAGTAGCCGGCAGCAGTCCTGGCAGGGACGGGGTAAGGGAAATGGAGCTTGGGGCAGGGTGGCTGCAGTAGATTGGCTGTCCAATTTCACCCTGCTTTCCACCATAATTCTATCCACTTGTGGAGGAAAGTCCAGCCCTGAGTGTCAGCAAACTATTCAACCTGGGGATTTCATAAATGGGCAATTCTGTTATCATGCAATGTTGTTCCACAAACACTTTCCAACAAGGGCCTGTAGACAGCAGCAAAAATCTGTTGCTGATTTCTTTTCCCCCTCGCTTTCCTGAGAACATAAAGGCTAATCATAACATCCCCACTGCTGCCCTGCTGAGATCACCTAATTCAGCAGAGACAGGGATTGACGAATCTGGAAACTTACTGAAATAACATCTTGATTATATAATCTTATTCTTTTGCGAACTAGCAGAAATGCCCACATTACTTGATTAGGAAGCTTATGCCAATGCAATGGTATAGTATACTGCACAGTCTGCAAATATTATGCCTAGATTGTTGACTTTAACAAGTCCTGTTGTAGATAATCCTACAAAAGATAATCCATTTACCTTTCTAATTGTCATCCTATTACCATTGCATTTCCATTCATTTAAATGACGGAACCTAGTGTGAATTTTTCACAATTATCCATCATCCAAAGTTCTAGCCAAGCCATTGGTTGCCAGTATAGTTTTCAACAGAGCTGTTCCAGTGGTCATGGTGTTGTCTATCTGAAGCACCTCTAGAACTCTGCTCTTGAACACTTTGGTGAATAATTTGTCATTGCCTTCGATATTTCCAAAGACTTTGACAAGGTCTGGCACCATTATACTTCAAACAAATTAACATCATTTGGCCACCCACCAAAGCAATGCTCATGAGTATACGGTTTCCTCTTAAATCACCGTGCTATAGTTGATAACTCATCCTTGAACTCTTTCTGGGACTCTCCAGAGCTCTGTTTGCTCTACCTTTCCTTCTTTGTACTAATGACCCTCTCCATTCATCATCCAACCCTATACATCTTTTTCTAATAATCTCGCTTTAAATTCAGATTGCATGCAATCAGTGCTCACAATCTCCAGTCCTATAGATATGTGAAGAGAAAAAGATTGGTGAAGTCAAGCGTAGGTCCCTTGCAGTCAGAATCAGGGGAATTTATAATGGGGAACAAAGAAATGGAAGACCAATTAAATACATACTTTGGTTCTGTCTTCACAAAGGAGGACACAAATAACCTCCCAGAGATGTCGGAGAACATAGGGTCTAATGAGAGGGAGGAATTAAATGAAATCACTATTTGTAGGGAAATGGTGTTAGGGTAATTGACGGGATTGAAGGCTGATAAATCCCCAGGGCCTGATAATCTACATCCTAGGGTACTTAAGGAAGTGGCCCTAGAAATAGTAGATGCATTGCTGGTCATGTTCCAAAATTCTATAGACTCTGGAACAGTTCCCATGGACTGGAGGATAGCTAATGTAGCCCCACTATTTAAAAAGGGTGGTAGAGAAAAAAATGGGGAATTATAGACCAGTAAGCCTGACATCGGTAGTGGGGAAAATGCTAGCGTCCATTATAAAAGATGTAATAGCAGAGCACTTGGAAAACAGTGACAGGATTGGACAAAGTCAACATGGATTTACAAAAGGTAAATCATGCTTGACTAATCTACTGGAAATTTTTGAGGATGTAACTGGTAGAATAGATAAGGGAGAACCAGTGGATGTGGTGTATTTGGACTTTCAGAAGGCTTTCGATAAGGTCCCGCATAAGAGATTAGCGTGTAAAGTTAAAGCATATGGGATTGGGGGGTAAGGTGCTGTCTTGGATAGAGAACTGGTTGGCAGACAGGAAGCAAAGAGTTGGAATAAACTGGTCTTTTTCTGAGTGGCAGGCAGTGACTAGTGGGGTACCGCAGGGATCGGTGCTAGGACTCCAGCTATTCACAATATATATAAATGATCTAGACAAGGGAACTAGATGTAATATCTCCAAGTTTGCAGACGACACAAAGCTGGGTGGGCGTGTGTGCTATGAAGAGGATGCAGAGAAACTCCAGTACGATTTGGACAGGTTGGGTGATTGGGCAGATGCATGGCAAATGCAGTATAATGTGGATAAATGCGAGGTTAGCCACTTCGGTGGCAAAAACAGGAAGATGGATTATTATCTGAACGGCAATAGATTGGGAAAAGGGAAAGTGCAACGAGACCTGGGTGTCCTTGTGCACCAGTCGCTGAAGGTAAGCATGCAGGTGCAGCAGGCGGTTAAGAAGGCAAATGGTATGTTGGCCTTCATAGCGAGAGGTTTCGAGTACAGGAGCAAGGATGTCTTGCTGCAGTTGTACAGGGCCTTGGTGAGACCACATCTTGAGTATTGTGTGCAGTTTTGGTCACCTTATCTGAGGAGGGATGTTCTTGCCATGGAAGGAGTGCAGCGAAGATTCACCAGACTGATACCTGGGATGGCAGAAATGACGTATGAGGAGAGATTGGGTCGATTGGGCTTATACTCGCTGGAGTTTAGAAGAATGAGAGGCGATCTCATTGAAACATATAAAATTCTGGCAGGACTGGACAGACTAGATGCAGGGAGGATGTTCCTGATGGCGGGAGAGTCCAGAACCAGGGGTCACAGTCTAAGGATAAGGGGTAAGCCATTTAGGTCTGAGATGAGGAGGAATTTCTTCACCCAGAGAGTGGTGAACCTGTGGAATGCTCTGCCACACAGGGCAGTTGAGGCCAATTCATTAAATATATTCAAGAAGGAGTTGGATATATTTCTTGAGGCTAAAGGGATCAAGGGATATGGGGAGAAAGCAGGGACAGGGTACTGAATTTGGATGATCAGCCATGATCTCATTAAATGGCGGAGCGGGCTCGAGGGGCCGAATGGCCCACTCCTGCTCCTATCTTCTATGTTTCTATATTTCTATGTTTCCTCTTGCAGTGCAATTGCTGAATCACTTCATCCTGATTTTTTTCTGTGCACTTCATTGGAACAATAAAAAGAAAGCAGTTCCTTCACATCTCTCACAAGTTTGACCAATAGCGACCATCTCATTTTTGATGGCTCCGTTATCTTTCTTCTTCTATTAATATTTTTCACTCTACTATCTTCTCCGACCTGATTGGAGTTTCTACATCTCCCAAGTTGCAAAAGCTCAGTTTTTTCTTTTGTGCCAAATACTTAATTTCCCCTGAACAAATTTCAGCTCTCTATATAGCCCAAGTCTATCCAAGGCTTGAATCCTTCTTTAATGTCTGGGAGGTTCCTCAAGCACCTCTCTTGCACTTACAAGAAGTAAGAAAATGACTGCCATCTGAGAAGTGAACCCACTCACACCTCTAACTCTCCAATCTCTCCTTCTGTCATAAACCTCCTTGTCATTACATATGTATTTTCAGTAGTCCTCGGAACATTCCTTTCTTGTTCTCTCTAAGCTCCCAATATGTGTCTTGCATGCTCTTTCGCCACCTCTATGTTCCCATAATATTGAAATCAAAATCATCACACAGTCTCCTCCTGTAACTCATTCTATCCTGGCACCTAAAAACGATGGAACTCCTTAATCACTTTCAGGCTTTCCTATTATAATCTTCAGGCTCTTAAAACCCAAATTGAGCATTATCTAATCACTATTTCCTGATTTGCCTCTTTTTCTCTCTGTTGCGTTCAACCGTGGTGCTTTCCCGTATTTTGGGCCTCAACCCTTCACCTTGGTTTTCATTTCTTTTTTAAAAACAGCGCACTGATCCAGGAAGTACAGAATCTAACCAAAATGCTAATATTTTGGCCAACACTTTAAAATTTAAGTAAGCAATTGTAGGACATCTGTTACTAGTTTAGATATTCTCTAAGGTACTCCACTGGTTACTTCTGTAAGCAGTCTTATTATCTTATGTTTATGGGTATACCTGTGAAGGAATAAGCAATAAGCCATATTCAGAAAATACACCCTTCTATGAAATATTCTGGCCTTTAAAACATGACATACCAGGTTTGAAAATCTAAAAACCTAACAAAGGAAAATCTGTAAAAGCTGTAAACAGCACACAGGATATTGAGATAAGATAAGTTGTTGACATTGAATCAATAGCCTTATTGAAGCAGGAGGTTAGAGGTTCCAGAAAGTCTGAAGCCTTGGAAAGAACATAATGGTATACCCAGTTAAAGTATCTTAAACCAACACTTCAGAAAGAATCACATAAATTAAAGAAACATATGCCTTTGTAAAAATAACATCAAATGAAACACAGAGACATGAACCAGTATTACAAACAGTTGAGGTAACTAAGAAGACAATGGTGCATCCGGTTGAGGTGTTTTTAATTTACACGTTGTAAAAAGACACAAACAGAAGACTTTGGTAAGAATGACATCAAATAGATGCAGCTGCTCCACACCATTTTTTATGATGAGCTTTGAACACCTAAAGGTAGAGACATGATTCTTAATGCTACAAGCTGAACTGACTGTAAGAACAGCAGAAGTCAGCAGAAAAATGACTAGAGATAATTAGCTTACATCAGCAGAAAACTTCAAAGGAAATACCACCGAGAAAGGGTATAAAAATTGGACTTTCAAATGGGAAGACAGATTCGCTTGAAGGGGCAAAGCGATTCTCGGCTTCAGAGGCAAGCTCTGTAAGTCTACAACTCTTTGAGTCTCGGGGATCAAAAAGGTACTTGTATTTGATTTTGGTGGATATCCTGGAATAAGACTTAGAAATGTAAAAATATAACGACGTTAAGATTTGCGAATAAGGATCTCTGATAATAAGATTGTAAAAGCTTTTTTGTATTTGGAACTGTTAATGTCATGATTGAAACACTTATTGTAATTACATGTCAGTTCTTTAATAAATCTATATATTTTTAGAATTGTCTCACATAGTACTTCTGTATCAAACTCACAAACTCAATCTCTGTACACTCTTTGGTGAGGAGTTGCAGAATTCTGGGGGAGTTTTCCGGAGCCTCATAATATCCGGAAGTTTACAGTCTAGCTAAACTTATTAAAAGTGCTATCTGGAGGACGGTAACATCTTCAGGCTGCTCCTTTCCTTTAGGGAGAGATAGTCTGAATCTTTAGACCCAATTAAGCATCTTTAGGATTCGGCTACCTCTAACTTTAGTTGAAAGTGAACGTCTGGGGAATACGCCTGATTCGGGGTAGCCCGAAAAGGGCTAGGACTAGTAATAATTGCTTCATACCCATACCACCCAATACCTAACTATATGATGCCTTTCTTTCAGACTACTTCTAACTGCAAGAACTAAACTTGCGCATTTTTAGCTTCAGCTCTGTGCCAAGGGTTGTGCCTCTGAGTCCTCTGCTCAAAACCCTCCTGCATATGTGTCCCTTGTTACTTTTTTTGTAGGGGTATGGAATCAATGGCAAGCTTACATTGTTTGTGGCAGAGGCTGAAGACAATGGCCGCGATATTTACTGGGGTGCGTCTTGTGAGCGGGCCGGGGGGAGGAGTTTGAATCCACAGCATGCGGGTTTTTTTCCAAGCAGGTTCCCTGCCTGGAAGCCAGACTGATTGACAGGCTTGGCTCCCTGTCGGAACACTCCGGAGGAGGCCACAGGCCAGGAGCAGGTAGAGATCCTGCAGCTGGGTTAGTGGAAACATGGGTCCGGGTCTTGGGGGGAGGGAGGGCGGCGGTGGTGAACTGATCACAGGTGGGAGTGGGCACCGATCCTGGGGACAGGGTGGGTCAATGAGAGATCCTTGAGGGACTCCAGAGGTAATGGTGCAAGGGCTGGAAGAGAAGCCATTGCTAGAAATGTTCTGGTTACAATGAGATAGGTAAGAGCTGAATAAAGTAAGGGCAGTTCCACTGAGCTGGACAATGGTGGAGAGGCTTTATAGGAGGATGGTGTGGTCAACTATGTCATAGGTTGCAGAGAGGTCAACAACAACAACAACTTACATTTATGTAAGCACATTTAACATAGCTAAACGTCCCAAGGCACTTCACAGGAGTGATTATCAAATAAAATTTGACACCAAACCACATAAGGAGATATTAGGACAGATGACCAAATGCTTAGTTAAAGAGGTAGGTTTTAAGGAGCATCTTAAAAGAGGAGAGAGAGGTAGAGAAGCGGAGGGGTCGAGAAAGATGAGGATGGATAATGAACCATGGTCACACACACAGTGGATGTCATTTGTGACTTGGATTAGGGCCATTTCAATGCTGCGGGAGGGGTGGAAAGCCGATTGGGGAGATTCAGACATGGAGTTCTGGAATGGTTTGTGTGACATTGCCTTTAATTCCATTATTATAACTAAGCCACTAGCTTATTTAATGGAATAACATCTCTTAAACGAGAAGGCAGAGGAATGTTATATAAATGCATTAAATCTTCATACCCTAAATCACAAACCAGTTTTAGACTTTAATCTTTAAAAGGCTCTTTGAATAGTATTTCAATCAGATTATATAACTTTGATGTTCTTTGATTCTATTTGATACTACCATCATCATGGTGGTGATTTCTAATTTCAAGCTTCTTATTTTAGAAACCAAGATCACAATATCAAAAGCCAGTGACAACTTTATCACAGCATACATGTCATTGTGATAATGTTATAGGTAGAGTGGGATGATGATCAAGGGGTATTTTTTATTTGGTTGAGAACTTTCTGTGGACGGATTTGTTTCAAACTTTGCGATTACATTGTTATAATACACTAATAGTTTATGGTAACTCATTATGTTGTTGGTGAATGATTCTGGAAGTAATAATGATATATGCAAATTACAATATGCATCCATTCCCCATTCTTTCAACGAGCTGCACTCCCTCTAATTTTCTCCCCTTACCTCTTACATATTGACTCATATTGTGGCACAGTTCTATGTGACCAGGTACCTTCTGGTACCTCACCCAAGCAGGCTTTCTTCACGTGTGAGCCTACCAGCAACTATCCTCACCCAATGTTCACACAGATGCGATTGCCAATAGGAGTTATTGGGGCGTGATCAGGAATGGGATTTTTCCCTTCACTGGTCCAGTCACACTGATACCAACTGTAATTGTTATTCTCAAATGATAACAGGTAAAGGTGCATAATGAGGAACCAAGCCTGAGATCCAGCTTACACAGTTAAGATGATAACTTCTTCAAGTAGAGAATGATAAATATGTGGAATAGCCTACCCAGAAAGATAGTGGAAGCTAAATCAGTGCTACACACTTCTCTTAAGGCGCAAGCGTCAGGGGGCGAGGAACTACCTCAGAACGCTACAGAAGCTCAGGGGATGTCAGTTACCATGGAAGCCAGACAGACTGGCGCCATCCAGTTCTTAAAGGGAAGGGGACACCTTGCTGGCCAGCCACACCCTGCTCATTGCAGCCTTGAATCTCGGCATGGAGAGGCCTCTAAAGCAATTGTGTTGGAAGCACCAATGGATAACTAACCAACCAAATTTTTCACCCTTGCAGTCCTTGTAATGATGGCACTCCTACAATATTTTAAGGTAGGGAATTCCAAGATATTGACCTGGAGATGATGAAGGAACGGTGAAATATCTAAATCCGGATGGTGTGCAGCTTGGAAGGAGGTGAAGATGGCAGGGGAGGGAGGTGCTGTCAAAGTAATCTTGGTGAGTTGCTGCAATGCATCCTCTACAGAGTACGTACTGCAGCCACAGTGCACCAGTGATGCAGGGGTGAATATTGAGCACAGTGGAAGGGGTGCCAATCAAGATAACTGCTCTATGCTGGATGGTGTCAAGTTTCTTGAATGTTATTGCAGGTGTACCCATCCAGGTGAGTGGTGAGTATTCCATCACACTCCTGACTTGAGTATTATAAATGGTGGAGAGGCTTTGATAGGTTAGGAGGTGAGTCACTCGCTCATGTAATGACAGTATTGATATGGTTAGTCCAGTTATGCTTCTGGTCAAAGGTCATCCCCAAAGTGGGGGACTTGGCGATAGTGTTGTCGCTGAACGTCTGTGGAAGGTGGCTGAGCTTTCTCTTGTTTGACATGCTCATTGCCTGGTATTTATGTGGAACGAATGTTACATGCCACTTGTCAGCACAAGCCTGGATGTTGTCCAAGTCTTACTGTAGGCTGGCATGGGCTGCTTCATTATCAGAGGAATTATGAATGGAGTTGAACAATGTGGAATCGTCAACGAACAGCCCCACTCCTAACTTTATGATGAGGGAATTCTCATTAATGAAGCAACTGAAGGTGACTGGGCTGAGAATGTTTCTCTGAAGAACTCATCCAGCAACATCCTGGGGCTTTGATGATTGGCCTCTGACAAACATGAACACTTTTCTTTGCGTCAGCTTTGACTACAACTACTTTTCCCCATGACTCCCATTGGCCTCAGTTTTGTTTGGAGTCCTTGGTACCATACTTGGTCAAATGCTGCTTTGATGTCAAGGGCAGCTACTTTCACCTCTCCTAAATAAATAATGATTAGAAGAAGTTACATTTGTGTTTTAAAATCCTGAAGATTACAAGAGGAGGGAAAGACTGAAGGAGGCCAGGAGTTGGACAGTTTTGAGGTTCTGGGTGTACTATAAGGATATCCAACTTTTTCAAGGGAGGGCCCAATCCAATAATTAATAAATGAATTCCATATAATTTAATTTTTGGGGGTCGGGCAGAATCATAATTGAACATAATGTCCAATAACATGGTTACAGAAGAATTTCACATTTTTGGGAAAGTATTTTTCACACTGGCATGTGAAGGAATAAGCCATATAACGTCTTCAGAAAAATACACCATCTTGTGAAAGAATTCTGGCCTTATTCAAACATGACAAACTGGGTTTGGAAATTTAGAAACCTAACGATGAAATAGCTATGAAAGAATTCTGGCTATTGAGGTAAGACAGTTGTTGACCCTGAATAAATAACCTTATTGAAACAGAAGGTGACCTTTTGGAAACAAAACAATGGACCGCCCTGGATAAGGTGTTCTAATTTAAATTTTGTAAAGATGGCACATAAGATAAAGAACATCTGCCTTCATAAAGATGACATAAAATAAGGAACACCTGCCCATCACACCGTTCTATATGGTGACCTTAGAACACCTGGAGATGAGACAAGATTCTGGCTGATGTAGCAGTAAGAGTTGCAGAGGTCGACAGAAAGATGAATAGGGATAATTAACTTGCATCAGCAGAAAACCTTAAAGGAAATACAACTGAAAAGGGTATAAATATTGAAGTTTCAAATGGAATATCAGACTCGCTTTAATCGGGCAAAGCGATTCTTGGCTTCAGAGGCGGCTCTGTAGTCTCCAACTCTTTGTACCTCGGGGATCAAAGGTATTTGATATTGATGGATATCCTGAATAGAAACCTTTAAGAACTGTAATACTGTAGCGAAGTTAAGATTTAAAAGTAAGATTCTCTGTTAAAAAGATAGTTTTTTTTTCTCTTTTTAGAACTATTAATGTTGCAATTGACTGATTCACCAACTGTAAATTTCATGTCGGTCCTTTTAATAAATCTCTATATATTTTTAGAATTGCCTCACATAAGTCTTCTGTATCAAAAACTTGTGAACTCAATCTCTGTACACTCTTTGGTGAAGAGTTACATTTCTGGGGGAGTTTTCTGGACCCTCATAATATCCGGGACATTACAGTCTAGCTAAACTTATTAAAAGTGCTATCTGGAGGACGGTAACATTCTCGGGTTGTTCCTTTCCTTTAGGGAGAGATAGCCCGCACCTTTAGACCCAATTAAGCGTCTTTAGGATTTGGCTACCTCCAACTTTAGTTGAAAGTGAACGTCTGAGAAATACGCCTGATCCGGGGTAGCCCTAAAGGGGTTAGGACTAGTAATTATCCCTTCAGGCAAAGCTTTGTTTTCTCACAATGGCACTTCATGCAACTAATGATAAAATGCAGCCAGTGCATGGACAAAAATATATTCAAATGCCAAACTTTCTACTCATGGGACTGTTCTTAGCTGAGCATTGCCAATAACCTCGATTCACTCAGGAATTTTGTGATATTTGTTTTGTTTAATGCTCACAATTCACACGGGAAACATAAACATATAGGAGTATAAATTCATCTTGGGTGGTAGCTACAAAACGGGCGATAGCGAATCAGCAGCCCATTTTACACACCATTTGCTATCTTGCTGTCATTCATTTTGTGCTACCTCGATGAATTCATACCCAATAGATAGCTATATGTTTAAATTTCTCATATGACTCACAAGCATTTAAATAATTAATTTCCACAAAATGACGGGACTCGAGAGTGAATTGTTAGTCTTGGCAACAACATATCCACTGGTCCCTATTGATCACTAGGTTCTACTGAGACTCGCGTACACAAATTTAAATACGATTTACAAGTTACAACTGAAAAGAAAATAGGACTCAAAATGAAACCTGACAATTATCTTTTTGTTGTGGAAGAGCCTGCTCTGTCACATGTAGGCCACCATGTGGCAAGAGCAACTTTTCAGTAAATTGTCGGTTAATGAAAGGAAACCTTGGATAATCGTCCCATTCGCAAGACTCCAAGTGGAGGGGCAGGAGAGCAGAAAACCTGGACTGCTCAGTCAATACTTACAGAGAAAATTGGTGGAAGAAAATGCAAAGCAGTACCGTGAGTGATTCCAGCCACACTACTACATTACAGGGATGTTGGAAAAAGGAAGTCACATAGAATTACAGAGTGTACAGCACAGAAACAGGCCATTTGGCCCTGCTGGTGTATGCTGGTGTTTATGCTCAACACAAGCCTCCCCTCACCCCTCTTCATTTAACCCCATCTGCTGCCTTATCATTTAGGGCTGGATTTTCTCAGCCTCGAGGAGGTGGGTATGGAAGCGGGGCTGCCGGGAAAGTTGCAGAATTTTGGGGCGGGTGGCAGACCCGCCCCCAACCCGCCTCCATGCCCTCTTGCCAGGAGGCGGAAAGCCATCCTGCCCCAAGTCCCGTCTCCTTGGAGGTAGTTAACAGGCAGAAAATAGGATTATCCCCATTTTTCTTGCTGAAGTGCGGGCTTCCCAATCTGGGGGAACCCCGCTGGGGTGTAGGAGGTGAGTAGGAGGTCTGCGGGGGTCGGAGGGGTCTGAAAGTGCAATGTAGAGGTGAGTGATGGGTGCAAGTGTGGAGTGGTAAATATGTGAGGTGAGTGTAAAGTGTTAGAAAATGTTAACTTACCTTTGTTCCTCCCTACAGCCTTCAGCCGCTGTGGAACCATAGTCCCTGACATCTCCATTGTAGAGATCACAGACTGGCTGTTGGATCCTCTGATCCAACAGCCAGCTGATTTCTGCAAAGTAGAAAGGTTTGATGAGTCCTGAACACAATGTCTCATTAAACTACACAGAATGTCAGTGTTTGACAGCTTCACAGAGCCGTCAAACAATGACATTTCTTCTTTCAAAAATTCTTGACAGATGACACGTCATACGTTGATGTGCTCTGTCACTGACTTCCCCCTAATTGGCCTGCTGAGCCCGCTGGGCAAGGTCAATCAGGGGAAAATCCCGCTGGTTGGCCAGAAGCTGATGGAGGCGGGACTGAAACCGGGCAAGCAGCAGTCACTGTCTGGCTCACATACCAGCTGATGAGGTGAAAGTTTGAATTTCTTTTGCTTTCAATTTGCCACCAGCTCTGTAAACACATTAAAAGGGCTGGAGTCTTTTTCTTCATTAATCTCTTTTTTTTCTCCTCATGGAAACCTGGAGGTGCTCATTGCATTATTAGCCTAAAACCACAGTGTGAAGAGGAGAGGGCAGAACAGTTTGAACTAGTAGCTGTTCCTCAGGCCATTTACCGTAATTTTACAGTGAACTGAATAAAATGCCCAAGCAAGCCTAAGTTAGCTCACCGACCACAGGTTTTACATCACTGGAGTAGGAGACTGTAATGAAGTGTCAGCTGTGGCTCAGTTGGTAGCACTCTTGCCACTGAGTCAGAAGGTTGTGGGTTCTAAGTCCCACTCCAGAGGCTTGAGCACAAAAATCTAGGCTGAAACTCCAGTGCAGTACTGAGGGAGTGCTGCACTGTCAGACGTGCTGTCTTTCGGATGAGATGTTAAACTGCTCTCTCAGGTGGACGTAAGAGATCCCATGGCGCTATTTTGAAGAAGAGCAGGGGAGTTCTCCCCGGTGTCCTGGCCAATATATATCCCTCAACCAACATCACTAAAACAGATTATCTGGTCATTATCACATTGCTGTTTGTGGGACCTTGCTGTGCGCAAATTGGCTGCTGCATTTCCTACATTACAACAGTGACTACACTTCAAAAAAAAAGTACTTCTTTGGCTGTAAAGCGCTTTGAGACATCCGGTGGTTGTGAAAGGCTCTACATAAATGCAAGTCTTTCTTTTTTCTTTTTAATTTCCACACGTTGGGGACGTAAGGAGGAAGAACAGCATGTAAGACTGAAGTCGTGATTTCCCTTAACTCGGCAGGTCCGGTGCAGCTGGCGTCGGTGGCGAGTTGCGACCCCGCTGCTGGCTCCAGCCCACTGTCCAAAGTGATCTTACGTTGATTGGGCTTGTTAAGCCCGCCCAGCGCATTTCCCAGCCAATTGAAGGAAGCGGATCTGATGACATCACTTGATGACATGTCATCAGCGGTTTCCTTAAAGGGACCATGCACAAATTTATTTTGACAGTTGTGCTGTCAGTGTTATACAGCATTGAGGTGCTGCAAACACTGACAAGCTCTGCACAAAGGTGCACGGCTGCACCCAAGCTCTCCCATGACTCCCTCCATATACTTATGGAGGGAGTCACAGCATGCAGGGAGATTCTCTTCCCTTCCAATGGGTGGAAGAGACCTCCCCAGTAGATCAACGCAGCCTGGTTGCACATTGCACAGGAGGTCACAAGCAGGGATGTCATTAGGAGGACCAGGCTGCAGTGGCGCAATGATCTCAGAGGATGACGTAACGTTCGTACAAAGCCACGCTTAACCCCAGCCTGCTGTGCCACTTATCACATCCCCATCACTCTGCCTTCCCTACCCTACTCCTGCACATCTTTACTCACACCAACTTACCTTGCACCTCCACCCATCCTTCTCTATCTACATTATCACTTCCCCATCTCACTAGCCACCCCTCACTCTCACCCTCATCCTAGTTCAATCATACCAAGTAACAACACACAAGGGTAGGCACTTGGGTGTTTTAGCCTATGTTAATGTAAAGTTTCTGTTAATGTGCTGTCAAACATTGAAACCTTTATTTTCAACACTTTGTGCTCTTGAACAGATTTGTGTGCAACTTAGGAAGTGGCTTAGTGAGTTGCAGTGAATGGTGAGACATAACGGTACCCCCCGCAATGTTGATGAGTGTGGAATGAATGGCTTGGGCATTGTAGGGATGCTTTATGGTGTTGGTGAGGGGTGATCATGTGGCAGCCAGGGTGTACCGCGTCAAGTGAAGTAAATCTCACTATGGTGAGGCCATCCCTGGCATTCTGGCCAACAATGTGATCGGGCGCTGATGCCCTGTGTCCTGTGCAGCATCAAGTTGATTGCAGAGAAGGTTGGTGTTGTTATTGGTGCTGCTGGTGTGCCTGGTGCTGCTGGTATTGGGGCTGATCGTGGTGGGATTCTGAGGACCAAGGTGAGATAATTTCAAGGGCAACGATGCTGATGGAATAGATGGCAAGTGAAGTTGAGATGACAGAAGCAATCTGTCAATGGGGAGAGAGGTTGTTCCAATGAGGTGACACTGGATACAGAGTTTGCTCCAAACACTTGCAAGCTGCATAAAGCTCAATCTGTCTTCCAAATGTAGTAAGCAACAGCTTGGAAAGTGAACAGCTGTGAGATGGGAGCTTTTATAGCACATTTACAGCTATCAAGAAATGATATCATGGTGAAATAACTCCCAACCTGCTTACCTGACGTGATCCCCGAGCAGTGAGGAACCCGTGGGCAAACTCATAATCTTTAAAGGTGAGCTTATTATAGATTTTAAGTGTCTGTTAACAAGTTCTTAATCATCTAAATTGCCTCCCCTGCCATTGCGTGTCAGGTCTGTTCAGCGATGACAAACCCGACATCTGGGAAACTAGCATGGTGGCGGGTTGACAGTGGGTACCCTACATTTCCTTCCCCATGACCAGAGAGAAGCAGCATGAGCGTGCATGTGGCTTTGCCAGGATAATGGGCTTCCCCATGGTGCATGGTGCCATTGACTGTACACACGTCGCTTTGCGGGCGTCTCATAACAATCCTGAGGTATTCCGTTTCCGCAAAGGCTACCACTCACTTAATGTGCAGTTGGTGTGCGACCACACACGACGAATCCTGACCATCAATGCCCGCTATCCTGGCAACAGCTACGATGCCTTCATCCTGCGCCAAACTGGTGTGCCAGTTCTATTCCAGCCACCACATTAAGCTTGCGGCTGCTGGGAAACAAGGGCTGACCACTCTCCACCTGGCTCATGGCTCCCCTCCGCAACCCCAACACTCCTGGCCAGCACTCATATAAGGAGACCCATGCTGCCACCAAGAACATCATTGAGCAGACCATCGGAGTGCTCAAGCAACGGCTCCTCTGCTTTGACCGCTCGGGAGGAGCCCTCCAGTACTTGGCTGAGCGGGGTGTCACTTTTCATCGTCATGTGCTGCATGCTGCACAACTTCGCCATTATGAGGGCACAGCCATTGCCACCAGGCATAACTCCACCACCTCAGGAGGAGGAGGACGAGGATGAGGACAAGGTGGAGGAGGAGGAGGAGGAGGAAGAGGAACAGGAGGACGAACAGCAGCGATGGAGGAGGTAGCCACTCAATCGGCGTTCTGCAGGGTCGGTCCGTGACTGCCTCATCAGACTTCGTTTCCAGTGACTTCGAGTCCTCTTTCCGGTTGCTGAGCATGTCACCATCATTCCATCACTTTGTAATTCCATACCACACCCCAAAACAGAAATGAGACACAGCACCAAATCTGCAACATTCCAGTAATAAATTTATCAAAAACATTAACCACATATAGACAACAACAATATTGACTAATTACCCTTGTGCAAGCCCTTGCCTCACTGCTTTACAGTCCCCTTTCCTAATCTAGTGCTCCTACATAGTGTCTCCCCAATGGCTGCAGGGCTGGTGGAAGGCTGCTGAGTGTCGGTGCCAGAGACTACAGATGGCCTTGCAGGACGCCTCGACCAGCTCTGAGCCTGGAAGGCCCAGCTGTACACTGCACCACCTCAGGCTGGGCAGCGGCAGTCTGGCCTGGCTGGATGACAGGCAGCGACAAGTGCAATGGTGGAGTGGCAGTTGTGGGATCAGGAATGCTGTCATCCTGAGAGAGGACAGCAGGTACCTGCTCCGCTGACCCACTCCCACTCCCCCGGGGCAGTACCTCAGCATCCCTACCAATCTGCTGCAGCACAGATTGCTGGCCTGCTGCAACACTGTGAGATCCCCAGTGGACTGTGGTGGACAGCGATGGCAGCAGTCAGAGCTTTCGTGACATCAATCTGAGACTGCATGAGAGCAGTTTGAGACTCAATGGCAGCAACCATTGACTGCATTACAGCACTAAAATGTTGCGTCGCTTCTGCCTGTGCTGCAGTGGAAGCTGCCACATCACCCATAACACATGTCATGTGGTCTGGATCCGCACGGTCTCTCTGGGAGTCCACTATCCTCAGCACAGTGGAAATGATGGGCTCCATGATGTGCGCAGAGCTCTGTGCAATGTTGGAGGTGGACTCCTCCATGCTCCTTACCATTGCCGAGAGGCTCTCGGGCACCCTTGCCATTATACCTATCATCTCGGTGTGCATGGCCATCACCCTTCTTGTGAATGCCTCCCCGTCAAGGTCCTCATCTGAGTCCTGTGAAGCAGAACTCGTGCGCGAACTCGCCCTCCAGGAAGCTGGCTCCCGAGCTATCCTTTCCCCCTGGCCTTGCTGCAGCCCGCTCATCACTGGTACATCACCCAGTGCAGACCCCTCTACTAAACTTGCCTCCAAAGATCACATAGTGCCAGTATCTGAGGTGCTGCCTGCGGGTTGTAAGGTTCGAAATTTTCAGCAAAAATCACGCAAGAAAACCGGATAAAATAAGACTGATTATTGACCAAAGTAAGCTTGCACAGAAAAAAACCTTTGATAAAAGGGCATACAAAATGGCCGCCGGGCCTCGTGATCAGTTTTCTGGACCATTTTATTTCTGTTACTGCAAGCCAGACAGGCTTGTGGATTGAAGACAGTAAGCCCGCGAAAGCCAGTATCTGGGAACCGAAACTCAGAGAAACAGCATACATATTCAATGGACTCTAAGTACAGGATGGGGCCCATCAAGATATGGGCGGACAATGCAAAAACACTTATACCCATTTATTGTACAAAGGAGAAACCGTTTAGCAGCCATCAAGGAAAATCTCCGGACCGATCAATATGCGAACCGAGTCGCGATGACAATGTAAAAGACATTAAAAGACATTATCGGCCAGGAAGGCCAGTTAAGTTATCACCGGCTCCCGTTACAAGACAAAGCGCCCCTGCAGAGATTTCTGCCCGCCAAAATTAATACAAAGACAGGACTATGATTTGGCGGGAGATAAGACTGTCCCAAAAGAGTATAACTATGGATTGAAAGTCCATCTAAGTTACTTCGTACTTCACTTCACTGATGCTTCTTGCTGGGCGACTTCAGACTTCTACTTCTTCAAGAACTTCTTCTACAAGGAACGAACGAAGGACGGACGGTGCCAGGATCGGCGCCTCTTCCACTTCGGTAGATGCGGAATCGATGAAGACGTTTCGTCTTTTTAAAGACGGACAATTTCGGTGAAAAGACAACGTGGTCGGTGTTCAGCCAAACAAGGCTCGGCCACGACGAGAAGACGACGAGGGTGGCCCGGGTACTGGGGTCGGGAGATCATCGATGACCCAGGCCGACGGAGAAGAAACCCTCTGGAGAACCGACGATCCAGGCCGGAGAGATTCTCCCATGTGCAGGCACTTCTTCAACAGCCTGCAGCTGAAGGTCTGCTCCATGAACCCAAATCCACAATAATGGATCTCAACCTTGACGAGCGCTCATCGAGGCTGTGTCTACCCCACCGCCTCGAGGGAGAGAGAATATCGACTGTGCCAGAAGTTTCCAAATCCACGTGACGACGGAAAGCGGTGCCAAAAAGGCTGCGAACCCCCTTTTTCGCGATTTCGAGAGTGGTGAGCATGATCCCAAGTTCCCCAGGTCGAAACTTAGTTTAGGTATAGGGGAGGGAGTTAAGGGTAATCGTAATGTGTTTTCCCTTTTACGATGTGCCGTGTGTTCCCCATTTCCATAGAGTCAAGTTCATAAATTTGTGCATGATTGTAGTAACTTTAATCTGTGCCTATGACATGTATTTTGTAATGCTTCAAACTGTTTAAAAATAAAAGCATCCATTTCGTGCTATTCAACCTGGTCTATTGAGTTCTTTCTCTGCACTACTGCTCTCTGCACCTAAGTCCAAGGTCTAGAACCGTAGGGGGAGTGGGTCGAACCACTCAAGGGTAATTATTGCACGAAGCCTGGCAGGAGACCAGAAAGAGCAAGAGAAACCCCCTACAGGGTGAGAGATGCAGTGATGCAGTGCTTTGCTCCTCCTCCTCTTCTCCTTCCGCACTCTCAGTGGGAGGCTCAGGGATAGGCTGGTCATCTGGTTGCTGATTATCTGAAAGCATAAAGGCACAAACACTTGCGATAAGGTGAGGACAGCAGGGCAGAAATGGAGCAAGAAATGCAGACATTCTCAGGAGGTGGAAAGTGAGAAAGGTTTGTGGTGTGAGGGTGAAGTGGGATGAGAGAAGGAGAGTGGCTGAAGATACCGTTTTTGCCCCCATCTGCTGCCCAATGAGTCGCAGCACTCGCTCCTCAAGGTCTGAGAGCTGCTGGAGCTGTGCATCACCCCCGCCTGTTCTCTGCTGTTCCCTCCTATTGTGGGCCATGTTGGCCTGCAAGAGAAACAAATGTGTTTCACTCAGAGTCCAGCTATGTGTTTGGGAGATGTCGTTGAATAGCTGTGATTATAGGCAAGGCGTGAGACGTGGATGTGAGTTTGAGTAAGTGAAGATGTTTGGTGGGTGAGTGGTGGCCTTGTGGTTCTTTGCACAGTGTGCACAGACTGAAGTTCAGATGCTGGTATGTGTCGTGTATTGATTGCGAGTTTGACACCAGTCAATACGGTAATGTAATGTGCGAGTTTAACACCAGTAAATACGGTAATGTAATGTGCATTGCATTATGGGAATTACCCGGGAAAGCTGCAGTCAGCCATTTTACAAATAAAGGAAAGATCACAGTTAGAAGCCTGTCTGCCTGACTCTGATTTAATTCAACGTATCTACATGCTTGATTGAACGTATTAAAGCATAGATACAACATTGGTGACGAGGATAACGGACAGAATCTTTTTAAAAAGGTAGTTGCCCAAGTTTTAGTTAGCTAGGATGGAGAAGACCGGCATTCAAAATTTTACTTGCTTCGCCAAGCCAGCCACGTTGGGTCCAAGGTGGACGAGGTGGTTAACATCTTTTGAGCTTTATGCCGACGGCAAAGGACTCATTATCAACGATACCTCTACAGCTGCCATGAAGCAGAGGAGAAGAGCTCTACTTCTACACCTAGCAGGGCCAGATGTCCAGGATATCTTTTCGACTCTACCGGACACAGGAGAACCAGCAGACTACACGGCGGCGGTTAGTGCTTTGAATCACTGGTCAATGCAGCATTTGCTAGACAGACTTTTCATAAGTTGTCCCAGAAGGCAGGTGAAACTGTGCAACAATTTGCTACTCGCTTGCGGCAGGCTGCTAAAGACTGTGCTTTTGGGGGGGATGCGGATAATCAAATAAGAGACGCTATCCTGAGTAGGTGCACGTCAGCCTATGTGCGGAGGAAATTGCTAGAGGAAGGGCATGGTCTAACGCTCGCCCGCACGTTACAAGTGGCCTCACAATGTGAAAACATCGAGGAGCAGATGTCAGCCATGTCATGTACAGAGAAGGCGGAGACAGATACTGTTCATCGTGTTACACAGAAAAGAGGGTATTATGCGAAAAGCTCGACAGAGAAACCAAAGGGAAATGGTGATAGGAACGAAAGGAAATGTTACAGATGTGGACACACAGACCACATGGGCAGAGATCCGAAATGCCCAGCACGCGGACAAACGTGTCATAAGTGCAAGGGAAAGGATCATTTCTCCAAAGTATGCTGCACAAAGGGTACAAAGAAACACAGTGTGAACAATGTAGAGGATCAAAATGACTTTGTATTTGCTGTTACTAGAAATAACGTGACAGAGAGACTTACCTTTTGTGTGGGGGGAGTAAACCTGAGAATTTTAATTGATTCGGGTGCAACTAGTAATGTGATAGATGAGAATACATGGGAAGGATTAAAGTCAGAACACATTAAGTGTTAGTCACATGTCCCTAAGACAGAGAGAAAGTTATTCTCTTATGCTTCTAGCCAACCACTGTCAGTTAAAGGTATATTCACATGTGAGATTACAATAGGTAAGAGAACTGAGCAGGCGGAGTTTATTGTGGTTAAAGGCCACGGAGAGCCGTTGCTAGGAAGGGAGACAGCCATGAAACTGGGAGTTTTAAAAATAGGCGCAGATGTCTCAGCTGTGGTAGATGTAAGACAGCTACTAGAACAGCGGTATCCAAAGGTGTTCCAGGGAGTAGGAAGGCTGAACACAAAACAGATCAGTTTGTATATCGACCCACAAGTGAAGCCTGTGGCCCAGCCACTCAGGCGTATACCATTCAACTTAAGGGGGGCAGTGGAGGCCAAAATAAAACAATTGAGGGACATGGACATTATCGAACCTGTAACTGGTCCCACCACATGGGTAGATCCTGTGGTTATTGTATCAAAAGCGGATAAGGATGTAAGGTTATGCCTAGACATGAGACGAGCAAACCAGGCAATAGTGAGGGAACGATATCCAATCCCCACCGTTGATGAGATACTCCAAGGTATGAACGGCTCGACGGTGTTTAGTAAGCTAGACCTGAAATGTGGTTATCACCAGCTAGAACTGACCCCTGAGTCACGAGAAATCACAACGTTTGCAGTACATAACGGAGTATACAGGTACAAGAGGCTGATATTCGGTGTATCTTCAGCTAGTGAGCAATATCAGCACGTGATAGCTAATGCCTTAGCTGGAATAGAGGGTGTTGAAAACATCTCAGATGACATTATCGTGCATGCACACGACCAGGAAACGCACGACAGACGCCTGCACGCTGTCATGACCAGACCAATGGAAAGTGGACTGACACTAAACTCAGAGAAGTGCCAATTCAACATGGACCGATTGATTTTCATGGGAATCCTGTTGTCTGAAAAGGGCATCGGACCAACAGCAGAGAGAGTGCGAGCGGTGGCAGAAGCTCGGGAACCAGAGAATGCTACAGAGGTGAGGAGTTTCTTGGGACTCGTTGGGTACAGTAGCAGATTCATCCCGCAGTTTGCAACGCTATCAGAGCCACTGCGACGCCTGACGAGAAAAGACACACCATTTAAATTTGGATCACAACAGAGATAGTCATTCAAGGAAGAGTTGGCCAGAGCCGGCACTTTAGCATATTTTGATAAGGACGCACCAACCAAGGTGATAGCAGATGCCAGTCCTGTAGGTTTAGGCGCAGTACTAGTTCAGGACCAACAGGGACAAGAGGTGCCAATATGCTATGTAAGTCGTAGTTTAACAGACTGTGAGAGGAAATACTCTCAAACAGAGTGTGGTGTATGTAACCGTTCCACCTTTAAGAGAACTATTTTAAGAGTTGCACGACTTTATCTTGGCTGCTGTATACTGTAATACCGGTGGTGACCACACCGGTATATAAGTGCTGTGTAATGATTTATTGGGCAGTTCCGCACTGACCTTCGACTAGTAAAGACCTGTTAAAAGTTACTCTTGTGGTCTGTGTAGTAATTCTCATTATAACACACAGACTTAACAGTGGCGACGAGTACGATCTTGCCCTGCGGCAGAGATACATCCAAGGCAGTTTAACAGGCGTTGAGAGGAGGCATCCGCCCTCATCATTCTGCTGAGAAATGACTCGGGTCTGCAGAGCAAAGGAAGAATTCTGACACGAAGCCTTCCAGCAGCAACAGGCAGTGATCATCCCTTCTATCACGGTGGTGGGTAAGCCGATCAGCGACGAGCAGCAAGTCGGCCACGTTGGCTGTGAAGTAGGGGAGGGAAAAACGGAGGCTATAAGGGCGGAGAACTCGACCACGGCCGGGGAAAAGAGCCGGACAGAAGTCGGGGCCAGAGGCGCTGAGACTGGGGCAGCGTAAGGCACGGGAGCCGCGGTGAATGCAAACGCAGCCGGTGTAAAAGACCGGGCTGCAAGCGGGCTGGGAGACGCAACAGCGTCGAGAGAGAGCTCGACCGCGACCGGGGAAAAAGGCCGGGCAGCTACCGAGGCCGCGAGGCGCAGCAACCGGGTCAGCGTAAGGCGCGGGAGGAAATAAAAAAAAAAAAAACCCGCGGCGAACTCAGCCGCAGCCGGAGGAAAGGACCGGACTGCAACAGGGACTGGGAGGCACGATTTGAAAACCGCTGGGGAGGGCGAACGCAGCAATACGGCAATCGCCATTACAGCCAGCGGGGGAGAAAGGCAAACGCGGGAAGCCGCCATTTTCATAGGCGGGGGGGAAGAAGACAAGCGCGGGAAACCGCCATTTTGAAAAAAAAAAAAAAAAAAATTCTTTTTGTTTCTCAAGAAGGTTGCGAAGATGCCTAAGCGTGGTAACATCAACGATTTCGATCCCGATGTTGAAGAGTGGGCCACGTATGTAGAACGCATAGAGATATATTGTAAGGCAAATAAAATATCAGATGAAGATAAAGCACTAACCTTACTAAACTCAATGGGTGCGAAGACATACGGGCTATTGAAGCATCTTCTATCACCAGCTAAACCGACGGATCAGACTTTCGCTAAAATTGTTGCTGTCCTGAAAAATCATTTGAACCCCACACCGCTGATGTTAGCAGAACGATTTAAATTTTATGCGAGAACGCAACTGAAAGAGGAAAGCAACGCGGAGTATTTAATTGAACTGCGTAAGCTAGCGAAATACTGCCAGTTTGGGGAAAGCCTGACAGAGGCACTGAGAGACAAATTCGTGTGTGGATTGTCGAAAGAAGGAACACAAAAGCGGCTGCTTGAAGAGAATGATCTTACACTTGATAAGGCTGTCTCTATTGCAGCATCGCACGAAGCCGCAGCGAGAGGCACTGCGGAAATGCAGCTGAAGGCAGCGGTACTCAGCGTAGATCAAATGGCTTCGGGTACAACGAAATGTTATCGTTGTGGGAAGACAACACACGATCAGAACCAATGCTGGTTTAAAAACCAGGAATGTAGAAAATGTGGCAAGCTTGGTCACATAGCTAAAGTATGCCGGTCAGGAAAGAAGACCAGCAACAAAAAGTCACCGCAGGAAAAGTGCAGAAAGGTACATAAGGTGGCTGAGAAGAGTTCGGATGAACAGAATTCGGATTCAGACTCCAACAGCAAGGAACTGGGTAGTCTGAGAATTCACAATGTGAGTAAGGAAGCTGACCGACAAACTATTTGGGTCACACTGCAGATAGCAGGAGCCCAAATGAAGATGGAATTGGACACCGGATCGGCGTTGACAGTCATGAATAAGCAAGATTACAAAAGGTTATTCAAACATATTCCCCTACGGGATACGAAGATAGTATTGCAGACATACACGGGGCAAAGAGTATACCCCATCGGAAAGATAAAAGTCAAGGTGGTACACAAGGGCAAAGAACACCAAGGAATGGACTTATATGTACTACCTGAGGGAGGTCCACCACTTCTGGGACGGGAGTGGATCAGGAAAATAAATATGGACTGGCACTCCCTAAACGCAATAACGGTAGATTCCGGGAAAAAAGATGTCAAACCTGAACGATTGTCCAGAATATTGGATGAGGCTAAAGAGGTGTTCCAACAGGGACTGGGAACACTGAGAGGAATTAAGGCAAAAATCAAGATTGCAGAACATGCAAACCCAAAATTTTTCAAAGCCAGACCGGTACCTTATGCGATACGACCTGCTGTGGAAGCTGAGCTGGAAGGGCTAGAACATTCAGGAGTACTGTCTAAGGTGGACTGGAGTGAGTGGGCCACGCCCATTGTTCCCGTCATGAAGCGTTCATCGAGTAACAAGCCAAGGGAACCGGGGAAGGTCCGCATCTGTGGAGACTTCAAGATCACAGTTAATCCGGTGCTTCACACGGTGCAATATCCGCTTCCGCGGATTGAGGATATCTTTGCTTCATTGTCTGGTGGGAAATGCTTCACCAAGATAGACCTGGTGCAAGCGTACTTACAGATGGAAGTCGAGGAAGAGTCGCGCCAGTAAGTCACAATCAACATGCACAGAGGCTTGTATCGATATAATAGACTGGTTTTTGGAGTGGCTTCGGCTCCAGCAATTTGGCAGAGGGCCATGGAGCAGGTATTACAGGGAATTCCAAGCACTCAATGTTACTTGGACGATATCCTGATTACAGGAGATGACGATGAGGAACACCTTGCAAATTTGAAACTGGTGCTCACCAGGTTGAAGGAATATGGCCTTCGAGTTAATCGCCAGAAATGTGAGTTCTTTCAGAAACGGATCTCGTACTGTGATCATGTCATTGACCAGGAGGGGCTGCACAAGTCACCTGACAAGATCGAAGTTGTTGTGAAGGCTCCCGCTCCGGAAAATGTATCCCAGTTGAGGTCGTTCCTAGGGTTGATTAACTATTACCATAAGTTTCTGCCAAATCTATCCACGGTGCTGCACCCGCTGAATGCTCTTTTGCAGAAAGAAGTACCATGGAAGTGGAGCGAGGACTGTAAGAAGGCCTTTCGCAAAAGCAAGGCATTGATCACCTCAGAGGAAGTGTTGGCTCACTTCAACCCAACACTACCTATTCGTTTAGCTTGTGATGCTTCTCCTTATGGTATTGGAGCAGTACTCTCACACAAGTGGCCAAATGGCTCGGAAAGGCCAGTCGCATTTGCATCCAGATCATTGACCTCCGCTGAGCGCAACTATGCTCAGATAGATAGGGAGGCTCTCAGCCTGGTGTGGGGAGTAAAGAATTTTAATCATTACCTGCAGGGCCAGAAGTTTACACTGCTGACAGACCACCAGCCGTTGGTATCCATATTCAACCCTAAAAAGGGCGTTTCCATTATGACAGCGCAAAGGCTACAGAGGTGGTCCCTTTTCCTAGGCGCACACCAATATGACATAGAATACAAAGGATCAAAACAGCATGGGAATGCTGACGGTTTATCGCGCCTACCGTTGCCAACGGTAGAAGAGGCGCCTACAGTGGACCCAGTGGAGATGTTCCACTCAACCATAGTGGAATGTCTACCAGTAACAAATTCTACCATTGAAAAAGAAACGAGAAATGACCCGACTCTCTCACGAGTCTACGATTTAACGGTGAAGGGATGGCCAGCACATGGCGAACCACTGTTGCCAGCATTCTCGCAAGGAAGAGAACAGCTGTCAGTGTGCCGAGGAACCTTGATGTGTGGATCCAGAGTGGTGATTCCACCCAAACTCCAGAGTAAAGTGCTAAAGGAGCTTCACGAGGGGCATCTGGGTGGAGTGAAAATGAAGAACCTAGCCAGAGCGTTTGTGTGGTGGCCAGGTATCGATGGAGACATCGAAGAAATGACCAAGAGCTGTCTAGGATGCCAGAAAGTCCAAAACGCCCCACCACAAGCCCCTCTACATCCATGGGAGTGGCCCTCATCTCCATGGCAAAGGGTACATATCGACTTTGCTGGTCCATTTATGGACTCAATGTTCTTAATCGCGGTGGATGCACACTCCAAGTGGCCGGAGGTAATAAAGATGTCCTCCACCACCACGGAAAAAACCATCACAGTATTAAGGACCATATTTGCCAGGAATGGGCTGCCGGAACAGATCTGTTCTGATAATGGACCGCAATTCATGTCCGAAGAATTCAGGAAGTTCTTAAAGAACAATGGGGTTAAGCACTACACGTCCGCCCCATACCATCCCGCCACCAATGGATTAGCTGAAAGGTTTGTCCAGACCTTCAAGAAGGCCATAAAGGCCATGGGTAATGAAGACATAAATCTACAACATAAGGTAGATAACTTCTTGTTGGCGTACAGGAATGCAACACATGCGGTCACAAACCAAACTCCCGCCATGATGTTTTTCAATAGAAGACTAAGATGCCAGCTGGATTTGATCAAGCCAAACATCAGAAGGGACGTAGATAACCGGCAATTTCAAGGCATGAATGAAAGGCCAACTAGAACCTTCCAGATAGGTCAACAAGTTTTGGCCCGGGACTACCGTACCGAGAAATGGCAGCCTGGAACTATTTGCACACGACTAGGACCGCTGATGTATACCGTGGACATTGGTGAAAGCATAATAAGGCGCCATGTTGACCAGATCATAGAGTCATCCGAAAAGGGACAACCTACTCCACAACTCTATACGCCTAATGATGAAGCAGAGATACCCATAGTATCTACCTCCGATCCGGTGATACTGGAATCAGATGAACCCGACACTGGCATTCAAGCCGAATCGACCTTGCCAAAAGAACCTACTACACCACCGAAAACTACTACACCTCCGAGGCGTTACCCGGACCGAGTCAGGAAGCCTCCAGAGAGACTGAATCTGTAAACTGTTGTACATGAAGTTGTGTATATATGTTATGATGTTATGTTTAAGGGGAATATATACTGTTAAGCTAAAAAGGGAGGATTGTGGTGTATGTAACCGTTCCACCTTTAAGAGAACTATTTTAAGAGTTGCACTACTTTATCTTGGCTGCTGTATACTGTAATACCGGTGGTGACCACACCGGTATATAAGTGCTGTGTAATGATTTATTGGGCAGTTCCGCCCTGACCTTCGACTAGTAAAGACCTGTTAAAAGTTACTCTTGTGGTCTGTGTAGTAATTCGCAATATAACACACAGACTTAACACAGAGAGAGAGTCCTTAGCTCTTGTATGGGCTTGTGAGAGGCTGCATCCGATTTTAAAGTGATACACATGCCAGGCAAGCAAAACATTGCAGACCCACTGTCACGATTGCTGGGGGAGACAGCAAAACAGGAGAGACATTCTCACGGCTCAGAAGAATATGTGCGATTTATAGCTGTGAGTGCGACACCAAAAGCACTCACTGCTAGAGAGGTGGAGGAAGCCTCTGCTACCGACCCAGAGCTGATTGAGGTATGGAAGGCAATCACAAACGGACATTTTGAGAACTGTAAAGCTTATGCAGCAATTGCAAACGAGCTGTGCGTAGTGGGGTACCTAGTTCTTCGAGGAACACGCATCGTCCTACCCACAGTGTTACACGCACGAGCCCTGGTGTTAGCACATGAAGGACACTTGGGAATAGTTGGAACAAAGCAACATCTCAGAACCAAGGTTTAGTGGCCTGGCATGGACAAGGCAGCTGAAAAACACTGTAAAGCGTGCCACGGCTGTCAGATAGTAGCCAGACCCGATCCACCTGAACCGTTGAGACCAACACCATTACCGGAGGGCCCCTGGCAGGATGTAGCTATAGACTTACTGGGACCCTTGCCATCCAACCACTCCATTCTTGTGGTAGTTGATTATTATAGTCGCTACTATGAATACGACATCATGACCTCCACAACAACAGAGAAGGTTACTGATAGTTTAGAGTCAATCTTCAGCCGTCATGGTTTGCCAATCACCTGCAAATCTGATAATGGTCCCCAATTCAGATCTGAATTATTCAAAGAATACTGTGAAAACAACGGGATCAAACACCTGAAAACGACAGCAAAATGGGCTCAGGCTAAAGGAGAAGTCGAGCGCCAGAATGCATCGCTGATGAAGAGAATCAGAATTGCTCAGTCGGAAGGACTAGATTGGAAACATGAACTTAGAAAATATGTGACTGTGTACAGGAGCATTGACCATGCCACGACAGGAAAGAGCCCGGCAGAGCTGCTCTTTAAACGGAAAATGAGAGGAAAGCTGCCAGACATCACAGAGTCGCGTGCAGACATGGAAGTACGTGACCGGGACGCAGAACAAAAAGGCAAGTCCAAACTGTACGCAGATGAACAGCGGAGAACACAATACTCAGAGGTGGAAGTTGGCAACACGGTGCTGGTACGGCAGGACAAAGTGGACAAGTTCACCACTCCTTTTAATGGCACACCGCACAAAGTTTTGAGTAAAACAGGGAGTCAAGTAGTAGTGGAATCTCCAGAAGGAGCACGCTACTCGAGAAACACTACGTTTGTGAAGAAATACAGAACCAATGGACCAAAGGAGACACTCCATGAGCAGGAGGAAACACAAGGGACTGAGGACAGTATAGTAGACCCTGACACACATACCACTGTGACACAGGCAATACCCACTGACACCAACATGTCAGACATACCCAATACAGCCAGACCTCAAAGGGTTAGAAGAAAACCCCAAAGACTGTCTGATTATGTCACAACATAACCTGTGTGAGAACTGCATGGGTAATGTTAAATGTTTAAACCTGGGAATTATTTAGTGTGTGGTAAGACACAAGTTTGTAAAAAGTTTATAAACCAAATAAGTTATGCAGTGTTATTGTAAGCAACTGTTTGTAAGCTGCAAGTTTGTTTCCAAGGAAAAGGGGGATGTCGTGTATTGATTGCGAGTTTGACACCAGTCAATACGGTAATGTAATGTGCGAGTTTAACACCAGTAAATATGGTAATGTAATGTGCATTGCATTATGGGAATTACCCGGGCAAGCTGCAGTCAGCCATTTTACAAATAAAGTAAAGATCACAGTTATAAGCCTGTCTGCCTGACTCTGATTTAATTCGACATATCTACATGCTTGATTGAACGTATTAAAGCATAGATACAACAGTATGTAAGAGCTGTTGAAGCAGGTACTCATCTTGATCACCCAACTGAGGTTGTTGAATTTCTTGCGGCACGGTGTCAGGCTGCGTTCCATCACACTTCTGGCCGAGACCTCCTGGGCAACTTCCCTCCACATTGCCCTGAACACCTGAGGCGATGGCCTCCTTCCAGTGGCTGGGAACAACATTGCCTCCTTCGCTGCACTCCAGCCACCAGTGCCTCCAATGCCACATCTGTAAACTGACAAGTTCTCTCCCTGGGAGTGGGAACAGCCATCAGGGGATTCACTTGCTCGCAGGTCGCCTCAAAGCCAGAAATGCTGAAAATGAGCATTTGCACAACGATGCAACCTCCCCTTTAAGAGCTGGAAGCAACCAGTGTGAAGGATCATTGCTGACTGCATTGCACCTGAATTTCATTCTGCTGGTAGCGCCCCTTTAGTGCCCCACTGAGGTCATTAGCGCTTGATTTAGCGCCCCACTTCCTTCCTGGGCGCTAACACCCAATTTAGTAGAAGTTCAGAATCCTTAGCGCCTGGTGCAAAATTTTCAAAATTTCAAAAGTTAGCGCCCCAAATGGGGCGATATCCAATTTCACCCCTGGGGGCCACACCGGTATATAAGTGCTGTGTAATGATTTATTGGGCAGTTCCGCCCTGACCTTCAACGAGTAAAGACCTGTTAAAGTTTACTCTTGTGGTCTGTGTAGTAATTCGCAATATAACACACAGACTTAACAGTGGCGACGAGTACGATCTTACCCTGCGGCAGAGATACATCCAAGGCAGTGTAACGGGCGTCGAGAGGAGGCATCCGCCCTCATCATTCTGCTGAGAAAAGTCTCGGGTCTGCAGAGCAAAGGAAGAATTCTGACACGAAGCCTTCCACCAGCAACAGGCAGTGATCATCCCTTCTATCACGGTGGTGGGTAAGCCGATCAGCGACGAGCAGCAAGTCGGCCACGTTGACTGTGAGTAGGGGAGCAAATAACAAAAAAAACGGAGGATATAAGGGCGGAGAACTCGACCACGGCCGGGGAAAAGAGCCGGACAGAAGTCGGGGCTAGAGGCGCTGAGACTGGGGCAGCGTAAGGCACGGAAGCCGCGGTGAATACAAACGCAGCCGGTGTGAGAGACTGGGCTGCAAGCGGGCTGGGAGACGCAACAGCGTCGAGAGAGAGCTCGACCGCGACCGGTGAAAAAGGCCGGGCAGCTACCGAGGCCACGAGGCGCAGTGACTGGGTCAGCGTAAGGCGCGGGAGAAAATAAAAAACCGCGGAGAACTCAGCCGCAGCCAGGGGAAAGGACCGGACTGCAAGCTCGACCGCGACCGGTGAAAAAGCCGCGAGGCGCAGCGACCGGGTCAGCGTAAGGCACGGGAGAAAATAAAAAAACCGCGGAGAACTCAGCCGCAGCCGGGGGAAAGGACCGGACTGCAAGAGGGGCCGGGAGGCACGATTTGAAAACCGCTGGGGAGGGCGAACGCAGCAATACGGCAATCGCCATTACAGCCAGCGGGGGAGAAAGGCAAACGCGGGAAGCCGCCATTTTCAGAGGCGGGGGAAGAAGACAAGCGCGGGAAACCGCCATTTGTAAAAGAAAAAAAAAAAAATTCTTTTGTTTCTCAAGAAGATCGCAAGGATGCCTAAGCGTGGTAACATCAACGATTTTGATCCCGATGTTGAAGATTGGGCCACGTATGTAGAACGCATAGAGATATATTGTAAGGCTAATAAAATATCAGATGAAGATAAAGCACTAACCTTACTAAACTCAATGGGTGCGAAGACATACGGGCTATTGAAGCATCTTCTATCACCAGCTAAACCGGTGGATCAGACTTTCGCTAATATTGTTGCTGTTCTGAAGAATCATTTGAACCCCACACCGCTGATGTTAGCGGAACAATTTAAATTTTATGCGAGAACGCAACTGAAAGAGGAAAGCAACGCGGAGTATTTAATTGAACTGCGCAAGCTAGCGAAATACTGTCAGTTTGGGGAAAGCCTGACAGAGGCACTGAGAGACAAATTCGTGTGTGGATTGTCGAAAGAAGGAACACAAAAGCGGTTGCTTGAAGAGAATGATCTTACACTTGATAAGGCTGTCACTATTGCAGCATCGCACGAAGCCGCAGCGAGAGGCACCGCGGAAATGCAGCTTGATATACCTATCAATTCATCCAATGAAAAGCGACAAGTTAAGATAGTAACTATAGGTTTTTATTGGCTAAATGACAGAGCCCACCCTCGTGGGTGATCGGGTCCAACAAGGAGGAATACCAGCCAGTCGACCACCTTTATACCTGGGCAAGCAGGCGGAGCCATGGGCGGAGTCAGCTGTGGTCAGCCCAGGTATAACAGCGTGACAAGAGGTGACCTTGTGTAGTGATACAACAGTGTAAACAGTGATAACCATAGTGTAACGATATAAACAGTGATAACCATAGTGTAACGATAGTGAACGATAAAAGTGGTTTACCACATTCACCCCTTGTTTAGATTTGAGTCCGGCGGGGTGAAGTTTACTACCAGTTCGGGTATGTCAGTCTGTCCGGAGGCCTCGTGAGTCTTTCTGATCGGCGCAGCAGCGGTGGCGGTGATGCAGTATCCGATGTTAATGCTGGTGTCTGCGTGGTCGGCGAAGGCTCATGGGGTTCCGGCATGCCGTCTACCTGGGCTGGATTTGGGGGGGTGGTGGGGGGTAACGGTGGTGTCTCAGGGGTGCCCGAGGGTGCAAGGTCTCGTAAAGAGACTGTGTCCTCCCGCCCGTCTGGGTATGCCACATAGGCGTACTGGGGGTTGGCGTGCAGGAGGTCCACCCTCTCGACCAGGGGGTCCATTTTATGGGCCCTCACGTGCTTTCGCAGCAAGACGGGCCCCGGAGAAGTCAGCCATGTTGGTAGCGAGGTTCCCGTAGTCGACTTCCTGGGGAAAACAAACATTCGTTCATGGGGGGTGGCGTTAATGGCCGTGCAAAGCAGTGACCGGATGGAATGCAGCGCTGCCGGGAGGACTTCCTGCCAGCGAGAGGTTGGCAGGCCCTTAGACTTTAAGGCTAAGAGAACGGCCTTCCAGACAGTCGCGTTCTCTCTTTCCACCTGGCCGTTCCCTCGGGGGTTGTAGCTGGTGGTCCTGCTTGCAGCAATGCCTCTCGCTAGTAGGAACTGGCGAAGTTCCTCGCTCATGAAGGATGAGCCCCGGTTGCTATGTATATAGTTTGGGAACCCGAACAAGGCGAAGAGGTCGTTCAGGCATTTGATGACCGTGGTACTGGTCATGTCTGGGCAGGGGAAGGCAAAGGGGAAACGGGAGTACTCATCAATGATGTTGAGGAAGTACACATTACAGTCAGAGGACGGGAGGGGCCCCTTAAAATCGATGCTCAAGCGCTCGAAGGGGCGGGTGGCCTTGATCAGGCTTGCTCTGTCCGGCCTAAAGAAATGCGGTTTGCATTCGGCACAGGTTTGGCAGTTCCTGGTCATGGTCCTGACCTCCTCGATGGAGTACGGCAGGTTGCGGGCCTTAATGAAGTGGTAAAGTCTGGTGACCCCGGGGTGGCAGAGGTCGTTGTGGAGGGTCTGCAATCTATCAATTTGCGCGTTGGCAGGCCTGGACAGGCTGAATTCAGAGAGAATGTTTCCAATGGCCAGGGAGCACAGAACCAGGGGCCACAGTCTAAAAATAGCGGGCAAATCATTTAAAACAGAGATGAGGAAGAATTTCTTCACTCAAAGAGTGGTGAGCCTGTGGAATTCCCTGCCACAGAGGGCTGTGAAGGCTAATTCAATAAATATTTTCAAGAGAGAATTGGATATATTTCTGAAGGCTAAGGGGATTAAGGGTTACGGAGAAAAGGCGGGGACGGGGTACTGAACTGGTAAGATCAGCTATGATCTCAGACGAGGATCAGCCATGATCTCATTGAATGGCGGAGCAGGCTCGAAGGGCCGAATGGCCTACTCCTGTTCCTATCTCTATGTTACTATGTTACTTCGTGATAGAGCATCTGGGGGTTCGTTCAGTTTACCAGGCCGGTACAAGATATCATAATCATAGGTGGAGAGCTCGATTCTCCACCTCAAGATCTTGTTGTTCTTGATTTTGCCCCTCAGCTTGTTATTAAACATAAAAGCGACCGAACGCTGGTCGGTGAGGAGGGTAAATCGTTTGCCTGCCAGGTAATGCCTCCAGCGTCGTACTGCCTCCACGATCGCCTGGGCCTCCTTCTCGACCGAAGAGTGTCGGATCTCAGGGCCCTGGAGGGTCCTTGAGAAGAAGGCCACAGGTCTCCCTGCCTGGTTAAGGGTTGCAGCTAGGGCGAAGTCGGATGCATCGCTCTCCACTTGGAAAGGGATAGATTCATCTACCGCATGCATTGTGGCCTTAGCAATGTCTCCCTTTATGAGGGAGAAGGCTGCGCACGCTTCTGCCGTCAGGGGGAAGGAGGTGGACTTCATGAGGGGTCTGGCTTTGTCCGCATAATTCGGCACCCATTGGGCATAGTAAGCGATGAGCCCCAGGGTTCTCTTCAGTGCCTTTGGACAGTGGGGGAGGGGAAGCTCCATGAGGGGGCGCATTCTTTTGGGGTCGGGGCCGATGACTCCGTTCTCTACTACGCAGCCGAGGATGGCAAGATGCGAGGTGTTAAACACACATTTCTCCTTATTGTAAGTGAGGTTCAGCCGTTCGGCCGTACGGAGGAATTTCTCCAGATTAACATCGTGGTCCTGCTGGTCGCGGCCGCAGATGGTGACGTTATCTAGATAAGGGAACGTGACCTGCAGCCCGTCCTGGTCAACCATCCGGTCCATCTCCCTTTGGAAGACTGAAACCCCGTTGGTGACGCCGAAGGGAATCCTAAGGAAGTGGTAGAGGCGGCCATTCGCCTCGAAGGCGGTATACTGGCGGTCCTCAGGGCGGATAGGGAGTTGGTGATAGGCCGACTTAAGGTCGATGGTGGAGAATACCCGGTACTGTGCAATCTGATTGACCATATCAGATATGCGGGAAAGGGGGTATGCGTCCAGCTGGGTGTACCGGTTTATGGTTTGGCTGTAGTCGATGACCAGGCGGTTTTTATTGCCGGTCTTAACGACTACGACCTGGGCACGCCAGGGGCTGTTGCTCCTCTCGATGATGCCCTCCTTCAGGAGACGCTGCACCTCAGAGCTAATAAAAGCTCTGTCCCCGGCGCTGTACCGCCTGCTCTTGGTGGCGACGGGTTTACAATCGCGGGTGAGGTTAGCGAACAGGGAGGGGGGCGGGACCTTGAGGGTGGATAGGCCGCAGGTGGTACGCGGTGGGCAGTTTAAAGGCTGCTGGTTGTCGACTGTGAGTGGGGGGAGGGGTCCACCGTATGCCAAAGTGACACTTTGAAGGTGGGATTGGAAGTCCAGCCCTAGTAGGACGGCAGCGCAGTGCTGGGGCAGGACGAGGAGTTTAAAATTTTTATACTCCGTGCCCCTAACCGACAGGGTCACAACACAGTAGCCGCTGATGTCTGTAGAATGGGACCTCAACGCCATCGAGATCCGGTTGCGCGTTGGCCGGACAGTGAGGGAGTAGTGGCTCACCGTGTCTGGATGGATGAAACTCTCCGTGCTTCCGCTGTCGAACAGGCAGGTCGTGGTGTGGCCGTTTACTTTGATGTCCATCATGGACTTGGACAGGTGATGCGGGCGAGCTTGGTCCAGTGTGACGGAGGCTAGTGTATGGCTGAGCGAGCTGCTGTAGTCTGCGGGTGAGGCAGTGGTCGGGTCTGGAGACAAGGTGGCGGACGAGTGTGGTGGACAAAATGGCGGCGCCCACGACGTTGAATAAAATGGCAGAGAAGATGGCCGCCCCCACAACTCACATGAGGCCCTGCTGGCGTCAGTGGCCTTGATCAAAGATGGCCGCCCCCACGACTCACATGAGGGGATACTGGCATCTGTGGCCTTGATGAAAGATGGCCGCCCCCACAACTCGCATGAGGCACTGCTGGCGTCTGTGGCTCTCCCCCTGCAGGCCTTCGCGAAGTGGCCTTTCTTGTGGCAATCGGAGCAGGTCGCGTTTCTTGCAGGGCAGCGCGTCCTCGGGTGTTTCGCCTGGCCACAGAAGAAGCAGCCGGCAGCCCGATCGCGGGGCTCCGATGTCGCAGCCGGTACCGGGGGTGGCGGTCCCGATCGGTTCTGGGACGCCGACGCTGAGGTAGGTCCCAGAGGCGGCGGTGCGAGGGGTATTGCGGCCGGGGTCGGGCCCGAGTCCCAGGGTCGCGCAGCACAGTACCTGGAATACGCCTCGAGGTCCCGATGGGCCACTTCCAGAGAGCGAGCGAGGGCTGCAGCTGTATTCAGGTCGAGGTCCTTTGATTCGAGCAGTCTTTGCCGTGAGTACTCGGACCGAAGGCCTTTCACGAAGGCATCGTGGATATTCCCTTCAGTATTTTCTGCCGCCGTTACAGCTTTAAAGTCACAGTCCCTGCCGAGTGTTTGTAGCGCCCGTAAAAATTCATCTACAGACTCTCCTGGCTGTTGCGAGCGGGATCTTAGGAGATGTCTGGCATACATAGAATTTACCGGGCTCCGGTACTGCTCTTTCAGCAGATTGAGGGCGTCCTCGTATGTAGTAAGGTCCTGGATGAATGCAAATACTTTAGGGCTCACTTGGGCGATCAGAACTCTTAGTTTGGATCCCGGAGGCACGCCGGATTCTCCCAGGTAGGATTCGAAACAGCTCAGCCAGTGTTTGAAGTCGAGGGCTGAGTTCGCTGCCTGTGGGTTTAGATCCAAGTACGGCGGTCGGAGGGCTCGCAGCCAGGCCGGCTGCTGTGGCTGTTGTATCTGGCCGTTTGGCTGGTCGTTTGGCTGCTCCGGTCCACTCATTTCAAAATTTAGCCAATAAAATTGATATACCTATCAATTCATCCAATGAAAAGCGACGAGTTAAGATAGTAACTATAGGTTTTTATTGGCTAAATGACAGAGCCCACCCTCGTGGGTGATCGGGTCCAACAAGGAGGAATACCAGCCAGTCGACCACCTTTATACCTGGGCAAGCAGGCGGAGCCATGGGCGGAGTCAGCTGTGGTCAGCCCAGGTGTAACAGCGTGACAAGAGGTGACCTTGTGTAGTGATACAACAGTGTAAACAGTGATAACCATAGTGTAATGATATAAACAGTGATAACCATAGTGTAACGATAGTGAACGATAAAAGTGGTTTACCACACAGCTGAAGGCAGCGGTACTCAGCGTAGATCAAATGGCTTCGGGTACAACGAAATGTTATCGTTGTGGGAAGACAACACACGATCAGAACCAATGCTGGTTTAAAAACCAGGAATGTAGAAAATGTGGCAAGCTTGGTCACATAGCTAAAGTATGCCGGTCAGGAAAGAAGACCAGAAACAAAAAGTCACCACAGGAAAAGTGCAGAAAGGTACATAAGGTGGCTGAGAAGAGTTCGGATGAACAGAATTCGGATTCAGACTCCAACAGCAAGGAACTGGGTAGTCTGAGAATTCACAACGTGAGTAAGGAAGCTGACCGACAAACTATCTGGGTCACACTGCAGTTAGCAGGAGTCCAAGTGAAGATGGAATTGGACACCGGATCAGCGTTGACGGTCATGAATAAGCAAGATTACAAAAAGTTATTCAAACATATTCCCCTACGGGATACGGAGATAGTATTGCAGACATACACGGGGCAAAAAGTATACCCCATCGGAAAGATAAAAGTCAAGGTGATACACAAGGGCAAAGAACACCAAGGAATGGACTTATATGTACTACCTGAGGGAGGTCCACCACTTCTGGGACGGGAGTGGATCAGGAAAATAAATATGGACTGGCACTCCCTAAACGCAATAACGGTAGATTCCGGAAAAAAAGATGTCAAACCTGAACGATTGTCCAGAACATTGGATGAGGCTAAAGAGGTGTTCCAACAGGGACTGGGAACACTGAGAGGAATTAAGGCAAAAATCAAGATTGCAGAACATGCAAACCCAAAATTTTTCAAAGCCAGACTGGTACCGTATGCGATACGACCTGCTGTGGAAGCTGAGCTGGAAGGGCTGGAATGTTCAGGAGTACTGTCTAAGGTGGACTGGAGTGAGTGGGCCATGCCCATTGTTCCCGTCATGAAGCGTTCATCGAGTAACAAGCCAGGGGAACCGGGGAAGGTCCACATCTGTGGAGACTTCAAGATCACAGTTAATCCGGTGCTTCACACGGTGCAATATCCGCTTCCGCGGATTGAGGATATCTTTGCTTCATTGTCTGGCGGGAAACGCTTCACCAAGATAGACCTGGCGCAAGCGTACTCACAGATGGAAGTTGAGGAAGAGTCGCGCCAGTATCTCACAATCAGCACGCACAGAGGCTTGTATCGATATAATAGACTGGTTTTTGGAGTGGCTTCGGCTCCGGCAATTTGGCAGAGGGCCATGGAGCAGGTATTACAGGGAATTCCAAGCACTCAATGTTACTTGGACGATATCCTGATTACAGGAGATGACGATGAGGAACACCTTGCAAATTTGAAACTGGTGCTCACCAGGTTGAAGGAATATGGCCTTCGAGCTAATCGCCAGAAATGTGAGTTCTTTCAGAAACGGATCTCGTACTGTGGTCATGTCATTGACCAGGAGGGGCTGCACAAGTCACCTGACAAGATCGAAGCTGTTGTGAAGGCTCCTGCTCCGGAAAATGTATCCCAGTTGAGATCGTTCCTAGGGTTGATTAACTATTACCATAAGTTTCTGCCAAATCTATCCACGGTGCTGCACCCGCTGAATGCTCTTTTGCAGAAAGAAGTACCATGGAAGTGGAGCAAGGACTGTAAGAAGGCCTTTCGCAAAAGCAAGACATTGATCACCTCGGAGGAAGTGTTGGCTCACTTCAACCCAACGCTACCTATTCGTTTAGCTTGTGATGCTTCTCCTTATGGTATTGGAGCAGTACTCTCACACAAGTTGCCAAATGGCTCGGAAAGGCCAGTCGCATTTGCATCCAGATCATTGACCTCCGCTGAGCGCAACTATGCTCAGATAGATAGGGAGGCTCTCAGCCTGGTGTGGGGAGTAAAGAAGCTTAATCATTACCTGCAGGGCCAGAAGTTTACACTGCTGACAGACCACCAGCCGTTGGTATCCATATTCAACCCTAAAAAGGGCGTTTCCATTATGACAGCGCAAAGGCTACAGAGGTGGTCCCTTTTCCTAGGGGCACACCAATATGACATAGAATACAAAGGATCAAAACAGCATGGGAATGCTGACGGTTTATCACGCCTACCGTTGCCAACGGTAGAAGAGGCGCCTACAGTGGACCCAGTGGAGATGTTCCACTCAACCATAGTGGAATGTCTACCAGTAACAAATTCTACGATCGAAAAGGAAACAAGAAATGACCCGACTCTCTCATGAGTCTACGATTTAACGGTGAAGGGATGGCCAGCACATGGCGAACCACTGTTGCCAGCATTTTCGCACAGAAGAGAACAGCTGTCAGTGTGCCGAGGAACCTTGATGTGTGGATCCAGAGTGGTGATTCCACCCAAACTCCAGCAAAAGGTGCTAAAGGAGCTTCACGAGGGGCATCTGGGTGGAGTGAAAATGAAGAACCTAGCCAGAGCGTTCGTGTGGTGGCCAGGTATCGATGGAGACATCGAAGATATGACCAAGAGCTGTTTAGGATGCCAGAAGGTCCAAAACGCCCCACCACAAGCTCCTCTGCATCCATGGGAGTGGCCCTCATCTCCATGGCAAAGGGTACATATCGACTTTGCTGGTCCATTTATGGACTCAATGTTCTTAATCGCGGTGGATGCACACTCCAAGTGGCCGGAGGTAATAAAGATGTCCTCCACCACCACGGAAAAAACCATCACAGTATTAAGGACCATATTTGCCAGGAATGGGCTGCCGGAACAGATCTGTTCTGATAATGGACTGCAATTTGTGTCTGAAGAATTCAGGAAGTTCTTAAAAAAACAATGGGTTTAAGCACTACACGTCCGCCCCATACCATCCCGCCACCAATGGATTAGCTGAAAGGTTTGTCCAGACCTTCAAGAAGGCCATAAAGGCCATGGGTAATGAAGACATAAATCTACAACATAAGGTAGATAACTTCTTGTTGGCGTACAGGAATGCAACACATGCGGTCACAAACCAAACTCCCGCCATGATGTTTTTCAATAGAAGTCTAAGATGCCGGCTGGATTTGATCAAGCCAAACATCAGAAGGGACGTAGATAACCGGCAATTTCAAGGCATGAATGAAAGGCCAACTAGAACCTTCCAGATAGGTCAACAAGTTTTGGCCCGGGACTACCGTACCGAGAAATGGCAGCCTGGAACTATTTGCACACGACTAGGACCGCTGATGTATACCGTGGACATTGGTGAAAGCATAATAAGGCGCCATACTGTCCAGATCATAGCGTCATCTGAAAAGGGACAACCTACACCACAACTCTATACGCCTAATGATGAAGCAGAGATACCCATAGTATCTACCTCCGATCCGGTGATACTCGAACCAGATGAACCCGACACTGACATTCAGGCCGAATCGACCTTGCCAAAAGAACCTACTACACCACCGAAAACTACTACACCACCGAGGCGTTATCCGGACCGAGTCAGGAAGCCTCCAGAGAGACTGAATCTGTGAACTGTTTTTACATTAAGTATGGTATATATGTTATGATGTTATGTTTAAGGGGAAGATATACTGTTAACCTAAAAAGGGAGGATTGTAGTGTATGTAACCGTTCCACCTTTAAGAGAACTATTTTAAGGGTTGCACTACTTTATCTTGGCTGCTGTATACTGTAATACCGGTGGTGACCACACCGGTATATAAGTGCTGTGTAATGATTTATTGGGCAGTTCCGCCCTGACCTTCAACTGGTAAAGACCTGTTAAAGTTTGCTCTTGTGGTCTTTGTAGTAATTCGCAATATAACACACAGACTTAACACAAACGGCACTCTTTAATCACACAGGCTGCTTCCATCTCTTAAAGGGAAGGGCCAATCACGCTGTATAACCTCATAGTCATCAGTGGTGTTTTTCAACGGGACCTGGGCGATGGCCATTGCAGCCCCCATCACCTTCAGAAAGTGCAGCATTTGGAGATGTTGAAGGAAAAGGTGTAAAAAATTTTGCACAGGCAGCAGACTGGTGCAAGTAATAAACAGTGTGATCATTGAAAGCACCTTTTTCACGATGTTCAAGCAACATGGAAGCATTCCCTTTAATTACCGCTCCTGCAGCGCACTTCCGAGTGCACAACGTCTCCTCGTGCTGGTGTTGTCGGCGTGAGGAGCTAAAGCAGGGGGCGAAAGGCAATTTTGCATCGGGGCGTTGCACACGCATTGATGTCACCACGAGAGGCGCTAGAGGCCTCGGCGCTAACAGTTAGTGCCAGTGCTAATTCGCCACTGAAGGTCGCGTGCGGTGTTGGATTCGCCGTGGCTGGGCACTAATCCCTTAGCGCCACATTAGCATCCCCGCCAGGCGCTAACCGGAGGCGCTAACCTACCGAATTTCACAACCTAAATGTCCATAAAACATGTTGCTAAAAAAGATACAACTACATCCAATTGAATTATACCAGAAATTTAGGGTTATACTAAATGCCTTCACTGGAAGCACCACTACCATGACTGTCTACTATCTTCTCCACTAGGCCACCAAGAATCAAATGGTTGCATCATTACCTCAAGGTTACTTCGTCTCCTCTCACTCTTCGTTCCCTCCTCACACATACTAGACTAGCAGGGATCATATTATTATGAATATATAAATGACTATATTGCCAGCCAAAATGTCTTTTTTTAGTCTTAAAATTAACTGAAAAGAAACTAATTCTGTGGGGGCTCTCAGCCACAGGCAGCAGTCCCTTTCTCAACATATCAATACCTCAACAACAACAACAACAACAACTAGCATTCACATGGTGTCTATAATGTAGCAAAGCATCCCAGGGTGCTTCACAGGAAAGTTATCAAACAAAATCTGACACTGAGCCACATAACGAGATATTGGGACAGATGACCAAAAGCTTGATCAAAGAAGTGGGTTTTAAGGAGCATCTTAAAGGGGGAGAGATAGAGAGGGGGAAAGGTTTAGGGAGGGAATTCCAGAGTTTAGGGCCTAGGCAGCTGAAGACATATAGTTGAATACATGAGATGCTGGTATACAAGCACTCAGCACCATTTGCAGACCATTCTGAACAATTCAGGTATTTGTGAGGAAACTTGAAGTGACACAATTAGTTATCAATTCAAGTCTGGAATCTCTTCTATTGTTTCCTATGGTCTTCTGCATCACATTGTATTTATTCCATAATATTTCCTACATTTTTACAAGTCACATGCAATTCTTATATTTGACCAATCCAAAAATATGTAGTTACACAGAAGAAATTAATAACATTGCAATTTCACATTTAAACACTGCAGGAATGTTTTAATCAAAGTGCCATTAAATACAATAGAAAACACCCAGAGCATTTCATTTTTATTAGATTTGAAATTCTGCTAACATAGGCCAAGCAGGGAAATTCTGTCTTTAATTTTCACTGCAGCAAAGTAAAGAGTAATCCCCAATATGTTCTTATTTAAAGTGGCTATCTTCTGTAATCCCAACCTTATTAATTATCCACACTATAACATACCTTTTTAGGGCACACGGTATCCACCAGTATGGGTTTAGGTTTGTTCCCTAAAGCAATACATATGGCTATTGACTACACCTGCTCCTCTATGCTTCACATCTCATGTTCCGTTCTTTTGCTTGGTATCCATATCATTTCGGAAATCATGTGATGATTTCATGTTTTTGTCCAACTTCTGAGGCTTCAGTTTTAGCATTAAGAATTATATTGTAAGTTATCAGACAAATGTCTTTCCTGAGGGCTTTATGTCAAAAAAAATTATTCTGCAAACTACCACTGTGCCACCCTTGTCTTAGGCTTCAAAAGAATCCCTCAGATTTGTGGGTTCTCAGTACCTTTGAACAGGGAGTTTTGTCAGAAACAGGCTTGTAAGTGCTTCAGATGTTTCCTTTTGAAGGGGCTCATGCAAACCGCCCAAGGCTAACACTGCAGCTCTGATAGACAAGCCTCAGACCTGTGCTCAGAATAATACCCACCTGGCAATGTCAACGGGGGGAAAAAAAGTAGTGATTACAAGCTGACGATGGACAAAGAAAGAGAGGAACTGCTTGACTTACTCCTAACAGGAAAAGCAGGAACTGTGGTGGGAAACAACGAATTGGATTTAGTTTTAACTTTTGTTTGAGTCACATTCCAGTGCTGAATCTATCCAGTAATAATGGTGTTAAAATGGAAACTGAAATTTAAAACTGCTGTCACAATCAGAGAAATATTGCTGGAGCAAAATGAGCACTGATTTTCTGAAGAATTAAATTATTAATTTAGTCATTTATTGATTTTTACTACAACAGTAAAAAACTATACAATAAAGTATGCTCCCTCAAGAACCAATGAGCAGAATCTTTTTAAAGCACTTAATTCTAAAGATTCTAAAATATACATTGAGGCTGAAATAGCTGGAATCCTACTATGCTACTGGAAGTGTGTTAGGGCAGGGCTTCGATCCAGTGACTGGTTAGGCCTTTGACCTCATCTCAAATCCTGGGGATGGGGTCATTTTAATATTAGGAGGGAGCCCCTGCCTTAGAAAATGCAACACAGGTGCCAATCCTGATGGACTATCAAAAAATCAGAGCTCAACAACTTTTTGGGAAACAAAGTAAGTTTGTCAAGCTTTTTTTTCGTGATCCATATTAAATTACACTGGTGCTTTCCCTTGGTGATAATGTACGTTTGCATATTCTACATATTATAGAATGATACAGCACAAAAAGAGACCATTCGACCCATCGTGCCTGTGCCGGCTCTTTGAAAGAGCTATCCAATAAGTCTCCTTCTCCTGCCCTTTCCTCATAGGCCTGTAAATTTTCCCCCTTCAAGTATCTCTCCAATTCTCTTTTGCAAGTTATTGAATCTGCTTCCACCGCCCTTTCAGGCAGTTTCACCTTATTTACTCTATCAAAACCCTTCATGATTTTGAACACCTCTATTAAATCTCCCCTTAACCTTCTCTTCTCTAAGGATAACAACCCCAGCTTCTCTAGTCTCTCTATTAATCTTGCGGTCCTTCTAGGTGCTTCCCGAGTTGCAGGAAGAAGTGAAGTGGCTGGCCATCGGGTATGATCAGGAGACTCTTAGGATTGAGGTAGCCATTGTACCTCCTTATGTTGGGTCATGAGATGGACCTGTAACAGGTGCTGCCATGTGTGATGCTATATACTGGCTTGCTGGTTCAGCCTGGTTTCTGACACATTTACTATCATTTGGGGTGGTGAACTGGGTGGGCCAGATACGGCATCACCTTGAATGACAGCAACCTCATCAGTGCCTACTCCAGCCATGACCCTGCCACTGGGAACTCCATCAGAAAAACTAGTGATCTGGATGGACAAGACCTCTCAGCAACAAAAAGGGCAATGAATCCCGGCATAATGGCTTGCCCAATCTGATTCTCACCACGCAGAAGCTTGGGGGGTTCAGATTGAGCCTATACAGCAGTCTCAGCTTTCCAAAGAGATGCTCCTACTGTGATTAGTGAGAAGAGGGAGAAGAAAAGATATGAGAAAGATGCTACTTGCTCTGAGCTTGGCGATGACCTATGACTTCACCCTCCCGCCCTCCTGCTATGCGGGCCATGCCAATGATTTCCAGTGTGGTCTCTACAAACATATACAAAGGCTTGACTTTATGCTTGCCCTCCTCCTGAGTGTCTCCGCACCCTTGTGTTATGTGCTGTCTTGTCCTGCACAGAGAAGCAGAGTTGAGATGTTGGAAGTGCCAAGTGCCCATCCTGCCCATTGAAGGTGTGACTATATGTACATGTATCATGCGGCCAGATTTCACAAGAAAGAGTGAACCCCTTTTAAGATGTCAGTGTGCCAAGTGTTTTAGGTATAAGTTTCAGCTGCAATTTGTGCTCCACTGCAGTATGGGCAAGCATATTAAGCATTCTTAAAAGGATGACTGAATACTTTGGATTTGGAAGCAGTGTGTAACAGAGTAGAAGGAAACATTTTGTGGCACACATATTTTGCCCAACTACTTGGAATAGTGTAATGGTGGATAACCTTACCTTTGCTGATTTTTCTCAAGTATGAATTTTTTTTTTCATATTTGGACCTTAGTGGACACAGTATTGACATGGAGCACTACCTTCCCCCAGGTACTCTGGACTGCTCTCCTCTGGAGAAAAGTGGCCTGGAGGGCCAAATGGTGCCACCTTCCTATGCTACTTCTTCTAGCAGCACCTCCACTGCTGGATCAGGAAACCTTTGTGTTCTACCATGCTGATGCTTCATTCGCACACTGCATAGTGCTGAACGAGGGTCAGTAAACATCTCAGAGTATCATTTCCGCAAGATTTTTCCCGATTGTCTATCATTCCTTTGGCGGAAGATCCACAGAAACCCTGGCAAAATATCAGAAAGCTGAATCTAATCCCATTGCTTTTTGCTTCTGTACTGATCATAGTCCCTATGGGGCGGACTGTCACTCACAATCTCATTGTTTTGCATGCCAGGATCAGAGCCAACAGCTGCTGCTTATTAAGCTGAGTAAAGGTCACATATTCTCAAATGTTTCTTTCTATATTCTTTGTGGATTGAACCAAGAGGCTATAACTGGAGCCTGCAGTTTGGAGGAAGTGATAATCATTTGTACGTGCTTGGATTATATATTTGTATTTTTCTCTCCATATTTTTCACCAAGGAACTTGGTGGTCAAGGCCAGTCTGTGACCAACTGCTGGGAGATATGGAAGAACAATGCCAGAGTAATTAATCCCTTGCTCCCTCCTATGGTAAATTGCTTTTTCTCTGTTTTGCCACTTGGTCTAATCACACAGCTGAAATCAGAAACCCGTTGTCTGAGAAATAACAGGCATAAAGTGGCTGCCTACCTATCCGTGACGCAATGCATTTGTGTTCCATTGCCCTGTCCCATTAACGCTTGTTTTCAATCGAGCAACCCGGGTGTAGAGCCAAAACCCATTGTGCAGGTCACCATCAACATGGAAAAGACTAGGAAATAAGGCAAGGCAAATTAAGAAGCAATGATTAGGTGACACCAAACTTGGGCTTTAAAAGCCTATAAATTATTGCACTGAGGGAGTTAAGTTTTGAGGTTATGGGAAAAATGTGTTAAGAATAGAAGACAGAGCATTGAGTCTTGATTTTCACAAGGTGACTACACAAGGAGGAGGAGGAAGGATGAAGAAGCGAAAAAGGGAAGCAATTAGCACAGTAGTATCAATGAAGACAACAAAGGCCCCAGTGGATCAAAGAGGTTGGAGGCTCGAGAAGGATCACCTATCAAACAAGAAGCTTTTTTCATATTTTATACATCAGTGTGAGAGGAGCTAGGAAAGCCTGTCCAGGAAGCAGATGATCTGGCAGGTGTGAGCAGCAGTGAACATGTGCTCCGATGTACTGTACGACAGAGTGGTAGGTGCATTCCTATTAATCCCCATATACCTGGAGCCTGACTGTTCTAGGAGAGAGTTACCAAAGTGATGTATTAAATCCATACAGGACATTCCTGGTAAAGATTTATTCACACTCTCTCCTCCTTACACAGCTATCTCCAGGCTGCGGGGTCAAACTGTAGCTCCCATGCAGACGTCCAGTTGAAGAGTTAACTATGACTTGCTGAACCAAGGTTGGTGTGGGATGCATTTAACTATAAGAAGTAGTTGAGTTATCCACTGGGATGCTAGAATAATTGATAAAAAATCTTTCTGCTGTCCCAGCAATCTTTGAATCAAAGTCATGAAACATCCTTAATTACTGTTAACTCCAGCAGTACTGTGTTGCTATGCCTCTTACACCAACACTTATTTTAAAAAGTAGGTCTAGTCTACAAGGCATAAAGTAAAAATGACCCCTGGCTGCCCTTGCACTTATAACCGGCATGAGCCTGAGAATCAATCACCAGCACACCATCTTGGTTTGGAAATGGTGGATGGCTTGGAGCGGCCTAAAAATAAATCAATATAAAATCAGGCAATAGACTGGAAAGGAAATGTAACCACACAATTTCAGTTAAATACTTCTTCTCAATGTTTGAATGATTTTATTTCAATTATTTTTTTTAAATGTGGAAGAATACAACTTGAAAAAATTTCTAGTGGCGCAACCCAAATATTGGTGGCCAATTGTCACCCTAATTAGCCTGTCGATGGTGCGGCACTTGTCCTGATCTTATCTCAGCACGATCACCCACAGCAAACTGTTCAGCTGACAAAACAAGACGCTGATCTGCGCATTCAAGTGACTTATCTTCTATATCAATACTTCTATAAACAAACAAACGGCATGATCAATTTCACATTTACAAAGGCTTGGGGGGGGGGCGGGGTGTAAATTTATCTTTTTGGCATTAAAGGCCAAGCAGATATCGTTTTTCAAATATATCTGATTTACTGAATAGTTAAAATGGAAGTTAAAGACGTATTAAAAAGATGCTGGCAACCACAACAATTTATCTAAGAGTAACACTGATCATCATAAATGGATAATACACACGCATATATCATTTTTATTAAATTTCAGGGACTTTGGTATTTGGAAATTTACGTCAACACTTTCCAGGTATTTGCTCCTGCAGGTTTTAGGGCACTGAAATGTTTTTCACTGTATACTTCAGGGTGTGTGATTGCTTGCTGACATACAGTTCCCAACGATATAATGTTACACAATCAGTTCTCTCCTTCACTATGCGCTCTCAGCACAGCACAGTTACAGCAACGTTGCCTTAACCTTTAGGTCTTTCCCCTGCGTAGGTATGTGTGCATTTAGCTGTCAAGTTATCCGAGACATTTTATGCTCCACTTTTCAATGCTGCAGTGGTTAAAAGGCCCCTGGAGGTGTGATTCAATACACACACACACACACACACACACACACACACACACACACACAGGTGCAAGAAATGAAAATACAAAGGCCTGTGATGAGAAATAATGAAATATAAGGTAAGAGAGATACTATAGCCACTAAGCTGAGGGGTATAAATTGGTTATGGTCTGTTTTCAGGCTGACAGCACACGCCTTAAATGGGAGGCCCAGTGATTTGGGCGAGCAGCTAGCACCAGACATGCCACCAGAGGCAGCTCGCCCATTGTAAGGGCTTCAAGTTTGGGCCGCCTGCTTCGCCAACATCTCCAGTCCCCACCGTTTATAGCATAAGTGTTAAACATAGAAACATAGAAGATAGGAGCAGGAGTAGGCCATTCTGCAACTCGAGCCTGCTCCGCCATTCAATGCGATCATGGCTGATCATCCAAATTCAGTACCCGGTCCATGCTTTCTCCCCATACCCCTTGATCCCTTTAGCCTTAAGAAATATATCCAACTCATTCTTGAATATATTTAATGTATTAGCCTCTACTGCCTTCTGTGGTAGAGAATTCCACAAGTTCACCACTCTCTGGGTGAAGAAATTCCTCCTCATTTCTGTCCTAAATGGCCTACCCCTTATCCTTAGACTGTGACCCCTGGTTCTGGACTCCCCGACCATCGGGAACATCCTTCCTGCATCTAGTCTGTCCAGTCCTGTCAGAATTTTATAAGTTTCAATGAGATCCCCTCTCATTCTTCTAAACTCCAGCGAGTACAAGCCCAATCAACCCAATCTCTCCTCATATGTCATTCCTGCCATCCCAGGTATCAGCCTGGTGAATCTTCGCTGAACTCCTTCCATGGCAAGAACATACTTCCTCAGATAAGGTGACCAAAACTGCACACAATACTCAGGATGTGGTCTCACCAAGGCCCTGTCCAACTGCAGCAAGACATCCTTGTTCCTGCACTCAAACCCTCCCGCTACAAAGGCCAACATACCATTTGCCTTCTTAACTGCCTGTTGCACCTTCATGCTTACCTTCAGCGACTGGTGCACAAGGACACCCAGGTCTCGTTGCACTTCCCCTTCTCCCAATCTATTGCCATTCAGATAATAATCTGCCTTCCTGTTTTTGACACCAAAGTGGATAACCTCACATTTATCCACATTATAGTGCATCTGCCATGCTTCTGCCCAATCACCCAACCTGTCCAAATCATCCTGTAGTTTCTCGGCATCCTCCTCACAGCACACACGCCCACCCAGCTTTGTGTCATCTGCAAATTTGGAGATATTACATCTAGTTCCCTTGTCTAGATCATTAATATATATTGTGAATAGCTGGGGTCCAAGGACCGATCCCTGTGGTACCCCACTAGTCACTGCCTGCCACTCGGAAAAAGACCCGTTTATTCCAACTCTTTGCTTTCTGTCTGCCAACCAGTTCTCTATCCAAGTCAATACCTTGCCCCCAATCCCATGTGCCTTAACTTTACACGCTAATCTCTTATGCGGGACCTTCTGAAAGCCTTCTGAAAGTCCAATTACACCACATCCACTGGCTCTCCCTTATCTATTTTACCAGTTACATCCTCAAAAAATTCCAGTAGATTAGTCAAGCACAATTTACCTTTTGTAAATCCATGTTGACTTTGTCCGATCCTGTCACTGTTTTCCAAGTGCTCTGCTATTACATCTTTTATAATGGACGCTAGCATTTTCCCCACTACCGATGTCAGGTTTACCGGTCTGTAATTCCCCGTTTTCTCTCTACCACCTTTTTTGAATAGTGGGGTAACATTAGCTACTCTCCAATCCATGGGTACTGTTCCAGATTCCATCGAATGTTGGAAGATGATCAGCAATGCATGTACTATTTCTAGGGCCACTTCCTTAAGTACCCTAGGATGTAGATTATCAGGCCCTGGGGATTTATCGGCCTTCAATCCCATCAATTTCCCTAACACCATTTCCCTACAAATACTGATTTCTTTCAGTTCCTCCCTTTCATCAGACCCTATGTTCCCCGACATCTCTGGAAGGTTATTTGTGTCCTCCTTTGTGAAGACAGAACCAAAATATATATTTAATTGGTCTGCCATATCTTTGTTCCCCATTATAAATTCCCCTGATTCTGACTGCAAGGGGCCTACGCTTGACTTCCCCAATCTTTTTCTCTTCACATATCTATAATTAACGCAATTTGCCTGCTATAAGAAATGGACGGTAAATTATGAGAGAACATATTCCTGAAATTTTAATTACTGAAAATGTCTTTTAATTAAAAATGCTTCTTAGGTTCTCTTATATTCTGGAAAGAAAACAATCAGCCTTTCCTCACCGTCTGAACCTAAACGTAACCATGCATGTAAATTGGAAATATAGCAGCGAATGGGAGATATTTGTAATATTTTCCCAAGCTGTAACAATTCCAACCCTGTGAAACATACAATGTAAAAGTGAATGTGATACAAGGCAGATTATTATAATTATTATAATAGTGCCACAAACTCCATTCTCTTGCCACCGACTCTATCCCTCTTCCTGGCAACTGTCTGAGGCTGAACCAGACTGCTCACAACCTTGGTGTTATATTTGACCATGAGATGAGCTTCCTACCACATGTCAGCCAGTGGCTCAGTTGGTAGCACCCTCCCCTCTGAGTCATAGTCCCATTCCAGAGACTTGAGCACAAAAATCTAGGCTGACACTCCCTTATAGTCCTGAGGGAGTGCTGCACTGTTGGAGGTGCCGTCTTTTGAATGAGACGTTAAACTAAGGCCCCGTCTACTCTTCCAGATGAACATAAAAGATCCCATGGCACTATTTTGAAGAAGAGCATGGGAGTTATCCCCAGTGTCCTGGCCAATATTTATCCCTCAATCAACATAACAAAAACAGATTATCTGGTCATTATCACATTGCTGTTTGTGGGAGCTTGCTGTGCGCAAACTGGCTGCTGCATTTGTACATTACAACAGTGACTACACTTCAAAAAGTACTTCATTGGCTGTAAAGCACTTTGGGACATCTGGTGGTCGTGAAAGGCACTATATAAATGCAAGTCTTCCTTTTTTCTTTTTATCTGCGCCATCACTAAGACCGTCTATTTCCACCTCAGTAACATCGCCTGAATCTGCCCTTGCCTCAGCTTATCTGATGCTGAAACCCTCAACCATGCCTTTGTTACCTCCAGACTTAACTATTCCCATGCATTTCTGGCCAGCCTCCTTATTTCTACCTTCTGTAAAGTTGAGGTCATCCAAAACTCTGCTGCCCATGTCCTAACTCACACCAAGTCCCGCTCACCCATCACCTCTGTGTTCGCTGACCTACATTGGTTCCCGGTTAAAGAACGCCTCGATTTTAAAATTCTCATCCTTGTTTTCAAATCACTCATGGTCTCGCCCCTCCCTACCTCTGTAATCTCCTCCAGCCCCACAATCCTCTGAGATCTCTGCGCTCCACCAATTCTGGCCTCTTGACCATTCCTGATTTTAATCGCTCCATCATTGGCAGCTGTGCTTTCAGCTGCCTAGGCCCTAAGCTCTGGAATTCCCTCCCTAAACCTCTGAGCCTCTCCACCTCTCTTTACTCCTTTAAGACACTCCTTAAAGCCTAGATCTTTGAGCAAGCTTTTGGTCATCTGCCCTAATTTCCCCTTGTGTGGCTCGGTGTCAAATTGTGTTTGATAACACTCCTGTGAAGTGTTTTGGAACATTTTACTATGTTAAAGGTGCTTTATAAATTCAAGTTATTGTTGTTGTTGTTTTTGTTGTTAATATTTCTTTCACCTTCGTTCCAGCCTGTGCAGTGTCCAAGGCCACGATTTTCCCTACCTCGGCGGGTCCGGGCGGGCGACGTTTGTGGTGTGTCCTGACCCCGCTGCTGGCTCCAGCCCGCTCTGTAGAATAATTTTACATTGATTGGGCTTGTTAAGCCCACCCATTGTGTTTGCCGGCCAATTGAAGGAAGCGGGTCTGGTGACGTCACTTGATGACGCGTCATCAGCCGGTTATCTTAAAGGGACCATGCGCAAATTTATTTTGACAGTTGTGCTGTCAGTGTTCTACAGCATTGAGGGGCTGCAAACACTGACAAGCACTGCACAGAGATGGACGGCTGCACCCAGCTTCTCCCATGACTCCCTACATATGTCTATGGAGGGAGTCACAGCACACAGGGCGGTCCTCTTCCCTTCCCATAGGCGGAAGAGACCTCCCCAGGAGATCAACGTAGCCTGGTTGCAAACTGCAGAGGAGGGCACAAGTAGGGATGTCGTCAGGAGTTCCTGGCTGCAGTGACGCAAACCTTACAATGATCTCAGTAGATCACGAAACGTTACTGCAAAGCCACATACAACCTGGTGTTGGGGCTGATTGTGATAGGATTCTGAGGATCAAGGTGAGATAGTTTCAAGGGCACCGATGCTGATGGAATAGATGGCAGGTGAACTTGAGATGACAGAAGCAATCTGTCAATGGTAAGAGAGGTTGTTCCAATGAGGTGACACTGGATAGAGAGTTTTCTCCAAACACTTGCAACCTGCATACAACTCAATCTGTTTTCCAAATGCAGTAAGCAACAGCTTCTGAGCTTTGAAAGTGAACAGCTGTGAAATGGGAGCTTTTATAGCACATTTGCAGCTGTCATGTAATGAGATGATCCCATGTTGATTCAACTCCCGACTTCCTTACCTGACATGATCCCCGAGCAGCGTGGACCCCATGGGTGACCTTGTAAAATGGTAAGGTGAGCTCTCCTTTAATGGTACTTTAATGACCCGCTGTCAGAAAAATAATATTCCCTCCTGACCCTCCACCAAACGTGCCCACTGAGCCCCTGAAAAATTCCCCCCCAAGACTCTGAGATGTGGTGGTGGAGTAGAAAATCCAAAAACAGCTGCACGCAATAGCCGGGATGCTTAATGTGTTATAAGCAGCACATTTGTAATTGACTTATCAGCTGCAAGGTCAGTATAAGTGGTGGCGACTGTATATAGATATACATAAGTGGTTCCTGTTATGTAGTATTGGCACCCGTATTGTGAAGGAATAAGCCATATAACCTATTCAGAAAAATACACCACTCTATGAAATAATTCTGGCCTTATTAAAACATGACAAACTGGGTTTGGAAATCTGGAAGCCTCAACAATCTAAAGATGTAACAGCATTCAGGCTATTGAGATAAGATAACTTGTTGACACTGAATCAATAACCTTATTGAAACAGAAGGTTAAAGGCTCCCGACGGTCTGAATCTTTGGGCGCAGACAATGGTACACCCCGTTAATGTGTTCGAAGTTACACTTCGTAAACAGGCACATAAAATTAAGAAACATATGCCTTCGTAAAAATGACATCACGTGGGGGAGGCACCTGCTGTCAAACCGTTTTTTGTGTTGAACTTGGAATACCTAGAGGGGAGGAGAGACATGACTCTGTGTTACAACCAGCTGAGGTGACTAAGAATTGCATAGATCACCCTGGTTGAGGTGTTTTAATTTATACTTTGTAAAAAGACAGAAACAGAAGGCCTTGGTAAAAATGACATCAAAAAGATGCACCTGCTGTTACACTGTTTTTTTATGGTAGGCTTGTGACACCTTGGGTAGAGACATAATTCTGTATTTCTACCAGCTGAGGTGACTGTAAGAATAGCAGGGGTCAGCAGAAAAATGACTAGAGATAATTAGCTATAACAACAGAAAACGCTGGAAAAACTCAGCAGGCCAGGCAACATCCGTGGAGAGAGAAACAGAGTTAATGTTTCGGGTTGAAACCCTTCTACAGAACTGAGAAAAAAAGGCAGGAAATGAAAAGATTAAAAGAGATAATTAGCTTATGTCAGCAGAAAACTTCAAAGGAAATACCACTGTTAAAGGGCATATATATTGAACTTTCAAATGGGAGGATAGTCTCGCTGTAAAGGGGCAAAGCGATTCTCAGGCTTCAGAGGCGGCTCTGTAAGTCTATAACTCTTTGTACCTCGGGGATCAAGTTACTGTACTGTATTTGATTTTGGTGGCTATCCTGAAGAAAAACTAAGAACGGTAAAACTGTAGTGAAGTTAAGGTTTGAGAATAAGGATCTCTGATAATAAGAATTGTAAAGCTTTCTCTTTTTGGAACTGTTAATGTTGTGATTGATCACCAACTGTAATTACATGTTGGTTCTTTAATAAATCTATATATTTTTAGAAATAACAACAGAAAATGCTGGAAAAACTCAGCAGGTCAGGCAACATCCGTGGACAGAAATTTGAGTTGACGTTTCGGGTCGAACCCTTCTTCAAAACTGGAAAGAAAAGATAGATCGGAGACAGGGCTGCGATCGGACAAAAGAATAAAAGAAACAAAAGAAGTAAAAAAGAGACAATAAAAGGTGTTAGAAGCTAGACGAGATGGTAATAGGCTGAGATTGGGTGTAAAGTGTACTGGCAGGGCAAGGGATAGCTGCCAGGTGTGAGAGCGAAACAAAAGGAAAGGGGGGGGGAAAGGAGTGGAAAAATTACAAGAAAAAATGAAATAGGGGCCAAGGTTATGATCTGTATATTTTTAGAATTGTCTCACATAATACTTCTGTATCAAACTCACGAACTCAATCTCTGTACACTCTTTGGTGAGGAGTTGCAGAATTCTGGGGGAGTTTTCTGGACCCTCATAATATCCGGAACGCTACGGTCTAGCTAAACTTATTAAAAGTGCTATCTGGAGGACGGTAACATCTTCAGGTTGTTCCTTTCCTTTAGGGAGAGATGGTCCAGACCTTTAGACCCAATTAAGCATCTTTAGGATTTGGCTACCTCAAACTTTAGTTGAAAGTGAACATCTGAGGAATACGCCTGATCTGGGTAGGACTAGTAATAATCCCTTCAGTATAAATCACTGGTAAATCAGGAAGCACACCCTATAAGCTTGGTGGTGGGATTTCATAGGGAAGGAATGTTGCCATGGTAACATGCTTGACTTGGTTAAGCATGTATAGCTGTGAGGCATGTATAGCTGTGCCTCACATGTCAAAAAGGTCACCAGCCGCCACTGTCGACCACCTTGATTTGAATTCCGCTAATGCCCCATTTCTGCCAGATGAACGGAGCTAAATTCGCCCTTTGCTGCCAAAAGCCAAATGAAAATCAAGACCTGCTGCAAATTATGTACATTCCTCAGCCGATATACAACAGCTTCCAGCACCCTTATTGCACCTCTGGCTGTAATCATCTAACTCAATGCATAAAGGGTTGAATCTGGGACCTTCCTAATCTGTGTGACTCAGATTCACACCAGGCAACAAGATTACCAACTAAGCAATAGAAGGATTTATCCCAGCACAGGAAAATATTCATTGCTTCACTCTTCGTTGTTTAATATTTTTCTTGCAAATTCCTTGTCCATGCCAAATGACCCTAGCTTTTTTACAAAAATGTATTTCTGTGCCAATCGGCACTTTCCATCATGGCTTCATTCAAGATAGGTTTGGAAGACTGGATGAAATGTTTTTCAAACACGGTGCAAAATGTTTTTGTATATTTACTGTTGCAGATGGCCACAATGTCTTTGGTGCCTGTTGTCAAAGTGTAAGGCCAGTTTGTACACCAGATATTGGGTTTATCAGTCCTGTGCTAACTAATGCCAACTACTTTTGTTTCAGCATGGTATTCAAAGAAACATCAAGCAGAAGTCTTGCTTGGTGGAATTGATACGAGTCCTACATTACAACAGTGATGACACTTCAAAAGTACTTCATTGGCTGTAAACTGCTTTGAGACATCCTGAGGTTATGAAAGGCGTTATAGAAATGCAAGTCTTTCTTTCTTTAGTTAGCCCTGCCCTGCAACCTTCACCCCATTATTGATCCATTGACACCTATCCCGTACTGGTGCCTCCTCCAGTCCCACCCCAAAAAACAGGGGCAAAGCACCATCTCAATGCAAAGTGCCAACTCCACTGCCACCAACTCTAAACCACACCATGTTAGCTAGCTCCAAACTCTCCAACGCTGATGCTCCCAAAACAGTTACAAAGAAGACCAAGATGACTAAGCAAGGTCGGGCAATTGTATGCCAACTCCATTCTTACCCCCTGAGCCAGCTGAGCATCACTTGGGGTCGACTGTGTCAGCCTTGGTCAGGCCCTGGGCCACATAGTCTCCGGTGAATTGCATCCACCAGTGGTTTTCTTTGATATCAACTAATACTGTGAGATATGCTCAAGTAATGACTCCAAACATGAGCTTGATGAACTATCCGGTGACCATTGCTGGAAAGTACAGTTGTGTGGATGTTGGGTGAGGTTAGGTGTTAGGCTCAGTTATGATGCTCCCCATTTTTAAATAGCCTGCTGTCACTAGATTACTGGATAGCAATCAGGAGTGGTAATCCTGACTGATATTGCCCCTCTCTAGCCTTTAGGACATACTGAAGTAATACCCCAACTGAGGTTAGCTAAATCACTACAGATAGGGAATCGAGCCTATAACTTCCCAGTATTGTAAACTCCCTATCAAACTAAGTGGTCCACTGTTACAATTTCAGATTTTAATAGAACTACAGCAGTTCCCTTAAATGGATCTTGTCCCCTAAAATTCAGAAGCTGCAATTTGGATGTAAACTGACCTACCAAGATGCGCATCCATTGAGAAAACACAAGATAACTGGCTTTTCAGGTATAAAACCTTTCATCAGAACTGAAACTTATTACAGATGAACAGCATTTAACAGAACAAGGGAAAGGGGGTAGGGGGGAAATTACACACACAGGAAAAGTCTAAGATGGGACCAGGAAACGGTTAACGGGCAGAAGTGATATGCACAGGATGCAAAAGGAGACATAATGAGAAATCAAAGCAATATCAGACAAGGTACTTAAAGTGTGAGAAGAGCTAAGCAGAATGGAAAATATGCAAACTGGCAGCAGGCTCTGGAAATCTGGCAGGAAAATATAGTTCAACAATAAAGTGGGAGGTGCATGGGGGGAAGGGGGGTGCCACTCCGTTAAAAATAATCCCTTTTTGTAATCTGCATACATGATTAAAAGTATCACTGCTATTTATCACACTCACTTCACAATGACAGTCATTAAATTCAGACAGACTATTGGACTTATTTATAGTCAGATACAGGTATAAAGCACAAGACATTTGGCAAAATACTAACAGCCGAAGATAAACATAAAAACGAAGAGAAAAGTCTGTGATGGGTAAATTGTTCTTCATAAAAAGGTCTTCAGATATAAACAGAAAGTCTCCTTATCTTAACAGATAGGCCTTGAGATTGGGCCTTGCCTATTTTTGGGCGTGCAGGGGAGGGTGGGGTGGTAGGGGGGGGAAGGGCGGGGGCAGCATAATTCATGCTCCCATGCCTGAATGGTGAGGCCTGACGCTCTCCAGATATTAGGCTTTAGGCGTCATTTCAGTATTGCTGGAAAATCGCGAAGAGCCCACCAGTGGTGAGGAGTCAGTGTTTTTGGCCGGAATTTTCCCATTGCCGAGCGTGCGGATTTGGGGGCGGGTCGGCAGTTAAAAAAGAAATTGCCGAAATGCCCGCCGCCTCGTGCATTTAACTCGGGCGGCTTTGAAGGCGAGCCACGGGCTCAATTGGCAGAGGCAGGTGACCTCATTCAAGTAATTAACTGTTTGTTGAGAGACCCTTGAGAGGGTTTTAACAGCAGCTTTTGACTTTAACTGCAGGAGCACAGGATTCGCGCAGCTTGGGACCCTCGCCTGTGAAGGGAAGGCGGAAGCTCAGTGGCCATTGTGCGAGTCCATTCATTGAGAGCTGGGAAAAGCACATAAACACTCACACATTACACCTCAGTACTTGCCTCATGGAAAGGCTCTTGCTGACTCCATTTTGTCCACAGTTTTAGGTGTCAGCAGTTTGCAGGTCATTTCTGCAAATTCGGAAGCTACTCTCACCACATTGCTAGTCACTATCACAACATTGAGGAATTGGCCCTCGATTCTCCACTTTAACCTGCCATTTATTACATCAGCATGGGTGCCGCTTATTCTGTTTCACCTTGGTCCTCAGAATCGGACCAAGATGAGCCCCACCACCAACAACACCAGCCACAACACCAGCAGCAGCAGCAGCCACAACAGAAGCCTTCTCCTCAATGACCTGATGCTCCACAGGAGCGGGGCACCGCGGGGCTGCAGCGCGTGGGAGGCGATACCCCCAACGCAGGGTATACAGGCAGAGGATGAGCTTCCTGGACATGACTGAGCAACAGTGCTTCAGGAGGCTCAGGCTATCATGCCAGGTCACCGCAGACATTTGTAGCTTGCTGGAACAAGACCTGCTGCCCAGAGGACCTGGTGGACATGCCTTACCAATAGCTGTCAAAGTCACCACCGCCCTCAACTTCTTCACCTCAGGCTCCTTCCAGTGATCTGCGGGATCTCACAGACATTTACGGGATCTCGCAGTCGGCCACCCACAGATGCATCACCCAGGTGACCGATGCCATGAAGATTCACCAGACTGATACCTGGGATGGCAGGACTGACGTATAAAGAGAAATTGGGTCGATTAGGCTTATATTCGCTCGAGTTTAGAAGAATGAGAGGGAATCTCATTGAAACTTATAAAATTCTAACAGGACTAGACAGACTAGATGCAGGAAGGATGTTCCTGATGGCGGGGGAGTTCAGAACCAGGGGTCACAGGCTAAGGATAAGGGGTAAGCCATTTAGGACTGAGATGAGGAGGAATTTCTTCACCCAGAGAGTGGTGAACCTGTGGAATTCTCTACCACACAAGGCAGTTGAGGCCAACTTAGTAAATATATTCAAGAAGGAGTTAGATATATTTCTTAAGGCTAAAGGGATCTGGGGAGAAAGTAGGGACAGGGTACTGAATTTGGATGATCAGCCATGATCTCATTAAATAGCGGAACAGGCTCGAGGGGCCGAATGGCCTACTCCTGCTCCTATCTTCTATGTTTCTATGTTTCACAAGTCAGCCAATTATGTCAACTTTGCCACTGATGAAGCCAGTGTTACTGAGTGGGCGCTTGACTTTGTGGCTCTGGCTGGCTTCCCACGGGTGCAGGGCGCCATTGACTGCACACATGTGGCCATGAAGGCACCCTCTCACAATCCAGGAGTGTTTGTGAACTGCAAGGGCTTCCACTCCCTCAATGTGCAGCTCGTCTGTAACCATAAAAAGTTAATCATCATGTGTGCGCCAGATTCCCTGGCAGCTGTCATGACTCTTCCATGCTGCGCCAGTCCACCCTGGCTCAGCTCTTCGCACCTCCAAAAAGACTTACCGGCTGGCTGCTTGGAGACAAGGGCTATCCACTGAAGACATGGCTCATGACACACTTGAGGACATCAAGTACTGAGGCCGAGGAGCGTTATAATGAGAACCACATGTCCACCAGATGTGTCATACAGCAAACAATAGGCATGCTGAAGATGCGCTTCAGATGCCTTGACAGACCTGGAGGAGCTCTTCAGTACGCACCAGCCAGGGTCTCCAGAATCATTGCCATTTGCTGCGCTGCACAACGAGGATTGGAGCTGCAGGAGGAGCAAGGTGCACATCGCACAGCCTCTTCAGAGGAGGAGGAGCAGGTGGAAGATGAGGAGGAGGAGGAGGTCGCACCTGAGTTGGAGATGGCACCAGCAACGGCGCACATTGCTGCCCAGGAGGCCCGGGATGGCCTCATCATGGCCAGACTTACTTAACTTGCTCCAATGCACCCATATGGCTGCCACATGCTGTACTAAGATCCCCCCCACCAACAGCACCATAAGCATTCCTACAATGACCAAGCCATTCCTCTCACCCAAACTCCCAATGCTCAAGGTTAAGTAATGTCTCACCATTCACTCCAAGTGAAAAAGCCACTTCCAAGGTAGCAGGCAAAAATGGGCAAGACCGGAAAGTGGTGCTAAGAAATACATTTATCTGTGTCATCAAAATAACTGAAACTTAACACTAACATGTTTTCATACACCCATGTGCATACCCATGTGCATCTACTTTTGTGTCAATTTTCTTTTCAAAGTGCTTCTACGAGGTGCAACCCCTGTGGCTCCAGCAGAGGCAGAGGCAGGCTGCTCACTTCCCTGCTGCGACTTGTCAGACACTTTTGGCAGACGTCCTCTGGGCTTTGGAGCCTGTAATGGCCCCGCCAAAGTCTGCTCCGCCTGCAACTATGCAGGGGCAGACTCGGCCATCGGGATCCGAGGAAGCATGTAGGGCTTTGACTGAGGTGGAGGCAACAGGGGAGAAGTGGGAGCACTTTGAGAAGAGCCCCCACTTCCATGTCCCTTCTCAGCATCATTCCTCACATGGACCACCCGCACTTCCCTGCTAGCAAGGAGCTGGAGAACACCTTGCTGCATAGCAGTGGGGTGATAAAGGCCCAAGTCTATGTTTATATCCCTCCAAGAGAGGAGGTCTATGTGCGTCTGCCATCTGTTGTCCACAGCAAGCATGTTCTCATTGGACTGGTACATTAGCTGCTCTATGCAGGTGGCCATCCTTTCCATGGAACAGCACATCGTCGCCATCACCTGCGATATGGTGCTGCTCATGTTGGAGATGGCCTCCTCCATTCTCTGAACATTTGCAGACATCGCAGCTGCAAAAGCTGCCAGAGCCTCATGCAATTGTTGCTGCCCCTCCAAGATCACCCTCTCTCTGGATAGCCCCAAAGGCTCAACACCTGCATGCAGCTCAGCAGAGCTTCGAGTGTCCTGCGCTCTCCGGCGAGGAGTGTCCACTGCTGTCCCTGTCAACTCCATCTGCTCTTGCTCACTTGTGAAGTGTGAGGCGCCAGGTGACAACACTACTCTATCTCGCACAGGAACCACGGAGGTGTGCGTATCTGTGCTGGTGCTGGGTGCGCTTGGGTCTGCTGACGGTGCACCCTCAGAGGCTGGAGGTTTCTCTGAGGAGTTGTCTTCCTTCTCTAGCTGGACAGTGTGGGGAGCACTTGATGGACCAGTGGGAGAGTAAAGAGATGATTTAGAAGTGTTATATTAAGAATGGGTAACGTTACCATTATGCACATGATGAAAATTCACTGGCTGCAGACATCAGTCACCGCATGAGTGACTGTTGTATGCCATGTGGCTGTATGAGATGTAATTCAGTCACCAGATTGCTGAGAGGTCCCCATCTCTCCGTCTCCCACCGCCAGCAGCTCTGCAACTCGAAATATCGCCAGGGCCCCCTCCTCTGCTGGAGTCAGTTGCGTGAATACTGGAGGGCCACCTCCGGTTCTCAGCCTCTCCTGCGTATTCTGGGCTCTTTTCTCCTGCAAGGAGAGAACGAAGAGAACTTTGAGTGAGAGAGATGTAATGAGTGTAAGGAGTGTTACATCTGCAGAGGGTGACTATGAGGGAGTGGGGTGCCAATGCCAAATGGCCTCCTTCTGTGTGGTGTTACTTACTATGATTGCATTAGGATGAGGGTGCGTGTCAGGGGTGGTTAGTCAGATGGGGATGTAAGTATGTGCATAGAGAGAGGGATGGGTGGACCTGGAAGGTATGTTGGTGTAAGTAATGATGTGCAGGAGTAGGCTTGGAAAGGCAGAGTGGTGGGGATGTGGTGACAGGCACATCAGGATGAAGGTGAGTGTGGCATTGCACTCACCTTTCCTGACCTCATGGGATCATTGAATCATTTCCTGCACTGGATCCACGTCCTCCTGACAACATCCCTGCTGCAGACCTCCTCTGCTATCTCCAACCAGGCCCTTTTGGTGTCTTTGGGGGACCTTTTGTGCCTATCTGCAGGGAACAGGACCTCCTTGTGTGCTTTCACTGCCTCCACCAAAATATGTAGGGATGCATCACTAAACCTGGGTGTAGCCCTCTGCCTTTGTGTATCCATCTTTTAACGTTTGGGACAGTACACAGAAGTTTGTAATTGACCTTGCACACTCCTCTAGCAACCTTCAAATGAGTTGTGTGCAAGGCTGCTTTAAATATCGGCGCTGGAAACGAGTCATCGATGACATAATCAGACCCACTCCATTTAATTGGACCGGGAAAGGCGCATGACTGCTTTAAGTGGGGCCATTAAGTTAAAGTTGCACTGAACAACGCGCTGAGCAAAACATCACGTTCCCGACCCACTACGCGGCTCGCACGCACAAAACCCAACTCAGCGGTAAAAATTCTGGCCTTTGTCTCTGCAGAAGGTACAGAGAACAACAACGAGGATGATCCCCAGCCTGAGTGCATTAATTTATCAACATAGACTTTATGTCTTGGGTTAGATTTGCTGAAGAGGTGTGTATTTAAGGGAGATATGAATTAGGTATTTAAAATGATGGGAATCAATAACATACAAGTGGATAGCTTGTTTTGGAACTGGATAGAACTCAGAACCACCCATTTAAATTGAGAAAGCAGGGAGAGATTGGATGTGTGGAAGTTTATCTTTCTCAGAGGGTGATCAAGCTGTGGAGCAGCATTCCAGAGGTAGGGCTCGATTTTGTCATTGGGGCGGGCTGGGGGGGCGTGTCAGCCGCTTTTCGTGTTATCCACCCGACTCCACTTTGATGTGGGGGAAAAATGCGATTTTCACCTAATTGGCCAATTGATTCCCAGCATGTGGGAAGCCCTGGCCCAATTAGTCTTACCATCCTGAAAGTCATCTCCGATGATGTCATCAATGCTGCTGGATTTAAGGCCTGCAAGCAGCCTTGCTTCTTCTGGAGACTACAAACTTCATGCCCATTGCTGTAAACCCTTATTTCAGCCACGATGTCCAGCAGCAGGCCAAAGTCTGTTCCACGCTTTGGTGGAGGGAGCCAGATCCAATAAGGAGGTGCTCTTCCCTTCCTCGGGGAGGAAAAAGCCTCCTCAGCAGACTAAAGCTGTGTGGATGCAAGTGGCCCAGGAGGTCAATTCAATGTCCATGTGCCGCAGAATCTGGCTGAAGTGCAGGAAGAGGTTTCATGACCTTCTGCGCACTGGAAAAGTGAGTATGAATTGCCCATCACCCTCAATCTGATCCCCATCTCCTCTCCTCACCAGCACTCAGCTTTGACAACCTCTTCCTCCACATCCCACTTGACACTGACATCCATGCACCTTTACCCATTCCCTCTCTCTCTACGGTCACATTCACCTAGCTATTCGACTATGCAGCCCTCACACTCCCTATCGCTGTGATGCTATGAAAACAACTTACAACACACAGGGAGGGCCCTTGGTCTTGCCACCTCACTCCATCTTTGTCTCCTTCTAATCATCAATGATATGGATTCTCTACACTCACTCCTTCATTCTCACTCAAACTCCACTTGTCTCCCTCATTGCAGGAAAAGAGAGCTCACAATAAGAGGGAAAGAGCGAGGACAGGAGGAGGGCCACCTCAGTAGCCCAGCTCACCCCCTGGGAGGAGGCGGCCCTGGAGATCGGGGGAGTGGAGGAGGATGAGGCGCAAGTGGGGAACGGACAGACGGGTGCATCAGAGCAAGCTGGTGACAGAATAGTTTTCCATCTCTCTCATTGACATTGCATGAGTCACTGATAATGATTCTGATGCTCTAACAGATTGACTTTTGATCATCTGCAATATTCAATGTGCATGTAACCTTGGCCTTACATCTCTGACTCTTTCCTTTACTCCCCCACAGGACCATCGGGCGCCCCCATCGCCACTGTCCAGGAGGAAGAGCCTGAGCTTCCAGACTCCTCAGAGGAAGCTCCAACCTCTGAGGGCGCAGCGTCAGCAGAATTCAGCGCACCCAGCACCAGCGCAGACACTCACAGCTCGGTGGGACCCTCGCGAGATAGTGCAGTGTTGTCACCTGGTGTATCACAGCTCACAAGTGAGCATCAGCAGATGGTGGAGACAGGGGCAGCAGTGGAGAGTGCTAGTCGGAGGGCGCAGGACTCTGCCAGCTCGGCTCAGCTGCATGTCGACCCTGTGCCTACGGGTCCATCCAGAGGAAGAGCGGTGCTGGAACTCCAGGAACAGGTGCAGGAGTCTCTGATAGGTTTTGTCTCTAGGGTAGCTGCGAGTGTGGAGCGAATGGAGGAGTCCCTCACTAGCATGAGCAGAGCCTTTGTGGAGGCATTGGCGCATGAAGGCAGTGACGTAATAAAACCCACTACGCACTTGGTTTGAGCATAAAGCAAGGCTTTAATCAACTTGTTTCAGAACATGGAGGTCTAGTTGTACTTCACTAGTTCCTTGTCTTACAAAATGTCCCTGGCGAGCTTGGGCTGACGCCCAAGTATTTATACTACTTGGACGGCGTCACCAGCTGGCCGTCCAGCGTTATTTCACGAGTAGTTTCTTGATGAATGATGAGATTTATAACATTCTTCCTGCCTAAAAGATTTGGAAGTCCGATGACTACCTCTTAGTGGATCAGGCGGACCACAAATAGCTGCAGTCTTTTAGATTTTTGTTTATGGCTAGAAGGCATGTCTCCCTGGAACGTGTCTTGGTCCCTGGGCCGCTTGATCCGTACCGGTGGATCGACAAGACCCGTGTTGCTCTGATCGCCCCAAGGGAGGCTGGGGAGATCGTGACTCTGGGTGGATCGTGACTCTGGGTGCAGGTCCCCACAGGTGCAGAACTGGCTTCAAAATGTTGGATAGCCAGGGATTGACCGGTGTCCTGGCCCCGGGTGGCCATCCCACGGGGAGCGCTCGGCACCCCGAGTGGATCCGGTGGGGCAGCTGGCAGATCTCTTGATGTCCCAGGTAGGGCGTCATCTTCGGGGGAGTGCAGAGTGTCGGCATCATCCCCGTGGGTCCCTCTATCGATTGGGTCCGTGGAACCGGCCAGACAGGGAGCCAGGTCCCGGAGCGAAACGGTGGACTCCCGGCCATCCGGGTACCGCACGTGCGCATACATGGGGTTGACGTCAGTGAGTTCTACCTCGTCGACGAGAGGATCGTTTTTAGATGATCGGACGAATCTTCGGAGCAGCACGGGGCTGGGAGCTGCCAACCATGATGGTAGAGACGTCCCATGGGTGGACGTAGAAAGGAGAGACCTGATGGAATGCAACACGTCAGGGAGCATAGTTTCCCACTGCTGGTCTGGTAGGTTGCGTGACCTCAGCGCAAGACAAACAGCGTTCCAAATGATAGCGTTGTATCTCTCAAACAGTCCGTTACTGATGGGATGGTACGGTGTCGTTTTACTTGTGGTGATTCCCCGTTGGGAGAGATAACTTTTGAGTTCGCTTGACATGAAGGAGGGACCCCAATCAGAGTGGATGAAATTGGCCGTACCGCAAAGGGAAAAGACTTGATCAAGGCATTTGATCACTGTGGAAGTAAGCATATTGGGACAGGGGAAAGCAAAGGGAAAGCATGAATATTCGTCCACCATAGTCAGTAAGTACGTGTTTCGCGTTGAGGAGGGCAATGGCCCTTTAAAGTCAATGCTGAGTCGCTGCATAGCGTGTATGAGCGAGCCATCCGATGGACGGAAGAATTGCGGTTTTAATTCCGCACAAATTCTACAGGAAGAGCACGTTCTTTTCACATCTTCCGTAGAAAATGGGAGATTTTTAGATCGCACAAAGTGCAACATACGGGTAATGCCAGGATGGCATAAGTCAGTATGAAGATCCACCAGAGTCGAAGTTGACATAGAAGAACAGCATGCCCACGTGAGGGTATCCGGGGCCACATTCTCTTTGCCGGGTCAATAATGTATGGTGTATCCAAAGGCGGCCAATTCCATCCTCCAGAGTTGTATTTTGTTATTCTTGATCTTAGTGCGTTTCCGGTTATCCAGCATAAAGGCCACGGAGCACTAAACGGTTATAAGTGTGAAATGGCGACGAGCAAGAAAATTACTCCATTTACGTACCGCTTCGATGATGGCCGTAGCGTCCTTCTCGACAGGAGGGTAATGGAGCTCGCTACCCTGCAAAGTTCTGGACAGAAATGCAACGGGTCGACCACCTTGATTCAAGGTAGCAGAGATCACCACATCCGATGCATCACACTCGACCACGAAGGGAAGATTTTCATCAATGGAACGAAGCGTGACTTTTTCCAGTTGTCGCTTGAGGAGGTTGAAAGCTGAAATAGCCATTGCTCTAATGGAAATGACTCTGCATGAAGCAGGGGCTGGATCTTGTCGGAGAAGTGGGGTATCCATTTCGCATAATAGGCGAACATGCCGAGTGCCCGACGAAGAGAGCCGAGATTCGTAGTGGAAGGGAGCTCCTGAAGTGGACGAAGTCGCTCCAGATCCGGTTTGATGACACCGTTGCCCACCCAGTAGCCAAGGATGTTGACTGATGGTACTGATTTCTCAGATTTGGACTCATTTAAGGTTAAGTTGCGACGACGGAGAATGTCAAAACATTTCTGGAGGTTGACATCATGCTCCTTCTGGTCATGACCAGCAATAGTGATATTATCCAGATATGGAAAAGTGTCCGTTAAGTTCTCCTGTTTGACTAGGCTATCCATTGCCCGTTGAAAGACGGCCACCCCATTGGTGACCCCAAATGGAAGGTGACAAAACTGGTAAAGCTGACCATTGGCCTCAAAGGCCGTATACTTCTTGTCAGAGTCCTTTAATGGCACTTGATGATATGCGCTCTTTAAATCGAAAGTTGAAAATACCCTGTAGTTGGCAAGGTTATTGACCATGTCATCGATGCGTGGTAGTGGGTAGGCATCCAGGTTGGTATACTGGTTAATAGTTTGCGAGTAATCGATGCAAAGACATTTCTTGTGTTGCTTCAGAGGATTTTTAACAACGACGACTTGAGCCGCCAGGAAGATGAATATGGCTCAATGATACCGTCAGCTAGGCGAGAGATTTCTGTCTCGATAAAGGATCAATCATCTTGGCTGAAACGTCGTGATTTAGTGACTATGGGCTTACATCGGGGGGAAAGATTGGCAAACAAGGAGGGCTCGTCGAGCGAAGCCGCCGAAAGCGCACAAAACAGTACTTTGGAAATAGTAAGCTCCGGCTTTGACCCTCCAAACTCGAAAGTGAGTCCTTTGTGTTGTTTCTGGAAATCTTGTCCCAGGAGCACATCACTGCATAGGTTCTTGAGCACCCCGAGCCGGGTGGAGAAATAAGTGCGGCCATTGAGAATAAGGTAGACAAGAAAAAGCTGGAAGAATTGGTGGTCAGTGTCGTCAGAGCCATTGCAATTTCCCTGTCCGAGGTGTCTCTGGGTGAAGAAATTCCTCCTTATTTCTGTCCTAAATGGCTTACCCCTTATCCTTAGACTGTGACCCCTGGTTCTGGACTCCCCGGCCATCAGGAACATCCTTCCTGCATCTAGTCTGTCCAGTCCTGTCAGAATTTTAAAAGTTTCAATGAGATCCCCTCTCATTCTTCTAAACTCCAGCGAGTACAAGCCCAATCGACCCAATCTCTCCTCATATGTCATTCCTGCCATCCCAGGTATCAGCCTGGTGAATCTTCGCTGAACTCCTTCCATGGCAAGAACATCCTTCCTCGGATACGGCGACCAAAACTGCACACAATACTCAAGACGTGGTCTCACCAAGGCCCTGTACAACTGCAGCAAGTCATCCTTCTACCTGTACTCAAACCCTCTCGCTACGAAGGCCAACATACCATTTGCCTTCTTAACCGCCTGCTGCACCTGCATGCTTACCTTCAGCAACTGGTGCACAAGGACACCCAGGTCTCGTTGCACTTCCCCTTTTCCCAATCTATTGCCATTCAGATAATAATCTGCCTTCCTGTTTTTGCCATCAAAGTGGATAACCTTACATTTATCCACGTTATATTGCATCTGCCATGCTTCTGCCCAATCACCCAACCTGTCCAAATTATCCTGTAGTTTCTCGGCATCCTCCTCACAGCACACACACCCACCCAGCTTTGTGTCGTCTGCAAATTTGGAGATATTACATCTAGTTCCCTTGTCTAGATCATTAATATATATTGTGAATAGCTGGGGTCCAAGGACCGATCCCTGCGGTACCACACTAGTCACTGCCTGCCACTCGGAAAAAGACCCATTTATTCCAACTCTTTGCTTTCTGTCTGCCAACCAGTTCTCTATCCAAGTCAATACCTTGCCCCCAATCCCATGTGCCTTAATTTTACACGCTAATCTCTTATGCGGGACCTTCTGAAAGCCTTCTGAAAGTCCAAATACACCATATCCACTCGTTCTCCCTTATCTATTTTACCAGTTACATCCTCAAAAAATTCCAGTAGATTAGCCAAGCATGATTTACCTTTTGTAAATCTATGTTGACTTTGTCCGATCCTGTCACTGCTTTCCAAGTGCTCTGCTATTACATCTTTTATAATGGACTCTAGCATTTCCCCCACTACCGATGTCAGGCTTACTGGTCTGTAATTCCCCGTTTTCTCTCTACCACCTTTTTTGAATAGTGGGGTAACATTAGCTACCCTCCAATCCATGGGTACTGTTCCAGATTCCATTGAATGTTGGAAGATGATCAGCAATGCATCTACTATTTTTAGGGCCACTTCCTTAAGTACCCTAAGATGTAGATTATCAGGCCCTGGGGATTTATCGGCCTTCAATCCCATCAATTTCTTTGGAAATTGGGGATTGAAGGCCGATAAATTTGGAGACAGACTTTGGGGAAAAACAGCTGTGATGGCAGGAGGGGCAGTTTTACCCTTGACAGCTGTAACCTTAGTAGTGGTTCTTAGGGAAGGAGCAGTTTTATAGATTGCAGCTGTAACCTTAGTAGTGGCTCTTGGGGGAGGAGCATTTTTATAGATAGTAGCTGCAAAACTAACAGGAGCTCTCGACCGGTATACCTTAGAAAAGTGGCCTTTCTTACTAACAGCAGCTCTTGACTGACATACCTTAGAAAAGTGACCTTTCCTGCTGCAATGATTGCAGGTCGCGTTACGAGCAGGATAAAATTTCCTATAATGGAACACATCTCCACAGAAGAAACACTTCCTTCCAGATTGCCAAGATGCCGCTAGGGCAGGGTCGTCATCAGTGTGGGTTTCTAGGGTAGGGTTGTCATCAGCCGGGTTGGAGTCGTCATCCGTGAGGGCTTCCGCCCGAGGCTTATCGAAAGAGTCACTAAAAGTGATAGCAGCAGCCCGTGCACATGGTGAAAGATATGTGTCTGCATTCCTTTTTGCTAAGTCCAGAGAACATGCCTGGTCATAGGCAGCCTGTAACTTGAGGGTTTTATTCTCCAACAGACGCTGACGTATGAATGGAGACACAATCCCATTAATAAAGGAATCATGAATTAACTCCTCCTGGTACTGCTCAGCTGAAACATCTTTAAGATTACAATCCTTGCTGAGCCTGCGAAGTTTCTGAAGGAATTCGTCAAGTGATTCCCCGGGTTGTTGTCGAGTTGTGGCCAGTAGATGCCGAGCAAAAATTTAATTTGGGGACTTGACATATAGCTGCTGTAGTATTTGGATAGTGGTGTCATAGTCTACACAGTCTTCGATATAACTAAACACATGAGGGGATACATAATTAGCAAGTATCTCTAATTTATCAGGAACATTTTCACCACACACCCTGAGGAAGTTGCTGAAAGTACAATACCAGTGTTTCCATACCTTAGCAGCTGTAAGTGAATTCGGATCCAGGTCGAGATGGGCGTGTCTGAGTAGTTTGTCCATGATGGATCGATTACTTGTCTGAGTTCCCTTCTACAGTTCGAGTCGTAGCTGGCTGTTCCCGAAATCACCAAAAGTGTGGAGTCGATATCAAGTTGATTAAATTGACGTAATAAAACTCACTATGCACTTAGTTTGAGCATAAAGCAAGGCTTCAATCAACTTGTTTCAGAACATGGAGGTCTAGTTGTACTTCACTAGTTCCTTTTCTTACAAAATGTCATTGGAAAGCTGGGGCCAACGCCCGAGTATTTATACTCCTTGGACGGCGCCACCAGCTGGCCGTCCAGCATATTTCACGAGTAGTTTCTTGATGAATGATGAGATTTATACCAGGCAGCACCACAGAAAGGATGGCAACCTCCGTGGAAAGGCTGGCTACGGCCATGGAGGCAGTAAGTTGCCGGAGTGAGGAAAACATGGTGAGTGTTCAGAATAGACTGACATCTCTGGAGGAGCGATGGTCAGCTATTGAACAGAGAAACCAGAGCTTCATGGAAGTCCTTCTGAGTAGGACTGCCAGTGCAGATACGGGTCCCCATGGTCCCCCTGATGTGCAGCAATGTGCTCTCAAACCACTTGCAAGCGCTGAGGGGGACCTGACCCATGAGAGGTGTACTGTCCGTGTGTAGATAAAGACACTGAAGACAGGAGTTGGTTCATAGGTATTTACTAAACAAGTCTGGGGGGGGTTTCTAAAGGATATACACAATACACAGGCAATTACCGGCATTACGCACACCTGGGGCTCTTAAAGGCACATACACCATAATTGCTCTTAAAGGCACATACACCACAATTCCTCCCCTTCTAGCTAACTAGTACATCATATTTTAAGTAATTATTAATTACATGTTATATGCAAAATAATATACATTGCTGTATTAATTAATTATAAGTTAGTCTCTCAGGAGGCGTCCTGACTCGGTCCGGATAACGCCTCGGGGGTGTAGTAGTTTCTGGTGGTGTAGTAGGTTCTTCTGGCAAGGCTGATTCGGCTTGAAGGCCAGTGTCGGGTTCATCGGGCTCCAGTATCACCGGATCGGAGGTAGATATGGGTATCTCTACTTCATCGTTAGATGTATAGAGTGGTGGTGTAGGTTGTCCCTTTTCGGATGACTTGATGATTTGGTCAGCATGGCGCCTTATTATGCTGTCTCCGATGTCCACGGTATACATCAGTGGTCCTAATCGTGTGCAGATAGTTCCAGGCTGCCATTTCTCGGTACGGTAGTCCCAGGCCAAAACCGGTTGGCCTATCTGGAAGGCCCTAGTTGGCCTTTCATTCATGCCCTGAAACTGCCGGTTCTCCACGTCCCTTCGGATGTTGGGCTTGACCAAATCCAGCCGGCATCTTAGGTTTCTATTGTAGAACATCATGGCGGGAGTTTGGTTAGTAACCATATGCGTTGCATTCCTATATGCAAATAAGAAGTTATCCACCGTGTGCTGAAGTTTTATGTCTTCATTACCCATGGCCTTGATGGCCTTCTTGAAGGTCTGGACAAACCTTTCAGCCAATCCATTGGTGGCGGGATGGTATGGGGCAGACGTGTAGTGCTTTACCCCATTGTTCTTTAAGAACTTTCTGAATTCTTCGGACACAAATTGCGGTCCATTATCAGAACATATCTGCTCCGGCAGCCCATTCCTGGCAAATATGGTCCTTAATACTGTGATGGTTTTTTCTGTGGTGGTGGAGGACATCTTTATTACCTCCGGCCACTTGGAGTGTGCATCAACTGCGATTAAGAACATTGAGTCCATAAATGGACCAGCAAAGTCGATGTGCACCCTTTGCCAGGGAGAGGAGGGCCACTCCCATGGATGTAGAGGGGCCTGTGGCGGAGCATTTTGGACCTTCTGGCATCCTAAGCAGCTCTTGGTCATGTCTTCGATGTCTCCATCGATACCTGGCCACCATACAAACGCCCTAGCTAGGTTCTTCATTTTCACTCCACCCAGATGCCCCTCATGAAGCTCCTTTAGCACTTTATCCTGGAGTTTGGGTGGAATCACCACTCTGGATCCACACATCAAGGTTCCTCGGCACACTGACAGCTGTTCTCTTCTTTGCGAGAATGCTGGCAACAGTGGTTCGCCATGTGCTGGCCATCCCTTCACTGTTAAATCGTAGACCCGTGAGAGAGTAGGGTCATTTCTTGTCTCCCTTTCAATGGCAGAATTTGTCACCGGTAGACATTCCACTATGGTAGAGTGGAATATCTCTACTGGGTCTACTGTAGGTGCCTCTTCTATCGTTGGCAACGGTAGGCGTGATAAACCGTCAGCATTCCCATGCTGTTTTGACCCTTTGTATTCAATGTTGTATTGGTGTGCCCCTAGAAAAAGGGACCACCTTTTTTAGGGTTGAATATGGAGATGAGGGGTTGATGGTCAGTCAGCAAGGTAAATTTTTGTCCGTGTAGGTAATGGTTGAATTTCTTCACTCCCCATACCAGGCTGAGTGCTTCCCTGTCTATCTGGGCATAGTTACGCTCAGCTGAGTTCAATGAGCGTGACGCAAAAGCTATCGGCCGTTCCGAGCCATCAGGGAATCTATGGGACAATACCGCTCCTATGCCGTAAGGGGATGCATCGCACGCCAGTCTGATTGGTAGTGATGGGTTGTAATGAGCCAAAATTTTCTCGGATGTGATTAAGTCTTTACATTTATGGAAGGCACGTTTACAGTCTTCGTTCCATTTCCAAATCACTCCTGTCTGTAGAAGTTCATTAAGAGGGTGTAGAATAGTTGATAAGTTCGGTAAAAATTTATGATAGTAATTTATTAATCCCAGGAATGACCTTAATTGTGAAACATTTTCAGGTGCTGGGGCTTTTATAACTGCTTCAATTTTTTCAGGTGACTTATGCAACCCTTCCTTGTTAATTATGTGGCCACAATATGATATCTGATTTTGGAAAAATTCGCACTTGGGGCGATTTGCACGTAGGCCCCGTTCTTTCAGCCGAGTGAGCACCTGCTCCAAATTGGCAAGGTGCTCGTTGTCGTTTTCTCCTGTTATAAGGATGTCGTCTAGGTAGCATTGAGTCCCCGGAATCCCTTGCAGGACTTGCTCCATAGCTCTTTGCCAGATAGCTGGAGCTGATGCTATTCCAAAAACCAGTCGATTGTACTGGTACAGGCCTTTATGTGTGTTTATTGTGAGATACTTTTTAGAGGTCTCCTCAACCTCCATCTGTAGATATGCCTGTGCCAAGTCAATTTTTGTGAAACGTTTCCCTCCGGATAGTGAGGCGAAAATATCTTCTATCCTCGGAAGAGGATACTGTACCGTGTGAAGGACCAGGTTTACAGTCACCTTAAAGTCCCCACAGATGCAAATTTTTTTCTGTTCCTCAGAGTTATTTTTCAATGTTTTTTTCATGACTGGAACGATGGGTGTTGCCCATTCGCTCCAATCTATTTTGGATAATACGCCTGCCTTTTCCAAATTCTTCAGCTCTGCCTCGACTGCCGGACGTATTGCGTATGGCACCGGTCTTGCCTTAAAAAATTTTGGAATTGCTGCATCGTCCACTTTTATTGAGGCGGTGATGCCTTTCAAGGTTCCTAGTTTCTCTTGAAACACTTCTTTGGCGTTGGCCAAGATGTCTTTTAATCGTTCAGGTATGATGTCATCATCGTTTTTTTCCTTACTGGTCACCGTCAGTGCCTGAATGGAGTGCCAGTCTAAACGTATCTTCCTTATCCATTCACGTCCCAACAACGGTGGACCACCATCTTGTAGAATGTATAAATACAACTTTTGTATTTCTTTGCCATTGTATACCACAGGCACCCTTATTTTTCCTTTGGGGTAGACTTTCTGCCCCGTATATGTTTTTAAGATAATGGATGTGTCTTTTAGAGGTATATGCGAAAATAGCCTCTCGTAATCTCGTCGATTTATTACGGTTAGAGCTGATCCTGTATCTAGCTCCATTTTAATTGGGGACCCTGCTATTGTGAGGGTAACCCAAATGGTTTGGTAATCCTCTTTGGCAAGTACATTATGTAATTTGAGACAGCTTAGTCTCTTGTTTCCGGAGTCACTATCGCTATTCTGGTCTTCGGAGCTATTGTCCGTCATCATTTGTACCTTCCTGTACTTTTCTTTATTGATTTTTTGTTTTCTGTCAGTGGATTTATTTTGTCCAGATTGGCATACCCGTGCAATGTGTCCAATCTTACCACATTGCCTGCATGCTTTGCCCTTGAACCAGCAGTCCCTCTGGTTATGGGTGGATCTGCCGCAGCGATAACATCTTCCGAACTCCTGTGTCATTTTATGGGTGCCGAAGTCTTGTGTCTCTTGTTGTATCTCTGCTGCTCCTTTTGCTGCTGCTTCGTATGATACAGCCATACTGAAAGCTTTGTCCAATGTTAAATCTTTTTCAGAAAGCAGTCTTTTTTGTGTTCCTTCACTTAAGAGACCGCAAACAAATTTGTCTCGAAGATAATCCGATAGTCCTGCTCCGAATTGGCAGTACTTTGATAGCTTTCTTAATTCGGTTAGGTAATCAGCGTTACTTTCATTCTTGTGTTGATTTCTCTTGAAGAACTTGAATCGTTCCGCTATCAGCAGCGGTGTTGGGTTTAAATGCTCCTGCAGGGTATCAACAATTTCTTTAAAAGTCTTGTCCTTTGGTTTGGCCGGAGTGATTAAATTTTGTAACAGCCCGTATGTCTTCGCGCCCATTAAGTTCAGAAGTACTGAAGCTTTTTTTTCATCTGTTATTCCATTTGCAGTGCAATAAACCTCTACTCTTTCCACGTATGTGGTCCAATCTTCTATTTCGCCATCAAAAGCCTCAATATTACCAGATTTAGGCATTTCAGAAAAGATATGGCGCTTCCCGCGCTTTTTTTCTTCTTCTCTCTCTGTAGCAACGACATGGCGCTTCCCGCGCTTTCCCGCCGCTGCTACCAATAACAACGCTGTTTTACTGTGGTTTCCGTTTATTCACTGTTGGAGACTCGTTCCCGACGGAGGTCTAAACGCTGACCTGCTTGCCGCGCCGGCCGTCTCTCGAGTGCACCCTCCCAGTCCGTTATTGCTTGCCTCCGATTTCGCTGCCTGTCTCAGCTGTAGAGCCCGCCGCTGGAGCTCCAGCCTGACGCCCAGGAAGGATTAGCGCAGTACCTGTCACCAGCTTGGCCAGCTGGTGAAACCACAGTTTCTCTTACTTCCTTGAGTCTTCTGGATGCTGGAGGAATCGATGTCCTTGAGGTGCTGCCGAATTGCAGGTAAGTTCGTTTCCACTTCATCGCCACTGTAGTGTCCGTGTGTAGATAAAGACACTGAAGACAGGAGTTGGTTCATAGGTATTTACTGAGCAAGTCTGGGGGGCGGGGGGTTTCTAAAGGATATACACAATACACAGGCTTATATAGCCCAAGTGGCAATTACCGGCATTACGCACACCTGGGGCTCTTAAAGGCACATACACCATAATTGCTCTTAAAGGCACATACACCACAAGAGGGAATTTGGTGGCAGATAGCAAGGAAGTGGAGGCTCCTCACCAAGCGCTTATACTTCCATGCCACTACAGAGCCCTCAGTCAGAGCCCCACCAGAGTCCCCAGTCAACTGTGATCGGCGTCTCAACCCCTGCACAGCCGCAGGAGCAGCAGACTGTTGACGAGCCCTCACAAGCTCGCTACCCCAGAGGTAAGTGGTTGGTTGGTGATTATTTCTCTCTTTTTTAAACTTTAACTCTGTGGTTTATAGTTACTAAGGTCTCTCTGGTGTAGCGGGGACTGTTGGTAAACCAGTTAACTGTAGTGTAATTAGTGGGATTGATTGATTTAATTTAAATTCAATTAATTAAAGGGTAAGTCATGGCAGGATAGCCGGGCCACGTGATATGCTCCTCCTGCGATATGTGGGAAATCAGGGACACTTCCTGTGTCCCTGACAACTACATGTGCAAGAAGTGCATCCAGCTGCAGCTACTGACAGACCGCATTGTGGCACTGGAGCTGTGATTGGATGCATACTGGAGCATTCACGATGCTCAGGACATCATGAATAGCACATTTACAGAGTTGGACACCGCAGGTAGAGGTTGGACAGGAAGAAAGGGAACGGGTGACCAACAGGCAGAGTACTAGGTGCAGGCAGGTAGTGCAGGGGTCCCCTGTGGCCATCCCCCTCTCCAACAGATACACCACTTTGGGTGCTGTTGGGGGGGATGGCTTATCAGAGGAAGGCAGCAGCAGCCAACTTCCTGGCACCAGGGGTGGCTCTGCTGCACAGAATGGGAGGAAAAAGAGGGGTATAGCTATAGTAATAGGGGATTCTATTGTAAGGGGAATAGATAGGTGTTTCTGCGGCCACAAATGAGACTCCAGGATGGTGTGTTGCCTCCCTGGTGCAAGGGTCATGGATGTCTCCGAGCGGCTGCAGAACATCTTGGAAGGGGAGGGTGAACAGCCAGTTGTCGTGGTGCATATAGGCACCAACAATATAGGTAAAAAGCGGGATGAGGTCCTAAAAGCAGAATATAGGGAGTTAGGAGATAAATTAAAAAACAGGACCTCAAAGGTAGTAATATCAGGATTGCTACCAGTGCCACGTGCTAGTCAGAGTAGAAATAGAAGGATACTTCAGATGAATACGTGGCTAGATGAATGGTGCCAGGGGGAGGGATTCAAGTTCCTGGGACATTGGAACCGGCTCTGGGGGAGGTGGGACCAGTTCAAACCGGACGGGTTGCACCTGGGCAGGGCTGGAACCGATGTCCTAGGGGGAGTGTTTGCTAGTGCTGTGGGGGAGGGTTTAAACTAAAATGGCAGGTGGTTGGGAACCTGAGCAGGGAGACAGAAGAAAGGGAAACAAGGATAAAAGCAAAAGATAGGAAGGAGAAAAACAAAAGTGGCAGTCAGAGAAATCAATGGTTTAAATCAAACATGGCCACAGTAAATAATAATTCTAAGAGCATTAAAAAAACAAGCCTGAAGGCTTTGTGTCTTAATGCAAGGAGCATTTGTAATAAGGTGGATGAATTGGCTGCGCAAAGAGGTAAACGAATACGATTTGGTTGGGATTACGGAAACGTGGCTCAAGGATGGCCAAGACTGGGAACTCAACATCCAGGGGTATTCGATATTCAGGAAAGATAGGCAAAAAGGAAAGGGAGGTGGGGTAGCATTACTGGTTAAAGAAGGGATTAACACAATTGTAATGAAGGATATTAGCTCTGATGATGTGGAATCTGTATGGGTAGGATTGAGAAATACTAAGGGGAAAAAAACATTAGTGGGAGTGGTATATAGACCTCCAAACAGTAAGGCGGAGGTTGGGGATGGCATTAAAAGGGAAATTAAAGAAGCGTGCAATAAGGGCACAGCAGTCATCATGGGTGACTTTAATCTACATATAGATTGGGCCAACCAAATTAGTAACAATACTGTGGAGGAGGAATTCCTGGAGTGTTTACGGGATGGTTTCCTGGACCAATATGTCGAGGAACCAACCAGATATCAGGCCATCTTAGACTGGGTATTATGTAACGAGAAAGGATTAATTAGCAATCTTGTTGTACGAGGCCCCTTGGGTCGGAGCGATAATAATATGATCGAATTCTTCATTAAGATGGAGAATGAAGTAGTTGACTCAGAGACTAGGGTCCTCAATTTAAATAAAGGAACCAACGATGGTCTGAGGAGCGAGTTGGGTAGGATTGATTGGGGAATGGCACTCAAAGGGTTGACGGTGGATAGGCAATGGCAAACATTCAAAGACCGAATGGATGAGCTACAGAATTTGTTCATCCCAGTTTGGCATAAAAATAAGTCAAAAAAGGTGACTCAACCATGGCTAACAAGGGAAATTAGGGATAGCATAAGATCCAAGGAGAGGACATATAAATTGGCCAGAAAAAGCAATAATCCTGAGGATTGGGAGCAGTTTAGGATTCAACAAAGGAGGACAAAGGGATTAATTAAGAAAGGGAAAATAGAATATGAGAGTAAGCTTGCAGGGAACATAAAAACTGACTGTAAAAGCTTTTATAGATATGTGAAGAGAAAAAGATTGGTGAAGTCAAGCGTAGGTCCCTTGCAGTCAGAATCAGGGGAATTTATAATGGGGAACAAAGAAATGGCAGACCAACTAAATACATATTTTGGTTCTGTCTTCACAAAGGAGGACACAAATAACCTCCCAGAGATGCCGGGGAACATAGGGTCTGATGAAAGGGAGGAACTGAAAGAAATCAGTATTTGTAGGGAAATGGTGTTAGGAAAATTGATGGGACTGAAGGCCGATAAATCCCCAGGGCCTGATAATCTACATCCCAGGGTACTTAAGGAAGTGGCCCTAGAAATAGTAGATGCATTGCTGGTCATCTTGCAGAACTCGATAGACTCTGGAACAGTACCCATGGATTGGAGGGTAGCTAATGTTACCCCACTATTCAAAAAAGGTGGTAGAGAAAAAGCAGGGAATTACAGACCGGTAAGCCTGACATCGGTAGTGGGGAAAATGCTAGAGTCCATTATAAAAGATGTAATAGCAGAGCACTTGGAAAGCAGTGACAGGATCGGAAAAAGTCAACATGGATTTACAAAAGGTAAATCGTGCTTGACTAATCTACTGGAATTTTTTGAGGATGTAACTGGTAAAATAGATAAGGGAGAACCAGTGGATGTGGTATATTTGGACTTTCAGAAGGCTTTCGGTAAGGTCCCACATAAGAGATTAGCATGCAAAATTAAGGCACATGGGATTGGGGGCAAGGTATTGACTTGGATAGAGAACTGGTTGGCGGACAGAAAGCAAAGAGTTGGAATAAACGGGTCGTTTTCCGAGTGGCAGGCAGTGACTAGTGGGGTACCGCAAGGACTGGTCCTAGGACCCCAGCTGTTCACAATATATATTCATGATCTGGACGAGGGAATTGGATGTAGTATCTCCAAATTTGTAGACGACACAAAGCTGGGTGGGAGGGTATGCTGTGAGGAGGTGGTCGTGAAACTCCAGTACGATTTGGACAGGTTGGGTGATTGGGCAGAAACATGGCAAATGCACTATAATGTGGATAAATGTGAGGTTATCCACTTTGGTGGCAAAAACAGGAAGGCAGATTATTATTTGAATGGCAATAGATTGGGAGAAGGGGAAGTGCAAAGAGACCTGGGTGTTCTTGTGCACCAGTCGCTGAAGGTAAGCATGCAGGTGCAGCAGGTGGTTAAGAAGGCAAATGGTATGTTGGCCTTCGTAGCAAGAGGGTTCGAGTACAGGAACAAGGATGTCTTGCTAGTTGTACAGGGCCTTGGTGAGACCGCACCTTGAGTATTGTGCGCAGTTTTGGTCGCCTTACCTGAGGAAGGACGTTCTTGCCATGGAAGGAGTGCAGCGAAGATTCACCAGGCTGATACCTGGGATGGCAGGAATGATGTATGAGAAGAGATTGTGTCGATTGGGCTTATACTCACTGGAGTTTAGAAGATTGAGAGGGGATCTCATCGAAACCTATAAAATTCTGTCAGGCCTGGACAGACTAGATGCAGGAAGGATGTTTCTGATGGCCGGGGAGTCCAGAACCTGGGGTCATAGTCTAAGGATAAGGGGTAAGCCATTTAGGACTGAAATGAGGAGGAATTTCTTCACCCAGAGAGTGGTGAACCTGTGGAATTCTCTGCCACAGAGGGCGGTGGAGGCCAGTTCATTAAATATATTCAAAAAAGAGTTGAATATATTTCTTAAGGCTAAAGGGATCAAGGGATATGGGGAGAAGGCAGGGACAGGGTACTGAATTTGGATGATCAGCCATGATCTCATTGAATGGCGGAGCAGGCTCGAAGGGCCGAATGGCCTACTCCTGCTCCTATCTTCTATGTTTCTATATTTCTATGTAGGACACCCGCCAAAGGCGTTGAGGCAGGAGCAGCAACAAAGTGAGCAAGGGGCCTCCACATCTGCTGAAGCCACAGGGGAAGCACCACGTATGAGCACGCGTAAAAGAAAGATAATGCACAAGTAGTCACAAGGGTAATCACTTGGGTGTAATTTTGTGTTTATTTTTAACATGCCATCAGTTGCATATTGTCATAAAAAATACTTTTGGGAAACTGTTGCCGTTGTGGCATCTGTCATTTCGCAAATGGGACTTCCACATTGAGGGCTTAGGGCAACTTGCAATTGTCAGTATGGCGGTCAGAGTGATAGGAATCCGCAGACTCTTGGTCATTGCCGATGGTCTGATAAGAAGCTGCAAGGCAAAAGTGTTTGATTGTGCAGGCTAAGCAAATCTGGCTAAGTGCCTCCCTTGCATCCCAGGCAGCAACGTGATCGCGTGCTGGCACCTTCTGGCCTGTGCAGCTTCAGGTGGGTGAGCAGCAGCTTGGCACTCCTGTTGATGCTGCTGCTGTTGGTGGTGCTGTTGTTCATGGTTCTGCTGCTGCTACAGCTGGTCTTCATCCGAATCTGATGTCCAAGAGGAAAGGAAATAAATGGTTCCCATGCTTCTGGTATATCCCTCAGTTGAGGAAGTGCTCAGTCAAGGTGGGGAGAGGGGTTTCCCAGGAGGTCACACTGGGGATGGGTGTCAGTCTCCAAACTTCCAGAACAATGAGTAGGCCTGTTAAAAGTTCCCCCAGACCTGAGACAACATAGTTCTGCCACCTGCAAATGAAGATTGCTGAAAACTCCATTTTAATGGTGGAGCTGCAGCTGTTGGTAAGCAATCTACTTGTGCTGCCACCAGGTTTCACTGGCGTGTTTCAGAGGAGGTGTGAAACGCATGGGAAAAGTGTTAAAATCAGAAAGGCCTCTCAAAATGGGATTATAGAGGCACTTAACTGGTTGTTAAGGGCCTTAAGGGCCTATCCCGCCTCTTGGAGGTGGGATGGAGACGGGGTCAGAAAACTCGCATGTGGGAAAATTGCTCGGAGGCAGGATCGGGCCCACCCGCCAGTTTTTGCGATTTTAACACCTCACACGCCTCCATTCCCGCCTCCTCGGGCCTGGTAAAATCGAGCCTGTAGTCCTTCAGGAAGGTGTTGGATGTAAGATCACAGCAGAGAGAAAATATGATTCTGGATAAAAACCTATAGATTAGAGCCTCCTGGACTTGCCCGATTGAGCTTGAGGCGTCGCAAAGAAATTTTTGACAACGGATTGTAGAATTGGCTACAGGTCTCTGTGTTTTTATTTGCCTCTCCCAGAAGGTGAGGGTTGGGGGGAAAGAAGGGTGGGGACATGGGGATGAGTCCAGTAAGAAGTGGCTTGCTTTGGGCCAGATAGCTTTTTCTCACCTTGAGTATATAACATAACAATAACAATGCAAATATGTATACATATGCAAGGTTGAGCTGGATGAAAGATTGCACCACTCCATAAGAAACAGCTATTTTTGTTTGCAAAAGTTTATTCAACATATTATATATGTTGGCACGGTGGCATAGTGGTTAGCACTGTTGCCTCACAACGCCAGGGACCCGGGTTCGAATCCGGCCTCGGGTGACTGTCTGTGTGGAGTTTGCACATTCTCCCCGTGTTTGCGTGGGCTTCCTCCGGATGCTCCGGTTTCCTCCCACAGTCCAAAGATGTGCGGGTTAGGTTGATTGGCTATGGTAAATTGACCCTTAGTGTTAGGGGGATTAAATACGTGGGGTTATGGGGATAGGGTGGGATATGTGTTGGTGTAGTGGTTACGGGGATCGGGTGGGATATGTGTCGGTGCAGGCTCGATGGGCCGAAATGGCCTCTATCTGCACTGTGGGGTTTCTGTGATTCTGTGATATATATAATATATATTTTCCTAACAAGAGTTGGTTAGTTAAGGTTGGGTAAACCAATATCTTGTTCAGCTCACGGTAAACCCCTGTGATTTACATTGATGCACTTATTGGCCCAGTAATTCTGGGCACAACGCGTGAGTACGGACGGGGTACTCACGCGTGTGCCCGGAGGAATTGCCGGTTTTCAGCATGCACAACGCATGCGCTGAAAACCGGCATTTCCTGTCCTCTGACCCAAGGGGTTAAGAGGCAGAACGCACGCGACTGCACAGGCAGTGCGTGCGCAGTAAAATTCCTTTTTTTTCCCCCAGAGTTGCGCGCGTGTAAAGGCCTCCGGTCTTTACGCGTGGAAAAACAAGACATAAGTATTTAGTTTTTCAGGTAAGTGGACTTTTAGTACAATGTAGACATTTTTTTCCCACAGGTTTGTTATTTTTAAAGAATTTACAGGATGGTAAGTTTAGTTTTAGAACCTACTTTTTAAAAATTAATTTTTTTCAAAAAATTGATTAATTGTTTAAAACATTTTTAAAACTTATTTATAGTTATTATAATCAGTGGGATGTTTTTTAAAATTTTATTTAAAGTTGAAGTAGTGTTTTGGCAGCCCATACTTTTCATAAGTTTGACAGCTTTTACTGTCAAACTCATGAATGAGTTTCCCCTCCCCTGATTGGCTGCACAGTGCTCACCTGATCCCAGCCAGCACATCGCACTAACTACGCCGCTGGATCAGGTAAGCACATCACGCCGACATCTGAACCGGGCCAGTGACAGGAAATGCAAGCAGGCCCGGGCTTCAGATGTCGGCGCGCAGGGTGAGTGCACATCGGGGGCTTGCACACGCGGCAAGCCCCCGATCCTAATTTCAGGGCCAATATCAATTTAAATCATCAAAGCAATCTAACCTAGGATCAAAGGACCACCTCTGAACTTTCGATAAGCAGTTATTGTCTGAATTCTAATTATAAATGGAACAAACAAAATCCACAAATTTTTAATAGTCACTCAACCATGAGGAAAATAGGATGGAGCCAGTGTGGATAGACAGCTTTAGAACCAGGGTGGGTCATGGTTCAAGATCTATGCCACCTGTAATTTGGCACCTCCATGTGTAATCATGACCGTTCAGGTAGAGTGACCCAAAACTGCCCCTTCAATTGCAACTAATTTTCTCAAAGTGCAGGTGCTGAACGCAGGAGGATATGATCATTTTGTTATGTTCTCAAAGGAAGTAGGACTCCACAAACAAAGTTTGGGATATTCCCATGAGATGCGGACTTGGTTAGATGTGCTGATTTAAATCTGTTCCATGTTACTACACAAACAGGGCTCCAGATTATTATAGTGATACAGAACCTACATACATAAAGTGATTATAAAAGGCATGAGGGAAGCAAAGCTATATTCAGGTTAATATCAGTTGTCCCCTCACTTCTTAACACTTCAAATGTTTCCAAAATTTCAATAGTGTGTGAACTGTAAAAGAAAGCAGCCAAAGAACCACCTGCAAATCTACTCTAACACCCCTATCTGTGAATGTTTGGTAAACTTCAACAAAGTCACACATTCTTTCCAGACATTGGTATTATTATAGTTTTCGCCTAAGAAAGCACGGATGAGAGAAAACTAGGGCTCCCAGTAATAATAGGTCAATTTATTCCTCCCAACTAAAATTTCCAAGTTAAAAGACACATAACGGATGTTCTTTCAGTAAAGCTTTCATTAGTCATTTTATGAAGGATTTCAAAACAACGTTTACTGTGATCCTGATCCAGAGAAAAGGGTACTTGTGATAAGGTGGTCAGATAACCTTCAGCAGAGTCTACAAGAGGCATTAACCTAACCACTGAAGACTCATGATCAGTTGGTACCTACACACAGCTCAATTAGGCTAAAAGCTATCATAAAGCATTAATGTCCATTTCCTTCATTTACAGCATCTGTGAAGAAGGCTGAGGCTGACAGCAATGCAAACAGAGCCTTTTTTTCACTTTCACAGTCACTTTTATCCTACATCTGTAGAATTATTGGAGAATGAAAGAGAGCAGAAAATGAGATGGCTGTTCAAAGTGGGTGGTCTTGCTTTTCCCATCTAGTTAAAGAAAGGAAAAGATCTGAGCACAATGTGCTTTGTAAAACAATACCTGCTTGAATATCCCTCCATCTCTCCCCCCTTTTTTCTAAATTGGTTTCCATGCACAAGCATAAGGGCTTTTTGCCTTTATACACTTTCATTAATGTTCATCACTTACTCGCATGTTCAAGTAAAGATCCAATAAGAGAGAATTGATTTGAGTATTCATTGCCCTATTTTCTACATTATCACCTTTCTTTTCAGCCGTTGGCTTTCTTTATGATTAATAGCACATCTGGGTTCAATTAGGATTAGCAATGATGCAAACGAAAGTGTAGAGCTACAGCTTCAGTTACATTAGTTTGGTGCCGTGCTGCTGGATCCCAACGGATGGGTCTCCCACTGCCGGCGGCAAGCCCAAAGTAAACCTGCCAGATTGGCTATGGCCAGCTGCTGGGAAGATCTAGCTGCTGACCTCAGCTAAGGCTATTTCGTCAGGCGAGTGGGTCAATAATCAGAGGGCCATAGATTTAAAATCATTGGCAAAAGATCTGGAGGGGCGATGAGGAGAAATTTTTTCACTCAGAGTTGTCGGGATCTGGAACGCTCCACCTAAAAAGGTGGTGGAAACTGATTCCATAAATAATTTTCAAAGGGAGTTGGATGGGTCCTTGAGGATGAGGAACTTACAGGGTTACGGACAAAACGCAGGGATGTGGGACTAAGCACGACTGCTCTTTCAGAGAGCCGGCACAGGCATGACGGGCCGAATGGCCCCCTTCTGCGCTGTAAGTTTTTATGATTCTGACCCAGATTTTCCGGGGCCTATGATGGCGTACGCACAGTGGGCCTGATTTTTGGCTTGTGTGGGAAATGGTCGGGTTTCCCCGAATGTGGGGTTTCTGACACACAAAAAAATGTGTCAGCCAGCTCCACGCAAATTTCCCTCAAGTGGCCAATTAATTCCCAGCATGTGGGCAGCCTTGCTAATTGTCCAATTCGTGTCAGAAAGCCCCACAGTATGATGTCATCATTCGTGGTGCTTTCAAAGAGTCCAGCAAGCTTCTCCACCTCTGCAGGCTTCTCAGCCACTCTTGCACAATGGCAGAGGAGCCTGCACCAGCTGCTGCCAGCGGCAGAGGCCGAGCTGCGACCAAATTCAACGAGACGTCATTGCAGGCCTTGGTGGATGGGGTAAGGGCCCACAGGGAGGTCCTCTACCCTTGCTCAGGGAGGAAGAGGCCGCCCAAAGAGTCCACAGCTGCCTGGATGGAGGTGGCAGCAGAGGTAAACTCTCTGGGTGTCACCCGTCGCACCTGGCTGCAGTGCAGGAAGCACTTCCATGACCTTCACCGCACAGGGAAAGTAAGTATGAAGTTTCCATCACCCTCAACCTCATCCCCATTGCCTTTCCCCAACAGCACTCAGCTTCAGCAATCTCTTCTTCCACATCCCACTTCACAGTCACATCCATGCACCCTTACCCATTCCGTCTCTCTCTATGCTCACATTCACATAACTATTCCACCATCCAGTTTTGTAAATAGTTTTAATGCCATCATTTTCCTGTACATAAAAAATCTGGTGCCAGCTGCTGCAGTTATGGCGTCTGTCATTTGGCGAATGGGGATGTCACATAGAGGCCTTAGGATAACTTGCAGATGACTGCAAGCTGGTCAAAGTTGTTGGAAAGTGCAGGCATGGGCCACTGTCCATGGTCAGTTAAGAAGCAGTGAGGCTGCACTGTTTGATGTACCAGGCTACGCAAATCTGCCCAGGATGAGTGCGTTCCTTGCATTCCGCCCAGCAATGTTCTCGCGCGCTGGTGCCGCTGGTTGGTGGGCCTCTGCAGGATGCTTGTTTCTGTCCTCCTCCTCCTCCCCCTCCTCAGCATCATCCTCATCCGAGGCGGCTCTGTGAGGAGCCTCTCGGTCCTGCGGATTCGGCAAGCCACGACGCTGTGCCATGTTGTGAAGCACACAGCATACCACTACAATTTTGAAGAGCCTGGCTGATGAGTACTGTAGGGCTCCACCTGATCTATCGAGGCATCTGAAGCGCATCTTCAGCAATCTGATGGTTTGCTCGATAATGCATCTGGTGGTAATGTGGCTGGAGTTGTAGCGCTCCTCAGCTTCGCTGGCTGGTCTCCTCAATGGCGTCATTAGCCAAGAGCGCAGGAGATATCCCTTGTCTCCAAGTAGCCATCCTTGAAGTTCGTTAGGCGGACTGAATAGCGGAGGCACAGTAGACTGGCGCAGTATGAAGGAGTCAAGGCAGCTGTCAGGGAACCTAGCACAAACATGCAAAATCACCTTCTTGTGGTCACACACCAGCTGAACGTTAAGGGAGTGGAAGCCCTTGCGGTTGACAAAAACTCCTGGATCGTGGTGGGGTGCCCTAAGGGCCACATGTGTGCAGTCAATGACGCCCTGCACCCTTGGAAAGTCTGCCAGCTGAGCGAATCCATGCGCTTGCGCCCTCACACTTGTGCAATCCCTGGTGAAATGGATGTGATTGTGCGCGATGGCAAAGAGGGCATCGGTTACCTGTGTGATGCATGTGTGTGCGGCAGCCTGGGAGATGCCGCTGATGTCTGCTGCTGATCCCTGGAAGGAGCCTGAGGCATAAAAGTTGAGTGCGGTGGTGACTTTGATGGCCACTGGTAAGGAGTGTGGACCTGTTGCTCTGGGCTCCAGGTCTTGCCGCAGCATTGCGCAGATGTCAGTCACAACCTCTCGCGAAAGTCGGAGCCGCCTCTGGCACTGCTGCTCAGTCATGTTGAGGTAGCTGACCCTGTGTCTGTAGACCCTGTTTGGGGGGTATCTCCTGCACCGACGGCCTTCCATGCGCTGACCCCTTCTGGCCTGTGCTGCCTCAGGTGGGTGAGCCGCAGCCTGCCGGTGCTGCTGGTGTTGCTGGTGATGCTGTTGCTGGAGTTGCTCCAGCCTCCTCTGCTGTTGGAGATCCTTTAATGCCAGGAAGGGAAGGTACCAAAGGCCTCCCATGCTTCTGGCAGATGCCTCCATTGAGGAGGCGCTGAGTTAGGGTGGTGAGAGGGGCTTCCCAGGAGCTCACACTGGAGAAGTGTGTGAGGCTCCAACTTTCTACAGCTGTGCCTAAGCCTTCAAAATGTTCCCCCAAGCCTTCATCAACAAGGTCCTGCAGCCTGCAAATGCTGCCTGTTTAAATCTCTTCAGTCCTCATTGACCTGCAGCTGCAAGCAAGCCAGCCAACTGTTTTCACACCAGGTCTCATCAGCGGGGTTTCTCGCAGGCGTGGGGAAAGCCCCAAAATCACAACGGCCCCTCAAAATCTACTAAACAAGGTAATAATTGGTGACTTGTCTTCCGACGGCCAGGCCCACCAGCAGCGGGCGGGACTGAAGCGGGTCGCGGAGTAACGGCGGTCCGAAAGTCGGACGGGGCGGGGAATCAGGCGGGGGGGGCCGCGATTCGCTTTTTCAGCGATTTTCGCCCCCCTGCCGCCTGGAAAGCCACTCGACGGCTGGCAGAAAATCAGGGCCAGTGTGTGCGGTTGTAAGTGCCCTGCAAGCTCCGGGTTTCCGCATGTGCTACGCATGCGCAAAAACTCGGAACTTGCGATCTGTCAAGATTCTGCTTGACAGATCGTACCCATCTTCAGGAAATGGATATTCGCCGGCGCAGGGTTGGGCTACTGCCCAGTGAATGCCCACAAAACACTTACACATGGTAAAAGCAGGGTTAAGGCCTTCATTTACCAGCGTAAAGGTTTAAATAAATATTAAAATAACATTTTTTAAATGATTTAAACATTCAAAAACTTTTAAAATTAGTTTAGGTTATTTTTGGCCCCTTTAAAAATGTTTAAACTTATTTTTCAAAAAATTTAACTTTTGTTTTAAATGTTTAATTAAATTGTATTTTAATTAATTTTAAAAATGTGATGATTTATTTTTATTTAAGTCCTGTGAAAGTGTGTTTTTTAGGGCATTCCTATTATGCTTATGGGGATTCTGTGCGTAAATGGAATCCTCATAAGCATAATGGGGATCCCCCTTTGTGATTGGTTGGGCCGGCCCACGTGATCCCAGGGACGCTTGGGAACTGCATGCGTCCTGGGATACATGGGCCTTTAGGCAGGCGTACGCAGGCCCAGGAGATCAAGTCTTCGAAGGTCCGGAGCAATCAGGTAGGTGCGTAATTTGCTTGCGGTTCGGAGGCGTTCGCCCGCGGCACGCCTCCGACCGCAATTTCCGCCCCTCTTTGATCCTAAGGCAGTACATTTGCTTTGGTATTCTCGCTGGTGGTGCAAGACCCACACAGTAGGAACCAGTAGCACTAGCGCAGCACAAAAACTAAAGTGAAAGTAGCTGAGTTTTAAAACGAATGTTAAAAACTGGAGAACGAGAAACAAAATACTGGAGATGCTGGAAAACAAAAACAGAAAACACTGAAAACACTCAGTCAGGTAGCATCTGTAAAGAAAAGAAAATGTTAACATGTCAGGCATAACTCTTCATCAGAACTAGAGGTTTAATTTCCTGTGGTAGCACATTGCTTAACATGTATAAAATTCCTTTCAGTAACTGGGTCAACACAAAGGAATTTTCGGTGAACACTTTATCCAGTGAGCTAACAGAGTAAATGTTTGTAACAAACTGTATTGTTCTTGTGATGATTAACAAATAACTATTGCACCTTTTCCACTTGAGAAACATTCAGTTTAGAATTGAAGGGGGAAAAACTCAGTTGCTTTGCGCCTCCCATTAGCGCCCTAAGAGGTTTGCACTGCTCGCAAAATTGACCAGACATTTTGCGGCAGCGCTAAACACTACCGCCACGATCTGCTGCGCCTGCAGATCGTGACGTCAGTCGAGCATGCAATGCCCCAGTAGCGCCCCGGACCAGATATTGAGTGGCGCCCCCTGCCTTACCGCCTGCTGCTAACAACGACAGGTTGAGGAGAGCGTTTTGCAGTCGGGAAGGGACTGGAGGAGCGTTATTTAAAGGTGGCCGCTTCCTGCCTTTTTTTGTCGGCGACATTTTTGCTCCACACATTCAGAGAGAGAGAGACTTCTGGAGAGATTCAACGCTGAGTGATGGAGTTTTGGGTACTGAGCAGCACTTTGCAGGTTCATTTTGATTTGACCTTCCTTGCATCGATTTAGAAGAGACTATGCAGGTTGCATTCTGAGCTCTTTCCCTGGGCCTCTCCATTGTTCTTTCCAGCAGATTTGATGTACAGGTCTCTCCAGGCCGAGATTCAAGGCTGCAATGAGTAGGGTGTGGATGGAGAGCAAGATTGACCCTCCCCTTTAAGAATTGGCTGGCGCCAGTGTGTCTGTGTTCCATTGCTGACTGACATCACATGAGCTTTACCAGTGCTCAGAAGTAGCGCCTCACTCCTCTGTGTTAGCGCCTTAAGAGAGGTGTGTAGTGCCTGATTTAGCACTCCAATCACCTCCAGGGGCGATAAAAGCCAAGTTTGCAGTCGGAGGCGATAATTAACACACGACGCTAAACTTTGCGCCCGGCCGATAATTGCGCCCCAAACAGGGCGATACCGAATTTCTCCCCTGAAATGTCCAATAGCTGGATTTTGAATTCTGACTATTTAATATCAAAACTCTCAATTAGTCGACTAGATTTTCACTATCCAAATGCCAATTCAAGTGGTGCAGTGCCTTATTTAATACATTTTCCTGTTTGCCTGTCCCAGAAAACAACAACATATCTTGCTGGAAGCAAAAAGGAATAATTGAGTGCTCCAAAACAAGTAAAACTATTACGAATAGAGTATTTGCCTCCCAGGTGATTCAAGATTCTTTTCTTTGTTAAATGACCCTGTGCCAGTATAAAAATATAAATGAATTGTGTCAAACATGAAGCTGTCATATTGCGTTCCCAACACATTATAGGGCAAAGATATTGATAAATCCATGACCCTCAAAGACCTGTGAAATTATGTATATTTTTTTGAACCAACCTTTGAAGTGTATCTAGTCTCTTTTTTTTCTCTCCTGAGTCTTGCTGGAGTGCAGTTCCATGGAGGCTGGAAGCTCGTTGGAGTTTTACCCAAATTTTACTCTTCATGTATTAGCATTAACAATGAATGGTGGCAGCCTATTTATCCATAGGAGACACCAAGCTAAGCTCAATCCTGTTCTTAATGTTCACACACACTTTCCAGCACTTTGTTAGCAATAAGAGGTAGCCATTGCTGATGTATCCAACCTCTAGCCCAGGGGCACTGAACTCAATCGTGTCAAGACTGCTGCCCCAGCTAACTCAGCACAGATCGGGGATTGAAGCTAGGACCTTCTGGGCTTGTATTAAATAGGGTGGTGTCTTTATCTAATAGGCCACAACCGGAACTACCTAGGGGTATATTTGACTTTGTGTAAAGCTTAAAGAAAATTTATTTCACTGAATTATCAATATATAAACCACTGACAGTTTCGTTAAAAAAAATCTTCAACATTACACGCAGAAAAAAATATAACCTCTAGTCATTTTTAAGATCCGTAATAAATTCCTAAATGGTATCACATGATGTGGTTCAGTGGACAAGTGTAAAGTATGGTGTGGTAGTGAGATATAAGAAAGAAAAGAAAGACTTGCATGTATATAGCACCTTTCATGGCCTCAGGATGTCCCAAAGTGCTTTACAACCAATGAAGTACTTTTTGAAGTGCAGTCACTGTTGTAATGTAGCCAAGGAAGAGCCCCAGGTCTGATTTTCCAGTCTGGACTCAGTTAGCTGGTCTCAGCTAAGTGGATACAATAAGCCTCCGTGTCACTGGGATGGTGCAAAGAGGAATTCAGTCAGAGATCCCGCTTCTGATGTGTGTCCAGTGACCCCACCCCCTGCTGGAGATTGTGCAGCTGTGGACTTCAGGTGAGCACAGGATGTACCCCATATTCAATGGTTTGCCAACACTCACTGTCCAAGCTCGCACATGAAGAATGGCCATTGGGGTGAGGTATTGAGGTGCTGCTGGCACCATACCATAGCACGAGTCACTGCCTTTGGCAGAAAATTGAGGGGGAAACTGAAATGGTCACTTTTTTTTAAATTCTGAAATGGCGATTCAAAATGCAACCTGTAACAGTAAAATCGGCAAGATCAAAAATGCAAAACAGGAAAGCTCCCCTCAAAATGGCTGAAGCTGCAGAAATCTGGCACCTGCTACAGCTTCAAGGGCCAAGAAGCATTGTAGAACAACAACCATTTGCAGCTTCCATCGAATCTTCGGTGAAGAAACTATGGAGAAATGTACATAGATTGTGCTTTGGTCCACCTCGCCTAGCAAGTCTAGATGCCTGTTTCTAAAAACCATCATCACTGAGGTGGTAATAACAGAAACTGTGATGCAAGGCTTCATGCCATTATTCGCATCTCATTTAAATATACCAGCCCCCATTTGAGTGGGCGTTCCAAGCATCCAGCAGATTTGATGCCAGAAGAATGGGAGGAGAATCGGCATAATGGATTCCCACCCCATTTTCCACTCCACCTGCCCCAGTGCCGGCCAAAACATGGGTGAAGAAAAATAGGTGAAATCCTACCTTCAATATCAAGGCTCACAATTGAAGAATGGCAGTCTATTTCAGTGTGGTATTGGAAAATGATTGTTGCCCATGGGACCATGCCTAGCAAGGAGTCCATGTCTTCAGAACAGATAGAGGGGAGAGGTAAAAACTGAAGAAAAATGAGTTAGAAAAGACAGGTAAAATAGATATCTATGGAGTGAGCAGCATTGAAAAGTAAGAGCAAAAAGACAAGTGATGCGAGTTCTTTTTTAAAAGGAGTGGGTGACTAAAAGATTGAGGCCTAGAAATTGAGTTGACGCCGCGCCAGGGCTTTAGCGCCGGAAATTTAGCGCCGGCGCTAATTCCCTTGCGCGCGCCAAAAATTCAGTAGCGCCACGCCCAGATGGCTGCCGGCGCTACTGGCGGGTGTGAGCGCCTCCCAATGGGCGCTGAGTGCCGAATTGCGGCGCTAATCCGGCGCTGCGGCACCCGATGCGGTGCGGCAGGCTGGGGAAGTGCAGGCCTCCTCCTTCAGTTAAGGAGGAGCTGCCTGCACCCGCCCGCTGTCCGTTCAAATATTGAAAAAATGAGCCCGGCACCTCGGACAAGTGCCGGGCTTGCAGGCCAGACGCATCTGTTCCGCGGGGGGGGGGTGGAGGAGTCCGGGGAGGGAGGTGCGGGCAGGCAGCCGACGGGAAAGCGGCCGGCCGCCGCGCGACCTTAATGCGCCGGCGCTAACTCGGGGAAGACTCGGTTGCCAGAGTCTTAGTTGCGGCTGCCACGGGCGAGGCGGCCGCAACTGAATTTCGGCGCTGGGGCCCGTCGGCATGGCAACCGGGACGCTGCGCACACCGATGACGTCATCGGTGCCGGCGCAGCGCTACCGGCTTAACGCCGACGGAAGGGCCCCACTCAATTTCCCAACTGGCCATAACTCCGGCGCTAGGCCCTCTAGCGCCTCAAATGCGGCGCTAAGGCTACTCAATTTCTAGGCCTGAAAGTATGGCTGATTTGTGGTAATTTAATGGGTAAGTGACTGTTCGGGTGTTCAAATGTGGGTGACTGCGGTTTTGCACACTAACGGCTGGATTTTCTGAATGGGAAGCTTTTGGAGGCGGGACTGCTGCTTGCCAGCTTTCAATCCCGCCTCCATCAGCTTCTGGCCAACCAGCGGGATTTTCCCTGATTTCCCCAGCAGCGGGAAGAGAGTTAAAAAGTAATCAGAGTGTGACGTCACCAGGGAGCAGGTAAGTGATTGGTTGGTGAGTATTTCTCTTTTTTAAACTTAAACTCTGTAGTTTATAGTTACTAGGGTCTTTTCTGGTGTAGCAGGGACTGTTGGTAGACTATACAAGCGCCTTAGAGATATCTTTAATTGGGGATAGTAAATTAATTTAAATTACGTAAAGGGAAGGTCATGCCAGGTGAGCCCAGCCCCGTGATATGCTCCTCTTGCTCTATGTGGGAATTCAGGGACCCCGGTGCCCCTGATGGCCACGTGTGCCAGAGATGCATCCATCTGCAGCTACTAGCAGACCGCATTGAGGCGCTGGAGCTGCGGGTGGATGGGTTGTTGAGCATTCACAATGCTGAGAGGTTCGTGGATAACACGTTTAGTGAGTTGGTCACACCGCAGGGTAGGGCTGCACAGGAAGATAGGAAATGGGTGACCACCAGGCGGAGCAATAGAAGCAGGCAGGTAGTGCAGGAGACCCCTGTGACCATTCCCCTCTCAAACAGGTATACCGATTTGGATACTGTTGAGGGGGATGACTCACCAGGGGAAGGCAGCAGCAGCCAACTTCCTGGCACTGGGGGTGCTCCTGCTGCCCAGGAAGGGGGGAAAAAGAGTGGGAGAGCAATAGTGGTAGGGGATTCTATAGTAAGGGGAACAGATAGGCGTTTCTGTGGCCGTAGACGTGAATCCAGGATGGTTTGTTGCCTCCCTGGTGCCAGGGTCAAGGATATCACTGAGCGGCTGCAGGGCATTCTGGAGGGGGAGGGTGAACAGCCAGAGGTCGTGGTCCACATTGGTACCAACGACATAGGTAAAAAGAGGGATGAGGTCCTGCAGCAAGAATTTAGGGAGCTAGGTGAAGGATTAAAGAGCAGGACCTCAAAGGTTGTAATCTCTGGATTACTCCCGGTGCCACGTGCTAGTGAGTATAGGAATGGGAAGATAGAACAGATGAATGCGTGGCTAAAGGGATGGTGCAGGGGGGAGGGCTTTAGTTTCCTGGATCACTGGGTCTGCTTCTGGGAAAGGTGGGACTTGTACAAGTCGGACGGTTTACACCTGAACCAGAGGGGAACCAATATCCTTGCGGGGAGGTTTGCTAGCACTGCTGGGGGGGGGGGTTTAAACTAACTTGGCAGGGGGATGGGGTACAGAGTGGAGCTATAGCAGGGGGTGATTTACAGCCAAATACAGAGGAAAAAACAAGGCAGAGCAAATATGTGAAGGCAAAAGGGAACATGGCAGGGCTGGAAGGCATTTATTTTAATGCAAGGAGTCTTGCAAATAAGGTGGATGAACTGAAGTTGTTGTTGAACACATGGGAGGACGATATTGTTGCTATCACGGAGACATGGTTGAGGGAGGGTCAGGACTGGCAGCTCAATATTCCAGGGTATAGAATCTTCAGGCGAGACAGAGGGGGGTGTAAAAGGGGAGGGGGTGTTGCAATATTAATTAAGGAATCAATTACTGCTGTAAGGAGGGATGATATATTAGCGGGTTCCTCTAATGAGGCCATATGGGTAGAACTTAAAAACAAAAAGGGGGCAAGCACTTTGCTGGGAGTGTACTATAGGTCCCCAAACAGTCAGGGGGAGCTAGAGGAACAGATATGTAGGCAAATCTCAGAAAAGTGCGAAAATAATAGGGTAATAATAGTGGGGGATTTCAACTTCCCCAATATTAATTGGGATAGTCAGAGTGTGAAAGGTTTAGAGGGTGCAGAATTCTTAAAGTGCATCCAGGAGAGCTTTTTGAGCCAACATGTAGAAAGTCCTACAAGAGAGGGGGCGATACTGGACCTAATTCTGGGGAATGTGGCCGGGCAAGTGGTGGAAGTGTCAGTAGGAGAGCATTTTGGCGACACTGACCATAATTCGGTGAGATTTAAGGTGGTCATGGAAAAAGACAAAGACGGCCCGGAAATAAGGGTTCTAAATTGGGGGAAGGCCGATTTTAATATGATAAGGCAGGATCTGGCCAAAGTGGACTGGGAGCAGCTACTTATAGGAAAATCTACATCAAAACAGTGGGAGACTTTCAGAAGGGAAATAGAGAGAGTACAACGCCAACATGTTCCTGTAAAGGTCAAGGGGGGGACCAACAAGCAAAGGGAACCTTGGATGACAAGGGATATACAAAAATGCATTAGAAATAAAAGGGGGGCTTTTGGCAGTTACAAAAGACTAAAGACGGAAGAAGCCCTAGAGGAGTACAAAAAGTGCAGGGGCATACTTAAAAAAGAAATTAGGAGGGAGAGGAGGGGCCATGAAATAACACTGGCGAGCAAAATAAAGGAAAATCCTAAGATGTTTTATAAGTATATTAAGGGCAAGAGGATAACCAGGGAAAGGGTAGGGCCCATTAGGGACCAAAGTGGCAATCTGTGTGTAGAGCCAGATGATATAGGCGGGGTTTTAAATGAATTTTTTGCATCTGTGTTCACTATGGAGAGAGACGATGCAGACATAGAAATCGGGCAAGGGGACTGTGACATACTTGAACATATTAGCATCGAGAGGGAGGAGTTGCTAGCGGTTTTAGCAGGCCAAAAAGTGGATAAATCCCCAGGCCCGGACGAGATGTATCCCAGGCTGCTGTGGGAGGCAAAGGAGGAGATTGCAGGGGCTCTGACACAAATTTTCAGAACCTCTCTGGCCACAGGGGATGTACCAGAGGACTGGAGAACAGCTAATGTAGTACCATTATTCAAGAAGGGTAGCAGGGATAAACCAAGGAATTACAGGCCAGTGAGCCTAACATCTGTGGTAGGGAAATTATTGGAAAAAATTCTGAGGGACAAAATTAGTCTCCACTTGGAGAGGCAAGGATTAATCGGGGATAGTCAGCATGGCTTTGTCAAGGGTAAATCATGTCTGACAAATCTGATTGAATTTTTCGAGGGGGTGACTAGGCGGGTGGATGAGGGAAATGCTGTGGATGTGGTTTACATGGACTTCAGTAAAGCTTTTGACAAAATCCCGCATAGGAGACTGGTCAAGAAGGTAAGAGCCCATGGGATCCAGGGTGCCTTGGCGCGTTGGATCCTAAACTGGCTGAGTGGCAGGAGGCAGAGGGTGATGGTCGAAGGTTGCTTTTGTGACTGGAAGCCTGTGACCAGTGGGGTACCTCAGGGATCGGTGCTGGGTCCCTTGTTGTTTGTGATCTACATAAATGATTTGGATGAGAATGTAAAAGGTATGATCAGTAAGTTCGCAGATGACACGAAAATTGGTGGGGTGGTAAATTGCGAGGAGGAAAGCCTCAGGCTACAGGACGATATAAACGGGTTGGTCAGATGGGCGGAAAAGTGGCAAATGGAATTTAACCCTGAAAAGTGCGAGGTGATGCATTTTGGACGGACAAATAAGGCAAGGGAATACACAATGAGTGGTAGGACCCTAGGAAGTACAGAGGGTCAGAGGGACCTTGGTGTACATGTACATAGATCCCTGAAGGCAGCGGAACAGGTAGATAAGGTGGTTAAAAAGGCATATGGGATACTTGCCTTCATTAGCCGAGGCATAGAATATAAGAGCAGGGAGGTTATGATGGAGCTGTACAAAACGCTGGTGAGGCCACAGCTGGAGTACTGTGTGCAGTTCTGGTCGCCTCACTATAGGAAGGATGTGATTGCCTTGGAGAGGGTGCAGAGAAGATTCACCAGGATGTTACCTGGGATGGAGCGCCTCAGCTATGAAGAAAGACTAAACAGGCTGGGGTTGTTTTCCTTGGAGCAAAGAAGGCTGAGGGGGGACCTGATTGAGGTGTACAAAATGATGAGGGGCATAGATAGGGTAGATAAAGAGGAACTTTTCCCCTTAGTAGGGGGGTCAATAACAAGGGGGCATAGATTCAGGGTAAGGGGCAGGAGATTTAGAGGGGATTTGAGGAGGAACTTTTTCACCCAGAGGGTGGTTGGAATCTGGAACTCACTCCCTGAAAGGGTGGTAGAGGCAGGAACCCTCACAACATTCAAGAAGCATTTGGATGAGCACTTGAAATGCCATTGCATACAAGGCTATGGACCAAATGCTGGAAAATGGGATTAGACTGGACAGGGATGGATGGGCGGCGCAGACATGATGGGCCGAAGGGCCTCGTTCTGTGCTGTAAAACTCTATGACTCTATGACCTTGTTAAGCCCGCCCAGTGGGCTCAGCAGGCCAATTAGAGGGAAGTCAGTGACAGAGCACGTCAATGTATGCCGTGTCATCTGTCAAGGACTTTTGGAAGAAGAAATGTCATTGTTTTACAGCTCTGTGAAGCTGACATTCTGTGTAGTTTGATGAGTCCTTGTGTTCAGGACTCATCAAACCTTTCTACTTTGCAGAAATCAGCTGGCTGTTGGATCAGAGGATCCAACAGCCAGTCTGTGATCTCTACAATGGAGATGTCGGGGACTCCGGCTCCACAGCGGCTGAAGGCTGTAGGCAGAAACAAAGGAAAGTTAACATTTTCTAACACGTTACACTCACCTCACATACTTACCACTCCACACTTGCATCCATCACTCACCTCTACATCGCACTTTCAGACCCCTCCGACCCCCGCAGACCTCCTACACCCCAGCGGGGTTTCCCCAGGTCGGGAAGCCCGCACTTCAGCACGAAAAATGGGGATAATCCTATTTTCTGCCTGTTAACTACCTGTTAACAGGCAGTTAATAGGCTTTAATCCCTTCCCACCTCGAAGGAGATGGGACCCGGGGCTGGACAGCTTCCCGCCTCCTGGCAAGAGGGCACGGGGGCGGGTTTGCCACCCGCCCCCAAATTCTGCAACTTTCCCGGCAGTCCTGCCTCCATACCTGCCTCCTCGGGGCTGAGAAAATCCAGCCCTAAGCATCTGCAACAAGTATAAATACTTTGGGACGAGTACTTTTTTCCCCTGGAACATGTCCAAGAGGTAAACATTGTTTTGCTAATTATTTATATTGCTGCAGTGTGCTTACTTGGGCTGTCTGACTTGCTGGGAGTGTGAGATCATTGAATTTATTCTAAAATGGGCACAAGCTCCATTAAGGGCCACAAAAGTATACAAATGAATGAACATACACAGACAAACTTGTATTTATATAACACCATTCATGGACTCAGGATGACCCAAAGCGCTTCACAGCCAATGAAATGTGACCACTATAGTAATGTAGGGAAATTAATTTCGAGGACCTGCAGGCATGATGTGACATTGTACTTGTTCCATATCGCAGGTTTCTCCAAAATGTAGTGCAGCCTTGGCTCAGTGGTAGCACTTTACCTCTGAGTCAAAAGGTTATTGGTTCAAGCCCCACTCCAAAGACTTGAGTACATAATCTAGGCTGACACTTCAGTGTAGTACTGAAGGAGTGTCAGAAGTACCATCTTTCGATGAGACATTAAACTAAGATCCTGTCTGCCCTTTCAAGTGGACATGAGAGATCCCATGGCGCTATTAGTGGAAGAGCATAGGAGTTCTCCTGGTGTTATGGACAACATTTATCCCTCAACCAACATCTCTAAAACAGTTTAATTGACCATTTATCTCATTGGTGTTTGTGGGACTATGCTGTGTGCAAATTGAGTGCCACTTTCCCTACATTACAACACTTCTAAAGTACTTCAATGGCTGTGAAATGCTTTGGGACATCCTGAAGTTGTGAAAGGCACTATATAAATGCAAGTTCTTTCTTTCTATTAAAGATGGGTGTAGACATGCTGGCCCCCATCCTCAATTGCACAGCCTTTATGAAGAGAAAGGGGTACCATTCAAATAACGTGCAGGTGTTCTGTGACATGCACAAAGTGATACAATTGAATGCATACTACTCCGATAGCAGTCATAATGCCTTAATTTTATGGCAATCCACTGTTACAGTGTAGGAGTAAGAAGACTGGACAGAAGGCTTATAATCCCAAAAATGAAAAGAAGAGCCTTGGGTCAGTGGTAGCACTCTTGCCTCTGAATCAGAAGACAATTGTGTTCAAGGCCCAGTCCAAAGGTTTAAGCACCTTGAGACATCCTGAGGCTGTGAAAGGCACTATATAAATGCAAGTTGTTTCTTCCTTCTAATTTGATATAATGAGGCCAGGAGAAGCTACCTGGATCATAGGGTAATAGAAGTTCTGATGCTTGGACAGATCGCTACAGCCTGCCAAGGTGTCATAGCACTATTTGAATAAGAGCAAGGGAGTTCTCCCGGTGTCCTGGTCAACATTTATCCCTCAGCCAACACCAAAAACACATGAACTGGTCATTTAGTTCATTGCTGTTTGTGGGACCTTGCTGCACTCAAATTGGCTGCTGCATTTGCTACATTACAACAATGACTACACTTCAATAGTATTTAACTAGCTGTAAAGCACTTTGGGATGTCATGAAAAAAATACTTTATTCTATTGCCTGTTAAAGTTGAATCAAGACCACTTAAATTGTCTTCCGCTTTCTCCATTGTCCATAGCAATCCTGGTCGCCCATATAAAATGGTCGCAATGAACCTGTGCAACTGAAACACCAGAAATGATGTTGGAAAATGAGGCAAATGCTAAAGTGGGCAAAAATTTGGCATTACAAATCTCCTTGTCATTGTGCCATCCACCTCATTAGCACCACAATATTATACAATGACCAGTTGAAAAATTATATTTAACCGTCAAACCAGACGTGATATTGTCGATTGGGACTGACTTAAGAACACTTATTAGCCCAGAGGAGAACAAGTCAAACAGCTATTGTAAATTATTTCACAAATAGCTCACATTTCCTCCTAATTACTCCAAAAATCTGAAGGCTGAAATATATTCAACAATGTTTTTGTTGCTACAGGTATACTAAACAATTAGATTGCAGGTGTTAGGTGGTCAGGCACTTTTTGGCACATGTTAGATGTCCTTAGAGGAAAATAAATTCCCTGAGCATTTTCTACCACTTCCTGATATAGGAAATTCCACTGGAAGCAAGTTAAAACATCCAATTGTGCAATTAATCAGAGTTAATTGCAACCCTTATTTCCAGAAAGGCACAGTACAAAAATCTGTCAGCAATTCTTATTGAAAGATTTGCCAGATAATGTCAAAAGTACTAAGACTAAAGTTTACAAACAGTGAAGGTGATTTTTGTCTCACTACTGTACTACTGCTCAAAACAGGACAGTAGGAGGAACAAAATCACATGGGACAAAGAATGACCAACCTACCTCTGATTGTCTGCCTGTTTCCAAATTTCGGGTGGACCTTGGTTTGGGTAGCCAGAGCCAGGGCGTAAACAGGCAGGGTCCTAATCGATATATGCAAACCAGGGTCAAATGACATTGTCAAGACCCCTGTGTCATTTTCATCTCTGCCCACATTGCTATCGCTAGTGAAGCCGCCCACAAACCAAGTTGGGAAACAGCCATTTCAAGCAATATTTATGCAGGGATCCTTACCTGCACCCAAGTCAAATGCTGGAAGGTTTTGGGAGACATTTTGTTTGTGTTACATTGTGTTTCTCTACTAGTTACACAATTTGAAAGTACTTGTAGTTGTTCAGAACATTGTAGCTGTACAATGTTCTGAACTCTTAAGCGACTTCTGGCAGCGCACGTTTTTTCTTCATTGGGGTCCTTCTGGCAATTCCACCCTGACGAGAGGAGGACGAGGAGGACTAGTAGGAGGAAGACCAGCAGGAGGAGGAAGCAATAATCAGAGCTGCAGTTGCTGGGAGAGCAAATAAAACAAGGCGTGCTCGTAGGAATCCTACCCTCCCAACAGCGTTTATAGGCCCAAGACGACATCCTTGTAGTTCTCTGAGTCGCAGTGCATAAGGAAACTGCGCTCCTTAAGGGAGTTGTGTCATGTCCTGCAACATGACCTGTACAGCTAGCACAGTATTTCCGGTAGCAGTCATGGTCGCTGTAGACTTGAACGTCTTTGCTTCTGGCTCCTTCCAGGCCGCCACAGGGGATATCAGTAGCATCAGTCAATCTGCAGTTCATGTTTGTATTAAGAAAGTGACTGATGCCATGTTTGCTAGAGTAAATACACTCATCACTTTCCCCATGGGCATCTGGTAACAGCAGGATAGGGCCCTGGGGTTTGCACACATTGCAGGCTTCCCCCAAGTTCAGGGCCTCACTGGCTGCACCCTCGTCACCTTGCAAGCTCGTTCACACAATCCCACTGCCTTCATGAATCACAAGAACTTCCACTCCATTAATGTGCAATTGGTGTGTGATCACTAGCAGCAGAGCTTTCAGGTCAGTGCCCAGCTTCATAGCAGCTGCCATGATGCTTTTATATTACAGGAATCCTTCAACCCCCACACTCTTTGCTCCTGCACAGCATGTGAGAGGTTGGCTACTTGGGGACGAAGGCTATCCCCTGCACACTTGGCTGTTGACTCCTCTCAGGAATCCACACTTAGCAACTGAACTGCTCTATAATCATATCTCAAATACGGCTCAAATAGAGCCCATCATTAAACAGACCATCAAACTCCTCAAGCAATAATTCTGCTGCCTGGGCAGGTCTGCTGGCTTCCTCCAATACAGCCCACAAAGAGTGATCCGTGTGATGGTGCTTTTTGTATGCTGTATAACATTCGTCTGCAGTGAGGGCAGCCATCATTGAACATAGACAAAGGGAGAGGGCAGTGATGACATAGAGGATGGTGAGAAAGCAGGAGGGCTCCAACACTTGCCTACAGTCAGAGCTCTTTGATAGCAGCTCATTTAAGAACATTTCAAATGAACAATCGCTGCTGCCTTGCATTGACAGTCAAGTCCTTCCACCCTCAAATATACTGCAGACACCAGAAGACCAACATTGATATTCATGCTATCTAACATTACAGGATCACCGGTTACTGCAGGGACAGTCTCTGCTCATGAAGATTTCAAAAAAGATTATCATTTTCATGCTTCATACAAGTGCTTACACATTAATTATCACCCTGTTATGAGCCCCTATTGTGTGTTTTTAGTGCTCTCTTACCTAGTATATGTTGTATCCGTGTGTTAATGGAGACACAGAATGCAGGAGTTGGTTTCACAGGTGTTTACTGAACAAAGTCTGGAGGTGAACTAACAGATACAAGACACTATACAGGCTTATATAGCCCGAGTGGCCATTACCGGCATTACAGTACACAGGGGGCTCTTAAAGGCACATGCACCACAATTCCTCCCCTTTTAGACAACCAGTACATAACATTTTAAGTAATCATTAATTAACATGTTACAAAAACAATAATCTACACATTTGCTGCAGTTAATCAATTATAAGTCAGTCTCTCTGGAGGCTTCCTGACTCGGTCCGGATAACGCCTCGGTGGTGTAGTAGTTTTTGGTGGTGTAGTAGGTTCTTTTGGCAAGGTCGATTCGGCTTGAATGCCAGTGTCGGGTTCATCTGGTTCCAGTATCACCGGATCGGAGGTAGATACTATGTGTATCTCTGCTTCATCATTAGGCGTATAGAGTTGTGGTGTAGGTTGTCCCTTTTCGGATGACTCTATGATCTGGTCAGCATGGCGCCTTATTATGCTTTCTCCAGTGTCCACCGTATACATCAGCGGTCCTAGTCGTGTGCAAATAGTTCCAGGCTGCCATTTCTCAGTACGGTAGTCCCGGGCCAAAACTTGTTGACCTATCTGGAAGGTTCTAGTTGGCCTTTCATTCATGCCTTGAAATTGCCGGTTCTCCACGTCCCTTCTGATGTTTGGCTTGATCAAATCCAGCCGGCATCTTAGACTTCTATTGAAAAACATCATGGCGGGAGTTTGGTTTGTAACCACATGTGTTGCATTCCTGTGTGCAAACAAGAAGTAATCTACCTTATGCTGTAGATTTATGTCTTCATTACCCATGGCCTTTATGGCCTTCTTGAAGGTCTGGACAAACCTTTCAGCCAATCCATTGGTGGCGGGATGGTATGGGGCGGACGTGTAGTGCTTAACCCCATTGTTTTTTAAGAACTTCCTGAATTCTTCGGACACAAATTGCGTTCCATTATCAGAACAGATCTGTTCAGGCAGCCCATTCCTGGCAAATATGGTCCTTAATACTGTGATGGTTTTTTCCGTGGTGGTGGAGGACATCTTTATTACCTCCGGCCACTTGGAGTGTGCATCAACCGCGATTAAGAACATTGAGTCCATAAATGGACCAGCAAAGTCGATGTGTACCCTTTGCCATGGAGATGAGGGCCACTCCCATGGATGTAGAGGGGCTTGTGGTGGGGTGTTTTGGACCTTCTGGCATCCTAGGCAGCTCTTGGTCATTTCTTCGATGTCTCCATCGATACCTGGCCACCACACAAACGCTCTGGCTAGGTTCTTCATTTTCACTCCACCCAGATGCCCCTCGTGAAGCTCCTTTAGCACTTTATCCTGGAGTTTGGGTGGAATCACCACTCTGGATCCACACATCAAGGTTCCTCGGCACACTGACAGCTGTTCTCTTCTTTGCGAGAATGCTGGCAACAGTGGTTCGCCATGTGCTGGCCATCCCTTCACCGTTAAATCATAGACTCGTGAGAGAGTCGGGTCATTTCTCGTTTCCTTTTCAATAGCAGAATTTGTTACTGGTAGACATTCCACTATGGTTGAGTGGAACATCTCCATTGGGTCCACTGTAGGTGCCTCTTCTACCGTTGGCAACGGTAGGCGCGATAAACCATCAGCATTCCCATGCTGTTTTGATCCTTTGTATTCTATGTCATATTGGTGTGCCCCTAGGAAAAGGGACCACCTCTGTAGGTTTTGCGCTGTCATAATGGGAACACCCTTTTTAGGGTTGAATATGGAGATGAGGGGTTGATGGTCAGTCAACAAGGTAAATTTTTGTCCGTGTAGGTAATGGTTGAATTTCTTCACCCCCCACACCAGGCTGAGTGCCTCCCTGTCGATCTGGGCATAGTTACGCTCAGCTGAGTTCAATGAGCGTGACGCAAAAGCTATCGGCCGCTCCGAGCCATCAGGGAATCTATGCGATAATACCGCTCCTACACCGTAAGGGGATGCATCGCATGCCAGTCTGATTGGCAGTGATGAGTCGTAATGAGCCAAAACTTCCTTGGACGTGATCAAGCCTTTGCATTTATGGAAGGCACGTTTACAGTCTTCGCTCCATTTCCAAATTACTCCCGTTTGTAGCAGTTCGTTAAGAGGGTGCAGAAGAGTTGACAAGTTCGGTAAAAATTTATGATAGTAATTTATCAATCCCAGGAACGACCTTAATTGTGAGACATTTTCAGGTGCTGGGGCTTTTATGACCGCTTCAATTTTTTCAGGTGACTTATGCAACCCTTCCTCGTTAATTATGTGGCCACAATATGATATTTGTTTCTGGAAAAATTCGCACTTGGGGCGATTTGCTCGTAGGCCCCGTTCTCTCAGCCTAGTGAGCACCTGCTCCAAATTGGCAAGGTGCTCGTTGTCGTTTTCTCCTGTTACAAGGACGTCGTCTAGGTAGCATTAAGTCCCCGGAATCCCTTGGAGGACTTGCTCCATAGCTCTTTGCCAGATAGCTGGAGCTGATGCTACTCCGAAAACCAGTCGATTGTACTGGTACAGGCCTTTGTGTGTATTTATCATGAGATACTTTTTAGAGGCCTCTTCAACCTCCATCTGTAGATATGCCTGTGCCAAGTCAATTTTGGTGAAACGTTTCCCTCCGGATAGTGAGGCGAAAATATCTTCTATCCTCGGAAGAGGATACTGTACCGTGTGAAGGACCGGGTTTACAGTCACCTTGAAGTCCCCACAGATGCGAATTTTTCTCTGTTCTTCAGATTTATCATTATTCAACGTTTTCTTCATGACCGGGACGATGGGTGTTGCCCACTCGCTCCAATCTATCTTGGATAATATGCCTGCCTTTTCCAAATTCTCCAGCTCTGCCTCGACTGCTGGACGAATTGCGTATGGCACCGGCCTTGCCTTAAAAAACTTGGGAATTGCCGCATCTTCCACTTTTATTGAGGCGGTGACGCCTTTCAAGGTTTCTAGTTCCTGTTGAAACACTTCCTTGGCGTTGGCCAAGATGTCTTTTAATTGTTCAGGTGTGACATCATCATTAGTGCCTGAATGGAGTGCCAGTCTAAACGTATCTTCCTGATCCATTCACGTCCCAACAGCAGTGGACCACCATCTTGCAGAACGTATAAATACAACTTCTGTATTTCCTTGCCGTTGTATACAACAGGCACCCTTATTTTCCCTTTGGGGTATACTTTCTGCCCCGTATATGTTTTCAAGATAATGGATGTGTCTTTCAAAGGTATATGCGGAAATAGCCGCTCGTAATCCCGTCGACTTATGACGGTCAGAGCTGATCCTGTATCTAGCTCCATTTTAACTGGGGACCCCGCTATCGTGAGGGTAACCCAAATGGTCTGGTAATCTTCTTTGGCAATTACATTATGTAAGTTGAGACAGCTTAGTCTCTTGTTTCCGGAGTCGCTATCGCTCTTCTGGTCTTCGGAGCTACTGTCCGTCATCATTTGTACCTTTCTGTACTTTTCCTTATTGATTTTTTTCCTATCCGTGAATTTTTTGTTTCCAGATCAGCATACACGTGCAATGTGTCCAATCTTTCCGCATTGCCTGCATGCTTTGTCATTGAACCAGCAGTCCCTCTGGTCATGGGTGGATCTGCCGCAGCGATAACATCTCTCGAAACCCTGTGTCATTTCATGGGTGCCGACGTCCTGTGGCTTTTGCTGTATCTCTGCAGCTCCTCTTGCGGCTGCTTCGTATGATACAGCCACACTGAAAGCCTTGTCCAGTGTCAAATCTTTCTCAGAAAGTAGCCTTTTCTGTGTTCCTTCACTTAGGAGACCGCAGACGAATTTGTCTCGAAGAGAATCTGCCAGTCCTGCCCCGAATTGGCAGTGCTTTGACAGCTTCCTTAATTCGGTGAGGTAATCAGCGTTACTTTCATTCTTGTGCTGATTCCTCCTGAAGAATTTGAATCGTTCCGCTATCAGCAGCGGTGTTGGGTTTAAGTGCTCCTGTAGGGTATCAACAATCTCCTTAAAATTCTTGTCCTTCGGTTTGGCTGGAGTGATTAAGTTTCGTAACAGCCCGTATGTCCTTGCGCCCATTAGATTTAGAAGTACTGATGCCTTTTTATCATCCTCTATTTCATTTGCTGTGCAATATACCTCCACTCTTTCCACATATGTGGTCCAATCCTCTATATCGCTATCGAAAGCAGTAATATTGCCAGTCTTAGACATCCTGAAAAAAAATGGCACCTCCCGCGCTTTCCTTTCTTCCCCGCAGAAAAAAAATGGTGCTTCCCGTGCTTTCCCGCCGCTGCCGCTGCTGACAACACTGTTCTCCGCGGTTTTTATTAACATAGGTATTTTTAATAGGTGGAGACTCGTTCCCGCCGGACTCTCTGGGACTTTTCCCTCCCTCTGCTTGGTCCGAACGCCGACCTGCTTTGCAGCGCCGGCCATCTCCCGAGTGCTCCACCCTCTGTCTCTGTTTGCCTCCGCCTTCGCTGCTCGGCCCCGCTGCAGAGCCAGCCGATGGAGCCCCAGCCCGCCGCCCAGGAAGGATTATTGCAGGACCTGCCACCAGCCCGGCTAGCTGGTGAAACCACAGTTTTTTTTTTCTTTCTTGTTTTTCTTCGACTTTCGTCTGAGGAATCGATCTCCTTGAGGTGCTGCCGAATTGCAGGTAAGTCCGTTTCCAATTCGTCACCACTGTTGTATCCGTGTGTTAATGGAGACACGGAATGCAGGAGTTGGTTTCACAGGTGTTTACTGAACAAAGTCTGGAGGTGAACTAACAGATACAAGACACTATACAGGCTTATATAGCCCAAGTGGCCATTACCGGCATTACAGTACACAGGGGGCTCTTAAAGGCACATACACCACAGTATAATTCTCCCCCAGTGGCTGCAACATGGAGATGGAAAGCTGCTGTGACTCAATCAAGCAGTCTTGAGATGCTCACGTTTGGCAGCCTCTGGGAGTTTGGGCCTGAGAGAGCCCGGCTGCAGATAGCAGCAACTCAGTGGCTACCAGGGCAATCTGGCCCAACTGGCTTTCTGGCAGCAGGATGGGCACTGGTTCAGGGGGCTGCCATGGCCCTAATGTGCTGGCATTCTGAGAGATAGCTATATGTTGCATTCCCATGGTATGACTGCCCCTTCTATTGGACTGCGGCTCAACAATTCCATTGATCTGCAGAAGAGCAAACTGTAGGAGATTCATGATCCAACTGAATCCCCTATCTATTCTATCTCCCAGCTTGTCCAAGGTGGGGCAGAGGGTTGAGCCCAGAGCTTTCCGGGCCCCAGTATAAGCATACCTGTGAGATGTTATTTATGGCATTACAGACTCCTGCAGGGAAAGCCTAATCCATTAAGTTGACCACACGCTCCATGGTTGACTGCAGCAGAAGCCCACATAAGCTAGTAGTGGATTCCTCCACAGCAGAAGTTTCCTAGCAGTCAGTCCAACGCATTGAGCAATTACTGGCATAAAAACATCATCTTTTTTGAAAAGGCTAGCCCTATAAAGACTGCATCTCTGGTGAGCTGTTTCCTGGACTGTCCTTCCTACATGCATCTGCTCCTGCTTATTTGTGCTCAATGAATCACCCTCTAACAGACTATATAAACCACATGGGGTTCCGATTTCTATGTTGGTGCTTAGAAGAGTAAAAGCATCTTTGGGAGGATTTGCCGCGCCCACCCCGTCCTTTCAGTTTATGCACCTGCAAGGTCTGAGATGTCTGATTGACATGGGAAAAAACAGAACAGGAACAATGGTTAGCATGTAGTGGCAAGAGCAAGTAGTAGCAGATGAATAGCAGTACAATGCATCACCAGGTTGCCATAAGTGTGTGAGTAAGAGTGTTAACTAGTAAGACTAAAGGATGGGAAAATGCTCAAATACCCTGCTGTGCGTGGCCTCCAGAGTCGCCGGGTTGGATTTTGTCAATGGGAACGTGATAGAGGCGGGATGCCCGCCTCCATCGACTTGTGGCCAACCCACACGATTTTCCCTTGATTGACCTTGTTAAGCCCACCCAGCGGGCTTAGCAGGCCAATTAAGGGACACCTGGTTACTGGTGACGTCAGTGATTGACATTTCATCTGTCAAGAGCATTTGACAGATGACAAATCAGCGTTTGACAGCTCTGTGAAGCTGTCAAACACTGACGATCTGTCTTCTAACTTGAGTCCTTCTACTCAGACTCAGTTAGAGATCACTCCAGACCAGAAAGCAGAGGCTGCAGCTTTTGACTTTTCAGCAACCATTCTACTTTCTGTGCTGGTGAACTGAGGGACTCCCGAGAACTGAAGGAAGGAAGCCTGCAGGAGAAAGTAAAGGTAAGTAAAACTTATTAAACCACATTACACTTACCTCACACACTTACCTCTGCACACATGCACCCATCACTCACCTGCACAACGGACATCTCGACCCCTCCAACCCCTTCAGACCAACGGTCCGCCTCGCTAACTTGGCGTGGTTCGGAGCTGTCGGGAAGCCCACACTTCAGGGCTAAAAATAGGGATTAGGCAAAAAACTGCCTGTTAACTACCTGTTAACAGGCAGTTAATTGGCACTAATCCCCTTCCCTCCTCAGGGAGGCGGCTCCCAGGACAGGTTGGATACCTGCCTCCTGGGACATTGGCAGGGAGGCAGGTTGGGGGCGGGATGGGTTCGTGACCCCCGATTCTGCAATTTTCCCACCACTCCTGCCTCCAAACCCACCTCCACAGGGCTTGGAAATTCGAGCCCGCCATCTCCAAAGCTGCATGCCCTCTTTCTGCCAATGATGTTGATGGTGGCCTCTTCCGCTGTCAGGATCTGTATAGAGGCAGATTCAGAATTCTGTCCAATTCTGATTGGAGGAGAGGCATGAGAGATGGGGGAAGGAAGCATTGATAGTACTGGGGCTAAAGCAGAGGGGTGGAGGCTTATGCAGCAAGTAAGACAGATGTGACGGGGAGTCTTACCTTGGCAGTCATGGTCAGATCATTAAATTTTTTCCTGCACTGCAACCAAGTCCTAGGAACAATGCATTTATTTGTTCTGCCATCTCTCTCCATTGCTGCAAAGAAATTTGCTTGGACATCCGTCATCCATCAGAGGGGAAAAGGACCTCCTTCCTGCTGGTGACTTCATCTATGAGCACCTCTAATGCTGCATCAGAGAGTCTAGGGGCTCTGGTTGAGGTCATGCTACCTGCTGCACCAGAATATCACGGTTCACAATCCACCATTGAAAAGTGTACCTCCCCTTTAAGGGACTGCAGGCTGGGTTTAAGTAGCAGCTAACGTGTCAGATATTTTGCCCTCCCAATCTGAGCGCTGCCTTTCGGGAGTATGATTAGTGCTGGCAGCTCACTGATTGCACTTAAATTAAATTGAAGTCAATGGAAAAGAAAATCGGGCGCAGTTTAAAATGGGAATGTATGGGCTCAATTTTGCCAGGCCCGATGAGGCAGGATTGGAGGCGTGTGAGCTGTAAAAATTGAAAAAATGGCGGGTGGCTCCGATCCCACCTCCATCTCGCCTCCGAGCAATTTTCCCACATTCGTGGTTTCCGACCCCGTTTCCTACCCGCTTCCAAGAGGCGGGATAGGCCCGTAAGGCCCTTAACTACCAGTTCATTGCCTCTATAAGAACATAAGAACATAAGAACATAAGAAATAGGAGCAGGAGTAGGCCAATTGGCCCCTCGAGCCTGCTCCGCCATTCAATAAGATCATGGCTGATCTGATCCTAGCCGCCAATCCACTATCACAGAACCATCTCCTGAATCTAACAGAATTAGACACACGAAATAGGAGCAGGATCGGGCTACACGGCCCCTGGGCCCGTTCCGCTACCCACAGGGCCATGACCGATCCGAACCTAGACTCATGTCCAAATTCCTGCCCGCTCCCCGTAACCCTTAATTCCCTTTACTTCTAAGAAACTGTCTATTTCTGTTTTAAATTTATGTAATGATGTAGCTTCTACAGCTTTTTGGGGCAGCATATTCCATGGACCTACCACCCTCTGAGTGAAGTAGTTCCTCCTCATCTCAGTTTTAAAAGAGCAGCCCCTTATTCTAAGACTATGCCCCCTAGTTCTAGTTTCACCCATCATCGGGAACATCCTCCCCGCATCCACCCGATCCAACCCCTTCACAATCTTATATGTTTCAATAAGATCGCCTCTCATTCTTCTGAACTCCAATGAGTAGAGTCCCAATCTACTCAACCTCTCCTCATATGTCCATCCCCTCATCCCCGGGATTAACCGAGTGAACCTTCTTTGTACTGACTCGAGAGCAAGTATGTCCTTTCTTAAGTATGGACACCAAAACTGTACGCAGTATTCCAGGTGCGGTCTCACAAATACCTTGTACAACTGAAGCAATACCTCCCTATTTTTATATTCTACCCCCTAGCAATGAAAGCCAACATTCCATTGGCCTTCTTAATCACTTGCTGCACCTGCATACTAACCTTTTGAGTTTCGTGCACCAGGACCCCCAGATCCCTTTGTACTTCAGTACTTTCCAGTTTCTTGCCATTAAGATAATAACTTGCTCTACGATTTTTCCTGCCAAAGTGCATAACCTCACACTTTCCAGTATTGTATTCCATCTGCCAAATCTCTGCCCACTTACTTAGCCTGTCTATGTCCCCTTGCAGGTTTTTTATGTCCTCCTCACTCACTACTTTCCCTCCCATCTTAGTATCATCTGCAAACTTTGATATGTTACACTCGGTCCCCTCCTCCAAATCGTTAATATAGATTGTAAAGAGTTGGGGACCCAGCACTGACCCCTGCGGAACACCACTAGTTACTGATTGCCAGTCTGAGAATGAACCATTTATCCCAACTCTCTGCCTTCTGTTAGATAGCCAATCCTCTATCCATGCCAGAATATTACCCCCAATCCCGTGATTTTTTATCTTAAGCAATAATCTTTTGTGTGGCACCTTGTCAAATGCCTTTTGAAAGTCTAAATACACTACGTCCACTGGTTCCCCTTTATCCACCCTATATGTTACTTCCTCAAAGAACTCCAGCAAATTTGTCAAACATGACTTCCCCTTCATAAAACCATGCTGACTTTGTCCTATTAAATTATGATTATCCAAATGTCCTGTTACTGTCTCCTTAATAATGGACTCCAAAATTTTACCTACCACAGATGTTAGGCTAACCGGTCTATAGTTTCCAGCCTTCTGTCTACTGCCCTTTTTAAATAAGGGTGTTACATTAGCAGTTTTCCAGTCTGCCGGGACCTTTGCCGAGTCCAGGGAGTTTTGGAAAATTATTACCAATGCATCCACAATCCCTACCGCCACTTCCCTCAAGACCCTAGGATGTAAGCCATCAGGACCAGGTGATTTATCCGCCTTGAGTCCCATTATTTTACCGAGTACCACTTCCTTAGTGATTTTGATCGTGTTTAGCTCCTCCCCCCCTTTAGCCCCCTGTTTGTCTAGTGTTGGGATATTCTTAGTGTCTTCTACTATAAGGACTGATGTAAAATATTCATTCACTGTTTTTGCCATCTCCATATTTCCCACCATTAATTTCCCGGTCTCATCCTCTAAGGGACCAACATTTACTTTAGCCACCCTTTTTCTTTTTATATAACTATAAAAACTCTTACTATCTGTTTTTATATTTTTTGCTAATTTACTTTCATAATCTATCTTCCCTTTGTTAATCAATCTTTTTGTTATTTTTTGCTGTCTTTTAAAGTTTTCCCAATCCTCTATCCTCCCACTAGATTTGGCTACCTTATATGCCCTTGTTTTTAGTCGAATACTATCCTTAATTTCTTTACTTAGCCACGGATGGCTGTCTTTTCTTTTACACCCTTTTCTTCTCAGTGGAATATATTTTTTTTGGAAGTTGTAAAATAACTCCTTAAATGTACACCACTGATCATGTATCGTCTTACCCTTTAATCTATTTTCCCAATCCACTCTACTCAATTCCGCTCTCATACCTTCATAGTCTCCTTTATTCAAGCTTAGCATGCTTGTTTGAGATCCAACCTTTTCAACCTCTAATTGAATATGGAATTCAACAATGTTATGGTCACTCATTCCAAGGGGATCCTTTACTAGGACATTTTTAATTAATCCTGTCTCATTGCACAGGACCAGATCTAAGGTTGCTTGCCCCCTGGTCGGTTCAGTTACATACTGCTCAAGAAACCCATCCCTAATACACTCAATGAACTCATCCTCAAGGCAGCCCTGCCCAATTTGATTTGTCCAATTAATATGATAGTTAAAATCCCCCATAATTATAGATGTTCCCTTATTACAAGCCTCAACTATTTCCTGATTGATACTCCGTCCAACAGAGTTGCCACTGTTCGGAGGCCTATAGACTACACCCACTAGTGTTTTTTTCCCCTTATTATTCCTTACCTCCACCCAAACTGTTTCATTATCCTGATCTTTTGACCCAATATCATTTCTCTGTATTACAGTGATTCCTTCCTTTATTAACATAGCCACCCCACCTCCCCTTCCTTCCTGCCTGTCCTTCCTGATCGTTAAATAACCTGGTATGTTTAATACCCAGGCATTGTCACCCTGCAGCCATGTTTCTGTAATGGCCACAAGATCATACCCATATGTAGTTATTTGTGCCATTAACTCGTCTATTTTGTTACGAATGCTACGTGCATTCAGATAGAGAACTTTCAAATATGTTTTGTGACACTTAGTTCCTGCTTTTGCCCTTTTTATTACTTTACCTTTTACTCCATACCTTCTGCCCCTTCCTGACACGCTCTGGTTTTTAATTTCCCCACTGCTACCTAAGTCTATGACCTTCTCTGTTGTCATTTTTATTATTTGCTCTCTAGGAACCTCCCCCCCACTAGTTAGTTTAAAGCCCTCTCTACAGCCCTAGTTATATGATCCGCCAGGACTCTAGTCCCAGCACTGGCCAAGTGAAGCCCGTCCCAACGGAACAGCTCCCTCCTGCCCCAGTACTGGTGCCAGTGTCCCAGGAAGCAAAACCCATTTCTCCCACACCAGTCTTTGAGCCACGCAGTTAACTCTCTAATTTTATTTGTCCTAGCCAAATTCGCTCGTGGCTCAGGTAATAATCCAGAGATTATTACCCTTGTGGTTCTGCTTTTTAATTTGGCCCCTAGCTGCTCAAACTCCCTCAGCAGTACCTCCTTCCTTGTCCTATCTATGTCGTTGGTACCAACATGGACCATGACAACTGGATCCTCCCCCTCCCACTCCAAGTTTCTCTCCAGTCCAGAGGAGATGTCCTTAACCCTGGCACCGGGCAGGCAACACAGCCTTCGGGACTCTCGCTCTCGGCTGCAAAGAACTCTATCTATCCCCCTAACGATACTATCCCCTACCACTACAACATTTCTTTTAACTCCCCCCACTTGAATGGCACCCCGCTCCACGGTGCTGTGGCCAGGTTGCTCATCCTCCCCGCAGTCCCTGTTCCCATCCTCACAGGGAGTAAGAGCCTCGAACCTGTTGGACAAGTGCAAGGGCTGCGGCTCCTCCAGCACTACCTCCTGGATCCCCGTACCTGCCTCACTTCTAGTCACACCATCCTGACCCTGGCCACAGACTACATCTGACTTAATTAATCTAATTGGTGTGAATACCTCGTGATACACAGAGTCCAGGTAACTCTCCCCCTCCCTGATGTGTCTCAGTGTTTGAAGCTCGGACTCCAGCTCTTCAACACGGAGCCGGAATTCCTTGAGCAGCCAACACTTACTGCAAATGTGATCACCGTGAGCATCAATGGTGTCCACCAGCTCCCACATATTGCAGCAGCAACACATCACCTGATCTCCCATTCTATGTAATTAATTAAATTTATTAATATTATTCTTAAATACCCTCTACCCCGATTCTAGATGGTGAATATCACACCTTAGAAACTATAAACCAAAGATATTTAAGCTTAAAAAGGGAGAAATACTTACCAACCAATCACTTACCCGCTTTCTGGTGACGTCGCACTTGGATTACTTTTTACCTCTCTCCTTCCCTCCGAGTTCCCAGACTGGAGACTGGTACACCTTACCTGGTCTCTGGGGCTTTTATAGCCCCGCTCTGCCGCTCGAGATTCCCGCCGACGCTGTGAGGCCTTACCTGGTCTCTGGGGGCTTTTATAGCCCCGCTGCTGCCGCTCGAGATTCCCGCCGACGCTCTGAGGCCTTACCTGGTCTCTGGGACTTTTATAGCCCCGCTGCTGCCGCTCGAGATTCCCGCCGACGCTCTGAGGCCTTACCTGGTCTCTGGGACTTTTATAGCCCCGTTGCTGCCGCTCGAGATTCCCGCCGACGCTCTGAGGCCTTACCTGGTCTCTGGGACTTTTATAGCCCCACTGCTGCCGCTCGAGATTCCCGCTGAGGCCTTTCTGAATTTAAGACATTTCCCCCATGCTGCACATCTCCTCTGGAACACGCCAGTTAATCCTGCCGGCCTCACAAGTGGATGCCTTACTAACAGCTGCAGCTCTACCATTAAAAGGAGTTTTCACCAATGATCATTTGCAATAACAACAGAAAATGCTGGAAATACTCAGCAGGCCAGGCAGCATCCGTGGAGAGAGAAACAGAGTTAACGTTTCAGGTCTGGGACCCTTCATCAGAACTGGAAAAAGCTGGAGATGTAACAGATTTTAAGCAGGTGCAGAGACAGGGAGAGGGGTTTAGGAGGGGAGGAAGGAATTGAAAGAACATGCTGTGAAAATGTTGCAAATGGGAATGGCAAAATCATACTGCATGAAAAATGGGGGCAGGGATTATTATCTGAAATTGTTGAACTCAATATTGAAACCGGAAGGCTGTAAAGTGCCCAATCGAAAGATGAGGTGCTGATCCTCGAGCTTACGTTGAGCTTCATTGGAACAATGCAATAGCCCGAGGACAGAGAGATCAGAGTGGGAGCGAGGCAGAGAATTAAAGTGACAGGCGACCGGAAGCTCAGGGTCACCCTTACGGGCTGAACGGAGGTGTTCTGCAAAGCGGTCGCCCGATCTGTGTTTGGTCTCCCCAATGTAGAGGAGACCGCATCGTGAGCAGCGAATACAGTATATTAAATTGCAAGAAGTACAAGTAAATCGCTGTTTCACCTGGAAGGGGTGTTTGGGGCCCTGGACAGTGGGAAGGGAGGAGGTAAAAGGGCATGTGTTGCATCTCCTGCGCTTGCACGGGAAGGTGCCAGGTGAAGGAGCAGGGCTGTTGGGGGTGATTGAGGAGTGGACCAGGGTGTCGCGGAGGGAGCGGTTCCTTCGGAATGCTGAAAGGGGAGGTGAGTGGGAGATGTGTTTGGTGGTGGGATCACGTTGGAGGTGGCGGAAATGGCGGAGGATGATCCATTGAATGTGGAGGCTGGTGGGGTGAAAGGTCAGGACAAGGGGAACCCTATCATGGTTCTGGGAGGGAGGGGAAGGGGTGAGAGCAGAAGTGCGGGAAATAGAACGGACACGGTCAAGGGCCGTGTCAACCACAGTCGAGGGGAATCCTCGGTTGAGGAAAAAGGAAGACATGTCGGAAGCACTGGTATGGAAGGTGGTATCGTCAGAACAGACGCAGCGGAGACGGAGAAACTGGGAGAATGGAATAGAGTCCTTACAGGAAGCGGGGTGGGAGGAAGTGTAGTCCAGGTAGCTGTGGGAGTCGGTGGGCTTTTAGTGGATGTTTGTCAAAAGCCAATCGCCAGAAATGGAGACGGAGAAGTCAAGGAAGGGAAGGGAAGAGTCGGAGATGGACCATGTGAAGGTGAGGGAAGGGTGGAAATTGGAAGTAAAATGAATGAACTTATCTAGTTCAGGGCAAGAGCAGGAAACGGCACCGATACAGTCATCGATGTACTGGAAAAATAGGTGAGGGAGGGGACCTGAGTAGGACTGGAACAAAGAGTGTTCCACATATCCCATGAACAGGCAGGCATATCTACAGCCTATGCGGGTCCCCATAGCAACACCTTTAATTTGGAGGAAGTGAGTGGAGTCAGAAGAGAAGTTGTTCAATGTGAGAACAAGTTCAGCCAGGTGGAGGAGGGTGGTGGTGGATGGGGACTGGTTGGGCCTCTGTTCAAGGAAGAAACGGAGCGCCCGAAGGCCGTCCTGGTGGGGGATGGAGGTGTAGAGGGATTGGACGTCCATAGTGAAAAGAAGACGGTTGGGGCCAGGAAACTGGAAACTGTTAAAGTGACGGAGGGCGTCGGAAGAGTCGCGAATGTAGGTGGGAAGAGATTGGACAAGGGGAGAAAAAATAGAGTCGAGATAGGAAGAGATAAGTTCCGTGGGGCAAGAACAGGCTGAAACGATGGGTCTACCAGGGCAGTCCTGTTTGTGGATCTTGGGAAGGAGGTATAAGCGGGCTGTGCTGGGTTGGGGGATTATGAGGATGGCGGCCATGAAGGGAAGATCTCCAGAGGAGATGAGGTCAGTGACAATCTTGGAAACAATGGCTTGATGTTTGCTAGTGGAGTCATGGTCCAGGCGGAGGTAGGAGGAGGTGTCGGAGAGTTGGCGTTCAGCTTTCGCATGGTAGAGGTTGGTTCGCCAAACAACAACAGCACCACCCTTATCAGCAGGTTTAATGATGATTATATTAGGGTTGGATGTCATGGTCCAGGCGGAGGTAGGATTGCTATTGTATTAATGATCATTTGCAGGTGGCAGAACTTTGTTGTCTCAGGTCTGGGGGAACTTTTAGCAGGCCTACTCATTGTTGTGGAAGTTTGGAGCCTGACATCCATCTCCAGTGTGACCTCCTGGGAAACCCCTCTCCCCACATTGACTGAGCGCTTCCTCAACTGAGGTATATACAGTACCCGAAGCATGGGAACCATTTATTTCCTTTCCTCCTGAACATCAGATTCGGATGAAGACCAGCCGCAGCAGCAGCAGAACCCTGAACATCAGCAGCACCAACAGCAGGAGCAAAAACAGGAGCTCCAAGCTGCTGCTCACCCACCTGAAGCTGCACAGGCCAGAAGGCGCCAGCGCATGGAAGCACGTCGGCGCAGGAGATACCCCCAAAACAGGGTCTACAGACAGAGGATCAGCTACCTCAACATGACTGAGCAGCAGTGCCAAAGGAGGCTCAGACTTTCTTGAGAGGTAGTGGGTGACATCTGTGCAATGCTGCAGCAAGACCTGGAGTGCAGAGGATCCGGTGGACACCCCTTACCAGTGGCCGTCAAATACATCACCACACTCAACTTTTTTGCTTCAGGCTCATTTCAGGGATCAGCAGCAGACATCAGCAGCATCTCCCAGGTGGCCACATACATTTGCATCACGCAGGTAACCAATGCCCTCTTTGCCATCGCACACAATTACATCAATTTCTCCAAGGATCAAGCAAGTATAACCACGTGTGTGGTTGGGTTTGCCAATTTGGTAGGCTTTCCAAGGGTGCAGGGTGTCGTTGACTGCACACATGTGGCCCTTAAGGCACCCCATCACAATTCAGGTATTTTTGTCAACCACAAGGGCTTCCACTCCCTCAATGTACAGCTGGTGTGTGACCACCATAAGGAAATTTTGCATGTTTGCACCAAGTACCCTGGCAGTTGCCATGACTCCTTCATCCTGCGCCAGTCTAGTGTGCCTCCGCTCTTCAGTCCGCCAGACCAACTTTTCGGATGGCTACTTGGAGACAAGGGCTATCCCCTGAAGACGTGGCCAAAGGAGCGCTACAACTCCATCCACATGGCACAGCATCGTGGCTTGCAGCTGTCTGAGGTACAAGTGGCTGATCGCATAGCCTCCTCAGATGAGGAGGAGGAGGAGGAGGAGTACACCGACAATGAACAGGTTGCAGAGGCGCATCAACCAGCGGCAGCAGCACGCGAGCACATTGCTGCCCGGGATGCAAGGGACGCACTCATCTTGGCCAGATTTGCTTAGCCTGCACAATCAAACACTTTTGTCTCGCACCTTCTTACCAGAGCATCGACAACGGACAAGAACCTGTGGATTCCTATCACTCTGACTTCCATACCGACAATTGCAAGATGCAACGTGGAAGTCCCATTTGCAAAATGACACAGGCCACAACTTCAACAGTTTGCCATCAAATTTGTTTATCATCACAATTCACGGATGGCTTTTCAAAAATAACCACAACAGAACACCCAAGTGACTACCCTTGTGACTATTTGTGCTTTATCTTCCTCTTACGCGTGCTCCTACGTGGTGCTTCCGCTGTGGCTTCAGCAGATGTGGTGGCCCCTTGCTCACTTTCTTGCTGCTCCTGTCTCGACACCTTTGGCAGGCGTCCTCTGAGTTTGCGAGCCTGTGAGGGCTCGGCAACAGTCTGCTGCTCCTGCGGCTGTGCAGGGGCTGAGGCGACCATCTCAGTTGGGTGAGGACTCTGGTGGGGCTCTGACCGAGGGCTTTGCAGTGGCATGGAAGTGTGAGCACTTGGAGAGGAGCCCCCACTTCCTTGTTCTCTGCCACCAACATCCCTCTCATGGGCCAACCCCACTTCAGAGCTAGCAAGTGGCTTGACAGCACCTTGCTGCACTTCAGGGGGGCCATGAGGACCCGTTTCTGCACTGGAAGTCCTACTTCCGAGGACTTCCATGATGGTCTGGTTTCTATGCTCAATAACTGACCATCGCTCCTCAAGAGATGTCAGGCTATTCTGAACAATCACCTGGCGACTAAGCTCCTCCATGGCCATAGCCATCCTCTCCTCTACCATAGCCATCCTCTCATCTACGGTAACCAGCCTTACCACTGAGGGAGCCATCCTTTCCACGGAGGTTGCCATCCTTTCCGTGGTGATGCGTTCATGCGCCAATGCCTTCACAAAGGCTCTGCTCATGTTCGCAATGGACTCCTCCATTCGCACCACACTCACAGCGACCCTGGAGACTAAACCTGCCAGAGACTCCTGCACCTGTTCCTGGAGTTCCAGCACTGCTCTCCTTCTGGATGGACTCAGAGGCACAGGGTCGACATGCAGCTGAGCCGAGCTGGGAGAGTCCTGCGCCCTCCGATGAGGACTCTCCACTGCTGTCCCTGTCTCCACCATCTGCTGATGCTCACTTGTGATCTGTGATACACCAGGTGACAACACTACTCGCAAAAGTGTTAGTGTCTGCGCTGGTACTGGGTGCGCTGAATTCTGCTGACGCTGCGCCCTCAGAGGTTGCAGCTTCCTCTGAGGAGTCTTCAGGCTCAGGCTGTTCCACCTGGACAGTGGGGACGGGGGCTATCGATGGTCCTGTGGGGGAGTAAAGGAAAGAGTTAGAGATGTGAGATAAAGGTTACATGCACATTGAATTGTGCAGATGATCATAAGTCAATCTGTTAGAGCATCAGAATCATTATCAGTCACTCATGCAATGTCAATGAGAGAGTTGCAAAACTATTCTGTCACCAGCTTGCTGTGATGCGCCCGTCTGTCCGTCCCCCCCCTTTTTTTTATTTGTTTATGGGATCAGGGCGTTGCTGGCAATGCCAGCATTTATTGCCCATCCCTAGTTGCCCTTGAGAAGTTGGTGGTGAGCCACCTTCTTGAACCGCTGCAGTCCGTGTGGTGATGGTACTCCCACAGTGCTGTTAGGTAGGGAGTTCCAGGATTTTGACCCAGCGACAATGAAGGATCAGCGATATACTTCTAAGTCAGGATTGTGTGTGCCTTGGAGGGGAACTTGGAGGTGTTGGTGTTCCCATGTGCCTGCTGCCCTTGTCCTTTTAGGTGGAAGAGGTCGCGGGTTTGGGAGGTGCTGCCAAAGAAGCCTTGGCGAGTTGCAGATGGTACACACTGCAGCCATGATACGCTGGTGGTGGAGGGAGTGAATGTTTAAGGTGGTGAATGGGGTGCCAATCAAGCGGGCTGCTTTGTCCTGGATGGTGTTGAGCTTCTTGAGTGTTGTTGGAGCTGCACTCATCCAGGCAAGTGGAGAGTATTCCATCACACTCCTTACTTGTGCCTTGTAGATGGTGGAAAGGCTTTGGGGACTCAGGAGGTGAAACACTCGCCGCAGAATACCCAGCCTCTGACCTGCTCTTGTTGCCACAGTATTTATGTGGCTGGTCCAGTTAAGTTTCTGGTTAATGGTGACCCCCAGGATGTTGATAGTGGGGGATTCGGCGATGGTAATGCCATTGAAAGTCAAGGGGAGATGGTTAGACTCGCTTGTTGGAGATAGTCATTGCCTGGCACGAATGTTACCTGCCACTTATCAGCCCAAGCCTGAACGTTGTCCAGGTCTTGTTGAACGTGGGCATGGACTGCTTCATTATCTGTGGAGATGCGAATGGCGCTGAACACTGTGCAGTCATCAGCGAACATCCCCATTTCTGACCTTATGTTGGAGGGAAGGTCATTGATGAAGCAGCTGAAGATGGTTGAGCGTAGGACACTGCCCTGATGAACTCCTGCAGTGATGTCCTGGGGCTGTGATGATTGACCTTCAACCACCACAACCATCTTCCTTTGTGCTAGGTATGACTCCAGCCAGTGGAGCATTTTCCCCTTGATTCCCATTGACTTCAGTTTTACTAGGGCTCCTTGACGCCAGACTCGATCAAATGCTGCCTTGATGTCAAGGGCAGTCACTCTCACCTCACACTTGCGCATCGTCCTCCACTCCCACGATCTCCAGGGCCACCTCCTCTGCATTGGTGAGCTGTGCTATTAAGGGTGGCCCTCCTCCTGTCCTCATCCTTTCCCTCTCATTGTGGGCTCTCTTTTCCTGCAATGAGGGAGACAGGTGGAGTTTGTGTGAGAATGAAGGAGTGAGTACAGAGAATCCATAGCATAGTTGCTTAGAAGGAGACAAAGATGGAGTGAGGTGCCAAGACTGTGTGTTGTAAGTTGTTCACAGTGATAGGGAGTGTGAGGGCTGCATACTCGAATAGTTAAGTGAATGTGAACATAGAGAGAGAGGCAATGGGTAAGGGTGCAGGGATGTAAGGGTCAAGTGGGATGTGGAGGAGGAAGTTGACAAAGCAGAGTGCTGGTGATGAGAGGTGATGGGGATCAGATTGAGGGTGATGGGAATGTAATACTCACTTTTCCTGTGCGGAGAAGGTCATGAAACCTCGTTCTGCTGCACATAGAAATAGCACTGACCTCCTGTGCCACTTGCAGCCACACAGCTTTAGTCTGTTGTGGAGGCTTTCTCATGCCTGAAGAAGGAAAGAGCACCTCCTTGTTTGCTCTTGCTCCCTCCACCAGAGCTTGGAGGGAGGCCTCATCAAATCTAGCTGTACACTTTGGTCTAGTGCTGGAAATACTCGCAGAAGGAATCACTCAGAACAATGGTCACAAAGTTGAAAGGCTGAAAAAGAAGCAAAGCTGCTCGCAGGCCTTAAATCCAGTAACATTGATGATGTCATTGGAGGCGAGTTTCTATGTGAAAAGGGTCATTGGGCAAGGGGTTCCCACATGCTGGAAATCAAGTGCCCAATTAGGGCAAAATCGCACTTTTTTCCCCACTTTACATCAGAGTCGGGATCCTGACACCACGACCACCTGACACGCCCCAGCCCGCCCCCAATGACAAAATTCAACCCTATGAGTTGGAATTTGCATCACGAGCTCTGGTAAGTTCTTCACTCTTTATCTCCCAGCAATTAAAACTGAGGGAAACCCTGGAGTAATGGCATAAACAGCCACTTATTCCATTTCTCTGGAGTTTTTGCTGATCGTTCACCGGATATGTTATGCAGGAAGATCGGGAGAAACCCACAGAAATAATGATGTTCACTAATGATGTAGAAGAATAATGATGTTACTTTCTCTAGTGCAGTCGGTGTTGTGCACACAAGTTTAAATATTATTTAACATAAAGGGCTGTATTTTCTTCCATTATACTGCCTGAAATTGGGCAGTATCGTGGCGGAAAGTCTAGGAAAACTGGTGGGCAGGCCTACCACTGCATTCCTGCCCAATTTAAGTCTTCCTCCCCTACACCCAGAGGAGAACACAGCCCACCGCATGTAAGTGATGTCAGAGGAGCAGAGTCCAAAACACAGCCTGATTTTTCTGCCACTCGGGACAACACTACTGACCCCCAAGGGCCGTCAGGAGAGGGCTCATGGTAGACCTGGGGAAGCGACGGAAGGCCAAATGATGCCCCTTTAGGAGTGAAAGGGCTTCAAAACTCTACCTCGGCCTGGTCCGTGAAAATAGATCGGGGTCAGGGCGGTAGCATCCAATGCCACCATGACACTCTTCTGGCAGTGAGGCCGCTCAAAAAGAAAATCTAGGCCCTACTACTATATTGTTTATCAATAAATAATTGTACATCTTTATGAAAATGTGAAGATCGTACATGTGAAACAACGATCTCCAAACTTCATTACTTCCTTCTCTCCACTAATACACATAAACCTTCCTACTTTGCCACAAGACAGACATTGACCCCCACCACCTGTACCATCTGCAGCCTCTGTATCAGTATCATCTGCACCAGAATCTTTAATCGCAAATGCCAGAAAGTTTTGCCTTCAGCACAAATATTAGTTTGAGCAATTTAAATTCAAAGTGAGGGCATGAGATCATAAAATTAAATGATAGTAGAGTCAGAAATAACAGTAACAAACAGGAACATTAATTATCTTCTAGAAATGGATACCTCCTGTCTGTTTACTTCAAAATAAGAGTATCCAAAATATAGCTCACGAGCTACCTGGGGTTCACGAATATTGGAAATTTAGCCCTTGAAGCTCATGACTCCTATTTGCTCTTATATTTACTTCGTAGTGGGTTATCGTGCTTGAATTATGTAAGCATGGAGGCTCACAAAGAGCTGTTCTTTGCACTGTTGCTTGATTGGTAAAACCTTAAATCAGAATACCAAGATCTATTAGTATCAGCAACCTGAGATATTTGCAAACTAATGTGAACAAAGATTTAATCTGTCTGGCTTCTTGGTGCACCCATACGTGACCCACAGTTTTCATCCTTTAATTTCAATGGATGGAAAATCAAAAACTACTTGCATTTATAAAGTGGGGGTAAAATTCCACAAAGGTTCTCCTGTTCGTTCACCCATTTTTCCGAGGTTTTCGCAGATCTTCCACCAGAGTTACAGCAGACGAGTGAGAGAACCGCCACGGAAATTCAGCTCCAGCGTTTTTAACATAGAAAATGTCCCAAGACTTTTCAGAACTGTGGGGGGAAAATTCAAAGAAGGCGAGATTAGAAAGGGTGATCAAAAGGATCTTAAAGGAGGAGAGGGAGCTGAAGAGGTGGTAGGGTTTAGGGAGGGGATTCCAGAGCGTAGGAGCTAGGCGGCTGAAAGCTTGGGCTACCAATGGCATGATGAAGGTGGGAATGTACAAAATGACACTTAAGTTTCCTGGATCAATCTTCATTAGATATTCACAACAAGCACATGGTTTGTAACTTGCCAATCAGATAGCTTGCAGATTCAGGGATGGGATATGTGGCACTACAGCCTCTATTTGAAGGGCTGCAGCTGCCATTTAAAGGAAGGGTACATTTTGCACGTAAACAATTTAGAAAGTTGTTCTACATTCAGAATGGTTACAATGATGTAGCACTAAGGAGGAGCATTGGGGTATATGGATGCAGTTTTTATGCAAGATGTGGGGGAAAGAAAGGTTGTCACCTAATGGTGTCCAGCAGAAAGTGATGCAATACCTCATGTGGTCTCTTTCACCCAGAGATATTGGCACAAAATTAAGAAGATGTTTTGGACCTGAAGAAATCAGCCAGGTGACCTAGCAATACCTTGCAGTAAGTGGATGGGAAAAGTATGCGTATCGCAAAGCACTTCATCACAGCCAGTTACACATTGTCTACTGCCCTATGTAAAGCACTCATACTACGTTACAACCCTTTGAATGCTTACCATGCATGTCCATACTGCAACAGGGCAACAAATCTGGCTGCAACTTACCACCAAAACTTGTGGTGTATTGACATTTTAGGAAAATGCTTTAAAAAAGACAAATGGAAATTTTCTTAAATGGCAACAAAATAGGTGGAGATTTTGTGCCTTTTATTTTTAAATGGGGTCAAGATGTCTTCATTTTGCACCAGCCCACCTGGCCAGCTCTATTTCAAGACTGCACAGTTGGCTGTTAGGAAATCAAGGCTACCCGTTGGAGCCCTGGCTATTAATACCAGTGAAGACCCCCGAACAGAGGCTGATAGAACGTATAATGAGGCTCATGCTTCCATGTGAATTCTAGTGGAACATACAATTAACATGTTGACGAGAGAGTCTGCAGACTCCTGAGGACCATCCATAGAAAGGAAAGCAAGTGGCTTTTTAATAATTTAACCACCCCCAGAACCCTCCCTCTAGGGATGTTGAAAAGTATTCAGAACCTTCTGGCTGACGATCTCCATCAGCAGTTAGAAGGCCCTCAACTCAGAGGCCCAAAACACAGCTGCAAGTCTGAGAGTCCTGGAGTTAAGCTTATAGTTCTTGACCCTTCTACTTGCACGAGGCCTAGCCAGAAGTTGGGCTTGTGCCAGGGGTGCTCCTGGGCCTTGTTAATGGTCTGGCACAGGAAATCCTGTCCAGCAATGGTGCAGGGATGGGGCGGGAAAATCTGTCCTGTGTGATATATGACCATGACGTACACACCATTAATATAATGTCTTGCCAAGTCAATAATAAGTCAATCTTTCACTTCACACTTGACTTCAAAAGATTCTAAGATGAGGATGTAACTGGTAAAATAGATAAGGGAGAACCAGTGGATGTGGTGTATTTGGACTTTCAGAAGGTTTTCGATAAGGTCCCGCATAAGAGATTAGCATGCAAAATTAAGGCACATGGGATTGGGGGCAAGGTATTGACTTGGATAGAGAACTGGTTGGCGGACAGAAAGCAAAGAGTTGGAATAAACGGGTCGTTTTCCGAGTGGCAGGCAGTGACTAGTGGGGTACCGCAAGGATCGGTCCTAGGACCCCAGCTGTTGACAATATATATTAATGATCTGGACGAGGGAATTGGATGTAATATCTCCAAATTTGAAGATGACACAAAGCTGGGTGGGAGGGTATGCTGTGAGGAGGATGTCGTGAAACTCCAGTACGATTTGGACAGGTTGGGTGATTGGGCAGAAACATGGCAAATGCACTATAATGTGGATAAATGTGAGGTTATCCACTTTGGTGGCAAAAACAGGAAGGCAGATTATTATTTGAATGGCAATAGATTGGGAGAAGGGGAAGTGCAAAGAGACCTGGGTGTTCTTGTGCACCAGTCGCTGAAGGTAAGCATGCAGGTGCAGCAGGTGGTTAAGAAGGCAAATGGTATGTTGGCCTTCATAGCAAGAGGGTTCGAGTACAGGTACAAGGATGTCTTGCTGCAGTTGTACAGGGCCTTGGTGAGACCGCACCTTGTGTATTGTGTGCAGTTTTGGTCACCTTATCTGAGGAAGGGTGTTCTTGCCATGGAAGGAGTGCAGCGAAGATTTACCAGGCTGATACCTGGGATGGCAGGAATGACGTATGAGGAGAGATTGTGTCGATTGGGCTTATACTCACTGGAGTTTAGAAGATTGAGAGGGGATCTCATCGAAACCTATAAAATTCTGTCAGGCCTGGACAGACTAGATGCAGGAAGGATGTTCCCGATGGCCGGGGAGTCCAGAACCAGGGGTCATAGTCTAAGGATAAGAGGTAAGCCATTTAGGACTGAGATGAGGAGGAATTTCTTCACCCAGAGAGTGGTGAACTTGTGGAATTCTCTGCCACAGAGGGCAGTGGAGGCCAGTTCATTAAATATATTCAAGAAGGAGTTGGATATATTTCTTAAGGCTAAAGGGATCAAGGGATATGGGGAGAAGGCAGGGACAGGGTACTGAATTTGGATGATCAGCCATGGTCTCATTGAATGGCGGAGCAGGCTCGAAGGGCCGAATGGCCTACTCCTGCTCCGATCTTCTATGTTTCGATACCTGTATCCTATTATATGGAACATGCTTGTCTACAATTATCAAAGCACTCATAGTGAGTTGCAGCTATAAAACTCTTTTACAGTTGGGGACTGGGTGGCAAAGCAACAAAGAGTTGGAGTAAACGGGTCTTTTTCCGAGTGGCAGACAGTGACTAGTGGGGTACGGCAGGGATCGGTGCTAGGACCCCAGCTATTCACAATATATTTTAATGGTCTAGACGAGGGAACTAGATGTAATATCTTCAATTTTGCAGATGACACAAAGCTGGGTGGGCGTGTGTGCTGTCAGGAGGATGCCGAGAAACTCCAATATGATTTGGACAGGTTGGGTGATTGGGCAGATGCATGGCAGATGCAGTATAATGTGGATAAATGCGAGGTTATCCACTTTGGTGGCAAAAACAGGAAGGCAGATTATTATCTGAACGGCAATAGATTGGGAGAAGGGGAAGTGCAACGAGACCTGGGTGTCCTTGTGCACCAGTTGCTGAGGGTAAGCATGCAGGTGCAGCAGGCGGTTAAGAAGGCAAATGGTATGTTGGCCTTCATAGCGAGAGGGTTTGAGTACAGGAACAACGATGTCTTGCTGCAGTTGTACAGGGCCTTGGTGAGACCACACCTTGAGTATTGTGTGCAGTTTTGGTCGCCTTATCTGAGGAAGGATGTTCTTGCCATGGAGGGAGTTCAGTGAAGATTCACCAGACTGATATCTGGGATGGCAGGAATGACGTATGAGGAGAGATTGGGTCGATTGGGCTTATATTCGCTGGAGTTTAGAAGAATGAGAGGGGATCTCATTGAAACTTATAAAATTCTAACAGGACTAGACAGACTAGATGCAGGAAGGATGTTCCCGATGGCAGGGGAGTCCAGAATCAGAGGTCACAGTCTAAAGATAAGGGGTAAGCCATTTAGGACAGAGATGAGGAGGAATTTCTTCACCCAGAGAGTGGTGAACCTGTGGAATCCTCTACCACAAAAGGCAGTTGAGGCTAATTCATTAAATATATTCAAGAAGGAGTTAGATATATTTCTTAAGGCTAAAGGGATCAAGGGATATGAGGAGAAAGCAGGGACAGGGTCCTGAGTTTGGATGATCGGCCATGATCTCATTAAATGGCGGAGCAGGCTCGAGGGGCCGAATGGCCTGCTCCTGCTCCTATCTTCTATGTTTCTATGTAAGTGTACTTTGATCTCTGGAACCTGGTTTGAATCCAGGCCAGACGAATGGAATGAAAGCCTCCTCTCTCTGCTAACACTATGGATTCTACCTGTGATGAGTGGGCAGACTCAAGTCAGTTCTCAATGGGTGAGACCAACACACAAAACTGTCTATAATTTACCATTGAATTATAGCTTTGTCATAGTATAATTATGCAGTTTACATAACTTTTCTGATATTTCAGCTATTTAGCATTTTACCATTCATACAAAACCATCTAATGATTATCTCATGATGATGACGTTGATGGTTTTCAGGAAAAAATATAATACTTGATCAACAATATTTAATATAAATGATGGCTAAGCTTCAGCATATATCACTTTTCCTACCATCTTTTTTCCCTCTTCCTAAAAAACATGGGGCTAGATTTTCAGTTGATAGCGCCAGCAGTTAGCGCCTTAAGAGAAGTGATTTTCGGGCGCTATGCGTGTAGCGCCCGTGCGCAGCGCAGTTTGCGCCCCGCCCCAAATTAAGTTGCCCGTTAGCGCCGGCGCAAAGTTTAGCGCCCGCCCGGATGCGCGCGCAGAAAATGACGTCACATCCTCGTGCAACGCCCTTTGTGCGCCCCGATTCCAAACTTCAGTCGGACCGCCCCATTGTGCGGCTGGCGGCCGGAGCGTTTGGAAAAAGGAACGCAACACAACCAGCGCGGGCCCCGGGGGGCGCAAATTAAAGGGGACGTGCTCTCCAGTATAAAGGCCAGCCTTTTTTCAGAAAACACTCTTGTGCAACGCATTTCTGGAGACACAACAAGGAGGATAGCTAACTGGTTTCAAGCAGCAAGAGCTCAGGTATTTTTGGACTCAGGCCAGAGCGCTGCAAGTGGCCTTTTGGAAATTTGAGTGTTTGCCAGGATTTGATGGGGGTTGCATGGGGTGCCAACGCGGAGCTGCAGCTCCATGTCCGTAGGGCTCGTAGACGCATTGTGAGAGGGGCAGCCCTGGCTAGAGGCAGAGGGGGCTACAGGCGTCGGCCACGTAGGCCTTACCCAGTCAGGCTATACCGCCAGCAGCGCTCCTACCTAAACATGAGTGTCGCGCGATGTGTTAAAAGGCTCTGATTCCGAAAGGAGGTGATTGCAGAGATCTGCCACCTGCTTCGCCGAGATCTGCGGCCAAAGCTCAGGTGCAGGACGTCTCTGTCGGTGGAAGTGAAGGTGACGGTGGCATTGAACTTCTATGCCACCGGCTCCTTCCAATACGCTGCTGGGGACATAGCAAACATCTCCCAGTACGGCGCGCATCGCTGCATCCGCCAGGTGACCGAAGCACTGTTCAGAAGGAGAAGCCAATTCATCTCCTTCCCCATGGCCCTGGAGAGCCAGCATCAGCGCGCATTGGGATTTTCCAGACTCGGGGAATTCCCCTTGGTGCAGGGCGCCATTGACTGTACGCATGTGGCTTTGCGGGCCCCTCTGGAGCATGGCGAGCAGTATCGCAACAGGAAGGGCTACCATTCTCTGAATGTGCAGCTGGTCTGTGACCACAAGCAGCGCATCATGGCAGTCAATGCCAGCTTCCCAGGCAGCAGCCACGATGCCTTTATCCTGCGGCAGAGTACTGTGCATGACATGTTCCAGGCACAGCCTCCCCCAAGAGGATGGCTACTCGGGGACAAAGGCTATCCTTTGTGCACCTGGCTCATGACCCCGCTCCGCGCGCCCAGGACCGCTGCTGAAGAGGCCTACAACGAGAGCCATCAAACCACCCGCAACATCATCGAGTTAACTATTGGGGTCCGCAAGCAGCGGTTCCGCTGCCTTGATCGCTCCGGAGGAGCTCTCCAGTATTCGCCGGACCGGGTCTCCCAATTTGTGGTGGTTTGCTGCATGCTACACAACCTGGCTATCCGCAGGACTCAGGCACTGCCACCTGACGTTGGACCAGCACCTCAGGAGGAGGAGCAGGAGGAGCATGAGGAGGAGGAGGAGGAGGAGCAGGAGTACGTTCCCAGGAGGGAGCGACCAGGGCCAAGGGCCGCACGACGCCACCTTATTACACGGTACTTCTAAGCCCCCTGTCAGGGAATGGCCAGGGGCCATGAGGGAAGATGAATGCAGCCGCTCCGCAACCCCTCAGCCGGCGAAGCCAACAAACACTAAGAAGAACAACCATGGAGACTGCATGAATAAAGATAATTTTTTATTACACAAAAATGAAAAGCCCTTCCCACATGAATCCCCAAAAACAATAAACGGGCCCCACAAAAAGCCCAACAAACGACTCACTCCCACAAACTGGGGAGGAGTCACTCCACCTTTCTTCAAACCGGGCCTCAACGTCGGCCTAACGCAAAAAATAAGCCCTCCAACAACACAACCATGGGCAAAATAAAGATGGCCACCGCCATATAAAAGGAAAGCTGCCCACACCCTCTACTGAGTGGCCCGTGAGGGCGAGACCTTGCCCAGCCTTTTGCCTCCCCTGCCCGGCCTGCTGCTCCTTCGCAAGCTCTGCCCAGTGGCTGCTGCGAGGCTGGGGGAAGGTGCCTGAGGCTCAGATGCCCTTCCGCCAGATGCCGCTGGGGGGCGGCCTACACGGCGTTTGGGCCTCGAGGGGCCGTCTGCTGAGTGGCGCACCTGAGCCTGGCCACCATCAGCTGCAGCCGCTTGCCCTTGACGCCCCAGTGGGGGAATGGCGGCGACGGATGGCGCAATGTGGGCCAGCTGGCGTCTGGGATGCGCTGGCTGGTGCTGTGGCGCGGTGGCACTCGGCTGGGCCCGCACTGCAGGATCCGCAACAATCAGCCGAGGGGCGGCTTGCTGGGATGGTCTTGGCGATGCCTGCCTGAGACAGCGCGTGTGGCAGCAGTGAGTGCCCCTGTTGTCCTGGTGTGCGCGCGCATCACATCCGCCAGGGTCTTGACGGCATCAGTCAGCATGCGGCCACTCGCGGCAGTTGCTGCCCCGAACTCGTGCACACTGGTCGCCAGCGACTCGATGGCCTCAAGCATGCGCCCCACCACGCTCATGAGCTCCGTGTGGCGCCGGTCCGAATCCTCGGCCATCTTATCCAGCTTCCGCACCTCCTCCGAGGTGAAGGTGTCCGGACTGGAGTCGCGACTCTCCCGCTGGGGAGGAGGGGGCCGAACTAAGGGACCCTTGCCACGTTGGTGGCGGCGAGTGTGCCGATCAGCAGCACTCCCCTCTGATCCTTCCCCCCTTTGGGGGGAAGGCCGCGGGCCACACGCACGGCTCCTGGGTGGCTGGACGCCACTGGTCCCAGAAGCTGCATTGCCCTGCGACAGTTCCTCCAGGCACTCGTCCAGTGAGGAGGTGTCAAGCATTTCCTCCTCTCCTGCGGGACGTGACTGTTCCCCCGATGGTCCGGCTTGCTCCTCCTCCTCCTCCTGCTCGGAGGTGCTGTCACTGGCAGCTTCAGGGTCCTGGTCGTCACCAGCTGAAAGCAGGAATGCACAAGAGTAGCTTCAGAGTGAGGAGACGGCGTCAGCGAGGGAGTTAGGACTGGTGGCATTCAGCGCATTGGTGGGACAGTGGCAAAGGAGGTAGCTCGGATGGGCCAGTGCGACGCGAGAGGGCCAAAAGGCGAGGTCCTTACCATTGCCGGGCAGTGGAGTGTCGGCTACTCCGCACGCTGTGGGGACGATCACACAGGCTCCCATGAGCACACACACGCGCTCCTCCAGCCGAGTGAGCTTCTGCAGCTTGGCGCAGCCACCCCTGGCACGGGCCTGGCGATTAAAGGCTACTTTAGCCTGCAAGAGAAAGGACGGGCTGTAAGTGCGCAGTGTAGCCCTGATGTAGTGTGCACTGCCTCCCATGGTGGAATAGCTTGGCCAGATTGAAGCCCTGATGTAGTGTGCACTGCCTCCCATGGTGGAATAGCTTGGACAGAGTGAAGCCCTGATGTAGTGTACACAGCCTCCCATGGTGGAATAGCTTGGCCAAAGTGTCGAGTGCCGAATGGCCATTTGATGCTCATGACTGTCCCAATGCTGCTGGCTGAGGGCTGGCCAATAGGACTTTCAGCTCCCTTTGCCCATCATGTCAGGTGTACATGCAAGAATGAGGAGGAGACTGGAAAGGCTACTCACCTTGACAATCCTGGTCAGGTCGTTGTATTTTTTACGACATTGTTTGTGGGTCCTGGGGGCATCGCCGGTGAACGTCACTGTGATAAAAATGATAACTTCCGGGAAGTTATGTCATCACTTCCTGTGAACTATGAACTATGAACTATGAACTGTGTACATACCTCACTTCCTGTCATGTCACTTCCTGTTGGACTGGTATAAATACTGGTCTGTTCAGTATTGTAAGAGGCTTTTACCAGAGGCATGGTAAAGACCTCTCTTGTGTATATAGTGTGTTTATAAGTTACTTAAAGCTTACTTTAAAGTTACTTGATGGTAAGTCTCCTTTTTCTTACATCAATTTAAGTAACTTAAATTTACACTGACAAATACTAGACCTTCAGACAAACTCGGAAGTTAAGGATCCAGGGAACCACCCATCATGGAGAAAATCCTTAGACCTATTCGTCTGGACTTGGACCCGAATACACCAGCAGCTGGCAGGGTATGGAAGCATTGGTATCGTACTTTTGAGAATTTTCTGGATGAATGTAAAGCAGATGCTCCTGCTAAATTGAAGATACTTGTCAATTATGTGACCCCAAAAGGGTTCGAATATGTTGATGACTGGGATAATTACGAAGAGGTGATTCAGGCACTTAAGAAACTGTATGCGAAGACCCCAAATGAGATCTATGCTAGACATCTACTGGCCACAGCCCGACAAGGGCCAGGGGAATCAATTGACGAATTCCTGCAAGAACTTCGCAGGCTCAGCGTAGATTGTAACTTTCAGGCAGCCTCAGCTGAGCTGTACCGCCAAGAAATGATTCGTGATGCCTTCATCTGCGGGATTGCCTCTCCATTTATACGCCAGCGTCTACTAGAAAGTAAAACACTTGAGCTACAAAAACCTTTTGACCTAGCTTGTTCACTGGATTTGGCAAAGAGAAATGCAGACCTCTATCAGCTGCCCAGATCTCGATCTGCTGCTGTAGCTGCAACCAGACAATTCAAGCGGTCTCAGGTGAACCCTATCATGGGGGAATCTAATTCTGATAATTCTGATGAAGAAGAGGAGGACGACCCCACTTTAGCAGCCTCTTGGCAATCTAGGAAGGAATGCTTCTTTTGTGGAGATGCTTTTCACCCTAGGAAAACCTGCCCTGCTCGCAATGCAATCTGCAGTTATTGCGGGAAAAAAGGACACTTTGCTAAAGTTTGCCTATCAAGGGCCTCGACGAGGGCCAATCCAGCTAAGGCCTACCGAACTGCCCCAATTAGGGCCTATCAAGATGCTCCAGCTAGGACCTATCAAGCTTCCTCTCGAGCTCTCTCCCGAAGAAGCACACCGAGAGTTTTCGCCACTCTCTGTGCAACAACACCAATTACAGTTGCTTGCCCACAGAACCTGTCTCATGCAGCCACAAAAATTTCAATTAAAGGGCATACCTTAGATGCCTTAATTGACTCAGGAAGTACTGATAGTTTCATTAAGGAACAGATTGTTGCGAAATTGAAACTACATGTCTTCCCATCGGACCAGGCAATTGCGATGGCCCAGTCATCACTTAATACCAGAATCTCCGGCTTTTGTGTTGTTGATATGACACTTCATGGTCGTATGTATCCCTCCACCCGACTTTCGGTGCTCAAGGACTTATGTAGTGATCTCCTCTTAGGGCTGGACTTCCAAAAACAGCATAAGAAACTCACCATTGAGTTTGGTGGATCCAAACCCGGACTTACTATTTCTAATATACCGTCTAAATTACCATTTTGTGCATTATCAGCAGCTTCACTTGATGAACCCTCATTATTTGCCAGTATTCCGCCTCAATGCCAACCGATAATAACGAAATCGCGGCGCTTTAATCAGGAAGACCAATCTTTTATTGCGGCTGAAATCTCTCGACTTCTAGCAGAGGATATCATTGAACCATGTTCGTCGCCCTGGCGGGCTCAAGTCGTCATTGTCAAGAACCCTCTAAAACCTCACAAACATACGATATTCCGACGGCCGAGAATCTACCGTATCATTACGGGATCTGGCTCCCTGCCCACCAGGACCTAGTGGGACATCGGGTGATGGCATTTCACCAGGAAACTCTTGGGACCTATCGGGTACCCCTCTCCAGGATTCTGATCGGACACCAACTAGCTTGGTGCCGGTAGAACCCCGTGCTCAAGGTTGCGACCCTCCCAGTACCGCGCATGAAAGTACTGATCCGCCACAGACCAGCTCTGCACCTCCCTCTGAACAGAGGCAGTCCGACTTTGAACCTATTGGGGCTCGTACTCGAAGCCATGATCTCCCCGACCCTTCACAGGGCAATCCAGGCCACACAGACTCTGACCAATGGCCAACCGCATGTAAGCGGACCAGCGACCCTCTACGACGGGAATCCAAACGGGTGCGACTCTTCCTTGTTCGGCGGCTGCAGACCAAAAGGTAGACCACAGCCTCCTAATCCTGCAGGAGGGAAGAATGTGATAAAAATGATAACTTCCGGGAAGTTATGTCATCACTTCCTGTGAACTATGAACTATGAACTGTGTACATACCTCACTTCCTGTCATGTCACTTCCTGTTGGACTGGTATAAATACTGGTCTGTTCAGTATTGTAAGAGGCTTCTACCAGAGGCATGGTAAAGACCTCTCTTGTGTATATAGTGTGTTTATAAGTTACTTAAAGCTTACTTTAAAGTTACTTGATGGTAAGTCTCCTTTTTCTTACATCAGTCACCCTCTGGGCGATCTGCTTCCAGGCTTTGGTGTAGTCGTGGTGGGTTGGATTCCTCCCACTCTCTGGGAACAAGATCTTGCGCCTCACCTCCAGAGCTGTGACCATTATGTCCAGATCACCCTCTGAGAAGCGCAGGGCACGCTGACATGCCTTCTCTGGCATTGCCATGACTCCCTGGGGCTGAGCAGCAGTGTTGAGGCCTCTTTGCAAGGCTGCCGTGTGCAGGGCGTGGCAGCAGACCAATTCGTCCCTTCCCCCATTAAGAGCTGGTCGGCGCCACGGGGTCTGCTGTCAGTCCAAAAATGACCGCACCCGCGCTGCGCCCCGCCTGGGCGCTATCCCTCTGGACCGCCGGCTTAGCGCCTAAAGAGAGTAGTGGAACGCCTCTTTTAGCGCTCCACCAACCTCTTAGGGCGAAGCCACTGAATTCCCGGCAACGGGGCGCTACTTTGGGGCGGGCGCTAACTTCGGGCGGGCGCTAAGGTTAGCGCCCCAAAACTGCCTATACTGAAAATCTAGCCCAAGGAGACTAATTTTTAATGCCCACATCAACTGATTCAGAAGAGATCTGGGGGGGAGAAATTCAGTATCGCCCCGTTTGGGGCGCAATTATCGGCCGGGCGCAAAGTTTAGCGCCTGACGCTAATTATCGCCTTCGACTGCAAACTTGGCTTCTATCGCCCCCTGGAGGTAATTGGAGCGCTAAATCAGGCACTACACACCTCTCTTAAGGCACTAACGCCGAGGAGTGAGGCGCTACCTTTCTTTTAGAGAGAGCAGAAATTGCACAGAGAAAAATGGCCGGGCTGCCCATCAATCCTATGCATAGAATCATAGAATGGTTACAGCGCGGAAGAAGGCCATTCGGCCCATCAAGCCCCTGCCGACTCCTTGCAAGAGCACCTCAGCTAGTTCCATTCCTTCGCCCTTTCCCCGTAGCCCTGCAATTTTTTTTCCTTCAGGTACTTATCTAACTCTCTTTTGAAAGCTGTGATTGAGTCTGCCTCCACCACCCTTTCAGACAGTGCATTCCAGATCTTAACCACTCGCTGCATAAAAATGATTTTCCTCATGTCGCCTTTGGTTCTTATGCCAATCACCTTAAATCTGTGTCCTCTGGTTCTTGACCCTTCTGCCAATGGGAACAGTTTCTCTCTATCTACTCTGTCCACACGCCTCATGATTTTGAACACATCTGTCAAATCTCCTCTTAATCTTCCCTGCTCTAAGGAGAACAACCCCAGCTTCTCCAGTCTATCCACATAACTGAAGTCCCTCATCCCTGGAATCATTCCCGTGAATCTTTTCTGCACCTTCTCTAAGACCTTCACATCCTTCCTGAAGTGTGGTGCCCAGAATTGGACACAATACTCCAGTTGAGGTCGAACATGTGTTTTATACAGGTTCATCATAATTTCCACACTTTTATACTCTATACCTCTATTCATGAAGCCCAGGATCCCATAAGCATTTTTAACTGCTTTCTCAACCTGCCATGCCACCTTCAACAATTTGTGTACGTATATCCCTAGGTCTCTCTGTTCATGCACCCGCTTTAAGATTGTACCCTTTAGTTTATATTTCCTCTCCTCATTCTACCAAAATGTATCACTTCGCATTTTCTGTGTTAAATTACATCTGCCACGTGTCCGCCCATTCCACCAGCTTGTCTATGTCCTCTTGAAGTCTATCACTATCCTCCTCACTGTTCACTATACTTCCAAATTTTGAAATTGTGCCCTGTACACCCACATCCAAGTCATCAAGTCCCTGTTATTCCTTGGGCTTCAACTTTGCTGGCAAGCCTATTACTGTATGTGGCACTTTGTCGAACGTCTTTTGGAAATCCATGTGCACCACATTAACCGCATTGCCCTCATCAACCCTTTCTGTTATCTCATCAAAAAACTCAAACAAGTTGGTTAAACATGATTTGCCTTTAATAAATCCATGCTGGCTTTCCTTAATTAATCCACACTTGTCCAAGTGACTGTTAATTTTGTCCCTGACTATTGTTTCTAAAAGCTTCCCCACTACCGAGGTTAGACTGACCGGCCTATAGTTGCTGGGTTTACCTTTACATCCTTATTTGAACAAGAATGTAACATTTGCAATTCTTCAGTCCTCTGGCACCACCACCATTTCCAAGGAGGATTGGAAGATTATGGCCAGTACCTCCACGATTTCTTCCTTCACTTTCTTCAGCGTCCTAGGATGCACCCTAACTGGTCCTGGTGACTTATATACTTTAAGTACAGCCAGCCTTCCTAGTACCTCGTCTTTATCAATTTTTATCCCATCCAGTATCTCCTCTACCTCCTCCTTCACTATGTCCATGGCAGCATCTTCATTGGTGAAGACAAATGCGAAGTACTCATTTAGTACCTCAGCCATGCCCTCTGCCTCCATGCGTAAGTCTCCTTTTTGGTCCTGAAATGACCCCACCCCTCCTCTTACTACCCGTTTATTATTTATATGCCTATAGAAGACTTTTGTGTAATGTATGTACCTTTAAGGGGGAGAACTACTTTTTACAGCTCATGTATACTGTAGTACCGGCAGTGACCACACCTGTATATAACGTTGAATAGTAATCTGTACAGTTCAGTTGCAGTTTGAATCACATTGAGTAAACACCTGTTGTACCGTTCTCTGCAGTCCTTTTCTTATTATTACACGGACGTAACAGTGGCGACGAGTATGTTCGAACCTACCTGCAACTCTGCATCACCTCCCAGGGATTCGCTCCTGGAGAACAGTGGAAGAAGGTCGAGTCCAGAAGCACAGGCGTCGACCACGGGCAACCGCCCAGTCATCCAGCAGAGATTTGAGCATCGCAGGGGAGGCTGTCGAGAGCCAGGCTTGGCTTTCCAGTCACGGTGGTCCAGCGAAACGGGCTGGCAACAGGTACTGCGCAGACCCTTCCCAGACAGCGACGAGCTACAGCCCGACCGAGCGGCACAGAAAAAGGCCGAGCAGCGTCGATGGGGGAGAGAGAGGGCAGAGCGCACAGGGCGCAGCCGGTGTTCAGGACTGAGCGGCGTCAATGGGCGAGAGAGGCGAGAGAGCGCAGAGCGCAGCCGGTGGTCAAGGGCGGAGCAGCGTCAACGGGGGAGAGAGGTGCGCAGGAAAATGCGAGGTGCTGCCATTGCCATGAGGACCGCAGAGAGCGGCATTGACAGCAGAGCAGGAGCAGCACACGAAACCCACAGGGCGTCGCCATTTGCCACGAGGACCGCCGAGAGCGGCGTTGGCAGCAGCGTGGGAGATGCCATTTTAAGCCGCAGCGGGGAAGAAAGGAAAGCACGGGAGACGCCATTTTAAGCCAGTCTAACCACACCCAAAAATGCCGAAGAGTGGCAGTATCACAGCGTTTGACAATGAAGTAGAAGATTGGATGACATATGTCGAACGCATAGAAGTATACTGCAAGGCGAATGAAGTGCCAGATGACAAGAAAGCGTTGGTATTGTTGAATTCAATGGGTGCAAAAATGTATGGCTTACTACGAAACCTAGTAACCCCAGAGAAGCCAGTAGAAAAGGATTTTGAAAACATAGTGTCAATCCTACAGGACCACTTAAACCCCACACCGCTGCTGATAGCAGAAAGATTTAAGTTTCACAAAAGGAACCAACATAAAGATGAAAGTAATGCTGAGTATTTAACGGAACTGCGCAAGCTATCGAAACACTGCCAGTTTGGAACGGGACTAGCAGATACTTTAAGGGACAAGTTTGTGTGTGGGCTTCAAAGTGAAGGAACCCCGAAACGGCTTCTATCAGAAAAGGATCTTACGCTGGACAAGGCTTTCAGCATTGCAGTATCACACGAAGCAGCAGCACGGGGTGCTGCAGAGATACAACGGAGACCGCAAGAATATGGCACAAATGAAATGTCATACGGAACAGTGAAGTGCTATCGCTGCGGCAGAACAACACACGACCATAATGATTGCTGGTTCAAGGACAAAGTGTGCAGACAGTGTGGAAAAGTAGGACACATAGCAAGATTCTGCAGGTCGGGAAAGAAAACCAGCAGCAAGAAATCTCCACAGGAGAAGTACAAGAAGGTACATAAGGTGACGGAGAGTAGTTCAGACGAACAGAAGAGTGATACAGACTCCGGAAGCAAGGAGCTGGGTTTCAGACAGAAACGACATAATGTGATCAAAACGGAGGATCACCAAACTATCTGGGGCACGCTCAAGATAGCAGGAGTCCAAGTGAAAATGGAATTGGACACAGGATCAGCCCTAACAGTCATAAACCGAAGGGACTACAAGCAGCTATTCTCACATATACCCTTGAGAGATACAAAGATTGTCTTGAAGATGTACACGGGGCAAAAAGTCTACCCCAAAGGAAAAATAAGGGTGAACGTTATATATAACGGCAAGGAAACACCAAAAATGGACCTATATGTATTGCCCAATGGAGGACCACCACTACTAGGATGTGAATGTATCCGGAAGATACAGCTAGATTGGCATTCCATACAAGCACTGACTGTAGATGCCAAAAAGGATGACGACGTCACACCTGGACGACTGTCAAAAATGCTAACTGACGCACAAGAAGTGTTCCAGCAGGGACTCGGAACACTAAAAGGCATAACAGTGACGATCAAAATAGAGGAAAACGCAAGCCCAAAGGGTTTTAAGGCCAGACGGGTACCTTATGCGATCCGCCCAGCCGTCGAAGCAGAGCTGGAAGGTTTGGAACGTTCAGGAGTACTGTCCAAAGTGGACTGGAGCGAGTGGGCTACACCCATCATTCCTGTAATGAAGAGGTCGTTGAGTAATACGCCTGGGGAACCAAAGAAGGTTCGCATCTGTGGGGACTTTAAGGTGACAGTGAACCCACTCCTTCACACTGTACAATATCCGCTTCCGCGGATTGAAGATATTTTCGCCTCGCTATCTGGAGGGAAACGCTTCACTAAGATTGATCTGGCCCAGGCGTACCTGCAAATGGAGGTAGAAGAAGCCTCGAAACAGTACCTCACGATCAACACTCATAAAGGTCTCTACCAATACAACCGGCTGGTGTTCGGGGTAGCATCAGCTCCGGCTATTTGGCAAAGGGCAATGGAACAAGTCCTGCAAGGGATTCCAGGGACCCAGTGTTATTTGGACGACATCCTGGTCACGGGCGAAAATGACAGTGATCACCTCGCCAACCTGGAGCAGGTGCTCACTAGATTGAAGGAATATGGGCTCCGAGCTAATCGCCACAAATGCGAGTTTTTCCAGAAGCAGATCTCGTATTGTGGCCATGTTATTGATGAAGAGGGGTTACATAAGTCCTCTGAAAAGATTGAGGCAGTAGTCAAGGCTCCAGCACCGGAAAATGTGTCACAACTGAGGTCGTTCCTCGGGCTGGTGAACTACTACCATAAGTTCTTGCCGAATTTGTCTACCGTACTACACCCACTGAACACCCTACTGCAAACGGGGGTACCATGGAAGTGGAGTGACGAATGTAAACCAGCTTTCCAGAAGAGCAAAGCATTGATCACATCAAAAGAGGTGTTGGCTCATTTCAACCCAGCACTATCAATTCGGTTGGCGTGTGATGCATCACCCGATGGCATTGGAGCGGTGCTGTCGCACAAATTCCCGGACGGCACGGAGAGGCCAGTAGCCTTTGCGTCTCGGCACTAACCTCAGCCGAGCGTAACTACGCCCAGATTGACAGGGAGGCCCTCAGCCTAGTGTGGGGAGTGAAAAAGTTCAATCACTATCTGCACAGGCAGAAGTTCACCTTGCTGACTGACCACCAACCACTTGTCTCCACCTTTAATCCAAAGAAGGGCATTCCGGTGATGACTGCGCAACGGCTACAAAGATGGTCCCTTTTTCTAGGGGCGCACCAATATGAAATCGAGTATAAGGGCACGAAACAGCATGGAAACGCTGATGGACTATCACGCCTGCCACTGCCTACTACGGAGGAAGCACCAGCGGTGGATCCTGTCAAAATATTTAATTCGACTATAATTGAATGCTTGCCAGTAACTAACGCTGGTATAGAGAAGGAGACCCGAAATGACCCGACACTGTCTCCGGTATATGATTTGATGGTGAAGGGATGGCCAGCACATGGCGACTCACTGTTGCCAGCATTCTCATCCAGAAGAGAACAGCTGTCAGTATGCCAGGGGACCTTGATTTGTGGATCCCGAGTGGTAATTCCACCCAAGTTAAGGGAGAGAGTGCTCAATGAGCTTCACGAAGGTCATCTGGGAGGGGTGAAAATGAAAAGCCTTGCTAGGGCTTATGTGTGGTGGCCGGGGATCGATCAGCAAATCGAGGACCTGACAAAGAGCTGCTCAGGATGCCAAAAGGTCCAAAATGCACCACCACATGCCCCTCTACACCCATGGGAGTGGCCCTCATCTCCATGGCAACGGGTGCATATTGATTTTGCTGGTCCATTCATGGACTCAATGTTTTTAATAGCCGTGGATGCGCACTCGAAATGGCCTGAGGTGTTTAAAATGTCCTCCACCACCACGGAGAAAACTATTGCAGTCCTACGGACCATTTTTGCCAGGAACGGCTTGCCAGAGCAGATTTGCTCTGATAACGGACCACAGTTTGTGTCCGAAGAGTTTCGAAGATTTATGAAAAGGAATGGGGTAAGGCATTACACATCCGCCCCGTATCATCCAGCCACAAATGGATTGGCTGAGAGGTTCGTACAAACCTTTAAAAAAGCAGTAAAGGCCATGTGCGATGATGACATTCCACTGCAGCATAAGGTGGACAATTTCCTGTTAGCCTACAGAAATGCGACACATGCAGTCACCAACCAGGTCCCGGCCATGATGTTCTTTAACCGAAGGTTGAGATTTCATCTGGATTTGCTCAGACCAAATGTACGAAGAGATGTTGAGAGTAAGCAATTCCAGCACATCAATGAGAAGCCGACAAGGAGCTTCAATGTAGGGCAACCAGTCTTGGCCCGCGACTACCGAACAGAGAAATGGCAACCAGGAACGATATGCACACGGCAGGGGCCACTAATGTACACAGTGGACGTTGGGGCGAGCATCGTGAGACGCCATGCTGACCAGATCCTACAGTCACAGGAACGAGTCAACCCCATGCCTCTCCCATACGTACCTGGTGATGAACCCGACGTACAGGTAGCATCTACCCCAGAGACAGTAGCATCGGAAGCTGATGAACCAACCGATGACAGGGGGCCAGAATCGCCTCCACACCAAGACACTCGGGAAAGGCGCTACCCAGAAAGGATCAGGAAGCCTCCCCAAAGACTGAATTTATAAATAGACTATTTTCAGCTAATGTTGCATGTTAAAAGTGTTAATTGTAATTAGTTTGATATTTAATTGTTAAATGAGTGTTATGGTACTGTTAATCTAAAAGGGGAGGAATTGTAATGTATGTACCTTTAAGGGGGAGAACTACTTTTTACAGCTCATGTATACTGTAGTTCTGGCAGTGACCACAGGGTAAGACGGTACATGATCAGTGGTGTACATTTAAGGAGTTATTTTACAACTTCCAAAAAAAATATATTCCACTGAGGAAAAAAGGGTGTAAAAGAAAAGATAGCCATCCGTGGCTAAGTAAAGTAATTAAGGATAGTATCCGACTAAAAACAAGGGCATATAAGGTAGCCAAATCTAGTGGGAGGATGGAAGATTGGGAAGTCTTTAAAAGACAGCAAAAAATAACTAAAAGATTGATTAAGAAAGGGAAGATAGATTATGAAAGTAAATTAGCAAAAAATATAAAAACAGACAGTAAAAGTTTCTATAGTTATATAAAAAGAAAAAGGGTGGCTAAAGTAAATGTTGGTCCCTTAGAGGATGAGACCGGGAAATTAATGGTGGGAAACATGGAGATGGCAAAAACACTGAACAATTATTTTGTATCAGTCTTTACAGTAGAGGACACTAAGAATATCCCAACACTGGACAAACAGGGGGCTCTAGGGGGGGAGGAACTAAATACGATTAAAATCACTAAGGAAGTGGTACTTGGTAAAATAATGGGACTCAAGGCGGATAAATCCCCTGGACCTGATGGCTTGCATCCTAGGGTCTTGAGGGAAGTAGCGGTAGGGATTGTGGATGCATTGGTAATAATTTTCCAAAACTCACTCGACTCAGCAAAGGTCCCGGCAGATTGGAAAACTGCTAATGTAACACCCTTATTTAAAAAGGTTAGTAGGCAGAAGGCTGGAAACTATAGACCTGTTAGCCTAACATCTGTGGTTGGTAAAATGTTAGAGTCCATTATTAAGGAGACAGTAACAGGACATTTGGATAAACATAATTTAATAGGACAAACTCAGCATGGTTTCATGAAGGGGAAGTCATGTTTGACAAATTTGCTTGAGTTTTTTGAGGAAGTAACATACAGGGTGGATAAAGGGGAACCAGTGGACGTAGTGTATTTAGACTTCCAAAAGGCATTTGACAAGGTGCCACACAAAAGATTATTGCTCAAGATAAAAAATCACGGGATTGGGGGTAATATTCTGGCGTGGGTGGGGGATTGGCTCTCTAACAGAAAGCAGAGAGTTGGGCTAAATGGTTCGTTCTCAGATTGGCAACCAGTAACTAGTGGTGTTCCGCAGGGGTCAGTGCTGGGTCCCCAACTCTTTACAATCTATATTAACGATTTGGCGGAGGGGACCGAGTGTAACATATCAAAGTTTGCAGATGATACAAAGCTGGGACGGAAAGTAGTGAGTGAGGAGGACATAAAAAACCTGCAAAGGGACATAGACAGGCTAAGTAAGTGGGCAGAGATTTGGCAGATGGAATACAATACTGGAAAGTGTGAGGTTATGCACTTTGGCAGGAAAAATCATAGAGCAAGTTATTATCTTAATGGCAAGAAACTGGAAAGTACTGTAGTACAAAGGGATCTGGGGGTCCTGGTGCACGAAACTCAAAACGTTAGTATGCAGGTGCAGCAAGTGGTTAAGAAGGCCAATGGAATGTTGGCTTTTATTGCTAGGGGGATAGAATATAAAAACAGGGAGGTATTGCTGCAGTTGTACAAGGTATTGGTGAGACCGCACCTGGAATATTGCATACAGTTTTGGTGTCCATACTTAAGAAAAGACATACTTGCTCTCGAGTCAGTACAAAGAAGGTTCACTCGGTTAATCCCGGGGATGAGGGGGTGGTCATATGAGGAGAGGTTGAGTAGATTGGGACTCTACTCATTGGAGTTCAGAAGAATGAGAGGCGATCTTATTGAAACATATAAGATTGTGAAGGGGCTTGATCGGGTGGATGCGGTGAGGATGTTCCCAATGATGGGTGAAACTAGAACTAGGGGGCATAATCTTAAAATAAGGGGCTGCTCATTCAAAACTGAGATGAGGAGAAACTTCTTCACTCAGAGGGTGGTAGGTTTGTGGAATTTGCTGCCCCAGAAAGCTGTGGAAGCTACATCATTAAATAAATTTAAAACAGAAATAGATAGTTTCCTAGAAGTAAAGGGAATTAAGGGTTACGGGGAGCGGGCAGGAAATTGGACATGAGTCTAGGTTCGGAATGGTCATGGCCCTGTGGGTAGTGGAGTGGGCCCAGGGGCCGTGTAGCCTTGTTCTGCACCTACTGTGTTCTAATTCTGTGTTAGATTTCAGGAGATGGTTTTATTCCTGTTCCTGGCTGGGGTGGAGATCGCCTTTACAGAAGGTAAGTACTGTAAAAAATATAGGGACAGAGTGATCTCCTGGAAGAATTTCGATCGCCTAGATGGGTCGGAGAGGAATTTCCCAGATTTTTTTCTCCCAAATTGGCCATTGGGTCTTTATCTGGTTTTTCGCCTCTCCCGGGAGATCACATGGGTTCGGGTGGATGCAGAGTGATAGAAGATTTGAGGTTAGGATCAGATCAGCCATGATCTTATTGAATGGTGGAGCAGGCTCGAGGGGCCAATTGGCCTACTCCTGCTCCTATTTCTTATGTTCTTATGTTCACACCTGTATATAACGTTGAGTAGTAATCTGTACAGTTCAGTTGCAGTTTGAACCACGTTGAGTAAACACCTGTTGTACCGTTCTCTGCAGTCCTTTTCTTATTATTACACGGACGTAACATTTTGGATTACTTTTTATGTTAGCTGCCATTCTATTCTCATACCCACTCTTTGCCCCTTTTATTTTCTTTTTCACTTCTCCTCTGAACTTTCTATATTTAGCCTGATTCTCATATGTATTCTCGAACTGACATCTGTCATACGTGCTCTTTTTCTTCTTCATTTTACTATAGATTGCTTCCTGTCCTTTTCCATAGCTAATCTAAACCTTATGATACTATGATCACTGTTCCCTAAATATTCACCTACTGACACTTGCTCCACTTGACCTACCTCATTCCCCAGAACCAGATTCAGCAATGCCTCCTTCCTCATTGGGCGGGAAACATACTGATCAAGAAAGTTCTCCTGAACACACTTCAGAAATTCTTCCCCCTCTCTGCCCTTTACCCTATTACTATCCCAGTCGATATTAGGATAGTTGAAGTCCCCCATTATCACTACTCTATAGTTCTTGCATCTCTCAGTAATTTTTCTGCAAATTTGCTCCTCCATATTTTCCCCACTAGTTGGTGGCCTATAGAATACACCTAGTAGTGTAATGGCGCCTCTATTATTTCTTAACTCTAACCAGATAGATTCTGTCCTAGACCCCTTGCGGGACATCCTCTCTCTCCAGCACTATAATATTCTCCTTAACCAATACTACCACACCACCTCTTATTTTCCCTTCCCTATCTTTCCTGAACACCCTGGCCTAGAAATTCAGTGGGCTTTGCGCCCAGTTACCGCCCAAAGAGGGCTTCTGCGCCAGTCTGCAAACTTCGGGCGAACTTCATTGACGCGCTAATTGCGGCAGTAGCCGTTAGCGCTGCGCCGCCACCGATGACGTCATCGGTGTGCGCAGCGCCCCGACACCGGCCCGACCCCCATCTTCAGTAGCGGCCGCCTCTTCCGTGGCGGCCGCTAATAACATTCGGAGACCGGGTCCGTACAGCAGCCTTAGTGGGGCGCTTTAAGGTGGAGGTGCGGCCGGCCACTTTTTCGGCGGCCGCCTGCCCGCACCTCCTTCCCCGGCCTCCTCCACCCCCCCCCCACCCCCCCGCAGCATTGCCGGCTGGTTTCCGGGAGCCCGGCACTTCTCCGTTGTGCCGGGCTCTTTTGCCGGCACTTGCGATCGGGGCTCCGGCTGCTGCAGGCACCTCCCCCTTAAGAGAGGGAGGAAGGCCTGCAGTACCGCAGCCTGCCGCTCCGCTGCGGGTGGCGCTGCGGCCACTAGCGCGCCGATATTCAGTTTCAGCGCCCCAAGCGGGGGCGGCCACACCCTTGAACAGCGGCCGTCCTCGACTTTGGGCGCTGAAACTGAATATCGGCTGGGCACGAGTGGCTCCGCGCCCAGCGGTAAATTCTGGCCGCCAGCAAGCTGGCGGGGCTATAGCTAATTTCTAGGCCCCTATGTCCAGGAGTATTTCATACCCTTTTTGAGCCAGGTCTTCATTATTGCCGTGACATCATATTCCCATGTGGCTATTTGCACCTGCAGCTTATTAACCTTGTTTACTATGCTTTGTGCGTTCACATACATACAGTGTAAACCTATCTTAGACCATCCTGTGTTCTCTCTTCATCTGACCCCACCTAATACCTTACTATTTCTTACTTCAGTGCTATCTGTCTCTCCCAATTCTTTGTGCCCTTTGTTTCTCCTTTCTAATGCTACATCCTGGTGCCCATCCCCCTGCCAACTTAGTTTAAACCCTCCCCAACAGCACTGGCAAACCTCCCCACGAGGATGTTGGTACCGGCTCTGTTGAGGTGCAACCCGTCCGGCCTGTACAGGTCCCACCTCCCCCAGAACCGGCCCCACTGCCCCAGGAATCTGAATCTCTCCAGCCATGCATTCATCTGCTCTATCCTCCTATTTCTACACTCACTAACTCGTGGCACCGGGAGTAATCTGGAAATTACTACCTTTGAGGTCTTGCTTTTTAATCTCTTTCCTAGCTCCCTAAAGTCTGCCTGCAAGAGCTCATCCCTCTTTCTACCTATGTCGTTGGTACCGATATGGACCACGACCTCTGGCTATTCACCCTCCCTCCTCAGAATGTTCTGTAGCCGCTCAGTGACATCCTTGACCCTGGCACCAGGGAGGCAACATACCATCCTGCAATCATGTTTGCGGCCGCAGAAACACCTGTCGCTCCCCTACCTATCGAATCCCCTACCACTATTGCTTTCCCTATCTTCCTCCTCACCCCCCGTACAGCTGAGCCATCCCTGGTGCTGTGGACTTGGCTCTGGCTGTACTCACCAGAGGAATCATCGCCCTCACCAGTACTCAGAACCGAATACTGGTTGGAGAGCGAGATGCACTCCGGGGACTCCTGCACTACCTGCCTGGTCCTCCTCAACTGTCTGACGGTCACCCATTCCCTCTCTGCCTGCGCACTCCTTAGCTGAGGGATGACCACCTCCTGAAACGTGCTATCCAAGTAGCTCTCAGCCTCGCAGATGCACCACAGTGACGCCAGCTGCTGCTCAAGCTCCGAAACCCGGAGCCCTGCCATGCCTTTATTTATTCGACTATTAACTAACTTTACAGAAACTTAAGACTAAGATGTATCTAATTCAAGTTATTAATATAATAGATTAACAGTTACTAATTTAATGTAGTATTAACAGTTACTAATTTAATATTAAAGTTAGTCAGCGAGTTAAAATCGCCCAGGCCTCACACTGGCAACATTATGGAAGCTTTCTGTTCAACCTGCCTGCCCGATTTCTGCCCTGAGTTACTTTCAGAGCTTAGGGATAATGTACATTGTATATACAATATACAACGGATAGGATCAACAACAACCATAACAACTTAAATTTATATAGCGCCTTTAATGTATTAAAACGTCCCAAGGTGCTTCGCAGGAGCGTTATAAAACAAAATTTAACACCGAGCCATATAAGGAGATATTAGGACAGGTGAAAGAGGTAGGTTTTAAGGAGTGTCTTAAAGGAGGAAAGAGAGGTAGAGAGGCAGAGAGGTTTAGGGAGGGAATTCCAGAGCTTAGGGCCTGGGCAGCTGAAGGCACGGCCGCTAATGGTTGAACGATTAAAATCGGGGATGTGCAAGAGGCCAGAATTAGAGGAGCGCAGATATCTCGGATGATTGTAGGGCTGGAGGAGGTTACATGGATAGGGAGGGGCGAGGCTATGGAGGGATTTGAACACAAGCAAAACTTGACCACAGCAACAACAAAAAAATTGTGTTCAAAGAAGAAAGCTCAAAAATTAGATCACTTCTAAATATCTGGACCTGAAGTTCTGCAGGGTTCTCCCAATCTCACCCGTAGCTGTGCCAGAAAGTCAGCAAAATACCCAAATAAATGGCCGTTTCTGACCAATTTGAAAACTTCAAGGTGTTAGCCCACCTTTAAAGAAATGCAAATGTAACAGTGCAGATATCAGGGCGTTAATAGACAAACATAGCACTGTACTACTGGATATTTGCCAGAAGCCAGAATAATGGAGAGAATTCTCTAAACTGTTCAACAGTAAATTTGGCATCATTCACACATCTGATTATATAGTAACACCAGAACTATAACATCAGTTCAACCCATAACATGGAAAGTGTGCTGAGACCTCAAAAAACTAAAAACCAGCAGGTGTTTGTGGTATGCAAAGATGAGTGTTATGAAATACAGGGTAATGACATAAGGGGCGATATTAACCAACCCTGTCCAACAGAAAATGGGGAGGGCGGTTAAAATCACTCTCGAGAACTCTATCTCCATGGTGTTCCCGCCGACCACCATTTTAACCACATAGTTTTTTTTAAGTTGACTGGGGCACCCACCAGATTCAGGCAGGGACCTCAGGAATACATGTAAATCAGGATTTTGGCACCCAACCCACCTGTAAAACCCAGTAAGATTGGTCCCTCAGAGGCATTGGAAACACTATCTAAATGCTCATTCAGTTGCAGCTTATTGGATCCTAAGATCTATGTGCCATTGTGCTGGTTGGATTTCCAGTTTCCAGTTTCCAGATCGCTTCTTTCCCACATCTTTTGCCTTACTTGCCTTCAGTAAACTCTGGCCTAGAAATTCAGTTGGGCGCGCCAGCCGTTAGCGCCTTAGGAGGAGTAGATCTCGAGCGCTAGGCGCTTAGCGCCCGGGCGCAGCGCGATCTGCGCCTCGCCCCAACTTCAGTACACATTTAGCGCCGGCGCAAAGTCTTAGCGCGCGCCCTGCTGCGCGGGCAGATCATGACGTCATTTACTAGTGCAACGCCCTTTGTGCACCCCAAACCGGAACTTCACTCGCGCCAGCCCATTGTGCGCCGGGCGGCCCTAACGACTGTGAAGTGGAACGGTACACAGCCGAGCCGGGCCGCGGGGAGCGCTAATTAAAGGGCACTTACCCTGCACTATAAAGGGCCGCCATTTTGCAGCATTCACTCTTGTGCAACGGTTTTTTGGACAGAGACCAAGGAGGAGAGCTTACTGGTTTGGACCAACACTAGGACAGGTATTTTTGGCTCAGGCCAGAGCTTAACAATTATCTTTGCCTTCATTGAGAGCTCAGTGTTTGCCAGCATATAATGGGGGCTGCATTGGGTGGCAACGCTGACTTTCAGCCTTATGCCAGAAGGGCTTACAGACGCCGTGAGAGAGTGGCAGCCCTGGCTAGACGCAGTGGGGGCAACAGGCGTCGCCAACTGAGGCCTTACCCACCAGGGTATACCGCCAGCAGACCTTCTATCTGACCATGTCTGCCGCGATGTGTGTTAGGAGGCTGCGATTCAGAAGGGAGGTGGTTGCAGACATCTGCCGGCTGCTTCAGAGAGATCTGCAGCCACAGCTGATGCGCAGGACGTCTCTGTCGGTGGCAGTGAAGGTGACGGTGGCTCTCAACTTCTATGCCACCGGCTCCTTCCAATCCGCTACTGGGGACATCGCTAACATCTCCCAGTTCGCCGTGCATTGCTGCATCCGCCAGGTGACCGAAGCCCTTTTCACAAGGAGACATCAATTCATCTCCTTCCCCATGACCCTGGACAAGCAGCAGCAGCGTGCAGTGGGACTTGCAAGAATAGCGGGCTTCCCCATGGTGCAGGGCGCCATTGACTGCACGCATGTGCCTTTGCGGGCACCTCTTGAGCATGCCGAGGATTACCGCAACTGGAAGGGCTACCATTCCCTCAATGTACAGCTGGTGTGTGACCACAGGCAGCGCATCCTAGCTGTCAATGCCTGCTTTCCAGGCAGCAGCCATGGTGCCTTTATCCTGCGACAGACAACTGTGGCTGACATGTTCCAGGCACAGCCTCCCCCAAGAGGATGGCTTATCGGGGACAAAGGCTATCCTTTGTGTACCTGGCTCATGACCCCGCTCCGCGCGCCCACGACCCCTGCTGAAGAGGCATACAACGAGAGCCATCAAGCGACTAGGAACATCATAGAACAAACAATCGGTGTCCTCAAGCAACGATTCCGCTGTCTCGATCGCTCCGGGGGAGCCCTCCAGTATTCGCAGGATCGAGTCTCCCAATTCGTCGTCGTTTGCTGCATGCTGCACAACCTGGCTATCCGCAGGACTCAGGCACTGCCACCTCACGTTGGACCACCACCTCAGGAGGAGGAGCAGGAGGAGCATGAGGAGGAGGAGGACAAGGAGTACCAGCCCAGGAGGGAGGCACAAGGTCCAAGGGCCGCCCGTCGGCGGCTTATTGAACGTCACTTCTAGGCCCCCTGTCAGGGAATGGCTTGTGCCAATGAAAGAACATGATTGCAGCCGCTCCACAAGCCCTCAGCCGGTTAAGGCAACAAACACTTCAAAGATCAAACATGGACAATGTTAATAAATAAAATGCTTTATTGTTCAAACTCAGGTCCCTTCCCACATGAAAACCAAAAACAGACGAAACCCCCAAAAAACACTCAAACACATTACTCGCTCCCACAACCTGGAGAGGATTAACAAAGTAGTGCAACTAAAATGTCCGTCATTCTCGGCCTTCGTAAAAAACAAACATCACATCATCGGCCTTCAAAAAACAAACATCCAATTCTCGGCCTCAAAAAACAAACACAACTGGCCACACATTCGACTATTTGTCCCGCTAGGGCGATGCCTTGGCCATCTTTGTGTGGCCCCTGCCCGCCCTGCTGCTCCTCCTCAAAGTAACGCCATTGGCTGCTGCAGGCTGGGGGCAGGCTCCTGAGGGGCACATGTCGTGATGGCAGATGCCCTTGGGGGTCGGCCTAGTCGAGGTCTGGCCGTCGAGCGGGCGGCTGTTGAATGCTGCAGCTGTGGCTGGCCAGCATCAGTTGCTGCAGCAGCTCCTGGCAGCTCCACTGGGGGAGTGGCAGTGGCGGCTGGAGGAATGGGGGCAAGCTGGCGGATGGCAGGCGCTTGCTGGTCGCCTGAGACGCTGGCACTCGCCCGGGCCAGCACTGCAGCATGCGCACCAATCTGCCGAGGGACAGACCGCTGTGCTGCTGCAGCGCGCCGGGTGCCCTGGCGATGCCTGGCTGACACAGCAAGTGTGGCAGCAGTGAGTGCCCGTGTTGACCTGTTCACTGACCGCATCAGAGCAGCCAGTGACTGGATGGCACCACTGATCACCTGGCCAGTCGCTGCCAGAGCTGCCCCGAATTCCGCCCGACTCGCTGCCTGATCTGCCCCGAATTCCGCCCAACTCGCTGCCTGATCTGCCCGGAATTCCACCCGACTGGTGGCCTCTGAGGGCCCGAACTCGGTCACACTCCGAGAGAGGGACTCGATGGCCTCAGGCAACCGTGCCACTGCCGCCATGAGCTCCGTGTGCCGGCGCTCCAAGTCCGCGGACAAGTTCTCGAGGCGTTCCATCTCCTCGGCGAAGACCATCTCCGGACTGGAGGCCGGACTCTCCCTCTGGGGAGAAGGCCGCCGAGCTGGCCGACCCTTCCTGCGTTGCTGGACGCCGCTGGGCCCAGCAATTGGACTCCCCTCCGACGCATCCCCCCTCTGGGGAGAAGGCCGCCGAGCTTCCACCCCCCTCCCGCGCTTCTGCAGGCCGCAGGTCCCATGAGCTCCCCTCCCCTTCGACACTTCCGCCATGCTCCCCTCCAGGGAAGACGTGTCCCCTACATTGGCCTGGGTGGCCGCGGCTGAGGGTTCCCCTGATGGGCCACCTTCCTCTTGCTCCTCCTCCTGCTCCTCTTCTGAGGGGCTGTCACTGGCAAGTTCAGGGACCTCCTCCTCACCATCTGAAAGCAGGAAGGCACAAGAGTAGCTTTAGAGTGAGGAGAGGGCGTCAGCGAGGGATGCATGAGTGGTGGCATTCAGCGCATTGGTCGGACAGTGGCAAAGGATGTAGATCTGATGCGCAAGTGGGACGAGAGAGGTCCAAACGTGGATGTCCTTACCATTGGTGCCCAGAACAGGGTCGGCATCTCCACATGCAACAGGGCCAATCACCCGGGCACCCATGATGCGCTCCACGCGATGTTGAAGCTCGGTGAGCGGCTGGATCTGGGGTCGGCCTCCCCCGGTCGCAGTCTGGCTCTTCCGATTATTAGCCAGCTTGGCCTGCAAGAGAAAGGACGGCCTCTAAGTACAGTGTGTCGCCGTGATCTTGTGTGCACTGCCTCCCATGATGGAATAGCCTGGCCAGTGTGTCGCCCTGATCTTGTGTGCACTGCCTCCCATGGTGGAATAGTTTGGCAAGTGTGTTAAGTGATCTTGTGTGCACTGCCTCCCATGGTGGAATAGTTTGGCAAGTGTATTAAGTGCAGAATGTGCAATTGATGTTCATACCTGTCCCATCGCTGCTGGATGAGGGCTGGCCATTAGGGCTTTCAGGTCCCTTTGCCCATAATGTGAGGTGCACATGCAAGGATGAGGAGGTCACTGGAAAGGGTACTCACCCTGACAATGCGAGTGAGGTCATTAAACTTTTTGCGGCATTGGACACTGCTCCTGGGGACCTCGCTGTTGGCTGACAGCTTGCTGGCGACATGCCTCCAGGCTCTCCTGTAGACGCAGAACGGCGCCTTCTTGCCATTGTCCGGGTACAAAACATGGCGCTTCTTCTCCACAGCACCAACCAGCACACTCAGACCACGCTCTGAGCAGCGCTGCGCACGTTCACGGGCCTTCTGCATGGCTTCAGGCGCTATTTGGGTCCAGCAGCAGTGTTCAGGCCTAGCTGGAGGGCTCCACTATCCAGGGCGTGGCAGCAGACACAGTCGACCCTTCCCCCTTAAGATCTGGCCGGCGCCAGGGTGTCTGCTGTCAATCACGAGATGGCCGCACCTGCGCTGCGCCCGGCCTCGGCGCTATCGATCAGCACCTCCGGCTTAGCGCCCAAAGAGAGGTGTCCAGCACCAGTTTTAGCGCTCGAGCGAACTCTTAGGGCGAAGCTAATGAATATCGGAAAAGTGGCCTCGATTTGGTGGCGGGCGCAAACTTTAGCGGCCGCCCCACTTTACCGCCCCAAAAGTGGCTACAATGAATTTCTAGGCCTCTATCTGCTTATCATGGGTGCTGTTATTGCCAGTTTCATTTGGATGGAGGAAGAGATGGAGCAAGAGGAGCAACAATGGCAGCCTCAACAACCAGCACAAGCAACAGCTGGGCTATGAGAAGACAGCCGGATGAGATGGTAAGATGAGGTAAGCAGTCAACTTATGCCAGTCAGCGTTTAAGAAACACCAAGCAGAATGACAAAAATTACAGCAGCATAAAATTAGAGCTGTTGGTGCTAAAATGGTCAGTTGCTAAGATTTTAGAGGTTATCTTTTTAGGTTCTAAATTCAGCTTACCGACTGACAGGAGCCCCTTGTGCTGCCTTCAGAGTTATGAGCTGATCAATAAAGATGGGTGGTACAATTAGCTGTCTTTAACTTTGATGATCAGTACTACCCAGGTAATATTTTGGCAGATGCTATCACTTGGCAACCCCTTGAGAGAGAGAAAGAGAGAGAGACTGAAATTACAGAAAGTGATGAGGATCACATAGGCATCTGTCAGGTTGTGTAACAGGTTATGCCTCCTGCAGCAGAATTCCTGGGAATCAGTGATTTTTCCTTTTATTGCCTGTCAGATACAAGCTTCCTCATGTCACCTCTGCCAAACTGCTACAGTCCCATCAGGGAAGAAATCTTGATAGTAAGTTCTACAGGATAAGGAAATCCTAGCTGATTCTGTATCATTCCCAAGGAAATGGACAACCTGAAAGGTTCATTTGAGCCACACATGAGCTTCTCTGGACACTAACTCTAGAAAATAAGGGGTGGTAGCTTGAATATCTCCCTGTTGTTTGTTTGCAATGTCACCTAACACTCATCTATGTGGTGTGCACTGTATTTTCTGTTCATAGAATCATAGAATAGCGCAGCACAGAAGGAGGTCGTTTGGCCCATCAAGTCTGCGCCGGCTCTTTCGAAGAGCAATCCAGTTAGTCTTCCTCCCCGGCTCTTTCCCCATATCCCTGCAATGTTTTTTCCTTCAAGTAATAATCCAATTCCCTTTTGAAAGCTAATATCAAATTTGTTTCCACCACCCTGTCAGGCAGCGCATTCCAAATCCTAACCACTCATTACATAAAAAAAGTTTTCCTTATGTTGCCTCTGGTTCTTTTGTCAAACACCTTAAATCTGTGCCCTTTGGTTATCGACCCTTCAGCCACTAGAAGCAGTTTCTCTTTATTTTCTCTATCTTAAACCTTCATGATTTTAAACACCTCTATCAAATCGCCACTTAGCCTTCTCTGCTCTAAGGAGAACAACCCCTGCTTCTCTAGTTTATCCACATAACTGTAATCCCTCATCCCTTGAACCATTCAAGTAAATCTCTTCTGTACCCTCTCCAAAGCCTTCACATCCTTCCTAAAGTTTGCTGCCCAGAATTGGACAACATACTCCAGCTGGGGCCGAACTAGTGTTTTATATAACTTTAGTATAACTTCCTGGCTTCTGTACTTTATGCCTCTATTTATAAAGCCCAGGATCCCATCTGCTTTATTAACTGCTTTTTTTAACCAGTCCTGCCGCCTTCAAAGATTTGTGCACAAACATCCTCAGATCACTCTGTTCTTGCACTCCCTTTAAAATTGTACCATTTAGCTTGTATTGTCTTTCCTCATTCTTTCTACCAAAATGTATAACCTCACACTTTTCTGCATTGAATTTCATCTGCCATGTGTCCACCCATTCCACCAGCCTGTCTATATCCTTTTGAAGTCTATTACTATCTTCCTCACTGTTTACTACACTTCCAGGTTTTGTGTCATCTGCCTGTAACCCCAAGTCCAAGTCATTAAAGTATATCAAAAACAGCAGTTGTCCAAGTACTGAACCCTGGGGAACACCATAGTATACCTCCCTCCAGTCTGAAAAATAGCCATTCACCACAATTCTCTGCTTTCTATCCCTTAGCCAATTTTGTAGCCATACTGCTACTGCCCCTTTTATCCCATGGGCTTCAATTATGCTAACAAGTCTATTATGTGACACTTTCAAACACCTTTTGGAAGCCCATATGCACAACATCAACTGCACTGCCCTCATCCACCTTCTCTGTTGCCTCATCAAAAAACTCAATCAAGTTAATCAAATATGATTTGCCCTTAACAAATCCATGCTGGCTCTCCTTTATTAGTCCATACTTGTCCAAGTGGCTGTTAATTTTCTCCCGTATTATTGCTCCTAAAAGTTTCCCCACCTCTGACGTTAATCCCTTTCCTGCACCGAGAAAGAGGATAGTACCAAAGTATGATTCTTCCAAAAATGAGACATTATTTATTTATCAGCAGATGAGAGGGTCCCTGAGCAGGCCACCAGTCATCTGGTACAGCTCAGCCCAAGGGAAGGTGAGTTGTTCTCCACATGAGAAGCTGCTGAACAGATAGAACAGGTGAAAAGGGCATTGAAGGAGGTACCACTATCCATTCCCAAAAGTTAATGCTGGGAAACACTGCAACCCATACCGGGAACCTGTCAATTTGTCAACCTTCCCTGTTCACTCCAGAAGCAGTCTCTCAATTGCTCAGTATTATTGGAGTCAGCCTAATTAAGGAAGCATTTCCAGTATCTAGAAGGGGGCACTTACTAAGTGAGGTGCCCCAGAGACTAGTGTTGGGACTGCTACTGCTTCAAATTTACATCAATAACTTAGGGCTCGATTTTAATAACACTGAAGAGGCGGGTTTGGAGGCGGGTCTGTTGGGAAAATTGGGAAAAATGGCTTCAGACACCCAACCCGCCTCCATCCCACCCCCACCCGATTTTCGTGAGTGTTTGTTTAGCCGCTCCCAAACTGGCCCATCTCCAACCAGTGGGACAGGTAGTTAAGGCAGTTAAGAGCCTGTTAACTGCCTTGCTAATCCTATTTTCATAGTGGTTTCCCATTTTCCTGTGTCTGGCTCCTGTTTCCCGACTTGTCAGAAACAGGCCAGGTTCAAGGAGACGAGTTGCTGGAGGACATGATTTGTATGCATTGGTGGAACGCTTTAAAAGCACTCCTGAAACATGGCTGACATTCAAATGCAACAACTTTTCTGTTGTAGATTGGGATAACATTTTGCACATCTACTGACCTCCTGACTGTTCAAGCTGACACCCATCGGCAGTGTGTCATGAATGGAATAATTTCAGGCCACTTCGACTGTGCGCTTGCAAGATTGTTACCTCAACTGAAATCTATAGCAATGGGATGGGAAACATTTATGCCCTCTCATCCTGGTCCTCATAATCAGGGGAATAGCAGCCGCGTGGCTCAGCGCAGAGCTTCCTGAGAAGAGGAGTAGGAGGAGGACGAGGGGAGCTTTACATGCCCTGTTGTGACCAATGCAACATCCTTCCAGTTCACTGCTGCCCATCAACCAGGGTATGCACACTGCTATGCCACACTACCATAAGCTTACTCTTTAACCATAGGTGGCCATCATATGGCTCTGTAATTGCAGGCGACAGTTGTCCAACTTCATACTTCATCTCTGCTATACCATTATTTCCTATCACTTTTACCAACAACATTACAAATGCAAGTCGCCCTGAGCCCTCAATGCACTTTTGCCATTTCCCATAACACATAAGCCACACAATCAACCGTTTGACATAATTTATCTTTAACACATGACAAAAGGGTAATAGACCAGCAAGAGTCAGAAAAAAAAGAAGCATCACCCAAATGAGTCCCCTGTGACTGTAGGTGCTTAATCTTTCTCTTACGCTTCCCCTATGGCTTCAGCAGATGTAGAGGCACCTTGCTGGATGCTGCACCTGCTTAGACACCTTTGGCGTGTGTCCTCTGGGTTTGGGAGCCTGTGGGGGCTCTTCAACAGTCTGCTCTTCCTGTGGCTGTGCAGGGGCTGAAACAGCCATCTCAGTTGTCTCTACAAAGTGGGTCTCTGACCAAGAGCTCCACAGCGGCATGGTCATGCGAGCACTTTGAGAGGAGCCCACACTTCCTTCTGTCCTGCCAACAACATCCCTCTCATGGGTCAGCCGCACCTCAGTGCTGGCAAGTGGCAGGAGAGCACCTTGCTGCACTTCAGGGGGGCCATGAGGACCCATATCTGTACTGGCAGTCCTCCTCAAAAGGACGTCCATGAAGCTCTGGTCCCTCTGCTTAATAGCTGCCCATTGCTCCTCCAGCGATGCCATTCTATTCTGAACAGTCACCATGTTTTCCTGACTCTGGCAACTTATTTCCCCCATGGCCATAGCCATCCTTTCCACTGAGGTAGCCATCCTTTCCACGGAGGTTGCCATCCTATCCATGGTGGTGCGTTCATGCGCCATTGCCTCCACCACAGCAGTGCTGATGTTAGAGGTAGGCTCCTCAATTCTCTCCACACTCACACTAACCCTGGAGGCAAACCCTTCCAGATACACCTGCACTTGATCCTGTATTTCACGAACCGCTCTTTTTCTGGATGGCCCCAGAGGCACAGCGTCTGCATGCAGCTCAGCAGAGCTAGGAGAGTCCTGCGACCTCCACCGAGGACTCTCCACTGCTGTCACTGTCTCCACCATCTGCTGATGCTCACTTGTGCACTGTGATAGACCAGGTGGCAACACTACTCTAACTCGCGATGGCACCACCAAGGTGTGTGTTGCTGCGCTGGTGCTGGGTGCACTGAGTCCTGGTGACACTGGTCCCTCAGAGGCTTCAGGGTGCTCTGAGGAGATGTCCAGGTCTTCATCCTGGATCATGGGGAGTGGGGCGCTCGATGGTCCTGTGGGAGAGTAAAGGCTTGAATTAGACATCTGATATTGATATAGCAGACACATCCTTTTGAGCAGATGATACAAAGCGATTCTCTATGAACATCATATTCCATTGCTTTCTGAGAGGGATGAAACTCTATTATGTCACCAGCTTCCTCTAGTGTGCCCATCTCTCCATCGCCCACTTCCAGGTCCTCGCCACCTCCCAGAATCTCGTTTGCTGCCTCCTCAGCACTGATCAATGTTGCAAGGGTAGGTGTTCCTCCTCCAGTCATTGCTCTCTCCCTCTTACTGTGGGCTATCTTTTCCTGCAAGCAGGGACACAAGCAGTGTTTCAGCCACATTGATGGAGCGAGTGTGATTAATCCCTACCGCAGAAGCTTTGAGTGAGACGAAGATGGGGTAAGGTGCCAAGAGGAAGGTAGCTCCCTGTGCGTTGTTAGTTGTTGTCACAGTGAGAGCCAATCTAAGGGGTGCATAGGCAGGATGCTGAAGTGATTCAGTGCAGAGACAGAGATGGATAGGAAAGGGTGCAAGAGAAGTAAGACTAAGATGGCATGTGAAGGAGGAGGCTTACAATGCAGAGTGCTGGTGATGAGAAGAGAAAAGAAGCAGAGTGAAGGCAAGTGAGGTGGGATATGTATTGATTTCTTTGTGGGTTCAATGACGAGACATTTATGAAAGAGAATGTCTTTAAATCTAAAGTATGTTCAACTCAGTTAACAGCATTACAGGAGACACCATCTTAGAGATCCATCTAAAATGAAACTAAAACTAAACTCTGCCTCTCTCACATGCCCTCTGCTGGTAAGGCATAAATAATCAAACAGGCAAATATGCTGGTAAGGCATCATAATCAAACAGGCAAATACCATCACTATTTGCTGATATCATTACATCTCCCTTTCTTAAAACAAAAGTATTTTACTTTTATCTAACAACATGTTTTCTTTGTATTACTCTGCATTTTAACTGTAACAATTAATGAACTTACATTATCATTATCATTATCAAGGTTTTTTAACCTTGTTTTGTGTGTTCACATGAAATATGTAAATACACTAGAACTTGAAGAAAGAATAAGATAACATTACTTCCTTCTATAACAATAGTCCCTAAATTTGCTCAATGAGTCTCTCAGGAGGCTTCACGTGTCTTGAGGATTTTCTGTCTTGATTGTCCTTGAATCTGAGTTGTTGCCTCAGATGATGGTTTCTCAGCTGTGTGATCAGGTTGTTCAACAGTATCAGTCTTTTGACCTGCTGTGTGATCAAGTTGTTCAACAGTATTAGTCTTTTGACCTGCTGTGGCTGGTCCCATGAGAAGATCCCGATGATTTCTTCGCAGAACAGCACCCTCATCTGTCTGAATGGTGTATGATCTTGGTTGAACTTCACTCAGGACAGTTCCCTTCTGAGTCCATATGTTTGTTTTGTCTTTGAACCTTACTTGGTCACCAGTGTGGAGTTCAGGTAGGTTTTGTGTTCCTCTGTCATAGTAGTACTTTTGCTTTTCTTTCTGTTGTTCTTTGAACTTCCTCACTTTCTCCCCCTCTTTTGTTTTCAGGAGGTTCTCCGGGATGGGTAGGTTTGACCTTAGCAGACGTCCCATAAGGAGTTGGGCTGGTGACATACCACACTCGAGCGGCGTTGTGCGGTATACAAGCATGCTCTGGTAGAAGTCAGTTCCACTGTCTTTTGCCTTGTACATCAGTCTTTTCACTGTCTGGACCGATTTTTCCACTAGTCCATTGGACTGTGGAAAGTGAGGACTTGACGTTATGTGGACAAAGTCCCACTCTTTGGCAAAGTGTCAGAAACTTGCATTGTAAAACTGGGGTCCATTGTCTGTGAAGACCTCGCTTGCCACACCATGTCTGGAGAATATGGCTTTCATACATGTTATCACAGCATCTGCAGTGGTGGTGTACAGTCTACAAACCTCTGGATACAGGGAGTAATAGTCTGTGACTACAAGATAGTCCTTCCCTTGACATACGAATAGGTCAGCGCCTACCTTCTGGTAAGGTCTGTCTGGCGCTGGGTGTGGCTTTAGTGGTTCTACCGGATTGCTTGCTCGATATTTCAGGCATATTGTGCAGTTTGACACCTCATTTGTCACATCTTGGTTGATTCGTGGCCAGTACATCACCTCTCGTGCTCTTTTCTTGCACTTTTCGATTCCCAGATGTCCTCCATGGATCCTTTTTAGCATCTCTTTTCTCAGACTCTTTGGGATAACTATTTTACTTCCTTTGTAGATGATGTCTTCGACCACTGATAGTTCCGCCCTGCAGTTCCAGTACTCTGCCATGTCAGGTGAGCAGTCTTGCTTCATGTTGGGCCATTCATCCAAGATGCTTTTCCTCAGTCGTCTCATTGTTTCATCTTTGTTTGTCTCAGTCTTTATGAGCTCCATTTTTGCATCTGCTATGGGCAGTGCACTTGTGATCATGTCCACGTAGGCGTTCACTTTTTCATCCATTTTGGCGTTTGCGGGCTCACTTGGGTCAACAGCTCTGGACAACGTGTCTGCTGTATACATCAGCTTACCCGGTGTGTACGCAACATTCAGTGTATAGCGTTGCAGCCTGATCATCATTCTTTGTATTCTAAGCGGACATCTATTTAGTGGCTTTTGGAACAATGCAATCAAGGGCTTATGGTCAGTCTCTACACTGATTGCTTGTCCTGCCGCAAACTGGTGAAATCTTTCACAGGCGTATGTGATGCTGAGCAGCTCCTTTTCAATTTGAGCATATTGCGTCTCCGCGTCTGTCATTGAGCGCGATGCATATGCAATAGGTTGCCAGTAGTCATATTTTTGCAGAAGAACGGCACCGAGCCCACTCTGTGATGCATCTGATGATATCTTGATGGGTCTCGCTGGGTCATAAAACCTCAGAACTGGTTCCTCTGTGAGCAGTTTCTTTAGATCGCTCCATGACTTCTCATGCTCATGATTCCATTCCCATTCTATGTTCTTTTCAGTTAGTCTTCTCAGTGGCGCCATCTTTTCTGAGAGGTTGGATATGAATTTACCCATGTAGTTGATCATTCCATTAAACCTCTGCACGTCCTTTTTGCATTGTGGCTTTGGCATATTCTCAATGGCGGACACCTTTCTGGGATCTGGTCTGACGCCCTCACTGCTAAGGATATCTCCCACGAATGTCAGTTCTGTCACCCCGAGCTGACATTTCTCTCTATTCAGCTTCAGGTTTGTTTTCCTTGTTGCTTCCAGCACTTTTTTCAGTCTCTCGTCATGCTCAGTTCTCGTGGTTCCCCATACTATGATGTCATCCATTGATGTATCAACTCCCTCCAGGTGCTCATAGATCATATGGATAGTTTTGTGATACACTTCAGGAGCTGAGGCAATGCCAAATGGTAACCTTAGGAATCTGTATCTGCCAAATGGACTGTTGAACGTGCACAGTCTTGAACTTGCCTCGTCCAGTTTCATCTGCCAAAATCCTGATGATGCATCTAACTTGCTGAAATACTTTGCATTTGCAAACTGTGACATGATTTCCTCACGTGTAGGAAGCTTGAAGTGCTCTCTCTTTATTGCTCTGTTTAGATCTCTTGGATCCAGGCAAATTCTGAGCTTTCCATTCTTTTTGTCCACAACGATGAGGGAACTCACCCACTCAGTTGGCTCATCTATCTTCTGAATCACGTTCAGGCTTTCCATCCTGTCCAACTCTGCCTTCAGTTGCTTTTGAAGAGCAAACGGAACTTTTCTGCATGGATGTATGACCGTTGGCATACTTTTATCTACTCTGATCGTGTGTTCTCCTGGAAGGCAGCCTAGACCCTTAAATAGGTCGTTGTACTCTTTCATGAGTTCATCATAGACTGTCTCTCCTTCGCTTTCCACAACGAGGATTCTCGTTACCAGGTTCAGTCTCTCACAGGCTTTTAAACCTAGTATGGCCTGCACATCCTTTGGCACCACGATTAATGCTAACGTGTGCTCTCTGTCCTTGTGTGTCACTTTGACAATGCATCTTCCTTTCACTGGTATATCAGTACCTGAGTATCCTGTCACTTTCACTTTTATTCCATGTATCTTTGGTCTGGGTCTAATTTTCTTAAAATCAGTCTCTGATATCACATTAACTTGTGCTCCAGTATCCAATTTAAATGGAATGTGTATGTCATTCACTTTTAGTGTCAACATCCAGTCTCTTTTTTCTTTTTTGTTTTCAGACACAACATCTACATAGAACTCCTCTATCTCGCTTTCATCTACTGTATGGACCTTGCTTTGTTGCGCTTGGTTCTTGCAGCAACGGGCATAATGGTTGTTTTTGTTGCAACTATTGCATGTTTTACCATATGCTGGACACTTTTTTGGTGGATGCTGTGTACCGCATCGACTACATGACTTTCGATTGCCCCTTTCATTTTTGTTTGCTGGCCACGCCTCTTTTTTCACATTGGCGCTCTTTTTGTTAAACGGTTTGTGTCCGTTCTTTCTCACTGCATCCACGTTGCAGCTATTGTCACTGAACAGCTCCTTTGCCTGTGACTTCACAGTCTCTGTAGCCCTACACAGTGCTATGGCTTTTCCCAGGTCTAGATTTTGCTCTCTTAGCAGTTTTTCCCTTAGACCATTATCTGGAATACCACACACCAGTCTGTCTTTTATCAGCGAGTCTGTCAGTCCCCCAAATTCACATGTTTTGCTTCGGTTTCTCAGTTCAGTCACATACTGATCAATAGTCTCTCCCGTTTTCTGTACACATGTGAAAAATCTGTGCCTCTCAAACATCACGTTACTTTTAGGTATGCAGTAGGCCTCAAACTGTTCCATTATTTTATCCAACTTCATTTTGTCTCCCTCAGCAGCGAATGTGAAGTTATTATACACCTCCAGCGCTTCATCACCCACGACATGTAAGAACACTGACGCTTTCATTTTATCACTTTTCTCGTCAGCTCCGATTGCCGCTAAATACAACTCCAAACGTTGTTTGAACCTCCTCCAATTTTCAGCCACATTACCTGTCAACTGAAACTTCGCCGGTGGGTGTAAACCTTCCATTTTTCACTTCATTAGCTATTCTCCAATGGTAAGTAACGATGTTCTCTTTTGGCTTGCTAATATGTGGAGAGCTGATTTAACTTCAGATTTTTCCTCTTCATCTCTTTCAATCACTTCTGACACCATGTATTGATTTCTTTGTGGGTTCAATGACGAGACATTTATGAAAGAGAATGTCTTTAAATCTAAAGTATGTTCAACTCAGTTAACAGCATTACAGGAGACACCATCTTAGAGATCCATCTAAAATGAAACTAAAACTAAACTCTGCCTCTCTCACATGCCCTCTGCTGGTAAGGCATAAATAATCAAACAGGCAAATATGCTGGTAAGGCATCATAATCAAACAGGCAAATACCATCACTATTTGCTGATATCATTACAGGATACTCACTTTTGATGCTCTCACAAGATCATTAAACCTTTTGCGGCACTGGATCCATAAGCGTGTATAAATGGACCTTGCGCTCACCTCCGGGGCAATGCGCAGCCAGGCTGCCTTGGTCTGCTGAGAAGGCTTCCTCCAGCCATCAGGAGGGAAGAGAATCTCCCTGCGCCCTCTGATAGCATCCATAAGAACTTGTAGGGACTCATCATTAAAACGAAGAGCTGCCTTGCCTCTGGAAGAAGTCATAGGGGGGAAAATTTGGTTGATTTGCGCCTCCCGTTAGCGCCCTAAGAGGGCTGACTTACCGTCCGACGCTATGTCCGACAGGGTCAGGGGGGCCTACCTGTGGCCTGGGCGGCGCAAATTAAAGGGCAAGTGCCGGGTGGCCATTTTTGTTGCTGTCCGCCTGCCAGCACCTGCCCACGTTGCTGTCTCCAGGCCTCCTGTGCAGCACCCCTGCGGGGTGCTGGCTGCACTCCATGAGCCTGGCACTTCTCTTGAGTGCCGGGCTCTTTTGCTGGCACTCCGATCCCTGGTGGCCCAGCTGGGCCCCAGGTTGCACTGCACAAGGCCCCTCCCCTTTAATAAGGGGAGGAAGGCCTGCAGTACTGTGGCACAACGTACCATAGAGCGTGGTGCTATGGCACGTAGCACTGTGATATTCACTCGCAGCACCCCAGGAGGTGGGGCACTTCCATTAGCGCCCCGCCTCCCTCTTTGGGCACTACCAGTGAATTTCGGCCGCGGGGTCGCTAAAAGTAGCATCCTGGCGAAGTTAGCACCCCAAAGGGGGCGCAACCCAATTTTTCCCCCATAGCGTTTAAATCAAGTGCAGGAAACCACAATAGAAAGGATCAGGCTGGATGGCAGCTTTAAAAGCAGCTACTATTATGACATCATCAGAGACATCATCCCACTCATTGGACCGGCCAGCACGCCTCCATGAAATTAACAAGGTAGTTTAATAAAAATCGCAACTCTGCAGCTGTTCCCGCCAGAAGAGGCTCCCAAACCTGCCCAACACGCAACCCGACTCCAACCCGCCTCGGGAATTAAAATCGAGCCCTTAGAGACAAAAACCCAATGTAAATTGGTCAAATTTGCTTATAATACTAAATTAGGAGGGGCAGTGGATTCAGAGGCGGCACCTCAGAAATTAAAGAAAAAGTGGACAAAATGTATACGTCGGCAGAACAATGGCAGATGAAATTTAATACAAACAAGTATAAAGTACTGAATATAGGAAGGAAAATGGGCATTGCATGTACTCCATGAATGGTGTTGAAATTCCTAAAGCTGATATTAAAAGTGACCTAGGAGACTTAGTAGATTTGACACTCAACATACCCAAGCAATGCAGAAACAATCAACAATGCGAATAGCGTGTTGAACTATATAGCCAATCGCTGCAGGAGTTCCTCAGGGCAGTGTCTGAGGCTCAACTATCTTCAGCTGCTTCATCAACGACCTTCCCTCCATCATAAGGTCAGAAGTGGGGATGTTCACTGATGATGCACAGTGTTCAGTTCCATTCGCAACTCTTCGGTAATGAAGCAGTGTGTGCCTGCATGCAGCAAGACCTGGACAACATTCAGGCTTGGGCTGATAAGTGTCACATAACATTTGTGCCACACAAGTGCCAGGCAATGAACATCTCCAACAAGCGAGAGTCTAACCACCTCCCCTTGACATTCAACGCAATTACCATTGCCGAATCCCCCACCATCAATATCCTGGGAGGTCGCCATTGACCAGAAACTGAACTGGACCAGCCACATAAATACTGTGGCAACAAGAGCAGGTCAAAGGCTGGGTATTCTGCGGTGAGTGACTCACCTCCTCACTCCCCAAAGCCTTTCTACCATCTACAAGGCACAAGCCAGGAGTGTGATGGAATACTCTCCACTTGCCTGGATAAGTGCAGCTCCAACAACACTCAAGAAGCTCGACCCCATCCAGGACAAAGCAGCCCACTTGATTAGCACCTCATCAACCACCTTAAACTTTCACTCCCTCCACCATCGGCGCACCGTGGTTACAGTGTGTGCCATCTACAAGATGTACTGCAGTAACTTGCCACGGCTTCTTCAACAGAACCTTCCAAACCCGCAACCTCAACCACCTGGAAGGACAAGGGCAGCAGGCGCATGGGAATACCATCACTTGCAACTTCCTCTCCAAGTTACACACCATCCTTACTTGGAAATATATTGCCGTTCCTTCATCGTCGTTGAGTGAAAATCCTGGAACTCCCTCCCGAACAGTACTGTGGGAGTAACTTCACCACACAGACTGCAGCGGTTCAAGAAAACAGCTTACCACCACCTTCTCAAGGGGAATTAGTGATGGGCAATAAATGCTGGCCTTGCCAGCAACACCCACATCCCATGAATGAATTTTTAAAAAGTACAAGCCAGAGGAAGTGATGCTCATACTTTAAAGGATTCTGGTCAGACCACACCTTGAGAAATATGTTCAGTTCTGGTAACAAAGACATAAGGGAGACATTCAAGAGCCATGAGGCCGATTGCTAGTGTTAGAGGACTGTGTTATGAGGAAAGACTGGACAAACTTATCTTTTCAGCCTTGAATGGAAATGGCTGAGAGCTGATCTCATAGAGGTATATAAGATAGTAAATGATAGGGAAATGGTATGCTCAGAATATTAATTTAAATTAAGTTGGAAGAGTAAGTCAAAGGACACAGGTTCAAAGGAGTACGAAGGTAAATTTAGGCATAATATCAGGAAGTTCTTCTTCACGTAACGAGTGATCAATACTGTACATGGAATGGACTCACGTATAGAGCAGTGGAAACTAAAACCCTGGATTTAGTAAGAGCCAATTGGATGTAAGAACATAAGAAATAAGAGCAGGAGTAGGCTATACGGCCTCTCGAGCCTGCTCCGCCATTCAATAAGATCATGGCTGATCATTGACCTCAACTCCACTTTCCTGCCCGATCTCCATATCCCTTGATTCCCCAAGAGTCCAAAAATCTAACTATCTCAGCCTTGAATATACTCGAAGACTCAGCATTCACAGCCCTCTGGGGCAGAGAATTCCAAAGATTCACAACCCTCTGGGTGAAGAAATTCCTCCTCATCTCAGCCTTAAATGGTTGACCCCTTATCCTGAGACGATGCCCTCTAGTTTTAGACACTCCAGCCAGGGGAAACAACCTCTCAGCATCTACCCTGTCAATCCCCTTCAGAATCTTGTATGTTTCAATGAGATCACCTCTCATTCTTCTAAACTCCAGTGAGTATAGGCCCATTCTACACAATCTCTCATCATAGGACAGCCCTCTCATCCCAGGAATCAATCTATTGAACCTTCGTTGCACCGCCTCCAAGGCAAGTATATCCTTTCTTAGATAAGGAGAACAAAACTGTGCACAGTACTCCAGGTGTGGTCTCACCAAGGCCCTGTACAATTGTAGCAAGGCTGCCTTACTCTTATACTCCAACCCCCTTGCAATAAAGGACAACATGCCATTTGCCTTCCTTAGTGCTTGCTGTACCTGCATACTAGCTTTTTGTGTTTCTTGCACAAGGACAGCCAAATCTCTCTGAACACCAACATTTGAAAGTTTCTCACCATTTAAAAAATATTCTGTTTATCTATTCTTCCTACCAAAGTGAATAACCTCACATTTCCCTACATTATACTCCATCTGCCACCTTACTGGCCACTCTCTTAGTCTATCTATATCCCTTTGCAGACTCTTTGGGCTGTATATTCCGATCCCTACGGGTGGGTACGCGATGTGTACACACCCATAGGGTCATCGGAAATGCCAGTTTCAGGCATGCCAAGCGCATGCGCTGAAAACCGGCATTTCCGATCTGTCAAGAATGCTCTTGACAGATCGGACACCTGCCCTAGAGAAGGGTCTCTGCGGGTGGATAGTTCCGTTTTCTGGAGAACCTCCGTCCACAGAAAACCCTTAGAAAACATACGCCTGGTAAAAGCAGGCGTAAGGCTTGCTTTTACCAGCATAAGATTTGAAAAAATGTTTAAAAAATATTTTTCACTCATTTATCATTTAAAAATACTTTTAGAAAGGTAGGTTTATTTTTAGCCCCATAAAAAACTTGAATTATTTTTTTCAAAAAATTAAATTTTTGTTAAAAATATTTAATTTATTGTAATTTCAATTCATTTTAAAAATGTGATTTAAAAAATTATTTAATGTTTTACAGTGTTTTTGGGGTGATCTCCATTCATATATTTGACAGGTCTATCTGTCAAGTGTATGAAGGGAGATTCCCTTCTCCTATTGGCTCCCCATGGCCCACGTGATCCCAGGGACGCTTGCGAACAGCATGCACTTCTGGGGTACGTGAGCCCTGCGCATTTCCAGTTGGAGAGGCCGAGGATCGGAAGTATACACACCTCGGGAGCCCTCAGGTAAGTCCATAGATTTTTTCCAGATTGGAGGCCTCCGATCAGAAAATACGGCCCTTTGTGTTCTCCTCACAGCTTACTGTCCCACCTAGCTTTGTATCCTCAGCAAACTTGGATACATTACACTCGGTCCCTTCATCTAGGTCATTAATATAGATTGTAAATATCTGAGGCCCCAGCACTGATCCTTGCAGCACCCCACTAGTTACAGCCTGCCAACCTGAAAAACACCCGTTTATCCCGACTCTCTGTTTTCTGTCCATTAACCAATCCTCTATCCATGCTATCATATTACCCCCAACCCCATCAGCCCTAACCTTGCGTAATAACCTTTTATGTGGCATCTTATCGAATGCCTTTTGGAAATCCAAATATACTACATCCACTGGTTTCCCCTTTATCTACCCTGCTAGTTACATCCTCAAAAAACTCTAATAAATTTGTCAAATGCGATTTCCCTTTCATAAAACCACGTTGAGTCTGCCTAATCAATTGGTGGGGATCCGAAGGCGGAGATGACAGAATGGCTGCTGCAATCTCCGATGCAACAGCCATCTGCTTTCTGTTCAGGAAAGAGGTTTGGTGAGCCTTGAGTACAAGAACTCACCAAACAACAGAGAATGTCAGTGTTTGACAGCTTCTCAAAGCTGTCAAACGATGACAATTCATCTGTCATAGGCTGACGTTCTCTATCACCGGCTTCCCCTTAATTGGCCTGCTGAGCCCGCTGGGCGGGCTTAACAAGGTCAATCAAGGGAAAATAGCGTGGGTTGGTCAGACGTCGATGGAGGCGGGACTGAAAACCGACAAGCAGCAGTCCCGCCTCCAACATGCCCCCATTGGCAAAATCACCCCATTGACTATAGTTTTGGATTTAGGCAAGTCACTCTCAAAATTAATGTGACATTCTATCATATTATGATCACTCTGCCCCAGAGGATCCTTTACTATGAGATTGCTAATTAACCCTGTCTCATTACACAATACAAGATCTAAAATAGCCTGTTCCCTGGTTGGTTCCATGAAATATTGTTCTAGGAAACTGTCCTGAATGCATTCCATTAACTTGTAGGGGTTCGCAAAATCCCCTCAACCCCGAAGCTACTGGAGATATTAATCTACATCGTGGAAATTGTCTCTGGGTTGGACAATGTTTTAAAACGTGCCCAGAACCGCAAAAGGCTGCGTTGAGATGGACAACATCCAGACCAGTTGTCCGTTTTCATATATATCATTAATTATAAGTCCTCCAGTCAGAACTGGAAGGGTGGGTTTAGCGATTCGAAACCGCTGTTTGGGGTTGGTCAGAGTGTAGTAGCAAAAGGCTGCCCGACCAGGTGAATTACCGTAAACCAGGTAAAGGAAGGTAAATTACCGTAAACCACAGAAAAGATGCCCCCTACAAACTTGTCCTCCAGACTACCTTTGCCAATTTGATTTGTCCAGTCTATATGAAGATTAAAGTCCCCCAAGATTATTGCATTACCTTTGTTGCAAGCTCTTACTATTTCTTGATTAATATTCTGTCCAATGGTATAGCTACTGTTAGGGGGCCTATATACTACTACTACCAGTGTATTCTGCCCCCTTGTTATTCCTTATCTCCACCCATACTGATTCTACTTCCTGATCTTCCGAGCCAAGATCCTTTCTCGCTACTGTCCTTATGTCATCCTTTATTATTAGGGTTACTCTCCCTCCTTTTCCATTCTGCCTGTTTTTTCAAAACATCAAGTACCCTGGAACATTTAGTTCCCAACCTTGGCCACCTTGCAGCCATGTCTCTGTAATGGCTATTAGATGAAACCCATTTATCTCTATTTGTGCCATTAATTTGTCTATCTTGTTATGAAAGTTTTGTGCATTTAGATAAAGAGCCTATAATTTACATTTTTTACCATTATTCCCTGCTTTGACCTTATTCTCTACTGCTCTGCTACCATTAAACTCTCTGTCCCTTCCTGTCACACTCTGCTTATTTTTACCCAAATCACTACACTGCTCTATTGCCTTGACCTTTCTCTTTAGATTTCTAAATTTCCCCCTCACCTGACCCATCCCCCCCTTTTTTAAATTTATCTACAGCCCTAGTTATTTGATTCACCAGGACGCTGGCCCCAGCCCGGTTTAAGTGGAGCCCGTCCTGATGGAACAGCTCCCTCTTTCCCCAGTACTGGTGCCAGTGCCCCATGAATTGAAACCCCTTTTTCCCACACCACTCTTTGAGCCACGCATTTAACTCTCTGATCAGCTTAACCCTATGCCAATTTGCACATGGCTCAGGTAGTAATCCAGAGATTATTACCTTGTGGTTCTGCTTATTAATTTAGACCCTAGCTCCTCAAACTCCCTCAGCAGAACCGCATTCTTAGTTTTACCTATGTCGTTGGTTCCTACATGGACCACGACAACTGGATCCTCCCCCTTCCACTCCAAGTTCTTCTCCAGCTGCGAGGAGATATTCTTAACCCTGGCACCGGGCAGGCAACACAGCCTTTGGGACTCTCTTTCGCAGCTGCAGAGAACAGTATCTATCCCCCGGACTATACTGTCCCCTACTACAACCACATTCCTTCCTTCTCCCCCCTCTACCAGAGTGCCGTGGTCAGATTGGGCAGAAACATGGCAAATGCACTATAATGTGGATAAATGTGAGGTTATCCACTTTGGTGGCAAAAACAGGAAGGCAGATTATTATTTGAATGGCAATAGATTGGGAGAAGGGGAAGTGCAAAGAGACCTGGGTGTTCTTGTGCACCAGTCGCTGAAGGTAAGTATGCAGGTGCAGCAGGCGGTTAAGAAGGCAAATGGTATGTTGGCCTTCGTAGCAAGAGGGTTCGAGTACAGGAACAAGGATGTCTTGCTACAGTTGTACAGGGCCTTGGTGAGACCGCACCTTGAGTACTGTGAGCAGTTTTGGTCGCCTTACCTGAGGAAGGACGTTCTTGCCATGGAAGGAGTGCAGCGAAGATTCACCAGGCTGATACCTGGGATGGCAGGAATGACGTATGAGGAGAGATTGTGTCAATTGGGCTTATACTCACTGGAGTTTAGAAGATTGAGAGGGGATCTCATCGAAACTTATAAAATTCTGTCAGGCCTGGACAGACTAGATGCAGGAAGGGGAGTCCAGAACCAGGGGTCATAGTCTAAGAATAAGGGGTAAGACATTTAGGACTGAAATTAGGAGGAATTTCTTCACCCAGAGAGTGGTGAACCTGTGGAATTCTCTGCCACAGAGGGCGGTGGAGGCCAGTTCATTAAATATATTCAAAAAAGAGTTGGATATATTTCTTAAGGCTAAAGGGATCAAGGGATATGGGGAGAAGGCAGGGACAGGGTACTGAATTTGGATGATCAGCCATGATCTCATTGAATGGCGGAGCAGGCTCGAAGGGCCGAATGGCCTACTCCTGCTCCTATCTTCTATGTTTCTATGTTTCTATGTTTGCCCATCCTCCCTGCAGTCCTTTTCCTCATCCATACAGGTAGAAAGTACCTCCTACCTGTTGGGCAAGGTCAGGGCTACGGCTCCTCCATCACTACATCCTGGGTCCCCATACCTTCCTGACTTGCAGTCACACCCTCCTGTCCCTGACCACTGATGAACCCTAAAGTACTACTTAACCTAAAGGGTGTGACTGCCTCCTGGAACAAAGTGTCCAGGTAGCTCTCCCCTCCCTGATGCATCGCAATGTCTGCAGCTCGTACTCCAGCTCAACAATTCTGAGCCGAGGTTCCTCAATTTGCAGACATTTAATGCAGATGTGGTTGCTCAGGATCGCAATGCTCTCCACAGACTCCCACATGCTGCAGTTACGACACACCACCTGCCCTGCCATCTCTAACCTTGTTTTATTTATTAATTGATTAGTTAAAAGATTTTATTTAATCGATATTTTAGGTTTATTGTTTGATTATTTTATTTAGTTTAAGTTATTAATTTAATAAGTACTAGCAAGTTACAGTTTCTCAACTCTTAATTTAACCTTCTTCCCTAACTTAGAAAGCAAAAAAGAGCTGTAATACTTACCAACCAATCACCTACCTGCTCTCCTGTGATGTCACTCTTTGAATTGGATCCTCACACTGCCGCTGCTTTAATTCAGCTCCGCTCTCGGGCCGCTCTTTATCCTCTTGCCGCTGCTTTAATTCAGCTCCGCTCTCGGGCCGCTCTTTATCCTCTCACCGCTGCTTTAATTCAGCTCCGCTCTCGGGCCGCTCTTTATCCTCTCGCCGCTGCTTTAATTCAGCTCCGCTCTCGGGCCGCTCTTTATCCTCTCGCCGCTGCTTTAATTCAGCTCCGCTCTCAGGCCGCTCTTTATCCTCTTGCCGCTGCTGCTGCCGCTGATGTAGCAGTGAGGAGACTTTAAGGTGTTTCTGGACAGATGAACTAAGATTGTCCAAATAGCCTTCCTCATCCATAATTATCATCTGATCTTGTGAAATACTGTGCAGTCAATGAGGATGGTAACCTTCAGGAGATTGCAGCCAAATGGGGGATGTGCTTTCTATAGGATGGTGCAGTGGCTGATTTTAGCCACTAGATGATGCGCATCCTAAATTGGTTCTGGCCTGCCTCATTTAACTCTGCAGAGAGAAGAGCCATACTAGAAACCCTGGGACAGATTTTCCTCTGGTAGAAGTCCAGCAGGCAGGGGCAGAAAAATTGAGTAGGGTGACTCCCTGCCACCTAGTATTACAATATGCCTGCCTAAATATGGGTGGACATTTAGAGATGAATTGCAAACGAGAAAATATATTAAAGTTGGATCCTAGAACGCCAGTGTATTTTTGACATCTTGGATTACTATGGCTGAGGAAGGGGCATTTAAATTTTAAAGGCCCCAAGGGAGTGTTAAAATATTTAAAACATTTCTTATTTAAATTCTCCCCCCCCCCCGCCAACTTTTGGCTACCCCAGAGGCCTCCGTCCTTTCCCTTCCTTCCACCTCCTAAGGCAGACTCTCCAAAACAGAGGTGAGAATCCTACTAGGAGTCTGACAGCAATGTGCAAACCAGCCTAAACTCAGAAGATCAGTCTGGTCCAGGAACACAGGCATGGGGCGGGTGAAGTTGTGTCATCATAGGGACCAGATGGAAAATTGACACTCCTTTTGTGATTTTGTTAACCATTCCAGGAGACCACCATCACTGTCTTTTCATGTTCCTCTTTTCAGGCCTTATTCTTTCTCCATATGTTTCTCTTTTCAAAAGTTTCTGTTCAAGTCTTGTTAAAACCAGAATATTTGAGGATACACACCCATGGCAAATTGTTTTGGAAAAATTGATACATAAAGGCAAATACACAATGGTACATTATTTATTTTCTTTATAAATTAAATAAGTACATAACTTCATTTGATACTTTGACGAAACTCCTCATCTCCCTGCTACCCTTTGACGACATCATCTGCAGACATGGGTCAGTTTCCACCTGTACGCTGATGTCATCCAGATCCACCTCTCTCAGCTCCTCTACTGCCACTGTGTTGTCAGATTGCTTGTCCAACATCCAGTTTTTGATGAGCTGCAATTTCCTCCATTGGGAAGACTGAAGCTATCATCCTCGGCTTCCGCCACAAACTCCATTGCCACTGATTCCATTTGCTTGCCCGGGCACTATTTCAGGCTGAACCAGATTGTTCACAAACCTGCTGGCCTATTTGATCTGAGCTGAGCTTTCAACTCCATATCCTCTCCGTCACAAAGATTGCCTACTTCCACCTACGCAACATCACCAGCCTCCATCAGAGGGTTTCTGCTGCTGAAACCCTCATCCATGCATTTCTCACCTCCAAACTTGACTACTACAATACCATGCTGACTGGCCTTCCATCCTCTACCCTCCTTAAACTTCAACTCATCCAAAACTGTGCTAACCTACACCAAGTTCCTCTCACCCATTGACATACATTGGCTCCCAGTCCCTCAACATCTAAAATTTAAAATTCTCATCCTCATGTTTAAACTAATTAAGGGACTCTCCCTCCTTATTTCTATAACCTCCTCCAGCTCTACTACCCCACCAGCTCCTGCCATCCCCCTCCACCACAATCTCTCCATTCTTCTAAGTCTGGCCGCTTGAGCAGCCTCACCATTGGCGGCCAACTCTTCATCCACCTAGGCCCCATGTTCTGGAATTCCCTCCCTAAACCCCTCTGCATCTCTTGCTCCCTCTACTTTAGACCCCTCCTTAAAATCCACCTCTTTAACCAAGCTTTAGATACTCAGTCCTATTATCTCCTTTGGCTCAGCATCCATTATTTTCTGATTATGCCTTGGTGAAGTGCCTTGGGACGGTTTTTTTCTACATTAGCAGTGCTTCTCTAAATATTGTTGAATGGTATACCTACATATTTCTCATGTATCATTTCTGAAACACAACTACATTTCCACATTGAATAACCAAATATTCATTCACTTTCAAAATTCCTGCATGAGATTTTGCCTGGATATCATTCTGTGTGATTTTAGTCTACAACTTCTTGATGCTTTTGTATAAAAACTACTATTTTAACAGAGGATTAGCCTCTTTATTTTAAACTAAGCAAACACTTCAGTTAAAATTGCAGACAGAAATTTCATATCTGCCAGTTAAATTCCTATCTATAAATAATGTATTTTTGGAAACAAAGTTGCCTTAGTTGTGGTCAATAGTTTAAGTGGAAATGACAACTTAACTCACACATGCAAGTATTAATTCCTTATCAGCCAGCATTACTAAGTTGACAATTTAAAAAGCTATGACAACCCCAAAGGGCTTTTTAGCTTCTAAACGTCCAAGTCCCTAGCATAAAGCTCCAAGGCCTAACATCTGAAAATGAAGGTGGTCTTTTTTAATATTTACTGATCAGTCGTAAAATAAACCAGTGGGATTGTTCTTCAGCAAGAGGGTGATCCAGGGCGGTTTCTCAGACCAAGATATTATAGTGTTCTTTGTCGATGAAATTAATTCAACCATGTGCAGTTACATTCTAGTTCATGAAGGAACAATCACCAGACTGCAGGAGAGCAGGCACTGACAAGTCAGGCATTTACCTAATTCATTCCAATCGCTTTGATGCAAGATAGATGAATAACAGTACAAAGGAAATTGATTTTATTAACAGGATGAGGGATGGCGGCAGATAGGCTTGTATGATAGAATGCTGAAAATGCTTTAGCAAATTTGGTGGTGAACTTTACACTAGTCTGTCAGCATTGTTAAACACTGACATCATCTGCCTTTATAACCTGTGTTAATTTGTATTAATAATTACCTATTGTACATGAATGGATACAGTTACATGGCTGAAGGCGAAGTTAATGTATATGCTTTTATTGAGTTCCCTAGTCTATAATTCCAAATTGTGTTATTTTCTTTTGTTGGGAGTGCAAATTTTCCCTTCAATTTTTTTCTGACCCTTTCCTGAAGGTGCTGACTCATGTGCGGTAAGACTCCGTGGGTGCTGGGTACCTCTCTCCAAAGTGACCATTCTTTAGAAATGACAGGGAAGCCTTGGATTTCCTCTGGTGACATGTAGCCGAATAGCTATTGGCAAGTTTTAGACAAACTCAAATGAAAGTGTGCCATTTGCACCCTAGTTTTCCTAGATCAGCTAATAAGCATAGCTTCAGCTGGTGATTTAGATAGGTGTAGGGAGAATACTATTGGCGAGAACGGAAAACTGTATATAGGCAAACTTTGAAAGCATAGAGACAATTAAAGGGGAGTATTACAATTGGGTGTCAAAAATTCTACAATCCTTTGGAGCACTTCAAAAGGGCTCTCAACCCATTAAGAACACAATAAATAGGAGCAGGAGTAGGCCACATGGCCCCTTGAGTCTGCTGCACCATTCAAAAAGGTCATGGCTGATTGAAGGCCAAGGTTGAAGGGACAGAAGCTTAAAAAGAACCTGGCAAAAAATTAAAGGAAAGGAGTCCTAAGGTACGGGCATGAGCTTGCAGGCAAATGACAGAAGAGCCTTGCACCAGACCCTTTGTTTGATGGCTGCTGAAGTCGAGGTGATGCTATATGAGGTAATTGTGAAGCCATTGGTCCTCTGTGCCACTCCACGGTGCTATTCCTGTAGGTCAGCACGGCTGCAAGAAGGAGGTGCCATGTTTCAGGCCACAGTTGACTGTTACTGACCCCGCATCTGCTAGCTCCATGATCCATGGTAGCAGCAGCAGATGGCAGGGCTCTGAAGACAGTTCCCTACAGTCATTGAAAGGTAAGTGGACCAGAGACGGTCGAAATAATTGGTGGCATTTTTGTGGTTGTGGGCAATGAGGGTAAGCCAGCTGTTGACCATCCTGGCAATGTCTTCTTTCACACAGTGCCACTGAAAGCATGACGTGCTTCCGAAGAAGCATCCAACATTATGTGTAGTAAGGCATTCACATGTCTTCGTCATTGGGCATGCTTTCCCATTTGGAAACCCATTGATGCTGTTAAAAATGACACCAGAATTAAAAAGAAAGCCAGTCTCTTCACACAACTCAGGTCCCTCATCCTGGTATCATGATATTGTAATGAGGCCGTGAGTTAAATCAGTTTGGGCCTCACATTCCGCTGCCACCAGAAGTTTCCTGACTGCCGCGAACACGCCCCCGAGTTAAAATCGGGGCTTAAATGCCTGTCCCATCCTCTTTTCTGAAGTGTGAGGAGAAGCAGCATGGATGGAAGAGGAAAACAAAGGAAACTGAGAAAATTATATTAAAGGATAATGGATAGTCTCTGCCAAGGAAACAGTTACGGCATTAGAATCGGCCTCAAAGCCCATATTCTTTTCTTTTCCAATATAAAAACCCTTTTACGGGCCAGAAAGTCTGATTTATTCTTTTCTAGCCAGCTTTTCATGCAATAATCCATAATCAGGCTACACACTTGGCCATACCGTAGTTGAGGTTTTAATTTTGCACCAGTGAATGTCTTGTGGTGGTGCTCACCGTGGGGGTGAAATCCAACTACGGACGGACACAAAATGGATGGCAGTGGATCGGCCGCCCGCAGCACACCCTGCCCAACCTTCCTTTCCATTGACTTCACTGGAACAGAAAATCAGGTGGGGTTTGGGCAGCAATCTGCTACCATCTGTTTTGCGGCCCCTCCAAAGTTGAAATTTACTGACCACCCCCCACCCCGGTAAGTGAGAGGATGTGCTGTTTTATAAAGACAGGAACATTATACTGTGTAAATTTGACTGTGGATGTGTTGTTGTAAGGCTCTACATTCTTGAAATGAATGCTGGGGTTGGTTACAGATCAGGCTGTCAATCAGAACCCAATGTTTATTTGATTGACAGGTCCATTAACAAGTTGGAGGCAGTGGAACTGATGCTTTCTTGGAGCTAGTGAGTTGAAACAAACAGCAGCTCTGTGCACCTTCCCCCATTTTCCAAAGATCAGTCCTATTGGGATAGAATATGCTCGAAAATATGTTAACTTATGTAAATGAAAGAAACAAAGCCTCTGCTGTATTTCCCACTATTTGCATTTATTGAATGCTGGGCACAATGCTTTGCCAAGACATCTAACATTCGATGGTTGGCAGAAGGGAGTAAGAAATTCACCTGCAGCCAAAGCCTGTGCAACCGCTCGGGAACCGCTGCCTTGCACAGGCCCAAGAAGAGCAGTCCAATTTTTTGGAGAGAAAAAGCACCATACTGCAAGCAGTTGCAGGCATCTTCCTGCTGGGGCAGGCACCCAAGGCATGCTGCTTCAGCACGCCACCTCAGCAGGATTTGCTATTGGAACTTTGGGATATTTCTCCCATAGGCTTTGTTGGTAGTAGACAAAGTGCAATATCCCTTTGTACAGTCCACTAATCACATTTTGCAAGAGAAACATAATTTTGCTATTGATGATTTTTCCAAAGTTGATCAATATGATTACCCACATAAAGGATTTTCACTTGGCTCTCTCCTTAACCATTATGGGCCGTATGCTTGCTAACTTTCTTTATCTTTACACCACCCACCTACTATGCCATTAAACACAATGGCCTAGAAATTGGGTATAGCCCGGCTTGAGGCGTTAGAACTGGCGCTGCGCAAAGTTTATAGCCAGACGAAACTTATCGCCGCCTGGCGCAATATTGGGTTGCATCGTCCCTAAAGGTGATTGAGGCGCGAATTCAGGCGTTACACGGGACTCTTAAGGCGCTAAACTTCCGGCACAACCCAATATCGGAGCGGACGGGCTCAGCACAGGTGCTCTCAATTACCGATGACCACGAGACTTCCAGGCGCCGGCTAGCTCTTAAAGGGGTGGGTCAGTCAGCTTCAGCATCCACACTCTGCGACTTGCAGGCCTCAGAATCGGCGCAGGCCCTTTTCTGGCGATAAAAACTTGGACCAGATGGAGAAGGTGAGACAGAGAGCAGAGCGCTTCATCAATGAGGCTCTGGAGCAATTGGTGACCGCAGTGGAGCGCCGGCGAGATGTTCTCTACCCAGACAATGGCAGGAGGCCGAATCATAAGGACTACCGACGAGCTTGGAGGGATGTATGCCAGAGGGTCAACTCCAGCAGCATGGTGACCAGGAGCCCTGTCCAATGCAGAAAGAAATTCAACGACCTCACTCAGGTCGTGAGGGTGGGTGTTGTTCCTGCAAACTTCTGCATCCCTTCATTTGCACCTGACTTTATGGCTACAGGGTGGCCTGTGCCCCATTGGCCATCTGCCAGCAAGCACCCATGGCCCTTTCTGGGCACACACATGCACATTTAACTCAGGGCATCATGTAAGGGCTCTTGCACCATGGGGGGCATGAGATGATCACTCAGGGCATCAGGTAACATAACTTCCCCTCCTTTCCCCTGCAGTCCATGCTGGCGAGGATTGGCAAAGACCAGCTTCGCACCAGTGGAGGACCTCCACAAGTGGTCACTCTCACGGATCTCGAGGAGAGAGTCCACCAGATTCTTGGAGGACGTCTGAATGGTCCTGTAACCACTGCAGCTACTGACCCCATTGTCGACAGCGATGGTAAGGTTCTCACCTCTTACAACTGTCTCCTTCTACTTGTTCCCCCCGCCAGCATGCTTTCTCACTGTGGACCCATGCCTTGCCGCAATCTGGCATCCCTTGCTGCGAACCTGTCCTTTTGCTAAAGCCACTCTTCCACCTCCCTGCTTTCAGATGCTGCATCACCAGCTCGGGAGCCGGGCCCTCAAGCTGCCAGTGCCAGTGCCTCCGAAGGCTCAATGAGAAAATTACTGTCCAACTGAAGGTCAGCAACTCTCTCCAGCAACGATCAGGATGGCCAGCCTAAATGGCTGCAGCTTTTATACTAGTGCTGTCCCCTTTAAATAGCGCCCCCCGAGTCCGAGAAGGGCCTGGGAACGCTCCATCCAACTGTCACTAATAGCGCCAGGTGGAAAGGTTGCGGGCGCCACCGAATATCCAGTCCGGGGCGCAAAAATGGCGTTGCACACTGAAATGACATCATGATCTGCCTGTGCCCACGGGCGCGCGCAAAGAGTTAGCGCCGGCGCTAAAATCATACTCAATATGGGAGGTGGCGCTATATTCACAGCGCCCGCCCGAAAATTGGGTAACGCCCCAATTCTCGGGCTCTTTAGGCGCTAATCGCTGGCGCTGCCAACCGAATTTCTAGGCCCATGGGCCCGAAGGTCAGGAATTCCCTCCCTAAACGCCTCTGCCTCTCTACCTTTCTCTCTTCCATTAAGACGCTTCTTAAAAGCTACGTCTTTCCTGTCCTAATATCTCCTTATGTGGCTCGGTGTCAAATTTTAATGTAGTAAAACGTCCCAAGGCGCTACACATGAACGATCATCAAACAAAATTTGACACCGAGTCACATAAGGAAATATTGTGGTAAAACCACCAATGAACTCCTGTACAAATGAATAACTGGCCTAGAAATTCAGTATAGCCACTTTTGGGGCGGTAAAGTCGGGCGGGCGCTAAAGTTTGCGCCCGCCGGAAAGTGGAGGCCACTTCGCCGATATTCAGTAGCTTTGGCCAAGGAGTTTGCTCGAGCGTTAAAACTGGCGTTGCACCCCTATCTTTAGGCGCTAAGCCGGCGGTGCAGACTGATACCGCCGAGGCCGGGCGCAGCGCAGGTGCGGTCATGTTTTGATTGACAGCAGACACCCTGGCGCCGGCCAGCTCTTAAAGGGGGAAGGGTCGACTTGGTCTGCTGCCACGCCCTGGATACTGCAGCCCTCCAGCTAGGCCTAAACACTGTTGCTGGAGAGAAATAGCGCCAGGAAGGATGCAGAGGGCCCGTGAGCGAGCGCAGCGCTCCTCTGCCCATGATTTAAAAGTGCTGGTTAGGGCTTTGGAGAGGAGAAGAGATATCTTGTTCCCGGACAGTGGCAAGAAGGCTCCCAAGAGGCTGTACAGGAGAGCCTGGAGGGAAATCGCCCAGAGGGTCACAGCCAACAGCGATGTCCCCAGGACTGGTGACCAATGCCGGAAAAAGTTTAACGACCTCACTCGGTTGGTCAGGGTGAGTACCCTTTCCATTGTCCTCCTCATCCTTGCATGTGCACCTCACATTATGGGCAAAGGGACCTCAAAGGCCTAATGGCCAGCCCTCCTCCAGCAGCTATGGCACTGGCATGAACATCAATTGCACTTTCTGCACTTTACACACTGGCCAAGCTATTCGACCACGGGAGGCAGTGCACACAACAACAGGGCACCACACTGGCCAAGCTATTCGACCATGGGAGGCAGTGCACACAACAACAGGGCACCACACTGGCCAAGCTATTCGACCATGGGAGGCAGTGCACACAACAACAGGGCACCACACTGTACTTAGAGGCCGTCCTTTCTCTTGCAGGCCAAGCTGGCCCAGAATCTGAAGAGCCGGACTGTCACCGGGGGAGGCCGTGCCCAGTTCCAGGAGCTCAGTGACCTGGAGGAGCGCGTGGGTCGACTCATGGGTGCCCGGGTGATTGGCCCCGTTGCAATTGGAGATGCCGACCCTGTGCTGGGCCCCAATGGTAAGGACATGACCTTTTGGACCTCTCTCGTTCCCCTTGCACTTCAGATCTACATCCTTTGCCACTGTCCGACCAATGCGCATAATGCCACCACTCATGCCTCCCTCGCTGACGCCCTGTCCTCACTCTAAAGCTACTCTTGTGCCTTCCTGCTTTCAGCTGGTGAGGAGGAGGCCCCTGAGGCTGCGAGTGTCAGTCCCTCGGAAGAGGAGGACGACGAGGAGCAAGAGGAAGGCGGCACATCGGGGGAACCCTCATCCGCGCCAGGGGATGGCAATGGAGGGGACACGTCTTGCCTGGAGGAGAGCCAGGGGGAAGTGTTGCAGGGGGGTGTAGCTCTTGTGCCCAGTGGCGTCCAGCCATGCGAGAAGGCTCGGCCAGCTCGGCGGCCTTCTCCCCAGAGGGGGGAAGTGTTGCAGGGGAGTGCAGTTGCTGGGCCCAGTGGCGTCCAGCCACGCGGGAAGGGTCGGGCAGCTCGGCGGCCTTCTCCCCAGAGGGAGAGTCCGGGCTCCAGTCCGGAGACGGTCCTCGCCCAGGAGGTGCGCCTCCTTGATCAAATGTCCGCGGACTCGGATCGTCGGCACACCGAGTTCATGGGGGTTGTGGGACGGTTGCCTGAGGCCATTGAGTCCCTGGCTCATAGTGTGGCCGATTTCGGGGCCTCACAGGCCAGGGGTTTAGAAGAACTCGCGGCAGCACAGGCCAGGGGTCACGAACAATTCGGGGCAGCACAGGCCAGGGGTCACGAAGAATTCAGGGCATCACAGGACGCGAGTCGGGCCGAATTGAGGGCAGCACAGGCAGCGAGTGCAGAGTTGATGAGTGGTGCCGTGCAGTCACTGGCTGGTCTGATGCGGGCACAGACTAGGGCAGTACGGGCACTCACTGCTGCCACACTCGCTGTGTCACGCACGCATCGCCAGGGCACCCGCCGCGCTGCTGCAGCACAGCGGTCTGGGCTTCACCAGATTGCTGCGCTTGCTGCAGTGCCAGCCCGGCCAACTGCCAGTGTCTCTGGCAACCAGCGAGCGCCTGGCATCAGCCAGCTTGCCCCCATTGCTGCAGCCGCCACTGCCACTCCCCCAGCAAAGCTGCGACGAGCTGCTGGAGAGACTGATGCTGCCCAGCCACAGCTGCAGCAGTCAGCAGCCGGCCCCTCCAGGGCCGGAGCTCGTCTAGGCCGACCCCCAAGGGCATCTGCCGTCACGCATTGTGCCCCTCAGGAGCCTTCCCCCAGCCTTGCAACACCCACAGGGCCCAGGTTGAGGCGGAGCAGCAGGTCGGCCAGGGGCCGGAAAAGCCTGGACAAGGACTCGCCCTCTCGGCACACAAAGTAGTGTGTTGCCAAATGTTTTTTTATATGGGGGTGTTTGTGTTCTCTATGGGGGGGGTTTATTTTGGTAAGGCCGAAGATGAAGGCAAATGTTTTTTTATATGGGGGTGTTTGTGCTCTCTATGGGGGGGTTTGTCTTGGTAAGGCCGAGGATGAAGGCCATTTGGATGGACAAGTTTTGTTATTCCTCCCCAGGTTGTGGGAGTGAGATATGTTTTTGACTGTTTTTTGGGGGTCTTGTCTGTTTTTGGGTTTCATGTGGGAAGGGCCCTGAGTTTGTTCAATAAAGCTTTTTATTTATTCAGCTTGTCCATGTGTGATGTTTCAAGTGGTTGTTGCGTTAACCGGCTGAGGGCTTGCAGAGCGGCTGCATTCAGGTGCGTTCATTGCCACAAGCCATTCCCTGACAGGGGGCCTAGAAGTGTCGTTCAATAAGCCGCCGACGGACGGCCCTTGGACCTTGTGGCTCCCTCCTGGGCTGGTACTCCTCCTCCTCCTCCTCCTCCTCCTCATGGTCCTCCTGCTCGTCCTCCTGAGGTGGTGGTCCAACGTGAGGTGGCAGTGCCTGAGTCCTGCGGATAGCCAGGTTGTGCAGCATGCAGCAAACGACGACGAACTGGGAGACTCTATCCGGCGAATACTGTAGAGATCCGCCGGAACGATCCAGGCAGCGGAACCGTTGCTTGAGGATGCCAATCGTTTGCTCTATGATGTTCCTTGTGGCTTGATGGCTTTCGTTGTATGCCTCCTCAGCAGGGGTCCTGGGCGCGCGGAGCGGGGTCATGAGCCATGTACACAAAGGATAGCCTTTGTCCCCGATAAGCCATCCTCTTGGGGGAGGCTGTGCCTGGAACATGTCAGCCACAGTAGTCTGGCGCAGGATAAATGCATCGTGGCTGCTTCCTGGAAAGCGGGCATTGACAGCTAGGATGCGCTGCCTGTGGTCACACACCAGCTGTACATTGAGGGAATGGTAGCCCTTCCGGTTGCGGTAATCCTCGGCATTGTCGATAGGTGCCCGCATAGCCACATGCGTGCAGTCAATGGCGCCCTGCACCATGGGGAAGTCGGCGATCCTCGCAAATCCGACTGCACGCTGCTCCTGCCTCTCTAGGGTCATGGGGAAGGAGATGAATTGGTGTCTCCTTGCAAAAAGGGCATCGGTGACCTGCCGGATGCAGCGATGCACGGCGAACTGGGAGATGTTCGCTATGTCCCCAGCAGCGGCTTGGAAGGAGCCGCTTGCATAAAAGTTCAGAGCCACCGTGACCTTCACTTCCACCGACAGAGACGTCCTGCACATCAGCTGTGGACGCAGATCTCTGTGAAGCAGCTGGCAGATCTCTGCAACCACCTCCCTTCTGAAGCGCAGCCTCTTAACACACTGCGCGGCAGTCATGGTGAGATAGGACACCTGCTGGCAGTATTCCCTGAGTGGGTAAGGCCTATGTTGCCGACGCCTGATGGCCCCTCTGCGTCTAGGCATGGCTGCCCCTCTCACACAGCGTCTGCGAGCCCTTCGCACATAATGCTGGAACTGAGGGTTGGAACCCCATGCAGCCCCCATAATATACTTGCAAACAGTGAAATCACAATGAGACAAATTTGCAAGCTCTGGCCAGAAGCCAAAAATACCTCTCCTATGTTGGCCCAATTCAGTAAGGTCTCTTCCTTCGTCTCTGTCCAGAAATCCGTAGCACTAAAGTCATTGCAGCAAAATGGCTGGCCTTTATAGTTCAGTCTAAGTGCCCTTTAATTAGCGCTCCCCGAGGCCCTCAGGGCCTCTGCTACGTTCCACTTCACAGTTCTTAACAGCGCCACGCCCACATTGGGCGGGCGCCACTGAAGTTCCGGTTTGGGGCGCACAAACGGCGTTGCACAACGAAATGACGTCATAAGCTGCGCGCGCAGCTGAGCGCACGCAAACACTTTGCGCCGGCGCTAAATGTCAACTGAAGTTGGGCGTAGGCGCAGATTGGTCTGCGCCCGGGCGCTAAGTGCCTAGCGCTCGAAATCTACCCCTCTTATGGCGCTAACGGCTGGCGAACGCAACTGAATTTCTAGGCCTCTGTCTTTAAAGCAATGTTACAGCACCTATGTCCGTTTGCTGAGTGTAAACAAGCTTTCTGTAGAAACCCTGAAACAACGCGATGACGTCATCACGTTGGTCACGTGGTGCCCTGTGATGAAATATTCATCATCATCACTGCCTGTGACTGAGATCGGTTTCAGTGCCATTTCCCTTCCCCCAGACCTCATTGTATTGTGTACTGGAATGTGCTGTATTGTATGCTGGAATGTGCTGGAATGTGCTGTGTGTAGGGCTCCGCCCATACCTGGCCCCGTTTGTAGGCTGGCTCAGTCTGGCCTCAGCCTCCAGAAGGAAGACATCTCTCTCGCTTACGTGTTACGTTCTAAGTTAATAAAAGCCTTGTTTTGTTCTGCTAACTTCGAGTCTCGGAATTATTGAGGCACATCATGCCCCGAGTGGCGGGAAACGTGATGACATCATGACGTCAGAGGTGGGAGGTTCTGAGTTCAGACCTCGTGGAACAAGCTACTGTATAGACCTGTTTGCTGTTGCTTCTGCATGTTTTTGTTTTGTCCACCAGTTTAATTAAATTCGGTTAATTTACTGAACTGACTCGACCTCAGTGATTTAGATAGGAATCCGTTGATTCCTACGTTTGGTGACCCCGAAGCTTCGCGGACGATTTTCGTGGAGGCAAGCTCGAGAACAAGATGGATGTAAATGCAACGAGTTTGAAGCTCCCTCAATTTTGGGAACAACAGGCAGCCTCCTGGTTCGTTCAAGCGGAGGCTCAGTTCCAACTGCGAAACATAGTGCTGGATCAGACCCGTTACCTGTATGTGGTCTCCACACTGGACAGCTCGATGGCTTCCTGCATTATCAGCCTGCTGGAGACCCCGCCCGTGGAGAACAAGTACAAAACGCTCAAGGCGCGCCTCATGCAAGTATTCGGTCTCACAAAGGCGGAGCGCGCATGACGCTTGCTTGCACTCCCCGGGTTAGGCGATGCTAAGCCTTCCGAGTTGATGAGCCACATGCTCACCCTCCTCGGGTCTGAGCCGCAGTGTTTTATATTTCGTGAACTGTTCCTGAGCCAGTTCCCTGAGCAGGTACAAGCAGCCCTGGCCAGGTCGACGGCTACGGACGGTGTGGCGCTCGCGGCTGAAGCCGACACCATTTACGCGGTGATGCAACACCGATTGCGCGACCGGAAGGGAAGCCCCGAGGTCGGTTTCGCCTCCACAATGACAGTTGGTGATTCCGGGAATATCGGAGTCGCTCCGACAGGATTGTCCGACCTCCTCTGCGATTGACTTTGATGATTAAAGACACTTCTGGGGGGGCGCATGTGGTAAAACCACCAATGAACTCCTGTACAAATGAATAACTGTCTTTAAAGCAATGTTACAGCACCTATGTCCGTTTGCTGAGTGTAAACAAGCTTTCAGTAAAAACCCTGAAACAATGCGATGACATCATCACGTTGGTCACGTGGTGCCCCGAGTGGCGGGAAACGTGATGACGTCATGAGGTCAGAGGTGGGAGGTTCTGAGTTCAGACCTCGTGGAACAAGCTACTGTATAGACCTGTTTGCTGTTGCTCCTGCATGTTTTTGTTTTGTTCACCAGTTTAATTAAATTCAGTTAATTTACTGAACTGACTCGACCTCAGTGATTTAGATAGGAATCCGTTGATTCCTACAATATTAGGACAGGTGAGGTCAAAGAGGTAGGTTTTAAGGAGCGTCTTAAGGGAGGAGCGCAAGGTGGAGAGGTTTAGGAAGGGAATTCCTCCATATGCAGGAGCCTCTTGTTATTGAGAAGGTCCTCGAAGAAAGAGAAAAGAGAGAAGAGTTAGGATGTCAGAGAGAAGCTGCACATGATTAGATAACAGTCTGGAGAATGCTGGTTGAAGTTACTAAGCTTGCAGCATTTGTGCTGAGTTGAATGAGGGGATACAAGTAAAATGCAGACACAACCCTCTCCTGGCCCAATGCTCATGACCCTGCCTGCACCAATGATCTCCAGCGTTTGCTGTTCTGCCTTGTAAGATTCGCGAAATTTTCATTAAATAATCACGTAGGAAAATAGGGTTAATAAAACAGCTTTATTGACCAAAAGAAGCTTTTACAGAGAAACCTTTGATAAAAGGGCACACAAAATGGCCGCCAGACCTCGTGACCAGCTTCTGGGACCATTTGAATTTCTGTTACTGCAAGCCAGACAGGCTTGTGGATTGAGGACATTAAAAGCCCGCGAAAACCAGTTTCGGGAAGCCGAAACTCATGGAACTGAGCATACATATTGATTAGATTATAAGTACAGAACAGATTTGGGTGACAGGATGAGACCCATCAAGAAATGGGCGGACAATTGAACGAACGCTTTAAACCCATTACACTGTACAAAGAGAAGCCGTTTAACAGCCATCCAGGGCAATCTCCAGACTGATCAATATACAAACCAAGTTACGGTAACAAAGCAAAGACATTATCGGCCCAGGAAGGCCAGTTAAGCTATCACCGACTCCCGTTATGAAGACAAAACACCCCTGCAGAGAGTTCTGCCCGCCAAAATTATTACAAAGACAGGACTATAATTTGGCGGGAGATAAGAATGTTCCAAAAAGTATAACTGTGGATTGAGTAAAGTCCATCAAAAAGTTCTCTTCGGTTAGGTACTACTTCGGTACACACTTCGGTTCGGAACCTCTTCGGTACTCTACTTCAGTTCGGTACTTCGGTTCAGTACTGTTTCGGTTTGGAACGTGTTCGGTTCATGGTTCGGTAAACGGTGTCCAGCGCGGTGTTCAGCCGTGTGTTCCGCGACTTTGGGAGGTTCGGCCAGGCAAGGCCCGGCCACGACGAGAAGATGACGAGAAGAATTCGGCTTGGAAGCCAGCTCGGCCAGGCAAGGCCCGGCCACGACGGGAAGACGACGAGGGAGGCCCGGGTACTTTTGTCGGGAGATCATCGACGACCCAGGCCGGAGAAGAAGACACTCAGGTCCCGGAGGATGCACCCAGTTTCTTCAACATCACATCGGTAACGGATCCATCCGTGGCAAGCGCTCACCAAGGCTGTATCGGCTGCCTACATCGCAGGAGAACCAAGAGGAAAACAAGCTGCGCCAGAAGCTTCCAAACCCACGTGACGACGGAAAGCTGTGTCGAAAGGCTGCAAAGCCTTTTTCGCAATTCTTAAAGTGGTGAGCATGATCCCGAGTCCCTCAAATCGAAACTTAGTTAGGTTTAGGGGAGGGGGTTAAGGGTAATTGTAATGTGTTACCCCTTTTACGATGTGCCGTGTGTTCCCCATTTCTATAGAGTTAAGTTTATAGATGTGTGCATGCTTGTAGTTGCTTTAATCTGTGCATATGACATGTATTTTATAATGCTGCAAACTGTTCAATAAAGGCATCCATTTCATGCTATTCGACCTGGTCTATTGAGTTTTTCTCTGCACTACAGCTCCCTGCACCTAAGTCCAAGGTCTAGAACCGTAGGGGCGAGTGGGTCGAACCACTCACGAGTAATTATTGCAAGAAGCCTGGCAGGAGACCAGAGCAAGCAAGAGAAACCCCCTTCAGCTTGTGTGAGTGCGTTGATGTTGAGAGTCCTCCACCCATTCTGTTCCTTTCCCTGGCATTATGTGCTGTCTTGTCCTGCAAAAAGAGAGGCTGAGAGTTGGCTAGAATATGTTGAAAAGGTGAGTGGAGGAGGGCTGGGCTTGTGGATATAGTGGATATATTGAGAGGTGTGGAAGAAGCAAGGTGGAATGATGATGGGAAGGTGTTGAATGTAAAGGGAAGTGTGTGTGATGTGAAGCGAGAAAGGAGTGGTGGGAGTAGTTGGTGGTTGTGCAAGTGGTAGTATGTGAGAAGAGAATGATGCTAGTGTGTGGTATGAAGAGGGGAAAGGAAGAGGTGAGTGTGGAATGAGCAACAGATATATTTCAGTGTGCCCCTGTGATTGTATGGTGAAGGATGTGATGGAGGGGAGGGCATAGCTGAGAGTAGTGTGGGAGCAGCTGAGAGGTATGTTATCAGGTGATGTTCAGAGAGGTGGAGAGGTGAAGAGGTGTACACACCCTTGCTACTCCTGTGAGATCGCTAAACCTATTTCTATATCGAAGCGAGGTCCTGGGGAGGATGCTGGTGGCACTGACTTTCTCAGCCACCTCTGTCCAGGCCTGCTTGATAGTGGCCTCGGTGATGCTCCTGGGGGTGTTGGGGAACAGTACTTCCCTCCTGGCCCTCACTTCCTCCATTACCTCCAGGGAGGCATCAGGAAAATGGGGACCAGCCCTTTGACTTATCTCTGCTGCCAGCATGTCTTCAACAGTGATTCAATTTAAAACTTCAAGCAGGGGATGCAGCCTCGCTTTAAGAAGAGTCGGGGGATTGCGTGGGTCATGTGGGCAGGCTGTCTGATTCTGCATGCGGTCAGGAGGGCAGCCCACCCTTCACATGTTAATGAGGCCAGAGAGTAAAAATGGCCGACAACGTCATGGGGGCTTGCTGCCCAACCCTGCCCCCAAACCTACGATACCCTCCCAAGTTAAAATCGTGCCTCACAAGTTGAATTACTTAGCCAAATCCTCACTCCCAATTCAGCAGTTCTATTTATAATACATACTTATTTAGTACAGTAATAAAATAAACAGTCAACATCAAGTCTAAACCACACCAAAAACTGTAATTATAGTACTGCAGATATTAGGGATATAACAAAGCTGGATTTATGGCTTTGAAGGTTTGAATGGCAGCTGTATTGAAGCCACAAAATATTGACCACCATTCCTGCTACCAGCGTGCACAAGGTCAAGTTTCGAGATATATTGACTAGCGGTTTAACAAATAAATTCTATGTGCAAGCCACACAACTTCTAAAAGTGGAACATGGGAGTTTCTAGTCGGTAGCAATAGGAACTCGACAAGGCTTCTTCAGCACCTCCCAAACCCGCGACCTCTACCACCTAGAAGGACAAGGGCAGCAGGCGCATGGCATCACCAACACCTCCAAGCTCCCCTCCAATTCACACACCATCCTGACTTGGAAGTATATCACTGTTGCTTCATCGTCGCTGAGTCAAAATCCTGGAACTCCCTGCTTAACAGCACTGTGGGAGCACCTTCACCACACGGACTGCAGCGGTTCAAGAAGGCGGTTCGCCACCAACTTCTCAAGGGCAACTAGGGATGGGCAATAAATGCTGGCCTTGCCAGCACTGCCCACAACCCGTGAATGAATAAAGTAAAAAAATACCCACCTTTCAGAAATGTAAGGCACCCAATCAAAATTGAGCCATGATAACCATCTGAACCATCAGGAAATGCGCCTCGATTCCTATAAAGCACAATTTACCTAGTAGTCCAGATATGGCATTTTGAAATTTACAAACAAGAAATGTGTCCTTCATCATCAGGAGGTGTTGACCAGAGGGAGGTAGTCTTCAGCACAGGAACACATTGATGCTTCTACAATGAAATAAACTGATCTTTTCGGTTCAAAGGAAAGTTAAGGGCTGGAATTTTTACCTGTGAGGCGAGTCGGTGTGGTGGGGGGCCGAATAGCGGGTCAGCTTCACGAACCTCTCAGCAGCGCGCTGTCCACTTTGTCTTTAACTGAAGTAGATCAATTGAGTTAGGCCTGCGGGTTCCCCAGCCAATTAAATGGAGTGGGTCTGATGATGTCATTGATGACTTGTCTTGAACTCAGATATTTAAAAGGACCTTCCACACATCACACTTGAAGGTTGTTGGAGGAGCATCACAGATCTCTGGGAGAGGTGCGGTTGGGGAGACTTTGAAGATTTTTGCTCTGAGGCTTGAGGGAAGGCAGCGCCCAGATTCTCCGACTCCTCCCTGGAAGTCCTGCTCCAGGGAGTTCGAGCACGCAGAGACATCCTGTTCTCTAGTAACGGGCGCAAGAGACCATCCACTGTCACCAAGCGGGCATGGCTGGAGATCGTGGAGGAGGTCAGTAGCAGGGATGTAGTAAGGTGGTTCTGGATCCAGAGCTCGAAAAGATTTAATGATCTCATGAAGTCAGGAAAGGTGAGTGCATCCACACATTTTAAAAGAATCTAGGGAAGAGATAGCAGAGGCATTACTACACATATTTAATAATTCATTAGTAAAAAAGTTGTACTGCCAGAGGACTGGCAGATAGCCAACGTGGCATAGTGGTTAGCACTGTTGCCTCACAGCGCCAGGGACCCGGGTTCAAATCCGGCCTCGGGTGACTGTCTGTGTGGAGTTTGCACATTCTCCCCGTGTTTGCGTGGGTTTCCTCCGGGTGCTCCGGTTTCCTCCCACAGTCCAAAGATGTGCGGGTTAGGTTGATTGGCCATGATAAAAATTGACCCTTAGTGTTAGGGGGGATTAAATACGTGGGGTTACGGGGATAGGGCTTGGGTGGGATGGCTGTCGGTGTAGGGACCGGGTGCTAGGGTTTGGATGATCAGCCATGATCTCGTTGAATGGCGGAGCAGGCTCGAAGGGCCAAATGGCCTACTCCTGCTCCTATCTTCTATGTTTCTATGTAATACCTATATTTAAGAAGGGGAATAGAACATGTCCAGGGAATTATAGACCAGTCAGCGTAACATCAGTGATAGGAAAAATAATGGAATCCCTACTAAAGGAGAGAATAGAAAAACATCTAGAAACAAAAAGTATAATAATGAATAGTCAGCGACGTAAGAAAACTACTAGGCACTTGGTCTGAGTATTAAACAAGGCTTTAATCAACTGTTTCACAACATGGATGTCTAGTTGTCCTTCACTACTTCCTGTTTACAAAATGTCCTGAGCAAGCTGGGCCCGTGCCCGAATATTTATACTCTCCCTGGACAGCACCACCAGCAGGCCGCCCAGTATTATTTCATAAGACATTTCTACATGAATGGCAAGATTCATGTCATTCTTCCCGCCTGAAAGATTGGAAGTCTGGCGGCTTCTTCCTACTGAATTAATCAGACTAAGAATAGACGCAGTCGTTTCGATCTCCATCGGTAGCCGGAAGGCACGTCTCCTCGGACCATGTTTTGGTCCCTGGGTCGGTTAGTTCGCACCAGCGGGCTGGCAGAGTCTGTGATGCCTTGATCGATCTGAGGGGGACTGGGGAGATCGTGGCTCCAGGTGCGTTTGGATCTCTGTTGGTGGCCGGAAGGCACGTCTCCTCAGATCGTGTTTTGGTCCCTGGGTCACTTAGATTGTACCGGCGGGCTGGCAGAGTCTGTGTCGCCTTGATTAACCTGAGGGGGACTGGGGAGATCGTGTCTCCGGGTGCGGGCCCCCACAGGCGCAGAGCTGGCTTCACCCTGCCCAGTAGTCAGTGACTGACCGGCGTCCTGGCTTCGGGTGGCCATCCCACGGGAAGCGCTCTGTTCCCCGGGTTGATCCGGCGGAATAACTGGCAGATCCCTTGACATCCCGGGTAGGGCGTCATCCTCAGGGAGCACAGGGTATCAGCGTCATTAATACGGATCCCACCATCGATTGGGTCCATGGGACCTGTTGGGCAGGGAGCCAGATCCCAAAGTGACACTGCGGATTCCCGGCCATCAGGGTACCGCACATATGCGTACGTGGGATTGACATCTGTCAGTTCCACTTTGTCGACGAGGGGATCACTCTTAGAGGATTGGACGAATCTTCGGAGCAGCACAGGGCCAGGAGCTGCCAACCATGATGGTAGGGACGTCCCATGAGTGGAGCGACGCTGCAACCCAAAGAATCATTCATGAGGAGTAGCATTGGTGGATGTAGAAAGAAGAGACCTGAGGGAATGCAATGCATCAGGGAGCATAATTTCCCACTGCTGGTCTGATAGGTTGTGTGACCTCAGTGCAAGACGAACAGCATTCCAAATGATAGCGTTGTATCTCTCAACCTATCCATTTCCAACAGGATGATACGGTGTCGTTCTACTTGTGGCGATTCCCCATTGTGAAAGATAACTTTTGAGTTCACTTGACATGAAGGAGGGACCCCGATCAGAGTGGATGAAATTGGCCGTACCGCAAAGGGAAAAGACCTGATCGAGGCATTTGATCACTGTGGAAGTCAGCATATTGGGACAGAGGAAAGCAAAGGGAAAGCGTGAATATTCGTCCACCATAGTAAGCAAGTAGGTGTTTCGCGTTGAGGAAGGCAGTGGCCCTTTAAATCAATGCTGAGTCGCTGCATAGGCTGTGTAGCGTGTATGAGTGAGTCATCTGACGGACGGAAGAATTGCAGTTTTAATTCCGCGCAAATTCTACAAGTGGAGCATGTTCTTCTCACGTCTTCCATAGAAAATGGGAGATTTTTAGATTCTACAAAGTGTAACATACGGGTAACACGAGGATGGCATAAGTCAGTATGAAGATCCGCAAGAGTCGAAGTTGACATGAAAGAGCAGAATGCACGCGTGAGGGTATCCGTGGCCACATTCTCTTTGCCGGGTTGATAATGTATGCTGTAGCCAAAGGCAGCCAATTCCATCCTCCAGAGCTGTATTTTGTTATTCTTGATCTTAGTGTGTGTGATAAAAATGATAACTTCCGGGAAGTTATGTCATCACTTCCTGTGAACTATGAACTATGAACTATGAACTGTGTACATACCTCACTTCCTGTCATATGTCACTTCCTGTTGGACTGGTATAAATACTGGTCTGTTCAGTATTGTAAGAGGCTTCTACCAGAGGCATGGTAAAGACCTCTCTTGTGTATATAGTGTGTTTATAAGTTACTTAAAGCTTACTTTAAAGTTACTTGATGGTAAGTCTCCTTTTTCTTACATCAATTTAAGTAACTTAATATTTACACTGACAAATACTAGACCTTCAGACAAACTCGGAAGTTAAGGATCCAGGGAACCACCCATCATGGAGAAAATCCTTAGACCTATTCGTCTGGACTTGGACCCGAATACACCAGCAGCTGGCAGGGTATGGAAGCATTGGTATCGTACTTTTGAGAATTTTCTGGATGAATGTAAAGCGGATGCTCCTGCTAAATTGAAGATACTTGTCAATTATGTGACCCCAAAAGTGTTCGAATATGTTGATGACTGGGATAATTACGAAGAGGTGATTCGGGCACTTAAGAAACTGTATGCGAAGACCCCAAATGAGGTCTATGCTAGGCATCTACTGGCCACAGCCCGACAAGGGCCAGGGGAATCAATTGACGAATTCCTGCAAGAACTTCGCAGGCTCAGCGTAGATTGTAACTTTCAGGCAGCCTCAGCTGAGCTGTACCGCCAAGAAATGATTCATGATGCTTTCATCTGCGGGATTGCCTCTCCATTTATACGCCAGCGTCTACTAGAAAGTAAAACACTTGAGCTACAAAAAGCTTTTGACCTAGCTTGTTCACTGGATTTGGCAAAGAGAAATGCAGACCTCTATCAGCTGCCCAGATCTCGATCTGCTGCTGTAGCTGCAACCAGACAATTCAAGCGGTCTCAGGTGAACCCTATCATGGGGGAATCTAATTCTGATAATTCTGATGAAGAAGAGGAGGACGACCCCACTTTAGCAGCCTCTTGGCAATCTAGGAAGGAATGCTTCTTTTGTGGAGATGCTTTTCACCCTAGGGAAACCTGCCCTGCTCGCAATGCAATCTGCAGTTATTGCGGGAAAAAAGGACACTTTGCTAAAGTTTGCCTATCAAGGGCCTCTACGAGGGCCAATCCAGCTAAGGCCTACCGAACTGCCCCAATTAGGGCCTATCAAGATGCTCCAGCTAGGACCTATCAAGCTTCCTCTCGAGCTCTCTCCCGAAGAAGCACACCGAGAGTTTTAGCCACTCTCTGTGCAACGACACCAATTACAGCTGCTTGCCCACAGAACCTGTCTCATGCAGCCACAAAAATTTCAATTAAAGGGCATACCTTAGATGCCTTAATTGACTCAGGAAGTACTGATAGTTTCATTAAGGAACAGATTGTTGCGAAATTGAAACTACATGTCTTCCCATCGGACCAGGCAATTGCGATGGCCCAGTCATCACTTAATACCAGAATCTCCGGCTTTTGTGTTGTTGATATGACACTTCATGGTCGTATGTATCCCTCCACCCGACTTTCGGTGCTCAAGGACTTATGTAGTGATCTCCTCTTAGGGCTGGACTTCCAAAAGCAGCATAAGAAACTCACCATTGAGTTTGGTGGATCCAAACCCGGACTTACTATTTCTAATATACCGTCTAAATTACCATTTTGTGCATTATCAGCAGCTTCACTTGATGAACCCTCATTATTTGCCAGTATTCCGCCTCAATGCCAACCGATAATAACGAAATCGCGGCGCTTTAATCAGGAAGACCAATCTTTTATTGCGGCTGAAATCTCTCGACTTCTAGCAGAGGATATCATTGAACCATGTTCGTCGCCCTGGCGGGCTCAAGTCGTCATTGTCAAGAACCCTCTAAAACCTCACAAACAGCGACTATGCATCGATTATTCGCAAACCATCAATCAATATACCGACTTGGACGCCTACCCATTGCCACGCATTGATGATATGGTTAATAAACTGGCCGAATACAAAGTGTTCTCAACTTACGATTTAAAAAGTGCCTATCATCAGTTACCCTTGAAGGTCTCAGATAAGCAGTACACAGCCTTTGAGGCTAATGGACGGCTGTACCAATTTCGTCGCCTCCCATTCGGGGTTACTAATGGAGTGGCTGTCTTTCAACGGGCAATGGATGGCCTGGTTAAGCAGGAAAACCTAAGGGACACTTTTCCCTATCTTGATAACATTACCATTGCAGGTCACGATCAACAGGAACACGACTCCAACCTCCAAAAATTTCGGGATGCCCTCCATCGCCGTAATTTGACCCTGAATGAATCCAAATCTGTTGAGTCGCAACCGACCATCAACATCCTTGGCTACTGCGTAGGCAATGGTATCATTAAGCCAGACCCAGAAAGACTTCGCCCGCTCCAAGAGCTCCCGTCACCTAAGAATCCGGCTTCTTTACGTCGGGCTCTCGGTCTGTTTGCATACTACGCTAAATGGATTCCTCATTTTTCAGACAAAATCCAACCCTTGCTGCATGCTAGATCATTTCCACTGGGAACAGCGGCTGTTGCAGCCTTTAACCTTCTCAAAAAACAGTTGGAGAAAGCGGCTCTTCACTCCATTGATGAGAATCTCCCTTTCGTGGTTGAATGTGATGCCTCGGAGGTGGCGATCTCGGCTACTCTGAATCAGGAAGGTCGTCCTGTAGCATTTATGTCCAGGACCTTACAAGGTGCCGAGCTACATTATCCTCCGGTTGAGAAAGAAGCCACAGCCATCATAGAGGCAGTACGGAAGTGGAACCATTTTCTAGCTCGCCAGCACTTTACATTGATCACGGACCAACGATCAGTCGCCTTCATGCTCGATAATCAAAAACGAACCAAAATTAAGAATAATAAAATACAACTTTGGAGGATGGAACTGGCCTCTTTTGGTTATACCATTCTCTATCGGCCTGGCAAGGAGAATGTGGCCCCGGACACCCTCACACGGGCATTCTGCTCCACTATGTCATCCTCCACTCTCATGGATGTCCACAATGGTTTGTGTCATCCTGGCGTTACGCGCATGCTACATTTCGTACGATCACGGAATCTCCCTTTTTCCACTGGAGATGTAAAGAAAATATGCTCAGAATGCCGGCTTTGTGCGGAATTAAAACCTCAGTTCTTCCGCCCCTCAGATGGTATACTCATACATGCAACCCAACCGATGCAACGACTTAGCATCGATTTTAAGGGCCCAGTGCCCTCTTCAACTCGGAACACATATTTGCTCACCATGATCGACGAATATTCACGTTTTCCGTTTGCCTTCCCCTGCTCCAATATGCTGGCGTCCACAGTAATCTGCTGCCTTGAGCAGGTATTTTCTCTCTGTGGCATGCCGGCTTATATTCACTCAGATCGGGGTCCATCCTTTATGTCAAGGGAACTCAAGGACTACCTCTCAGAACGGGGAATTGCTACAAGCAAAACAACACCATACCATCCCATCGGAAATGGGCAGGTAGAGAGGTATAACGGTATCATCTGGAATTCCGTACGTCTCGCTTTAAGATCTCGGGGCCTACCAGACCAGCAATGGGAAACAGTGCTTCCGGATGCATTGCACTCTATACGGTCCCTGCTTTCTACAGCCACAAATACTACACCTCATGAGCGGTTCTTTGGATTCCAGCGTCGCTCATCTCATGGGACATCACTCCCGTCATGGCTAACTACTCCTGGACCTGTATTACTCCGAAGATACGTTCGGACGTCTAAAAATGACCCTCTTGTAGACGAGGTCGAACTAACCGATGCCAACCCCACCTATGCAAACATACGATATTCCGACGGCCGAGAATCTACCGTATCATTACGGGATCTGGCTCCCTGCCCACCAGGACCTAGTGGGACATTGGGTGATGGCATTTCACCAGGAAACTCTTGGGACCTATCGGGTACCCCTCTCCAGGATCCTGATCAGACACCAACTAGCTTGGTGCCGGTAGAACCCCGTGCTCAAGGTTGCGACCCTCCCAGCACCGCGCATGAAAGTACTGATCCACCACAGACCAGCTCTGCACCTCCCTCTGAACAGAGGCAGTCCGACTTTGAACCTATTGGGGCTCGTACTCGAAGCCATGATCTCCCCGACCCTTCACAGGGCAATCCAGGCCACACAGACTCTGACCAATGGCCAACCGCATGTAAGCGGACCAGCGACCCTCTACGACGGGAATCCAAACGGGTGCGACTCTTCCTTGTTCGGCGGCTGCGGACCAAAAGGTAGACCACAGCCTCCTAATCCTGCAGGAGGGAAGAATGTGATAAAAATGATAACTTCCGGGAAGTTATGTCATCACTTCCTGTGAACTATGAACTATGAACTATGAACTGTGTACATACCTCACTTCCTGTCATATGTCACTTCCTGTTGGACTGGTATAAATACTGGTCTGTTCAGTATTGTAAGAGGCTTCTACCAGAGGCATGGTAAAGACCTCTCTTGTGTATATAGTGTGTTTATAAGTTACTTAAAGCTTACTTTAAAGTTACTTGAGGGTAAGTCTCCTTTTTCTTACATCAGTGTGTTTCCGGTTATCCAGCATAAAGGCCACGGAGCGCTAATCGGTTATAAGCGTGAAATGGCGATGAGTGAGAAAATTACTCCATTTACGTACTGCTTCGATGATAGCCATAGCCTCCTTCTCGACAGGAGGATAATGGAGCTCGCTACCCTGCAAAGTTCTAAACAGAAATGCAACGGTTCGACCACCTTGATTCAAGGTAGCCGAGGTTGCCACCTCCGATGCATCGCACTCGACCACGAAAGGGAGATTTTCATCGATGGAACGAAGCGTGGCTTTTTCCAATTGTTGCTTGAGGAGGTCGAAAGTCAAAATAGCCATTGCCTCCAACAGAAATGACTTCGCGTGAAGCAGGGGCTGGATCTTGTTGGAAAAGTGGTGTATCCACTTCGCATAATAGGCGAACATGCCGAGGGCCCGATGAAGAGAGCCGAGATTCGTAGGAGGAGGGAGCTCCTGAAGCAGACGAAGTCACTCCGGATCCGGCTTGACGACACCATTGCCCACCCAGTAGCCAAGAATGTTGACTGATGGTACTGATTTCACAGATTTGGACTCATTTAAAGTTAAGTTGCGACGACGGAGAACGTCAAGAAATTTCTGGAGGTTGGCATCATGCTCCTTCTGGTCATGCCCAGCAATGGTGATATTATCCAGATATGGAAAAGTGTCCGTTAAGTTCTCCTGTTTGACTAGGCTATCCATTGCCCGTTGGAAGACAGCCACCCCATTGGTGACACCAAATGGAAGGCGACAAAACTGGTAAAGCCGACCATTGGCCTCAAAGGCCGTATACTTTTTGTCAGAGTCCTTTAACGGTACTTGATGGCGCTTTTTAAGTCAAAAGTTGAAAATACCTTGTAGTTGGCAAGGTTATTGACCATGTCATCGATGCGTGGTAGTGGATAGGCATCCAGGTCGGTATACTGGTTAATAGTTTGCAAGTAATCGATGCAGACGTTTCTTGTGTTGCTTCAGAGGATTTTTAACAATGACGACTTGAGCCCGCCAGGAAGATGAACAGGGCTCAATGATACTGTCAGCTAGAAGGTGAGAGATCTCTGCCTCGATAAAGGATAGATCATCTTGGCTGAAACCTCGTGATTTAGTGACTATGGGCTTACATCGGGGGGAAAGATTGGCAAACAAGGAGGGCTCATCGAGCGAAGCCACTGAACGCGCACAAAATGGTACTTTGGAAATAGTAACCTTCGGCTTTGACCCTCCAAACTCGAAAGTGAGTCTTTTGTGTTGTTTCTGGAAATCCTGTCCCAGGAGCACATCACTACATAAGTTTTTGAGCACACCGAGCTGGGTGGAGAAATAAGTGCGGCCATTGAGAATAAGGTCGACAAGACAAAAGCCGGAAGAGTTGGTGGTCAGTGTCGTCAGAGCCATTGCAATTTCCCTGTCTGAGGGGTAAATACGCAGTTTTAACTTACTGACAGCCTGCTCACTGATGAAGCTGTCAGAGCTGCATGAGTCGATTAGTGCACTCAAAATGTGTCCATTTACCGAAACCTTCGTGGGTGCATGAGACAGGCTTTGGGGAAAAACAGCTGTGATGGGAGGAGGAGCGGTTTTAACCTTGACAGCTGTAACCTTAGTAGTGGTTCTTGGGGGAGGAGCAGTTTTATAGATAGCAGCTGCAAAACTAACAGGGGCTCTTGACCGGTATACCTTAGAAAAGTGACCTTTCTTACTAACAGAGGCTCTTGACTGGCATAACTTAGAAAAGTAACCTTTCTTACTGCAATGATTGCAGATTGCATTACAAGCAGGACAAAATTTCCTATAGTGGAATGCACCTCCACAGAAGAAACACTTCCTTCCAGATTGCCAAGATGCCACTAGGCAGGGTCGTTATCAGTGAGGGCTTCTAGGGTAGGGTCATCATCAGCTAGGATAGAGTCGTCATCAGTGAGGGCTTCCACCCGAGGCCCATTGGAGAAGTCACCAAAAGTGATAGCAGCAGTCCGGGCACGCGGTAAAAGATAGGCATCTGCATTTTTTTTTGCTAAGTCCAGAGAGCATGCCTGGTCATAGGCAGCTTGTAACTTGAGGGTTTTATTCTCCAACAGACACTGGCGTATGAAGGGAGACGCAATTCCATTAATAAAAGAATCACTAATTAACTCCTCCTGGTACTGCTCAGCTGCGATAGCTTTGAGATTACAATCCTTGCTGAGCCTGCGAAGCTTTTGAAGGAATTCGTCAAGTGATACCCCAGGTTGTTGCTGAGTTGTGGCCAGTAGATGCTGTAGGGGTTTCGCAAAATTCCCCTATTTTTCCCTGAAGATTGAAAATATTGGTCCACATCGTGGACGAAGAATTGGGTGATGTGACTTGTCTACAATGTTTTAAAATGTGCCTAGAACCGCAAAAGACTGCTCTGAGATGGAAAGAACGTGGACAACACCGGAGTCATGGAGCTCTGTGGAAAATATTCACACACCTTAAGATAGTACTTTTATTAATAAAATTGTTCCCTGGAGTTTGGGCAATCACAAAAGGTTTTAAAATGGCCACAGAAAGCATTGGCCAAGAAGAATGGGGCTTGAAAAAAAAAAGCAGCTCGAGTTGTCTGTGTGAAAAAGTGGGAGGATACAGTGGCAGTCAGACCTGTCAATCAAACCAGGGAGTTTCCCTCTCAGAAGCACTTGAAGTTGATTATGGACATAAGAGATTAGTCCACTTGAGACCAACTGCAGGACAATCGATTGAAACTGCTTCTGTTTACACAGCAATTCAAAGCACTCACAGACAATGAGACATTGAAACCATGGAATGGACTTTTGAAAGGGAACAGTTTAAGCATTGAATAGGTTTGAATCACCCATCATTCTGGACAATAGGGCAGTTGCATTCCCTTTTTGTTTTAGCCCAGGTGAGCTCCGGATGTGGGCGGGAACATTTCGGCCCCACAGTGCAGACACATTAACCCATTCCAACCACTTTTGAATCAACCAATGACAGCGTTTCTCTTGTGTATTGGAACTTTGGGCGCGAATTTTGCAGACAGACTTTTCCAGGTATAAAGATAGCTCCTGAGAAGCTATCTCTCTCTTAGCTCTTACTTCGCTGGACCACAGGTGAGCAGGGTTGTTGACTCCTCAGCAAAGCAACCTAGTAAGGAGTTGGGGGATGGTAATTAAGGGGATATTGCTAAGATTGTTTAATCAACATTGTAGCCACTTACCCCTCATTTTTGCCATCTGCCTTCCTCCATTTAAGCAATTTTACTGTAATTTACTGTGTTCGTGTGGTATAGTTTTATATTTGATTATAGTTTCTTCTAGTTAATAAAGCCTGATTTTCTCTCATCCAGACCATTTGTCCGTTTTAATATCATTAATTATAAGTCCTTCAGTCAGAACTGGAAGGTGGGGTAGCGATTCGAAACCGCTGTTTGAAAATTGGTTTATTGGAATTTGGTTTACAGTGTAGCAGCAGGCTGCCTGACCAGGTGAATTACCTTAAACCAGTTAAAAGATGCCCCCCTACAATGCTGAGCAAAAATTTTGTTTAGGGCCTTAACATATAGTTGCTGTAGTATTTGGATAGCGGAGTCATTGTCTACACAGTCTTCGATATAATCAAACACATGGTTGGATATATAATTGGCAAGTATCTCTAACTTATCAGGAACATTCTCACCACACACCCTGAGGAAGTTGCTGAAGGTACGATACCAGTGTTTCCACTCCTTAGCAGTTGTAGGTGAATTCGAGTCCAGGTCAAGACGGGCAGGTCAGAGTAGTTTCTCCATGATGGATTGATTACTACCTCTGGTTCCCTTCTACCATTTGAGTCGTAGCTGTCTGTTCCCCAAACCACTCAGAGCATGGAGCAGGTTCAGTTGATTAAATTGATGTAAGTAAACTACTAGGCACTTGGTCTGAGTATTAAACAAGGCTTTAATCAACTGTTTCACAACATGGAGGTCTAGTTGTCCTTCACTAGTTCCTGTTTACAAAATGTCCTGAGCAAGCTGGGCCCGTGCCCGAGTATTTATACTCTCCCTGGACAGCACCACCAGCAGGCCACCCAGTATTATTTCAATGGCAAGATTCATGTCAGTCAGCATAAATTTCAAAAGGGAAAATCTTGCTTGACCAACCTTATTGAATTTTATGGAGAGGTAACAGCGAGAGTAGACAATGGTAATGTAGTAAATGTAATTTATCTAAATTTTTAAAAGGCCTTCGATAAGGTACCCCATAATAGACTAATGAATAAGGTCAGAGAATGTGGAATCGGGGACAAGTAGCAGAATGGATTTCTAGCTGGCTTCAAGACAAAAAGCAGAGAGTGGGAGTAAAGGGTAGCTATTCACAGTGGCAGAAGGTGGGTTGTGGTGTTCCACAAGAATCAGTGCTGGGACCACTGCTGTTCACAATTTACATTAACGATTTAGACTTTGGAATCAAAAACACAATTTCTAAATCTGCGGATGATACCAAATTGGGGGGGATAGTCAATACTGAGGAGGACTGCAACAAATTATAGGAGGACATTAATAAACTTGCAGAATGGGCAAATAATTGGTAAATGAAGTTCAACACAGATAAATGTGAGGTATTACATTTTGGTAGGAAGAATAGGGAGGTCACTTATCACTTGGAGGGTGCGAGTCTAGGTGGGATATAGGAACAAAGGGATCTCGGAGTACAAATACACAAATCACTAAAAGTTGCGCCACAGGTTAGCAAGGCCATAAAAGAAAGCAAACCAAGTACTAAGGTTTATTTCTAGAGGGATAGAATTGAAAAATAGGGAAGTTATGCTAAACCTGTAATGAACCTTGGTTAGACCACACTTAGAATACTGCGTGCAGTTCTGGTCGCCATATTATAAAAAGGATATAGAGGCACTGGAGAGGGTACAGAGAAGATTTACAAGGATGATACCAGAAATGCAAGGGTATATATATCAGGAAAGGATGAACAGGCTCGGTCTCTTTTCTCTTGAAAAATGAAGGCTGAGGGGTAATCTAATAGAGGTCTTTAAAATTATGAAAGGTTTTGATAGAGTGGATACAGAGAGAATGTTTCCACTTGTGGGGAAGAGCATAACTAGAGGCCATCAATATAAAATAGTCACCAAGAAATCCAATAGGGAATTCAGAAGAAACTTCTTTACCCAAAGAGTGGTGAGAATGTGGCACTCGCTACCACAGGGAGTGGTTGAAGCGAATAGTATAGATGCATTTAAGGGGAGGCTGGACAAGCATATGAGGGAGAAGGGATTAGAGGGTTATGCTGATACATTTAGATGAGGAAGGACGGGAGGAGGCTCGAGTGGAGCATAAACGCCGGCATGAACTGGTTGGGTCAAATGGCCTGTTTCTGTGCAGTATATCCTATGTAATCCTATGTAATGAGTGCAATGCCGCATTCAACTACATCCTGATGTGCATGTCACCCCAACCCCATCACTCTGCCTTCCCAAGCCTACTCCTGCACATCAATCCTCACACTGACCTACCTTGCAAGGTGCACCCATCCCTCACTCTCTATGCACCTACTCATATCCCCATCTGACTAACCACTACTGACACTTAGCTTCATCCTAAAGCAATCATAGGAAGTAACTCCACAGAAGAAGGCCATTTAGCAATGTCCCGCTATTCCCTCATAGTCACCCTCTACAGATATAGCCCATCCATCCCTTATACTCATTCCATCACTCTCACTCAAAGTTCTCTTCTTTCCCTCCTTGCAAGAGAAGAGAGCGCAGAACATCCGGGAGAGGCAAAGAACCAGAGGTAGCCCTCCAATTTACAGCACATTGACTCCAGCAGAGGAGGAGGTGCTACAAATAATCAAGTTGCAGAGCTGCTCCCAGTGGGAGATGGAGAGAGGGGGACCTCCCAGCAACCTGGTGACAGAGCTAAATATCCTACATCCACATGGCATACAACAGTCATTCATGGTGACTTGATGTTAGCAGCCAATAAAATGTCATCATGTACATAATGGTAACGTTACATATTCTTATTATAAGACTTCTAATTCATCTCTTTACTACCCCACAGGTCCATCAAGTGTCACCCCCCACGCACTGTCCAGTAACAGAGGAGGAAGACGACTCCTCAGAGGGAGCCCCACTCTCTAAGGGTGCACTATCACCAGACCCAAGCACAGCCAACACCAACGCAGATCCGTGCCCCTCAGTGAGTCCATCTAGACATAGAGTAGTGATTTCACCTGGTGTCTCACACATCACAAATGAGGAAGGGTAGATGGTGGAAACAGGGACAACAGTGAAAAGTCCTTGCTGGAGGGCGCAGGACTCTCTAAGTTCTGCTCAGCTGGATGCAGATGCTGAACCTCGGGGGCCATCGACAAAGAGGTTGATCTTGGAGGAGCAGAAACAAATGCGCGAGGCTCTGGCAGCTTTTCCAGCCGCGACATGCACAATTGGACAGAGAATGGAGGAGTCCAACTCCAACATGAGCACCACCATATCGCAGGTGATGGCAACAATGTGTTGTTCCATGGAAAGGATGGCCAAAGCTGCATGGAGCAGCTAATGCAGCAGTCGAATGAGAACATGCTTACCGTGAACAACAGATTGCAAACTCTCATTGACCTCATCTCTAGGAGGCATACCAACATAGACTTGGGCATTCATCGCCCCACTGATGTGCAGCAAAGTGCTGTCCAGCTCCTTGTTATCAGGGAAGTGCGGGTGGCCCACAAGAGGGATGATGGTGAGAGAGGACATGGAAGTGGGGGCTCTGCTCAAAGTGCTCTGCGCCTTGCTCCTCCTCGCTGCTGCGCTATGTCGTGCAATGCGCAGCATATGATGATGATTCTGGAGACCCTGGCTGGTGGGTACTGAAGGGCTTCTCCAGATCTATCAAGGCATCTGAATCGCATCTTCAGCATGCCGATTGTTTGCTCTATAACACATCTGGTGGACATGTGACTTTCATTATATCACTCTTCGGCCTCATTGCTTGGCCTCCTCAAAGGTGTCATCAGCCATGTCTTCAGTGGACAGCCCTTGTCTCCAAGCAGCCAGCCAGTAAGTCTGTTTGGAGGTGCGAAGAGCTGAGGAGGGTGAACTGGCATAGCATGAGAGAGTCATGACAGTTCTCAGGGAATCTGGCACACACATGCATGATGATATTTTTATGGTTGTAAATGAGCTGCACATTCAGGGAGTGGAAGCACTTCCAGTTCACCACCACTCCTGGGTGATCTGGGTATGCTTTGATGGCCACATGTGTGCAGTCGATGATGCCCTGCACCTGTGGTAAGGCAGCCAGAGCCACAAAGCCGAGCACCTGCTCAGTGACATTGGCTTCATCAGTGGCAAAGTGTACATAAGTGGCTGACTTGTAAAACATGGCATCGGTCACCTGGGTGATGCATTTGTGGGCGGCCAACTGCAAGATCCTGCAAATGTCTGCTACAGATCCCTGGAAGGAGCCTGAGGCGAAGCTGTTGAGGGCGGTAGTGATTTTGACAGCCACTGGTAAGGCGTGTCTACCAGGTCCTCTGGGCAGCAGGTCTTCTTGCAGCAAGCTACAAATGTCTGCGATGACCTGGCGTGATATCCTGAGGTTACTGAAGCACTGCTGTTGAGTCAGGTCCAGGAAGCTCATCCTCTGCCTGTATACCCTGTGGTGGGGGTATCGCCTCTGGCATGGTACAGCCCTGCAGTGCCTCCCTCTCTCCTGTGGAGCATCAGGTCAGTGAGGAGAAGGCTGCTGTAGTGGTTGCTGCTGCTGCTGATGTGGCTGGTGTTGTTGGTGTTGGGGCTCATCTTGTTCCGAATCCGAGGTCCCAAGTGTGACAGCATAAGTGGCACCCATGCTGATCTGATAGATGCTGGTAAAGTGGAGATCAGAGGCACAATCCTCCAAAGTGTGAGACTGACTTGCAATGTGGTTAGAGTGGCTGCTGAGGTTGCAGAAATCACCTGCAAATTCCTGAAAGCAAAATCTCTGCACAAAATGGTGTCATCAAGAGCCTTTCCCTTAAGCAAGGTAGCAGGTGTAAGCTGTCTGTATTTATGTGCTGTTTCCAGCTGTCACTTAATGAAGTAGCACACTGGCCACTGAGCTCCCCCCTCCCTTTCACAGGCAACCTTCCCAAGGTCCATGACTTCTGCGCCCAGCCAGTTAAAGTTGAAACTTCACGTTAAAAAGTCTATTAAGGATCTCTAAACAAGCAGTTAACTACTTCAATGAGGTCGCCCGTGTCTCCCGAGCGGGTCTGTGGCCCGCTTCTAAACGTGCCCCAGTTAAATGCGGAAGTCGGCGGGACGACGGCAGGTTTCCGACACGCTGTCAATTTCAGTACTTTTAACCGCCGACTCGCTCCCAAACCCGTACGCTCTACAATGTGAAAATTCCACCCAATGAGACTGTTTGCAATTTACGTCTATGATCAAAGGCACCACTTAGACTTTAAAATCAATGAAACAAACAATACAGACGGTATCACAAACTGGCTTGCATCGGGGTACAGTTCCACAGATAGGATCATAGGAGGAGGCCATTCAGCCCCACAAGCCTGTTCTGCCATTCAGTTAGATCATGGCTGATCTTTATCTTAACTCCATCTACCCGCCTTTGTTCCATAACCCTTAATACCCTTTACCTAACAAAAATCTATCAATCTCAGTTTTGCAATTTTCAATTGACCTCCAACCTCAACAGCTTTTTGGGAGAGAGCGGGTTGCCGATTTCCACTACTCTATTTGCAAAGCTGCCTTTAACCTTTTGCCACCTCATCAAGTGATCATTCTTCATGTGTGATCCATGATGGTGAGTGTCTTCAGGCATTTTGGTAGAAGACTGCAGCACAGCCGCGTACAATTCCAGCAGGGGACAGCAATCAGAAGTGGAATCCTGTCTGATTTTTGCCCTCCCTAGTGCTGAGGACAGCTTTGGTGCTCCAACTGCAACGCCGGCTGAGATCAGGTAGCCAAGTATAGATGAGGTGAAACAATGGCCTTTTATGGTCTCTGCAGCTCAGTGTCACACAGGGCATAGCTTTTGCCCATTAAATCATCTAAAAAGCTCAGAGGTCAAGCTTCCTAATTCCCAGGTCATTAATCATTAACATTACTCAGGTGTAGCTTTTGTAGTAAGACTTGCAATCTGTTGCCTCTACTTGGAGCGCATTGCAGTAACAACAGTTAGGTTGTGCTACATTGACTTTTCTTTTTTGTTAGGGGAAAGGCTTTTTCTTTAGATCTTGCTCTGCAAGAAGTCCTGTTCACCCATCACCAACAACAACAACAACTTGTTTATATTTATATATTTTATTGTTCATTAGTGGCAGCACAGTGGCATAGTGGTTAGCACTGTTGCCTCACGGCGCCAGGGACCTGGGTTCGAATCCGGCCTCGGGTGACTGTCTGTGTGGAGTTTGCACATTCTCCCCGTGTTTGCGTGGGTTTCCTCCGGGTGCTCCGGTTTCCTCCCACAGTCCAAAGATGTGCGGGTTAGGTTGATTGGCTATGATAAAATTGACCCTTAGTGCTAGGGGGATTAAATACGTGGGGTTACGGGGATAGGGTGGGATATGTGTTGGTGTAGGGATTACGGGGATCGGGTGGGATATGTGTCGGTGCAGGCTCGATGGGCCGAAATGGCCTCTATCTGCACTGTGGGGTTTCTGTGAATCTGTGAATTCTGTGAAAAAACCATCATTTTCGCTGACTTACATTGGCTCCCAGTGCCGTAGAACCATAAAACCATAGACGTTTACTGCATGCAGGGAGACCATACAGCTCATCGTGCCTGTGCGAGTTCTTTGCAAGAGTAATAGTAAACTAATCCCACTGCCCCGTGTTCTCCTCACAGTCCTATATCTTCCTTGGCTTCTGATATTTATCCAATTTTCCTTTAAAAGATGCAATGGTCTCTGCCTTAACCATTCCCTTTGGCAAAGAGTTCCATGCTCCAATGACCCTCTGCATAAAGAAATTTCTCCTTACTTCTCTCCTCACTCTAAGTGATAAATTTAAATTGATGACCTATTGTCACTGATTCTAGCCAGAAGAAATAGTCTTTCTCAATCACTCTATCAAAACCTTTCATAATTATAAGCACCTCTACTAAATCTCCTCTTAGCCTTCTATCTTTTAGTGGAAACAGCCCCAATATCTTAGGTATCTCCTCATAACTATAGTTTCCATCCCTGGCATCATCCTGTACGCTGTACGCTGACTATGGCTTTAATGTACTTTCTATAATGGGGTGCCTAAAACTGCAAACAGTCCTCTAACTGTGTTCTAACCAATGATTTGCACAAATTTATCATTACTTCTTTGCTCTTGTACTCTAACACTTATTTATAAAACGCCAAATACTTCTGGCTTTTTTAATGGCTTTATGTACTTCCACTTGCAATTTCAGGAAATTATGTTTTTTTACATTTCTAAGTCTCTCTCTCTCTCTTCATCCATACCCTGCAGCAGCTTTCCATTCCTTATTTTTCTTCCTAAAATGTAATACCTTACAATTATCCACATTAATTGTGCTCCCTATATTCAAGGCCAAATTATGTATAGACACCAAGAAGAAAAGCAATCCCAGCATTGATCCCTGGCTGCACCACTTCCAATACATTGGCCTGGATTGTGCGGTCAGCGACGAAGTGACGGCGTTCTCCACTGACCTCGAAGATAGCTGCCCACAAAGATCTGGTGATCTCTGTGGTGTAGATTTCTCCTTTCCTGATGTTAATTTCATTCTGGTGTCACCTATAGGGGATCCCTGGCATTCAGCAACTGTGATGTCATCAAGCAGGCTAAGCAGCCAATCACATTAAAGAATCCTCACAGACAGCAAACCAGGAAGTAAAAAGCACTGATTATCCTTCACATTTTAATCATTTTACAGAGGGCAAAATAAAGATTGGGACATACACATGAGATTAAGGTAGAAGCTTGAAATAACATTAAAAAACTTTAATTTTTTTATTATTTTAAAATTCCATGGGAATTTGACATTACACAAATATAAAATTAGTTTTTCAGGGCCTGAGACGTTTTTCAGCAGTAATTATGACTTAGTACACCATTAAAAACCCAGTCACACCTCATTCAACACGGCTTAACTTTTTGGGAGTTTTTACAGTGAGATTAGAGCATAAAACGTGGAAGTTCGCATAAATTCAAGTGATTTGTAATTTCCATCTGTGAGGACTTCAACAGCGCACCCTGTGGAGAAATGAGGAATCACTGACAGCGTTTCTGCATTTAACTGCGCATGTGTGGACACCAGAAGTTGCTGTCAGTTTCACAGAGTAATGACGGCGAATACTGACAGCTTTGCTGTCATTACAACCGCAAATTAAATTAAAAATTTTTGTTCTCATTTTAAATCCCTCCATGACCTTGCCCTTTTTATTCTTGTTACCTCTCCCAGTCTTATATCTCCACCCATATCCTCTGATTCTCGACTTTTTTGCATTCCCCCGTCTTTGCCCCACCATTAGTGGCAGAGTCTTCAGCTGCTTTCACCCTAAACTCTTGAATTCTTTCCCTAAATTCGTCTGCCTGTTCTCTTCTCCTTCATCTTTAAAATGCTTCTCAAAACACACACACACACACACACACACACACACTTGATTGTACAACTACAGAAGATCCTGGCCTTTCCTATGCACATATGCATTAAACTTTCAAAGCTGATTGTCAACTACAATAAACCAAAACTTGAAAGGATTGAACCATCCAACATTTTAAAGTTATTTTTCTTCCCCTCCTTTGGTGCCCGTCACAGACCATGAGGATCAGCAGGTGACCTGCTCTTGTGCTTTTGGCTAGTGTTTTTTGATCTGGTTATTGGAAGGTACACAAGAATAGTTTGCCTTCGAATAGTTGCTCCCATTGGGAAAGCACCTTATTAACTCTCAGTTCCCACAACAGTTGTGCTGGTTTCAGACCGAGATCTTACTTTTTTGGAAATCATGTGGACAGAGTCATATCTTACATCTCCTTTGTGCATTGTGCCATTGAGCTGCCCTACATCAATTTCTAAAATAAAGATGTTGGCATTCAGCATGGATGCAGGGGAGATCGGGGGTCAGAGTTGGGGTTGTGGGGTTGGTGATCGTCGGAGTGGTCGATGATTGCAGGGGACGGTCGGTGATGGGGGTTGTCGGGGGGTTGATTGTGGAGTTGGGGGGATGTTGATAGGTTATTAGTTAAATTAGGGGTCAATTATAATTTCAGCGGCGGCAGCACATAAAGGGAGCGGCAGGCCGAGGAAAAAGTGCCGACCTGAGGGACGGAGGTGGAGTGTCTCCAGTGAATTAAAAAAAAACAAGGAGTGAATTTACAGGACAGCAGGTAGGGGATTGGTTGGTGAGTATTAACTTATTTTCTCTCTAAGCTAGGACAGCGGTTTCAACTAAGAGCTGGCATGCTATAATGTACTTTATTAAATTAATAACTTAACTTGATAAACCAATTAATATAACTATAAATAATCATTAAATAAAGACTTTAACTAATTAAATAAATAAAACATAGAAACGTAGAAACATAGAAGATAGGAGCAGGAGGCCATTTGACCCCTTGAGCCTGCTCCGCCATTCAATGAGATCATGGCTGATCATCAAAATTCAGTACCCTGTTCCTGCCTTCTCTCCATATCTCTTGATCCCTTTAGCCTTAAGAAATATATCCAACTCCTTCTTGAATATATTTAATGAATTGGCCTCTACTGCCTTCTTTGGTAGACAATTCCACAGGTTCACCACTCTCTGGGTGAAGAAATTCCTCCTCATCTCTGTCCTAAATGGCTTACCCCTTATCCTTAGACTGTGACCCCTGGTTCTGGACTCCCCGACCATCGGAAACATCCTTCCAGCATCTAGTCTGTCCAGTCCTGTTAGAATTTTATAAGTTTCGATGAGATCCCCTCTCATTCTTCTAAACTCCAGTGAGTACAAGCCCAATCGACCCAATCTCTCCTCATACGTCATTCCTGCCATCCCAGGTATCAGCCTGGTGAATCTTCGCTGCACTCCTTCCATGGCAAGCACATCCTTCCTCAGATAAGGTGACCAAAACTGCACACAATACTCAAGATGTGGTCTCACCAAGGCCCTGTACAACTGCAGCAAGACATCTTTGTTCCTGTACTCAAACCCTCTCGCTACGAAGGCCAACATACCATTTGCCTTCTTAACCACCTGCTGCACCTGCATGCTTACTTTCAGCAACTGGTGCACAAGGACGCCCAGGTCTCGTTGCACTTCCCTTTCTCCCAATCTCTTGCCATTCAGATAATAATCTGCCTTCCTGTTTTTGACACCAAAGTGGATAACCTCACATTTATCCACGTTATATTGCATCTGCTGTGCTTCTGCCCAATCACCCAACCTGTCCAAATCATACTGGAGTTTCTCGGCATCCTCCTCACAGCACACACGCCCACCCAGCTTTGTGTCATCTGCAAATTTGGAGATATTACATCTAGTTCCCTCGTCCAAATCATTAATATATATTGTGAATAGCTGGGGTCCAAGGACCGATCCCTGCGGTACCCCACTAGTCACTGCCTGCCACTCGGAAAAAGAGCCGTTTATTCCAACTCTTTGCTTTCTGTCTGCCAACTAGTTCTCTATCCAAGTCAATACCTTGCCCCCAATCCCATGTGCCTTAATTTTACACGCTAATCTCTTATGCGGGACCTTATCGAAAGCCTTTTGTAAGTCCAAATACACCACATCCACTGGTTCTCCCTTATCTATTTTACCAGTTACATCCTCAAAAAATTCCAGTAGATTAGTCAAGCACGATTTACCTTTTGTAAATCCATGTTGACTTTGTCCGATCCGGTCACTTTTTTCCAAGTGCTCTGCTATTACATCCTTTATAATGGACTCTAGCATTTTCCCCACTACCGATGTCTGTAATTCCCCGTTTTCTCTCTACCACCCTTTTTGAACAGTGGGATAACATTAGCTACCCGCCAATCCATTGGTACTGTTCCAGAGCCTATCAAATTTTGGAAGATGACCAGCAATGCATCTACTATTTCTAGGGCCACTTCCTTAAGTACCCTAGGATGTAGATTATCAGGCCCTGGGGATTTATCAGCCTTCAATCCCATCAATTTCCCTAACACCATTTCCCCACAAATACTGATTTCTATCAGTTCCTCCCTTTCATCAGACCCTATGTTCCCCGACATCTTTGGGAGGTTATTTGTGTCCTCCTTTGTGAAGACAGAACCAAAGTATGTATTTAATTGGTCTGCCATTTCTTTGTTCCCCATTATAAATTCCCCTGATTCTGACTGCAAGGGACCTACGCTTGACTTCACCAATCATTTTCTCTTCACATGTCTATAAAAGCTTTTACAGTCAGTTTTTATGTTCCCTGCAAGCTTACTCTCATACCCTAATTTCACCCTCTTAATTAATCCCTTTGTCCTCCTTTGTTGAATCCTAAACTGCTCCCAATCCTCAGGTTTACTGCTTTTTTGGCCAATTTATATGTCCTCTCCTTGGATCTTATGCTATCCCTAATTTCCCTTGTTAGCCACGGTTGAGTCACCTTTCTTGTTTTATTTTTATGCCTGTTTGGGGAGTACCAGAAACTAGGAGCTAAATTAAAGAACAGGACCTCAAGGGTTATAATCACTGGATTATTACCTGAGCCACGTGCAAATTGGCATAGGGATAAGCTGATTAGGAAAGTGAACACATGGCTAAAGGAGTGGTGTGGGAAAGAGGTGTTCAATTTCAAAAGGCACGGACACCAGTATTGGGACAGTAAGGAACTGTACAAGGTAAGAGTAAGATATGGCAGAGCAGGTTATGTGTCTGGATTGCAGTTTGTGGTAGTTTGTGGACAGCGAGACTGTCACAAGCAAACACATCTGCAGTAGATGTCTCCATCTCGAATCTCTCTGGCTCAGAGTCATTGAGCTGGAGTGCGAGTTGGAGACACTCCGACAGATAAGGGGTGGGGAGGAGTATCTGGACAGCTTGCTCCAGACTTCGGTCACACCTCGTGGAGAGGTGCAGGTTCTGAACGGGATTGGTGTGACCGATACTGTGCAGAGTAAGGGGAACCCAGAAAAGAAAGGGAATGAGGATCCACAGAAACTGATTCTATCCAACAGGTACAATATACTTGCTATCTGTGAGGATAAGGATAAAGACGGTCGGAAGGACAGCCAGAGTGCAGACCATGGACTTTGGCATAGGAGGCTGTCCTAAGGGGGGAGGAGGAGGATGAGAGGAAGCATAATGTGGTAGTTGTTGGGGATTCTATATGGTATGTTGCCTACCTGGTGCCAGGGTGAGGCACATCTCAAACCGGCTTGAAAGGATATTGGAGAGGGAGGGGGAGGATCCAGTCATTGTGGTCCATGTTGGGACCAACAACACAGGGAAGAGTAGACAAGAGGTCCTGTTTGGGGAGTAACAGAAACTAGGAGCTAAATTAAAGAACAGGACCTCAAGGGTTATAATCACTGGATTATTACCTGAGCCATGTGCAAATTGGCATAGGGATACGCTGATTAGGAAAGTGAACACATGGCTAAAGGAGTGGTGTGGGAAAGAGTGTTCAATTTCAAAAGGCACGGACACCAGTATTGGGACAGTAAGGAACTGTACCATTGGGACAGGCGCCACCTGAATCGGTCTGGGACCAGGGTCCTAGTGGAAAGGATAAATAGGACGGTCACAAGGACTTTAAACTAGTAAATGGTGGGGAGGGCTCAGGTGGAAATTGTAGTACAAATAGTAGTTCAAAAACAAACAAGAGGGAAGAGAGTAGAGTAACAGTCAGAAATTGTGCTTTAGGCACTACAGGTAAAGGGGAAACTAAAAGATGTAAAGTGATTAAACCAGGAGAGAGGAATAAGAAACATGTGAGTAAAATATTAGAACCGAAGGACAGGCTAGGGTGTGCGGCGCAAATAAGTGTTCTTTATACAACCGCATGGAGTATAAGGAATAAATTGAATGAACTGCAGGCGCGAATTCAAATTAGAGGGTATCACATGGTAGCCATTCCTGAGACATGGCTGCAAGACGGTCAGGAATGGGAACTAAATATACCAGGTTATAAGATCTACAGAAAAGATAGGGAAAATGGTAGAGGGGGAGGAGTAGCCTTAGTGATTAAGGATGAACTCACTTCAATGATAAGAGAGGATATAAAGAGAGGTAAGCAGGCAGTGGAGACTTTATGGGCAAAATTAAGAAATAGGAAAGGATTTAAGACTCTGACGATGCCACCTTCCATACCAGTGCTTCCAACATGTCTTCCTTTTTCCTCAACTGAGGATTCCCCTCTACAGTGGTTGACACGGCCCTCGACTGTGTCCGTTCTATCTCCCGCACTTCTGCCCTCATCCCTGCCGCTCCCTCCTGGAACCACGATAGAGTTCCCCTTGTCCTCACCTTTCACCCCACCAGCCTCCACATTCAATGGATCATCCTCCGCCATTTCCGCCACCTCCAGCGTGATCCCACCACCAAACGAATCTTCCCCTCACCTTCCCTTTCAGCATTCTGTAGGGACCACTCCCTCCGCGACAACCTAGTCCACTCCTCTATCACCCCAACACCCCTTCCCCTTCGCCCGGCGCCTTCCCGTGCAAGCGCAGGAGATACAACACATGCCCTTATACTGCCCCTCTTCCCACTGTCCAGGGCCCCAAACATCCCTTCCAGGTGAAACAGTGATTTACTTGTACTTCTTGCAATTTAGTATACTGTATTCACTGCTCACGATGTGGTCTCCTCTACATTGGGGAGACCAAATGCAGATTGGGTGACGGCTTTGCGGAACACCTCCGTTCAGTCAGTAAGGGGGACCCCAAGCTTCCAGTCGCCTGTCACTGTAATTCACCGCTCCACTCCCACTCAGACCTCACCATCCTCAGCCTCTTGCATTGTTCCACAGAAGCTCAGCGTAAGCTCAAGGAATAGAACCTCATCTTTCGATTAGGCACTTAACAGCCTTCTGGACTCAACATAGAGTTCAACAATTTCAGATCATAACCTGGCCCCTATCATATATGTATTTTTTATCCACATTTTTTGTTTGTGCCTTCTGTTCTTCTCTCCCACATGGTCACTGTCTTTCATTCTGCCAGCGCAATTTACACTTCACCTTTGTTTCTTAACTTGTTCCATTACCATCTCCTTTTGCCTTGAATATCTCTTAATGTCTCTTAACTTCTCCTGCCTTCTATCCTATCACAGACCTTCCCTTTTGTTCTTTCAACCCTTTCCCCATTTCCCAGCCCCTACACTTGCTTAAAAATCTGTTCCATTTCCTGCTTTTTTCCAGTTCTGACGAAAGGTCATTGACCTGAAACGTTAACTCTGTTTCTGTCTTCACAGATGCTGCCTGACCTGTTGAGTATCTCCAGCATTTTCTGTTTTTATTCCAGATTTCCAGCATCTGCAGTATTTTCTTTTTGGATTTGTGAAAGGTAGGTCAAGCCTGACAAACCTGATTGACTTTTGAGGAGGTGACTAAAGTAGAGGGCAGGGATCTATGGATTTTATTTGTATGGACTCCCAGAAGGCATTTGATAAAGTCCCACATTAGAGACTGTTAACTAAGGTAGAAGCCCATGGAATTGAGGGCAAATTATTGACCTGGTTAGGAAATTGGCTGAGCGGCAGGAGACAGAGAGTAGGGATAATGGGTAGGTAATCAAATTGGCAGGAAGTGGTCAGTGGTGTCCTGCAGGGATCTGTGTTGGGGCCTCAACTATTCACAGTATTTAATAATGACTTACATGATGGCATAAAAAGTCATAGAGTCATAGTCATAGAGTCATAGAGTAATACAGCACGGATAGAGGCCCTTCGGCCCATCGTGTCCATGCCGGCCATCAAGCCCTGTCTAATCTAATCCCATATTCCAGCATTTGGCCCGTAGCCTTGTATGCTATGGCATTTCAAATGCTCATCCAAATGCTTCTTAAATGTTGTGAGGGTTTCTGCCTCCACAACCCTTTCAGGCAGTGAGTTCCAGACTCCAACCACCCTCTGGGTGAAAAAGTTCTTTCTCAAATCCCCTCTAAACCTCCCGCCCTTTACCTTGAATCTATGCCCCCTAGTTATTGACCCCTCTACTAAGGGGAAAAGCTCCTCAGCATCCATCCTATCTATGCCCCTCACAATTTTGTACACCTCAATCATGTCCCCCCTCAGCCTCCTCTGCTCCAAGGAAAACAAACCCAATCTGCCCAGTCTCTCTTCATAGCTGAAGCGCTCCAGCCCTGGTAACATCCTGGTGAACCTCCTCTGCACCCTCTCTAACGCGATCACATCTTTCCTGTAGTGTGGCGACCAGAACTGCACACAGTATTCCAGCTGTGGCCTAACCAGTGTTTTATACAGCTCCATCATAACCTCCTTGCTCTTATATTCTATGCCTCGGCTAATGAAGGCAAGTATCCCATATGCCTTTTTTACCACCTTATCCACCTGTTCCGCCGCCTTCAGGGATCTGTGTACCTGCACACCCAGATCCCTCTGACCCTCCGTCTTGCCTAGGGTCTTTCCCTTCATTGTGTATTCCCTTGCCTTGTTAGACCCCCCAAAGTGCATCACCTCGCACTTTTCCGGGTTAAATTCCATTTGCCACTGTTCCGCCCATCTGACCAACCCATCTATATCGTTCTGCAGACTGAGGCTACCCTCCTCGCTATTTACCACCCTACCAATTTTAGTATCATCCGCGAATTTACTGATCATACCCTTTACATTCATATCCAAGTCATTAATGTAGACCACAAACAGCAAGGGACCCAGCACCGATCCCTGTGGTACCCCACTGGCCACAGGTTTCCAGTCACAAAAACAACCTTCGACCATCACCCTCTGCCTTCTGCCACTAAGCCAGTTTTGTATCCAATGTGCCAAGGCACCCTGGATTCCATGGGCTCTTACCTTCTTGACCAGTCTCCTGTGCGGGACTTTATCGAAGGCCTTACTGAAATCCATGTATACCACATCCACTGCGTTACCCTCATCCACACACCTAGTCACCCCCTCAAAAAATTCAATCAAATTAGTCAGACATGATCTTCCCTTGACAAAGCCATGTTGACTATCCCTGATTAATCCTTGCCTCTCCAAGTGGAGACAAATTTTGTCCCTCAGGATTTTTTCCAGTAATTTTCCTACCACTGATGTTAGGCTCACTGGCCTGTAGTTCCCCGGTTTTTCCCTACTACCCTTCTTGAATAATGGTACTACATTAGCGGTTCTCCAGTCCTCTGGCACATCCCCTGTGGCCAGAGAGGTCCTGAATATATGTGTTAGAGCCCCCGCAATCTCCTCCTTTGCCTCACACAGCAGCCTGGGGTACATTTCATCCGGGCCTGGGGATTTATCCATTTTTAGGCCAGCTAAAACCGCCAATACCTCCTCCCTCTCGATGTTAATATGTTCGAGCATATCACAGTCCCCCCGCCCTATTTCTATGTCTACATCGTCCTTCTCCATAGTGAAAACAGATGCAAAAAATTCATTTAGAACCCCTCCTACATCTTCCGGCTCCACACACAGATTGCCACTTTTGTCCCTAATGGGCCCTATTTTTTCCCTAGTTATCCTTTTACCCTTAATATACTTATAAAACATCTTCGGATTTTCCTTTATTTTGCTCGCCAGTGTTATTTCATGGCCCCTCCTTGATCTCCTAATTTCTTTTTTAAGTATCCCCCTGCACTTTTTGTACTCCTCTAGGGCTTCCTCCGTCTTTAGCCTTTTGTATCTACCAAAAGCCCTCCTTTTTTTCCTAATCCATTCCCGTATATCCCCTGACATCCACGGTTCCCTGTGGTTTTTGGAACCACTCTTGACCTTTATGGGAACATGTTGCCCTTGTATGATCTCAATCTCCCTTCTGAAAGCCTCCCATTGCTCCGATGCGGATTTTCCTACAAGTAGCTGATCCCAGTCCATTTTGGCCAGATCCTGCCTTATCCTATTAAAATCGGCCTTCCCCCAATTTAGAACCTTTATTTCCGGCCCATCCCTGTCCTTTTCCATGACCACCTTAAATCTTACCATATTATGGTCACTATCACCAAAGTGCTCACCTACTAGCACTTTTTCCACTTGGCCGGCCACATTCCCTAGAATTAGGTCCAGTACCGCCCCCTCTCTTGTAGGACTTTCTACATGCTGGCTCAAAAAGCTCTCCTGGATGCACTTTAAGAATTCTACACCCTCTGAGCCTTTCACACTTTGACTATCCCAGTTAATATTGGGGAAGTTGAAATCCCCCATTATTATTACCCTATTATTTGCACATTTCTCTGAGATTTGCCTACATATCTGTTCCTCTATCTCCCCCTGACTGTTTGGAGGCCTATAGTACACTCCCAGCAAAGTGCTTGCCCCCTTTTTGTTTTTAAGCTCCACCCATATGGCCTCATTAGAGGACCCTGCTAATATATCATCCCTCCTTAGTGCAGTAATTGACTCCTTAATTAATATTGCGACACCCCCTCCTCTTATACCTCCCCCTCTGTCTCGCCTGAAGATTCTGTACCCCGGAATATTGAGCTGCCAGTCTTGCCCCTCCCTCAACCATGTCTCCGTGATAGCAACAATATCATACTCCCATGTGTTTATCAACACCTTCAGTTCATCCACCTTATTTGCAAGACTCCTTGCATTAAAATAGATGCCATCCAGCCTTGCCCTTATATATTTGCCCTGTCTACCAAGCTGACTTGTTTTTTCCTCCATAATTGGCAGCACATCCCCCCTATTTCAGCTCCCCTCTGTATCCCATCCCCCTGCCAAGTTAGTTTAAACCTCCCCCGACAGTGCTAGCAAACCTCCCCGCAAGGATATTTGTCCCGCTCTGGTTCAGGTGCAACCCGTCCGACTTGTACAAGTCCCACCTTTCCCAGAAGCAGGCCCAGTGATCCAGGAAAGTAAAACCCTCCCCCCTACACCAACTCTTTAGCCACGCATTCATCTGCTCTATCCAAATTTGCTGATGACACAAAGATAGGCGGCATTGTAGGCAGTGTAGATGAAAACATAAAATTACAAAGGGATATTGATAAATTAAGTGAATGGGCAAAACTGTGGCAAATAGATTTCAATATAGGCAAATGTGAGGTCATCCACTTTGGACCTAAAAAGGATAGAACGGGGTACTTTTTAAATGGTGAAAAGCTAAAAACAGTGGCGGTCCAAAGAAACTTGGGGGTCCAGGTACAGGAAACTCTTTTTTTATCCAGCACCGACGGGACCAGTGTGGTGCCGGTTTATCAAAAAGTCCAGATTACAGAGAGGTATAGTTAAAAGGTACGAGAGCTCCGTACACAGCAACAAATCCAGGCTTCCCTGTTGCTTAGCAACAAGTGCAGGAACCCCGGCCACAGACCAAGCATCCCTGTTGCTTAGCAACAAGTGCAGGAACCCCGATTACACAGCCACAGATCCAGGAACGGCCACTAATATGAAGTAAAACTTACCTGAACTTACTCCTGAATTTTTGCCAGTTAACAGAGATTTCCGGTTATTTAGGTGCCGGTAAATCGAGAGTTTCCTGTACATAGATCATTAAAATGTCATGAACAGGTACAGAAAATAATCAAAAAGGCTAATGGAATGCTGGCCTTTATATTTAGAGGACTAGAATACAAGAGGGTAGAAGTTATGCTACAGTCATATAAAACCCTGGTTAGACCACATCTGGAGTACTGTGAACAGTTCTGGGCACCACACCTTAGGAAGAATATATTGGCCTTGAAGAGTGTGCAGCGTAGGTTTACCAGAATGATACCCGGGCTCCAAGGGTTAAATTACGAGGAGAGATTACACAAATTAGGGTTGTATTCCCTAGAATTTAGAAGGTTAAGGGGTGATCTGATTGAAGTTTTCAAGATATTATGGGAAACAGATAGGGTAGATAGAGAGAAACTATTTTCGGTGATTGGGGAGTCTAGGACTAGGGGGCATAGTCTAAAAATTAGAGCCAGACCTTTCAGGAGTGAAATTAGGAAACATTTCTACACAAAGGGTGGTGGAAGTTTGGAACTCTCTTCCGCAAACGGCAATTGATGCCAGATCAATTGTTAATTTTAAATCTGAGATTGATAGCCTTCTGTTAACCAAAGATATTAAGGGATATGGGCCAAAGGCGGGTATATATAAAAGGAGTTAGGTTGTAGATCAGCCATGATCTCATTGAATGGGGGAACAGACTCGAGGGGCTCAATGGCCTACTCCTGTTCCTATGTAACCCCCAGCGGATTTCAGGAGGGTAGGGGGTGTGGCACGTGTAAAACGTCCTCACAGGCTTAAATTTGGCTTTGGCTGTGAAAAGGTTCCAGAAACAAATGGCATTTGGATCATTAAAGCAAGTTCACACACAAAGGCCGCGATATTCACTGGAGCGGGGTTTCCGAGCGGGGGGAGGAATTATGGTCGGGAAACCTGGAAGTCTGGGTTTCCCCGAACGCCATGGAGTTTTAAGGCGCGCACGTTTTTTTTTCACAATTTCCACGGCAGGAAGCCAGCCTGATTTATAGGCTTGGCTGCCTGACAGGCAGGGAACACTCCAGAAAAGGCCGCAGCCCAGGATCAGTTATGTTTCATGGTTGTGGGGGGTGGGTAGAGTGTGGTTGGGGGGGCCGAGGAAGATAGCAGGGGATCGGAGGTCAGGGGAAGAGATTGGGGGGTCAGGAGGAAGAATCTTAGATTTCCAGGGAGATCAGGGGTCGATGATGGGGGGTACTGCGATCATGGGGGTGGGGGCAGTCAGTGATTGCAGGGGGGGGTCGATGATGGGAGGTTGTCGGGGGTGATCATGGAGGTGGGGGGACGTCTATAAGTTAGCTTGTTGGGCCAGGATGAAACACTTCTGCTCCTCCTGGCCCACAAGCAGTGGTCTAAAGGCACTTTACCTTATGGATCCAGCCCTTCTTGCCTCCTTTTACCTGCCAGGTTTCCCGAGGACCGAGAAATCTGGCCGGCATGGGTTAAAAATAGAATCGCTGTAACAAAATAATAAAAGCACACAGTCACCTTAAAAGGTTTCAATGGCCGACCCGCCTCCTGAGAGCAGATTGGTTGCCCGTCCCTCGATTTGCCTCCGTTAAAATCGGGTTGGGTTCCTGTTTCAGATTTTTAACATTTTAACCTCCTACCCGATCCAAACCCACCCGTTTCTGTGGGTTAAAATTACCCCCAAAGTGTGCAGAATCTGAGCTGTCCCATTAACGAAAGGTGCTTCCCACAGAAAAGGAGGGAAATATTAGGCTGTGTTACATGGATCTGCGTCTCTGTATGTCTTACAAAGTAACATTGGAAAGATATGGGAGTAGGATATAGTATGTGCTATGGATGGCCCAAGGAATGTAAAAAACGAGTCCCACTTTTCCATTCGATACAAAAGCTACAGCTATTCCTACAGACTTGACATAATTGGAAAAGTCTTATTAGATTTCTATAAATTTTTATTTCTCTACATTTTAAATACAAAAGATTTTCGTAACTTCTTTCTCACACTGCCATGTGGCCATGCCCCGTGGAAAGAATTATTACATTACTGACAATTACGGAACTTTACAGATTCTGAAACCTATTTTTTGTCGCGTACGATGCTCCCCATCTCCAAAATCATAACATATGTCAACAATTTCAGACCACAATACAGTTGATGTCTGCATTTGATTAATGTGCTAAAAGAAGAAGCAGAAGGCCTCACAAATTATGCAGAAGTTACATTCCAAAAATATGGTCCCTGTAAATGCAATATTCCCTCCCTGTACCACAATATGTATTAACTGGACAGCAATTGGTGGAGTGGAAACATCCTGCCAGCACATGATTTTTTTCCAAAGGTCACTGGGCAATGCGTATTCAGATCCAATTCACATCATGTATAAGCAGTAGAGATAGTTAAGATAAAGGTTTTCTGTGGGCCCTTAGTTCCAAATTGCTCCTATTTTGGTACTATACTTTCACCCTCACCCAGAGAAGGCACAGGATGGCTGGTGTGGGAAATGGAACACAGTCACCTCAATATAGTACAAGGTTCTTTTCTGCTGCCCGTGTCTTAACTCGCACCAAGTCCCATCACCCCTGTGCTCGCTGACCTACATTGGCTCCCGGTCCAGCAACACCTCAATTTTAAAATTCTCATCCTTGTTTTCAAATCACTCCGTGGCCTCGTCCTTCCTATCTCTGTAACCTCCTCCAGCCCCACAACCCTCCAAGATCTCTACGCTTCTCCAATTCTGGCCTCTTGCACATCCCCGATTTTAAACGCTCCACAACTGGCGGCTGTGCATTCAGATGCCTAGGCTCTAAGCTCTGGACTTCCCTCCCTAAACCTCTCCACCTCTCACTCCTCCTTTAAGATGCTCCTTAAAATCTACCTCTTCGACTGTCACCTGACCTAATAGCGCCTTATGTGGCTCGGTGTTTTGTTTGCTATCGCGCCTGTGACGCGCCTTGGGACATTTTACTACTTTAAAGGTGCTATATAAATGCAAGTTGTTGTTGTTGTTGCGGTTTGGCCTGTGGCCCTTATTGGATCAGAGTAGAAGAAGCATTATGGCACATCTTACATTGATGTGCCAGGTGTGGGATGTTGACACTTGGGCCTAGAAATTCAGTATAGCCACTTTTGGGGCGGTAAAGTCGGCGGCCGCTAAAGTTTGCGCCCGCCGAAAAGTGGAGAGCAGTTCGCCGAAATTCAGTAGCTTTGGCCAAGGAGTTTGCTCGAGCGCTAAAACTGGCGATGCACGGCTATCCTTAGGCGCTAAGCTGGCGGTGCAGACTGATACCGCCGAGGCCGGGCGCAGCGCAGGTGCGGTCATGTTTTGATTGACAGCAGACACCCTGGCGCCGGCCAGCTCTTAAAGGGGGAAGGGTCGACTTGGTCTGCTGCCACGCCCTGGATACTGCAGCCCTCCAGCTAGGCCTAAACACTGCTGCTGGAGAGAAATAGCGCCAGGAAGGATGCAGAGGGCCCGTGAGCGAGCGCAGCGCTTCTCTGGCCATGATTTAAAGGTGCTGGTTAGGGCTTTGGAGAAGAGAAGCCATATCTTGTTCCCGGACAGTGGCAAGAAGCCTCCCAACAGGGTGTACAGGAGAGCCTGGAGGGATATCGCCCAGAGGGTCACAGCCACCTGCGATGTCCCCCGGACTGTTGTCCAATGCCGGAAAAAGTTTAACGACCTCACTCGGATTGTCAGGGTGAGTACCCTTTCCAGTGTCCTCCTCATCCTTGCATGTGCACCTCACATTATGGGCAAAGGGACCTCAAAGGCCTAATGGCCAGCCCTCCTCCAGCAGCTATGGCACTGGCATGAACATCAATTGCACTTTCTGCACTTTACACACTGGCCAAGCTATTCGACCATGGGAGGCAGTGCACACAACAACAGGGCACCACACTGGCCAAGCTATTCGACCATGGGAGGCAGTGCACACAACAACAGGGCACCACACTGTACTTAGAGGCCGTCCTTTCTCTTGCAGGCCAAGCTGGCCCAGAATCTGAAGAGCCGGACTGTCACCGGGGGAGGCCGTCCCCAGTTCCAGCAGCTCAGTGACCTGGAGGAGCGCGTGGGTCGACTCATGGGTGCCCGGGTGATTGGCCCCGTTGCAATTGGAGATGCCGACCCTGTGCTGGGCCCCAATGGTAAGGACATGACCTTTTGGACGTCTCTCGTTCCCCTTGCGCTTCAGATCTACATCCTTTGCCACTGTCCGACCAATGCGCAGAATGCCACCACTCATGCCTCCCTCGCTGACGCCCTGTCCTCACTCTAAAGCTACTCTTGTGCCTTCCTGCTTTCAGTTGGTGAGGAGGAGGTCCCTGAAGCTGCGAGTGTCAGTCCCTCGGAAGAGGAGGACGAGGAGGAGCAAGAGGAAGGCGGCCCATCGGGGGAACCCTCATCCGCGCCAGGGGATGGCAATGGAGGGGACACGTCTTCCCTGGAGGAGAGCCAGGGGGAAGTGTTGCAGGGGGGTGTAGCTCCTGTGCCCAGTGGCGTCCAGCCACGCGGGAAGTGTCGGGCAGCATGGCTGCCTTCTCCCCAGAGGGGGGAAGTGTTACAGGGGAGTGTAGTTGCTGGGCCCAGTGGCGTGCAGCCACGCGGGAAGGGTCGGGCAGCTCGGCTGCCTTCTCCCCAGAGGGAGAGTCCGGCCTCCAGTCCGGAGACGGTCCTCGCCCAGGAGGTGCGCCTCCTTGATCAAATGTCCGCGGATTCGGATCGTCGGCACACCGAGTTCATGGGGGTTGTGGCACGGTTGCCTGAGGCCATTGAGTCCCTGGCTCATAGTGTGTCCGATTTCGGGGCCTCACAGGCCAGGGGTTTCGAACAACTCGCGGCAGCACAGGCCAGGGGTCTCGAACAATTCGGGGCATCACAGGACGCGAGTCGGGCCGAATTCGGGGCATCACAGGACGCGAGTCGGGCCGAATTGAGGGCAGCACAGGACGCGAGTCGGGCCGAATTCAGGGCAGCACAGGACGCGAGTCGGGACGAATTCAGGGCAGCACAGGCAGCGAGTGGACAGTTGATCAGTGGTGCCGTGCAGTCACTGGCTGGTCTGATGCGGGCACAGACCAGGGCAGTACGGGCACTCACTGCTGCCACACTCGCTGTGTCAGGCAGGCATCGCCAGGGCACCCGCCGCGCTGCAGCAGCACAGCAGTCTGGCCTTCACCAGATTGCTGCGCTTGCTGCAGTGCCAGCCCAGCCGAGTGCCAGTGTCTCAGGCGAGCAGCGAGCGCCTGGCATCAGCCAGCTTGCCCCCATTGCTGCAGCCGCCACTGCCACTCCCCCAGCGAAGCTGCGACGAGCTGCTGGAGGGACTGATGCTGCCCAGCCACAGCTGCAGCAGCCAGCAGCCGGCCCCTCGAGGGCCAGAGCTCGTCTAGGCCGACCCCCAAGGGCATCTGCCGTCACGCAATGTGCCCCTCAGGAGCCTTCCCCCAGCCTTGCAGCACCCACAGGGCCCAGGTTGAGGCGGAGCAGCAGGTCGGCCAGGGGCCGGAAAAGCCTGGACAAGGACTCGCCCTCTCGGCACACAAAGTAGAGTGTGTTGGCAAATGTTTTTTTATATGGGGGTGGTTGTGTTGTCTATGGGGGGGGTTCTTTTGGTAAGGCCGAGGATGAAGGCCATTTGGATGGACAAGTTTTGTTATTCCTCCCCAGGTTGTGGGAGTGAGATATGTCTTTGACTGTATTTTGGGGGTGTTGTCTGTTTTTGGGTTTAATGTGGGAAGGGCCCTGAGTTTGTTCAATAAAGCTTTTTCTTTATTCAGCTTGTCCATGTGTGATGTTTCAAGTGGTTGTTGCGTTAACCGGCTGAGGGCTTGCGGAGCGGCTGCATTCATGTGCCTTCATTGCCACAAGCCATTCCCTGACAGGGGGCCTAGAAGTGTCGTTCAATAAGCCGCCGACGGACGGCCCTTGGACCTTGTGGCTCCCTCCTGGGCTGGTACTCCTCCTCCTCCTCCTCCTCCTCCTCATGGTCCTCCTGCTCGTCCTCCTGAGGTGGTGGTCCAACGTGAGGTGGCAGTGCCTGAGTCCTGCGGATAGCCAGGTTGTGCAGCATGCAGCAAACGACGACGAACTGGGAGACTCTATCCAGCGAATACTGTAGAGATCCGCCGGAGCAATCCAGGCAGCGGAACCGTTGCTTGAGGACGCCAATCGTTTGCTCTATGATGTTCCTTGTGGCTTGATGGCTTTCGTTGTATGCCTCCTCAGCAGGGGTCCTGGGCGCGCGGAGCGGGGTCATGAGCCATGTACACAAAGGATAGCCTTTGTCCCCGATAAGCCATCCTCTTGGGGGAGGCTGTGCCTGGAACATGTCAGCCACAGTAGTCTGGCGCAGGATAAATGCATCGTGGCTGCTGCCTGGAAAGCGGGCATTGACAGCTAGGATGCGCTGCCTGTGGTCACACACCAGCTGTACATTGAGGGAATGGTAGCCCTTCCGGTTGCGGTAATCCTCGGCATTGTCGATAGGTGCCCGCAAAGCCACATGCGTGCAGTCAATGGCGCCCTGCACCATGGGGAAGTCGGCGATCCTCGCAAATCCGACTGCACGCTGCTCCTGCCTCTCTAGGGTCATGGGGAAGGAGATGAATTGGTGTCTCCTTGTGAAAAGGGCATCGGTGACCTGCCGGATGCAGCGATGCACGGCGAACTGGGAGATGTTCGCTATGTCCCCAGCAGCGGCTTGGAAGGAGCCGCTTGCATAAAAGTTCAGAGCCACCGTGACCTTCACTTCCACCGACAGAGATGTCCTGCACATCAGCTGTGGACGCAGATCTCTGTGAAGCAGCTGGCAGATCTCTGCAACCACCTCCCTTCTGAAGCGCAGCCTCTTAACACACTGCGCGGCAGTCATGGTGAGATAGGACACCTGCTGGCGGTATTCCCTGAGTGGGTAAGGCCTACGTTGCCGACGCCTGATGCCCCCTCTGCGTCTAGGCATGGCTGCCCCTCTCACACAGCATCTGCGAGCCCTTCGCACATAATGCTGGAACTGAGGGTTGGAACCCCATGCAGCCCCCATAATATACTTGCAAACAATGAAATCACAATGAGGCAAATTTCCAAGCTCTGGCCAGAAGCCAAAAATACCTCTCCTATGTTGGGCCAAATCAGTAAGGTCTCTTCCTTGGTCTCTGTCCAGAAATCCGTTGCAGAAAAGTCATTGCAGCAAAATGGCTGGCCTTTATAGTTCAGTGTAAATGCCCTTTAATTAGCGCTCCCCGAGGCCCGCAGGGCCTCTGCTGCGTTCCACTTCACAGTTCTTAACACCGCCACGCCCACATTGGGCGGGCGCGACTGAAGTTCCGGTTTGGGGCGCACAAAGGGCGTTGCATGACGAAATGACGTCATAAGTTGCACGCGCAGCTGAGCGCGCGCAAACACTTCGCGCCGGCGCTAAATGTCTACTGAAGTTGGGCGTAGGCGCAGATCGTCCTGCGCCCGGGCGCTAAGTGCCTAGCGCTCGAGATCTACCCCTCCTAAGGCGCTAACGGCTGGCGAACGCAACTGAATTTCTAGGCCTTGGTACCCAAGACAAAAAGTGTTCCATTCCCAGCACAGAAGTCCATTACCTCGATGAGTGCAAAATTAATCTTAAAAAGTATATATAAAAAGGTTCTATTTATTGCAGTTTTTTCTCCCCTACTGTATTTTCTTGCAGGTCAGGAAGCTCACCTTCTGCCTTCAGTAGTGTTTCAAGAGAATTCTAAAGGTTTGGGCTACTCCATCAACTGTTCGAATTACCCCTTTAAAATCGAGCCCCAATACTTTTCATATTACTGGTCATTAAAAGATAATATTTGGCATTTTACTTTATTCACCTTTAGATTTTCACCATGCCACTCAGTCAAGTAGCCATCCATCATGTATGAGTCAAGTCATTGTGGCCCCAATTTTTTGTGGGAGACCTTTTGCAACTGATCTAGGTTGCGGAGGAACTTCCACCCACTCCATGGAAGTGCCAGTGCTTCTTGTCCTGCTTCACTCTGTCCATTGGGAATGTGAAGTAGGTGTTTCTCCTGGCGTAGAGAGCCTTCGTGACCTCCCTGATACATAGCAAACCAGGAGATGTCACTGATGCTGCAGTCTGGGACGAGCCTGTGACACTGAAGGTAAGGGCCATGGTGACATTGACAGCCACAGGCAGTGCTGTCCATGACCTGGTTTGGGGCTCCAGTTGTGGCTGCAGCAGGTGAAGTAGCTCAGCAACGGCCTCCTTGGCAAAGCACAGGTGCCTGAAACCTTGTTCCTCGGTTAGGTTGAGTTAGGAGAAGTGCTCCCTGAAGACCCTCTGTGGACATGTTGGCCCCTTAGGCACCCGACAAAGTTCCCTCTAAGCTGCGTGGCTGCGCAGCGCGCCAGGGAAATGGCGCAGCCGCCTTATCAGTTTTTCAATACAAAAACTGCACATGCGCGGTATTTTGAATGGTCTTATAGGGGCCGTGCAGGCCCAAACAAAATTGAAGGGAATATTGGCGCCCGATCTGATTTCTAAGCCATGAACTTTACAGCAGAAGTTATTGGTTAGCAATCAGAAGCTGGTACCCTGGCTGATATTTTTTGCGCTGCAGCAGTGTTGATCCATGATTGACAGGAACAAAAATTAAAGGGAATCCTTTACACCTGCTTCACAAAGAATCTATTAAACAAAACAAACCACACACCAGAAATACATAGCTAATAAAACTTCAATATAAGACAGTACAAAATATTCCAAAACAAGTCTAACATCTGAGAAAAGCAGTAAGATCTCAACCACAACAGAAGCAAGAAATTAAAACAAAATTCAAACTTTAACGAAAAACTGGAATATAGAAACATTAATCATCACAACAGAAGGAATACCTTCAAAGAAAAACACTTATCAAAGTGCCTGCCCAATAAAACATGACAGCAGACAGGAAATTTGAAACAATAAAGAGCTTATAATCAATTTTAAGTCCCTTAATAACCTAATATTAATGCATAATCTCCTTCAGAAAAGGAGGGGAGCAAAGTAAAGGAAATTGGAAAAATATTTACAACTGATCACAAGCTCCTTTTTTTGTTTTAACTAGTTTTTGCTGCTATTCCCCACTCCTGCCCTGAACGCACAGGCTTTAGTTGAGATACAGTCCCAAGCGTACCAGTAGTCCTCACGCTATTGTCAACACGCTATTCAAGGTGGAGGGCAACATAGCCAAGCCCACTTAACATGTGCACTTTCAAATAGGATACACTGGAAAGCAATCAGAAGTGCGAAGCCTGGCTGATTTTTCCCTTCCTTATTCCAGGGACACCGAGGCTAATTGTGGCACCACTACTTAAGTTGTAGGGGGTTTCTCTTGCTTGCTCTGGTCTCCTGCCAGGCTTCTTGCAATAATTGCCTGTGAGTGGTTCGACCCACTCGCCCCTACGGTTCTAGACCTTGGACTTAGGTGCAGGGAGCTGTAGTGCAGAAAAACTCAATAGACCAGGTCGAATAGCACGAAATGGATGCCTTTATTGAACAGTCATATGCACAGATTAAAGCAACTACAAGCATGCACACATCTATAAACTTAACTCTATAGAAATGGGGAACACACGGCACATCGTAAAAGGGGTAACACATTACAATTACCCTTAACCCCCTCCCCTAGACCTAACTAAGTTTCGATTTGAGGGACTCGGGATCATGCTCACCACTTTAAGAATTGCAAAAAAGGCTTTGCAGCCTTTCGACACAGCTTTCCGTCGTCACGTGGGTTTGGAAGCTTCTGGCGCAGCTTGTTTTCCTCTTGATTCTCCTGCGATGAGCGCTCGCCAATGTGATGTTGAAGAACTGGGGTACCGGGCCCTGAGTGTCTTCTTCTCCGGCCTGGGTCGTCGATGATCTCCCGATGGTCTTCCCCGGGGCGGGACGCTGGTTCCGAAATGACTCTTTATACAGTCAGAATTGTCCTTCTGATTTCTCCAACGGTGGAGCAGAATTGGAGTACCTGGGCCCTGAGTGTCTTCTTCTCCGGCCTGGGTCGTCAATGATCTCCCGACAAAAGTATCCGGGCCTCCCTCGTCGTCTTCCCGTCATGGCCGGGCCTTGCCTGGCCGAACACCGAACACGTTCCGAACCGAAATTCTGTACCGAAGAGTCTGTCCCGAAGCATACCGATGGAGAACTCACTGATGGACTTTACTCAATCCACAGTTATACCTTTTTGGAGTATTCTTATCTCCCGCCAAATCATAGTCCTGTCTTTGTAATAATTTTGGCGGGCAGGACTCTCTGCAGGGGTGTTTTGTCTTCATAACAGGAGTTGGTGATAGCTTAACTGGCCTTCCTGGGCCGATAATGTCTTTGCTTTGTTACCGTAACTTGGTTTGTATATTGATCGGTCTGGAGATTGCCCTGGATGGCTGTTAAACGGCTTCTCTTTGTACAGTGTAATGGGCTTAAGCGTTCGTTCAATTGTCCGCCCATTTCTTGATGGGTCTCATCCTGTCACCCAAATCTGTCCTGTACTTGTAATCTAATCAATATGTATACTCAGTTCCATGAGTTTCGGCTTCCCGAAACTGGTTTTCGCGGGCTTTTAATGTTCTCAATCCACAAGCCTGTCTGGCTTGCAGTAACAGAAATTCAAATGGTCCCAGAAGCTGGTCACGAGGTCTGGCGGCCATTTTGTGTGCCCTTTTATCAAAGGTTTCTCTGTAAAAGCTTCTTTTGGTCAATAAAGCTGTTTTATTAACCCTACTTTCCTACGTGATTATTTAATGAAAATTTCGCGAATCTTACAAAGTTGAGAATGGGGAGGTAAGTTTCAACTTTAGCAGGGGCATAAGACAGGCAATAGCAGGTCAGCCGACCATTATATACCCCAACCAATAGGAACATTGGGTGGGGTGTACAATGGGCAGCCAATCTACTACCGCACATTCTGCGCCCCTGACAAAGTTAGATTTTACCTCCCAGATAACACAACACTGACAGGAATTCTGACCTGGTACTTTCTGTTTGCTATGACTTCATTATTTTAATTGAGAAGCAACAGTGAAGGGCTAATGCTTATGTTGCAAGACACTATCAAGGCGCTATCTTAGGCTGAACTAAGTAGTATGGAGTCTTCCCATTCTACTCAATCCTGAGCCGACCATTTTATACCGAACCTGGTCAGTAGCCAAGATTGCATTTTTCCAAGGAGAAGGAAAGGTGGACTTGGGGTAAGAATGATTGAAGAGATGGCATAGAGCAGACACACATTTTGAGGATAAACCAACAGGTCCAGAATCATATTGGAATCCAGAGAGATCTGGTGGGGATAAACTCTTGATTTTTGATCATAATGCTCATCAGTCTACTCTCAATCATTAGCAAAGTGATGGAAGGTGTCATCGACAGTGCTATCAAGCAGCACTTACTCACCAATAACCTACTCACTGATGCCCAGTTTGGGTTCCACCAGGACCACTCGGCTCCAGACCTCATTACAGCTTTGGTCCAAACATGGACAAAACAGCTGAATTCCAGAGGTGAGGTGAGAGTGACTGCCCTTGACATCAAGGCAGCATTTGACCGAATGCGGCATCAAGGAGCCCTAGTAAAACTGAAGTCAATGGGAATCGGCGGGGGGGGGGAAACTCTCCACTAGCTGGAGTCATACTTAGCACAAAGGAAGATGGTTGTGGTGGTTGGAGGTCAATCATCACAGCCCCAGTTTGCTGATGACTGCACAGTGTTCAGTGCCATTCGCAACTCCTCAGATTATGAAGCTGTCCATGCCCGCATGCAGCAAGACCTGGGTGAAATTCAGGCTTGGGCTGATAAGGGGCAAGTAACATTCACGCCACACAAGTGCCAGGCAATGACAATCTCCAATAAGCGAGCGTCTAACCACTGCCCCTTGACATTCAATGGCATTACCATCACCGAATCCCCCACCATCAATATCCTGGGGGTCACCATTGACCAGAAACCTAACTGGACCAGCCACATAAATACTGTGGCAACAAGAGCAGGTCAGAGGCTGGGTATTCTGCGGCGAGTGTCTCACCTCCTGACTCCCCAAAGCCTTTCCACCATCTACAAGGCACAAGTCAGGAGTGTGATGGAATACTCTCCACTTGCCTGGATGAGTGCAGCTCCAACAACACTCAAGAAGATCGACACCATCCAGGACAAAGCAGCCCGCTTGATTGGTACCCCATCCGCCACCTTAAACATTCACTCCCTCTACCACCGGCGTACCGTGGCTGCAGTGTATACCATCTACAAGATGCACAGCAGCAACTCGCCAAGGCTTCTTCTGCAACACCTCCCAAACCCGCAACCTCTACCACCTAAAAGGACAAGGGCAGCAGGCGCATGGGAACACCATCACCTGCAAGTTCCTCTCCAAGTCATACACCATCATGACTTGGAAATATATCGCCAATCCTTCATTGTTGCAGGGTCAAAATCCTGGAACTCCCTCCCGAACAGCACTGTGGGAGTACCTTCACCACAAGGACTGCAGCAGTTCAAGAAGGTGGCTCACCACCACCTTCTCAAGGGAATCTAGGGACGGGCAATAAATGTTGGCCTTGCCAGCGACGCCCACATCCCATGAACGAACAAAAAAAACATAATTGGCCAAATCTTCCTGGAAAAATAACGGCGAGTTCATGATGCAAATTAGATTTGAGCTGAATGGTGCAGGAAAAAAGCCTAACTAACGGCGGACACGGAGAGATGCCTCACTCCAGCAAGATTTACCCCATTGCAGAAATCGAGGAAGGTTCTTTACCAAGATAATCAAGGTTAGAGTTGGAGCTTAAAGATCAACTTTAGCTGTAAGAGAGCTTGCAACTGAACCAGTGGAGCGGAAGGGGATTAGAAAGGAGGATTCACTTAAATTATGAGACAGCTTTGGCAAGAGACAAGAAAGGAACAATTGCTGCAGGGGCAGGAAAGCAGCATTTGACACTTCTTTCCAGTAATTTACAGAGGAAATAAAATTGGCTCAGGATGCTTCAGTGTAATCAAGGCACCAGGTGCTATAGGCAGAGTTTTTACAAGATACAGCAGACCAGGCATGACTGAACCTAGATATAGTATCAGATCTGATAGAAGAGGAAGAATGAGGTATGGTGCCTTTTATGATAGTGAGAATAATCTCAGTTATTTCACTAGCATAGACAGAAGAGTTAGAAGAGGAAAAGTAGCAGTTGGATCAGGGAAATCGAAGGCATACTGCTCATAAGTTTCAATGTTGATTTATTGCAGAGTATTCTGCAAGAAGTAAATAATCTCTCCACATTGATCTGTTGGGGCAGCTAATCAAAAGACCCTTAAGAAAATAAAAGCCTTCAACCAGTAAGCAGACAGAGCAATCAATTGAATCATGAGGGCATCGCCATGTCTTCAGCCAAGGTCCATGTATATGCAGTACCCAGAAGGCGGGGTGGGGAGGTGGGGGGCGGTCACAGAATAACAATCAGAACCAGGAACCCATGTGTTTTTTTTTCCATTCCTAGACTAGAACAGAGATTTTAACTCCCAATCGGAAGGCAGGAGAGAGTCGTGGCTTTCCCACCCGAGAGTTGCCGTGGGAGGTATGGTGGATTTTAACGGCCAGGCCTCATTAACATTTCACCAGCCAGTTCCCCGGCCAAAACGGATGGAACGAGGCTGATGACCGATTGCCGCCTTGTGAAGATTGAGTGGCTCAGAGGCCACCCACTAGCACTCAGGTAAGTCGTTGAGGTGGGGCGGGTGTTAGGGGGGGATTTTGCAGGCTTCAAGGGGGCAAGCCTGAGGTGGCAGAGGTCCAAATAATCCTTGTGAGGCCCGGAGAAGTACTCTTGCTCATTAAGCTCCCACTGTAATATATGTACCTTTAAGGGGGGGAACTACTTTTTACAGCTCATGTATACTGTAGTGCCGGCAGTGACCACACCTGTATATAACGTTGAGTAGTAATCTGTACAAATCAGTTGCAGTCTGAGCCACATTGAGTAAACACCGTTTGTACCGTTCTCCGCAGTCTGTGTCTGATTATACACGGACGTAACATTGGCGACGAGGCAGGTTCGAACCTACCTGCAACTCTACATCACCTCCCGGGGATTCGTTCCTGGAGATCAGTGGGTTGGAGGTCAAGGCCAGAGACTCGGGCGTCGACCACGGGCAACCGCCCAGTCATCCAGCAGAGACTCGAGAATTGCGGGGGAGGCTGTCGAGAGCCAGGCTTGGCTTTCCAGTCGAGGTGGTCCAGCGAAACGGGCTGGCAACAGGTAGTGCGCAGACCCTTCCCGGACAGACCCTTCTCGGCTAGAGCCCGACCGAGCGGCACAGCAAAGGGCCGAGCAGCATCGACGGGGAGAGAGAGGGCAGAGCGCACAGGGCGCAGCCGGTGTTCAGGGGCCGAGCAGCATCGGAGAGAGGGAGAGAGAGACGTGCAGAAACCCGCGAGGCGCCGCCATTGTCACAAGGGCCGCCGGGAGCGGCATCGGCGGCAGCGGGGGAGGAAGGAAAGCGCGGGAGACGCCATTTTAAGCCATTGGGAGACGCCATTTTAAACCACACCCAAAATGCCGAAGAGTGGCAGTATCACCGCATTTGACAATGAAGTCGAAGATTGGACTACATATGTCGAACGAATAGAGGTGTACTGTAAGGCAAATGAGGTGTCAGATGACAAGAAAGCGTCGGTATTGTTGAATTTAATGGGTGCAAAGACATATGGGTTATTGCGAAATCTAGTAACCCCAACGAAGCCAATGGAAAAGAGTTTTGAAGACATAGTAACGATACTAAAGGAACATTTAAACCCCACACCGCTGCTGATAGCAGAAAGATTCAAGTTTCACAAACAGAACCAGCATAAGGATGAAAGCAATGCTGATTATTTAACAGAACTGCGCAAACTATCAAAACACTGCCAGTTTGGAGCGGGACTGGCAGATACCTTAAGGGACAAGTTTGTGTGTGGGCTTCAAAGTGAAGGAACCCAGAAACGGCTTTTATCTGAAAAGGACCTTACGCTGGAAAAGGCTTTCAGCATTGCGGTATCAAATGAAGCAGCAGCACGGGGCGCTGCAGAGATACAACAGAGACCGCAAGAATATGGCACCAACGAAATGTCATATGGAACAGAGAAGTGCTATCGCTGCGGCAGAACAACACATGACCAGAATGATTGCTGGTTCAAAGACAAAGTGTGCAGACAGTGTGGAAAAGTAGGACACATAGCACGAGTCTGCAGGTCGGGAAAGGAAACCAGCAATAAGAAACCGACCAAAGGGAAGTACAAGAAGGTACATAAGATAAGAAGGGTTTGACCCGAAACGTCAACTCAAATTTCTCTCCACGGATGTTGCCTGACCTGCTGAGTTTTTCCAGCATTTTCTGTTGTTATTTAAGATAACGGAGAATAGTTCAGACGAACAAAAGAGTGATAACGACTCCGAAAGCAGGGAACTGAGTTGTCTGAAACTACATAATGTGATCACAACGGAGGATCACTGAACCATTTGGGTCACTCTCAAGATAGCAGGAGCCCAGGTCAAGATGGAATTGGACACAGGATCAGCTCTAACAGTCATAAACCGACGGGACTACGTGCAGCTATTCTCACACAAACCCTTGAGAGACACAAAAATTATTTTGAAGACGTACACGGGGCAAAAAGTCTACCCCAAAGGAAAAAGAAGGGTGACCGTTATATATAACAGTAAGGAAACACCAAAACTAGACCTGTATGTATTGCAAGATGGAGGACCACCATTACTGGGACATGAATGGATCCGGAAAATACAACTGGATTGGCATTCCATACAGGCACTGACTGTGGCTGACAAAAAGGATGACGACGTCACACCTGGGCGACTGTCAAAGATCCTAACTGACGCGAAAGAAGTGTTCCAGCAAGGACTCGGAACACTAAAAGGCATGACAGCGACGATTAAAATTGAAGAAAACACAAGCCCAATATTTTTTACGGCCTTATGCGATCCGCCCAGCCGTCGAAGCAAAGCTGGAGAGTCTGGAACGTTCAGGTGTACTGTCCAAGGTAGACTGGAGTGAGTGGGCTACACCCATCGTCCCTGTGATGAAAAAGTCGTTGAGCAGCACGCCTGGGGAACCAAGGACGGTTCGCATCTGTGGGGACTTTAAGGTAACAGTGAACCCGGTCCTTCACACCATACAATATCCACTTCCGCGGATTGAAGATATTTTCGCCTCGCTATCTGGAGGGAAACGCTTCACTAAGATTGATCTGGCCCAGGCGTATCTGCAAATGGAGGTAGAAGAAGCATCAAAAAAATACCTCACAATCAACACCCATAAAGGTCTCTACCAATACAACCGGCTGGTATTCGGGGTAGCATCAGCTCCGGCTATTTGGCAGAGGGCAATGGAACAAGTCCTGCAAGGGATCCCAGGGACCCAGTGTTATTTGGACGACATCCTGGTCAAGGCCGAAAATGACAGTGATCACCTTGCCAACCTGGAGCAGGTGCTCACTAGATTGCAGGAATATGGGCTCCGAGCTAACCGCCCCAAATGCGAGTTTTTTAGAAAACAGATCTCATATTGTGGCCACGTTATCGATAAAGAGGGGTTAAATAAGTCCCCAGAGAAGATTGAGGCAGTAGTCAAGGCTCCAGCACCGGAAAATGTGTCACAACTGAGGTGGTTCCTTGGGCTGGTAAACTACTACCATAAGTTCTTGCCAAATTTGTCTACAATACTACACCCACTGAACACCCTACTGCAAACTGGGGTGCCATGGAAGTGGAGTGACGAATGTAGACGAGCTTTCCAGAAGAGCAAAACACTAATCACATCGAAAGAGGTATTGGCCCATTACAACCCAGCATTACCAATTCGGTTGGCATGTCATACGTCACCCTACGGCATTGGAGCGGTGCTGTCGCACAAATTCTCGGATGGCTCAGAGAGGCCAATAGCCTTTGCGTCACGATCACTAACCTCAGCCGAGCGTAATTATGCCCAGATTTGCAGGGAGGCCCTCAGCCTAGTGTGGAGAGTGAAAAAGTTCAATCACTATCTGCATGGGCAGAAATTCACCTTGCTGACTGATCACCAGCCTCTTGTCTCCATTTTTAATCCAAAGAAGGGCGTTCCGGTGATGACTGCGCAACGACTACAAAGATGGTCACTTTTTCTAGATATATAAGGGCACGAAACAGCATGGAAATGCTGATGGGCTATCACGCCTGCCACTGCCTACTGCGGAGGAAGCACCAGCAGTGGATCCTGTCGAAATATTCCATTCGACTATAGTTGAATACCTACCGGTAACTAACGCTTGTATCGAAAAGGAAACCCGAAATGACCCGACACTGTCTCGGGTATATGATTTGACGGTGAAGGGATGGCCAGCACATGGCGACTCACTGTTGCCAGCATTCTCGACAAGGAGAGAACAGCTGTCAGTGTGCCGGGGGACCTTGATGTGTGGATCCCGAGTGGTAATTCCACCCGAGTTAAGGGATAGAGTGCTCAATGAGCTTCATGAGGGTCATCTGGGAGGGTTAAAAATGAAAAGCCTAGCCAGGGCTTATGTATGGTGGCCGGGAATCGATAAACAAAGCGAGGACCTGACCAAGAGCTGCTCAGGATGCCAGAAAGTCCAACATGCACCACCACAGGCCCCTCTACACCCATGGGAGTGGCCCTCAACTCCATGGCAATGGGTGCATATTGATTTTGCTGGTCCATTCATGGACTCAATGTTTTTAATAGCCGTGGATGCGCACTCAAAATGGCCTGAGGTCATCAAAATGTCCTCCACCACCATGGAGAAAACTATTGCAGTCCTACGGACCATTTTTGCCAGGAATGGCTTGCCAGAACAGATTTGCTCCGACAACGGACCACAGTTTGTGTCCGAAGAGTTCCGGAGGTTCTTGAAAAAGAATGGGGTAAGGAATTACACATTCGCCCCGTATCATCCAGCCACAAATGGATTGGCTGAGAGGTTCGTACAAACCTTTAAGAAGGCAATAAAGGCTATGTACAATGACAACATTCCACTGCAGCACAAGGTGGACAATTTCCTGTTCGCCTACTGGAATGCGACACATGCAGTCACCAACCAGGCCCCAGCCATGATGTTCTTTAACCGAAGGTTAAGATCTCGCCTGGATTTGCTCAGGCCAAACGTACGAAGAGATGTTGAGAGTAAGCAATTCCAGCACATCCATGAGAAGCCAACAAGGAGCTTCAATGTAGGGCAACCAGTCTTGGCCCGCGACTGCCGAACAGAAAAATGGCAGCCAGGAACGATATGCACACGGCAGGGCCCACTAATGTACACAGTGGACGTTGGGGAGAGCATCGTGAGACGCCATGCTGACCAGATCCTAGAGTCACAGGAACAAGTCAACCCCATGCCTCGCCCATACGTACCTGGTGATGAACCCGACATACAGGTAGCATCTACCCCAGAAACAGTAGCATCGGAAGCTGATGAACCAACCAACGACAGGGGGCCAGAATCGCCTCCGCACCAAGAGCAAGACACTCGGGAAAGGCACTATCCAGAAAGGATCAGGAAGCCTCCCCAAAGACTGAATTTATAAATAGACTATTTTCAGCTAATGTTGCATGTTAAAAGTGTTAATTGTAATTAGTTTGATATTTAATTGTTAAATGAGTGTTATGGTGCTGTTAATCTAAAAGGGGAGGAATTGTAATGTATGTACCTTTAAGGGGGGGAACTACTTTTTACAGCTCATGTATACTGTAGTACCGGCAGTGACCACACCTGTATATAACATTGAGTGGTAATCTGTACAGATCCGTTGCAGTCTGAGCCACGTTGAGTAAACACCGTTTGTACCGTTCTCCGCAGTCTGTGTCTGATTATACACGGACGTAACACCTACAAAGATATGTTTTATGTTTACCTTTCGGGGTCTTTGCTTCTGCATCGGCAGGTTTTACTGGTTGGAGCATCCACAGCAGACAATCCGACCAGTCGTCAGTTAAAACCGCCTCGGGTATCTGAGCGATAGGTCCCCAATTTGCATATATTTATGAGGCAACCACTGGGCAGTGGGAGTTAAATTCATCAATTAGGACTCTAATAGTAGTTTTAAAATATATATACATGAATTAATTTTAATCAAATAGGTTTCCACCTTGGGACGTTTTATGATATTATAGGCACTATATAAATGCAAGTTGATGTTGTTAATTGCCAAGTAGAAATTCTTATCATATGTTTTGACTTATTTTATCAAATCTTCCTTACAGTTAGAAAGTTTGAGCCTCTCCACCCCCTCTCTCCCTCCCCCCACAATAATACTCAACCACCAACAGTCTCTCACAAATATGAACTACGTATATTTTGTGGACTATGTAGTCAATTTATATATATACTGTATATATACATATAAATTGACTACATAGTCCACAAAATATATTTGGTGGTTGATGTGCAACAGGAGATCTTTATGGAGTTCTGCAGCTGCTTAGTTTGTGATCACATATGCAGTGCAGCTGAATCCTGACAATACATAACAGGTTTGCCAAGACATTTTTTTTTAGTTTAAATTTGGATGTCTTCAGAATGTATATTAGAGCAAACAATTTGCAAGCCTTTGTACCTCAGCCCATGTAATCATTCATCCGACAATCCAACGTAATCAGAAACACACTTTTACGCAAATATGTTTTGACGCCTAAGTTCCAATTTTGGATTGAAAATCATAGGGAGCGATCACTGACTCCTCAGTAGAACTGATTCTCCAATCAAGCGCTCCTGACCGACAAGGGAAGCTTGCGGGGAAAATCACGGGCCCGCATATGCTTACGTTTTTCATTAATTAATTTAATCTGATGTAAGGATACACGTTGGCCCTCGGGCCCTCAGGTTCCTGCTCCTGCTCTGCCACCACCACCTGTTCCTGTTCACTCGTACTCCATGTATCAGCCTCCGCAAATTGACTTACTTAAAACCCCCAGGGTGAATGTACCTGTGCTGGCACTTGCTGTGGAAAGCTAACATTAAAGAAGCAGTTCCCAAGCCAACAGTAAGGTTAGGTAGAGGGGACTCACCTCCTCTTCAGTGCAAAAGCTGTTTCATTGTGTGCTTTAATGATTGACAGCAATAGCTTAGAGCAAATTACATAATTAGGGTAGATTTAGCCAAAATGATCTCCCCTCCAGCAACACTGGCTGCCAATTTCCTTTGTAAACACTTCAGTCGACAACATAGAAAGTTGCTGCTAATAAAGGTCCAGCTGGGAGATGGAACCTCATTAGAAGAGGTGTAACAAAATCACGAGCCTATCGAAGCTCAACAGCTTGCTCCCTGTGTCAAAATCCAAGGCCTCGGAGAATGAGATGATTAAGGAACATCTGTGAGTACTGGGTGGGGGTGGCAGGGGATCAGTGTGGAATAAATGAAAGGATATGAAGCTATAGAGCCAGTTTTCCCTTTTACCACGTTTCACGTGACTGCACCTGAAATTTGACGTAAGTCTAAGACTTTAGATGGCTGCCATTATTGAAAGGAGTTGAAAATTAAACTTGTCATTTTAGGTCAGTACCTATTTACTTCATCCCACAGTAAAGGCATCAGTACCTCTTGGGTTTGCCTGCAGCCCCAATTACCATTGCTCAATGGATCTTTGACTAAAAAAAGCACAATATCATTGAATACAGCAAACACAGCATCAGCAAATTTATTCCTAGATTCCACAGATAACAAAGGTCAAGTGGCCCTAAATGGTAGAACCTGATCTACTGTGTCAGTGCCACAGATGTAGCTCTCAGTCAAGGTATAGGGGGAATGTCTTAACTACATGGCAATTCTCTTGATATTTATTAAGATGACATAAGGATAGATTTCCTGCAATGCTCATGGACCCGACAGAACACTAAATACAGGCTTTGTGTCCATCCAAATAACGCACAGCTGTCCCTTGAAACTCTTCCAGAATTCGCGCTAAATTGATATTCACTGCAAGTGCCCAGCATGTAATCTGCCAATTTCAGGGAGCTTGCAGATTTGGGTGTGGGACATCTAGCACTGCTGAAGTTATTTAAAAGGCTGTATAAGTTTTATAAGAGGAAGCAGCATTTTGGTAGCCAAAAAAATGACCAAGGTGCTGTGCTTAATTATATTATTAAGCATCGCCATGGAAGAACATCCAAGTTTATTGATGCAACAGTTGAGATGGTTCCCCAGCAGGCAAAGATGAGAATTTTGGTCTCTAAATACTTGGTTAACATCCAGCGGGATGCTCGCGTCCGATGGGAGTGGGGTGGTGATTCCCCCACCCCCATCGCAGCTAGCCAGTCCTCTTGGTAGGGGGTTGTGAGTCAGGCTAACGATCTGCCCATGCAAAAAGGGTCTTCATTATAGACATATAATCACAGATCACAGAAATCACACAGTGCAGATAGAGGCCATTGCGGCCCATCGAGCCTGCACCGACACATATCCCACCCGATCCCCGTAACCCCTACACCAACACATATCCCACCCTATCCCCGTAACCCCACGTATTTAATCCCCCTAACACTAAGGGTCAATTTAGCATAGCCAATCAACCTAACCCACACATCTTTGGACTGTGGGAGGAAACCGGAGCACCCGGAGGAAACCCACGCAAACACAGGGAGAATGTGCAAACTCCACACAGACAGTCGCCCGAGGCTGGATTCGAACCCGGGTCCCTGGCGCTGTGAGGCAACAGTGCTAACCACTATGCCACCGTGCTGCCCGATCTACCCAGAGCTCGATCTGCTGGATGTAAAAGCAGTGGAAGAAATGGGTTGCCTCATGTGCTGCTTGGCATGGAAGAGAAAGTCGAAGAAGAAGAATTGAGGTGCTAATGCAAAAAATGGGGGAATGGGGCATCCTCTGCTATAGGGAGCAGTTCAGAATATTTGGCTGGAGGGAGTGTAGCATGTAAATGAGGTCTGCAGTACCGAGGCTGAGTGGCACCAAACTAGAAAGAAGTTTTTAGACCTGACGAAATAAAGCCAAGGTAATGCGACTCACCAGTACCTTATACCAAGTAGATGGGAATACAATGCATGTCACAAAATGTATCTCCTCATTATCTGTTACACATTGACTGTTGTCCCATGCAAAGTACTCAGACTACTTTAAAGCTCCTTTAATGATCACCATGCATGCCTATACTGCAGCAGGGAACAAATTCTAGCTGCACCTTATCACTGACACTCTCACCAAGCATGCTTCACACTAAGAATCCTTCTAACAAAAGGAAGCAGGCCTGAACTGGAGAAGGGCCCTACAATTGTAAGCTTCCGAGTGCCTCAGAATCAGCCACCTTGTGAGACCTTGGGATTGAGAGTAAAGATGGAATGTGGCGGGTTAGATGTGCAGGCTGGAGGCCTTCCCAAAGCTCAGAGTTTGTAGCATCCTTCTCTGGAGGCCCACTAGAAATCTGTACCATTTTACAGACAGGATTGTTCCATGAACGTTCTGGAAAATTACCCCCTCTGCCTTCAGAAGACAAGGAAAGAAAATTTGCACAAAAGATTTTTTTAAAGCAACCCATAATTATGTTTATCTTAATGGACTGCCATATATTTTTTATCAAAGTAAACATGATTGCCATTGTTTAAAATATTTAATTTATTGTAAGTTCAACTAATTTAAAAAATGTGATTTTTTAAAATTGATTTAATGTTTTACAGTGTTTTTGGGGTGATCTCCATTCATATATTTAACAGGTCTATCTGTCAAGTGTATGAAGGGAGATTCCCTTCTTTGATTGGCTTCCCATGGCCCACATGATCCCAGGGACGCTTGCGAACCGCCTGCGCCTCTGGGATACGTGGGCCCTGCACATTTCGAGTTGGAGAGGCCCAGGAGCGGAAGTGTCCAGACCTCGGGAGTCCTCAGGTAAGTCCATAGATTTTTTCCAGATCGGAGGCCTCCGCACGCGGGAAGCCTCCGATCAGAACATACGGCCCATTATGCTGAGCACTTAAAATAAAATATTTGGCTACCTATTCAGCATCGTCATCCTTACAAGGAAACCAATATTTATTTTGAATGAAACATAGATACAGGCAGAAAACCTGGCTAATCAATTAGATTTTGTTCTGCATTTTCTTGCTCACACAAAATGGCCAACTAGAATATTCGCAATGGCTGACACCAAAATTGTCATTGATCATTAAAATCGTAGTTCCTTTTTTCAGTCTTTGTGTGGCTTCTGCCGCTCTAATTCACATTTGACACATTGCCCAGAACTCCAAAGTAGCAATTTTGCTGACATTATCGGCCAAAATAGTGAAAATCCTCAATGCGCAGGCACCCATGGTATGCGTGCACCTGTGATAGTAGCAGGGGCTGCACCAAATTTTGCAATGTAAGCTCAATCCAGAGAGCTTGATCTACAAGGGGATCACAAAATCTGGCAAGGGAGCAGCTCTTAAAGTTCTGTAGAACAAGAAGAAACTTGTGGCAGGGACAAAATAGCTGCTTAAGTGTCCAAGTGAAGACATGTAGGCAAACATGACTCCCAATGATACTGAAGAGTTGGACATTTCTGTTTATTCACCTTCATCATTTAAGAGGCCTGCTTAAGCAGGCGATCCCCCAAACACTCTAGTGTGCCCAGCTTTTCGGGGCAAGGTTCACGCATTGGATGGAACTTTGCCTGTAAAATTTGGGCCCAAGCCATTTAAACCAGGATTGAAATATTTTATCCAGACTAATGTCCAGATTTTCACTCGCAAAAGTGGGCTCCCTGCAAATCGGACACACAAGATTGGCCACCCAATGTTGTGACCCATGACCACGGTTGGGACCTCATAAAAATGACCCTTATATTTTATGCTCTTTGGGGAAATGAACAAATTGTATGTAGCCTATCATGTTCCCTACCTGTGCACATTTTTCTTTCTCTCTACACAGATGCGGCCGGACCTGCTGTGATTTCCAGCAAAAAAAATGTTTTTGTCTGTTTTTTTGTTTTTCATACAGACCCCAGCATCTGCAACATTTGACCCCTTGTGACCCCACCTCATTGTTCTTTGATGTAATGTTTTCCTGACTGACCTGTTTGGACACCATTCACACCTTTGATTGCTGTGATTATCTCTCTGCCGAGGTGTGATAAATGGCAGTTAGAAAGATTACCTGTAAACATCTGACATTATTCTCTGACTACATAAGCTGTGTCTTTATGCATTTCTCCACTTCACCTGATGAAGGAGCAGTACTCCGAAAGCTTGTGATTTCAAATAAAGCTGTTGGACTATAACCTGGTGTTGTGTGACTTCTTACATTTGTCCACCCCAGTCCAACACCGGCATCCCCATACCATTTTGCTTTCATCATTGGAACTTCTTTTTTTTCTCATTTTCTCCCCTACACTTCTTAAAGTTCTGATTCTTGCTGGCATAGATGGTTTCACTATTGTTGGTAGCCCACCAATACATCGTCCAAGTGGGCGATCTTCTTGAGTAAGCCATGAAACAAGTATCAGAAAGAATTTTAACTAGAGTTTGTGTCACAGCCGAGTTTGATCCTCTTCTCACCCACACAAATGCACCTTGAACAGTAGTCACTGGATAGCCATTAGGAGTAGGGACTCTGGCCAATTTGCTTAGTGAGGGACTGAGAAATGTAAACTACAGGGGTGACACCGCACTTCCAACTATGGGGGCCATTCTGCCTGACCTCATATTTTTCTCACAAAAGCGTTGCTGGTGCTGGAAATCCCACCCCACAACCTTGGCGCACCCCAGCATGTTCTGTGTTATGCTTCAGGAATGCCATGCAAGCATGTAGATGATCTGACCCCGTATTATCATGCAGAGTCAGCCAGGGCCACTGGTTTATGGTGACTAAGATCAAATTCTGTTTTATTACGAGGTTACTGAATTTAGGGGGATTTTTACCAGTGTTTCAGGGATCGAATTATGCAATTGCAATCAATATTCTGTGAAAACTGTATAGTCTCAGTCCAGCAGCAATTTTTAAGGAGCACTACAATTTAACTGGATAGCTCTTGGGAACCAAGCCCAGATCTCTGTTAGATTTTTAACATTTCTAACAGGCAGCTGGCCACGCTCCACTTCTGCAGGCACCCGAGGCCTGCACCTCGTCAAACCACCGCATTGAGTAGATCTCTACGGAGGCAACACAGTTAACCTGGATTTGATTCAACAGCTGTACATGGTAATTTCTGGGGAATAGTTATGATGCCAAAATTATAAACATTAGAATTTCTCTGCAACATTTCAGTCCTCCACACCCCGCCTCACCCCCAAAGACATTGTGGCCCACAAGACTCTAGAACCTTGCCCATGTGGCCATTATTCATCTGTGAGTCTTGACAGTGAGTGGCCACAGGCTATTCAACCACATTGAAGCACCACTGATGAGCCTGATCCTATCCCCACCCAATGCCCGTGTGAGAGCAATCAAAAGCAAGAACTTTCGGTGATTTTACTTCTATCTAACCTGGGAGCACTGAGACCAAACTGCCACTCTGGCTGAGATCAGATAATTCAACACAGGCCAGGCATTGAACCTGGGACTTTCCTACTCAGCTACCCACTGGATAAACCCATTAAGTCATTGGGGGAGCCATTATAACCTTTAGCTTTATGTTCAAATCAAGCAGTTATTTCCTTTTAAAGAAATGGCAAAATGTTCTGTTTCCAGAACACAGCCAAGTACAGGGCTCCATTTGTGACACTTCCCATACCAAATAACAGAACACAAGAACAAAGTGTGCTCAGGGCTCTCCCTATTGTTTTCTATTGCAGCCTTAAAAATAATGCAAGTCTCTCTTCAACAATAAGAATGATGCCCAATTACAGTATCAGATCATCCTGTAGCAGATAATGGTGTCAATCCAATGTTCCAGTGGTAATTGCTTTCAATAATAAAATGTATACATAACAACCAATATTGCAGCCTCAGAAAGTGGCTAGCTGGAGGAAATGCCCATGGCTGATATCCAGTTATACTGCTGAAAGAGATTCCTGTATAAATTTATTCAGTGCTACTAGAATGTGTTCCCTATCACAGTGTATTCAAATGAGATGCAGTTCACAAGAAGAAATTAACTTATATTGATGCAGCCTCTCAGCACATCTCACAGATATGTCTCAAAGTGCTTCACATACAACAAACTACTTTGCAGTGTAGTTGTTATGCAACTGAACATGGCTGGCATTATTCACACAGCCAGCTTACACAAATGGCAATCAAATGAATGCTCAGTTAATCTATTTTTAGTAGTTCTGCTTGAGGGAAAACTGCTGGCTAGGACACCTCCCTGCTCTTCTCCAATAGTATTATGCGATCTTTAACTGATCCTGATCCGCTAAAATAAGCAGTCAGGGCCTTGTTTAACATCTCACTTGAGGACAGCGCATCTGACAATAGGCAATGCTCTGAAGTGTCAGCTAACATTGTGTGTTGAAGTCCTGGAGTGGGGCTGGAAATTACAATCTCAAAAGGTGAAAGAGGTTGTGCTTGTTGGGTGTGCTGCTGCTGAGTTTCCAAGAGTGATGCTCACTGATACATGGAAAAGCAGTAGCATACAGCAGATGAATATCCAGTTAATCTATTTTTGTTGGTGTTGGTTGAGGGAGGAATGTTGGCCAGAACAACAGAAGATCTCCCTGCTCTTCTTCTTATATTGTAATGAGATCGTTAACATCCACGTGAATCACCAGAGCAGACAGATGGGGCCTCAGTTTAACATCTCATCTGAAGGGTGACACCCACGACGATACAACACTCCCTTAGTACTGTGCTGTAGTGTTAACCTAGTTCATAAGTTCTAGCAAGAGAGAGGCAGATTTTTTTCTGTGAGCAATGCCATGGAAGACTAACTAGTATTGTTATAATATTGCTATTTAGTTTCTCTCCTATACTGATTTCATTGGGCCACACAATTTCTTCAGTTGACAGGAGGGTGGACAACCTGACCTCAGGACTTTGCTAGTGCCTCTCTTCAGCCATCTATCAGTGACAGAAGGGTCAGTAACAAGAGGACTCAGATTTAAGGTGAAAGGGAAAAGAACGAGAGGCGACATGAGGGCTTTTTAAAATCTTTACGCAGCAAGTTTTTGTGATCTGGAATGCACTGCCTGAAAGGGTGGTGGGAGCCAATGCAATAGAAACTTTCAAAAGAGAATTGGGTAAATACTTGAAGGGAACAAAATTACAGGGCTATGGGGAAAGAGCAGGGAAGTGGGACTATTTGGATAGCTCTTTCAAAGAGTCGCATATGCACGATGGGCTGAATGGCCTCCTTCTGTGCTGTATCACTCTATAATTCTATGATTCTAAGGTATAGAACAGCAGCGCACCAATGACTCTTCTGATTTTCCCTACCTCTTCCCCCACTACAATGGAAAAAGCTAAAGAGAGAATAGAGGCTAGGCTCCTTCCAGAATGACTTGACTGAGAATGGAAGCTTAACAGAATGGTGGGAATCAAAAACACATAGGGCTGGATTTTGCCATTGGGGGCGGGTTGGGGGCAGGTCAGGTGGTCGGCGGTTCCCGCTCCCGCCTCCGAAGTCAGGCGGGATAATTTAGCGATTTTGCCCTAATTGGGCAATTGATTCCCAACGTATGCGAACCCCTGGCTCAATGATTCTTTTGGTCCTGAAACTCGCCTCTGATGACGTCATTTATGTAGCTGCATTTAAGGCCTGCAAGCAGCCTTGGTTCATTTTCTGCCTTACAACTTTTATGTGGGATTCTTCTAAGGGATTTGTGCTGCGGAGACGTCAACTTCAAGGTCCAAGGCCACACCCCGCTTTGATGAGGACTCCCTCCATGCTCTGGTGGAGGGAGCCAGAGCTCAGAAAGAGGTGTTGTTGCCTTCCTCTGGGAGGAAAACACCTGCCCAGCAGACCAAAGCTGTGTGGCTGCAAGTGGCACAGGAGGTCAGTGCAACATCACCTGGCTGCAGTGCAGAAAGAGGTTTCATGACCATCTCTGCACAGAAAAAGTGAGTATTACATCACCATGACCCTCAATCTGCTCCCCATCGCCTCTCATCACCAGCACTCTTCATTGTCAACCTCTCCTCCACATCCCACTTGAACCTTACATCCCTGCACCCTTAACCATTCCCTCTCTCTGTATGTTCACATTCACTTAACTATTCGACTATGCAGCCCTCGCACTCCCTATCACTGTTATGTTATGACAACAACTTACAACACACAGGGAGGGTTCTTGGTCTTGGGATCTCACGCCATCTTTGCATCCTTCTAAGCATCTATGTAATGGATTCTCTACACTCACTCCATCATTCTTACTCAAACTCCACTTGTGTCCCTCATTGCAGGAAAAGAGAGCCCACAATAAGAGGAAAAGGGCGAAGACAGGAGGAGGGCCACCCTCAATAGGCCAGCTCACCAGCGCTGAGGAGGCGGCCCTCGAGATCGTGGGAGTCGAGGAGGATATGCAAGTGAGGGACGGACAGACAAGCGCATCAGAGCAAGCTGGTGACAGAATAGTTTTGCATCTCTCTCATTTACATTGCATGAGTGACTGATATTGATTCTGATGCTCTAACAGATTGACTTATGATGATCTGCACAATTTCATGTCCATGCAATGTTTATATCACATGGCTAACTCATTCCTTTACTCCCCCACAGGACCATCGACAGCCCCCCTCCCCACTGTCCAGGAGCAACAGCCTGAGCCAGAAGACTCCTCAGAGGAAGCTGCAACCTCTGAGGGCACAGCATTACCAGAATTAAGCACACCCAGCACCAGCATTACCAGAATTAAGCGCAACCACCCAGCACCACTCACACCTCGGTGGGACCTTCGGGTCATAGAATAGTATTGTTACCTGGTGTATCACAGCTCACAAGTGAGCATCAGCAGATGGTGGAGACAGGGACAGCAGTGGAGAGCCCTCGTCGGAGGCTGCAGGGCGCTCCCAGCTCGGCTCAGCTGCATGTCGACCCCGTGCGTCCGGGTCCATCCAGAAGGAGAGCGGTGATGGAACTCCAGGAACAGGTGCAGGAGTCTCTGGCAGGTTTTGTCTCCAGGGTCACTGCGAGTGTGGAGAGGATGGAGGAGTCCATCGCTAACATGAGCAGAGCCTTTATGGAGGCATTAGCGCATGAACGCATCACCACGGAAAGGATGGCAACCTCCGTGGAAAGGATGGCTACCATAGAGGAGAAGATGGCTACGGTAGAGGAGAGGATGGCAATGGCCATGGAGGAGCTAAGTCGCCAGGGTCTTGAAAACATGGTCATTGTTCAGAATAAATGTAAGAAGTCACACAACACCAGGTTATAGTCCAACAGTTTTATTTGAAATCACAAGCTTTCGGAGCGCTGCTCCTTCGCCTGACGAAGGAGCAGCGCTCCGAAAGCTTGTGATTTCAAATAAAACTGTTGGACTATAACCTGGTGTTGTGTGACTTCTTACATTTGTCCACCCCAGTCCAACACCGGCATCTCCACACCATTGTTCAGAATAGACTGACATCTCTGGAGGAGCGATGGTCAGCTATTGAGCAGAGAAACCAGACCTTCATGGAAGTCCTCTGGAGTAGGACTGCCAGTGCAGAAATGGATCTTCATGGCCCCCCTGAAGTGCAGTAAGGTGCTGTCAAGCCACTTGCTAGCTCTGAAGTGGGGCTGACCCATGAGAGGGATGTTGGTGCCAGACAACAAGGAAGTGGGGGCTCCTCTCCAAGCGCTCACACTCCCATGCCACTGCGGCGCTCTCAGTCAGAGCCCCACCAGAGTCCTCACCCAACTGAGATGGGCATCTCAGCCCCTGCACAGCCGCAGGAGCAACAGACTGTTGGCGAGCCCTCACAGGCTCACAACCCCAGAGGATGCCACCAAAGGTGTCGAGGCAGGAGCAGCATGAAAGTGAGCAAGGGGCCTCCACATCTGCTGAAGCCACAGGGGAAGCACCACGTAAGAGCACACGTAAGAGGAAGATAAAGCACAAGTAGTCACAAGGGTAGTCACTTGGGTGTTCCGTTGTGTTTAATTGTGAAATGCCATCCTTTACTGAATGTTATAAAATGAATTGATGGCAAACTGTTGAAGTTGTGGGCTGTGTAAGTTGGCAAATGGGACTTCCACATTGAGGGCTCAGGGTGACTTGGATTTGTCAGTATGGTGGTCAGATTGATAGGAAGCCACAGGTTCTTGTCCATCGTCGATGGTGTGGTAAGAAGTTGCGAGCCAAATGTGTTTGATTGCGCAGCCTAAGCAAATCTGGCCAAGATGAGTGCATCCCTTGCATCCTGGGCAGCAATGTTCTCATGTGCTGCTGCTGCTGGTTGATGCACCTCCGCAAGGTCTTCGTTCTCGCTCTCCTCCTCATCCTCATCTGAGGAGGCTATGCGATGAGCCACTTGTACCTCAGGCAGCTGCAAGCAATGATGCTGTGCCATGTTGTGAAGTGCACAGCAGACCATGATGATTCTGGAGACCCTGGCTGCCGAGTAATGCAGGGCTCCACCTGATCTATCAAGGCTTCTGAATCGCATCTTCAGCAAGCCGATGGTTTGCTTGATAATGGATCTGGTCGAAATGTGGCTGGAGTTGTAGCGCTCCTCAGCTTCGTTGGATGGACTCCTGAACAGCGTCATTAGCCATGTCTTCAGGGGATAGCCCTTGTCTCCAAGTAGCCATCCACAAAGTTGGTTTGGCGGACTGAAGAGCGAGGCACACTTGACTGCAGCAGGATGAAAGAGTCATGGCAACTGCCAGGGTACTTGGCGCAAACATGCAAAATTTCCTTATTGTGGTTACACACCAGCTGCACATTGAGGGAGTGGAAGCCCTTGCAGTTGACAAAAATACCTGGATTGTGATGGGGTGCCTTAAGAGCCACATGTGTGCAGTCTACGACGCCCTGCACCCTTGGAAAGCATGCCAGATTAGCAAATCCAATTGCACGCGCGGTTACACTTGCTTCTTCCGTGGAGAAGTGGATGTAATTGTGCGCCTTTGCAAAGAGGGCATCGGTTACCTGCATGATGCAAGTGTGTGCGGCCAACTGGGAGATGCCGCTGAAGTCTGCTGTTGATCACTGTCATGAGCCTGAAGCAAAAAAGTTGAGTGCGGTGGTGACTTTTATGGCCACTGGTAAGGGGTGTCCACCTGCTCCTCTGGGCTCCAGGTCTTGCTGCAGCATTGCGCAGATGTCACCCACTACCTCTCGCAATAGTCTCAGCCTCCTTTGGCACTGCTGCTCACTCATGTTGAGGTAGCTTATCAACCAAACAAATCTTTTAGTCAGTGGCATAACACCTTGTAGCATGTGTTGTAACTTTGAGAGAAGCTATGGGCTGGATTTTGCCAGCCCTGAGGAGGCGGGTTTGAAGGTGGGTCAGGTGGGAATGTTGCAAAAAATGGTGGAGCTGCAGCTGTTAGTAAGCCAACCACTTGTGAACCCGACAAGATTAGTTGGCGTGTTCCAGGGGAGACGTGCAGCACGCAGGAAATGTGGTAAACTCTGCAAGGCCTCTCAAAATGGGATCCTAGAGGTACTTAAGTGGTAGTTAAGTGCCTTAAGGGCCTATCCCACCGCTTGGAGGCGGGACCGAAAGGGAGTCTGCAAGCCCACATTTGGGAAAGTTGCGCAGAGGCAGGTTGAAGGCGGGATCGGAGCCCGGCGCCATTTTTTGCAACATTCCCACCTGACCCACCTTCAAACCCGCCTCCTCGGGGCTGGCAAAATCCAGCCCATAGCTTCTCTCAAAGTTACAACACATGCTACAAAGTGTTATGCCACTGACTAAAAAGATTTGTTTGGTTGATAAGTTTAGTCCATACCCAAACATTGATTAGTTTATTTGACAAATATATCTCAATTTAACATGGATTTTCCAATGTACAGTAGCTATTTTAAAGAATACCTATTTTAAATCAGAAAACAATAAAAAAACAAAGTTCTTTCAACTTTTTTATAAAATAGAGCAACCAACCAGAAAGCTTTAAAGAGGAAATATCAAGGAAACATCTATAATGGATAAATCAATGAGCTTGCCAAGAATGTTTCAATCAGAAGATAACAACTTCAGAGAACAGCGTCGTACAATTCGTATCATTTCATCTTTTCTTCACATAGTGCAATGCAGAATATAGTAACCAGCAAGCTGAAGAAAGGATGTACAGCACAGTACTGAAAGCCCAGTGAAACAGAATGAACCAGCTTAATTGTTGACCTTCTCCCATGTGTCATACAGACTGGTAGATAGCACTCGTCATATAAAAGTTGACTAAAGTTACTAAACTCATCAGTTGGCACATGGCATTTTGTTACTATGACTGTGGTAGCTGAAAGACAAGACACTCAAGCAGCTGACAGATAGAGCTGTAACTGCCAGGTCACAGCAATCTAGCTGTCAATTTTAGGGTAGGAAAGACAAGGATGGGCTGTAACTGCCACTTCATATATCAACTTCTGCCTCAGGTTTTCATCACATTTATCTTGGTTCACGAATGTGTGCATTTCATTTCCTACTTCTCCGAAGTAGTAAGGTATGAGATGTTTGTTCTGTGCCTCATCCGGTGCAAAGACACAGGAACGTATTAAAAGTTTGACACAAACATTTATAGTTTATAGATTTTGTTATTTGATGTTTGATCACCTCCACCTCAGACAACCCTGGCAAAAGGTGTAAAAACAGATCTCAGCAGAGAAATAGCAATTAACGTTTGCAGAATAATTCTTCAATTTTTTTTCCAATTTCCTACCTTTCTCTTCTGGAAATATTGGCTTATGCCTGGCTATGAGGATAAATTCAGCAATCCTGCATTTGTAGGGAGCATGAATTGAAAAAATCAGCGCAACTGTCTGCTAGGCATATGGGGATAAGTAAATTTACCCCATGGTTCCATGGGTGCTGACAACTATCCTGTGCTTCAAACCAATTGGCCATCCTTCATGTGTGACACAGCGTATAGGCAGGCTGTTCAATTGCTTTCATCTCCTTTCATTCATACTTTCTAGGATGGCTTTCGGGATGGCTGGGTCACTCCATTCTGAGATGTCAATGTTTGTAACACGGAGGGAAGCAAATTCATTGGGGCCAATTCTGGTTTCAGCCCGGCACCCCAGCATATGTCAGGTGGCATGAAGTTTGCATGCACACCTTTCGATCTGTTCTGAACTTGCCTGTATTTGAGGGTTCATAAGAACATAAGAAATAGGAGCAGGAGCAGGCCATTCGGCCCCTCGAGCCTGCTCCGCCATTCAATAAGATCATGGCTGATCGGATCTTGGCCTCAACTGCACTTTCCAGCCCACTCCCCATAAGATTCACGACCCTCTGAAAGAAGAAATTCCTCCTCATCTCCGTTTTAAATGTGTGACCCCTTATTCTGAAACTGTGCCCCCAAGTTCTAGATTCCCCACGAGGGGAAACATCCTCTCAGCATCTGCCCTGTCAAGCCCCCTCAGAATTTTATATGTTTCAATAAGATCACCTCTCATTTTTCTAAACTCCAATGAGTATAGGCCCAACCTGCTCAACCTTTCCTCATAAGACAACCCCTTCAACTCAGGAATCAACCGAGTGAACCTTCTCTGAACTGCCTCCAATGCAAGTATAACCTTCCTTAAATAAGGAGAGCAAAACTGTATGCAGTACTCTAGGTCTGGTCTCTCCAATGCCCTGTACAGTTGTAGCAAGACTTCCCTACTTTTATACTCCATCCCCCTTGCAATAAAGGCCAATATTCCATTTGCTTTCCTAATTACTTGCTCTACCTGCATGCTAACTTTTTGTGTTTCATGTACGAGGACACCCAAATCCCTCTGTATCGCAGCATTCTGCAGTCTCTCTCCATTTAACTAATATTTTGCTTTTTTATTCTTCCTACCAAAGTCAATAACCTCACATTTTCCCACATTATACTCCATCTGCCAAATTTTTGCCCACTCATTAACCTATCTATATCCCTTTGCAGACTCTAGGGCTGGATTTTGATACTGGGGCGGGCTGGGGTCATGTAATCCGCATTTCGTGTTAGCCACCCGATTCTAAATCGATGTGACGGAATGATGCGATTTCAACTTAATTGGCCAATTGAGTTCCAACGTGTGGGAACCCATGGCCAAAGAGTTTTTCCAGTCTGAAAGTTGCCTCCGATGACGTCATCATTGCTGCTGCAGTTAAGGTCTGCAATAAGCCTTGCTTCTTCTGCAGACTGCCAACCTTTTGGCCTTTCCAGTGAGAGGCACCTGCAGGAAGAATGGCCAGCCAGAGACCTCGGTCTGCACCCCGCTTCGATGACGTTGCCCTGCAGGCTTTAGTGGAGGGAGCAAGAGCAAATAAAGAGGTGCTCTTCCCTTCTTCAGGGAGGAAGAAGCCTCCCCAGCAAACCAAGGCTGCGTGGGTCCAGGTGGCCCAGGAGGTGAACTCGTTGTCAGTAACCCGCAGAACCTGGCTTCAGTTCAGAAAGAGACTTCATGACCTTCTGCGCACTGGAAAAGTGAGTATGAATTTCCCATCACCCTCAATCTGATCCCCATTGCCTCGCCTCACCAGCACTCAGCTTTAGCAATCTCTTCCTCCACATTCCACTTGACACTGACATCCATGCACCCTTACCCATTCCCTCTCTCTCTATGGTCACATTCACCTAACTATTCGATTATGCAGCCCTCACACTGTGATGCTATGAAAACATCTGACAACACACAGGGAGAACCCTTGGTCTTGCCACCTCACTCCATCTTTGTCTCCTTCTAGGCATCTTTGCTATGGATTCTCTACATTCACTCCTTCATTCTCACTCAACCTCCACTTTTCTCCCTCATTGCAGGAAAAGAGAGCTCACAATAAGAGAGAAAGAGCAAGGACAGGAGGAGGGCCACCCTCAGTAGCCCACCTCACCCCCTGGGAGGATGCGGTCCTGGAGATCGTGGGAGTGGAGGACGATGCGCAAATGGGGGACGGACAGACGGGTGCATCACAGCAAGCTGGTGACAGAATAGTTTTCCATCTCTCTTAATGACATTGCATGAGTCGCTGATAATGATTCTGAAGCTCTAACAGATGGACTTATGGTCATCTGCAATATGCAATGTGCATGTAACCTTGGCATCACATCTCTGACTCTTTCCTTTGCTCCCCCACAGGACCATCGCAAGCACCTGTCCCCACTAGCCAGGAGGAAGAGCCTGAGCATCCAGACTCCTCAGAGGAAGCTGCAACCTCTGAGGGCACAGCGTCAGCAGAATTCAGCGCACCCAGCACCAGCGCAGACACTCACACCTCGGTGGGACCATCGCAAGATAGAGTAGTGTTGTCACCTGGTGTATCACAGCTCACAAGTGAGCATCAGCAGATTGTGGAGACAGGGACAGCAGTGGAGAGTCCTAGTCGGAGGCTGCAGGACTCTGCCAGCTCGGCTCAGCTGCACGTCGACCCTCTGCCTCTGGGTCCATCCATAAGATCAGCGGTGCTGGAACTCCAAGAACAGATGCAGGAGTCTCTGGCAGGTTTTGTCTCCAGGGTCGCTGCGAGTGAGGAGCGAATGGAGGAGTCCATTGCAAACATGAGCAGAGCCTTTGTGGAGTCATTGGCGCATGAACGCATCACCATGGAAAGGATGGCAACCTCCATGGAGGCGATAAGTCGCCAGAGTGCAGAAAACATGGTGAGTGTTCTGAGTAGAATGACATCTCTGGAGGAGCGATGGTCATCTATTGAACAGAGAAACCAGACCTTCATGGAAGTCCTTCTGAGTAGGACTGCCAGTGGCGATACGGGTCCCCATGGCCCCCCTGATGTGCAGCAAGGTGCTCTCAAGCCACTTGCAAGCGCTGAGGAGGACCTGACCCATGAGAGGGAAGTTGATGGCAGACATCAAGGAAGTGGGGGCTCCTCTCCAAATGCTCACACTTCCATGCCACTGCAGAACCCTTGGTCAGAGCCCCACCAGAGTCCACACCCATCTGAGATCGGCGTCTCAACCCCTGCACAGCCGCAGGAGCAGCAGACTGTTGACGAGCCCTCACAGGTTCACAACCCCAGAGGACGCCCGCCAAAGGTGTCGAGACAGGAGCAGCAAGAAAGTGAGCAAGGGGCCTCCACATCTGCTGAAGCCACAGAGGAAGCACCACGTAGGAGCACGTGTAAGAGAAAGATACTGCACAAATAGTCACAAGGGTAGTCACTTGGGTGAAATTTGATGTTTTATGTTAAAAAGCCATCAGATGATTACTGTAAATAAAAAATCTGATGGCTACTGCTGTAGTTGTGGCATGTGTCATTTCACGAATGGGACTTTCACATTGAGGGCTTAGGATTACTTGGTATATGCCTCAGTTGAGGAAGCGCTCAGTGAAGGTGGTGAGAGGGGTTTCCCAGGAGGTCACACTGGAGATGGGTGTCAGGCTCCAAACTTCCACAGCTGTGGTTTTGCCTTCTAAAAGTTCCTCCAGACCTGAGACAACAAAGTTCTGCCACCTGCAAATGATGGCTGATCAAATATCCTATTTAATGGTGGAGCTGCAGCTAATACTCAGCAATCCAATTGTGCTCCCGCCAGGTTTCACCATTGTGTTTCAGAACAGGCGTGCTTCATGTCGGAAAAGGGTTACAATCACAAAGGCCTATCAAAATGGCATTATAGAGGCAATTTAGTGCTTTTTAAGGGCCTTAACAGCCTAGCCCGCCTCTTGGAGGCGGGACGGAGACGGGATCAGTAGACATGATTTAATGAAAATTGCTTGGAGGAGGGATGGAGGCGGGGTTGGGCCCACCCACCAGTTTTTGCAATTTTAACCCCCCACACGCCTCCAATCCCGCCTCAACGGCCTGATGAAAATTGAGCCCTTTGTGTACTCTTCACAACTTGCTTTCCCACCTATCTTTGTATTGTCAGCAAATTTGGCAACAGCACACTCGGTCCCTTCATCCAAGTCATTAATATAGATTGTAAATAGTTGAGGCCCCAGCACTGATCCCTGTGGCGCACTGATCCCTGTGGCACACCGCTCGTTACAGTTCAACACATTGACCTGTATTTGAGGGTTCAACACATTGACCTTTATTCGAGGGCTCAACACATTGACCTTTATTCGAGGGCTCAACACATTGACCTGTATTTGAGGGTTCAACACATTGACCTGTATTCGAGGGCTCAACACATTGACCTGTATTCGAGGGCTCAACACATTGACCTGTATTTGAGAGTTCAACACATTGACCTGTATTTGAGAGTTCAACACATTGACCTGTATTCGAGGGCTCAACACATTGACCTGTATTTGAGGGTTCAACACATTGACCTGTATTTGAGAGTTCAACACATTGACCTGTATTCGAGGGCTCAACACATTGACCTGTATTCGAGGGCTCAACACATTGACCTGTATTTGAGGGTTCAACACATTGACCTGTATTTGAGAGTTCAACACATTGACCTGTATTCGAGGGCTCAACACATTGACCTGTATTCGAGGGCTCAACACATTGACCTGTATTCGAGGGCTCAACACATTGACCTGTATTCGAGGGCTCAACACATTGACCTGTATTCGAGGGCTCAACACATTGACCTGTATTTGAGGGCTCAACACATTGACCTGTATTTGAGAGTTCAAAACATTGACCTGTATTTGAGGGCTCAACACATTGACCTGTATTTGAGGGTTCAACACATTGATATAGAATGGGCGAGCAACAGGCATGCTTAGTATCTATCGTTGTTTGTTTGCTTATTGTGGTGCATGTGGCTGCGGGTCTTTAAGACACGCAGCAGCTTTAAAATGCAATCCTGCAGTTCTGGGGGAGGGGGGTGTTAAATCCGTGTATCTTGAGGTATGGTGTCCTTCAATAAATAGACAGAGACTGCAGAGGAACAATCAACAGGTGTTTACTGGGTGAGGGTTACTCTAAAAACTAACAGTACAGATCCCTACTCAGGGTTTATATACAGGTGTGGTCACTGCCAGTATTACAGTATACAGGAGCTGTAAAAAGTAGTTCTCCCCTTAAAGGTACATACACTACAATTCCTCCCCTTTTAGATTAACAGTACCATAGGGTGAAGCATCACACGCCAACCGAATTGGTAGTGCTGGGTTGAACTGAGCCAACACCTCTTTTGATGTGATCAATTCTTTGCACTTCTGGAAAGCTCATTTACATTCGTCATTCCACTTCCATGGTACCCCCGTTTGCAGCAGGGTGTTCAGTGGGTGTAGTACTGTAGACACATTCGGCAAGAACTTATGGTAGTAGTTCACCAGCCCGAGGAACGACCTCAGTTGTGACACATTTTCCGGTGCTGGAGCCTTGACTACTGCCTCAATCTTTTCAGGGGACTTATGTAACCCCTCTTCATCAATAACGTGGTCACAATATGAGATCTGCTTCTGGAAAAACTCGCATTTGTGGCGATTAGCTCGGAGCCCATATTCCTTCAATCTATTGAGCACCTGCTACAGGTTGGCGAGGTGATCACTGTTATTTTCGCCCGTGACCAGGATGTCGTCCAAATAACACTGGGTCCCTGGAATCCCTCACAGGACTTGATCCATTGCCCTTTGCCAAATAGCCGGAGCTGATGCTACCCCGAACACCAGCCGATTGTATTGGTAGAGACCTTTATGAGTGTTGATCGTGAGGTACTGTTTTGAGGCTTCTTCTACCTCCATTTGCAGGTACGCCTGGGCCAGATCAATCTTAGTGAAGCGTTTCCCTCCAGATAGCGAGGCGAAAATATCTTCCATCCGCGGAAGCGGATATTGCACAGTGTGAAGGACTGGGTTCACCGTCACCTTAAAGTCCCCACAGATGCGAACCTTCTTTGGTTCCCCAGGCGTATTACTCAACAACCTCTTCATTATAGGAACGATGGGTGTAGCCCACTCGCTCCAGTCCACTTTGGATAGTACTCCTGAATGTTCCAAACCTTCCAGCTCTGCTTCGACGGCTGGGCGGATCGCATAAGGTACCGGTCTGGCCTTAAAAAACTTTGGGCTTGCATTTTCCTCTATTTTGATCATCGCTGTTATGCCTTTTAGTGTTCCGAGTCCCTCCTGGAACACTTCTTGTGCGTCAGTTAGCATTTTTGACAGTCGTCCAGGTGTGACGTCGTCATCCTTTTTGGCATCTACAGTCAGTGCTTGTATGGAATGCCAATCTAGCTGTATCTTCCGGATCCATTCACGTCCTAGTAGTGGTGGTCCTCCATCTGGCAATACATATAGGTCCATTTTTGGTGTTTCCTTGCCGTTATATATAACGTTCACCCTTATTTTTCCTTTGGGGTAGACTTTTTGCCCCGTGTACGTCTTCAAGACAATCTCTGTATCTCTCAAGGCTATATGTGAGAATAGCCGCTTGTAGTCCCTTCGGTTTATGACTGTTAGGGCTGATCCTGTGTCCAATTCCATTTTCACTTGGACTCCGGCTATCTTGAGCGCGACCCAGATAGTTTGGTGATCCTCTGATTTGATCACATTATGTAGCTTCAGACAACCCAGCCCCTTGCTTTCGGAGTCTGTATCACTTTTCTGTTCGTCTGAACTGCCCTCCGTCACCTTATGTACCTTTTTGTAGTTCTCCTGTGGAGATTTCTTACTGCTGGTTTTCTTTCCCGACCTGCAGACTCTTGCTATGTGTCCTACTTTTCCACACTGTCTGAACACTTTGTCCTTGAACCAGCAATCATTATGGTCGTGTGTATTCCTGCCGCAGCGGTAGCACTTCACTGTTCCGTATGACATTTCATTTGTGCCATATTCTTGCGGTCTCCGTTGTATCTCTGCAGCGCCCCGTGTGGCTGCTTCGTGTGATACTGCCATACTGAAAGCCTTGTCCAGTGTAAGATCCTTTTCTGATAGAAGCCGTTTCTGGGTTCCTTCACTTTGAAGCCCACACACAAACTTGTCCCTTAAAGTATCTGCTAGTCCCGTCCCAAACTGGCAGTGTTTCGATAGCTTGCGCAGTTCCGTTAAATACTCAGCATTACTTTCATCTTTATGCTGGTTCCTTTTGTGAAACTTAAATCTTTCTGCTATCAGCAGCAGTGTGGGGTTTAAGTGGTCCTGTAGGATTGCCACTATGTTTTCAAAACCCTTTTCTACTGGCTTCTCTGGGGTTACTAGGTTTCGTAGTAAGCCATACGTTTTTGCACCCATTGAATTCAACAATACCAGCGCTTTCTTATCATCTGGCACTTCATTCGCCTTGCAGTACACCTTTATGCGTTCGACATATGTTGCCCAATCTTCGACTTCATTGTGGAACGCTGTGACACTGCCACTCTTCGGCATCCCTGGGTGTGATCAGACTGGCTCAAAAATGGCATCTCCCGCGCTCTCCCTTCTTCTCCGCTGTGGCTCAAAATGGCGTCTCCCGCGCTTTCCTTTCTTCCTGCGCTCTCCCTTCTTCTCCGCTGCGGCTAAAAAAAATGGCGTCTCCCGCGCTCTCCCTTCTTCTCCGCTGCGGCTCAGATGGTGTCTCCCGCGCTTTCCTTTCTTCCCGCGCTCTCCTTCTTCTCCGCGGACGCTGCTCGGCCCTTGGGCACCAGCTGCGCTCTGCGCGTTTTCCTGCGCGCCTCTCTTGTTGACGCCACTCGGTCCTGAACCCCGGCTGCGCCCTGTGCGCTTTACCCTCTCTCTTACCCCGTCGACGCTGCTCGGCCTTTTCTGTGCCATCGGTCGGCTCCAGCCGCCGCTGTCCGGGAAGGGTCTGCGCCGTACCTGTTGCCAGCCCGTTGCGCTGGATCATCGTGACTGGAGAACCAAGCCCAGCTCTCAACAGCCTCCTCTGTGATGCTCAAGTCTTCTCTGGATGGTCGACGCCCGCACTTCTGGACTCGGCCTTCTTCTTGCACTGTTCTCCAGGAGCGAATCCCTGGGAGGTGATGCAGAGTTGCAGGTAGGTTCGAATCGACTCGTCGCCAATGTTAAATCCGTGTATCTTGAGGTATGGTGTCCTTCAATAAATAGACAGAGACTGCAGAGGAACAATCAACAGGTGTTTACTGGGTGAGGGTTACTCTAAAAACTAACAGTACAGATCCCTACTCAGGGTTTATATACAGGTGTGGTCACTGCCGGTACTACAGTATACAGGAGCTGTAAAAAGTAGTTCTCCCCTTAAAGGTACATACACTACAGGGGGCAAGTTACATTTGGAGCTTGAAAAAGAGACCATGCCAGGAAGCAATTGAAGTAGCAGCAGGTCTGCTGCAGAGGGTTCATGAGCTATGTTTGCAGCAGATATCCCTGGTCAACATGACAAGCACATTCCTCTCTATTCCCACTGAGCATAAGATGCTGCTTTTCCAAAGTACAGCAGTCACATGGCTATCCAGACAACTTTTTAATGTTCCTCCTTTCCCATCACTTACCCCTCCAAGTCTGTGCACTCTTTCTTACTTAGTGCTAAGTTTTCAAGCTCACTAACTGAATTCTCCTGGATGTGTATAATTGTGTTGATACTCCTACTGTTGGTGAGAGACACAGGGAACTGTGAGATGTTTCCTTGTTCTGGGCCACCGTTAGTGCTGACAAGCCTGCTCTTCCAGGCCTACAATATGAGAAAAGGAACAAAAGTTAGAATGCTGATTCCAACTGATAGCTTCAGACAGCTAATTTTGCAAATATTGTGTGTTCTTTGGGTGTTTGGGCATTTGCCTGTGTGTGAGAGTGAGAAGGGTACGGCCTCTGAACTGGGGGAAGTCCCATAGCTTCACCTTTACCCATTCCTTCTATTATGTACTATCTTATTATGAAAGCAGAGAAGTAGTCTCAACATGTTATAATTGAAGGCCCACATATAGGCCGTGATTTCGCCAGCCATGGCGAGTCCAGTGCAGCCGGAGTAGACAGCGGTCTCAAACCCCGTTCCTGTCTTCATCCCGCCTCCTCCAAGTGATTTTTCCCTGATTGGGCTTGTTAAGCCCAGCCTGCGAGGTTACCGGCCAATTAAAAGGAAGCTGGTCTGATGACATCATCTGATGATGCATCATCAGCTGGTTTCCTTAAAGGGACCATGCGCAAATTTATTTTGACAGTTGTGCTGTCAGTGTTCTGTAGCATTGAGGTGCTGCAAACACTGACAAGCACTGCACAAAGATGCACGGTTGCACTCATGCTTATGGAGGGAGTCACAGCATGCAGGGAGGTTCTCTTCCCTTCACATGGGCGAAAGAAATCTCCCCAGGAGATCAACGCAGCCTGGTTGCACAATGCACAAGAGGACACAAGCAGGGGTGTTGTCAGGAGGACCTGGCTGCAGTGGCGCAAAGCTTTCAATGATCACAGTAGATCACGAACGTTACTGCAAAGCCACACTCAACCTCATCCTCCTGTGCCACTCATCACATCCCCATCATTCTGCCTTCCCTATCCTACTCCTGCACATCCTTACTCACACCAACTTACCTTGCACCTCCACCCATCCCTCTCTATCTACTTTATCACTTACCCATCTCACTAGCCATCCCTCACACTCACCCTCATCCTTGTCCAATCATATCAAGTAACAACATACAAGGGTAAGCACTTGGGTGCTTTAGCCAATGTTTGTGTAAAGTTTCTGTTAATGTGTTGTCAAGCATTGGAATCTTTATTGTCACCACTTTGCCTTCTTGGACAGATTTGTGTGCACCTTTGAAAGTGGTTTGATGAGTTCCAGTGAATGGTGAGACATAACGTTCCCCACCTTGCAATGGTGATGAGTGTGGAAGGAATGGCTTGGACATTGTAGGGATGCTTTATGGCACTGGTATGGGGTGGTGACAACCTGGTGCATCATGTGGCAGCCAGGGTGTACAGTGTTAAGTGAAGTAAATTTGGACATGGTGAGGCCATCGCTGGTGTCCCATGCAGCAATGTGCATGGGTGATGATGCTATGTGTCCTGTGCAGCATCAAGTGATTGCGGAGAAGGTTGGTGTTGATGTTGGTGCTGCTGATGCGCCCGGTGATGCTGGTGTTGGGGCTGATCATGTTGTGATTCTGAGGACCAAGGTGAGATTTTTTCAAGGGCACCGATGCTGATGGAATAGCTGGCAGGTGAGGTTGAGATGACAGAAGCGATCTGTCAATGGCGAGACAGGTTGTTCCAATGAGGTGATACTGGATAGAGAGTTTGCTCCAAACACTTGCTAGCTGCATAAAGTTAAATCAGTCTATCAAATGCAGTAAGCAACAGTTTCTAACCTTGGAAAGTGAAGACCTGTGAAATGGGAGCTTTTATAGACCATTTGCAGCTGTCAGGTTAGTAAATCATCCCATGCTGACACAACACCCGACCTAGTTACCTGACGTGATCCCCGCGCTCCAGGAAACTCATTAAAAACCTGGTAAAATGGTAAGTACATGGCAAAATCCTGCTTATCTACCTTTTAACAAGCTTTTAAGTATCTAAATTGGCTGACCTGACACTTGGTCTGTTCAGGAGTGACAGACCCGACACTTGGGAAACTGACAAGGAGGTGGGTTTACAGTGACATACCGACCCGCTGTCAATCTTTGTGATTTTGACAGGAGACCCGCCTCCAAACCCGCACTCTGAGTCCTGGCAAAATTCCGGTCATAGAGTGAGTCATGTGCCCAAACTGAAGCCTATCCTGTGCGCCAGTAATTGACCATGCATCATGTAGTTAAGTTATGTTACAATGATTGTGCAGATATCAACGTGCCAACACTTTCAATTCTAAGTTGAAGGTTGAATGTGTGCCCTGCTGAAGTACGGTTATATATTGTAACTGAAGAGCTGTGAGACTGTGTGAGGACTTGATACAGAACAGCAGAAAATGTGGAACAAGTTGAGAGGCCACACCTTATGCTATGCATACTTGGGCGATCTATTTGGTAAATGGTACTGTTGGGTAGTCTTGCCTTGGCAGCTACCTTATGATGTTCCTTCTTCTTCTACATCTTTTCCCAGGTCATGTGGATAGCGTAGACAACATTGTGCCCAGCTGCCACCTCCTGTCATGTTTGCAGCAAGGCTGTCCTTGGACAGGTACCCTCAAATGCTACACAGGTCATTCTTCTTCGCACTCAGCTCATGCTGCAGAACCTTCACTTCATCAACCACCCAACAGGGAGTTTGGGTGCTGTTGTGTTTGGACACTTGCCCACAGACTCCATTTCCTGCCCCCACATTTGTTTTGCCATCCACCTCTTTGCCTTTGGAAAGGCTGCAAAAGTTAAAAGGTCACTAGCTGCCTTTGGAAAGGCTGAAAAGGAATTTGTCCCCACATGCAGCTGCTTATGTTTAACTCGCCACATCCCTTTAATTTTCACACACAACTCTTTGAAGGCTAATGATATGCCAGATTTGCCAACCCACCCCCTTGCTGTGAGCTCTCAGCACCAAGCCCAATCAAGACTGGGAGCTCACTTTCTTGTTTTCTTGTGTCTCTCGACCTCTTTGCACTTTTTTTTGTCTGCGAAATCTGCTCTTTAAAATGGTGCATGAGGTATATCGTCTCATTAATGTCCTTTGTCTGTCATTTTCATATATTTGGAAATATGAATAGCAAGTGTTCATTACTGCTTAGGGCAAATTTGTGCGGGCGTAATCAGCATACTACTGCATCGAAGCTTTGACCACACTCGATCAGCTCCGATGGACGGGTCACATTGTCCGCATGCCCGATACGAGACTCCCAAAACAAGTGCTCTACTCGGAGCTCCGGCATGGCAAGAGAGCCTCAGGTGGGCAGAGGAAACACTTCAAGGACACCCTCAAAGCCTCCTTGAAAAAGTGCAACATCCCCACCGACACTTGGGAATCCCTGGCCCAAGCCTGCACAAAGTGGAGGAGAAGCATCCGGGAAGGCGCCAAACACCTCGAGTCTCTTCGCCGGTGTTAAGTCCGTGAATGATTGAGACACGGACTAGCAGGAGAGAAACAAACAAGTCTTTACTGGTGAAAGGCATAAACGAAACTAACCAACAGAGGCTCTCTAGCGCCTTTTATACAGGGGTGGTCACTGCCGGTAATGCAGTCTGAGACCAGTTATTCTCTTAAAGGTACATACACAACAATTCCTCCCCTTTTAGATAAACAGTACATAACATTCATTTAACAACTAATGATAACGAATTACAATCACAATTACTGTTGCTAGATACATTGGTTAAGTTTAAGCAATTATAAGTTCAGTCTTTGAGGAGGCTTCCTGATTCTGTCTGGATAACGCCTCTTTGGAGTATCAGGTTCTTCTGGCAATGTTGAGTCGGAATCAATGTTGTTGTTTGGTTCATCTGCTTCCAATATTACCGGTTCTGCGGTAGCTGCAATTGGAACGTCGATTTCATTACCAGGTGTATCAGATCGTGGTGTGGAGTTGACGTTTTCCAGTGACTCTAGAATATGGTCAGCATGGCGTCTTACAATGCTCTCCCCAATGTCCATGGTATACATGAGAGGTCCTTGTCGTGTACAAACCGTTCCTGGCTGCCATTTCTCAGTGCGGTAGTCCCGGGCCAAAACTGGTTGACCTATCTTAAAACTCCTGGTCGGCCTTTCATTCATATTCTGAAACTGCCTGTTCTCCACATCTCTTCGGACGTTTGGCTTAACCAAATCCAAGCGGCATCGTAGTCTTCGATTGAAGAACATCATGGCTGGAGTTTGGTTGGTAACCGCATGTGTCGCATTCCGGTAGGCAAACAAGAAGTTGTCCACCTTGTGTTGTAGGGGTATATCTTCATTACACATTGCCTTGATAGCCTTCTTGAATGTTTGGACAAACCTCTCGGCCAATCCATTAGTGGCTGGATGATATGGGGCAGATGTGTAATGCTTAACGCCATTGCTCTTTAAGAACCTCCGGAACTCTTCAGACACAAACTGTGGTCCATTGTCAGAGCAAATCTGTTCAGGCAGCCCATTCCTGGCGAATATGGTTTGTAAAACTGCGATAGTTTTTTCCGTGGTGGTTGAGGACATTTTTATTACCTCTGGCCACTTTGAATGTGCATCCACCGCAATTAAAAACATCGAGTCCATGAAGGGACCAGCAAAATCAATGTGCAGCCTTTGCCATGGAGATGAGGGCCACTCCCATGGATGCAGAGGAGCTTGTGGTGGGGTGTTTTGGACCTTCTGGCATCCTGCACAGCTCTTGGTCATCTCTTCGATTTCTCTATCGATTCCCGGCCACCACACAAACGCTCTGGCTAAGCTCTTCATTTTTACCCCACCCAGATGACCCTCATGAAGCTCATTGAGCACTCTATCCGTCAACTTAGGTGGAATTATTACTCTGGATCCACACATCAAGGTTCCTCTGCACACTGACAGCTGTTCTCTTCTTGGCGAAAATGCTGGCAGCAGTGGTTCGCCATGTGCTGGCCATCCCTTCACCGTTAAATCATAGACCCATGATAGTGTCGGGTCATTCCGTGTTTCCTTTTCTATGTTTGCATTCGTCACAGGGAGACATTCGACTATGGTCGAGTGGAATAACTCCATTGGATCCACTGCAAGGTCTTCTTCTTCCACCATCGGCAACGGCAGACGTGACAATCCATCAGCATTTCCATGCTGTTTTGTTCCCCTGTACTCGATGTCATATTGGTGTGCCCCTAGGAAAAGGGACCATCTCTGCAGCCGTTGTGCTGTCATTATCGGTACGCCCTTCTGAGGGTTGAAAATGGAGACAAGAGGTTGATGATCGGTTAGTAGAGTAAATTTTTGACCGTGCAGATAGTGATTGAACTTCTTCACCCCCCACACTAGGCTGAGGGCCTCTCTGTCAATCTTGGCGTAGTTACGCTCGGCAGAAGTTAACGAGCGTGACGCAAAAGCTATCGGCCTCTCCAAACCATCAAGGAATTTATGTGACAGTACCGCCCCAATGCTGTAGGGAGACGCATCACACGCCAGCCTGATTGGCAGTGCTGGGTTGTAGTGAGCCAATACTTCCTTCGAAGTGATTAAGTCCTTACTCTTCTGAAAAGCACGTTTACAATCATCGCTCCATTTCCATGCTACCCCCGTTCGTAACAGGGCGTTCAGTGGATGCAGAATTGTCGACAAATTCGGCAAAAACTTATGATAGTAATTCACCAACCCGAGGAATGACCTCAGTTGCGACACATTTTCAGGCGCTGGGGCCTTAACAACCGCTTCAATTTTGTCAGGGGACTTATGTAACCCCTCTTCATCAATCACGTGGCCACAATACGATATCTGTTTCTTAAAAAATTCGCACTTGGGGCGGTTGGCTCGCAGCCCATGTTCCCGTAGTCTAGTGAGCACCTGTTCTAGGTTGTTAAGGTGTTCACTGTCATCTTCACCTGTTACAAGGATGTCGTCCAAGTAACACTGAGGCCCCGGAATCCCTTGCAGGACTTGTTCCATCGCTCTTTGCCATATCGCCGGAGCCGATGCTACTCCGAATACCAATCAATGATACTGGTAAAGACCTTTGTGAGTGTTTATCGTAAGATACTTCCTAGAGGACTCTTCAACCTCCATCTGCAAATATGCTTGTGCTAGGTCAATTTTTGTAAAACGCTTCCCTCCAGACAGTGAGGCGAAGATGTCTTCTATCCTTGGAAGAGGATATTGTACTGTGTGAAGGACAGGGTTCACCGTCACCTTGAAATCCCCACAGATGCGAATCTTCCTTGGCTCTCCGGACTTATTGCTTAACGTTTTCTTCATGACAGGAACGATGGGTGTCGCCCACTCGTTCCAGTCGACCTTAGACAACACGCCCGCCTTCTCCAGATTCTCCAGCTCTGCCTTGACGGCTGGACGAATTGCATATGGTACCGGTCTCGCTTTGAAAAACTTGGGAACTGCATTCTCTTCTATTTTTAACGAGGCGGTTACGCCTTTAAGCGTGCCCAGTTCTTGTTGAAATACCTCTTTGGCGTTAGCTAAGATTGTTGACAATCGTCCAGGAGTGACGTCTTCATCTTTTTTACCGTCCACCGTCATTGCATGAATGGAATGCCAATCTAAGTTTATCTTCCTGATCCATTCCCGTCCCAATAACGGTGGTCCACCATTTGGCAGTATGTAGAGATACAATTTCCATATTTTCTTGCCATTGTATTTGACTGGCACCCTTATTTTTCCTCTGGGGTATACTTTTTGCCCCGTATACGTCGTCAAGGCGATGGATGTCTCTCTCAAGGGTATGTGTGAAAATAGCCGCTCATAGTCTCGTCGATTCATGACGGTTAGCGCTGATCCTGTATCCAATTCCATTTTAACTTGGGACCCTGCTATCGTGAGGGTGACCCAAATGGTTCGGTGATCCTCTTTTGCGATTACATTGTGAAGTTTGAGACAGCTTAATCTCCTGTTCTCGGATTCACTATCGCTCATCTGGCCTTCGGAACTACTGTCCGTCATCTTTTGTACTTTCTTGTACGGTTCCTTAGTAGCCTTTTTGTTGTCGCTGGTCTTCTTCCCAGACCCACAAACTCGTGCAATGTGTCCAATCTTCCCGCATTGTCTGCATATTTTGTCTTTGGACCAGCAGTCCTTCTGGTCATGGTTAGTTCTGCCGCAGCGATAACATTTTGCAAATCCCCGTGTCATTTCGTGGGTGCCGTATTCCTGTGGATTTTGTTGAATTTCTGCAGCTCCCCTGGCTGCTGCTTCATACGATACTGCCACACTGAAAGCCTTATCTAGCGTCAGCTCTTTTTCTGCGAGTAACTTCTTCTGTGTTCCTTCACTCAGGAGTCCACAGACAAATTTGTCCCGTAGGGTATCTGCCAGTCCTGCTCCGAACTGGCAGTGCTTTGATAGCTTGCGTAGTTCCGTAAGATACTCAGCATTGCTCTCATCTTTGTGCTGAGTTCTCCTGTGGAATTTAAATCTTTCTGCTATCAACAGCGGTGCAGGGTTTAAGTGCTCCTGTAGAACAGCAACAATTTCGTTAAAACTCTTCGCCTTCGGTTTGGCTGGAGTAATCAGATCCCGCAATAGGCCGTACGTTCTAGCGCCCATTACGTTTAGCAATATTGATGCCTTTTTCCCCTCTGCTATTTCATTTGCCTCGAAATATACCTCGACTCTTTCCACATACGTGGTCCAGTCCTCTAATGTATTATCAAAAGCAGTGATACAGCCAGTCTTCGGCATCTTGCAAATCTAAAATGGCGCCTCCCGCGCTTTGCCTTCTTCTCCGATTTAACAAAATGGCGCCTCCCGCGCTTTTCCTTCTTCCCCGCTGTTGTTAGCGCTGCTTTCCACGGTTTCTTACGCGTATTCTTTTTCTTTTATTATTTTCCCGTCGTGGAGCGGACCCTCTGGAACACTTCCCTCCCTCTTCTGAGGTCCGAACGCTGCCCAGCTTCGAAACACCAGCCGCGCCCTGTATGCTCCACCCTCTCTCTCTCTCCTTGCTTCCCGACTCGCTGCCCGGCCCCGTTGCAGCCCAGGAAGGATCAGAGCACTACCTGCCACCAGCCCGATTAGCTGGGAAACCACGGACCGAGGAACCCAGCCTGGCTCTGGACAGTCTCTCCTGCAAGTTTTGAAATCGATGATTGACGGTCGACGCCCGTTTCTCGAGTTTCAATGGCCTATTTTTTTTTTTTTTTTTATTCTTTCTTCTGGCTCCGACCTTCAACACGTCGTCGGAGCTGCTGCTGAGTTGCAGGTAAGTTCGTTTCTAACTCGTCGCCAGTGTTAAGTCCGTGAATGATTGAGACACGGACTAGCAGGAGAGAAACAAACAAGTCTTTACTGGTGAAAGGCATAAACGAAACTAACCAACAGAGGCTCTCTAGCGCCTTTTATACAGGGGTGGTCACTGCCGGTACTGCAGTCTGAGACCAGTTATTCTCTTAAAGGTACATACACAACAGCCGGGAGCAAGCGGAAGCCAAGCGCAGGCAGCACAAGGAGCGCACATCAACCCAAGCACCCCACCCACCCGTCCCTTCAACCACCGTCTGCCCCACCTGTGACAGAGACTGTAGGTCCCGCATTGGACTCATCAGTCACCTGCGAACTCATTTTTAATGTGGAAGCAAGTCATCCTCGGTTCTGAGGGACTGCCTAAGAAGACAAGAAGACTGCATGGGAAAACAAAAACTTTGTATAAGTGCAAGCTCTATATATAATAGCACAAGATATACACCTGAATCTGTGCTTGCATACATGAAAGGGAAAAAAGTCAGCCGTTATATTTTATGATCCAAATATCTTAAGAAGTCAGAAAGGCTGTTAAAGTTTTGCATTTTTTTGTCTTGGTCTTTAAATAACACAACTGATAATGATATCTTATTTCAGAAACCTCACAGTGTTTTCAATTCAAAGGCAGGAAGTACAAGGGAATAGCTGAAACACTATAATTACTGAGCATGAGATATGAACTACAGGGGATGAAATTAAATTAGATAGATGAATTATCAGAGGAAGAACTGGACTGACAATCCGTATTTATTACACTAATTCCGTGTGTTTGTTTTACATTTTTAAAGTCTTTTTAAGATGATAGGTTATGATAAATTGCTTTCCTGCATCAGGTTTCAATTTACGTTTGATGCTCTATACTTTGTATTAATACATAGTCTACTGTATAGAAACATAAAATAGTCATGAAGTGAATAATTAAATACCGCACAGCTCATAATGACATTTTTATAGCAGGTTTGTTGACATATTTATCATCCAGTTCACATTGCTTAAGTATTAATTTCCAGCTGCCTTTTATCCCTTCCAAACTGTTGGAAGAATTCAAGGTCGCTTGCCAAGTGGTGATTAGACTTAAATTCAAAGTAGCTAACCTGAGTTCCTAAATGAGTGCAAATGACTACCCAAAATGCCAGAGATATTTTTCCCTGATGAATGGACACTGCTGCATGTGGTTCTGTTGAATATGTACATAGAACATCAAATGGTTAAAGTATTTCCTTAGTACTCCTGTATTCACTCTTCTGCTCCTCATACCTGACTGTAGACTGAGTTTAATCATCATAAAGTTTTCTGCCATGGACTTGTCCTACTGTCATGTCTCAAGTTTAGAAATTATTAATGGGGGGATGAGATGGTTAAATTGTGTAGATACCATAAATTGCTTTGGTCTGTGTGTAAAATCATGCAGTAGCATTTATTTTAAAATGGGTTACAATAAATTGCTTGGTTTTCTTTGTAAAAGACTGAATATATTGACATTTAATACTGTAGATATTATATATAGACAAATAATTAATAATCCATTTCATGCTTTATTGGGATTCCTTAACTGGGAGATATTGCCAGCAACTAGACGTGAACATAGGTATGAGCTTTAAGGAGGAAGCATAAATACACAGTTGCTTTTTAAAGCCTGATTAAAGTAAATGTTCTCTAAAATAGAAGGTATGGAAGTTATTGCTTCAGAGATCAAGCACAATTTTGTTCTTAGAGGCTCCATAACCTCAAACCGTACATAATAATCTATGCTTCTATGCCATATCTGTTCTGTTATTATTCATGGTAACAGTAACGACTTGAAATTGGATAAGAATATATGTGGTTAGTTATCATGACTCTGTTAATTTAACTATTATGTTAAAGTGGAACATATACTTGCGGTTGAACAGTCTTGTGCTTCCACATAAATAATCCATGGTTTTCCTAAAGCACCTTTCAAACTACACAGTCTAGAAATTCTACCACACCTGAAAATGGGTGCATGTGGGGCAGGGCGCATGTCAGTTCACGTGGTCGCAGCAACCATGGAAAATTGGTGCTGGGACCTCATTTTAATCGCAGAACTGGCATGCAGCCAGCGCTACAGGCACGGCAGCGCACCTGTTTGCGGGTGCAGGAAATCGAGGATATCTGACACCACTTAAAGGCATCTCTTAAAGGGAAGGTGCACTGTGGCTGTAGACAGCAGTACTGAAAGGTGTAAATTGGCTGCAAGAGGTCCAGAGAGGGCAACTGGGTTTTCCAATGTAGCGCTGGAAGCCCTGGTTCAGGCTGTCAGCAGGAGGAGGGGGTTGCTGTTCCCCCCTCTCCCACCCTGGGGGCAGAAAAACCTCAAGGCAACACCTCAGAAGACAATGGGAATAGGTGTCCGAAGAGGTTAAGGCAACAAGTTTAGGTCCCAGGACATGGTTGCAATGCTGCACAATGTTCAATGACTTCACCAGAGTTGTCAAGGTAAGAATCCTTCCTCTAACATCAATTACTCTCTGCTCGTACCTGTACCACCTACAGCCCCACTACTCATAGCGTTCACCTCCCCCACTTCTCTGCAAACTCCTACAATCACTGCACCACGTAACTCCACCTCCTTCTCGCCTCATTAACACATACTTTGCACCTCCTACTGTCAGTTCTATTGCAATCCTCACTTCCCCACACCTCACATCTGGCACATAACAACCACACTATTCGACCATGACAGGCACATTCTCAAAAAAATTCACAAGGCTGCTACTAACACAGTCCCTTCTCTCGCAGGAGAATATCGCTGACAGATGAGGCATCAGGCAGAGACCAGAGAAGCCAGAGACCCCATGCACACCCTCCTGCCACTCGAGAAGGACATTCTGGACACTTTGGACAGGAATGGCAATGCTGGAGGAAACGTTATATGCAGGGCCTCTTCACTCCTTACCTTCTTTTTCCCCTTTTCATTTCAAGCTCACACTATACATTCGACATGACAAACTGCAGCTCCTTTCAGCAGCTCTTTCCCTTTCTGCTCTCCCTTCACCATAAAGGCTAAACATTCCCCCTCTCTTTAATTTCACATGCTGAAAATGTCGAGGCCTCTGTGCCAGTTCAGGAAGGGACAGGCAGCCTACCTGAAGATGCAGTGACACTTGATATGACCCTAGCAAGTACCAGCTCAGAGACTGGTACCATGCGTACTTTAGAGGACGGGTCTTCACATGGTGAATCACCAGGGACAAGTGTGCAGGAGCTAGGGCAGGGGGGATAGGATACCAGAGGCGCCATCTTGCTGGAGGGCAAGACCACATACTAGCTCTGCTGCAGCGGACTCAGCTGCTGACTTCGAGGGCCCAGACTACCGATAAAGGCTGATGGGCCTACACCAGGAAATGCTAAGTGCACTGGACAGTCTGCCAGTGAGCTTGCGCACCATGGCTGAGAGCATGGAGGAGTCCTGTTCCAACTTATGTTGGGGCTTCATGTAGAGCATGGAGACTACTCTGTCCAACATGGACCGAGTGGTGAGCATGAACACAACAGTGGTGCCCACCACGATGGAGCCTCTGATGACAGCTCTGACCGCTTCCATGGCAGCTCAGACAGTTGCCACAGAAGCTTAGCCAGCTCCCATTAAGCTCTGGGGTTCAATGTTAACAGGGCCTTCCAGAGTGTCACCTCACTCCTGCACTCTGTTCTTGTGCAGAGCTGTCGGAGTTCTGAGGCATAGTCCCAGGAGAGTAGCTTTGGCTCCATGGGAGAGGCATCTGCTGTCCTCTCTCAGAATGACAACATGCCTGCTCCCCGGCCAGCCACTCCAACCAGTGCCATGGTCAGTGCCTCACAGCCAACAGTGCAAGGGTGCCCAGGCCCATGCCAAGATGCTGCAGTCTGCTGCACAGAGTTGCTTGAGGTCTTACACCTTGGTAATCTGAAGTGTCCTCAATGGAAGCTCAACTGCCCTCCAACTCCCAAGCTATAGCCATTGGGTATACAATTTGTACGAGCACTAGATTATAAACAAACACACAAGACAGGCACTAAGGAGTTGCACAAGGGGGGCTTCTTAATTCAGCAATTTAACTGTTACACAAAAATTAATTGAGTTGTTGGAATAAGGACTTTTGTTCTGCAATTGAGGGCAACACCTATGAGGCAACTGCAGGGGGGCAATCAGGTGGTGGTTGTTAGGATGGTGGTTATAAGGATGGTGGAACTGTTGGTATAATGCGAAGAAGAAGCGTAGTTCAAGTGAAGCGCTATTGCTTCAGTTGCTCGCTAAGTGCTCTAGCATCTAGGCAGACTGGTGATCAATGCTACTCCTGCTGTTCCTCCTCTTCTTTTTGCTCTTCCTCCTCTTCCTCTACTTCCTCCTGCTCAGGTGATGGTAAGGCCGGCTCCTCTGTATAGCACAATTACGCATAGTGCAGCATGCAGCACCCAACCGCAAATCTGGAAACACGGGCAGCGAAATACTACAGAGCGCCTCCCGAATGGTTCAGGCAGTGGAAGCGTTGCTTGAGCATGCCAATGGTCTGCTCAATTAGACTTTTGATGGCAGAATGGCTCTCATTGTAGGCATGCTCTGCATCTGTGCCCAGGTTCCTGACAGGAGTCATGAGTCATGACTCTGGAGGGAATATCCCTTGTCACCATTTACCAGTCTCTGACCTGCTGGCCTATTTGGAATAAAGGCAGTGCAGAGAACTGGCACAAGATGAGTGACTTGTAACTGCTTCCAGGAGAACAGGCACAGACATGCATGATGCGCTGCCTGTGGTCACAAACAAGTTGCAAAATCAGGCAGTGGTATCTGTTTCTATTGAGAAAAATGCCAGACTGGTGATGGGGAGGATGTAGTATAATGTGAGTGCATTCTATGACCTCTTGCAACCTGTGGAAGCTTGGAATGCATGCAAAGCCTTTTGCTCTCTCAGGTTTCACTTGGCCCATAGGAAGATGTAGGTGTTACATAAAATTGCACAGAACGTACAGCACAGAAATAGGCCATTCGGCTCAGCTGGTCTATGCTGGTGTTTATGCTCCACACAAGGCTCCTCCCACCTGTTGAATCCGTGATTCTTAAAGTATGATGTTTTCCAATAACTAGACGGAGGCTGTAAATTAACAATCAACAGGTGTTTACTGGAGGAGGGTAGTCTAAAGACTAACAGTACAGAGGCATGCTCAAGGCTTATATACAGGTGTGGTCACCGCCGGCACTACAGTATACAGGAGCTGCAAAAGTAGTACTCACTTAAAGGTACATTCACTACAATTCCTCCCCTTTTAGATTAACAGTACCCATAACATTCAAATAACAGTTAACACTTTAACATGCACATTAAACTGAAATAGTCCATTTATAGATTCAGTCTTTGGGGCGTCTTCCTGATCCTTTCTGGATATTGCCTTTCCTGAGGTTCTTGTTCTTGGTGCGGAGGCGATTCTGGCCCCTTTTCGTCGGTTAGTTCATCAGTTTCCGCTGCTACTGATTCTGAGGTAGATGCTACCGGTATGTCGGGTTCATCCCCAGGTACGCGAGACATGGGGTTGACTCGTTCCTGTGACGCTAGGATCTGGTCGACGATGCGTCTCACAATGTTCTCCCCAACATCCACTGTGTACATTAATGGCCCCTGCAGTGTGCATATCGTTCCGGGTTGCCATTTCTCTGTTCGGTAGTCGCAGGCCAAGACTTGTTCTCCTACATTGAAGCTCCTTGTCGGCTTCTCGTTGATGTGCTGGAATTGCTTATCCTCAACATTTCTTCGCACATTTGGTCTGAGCAAATCCAGACGAGATCTCAACCTTCGGTTAAAGAACATCACGGCCGGGGTCTGGTTGGTAACTGCATGTATCGCATTTCTGTAGGCTAACAGGAAATTGTCCACCTTATGCTGTAGTGGAATTTCATCATCGCACATGGCCCTTATCACCTTTTTAAAGGTTTGTATGAACCTCTCAGCCAATCCATTTGTGGCTGGATGATACGGGGCGGATGTGTAGTGCCTTACCCCATTCCTTCTCATAAATTTCCGAAACTCTTCAGACACAAACTGTGGGCCGTTATCAGAGCAAATCTGCTCTGGCAAGCCGTTCCTGACAAATATGGTCCGTAGGACTGCAATCGTTTTCTCTGTAGTGGTTGAGGACATTTTGATCACCTCAGGCCATTTCGAGTGCGCATCCACTGCTATTAAGAACATTGAGTCCATGAATGGACCAGCAAAATCAATATGCACCCATTGCCATGGAGAGGAGGGCCACTCCCATGGGTGTAGAGGGGCATGTGGTGGTGCATTTTGGACCTTCTGGCATCCTGAGCAGCTCTTTGTTCGGTCCTCCATTTGTTGATCAATCCCCGGCCACCACACATAAGCCCTAGCAAGGCTTTTCATTTTCACCCCTCCCAGATGGCCTTCGTGAAGCTCATTGAGCACTCTCTCCCTTAACTTGGGTGGAATTACCACTCAGGATCCACACATCACTGTCCCCTGGCATACTGACAGCTGTTCTCTTCTGGATGAGAATGCTGGCAACAGTGAGTCGCCATGTGTTGGCCATCCCTTCACCGTCAAATCATATACCCGAGACAGTGTCGGATCATTGTGGGTCTCCTTCTCTATATCCGCGTTGGTTACTGGCAATCGTTCAATTATCGACGAATAAAATATTTCGATAGAGTCCACTGCTGGTGCTTCCTCCACAGTAGGCAGTGGCAGGCGTGATAGCCCATCAGCGTTTCCATGCTGTTTCGTGCCCTTATACTCTAATTCATATTGGTTCGCCCCTAGAAAAAGGGACCATCTTTGCAGCCGTTGCGCAGTCATCTCCGGAATGCCCTTTTTTGGATTAAAGATGGAGACAAGTGGTTGGTGGTCAGTCAGCAAGGTGAACTTCTGCCCATGCAGATAGTGGTTGAATTTTTTTACTCCCCATACTAGGCTGAGGGCCTCCCTGTCGATCTGGGCGTAGTTGCGCTCGGCTGAGGTTAGTGACCGAGATGCAAAGGCTACTGGCCTCTCCAACCCATCTGGGAATTTGTGCGACAGCAGCGCTCCAATACCATAGGGTGATGCATCACATGCCAACCGAATTGGTAGTACTGGGTTGAAATGGGCCAACACCTCTTTTGATGTGATCAATTCTTTGCACTTCTGGAAAGCTCGTTTACATTCGTCATTCCACTTCCATGGTACCCCCGTTTGCAGTAGGGTGTTCAGTGGGTGTAATACTGTAGACAAATTTGGTAAGAACTTATGGTAGTAGTTCACCAGCCCGAGGAACGACCTCAGTTGTGACACATTTTCCTGTGCTGGAGCCTTGACTACTGCCTCAATCTTTTATGGGGACTTATGTAACCCCTCTTCATCAATAACGTGGCCACAATACGAGATCTGCTTCTGGAAAAACTCGCACTTGTGGCGATTAGCTAGTAGCCCATATTCCTTTAATCTAGTGAGCACCTTCTCCAGGTTGGCGAGGTGATCACTGTCATTTTCGCCCATGACCAGGATGTCGTCCAAATAACACTGGGTCCCTGGAATCCCTCGCAGGACTTGATCCATTGCCCTTTGCCAAATAGCCGGAGCCGATGCTACCCGAACATCAGCCGGTTGTATTGGTAGAGACCTTTATGAGTGTTTATCGTGAGGTATTGTTTCGAGGCTTCTTCTACCTCCATTTGCAGGTACGCCTGGGCCAGATCAATTTTGGTGAAGCGTTTACCTCCAGATAGCGAGGCGAAAATATCCTCAATCCGTGGAAGTGGATATTGTACCATGTGAAGGACTGGGTTCACTGTCACCTTAAAATCCCCACAGATGCGGACCTTCTTTGGTTCCCCAGGCGTATTACTCAACGACCTCTTCATTACAGGAACGATGGGTGTAGCCCACTCGCTCCAGTCTACTTTGGACAGTACTCCTGAACGTTCCAACCCTTCCAGCTCTGCTTCGACGGCTGGTCGGATCGCATAAGGCACCGGTCTGGCCTTAAAAACTTTGGGCTTGCATTTTCCTCTATTTTAATCATCGCTGTTATGCCTTTTAGTGTTCCGAGTCCCTCCTGGAACACTTCTTGTGCGTCAGTTAGCATTTTTGACAGTCGTCCAGGTGTGACGTCGTCATCCTTTTTGACCTCAATCTTCAGTGCCTGTATGGAATGCCAATCTAATTGTATCTTCCGGATCCATTCACGTCCTAGTAGTGGTGGTCCTCCATCTGGCAATACATATAGGTCCATTTTGGGTATTTCCTGGCCTTTGTATATCACGTTCACCCTTATTTTTCCTTTGGGGTAGACTTTTTGCCCCGTGTACGTCTTCAAGACAATCTCTGTAGCTTTCAAGGGTATATGTGAAAATAGCCGCTTGTAGTCCCTTTGGTTTATGACTGTTAGGGCTGATCCTGTGTCCAATTCCATTTTCACTTGGACTCCGTCTATCTTGAGCGTGACCCAGGTAGTCTGGTGATCCTCCATTTTGATTACCTTATGTAGTTTCAGACAACCCAGCTCCTTGCTTCCGGAGTCTGTATCACTTTTCTGTTCGTCTGAACTACTGTCCATCACCTTATGTACCTTTTTGTACTTCTCCTGTGGAGATTTCTTGTTGCTGGTTTTCTTCCCTGACCTGCAGACTCTTGCTATGTGCCCTGCTTTTCCACACTGTCTGCACACTTGGTCCTTGAACCAACAATCCTTCTGGTCGTGTGTTGTTCTGCCGCAGCGATAACACTTCCCTGCTCCATATGACATTTCATTGGTGCCATATTCTTGCGGTCTCCGTTGTATCTCTGCAGCGCCCCGTGCGGCTGCTTCGTGTGATACTGCCATGCTGAAAGCCTTGTCCAGTGTAAGATCCTTTTCTGATAGAAGCCGTTTCTGGGTTCCTTCACTTTGAAGCCCACACACAAACTTGTCCCTTAACGTATCTGCTAGTCCCAATCCAAACTGGCAGTGTTTCGATAGCTTGCGCAGTTCCGTTAAGTACTCAGCATTACTTTCGTCTTTATGCTGGTTCCTTTTGTGGAACTTAAATCTTTCTGCTATCAGCAGCAGTGTGGGCTTTAAGTGGTCCTGTAGGATTTCCACTATGCTTTCAAAATTTTTATCCACTGGCTTCTCTGGGGTTATTAGGTTTCGCAGTAAGCCATAAGTTTTTGCACCCATGGAATTTAACAAAACCAGTGCTTTCCTAGCATCTGGCATTTCATTCGCCTTGCAGTACACCTCAATGCGTTCCACATATGTCGCCCAATCTTCGACTTCATTGTCGAACGCAGTGATACTGCCACTCTTCGGCATCCCTGGGTGTGATTAAACTGTATAAAATGGCGTCTCCCGCGCTCTCCCTTCTTCTCCGCTGGCACAAAATGGCATCTCCCGCGCTTTCCTTTCTTCCCGCGCTCGCCCTTCTTCTCCGCTGCGGCTTCTAAAATGGCGTCTCCCACGCTCTCCCTTCTTCTCCACGGCTGAATGGCGTCTCCCGCGCTTCCTTTCTTTCCCCCGCGGACGCTGTTCAGCCCTTGAGCCCTGGCTGTGCTCTGCGCGTTCTCCCGTGTGCCTCTCTCGTTGCCGCCGCTCGGTCCTGAACCCGGCTGCTGCTTTACCCTCTCTTTTTTGTTTTCCGTCGACACCGCTCGGTTTTCAACCCCCGGCTGCGCCCTGTGCGCTTCACCCTCTCTCTTACCCCGTCAACGCTGCCCGGTCTTTTCTGTGCCATCGGTCGGCTCCAGCCGCCGCTGTCCGGGAAGGGTCTGCGCTGTACCTGTTGCCAGTCTGTTGCTGGATCATCGTGGCTGGAGAACCAAGCCCAGCTCTCAACAGCCTCCCCTGCGATGTTCACTCTCTGCCGGATGACTGGGCGGTTGCTCGTGGTCGACGCCCATGCTTCTGGCCTCGACTTTCTTCCACCGTCCTCCCGGAGCGAATACTTGAAAGGAAATGCAGAGTTGCAGGTAGATTCGAACCGACCTCGTCGCCACTGTTGAATCTGTGATTCTTAAAGTATGATGTTTTCCAATAACTAGACGGAGGCTGTAAATTAACAATCAACAGGTGTTTACTGGAGGAGGGTAGTCTAAAGACTAACAGTACAGAGGCATGCTCAAGGCTTATATACAGGTGTGGTCACCGCCGGCACTACAGTATACAGGAGCTGTAAAAGTAGTTCTCTCTTAAAGGTACATACACTACACCACCCCTCTTCATCTAACCCTATCAGCATAACTTTCAATTATCTTCTCCCTCATGCATTTATCTAGCTTCCCCTTAAATGTATCGATGCTATTCACCTCAACTCCTCCTTCTGGTAGCGAGTTACACATTCTAACTATTCTCTGGGGAAAGAAGTTTCTCCTGAATTCCCTGTTGGATTTATTAGTGACTATCTTATAGTTATGGCCTCTAGTTTTGATTTCCCCACAAATGGAAACATCTTCTCTATGTCTACCCTATCAAATCCTTTCATAATCTTAAAGACTTCTATCAGGTTACCCTTCAATATTCTCCTTTCTAGTGAAAAGAGCCCCAGCCTGTTCAATCTTTCCTGACAGGTATAACCTCTCAGTTCTGGTATCATCCTTGTAAATCTTCTCTGCACCTTCTTCAGTGCCTCTGTATCATTTTTCTAATTTCAAGACCAGAATTGTGAACAGTCCTCTAAGTGTGGTCGAACCAAGATTCTATACAAGTTAAACATAACTTCTCTACTTTTCAATTCTATCCCTCGTGAAATGAACCCAAGTGCTTTGTTTACTTTTTTTATAGCCTTATTAACCTGTGTCGCTACTTTTAGTGATTTGTGTATCTGTACACCTATATTCCTTTGCTCCTCTGCACCATTAAGATTCATTTTCCAAGGTGTATGTGGCCTTCTATTCTTCCCACCAAAATGCACCACCTCACACTTACCTATATTGAAATTCATTTGCCAATTACATGCCCATTCTGCAAGTTTATTAATGTCTTCTTGTAATTTGTCACAGTCTTCCTCGGTATTAACTATACCGCCCAATTAGGTGTCATCTGCAAATTTTGAAATTGTGCTTCCAATTCCCAAGACCAAACGTAAATGGTGAACAAAAGTGATCCCAACACAGGTGCTTGTGGAACACCACCTTTTGCCAATCTGAGTAACTACCCTTAATCCCTACTCTCTGTTTTCCATTTTGTAGTCAATTCGCTTTCCATCTGCTACTTGTCCCCTAACTCCACGTACTTTGACTTTAGTCACGAGTCTACTATGCGGTACCTTATCGAAGGCCTTTTGAAAATCCAAATATATTGCATCTACTACATTACTATTGTCTGCTCTTTCTGTTACTTCTTCAAAGCATTCAATAAGGTTGGTCAAGCATGACCTTCTCTATTGAAATCCATGCTGTATTTGTATTTTCAGTTTCTAGATTGTTGTGTTTGTACCGCTACACACAACTACATAAAATAATAAAGCAGCAGAGACTGAGAGTAACTTCAAGTGATCTTTACTGGGTAACTAGAACTTCAGCACTGACTGTACAAATTGATAAGCGTCTGTTATATACGCTCACAACTAAGGATATACATCCGCAATACAAAGTAGTCCCTTCAATGTTGTATACATTACACTTCCTCCCCCTTTAGTTTAATAGTATATTAACGCAAAATTTCTATAATTAACATACAGAGCCTGTTGTGTATGTACCTTTAAGGGAATAACTGGTCTTAGGCTGCAGTACCGGCAGTGACCACCCCTGTATAAAAGGCCCTAGCAGGCTTCTGTAGTTTCAGTTTCAAGCTGCCTCTTGTTCAGTAAAGTACCTGTTAAACTGTTCTCCCGAAGTCCGTGTATTATTGAGGCGCGGACTTTACAGTGGCGACGAGTAAGTTCGAACTCACCTGCAGTGTGGCATCATCTCACGGGGATCTCGCCTGAAAGGAAGGTCCTGGAAGGTCGTAGTCTGAGCAACGGGCGTCGACCGAGGGCAACCGCCCAAAGAATCCATCGGTGTTTGGAGAATTGCTCTGCACTGTGGGGTTTCTGTGATTCTGTGATTCTGTGATTTCTGTGATTCTGTGACTGCGGCGGGCTCAAGCTCGATCGAGCGGCTCTACAAATCGGGCCGCGCAGCGTCACCGGGAAAAGAAAACAAGAGAGAGAGGGTGGAGCGCACAGGGCGCGGTCGGTGCTCGAGAACAGGCTTTCAGCGTGGCAGTATCTTATGAAGCAGCAGCACGGGGAGCTGCGGAAACACAACAGAAACCACAAGAATACAGCACTAACAAAATGGCGTATGGAGCCGAAAAGTGCTATCGTTGTGGCAGAACAACCCATGAGCAGAAGGACTGCTGGTTTAAATACAAAATATGCCGGCAATGCGGGAAAATGGGACATATAGCAAGAGTCTGCAGGTCGGGAAAGAAGACCAACATGACAAGAACTACTAAGGAACAGTACAGGAAAGTAAAGAAACTGACAGATAGTAGTTCAGAAGATCAGGAGAGTGATAAGGACTCCGGGAGCAGGCGACGAAGTTGTTTAAAGTTACACAACGTGATCGCAAAAGAAGATCACCGAACCATTTGGGTCACCCTCATGATAGCAGGGTCCCCAGTGAAGATGGTATTGGACACAGGATCAGCCCTAACTGTCATGAATCGACGAGACTATGAGCGGCTATTTTCACACATACCCTTAAAGGACACGTCCATTGTATTGAAGACATACACGGGGCAAAAGGTCTACCCCAGAGGAAAAATAAGGGTGCCAGTTGAATATAACGGAAAGGAAACACAGAAACTATACATGTATATACTATGAGATGGAGGACCACCATTATTGGGACGTGAATGGATCCGAAGACTACAGTTGGATTGGCATTCCATTCTGGCACTAACTGTGACTGACAAAAAAGATGATGACATCGCACCTGGACGTCTGTCACAAATTCAATCTGACGCGGAAGAGTTGTTCCAACAAGGACTTGGGACTCTAAAAGGAGTAAAGGCAACCATAAAGATTGAGGATAATGCAACCCCAAAATTTTTCAATGCCAGACCGGTGCCATACGCGATACGCCCAGCTGTGGAAGCTGAACTGGAGAGTCTGGAGCATTCGGAGGTGCTGTCTCAGTTGGACTGGAGCGAGTGGGCCACACCCATCGTTCCTGTAATGAAGAAAGCATTGAGCAGCATGCCTGGGGAGCCAAGGAAGGCTCGCATCTGTGCGGACTTCAAGGTGACTGTGAACCCAGTCCTGCACACAGTACAGTATCCGCTTCCGCGGATAGAGGATATTTTCACCTCGCTATCTGGAGGGAAACGTTTTACAAAGATTGACCTGGCTCAAGCGTATCTACAAATGGAGGTGGAAGAAGCATCTAGGAAATACCTCACGATAAACACTCACAAAGGCCTTTACCAGTACAATCGACTGGTATTTGGGGTAGCATCGGCCCCGGCTCTGTGGCAGAGGGCAATGGAACAAGTCCTGCAAGGGATCCCGGGGACCCAGTGTTATTTGGACGACATCCTGGTTACGGGCGAAAATGACAATGAACACCTTGCCAACCTGGAACAGGTGCTCACGAGATTGCAGGAATATGGGCTACGAGCCAACCGTCCCAAATGCGAGTTCTCCAGGAGACAAATCTCGTATTGTGGCCACATGATTGATGAGGAAGGGTTGCATAAGTCGCCGGACAAGATTGAGGCTGTAGTCAAGGCTCCAGCACCAGAAAATGTGTCGCAACTGAGGTCGTTCTACTACCATAAGTTCTTGCCGAATTTATCTACAATTCTGCACCCACTGAATGCCCTCCTTCAAACTGGTGTAACATGGAAATGGAGTGATGAGTGTAAGCGTGCCTTTCAGGAATGTAAATGCCAAATCACTTCAAAAGAAGTATTGGCCCACTACAACCCAACACTACCGATTCGGTTGGCATGTGATGCGTCACCTTACGGCATTGGAGCGGTGCTGTCACACAAATTCCGTGACGGTTCAGAGAGGCCAATAGCCTTTGCATCGCGCTCGCTAACCTCAGCCAAGCGTAACGATGCCCAGATTGACAGGGAGGCCCTCAGCCTGGTGTGGGGGGTGAAGAAGATCAATCACTATCTGCACGGGCAGAAATTCACCCTACTGACTGATCATCAACATCTGGTCTCAATTTTTAACCCAAAGAAGGGCGTTCCGGTGATGACGGCACAACGGCTGCAAAGATGGTCACTTTTTCTAGGGGCACATCAGTATGACATAGAGTACAAAGGTACGAAACAACATGGAAATGCTGATGGGCTGTCGCGCCTACCGTTGCCTACGGCGGAAGAAGCACCTGCAGTGGACCCTGTGGAGATATTCCATGCGACCATAGTCGAATGTTTGCCTGTTACAAACGCAAGTATTGAGAAGGAAACCCGAAATGACCCGACACTCTCTCGGGTCTATGATTTGACGGTGAAGGGATGGCCAGCATATGGCGACTCACTGTTGCCAGCATTCTCGCCAAGGAGGGAACAGCTGTCAGTGTGCCGGGGAACCTTGATGTGTGGATCCCGAGTGGTAATTCCACCCAAGTTGAGAGATAGAGTACTCAATGAGCTTCACGAGGGTCATCTGGGAGGGGTAAAAATGAAGAGCCTAGCCAGGGCGTTTGTGTGGTGGCCGGGAATCAATAAAGAAATAGAGGATATGACCAAGAGATGCACAGGATGCCAGAAGGTCCAAAACGCTCCACCACAGGCCCCACTACATCCATGGGAGTGGCCCTCATCTCCATGGCAACGGGTACACATTGATTTCGCTGGTCCATTTATGGACTCAATGTTTCTAATTGCTGTGGACGCCCATTCGCAATGGCCAGAGGTCATTAAAATGTCCTCCACCACCACGGAGAAAACTATTGCAGTCCTAAGGACCATCTTCGCCAGGAATGGGTTGCCAGAACAGATCTGTTCCGACAATGGCCCACAGTTTGTGTCTGAGGATTTCCGGAGGTTCCTGAAGAATAATGGGGTGAAACATTACACATCTGCCCCATATCATCCAGCCACAAATGGATTGGCTGAGAGGTTTGTTCAGACCTTTAAAAAGGCCATAAAGGCAATGTATAATGACGACATACCACTGCAACACAAGGTGGATAAATTCCTGTTTGCTTACCGGAATGCAACACATGCAGTAACCAACCAAACTCCAGCCGTACTGTTTTTCAACCGGAGACTAAGATGTCGCTTGGATTTGCTCAAACCAAACATAAGACGAGATGTTGAGGATAAGCAGTTCCAGCACATAAATGAGAAGCCAACCAGGAGCTTCAAGATAGGGCAACCAGTCTTGGCCCGCGACTACCGAACAGAAAAATGGCAGCCAGGCACGATATGCACACAGCAGGGACCACTAACGTACACAGTGGACGTTGGAGAGAGCATCGTGAGGCGCCATGCTGACCAGATTCTAGAATCACAGGAACAAGCCAAACCTGTACCACAAGCATGTGCACCTGGTAATGAGCCCGAAGTACAGATTGCGTCTACCTCAGAAGCAGGGGTATTGGAAGCTGACGAACCAACCAATGACAATGAGCCAGAATTGACTCCACCGCCAGAACAGGATACTCGAGAAAGGCGCTATCCAATCCGGATCAGGAAGCCTCCTCAAAGACTGAACTTATAAATGGCTATTTCAGTTGATGTATATATTACTGAGAAAATTGTAATTGTAATGAGTTATTATTTAGTTGTTAAATGAATGTTATGTACTGTTTATCTAAAAGGGGAGGAATTGTTGTGTATGTACCTTTAAGGGAATAACTGGTCTTAGACTGCAGTACCGGCAGTGACCACCCCTGTATAAAAGGCCCTAGCAGGCTTCTGTAGTTTCAGTTTCAAGCTGCCTCTTGTTCAGTAAAGTACCTGTTAAACTGTTCTCCCGAAGTCCGTGTATTATTGAGGCGCGGACTTTACAGAGCCTGCCTTTACAGTAACAAAATTCAAATTCCAACATAACATTTTATTTTGTCAACAGCCCTTTTACAAGCCAAGTCTCTGGGGAGGTCTCCTCTGCCTCTCTGGGTAACGTCTCTCCAGACTCTTTTCTCTCCACCTTCAATGTTCTGTTGGTAATTACGTGGTGGCCCTCGGCGGCAAGGGTTGTAGCGGCGGCAACGATTTCGGTCCGCGGCATATCGGCTTCCTTGAACTGGAACTCCACCTGAACCAGTGATGTTTGCCGCCTCTGCACCCTTTTCACCTTCCACTACGTCAAACTCCACAGTTTCACCGTCTCCAACACTGCGTAGATATTTCCGTGGGTTATTCTTCTTTATGGCAGTCTGATGTACAAATACATCTTCCTTTGTATCATTCCTGTTGATGAATCCATAGCCATTTCATACGTTGAACCAATTTACTATTCCAAGAACCTTTGTTGTGATGACTTTCTTCTCCCCGGGGGATTTGGGCTTGTCGGGCTGTGGCTGCTGCTGCTGTTCGGGTTGCTGCTCAACTATTGTTGTGTGAAATACCTCGGCTGAGTCAACTGTTGTAGTTCTCTCTGAGGTCGGCAGAAGTAAACGTGACAAACCATCGGCGTTGCCATGTTGCTTGGTCCCCTTGTATTCAATATCATACAGGTGAGCCCTTAGGAAGAGTGACCATCGCTGCAACTGTTGTGCCGTCATCACTGGAACGCCCTTCCTTGGGTTGAAGATTGAAACGAGAGGCTGGTGGTCAGTTAACAGTGTAAACTGTTGACCAAACAAGTAGTGGTTGAATTTCTTGACTCCCCACACAGGGCTGAGGGCCTCTCGGTCAATCTGTGCATAATTGCGTTCAGCTGTAGTCAATGACCTTGACGTAAAGGCTATTGGTCTCTCTGAGCCGTCTGGGAATTTATGTGACAACACGGCACCAATGCCATGGGGTGAAGCATCACATGCCAGTCGAATAGGTAAGGATGGGTCAAAGTGAGCTGGCACCTTTTCTGAAGTAATGAGTCTTTTACTCTCTTGAAAAGCTTGTTCACAGCTATCACTCCACTTCCATTGTGACCCTGTCTGTAGCAGTGCATTTAGTGGATGTAACACTGTGGATAGGTTGGGCAAGAACTTGTGATGGTAGTTCACCAGTCCAAGATATGATCTCAACTGAGACACATTTTCAGGTGTTGGTGCATTAATCACAGCCTCAATCTTGTCTGGAGACTTGTGTAAACCGTCCTTGTCAATCACATGTCCACAGTATGAGATTTCCTTTTAGAAAAACTCACACTTGTCTCGGTTCGCTCGAAGCCCATACTCCCATAACCTGATGAGCACCTGTTCAAGGTTGGAAAGGTGGTCGTTGTCATTCTTGCCAGTAATGATGATGTCATCAAGATAACACTGAGGCCGAGAAATTCACTATGGCCCCACCAGCTGGCTAGCGCCCAAAAGTTAGCGCTGGGCGCGGAGCCAGTTGCGACCGTCAGATATTCAGTTTTTGCGCCCCAAGTCGGAACCGGGCGCTATTCCAGGGTGTGCCCGCCCCCACTTGGGGCGCTGAAACTGAATATCAGCGCTCTAGGTGCCGCTGCGCCACCCGATGCGGTGCGGCAGGCTGCGGTACTGCAGGCCTCCTCCTTCTCTTAAGGTGGAGGTGCCTGCAGCGGGGATATCGCCGCTGGATTGTGCCGGCAAATGAGCCCGGCACCACGGAGAAGTGCCGGGCTCGCGGAAAGCAGCCGGCAATGCCGCGGGGGGGGTGGTGGAGGAGGCCGGGGAAGGAGGTGCGGGCAGGCGGCCGCCGAAAAAGCGGCCGGCCGCACCTCCACCTTTATGCGCCCCACTAAGGCTGCAGTAAGGCCCTGGTCTCCGGATGTTAGTAGCGGCCGCCACAGAGGAGGCGGCGGCAACTGAATATGGGCGTCGGGCCGGCATCGGGGTGGAAACGGGGCACTGCGCACACCGATGACGTCATCGGTGCCGGCGCAGCGCTACCGGCTACCGCCGCCATTACCGCCGAGCTCAATATCAGCGCAACCTCCTCTACTGGCGCAGAAGCCCTCTTTAGGCGGTAACTGGGCGCAAAGCTTGCAGCGCCTTACTGAATTTCTAGGCCTGAGTACCTGGGATCCCCTGCAGGACTTGGTCCATTGCCCTTTGCCAGATTGCAGGAGCTGATGCTATTCCGAATACCAGCCAATTGTACTGGTAAAGGCCTTTGTGCGTATTTATTGTCAGGTACTTCTTTGATACATCATCAATTTCCATTTGGAGATAGGCCTGGGCCAAGTCAATCTTTGTGAAGCGTTCCCCTCTTGACAGGGAAGCAAAGATGTCCTCAATGCGAGGCAATGGGTACTGTACTGTGTGGAGGACTGGGTTAACAGTCACCTTAAAGTCTCCACAGATGCGCACTTTTCTTGGCTTTCCTGGTTTTGTGCTGGAGGTTTTCTTCATCACTGGAACTATAGGTGTGGCCCATTCACTCCAATCCACCTTGGACAGGACCCCTAACTGCTCCAAGTTCTCCAGCTCTGCTTCTACTGATGGGCGAATTGCATAAGGCACTGGTCTGGCCTTATGGAACTTTGGATTTGCGTTCTCCTCAATCTTAATTTTTGCTTTCATGCCCTTAAGTGTTCCTATTCCCTTCTTGAACACTTCCTGAGAGTCAGAGAGTATTTGTGACAGTCTCTCAGGAGTGGCGTTGCTGTCCTCCTTTGCTGACACAAACAGTGCTTGGATGGTGTGCCAATCCAACTGTATTTTCCTGAGCCATTCGCGTCCCAGCAATGGAGGTCCACCATTTTCCACTACATAGAGGTTCAATTGCAGTATTTATTTTTCTTTGTATGTCACTGTCACTTTTATTTTACCTTTGGGGCACACTCTTTGTCCTGTGTATGTCTTTAACAGTACTTTAGTTGGCCTTAGCGGTATGTGTGAAAACAGTCGTTTGTAGTCATGTACAGAGATCACTGTTAAAGCTGAGCCTGTGTCCAACTCCATTTTCAGCCTAACTCCTGCCACTTCTGGAGTAACCCATATTATTCTGTGATCCTCTGTTTCTTTCGCACTGTGTAGTTTTAGACAAGCCAGATCCTTTTCCTCTGAGTCTGTGTCACTTTTTCCTTTATCTGAACTGTCTCCAGTCACGTAGTGTACCTTCTTGTATCTATCTTTGAAAGGTTTCTTGTTTTCAGTCACTTGGTGTGCCTTTGTATCAGTTTTCTGCTTCTTTGCTTTGCAGACCCTTTCAATGTGCCCTCGTTTGCCACATTGTCTGCAATCTTTGTCTTTAAACCAACAGTCATTGTGGTCATGTGACATTTTCCCACAGCGATAGCACTTCTTTTCTTGTTTCAGTGACATTTTGTTAGTGGAATATTCCAGGGATTTTTGTTGAATTTCTAAAGCGCCACGTGCTGCTGCTTCCATTGAAATTGCAATAGTTAGAGCCTTCTCCAAGGTGAGATCTTTTTCAAACAGGAGCTTCTTTTGTCTGCTTTCACTTTGCATACCACACACAAATCTGTCTCTCAATGCGTCTGATAAGCCCACTCCAAATTGGCAATGTTCTGATAATTTGCGCAACTTTGCCAAATATTCAGAAATGCTTTCATTTTTGCTCTGGTTCCGTTTATGGAATTTAAATCTTTCGGCTATGAGCAGTGGTCTGGGGCTTAAATGGTCTTGGAGTGTGTCCACTATTTGTTTGAATGTTTTGTTTGCTGGCTTTTCAGGGGTTAATAAACTACGTAGTAGCCCGTATGTCTTTGTGCCCATAACACTCAGCAAAACAGTGGCTTTCTTTTCTACCTCCACTCCGTTAGCCTCACAGTACAACTCCACTCTTTCAATGTAAGTTGCCCAGTCTTCAATGCTGCTATCAAATGCTGCAATCGTGCCAATCGTCGCCATTTTTTTTTTCCAAACCCGTTTTTCTTTCTTTACTAGTTAGCTAGCGTCATGCAAGTCCTGTGCACTTTTCACTTGACTTACGTATACCCTGCCTAGCTTAGCAAACGTACTCCGTTTTATCTCCCCTCTCGCTCCTTTCTTCCAAGTTTCGGTGTCCTCTGGATGCGATGCCAGAATAGGAAGACGTAGGTTCATAATTCTCATCGCCAATTTGTTGTGTTTGTACCGCTACACACAACTACATAAAATAATAAAGCAGCAGAGACTGAGAGTAACTTCAAGTGATCTTTACTGGGTAACTGGAACTTCGGCACTGGCTGTACAAATCGATACGCGTCTATTATATACGCTCGCAACTAAGGATATACATCCGCAATACAAAGTAGTCCCTTCAATGTTGTATACGTTACATAGATGTTTTTTTATTACATCTTTTGAGTAAAGATTCCATTGTGGCGGAGCCACCAAAGGACTCAGAGCGGTTGTACATAATTCCTTTAACAGCGATGTAGTTACTGTCTGTACCTGTACCTTTAATTACACTGTTTGACTGTACAATGCCAGTTACCTTTACAGCTCATGATGACGTCATGCCGTTAGTCACGTGATGCCCCAACGGCGGGAAGAATGTGATGACGTCATGACGTCACTCTCCTGATCAGGGGGATCAGTCCTTGTGGAGTCCTCAGAGAGAATAGACCTGTTATTGATGTGTCCTAGCAGTTTCCAGTTTAAGCTTGTTTGTTTTCATTAAAGTTCATTAATTTAATTATCTGAGTCGAACTCAGTCTTTTGATAGGAACCTCCGTTCCTACATTGGTGACCCCGACTTCTACGAATGGGTGCTGAACCGGAATGTTTCATCTTCCGGAAGCTTTTCCTCTACCAACTGCTTGAACAGGTTCAGGCTGCCCTGGCCAGCTCCGACATTACTGACTGCGCCAAGCATGCGGCCGAAGCCGATAAGATTTTCACGGTTACCCAGCAGTGTTGTGCGGCCACGAGGCGCCCACCCCCCATAGATGCGGTCCCGGTTTCTCCTACAGCGGGCTGGTGCTCCTACCACACCCGTTTTGGCGCAAAAGGACGATGCTGCCGTTCCCCCTGCAGTTTTTCACCAAAAAAATAAACAAGGCGCAGGCGGCGTCCCTGGCGACGGATGACCAAATCTAACGGGCGTTCCACGGTGGCGATGGCCATCGGTTCTACGGGGAAACTCCTCTATATCACCGATTCCCTCTCGGGCCGGCATTTCCTTTGCGACACCGGGGCGCAGTGTAGCATTCTACCTGCGTCAAAGCTCGACACGCAGACTGGGAACCTCGGTTTTTCCTTCGTAGCGGCTAATGGCGCAGCTATTCGAACGTTCCGAAAGCGGCGGATCGAAGTCTGTTTCGGCGGTCAGCGCTTCTTTTGGGATTTCGTCACAGCTACAGTCGCACAGCCTATCCTAGGGGCAGATTTTCTGTGTGCCAACAGCCTGCTAGTCGATGTCCGACACCGCCGGCTGATCAACGCAGCCACCTTCCACTCGATCCCGTGCTTCCACGGTACCTCCGTGGCCCATTCCATTGCCTGTGCTTTTCCTTCTCCAGATGATTTCACGCGGCTCCTCGGGGAGTTTCCAGAGCTGACAAGGCCCACCTTCTCCTCTTCAACGATGAGACATGGTGTTGAACATCACATCACCACTACTGGCTCCCCAGTTTATGCACGGGCTAGAAGGCTCGAACCCGGCAAGCTTGCAGCTGCGAAGGCGGAGTTTGCCACAATGGAGCAGCTCGGCATCATTAGGCGACCAAACAGTCCCTGGTCTTCGCCTCTCCACATCGTGCCGAAACCAGGCGGTGGCTGGCGGCCATGCGGTGACTACCGACGCCTCAACGACGCCACCACTCCGGATCGGTACCCGATCCCGCATATCCAGGACTTCTCGGCCCACTTGGCAGGAAATACTATCTTCTCTAAAGTCGACCTCGTCTGTGGATATCACCAGGTCCCAGTGCACCCACAAGACGTTCTGAAAACCATGGTCATCACCCCTTTTGGCCTCTTTGAGTTCCTGCGGATGCCATTTGGCTTAAAGAACGCAGCAGAGGCGTTCCAGCGTTTAATGGACTCCGTTCTACGGGACTTGCATTTCCTTTTCGTCTACCTGGACGACATACTCATCGCCAGTGCCAGCAAGGAGGAGCACATCTCCCATTTGCGTTCCCTCTTTACGCGCCTCAGCCAGCACGGGCTAATCATCAACCCGGCCAAGTGCCAGTTCGGCCTACAACAAATCGACTTCCTGGGACACCGCATAACATCAGACAGCGCCGTCCCTTTGGCGACGAAGGTTGAGGCGGTTACTTCTTTCCCGCAGCCGTCGACAGTCAAGGCCTTGCAGGAGTTCCTGGGGATGGTTAACTTCTACCACCGTTTCGTCCCCAAGGCGGCTCAACTCATGCAACCCTTGTTCGGGGCCCTCAAGGGCAAGTCCGGTAAAGACCCAATCAGCTGGACAGCTGAAATGATCCAGGCATTCGGTGACACCAAGAATGCTTTGGCCAACGCAACCATGCTGGCACACCCACTTCCAGGTGCTACCATCGCCCTTACCACCGACGCGTCAGACTACACCATTGGTGCGGTGCAAGAGCAATGTGTCAACGGCACGTGGCAACCGCTGGCGTTTTTCAGCCATCAATTGCGAACAAATTAGAAAAAGTACAGCACCTTTGATAGGGAACTACTGGCCCTTTTCCTCGCCATTCGCCATTTCCGGTTTTTATTGGAGGGGCGACCCTTCACGGCTTTTGTCGACCACAAACCCCTCACGTTCGCCATGGCCAAGACCACCGAACCGTGGTCCGCTTGTCAACAATGTCACTTGACGTTCATTTCCGAATTTACGGACATTCAACATGTGTCTGGTAAGGACAACCTGGTGGCAGATTGCCTCTCCCGTGCGACGGTCCATGCGGTGCACCTGGGGATTGACTACGCCCTCATGGCGAAAGATCAGGTTTCGGATTCGGAGGTCCAATCATATCAAACCGTTCCCTCCAGCTTCCAAGCGACCGACGTCGTCTTCCAGGACGCAGGTGCCACGCTCCTTTGCGACGTTTCCATGGGAGTCCCTCGTCCCATAGTGCCAGTCGAATGGCGCCGGAAGGTTTTTGATGCCATTCACGGGTTGTCACACCCAGGGATGAAGGCTTCGCAATGGCTTATGTCAGCCAAGTTCGTCTGGAAGGGGATGCACATCGATGTCCGTGACTGGGCTAATACCTGCGTCGTATGCCAGAAGGCCAAAGTCCAGTGTCATGTCAAGGCTCCAGTAGCTGTGTTCACTGTTCTGGAGCGTCGTTTCGACCACGTGCATGTGGACCTCGTGGGGCCGCTTCCGCCTTCTCAGGGTTTTACTCATCTCCTTACCATAGTGGGCCACACCACTCGGTGGCCAGAGGCAATTCCTTTGGTTTCCACCACGTCGGCAGACGTCGCTAGAGCTTTCATCTCCTGTTGGGTCGCCCGTTTCGGAGTACCGGCGGACATTTCCTCTGACCGCGGGCCACAGTTTTCCTCGGATCTTTGGAATGCTGTGGCTCAGGGGCTCGGTACCAAGCTTCATCGCACCACCGCCTACCATCCTCAGGCAAACGGCCTTTGCGAGCGATTCCACAGGTCACTTAAAGCCTCTCTGCGGGCCAGTCTTCAAGGCGCAAGATGGGTGGACAGACTCCCATGGGTCCTGTTGGGTCTCCGTATGGCGCCCAAAGATGATCTGCAATCGTCTTCAGCTGAACTCATCTATGGCCAGCTGCTCCGGGTACCAGGAGATTTCCTCCCTTCGCCCACAGAGCCATGGTCCGCCTCCCGGCAACTCGTTCGCCACCAAGAAGCGGCCAGATGCTTTGCCCCGATCCTTACATCCAATCACGGTTTGCAGACCTCTTACGTGCCACCGGGACTGAAGACTGCGGAGTATGTATTCATCCAACGCGACGCTCACCGGGATCCGCTCAAGCCTCCTTATACTGGTCCTTTCCGCGTCATCGAACCAGGTGACAAATCCTTTTTGGTTGACGTCGGAGGGAAACCGGATCACATCTCAGTGGACCGCTTGAAGCCGGCTCACCTGGACCTGGATCACCCTGTCGTAGTCGCTCAACCAAAGCCACCTGACATCCCGCCTGCGCTTGCCGCGCCTGCTCAGCCGCCACCGTCTGCCAACACGTCCACCGGTCGTCAGCTTCCTCTACCAGGGTATCGAAGTCGATCGGACAGGCTCATCGGGCCTCCTCCTCACCTCACCTTTTCTGTTAAAGACAATTCTGGGGGGGTGCATGTGGCGGAGCCACCAAAGGACTCAGAGCGGTTGTACATAATTCCTTTAACAGCGATGTAGTTACTGTCTGTACCTGTACCTTTAATTACACTGTTTGACTGTACAATGCCAGTTACCTTTACAGCACATGATGACGTCATGCCGTTAGTCATGTGATGCCCCAACGGCGGGAAGAACGTGATGACGTCACTCTCCTGATCAGGGGATCAATCCTTGTGGAGTCCTCAGAGAGAATAGACCTGTTATTGATGTGTCCTAGCAGTTTCCAGTTTAAACTTGTTTGTTTTCATTAAAGTTCATTAATTTAATTATCTGAGTCGAACTCAGTCTTTTGATAGGAACCTCCGTTCCTACACCATTATCTTTCCTACCACTGCATTAAACTAACTGGCCTATAATTCGCTGGACTTGTTCTACCTCCTTTGCAAATATAGGAATCACATTATCTGTCCACCAGTCCTCTTTTCTAATGAATTTTTATCTATATATATAAAAGGATATGTCTATCTGTCTGTCTCTCTGTCTGTCTCTCTGTCTGTCTCTCTGTCTGTCTCTCTGTCTGTCTCTCTGGCCGGCTATACAATCAAAAGTTATAGAGCGTACCTACGCATATGTTATATCAAAAGAAAGCACATCATTAGGGGACTCTTGTAGGCATATTTACTTTTTGCTCCAACAAAAATTGTGCCGACGGTCGGACAAAAATTGTGCCGACGGTATCCAAAAAATGTTCAAAATTCCTCTCATTATCCGCTCATTTGCATCGAGTGGGGGCGGGTTCATTGTGTGTGCGGGCGGGCCATCCTACAGTTGAATGACGTGATGATTGACCAATCGTACAGTTCAGTAACCTGACGGTTGACCAATCGGTGCGTGTGTGGGCGGGCCTTATCATTCTGAACCGAGGTGAGTCGCCGCCATCTTGATTCCAAACTTTTCATTTCTTTTTCCCACTTTCTGCGTGTTTCTTTTCAAATCTACATTTCCAGCAAAAAAAAAGTTGCTTTTAAAACACAAATTGTTTTTAAAAAAAGTTAATTAATTTGTAAATCTTTTCTCTAACCTCTATAATTCTCCTACCTTTCACCGTTTTTCCAGGCCCAGGGCCTAGGCTTCTCCAACTGCCAGCAGCGCAACTCTAGTCCCAGGCTCCCGGCCTAGACAGAGACAAACACTGGCAGAGGGGAGAGGGTGTGCTGCCTCAGCTCCATTCCCGGGGTCAGTAGGTGGGGAGGCTTCATAAGCAACTGGGGTAGGTCGCAAGCCCCGAATAATAATCTGAAGATCCTGTGTTTGCAGCTGAGGAAATTTCTTCTGCTGACAGCCCCAGGTTAACGGCAGCCATCTTTGTCAAGGAGGGCAAAAAGTTTCAGTGCGACGCCATTTTGATTCAGTGTGTAACAGAGTGCATGCGTGGCCATCTTAGTATAGGAACATAGAGTGGGTGGGGCTTCTGTGCTCCAAATCGGGTCCTGGTGACCAAGACAGACAATCGACTGTGTGGGTGGGGCCTAATCTTTCCAACTGAAAAGCAAGCGGCAGCCATTGTTTGTGATACAACACACTGTAGGTGAGGACCTCTTTTTTAATAAAAAGATTGGTGAGGTTGTAAAGTGTATGTTATAGAAAAATTTACCAAAAATGTTTTATAAGTACTTTAAGTTTCATGTTTCCCCACCCCTTGCTCCCCCCGCTCCCTTTACCCCCCCTTCCTTCCCCCCTCCCTTCCCCCCTCCCTTCCCACCTCCTTCCCCCACACCCCCTTCCCCCCAACCCCCCCTTCCCCCCTCCCTTTCCACCCTTCCCCCCCACACCCCCACACCCCCTCCCTTTCCACCCTTCCCCCCCACACCCCCACCCCCCCTTCCCCCCCACCCCCCCCACTTCCCCCCCCACACCCGCACCCCCACTTCCCCCCACCCCCACTTCCCCCCACCCCCACTTCCCCCCACCCCCACCCCCCCTTCCCCCACCACCCTTCCCCCCCTTCCCCCACTTCACCCCACCCCCCCAGCCCCCTTCCCCCCACCACCCTTCCCCCCTTCCCCCCCACTTCACCCCCACACCCCCCCACTTCACCCCCACACCCCCCCACTTCACCCCCACACCCCCCACACCCCCTTCCCACCGCCCCTTCACCTCCCCACACCCCCCCACACCCCCTTCCCCCCCACACCCCCCTCCCACCTCCCACTTCCCTCCCCCACCCCCTTCCCCCACCCACCCCTTTCTCCCCCACCCACCGCTTTCTCCCACCCCACACACCCACCCACCCCTCCCATCCCACCCCACCCCACCCACCCCTTCTCCCCCCCACCCCACCCTTCTCCCCCCCACCCACCCCACCCTTCTCCCCCCCACCCACCCCACCCTTCTACCCCCCACCCACCCCACCCTTCTACCCCCCACCCACCCCACCCTTCTACGCCCCCACCCACCCCACCCTTCTCCCCCCACCCACCCCAACCTTCTCCCCCCCCACCCACCCCACCCTTCTCCCCCACACCCACCCTTCTCCCCTCCCACCCACACCACCCTTCTCCCCCCCACCCTTCTCCCCCCCCACCCACACCACCCTTCTCCCCCCCCACCCACACCACCCTTCTCCCCCCCCACCCACACCACCTTTCTCCCCCCCACCCACCCCACCCTTCTCCCCCCCACCCACCCCACCCTTCTCCCCCCCCACCCACCCCATCCTTCTCCCCTCCACCCACCCCACTCTTCTCCCCCCCACCCACCCCAATCTTCTCCCCCCCCACCCACCCCAATCTTCTCCCCCCCACCCACCCCACCCTTCTCCCCCACCCACCCATTTCTCCCCCACCCCTTGCTCCCCCACCCCTTGCTCCCCACCCCTTGATCCCCCACCCCTTGCTCCCCCACCTCTTTCCCCTTTCTCTCCTCCCCTCTGTCTCTCTCTCTCCCTCCCTCTGTCTCTGTCTCCCTCTCTCTCACTCTCATTCCCTGTCCCTCCTTTGCTTTCCCTCTCTCTCTCCTTCCCTCTGTAGGGGGTTTTTCCTGCTCTCTTGCCCGTTCTGGCCCCCTGCCAGGCTTCGTGCAAGAATTACCCTTGAGTGGTTCGACCCACCCCCCCCTACGGTTCTAGACCTTGGACTTAGATGCAGAGAACAGTAGTGCAGAGAAGAGGACTCAATAGACCAGGCTGAATAGCACGAAATGGATGCTTTTATTTTTGAACAGTTTGAAGCATTACAAAATACATGTCATAGGCACAGATTAAAGTAACTACAATCATGCACAAATTTATGAACTTGACTCTATGGAAATGGGGAACACACGGCACATCGTAAAAGGGGAAACACATTACGATTTCCCTTAACTCCCTCCCCTATACCTAAACTAAGTTTCGACCTGGGGAACCTGGGATCATGCTCACCACTCTCGAAATCGCGAGAAAGGGGGTTCGCAGCCTTTTTGGCACCGCTTTCCGTCGTCACGTGGATTTGGAAACTTCTGGCGCAGTCGATATTCTCTCTCTCGAAGCGGTGGGGTAGACACAGCCTCGATGAGCGCTCGTCAAGGTTGAGATCCACAATCGTGGATTTTTGTTCATGGAGTAGACCTAGATGCAGGTTATGCACATGGGAGAATCTTGTGGCATCGATCGCCGGTTCTCCAGAGGGTTTCTTCTCCGTCGGCCTGGGTCGTCGATGATCTCCCGACCCCAGTACCCGGGCCACCCTTGTCGTCTTCTCGTCGTGGCCGAGCCTTGTTTGGCTGAACACCGGCCACGTTGTCCTTTTTCCGAAACCGTCCGTCTTTAAAAAGACGAAAACGTTTTCATCGATCTGCCGAAGTGGAAGAGGCGCCGATCCGGGCACCGTCCGCCCTTCGTTCGTTCCTCGTAGAAGAAAGTTCTTGAAGAAATGGAAGCCTGAAGTCGCCCAACAAGAAGCCGTGGCAGTGAAGAAGAAGTAACTTAGATGGACTTTCAATCCATAGTTATACTCTTTTGGGACAGTCTTATCTCCCGCCAAATCATAGTCCTGTCTTTGTATTAATTTTGGCGGGCAGAAATCTCTGCAGGGGCGCTTTGTCTTGTAACGGAGCCGGTGATAACTTGAACTGGCCTTCCTGGCCGATAATGTCTGTTAATGTCTTTTGCATTGTCACCGTGGCTCGGTTCGCATATTGATCGGTCCGGACATTTTCCTTGATGGCTGCTAAACGGTTTTTCCTTTGTACGATAAATGGGTATAAGTGTTTTTACATTGTCCGCCCATATCTTGATGGGCCCCATCCTGTACTTATAATCCGTTGAATATGTATGCTGTTGCTCTGAGTTTCGGTTCCCAGATACTGGCTTTCGTGGGCTCACTGTCTTCAATCCACAAGCCTGTCTGGCTTGCAGTAACAGAAATAAAATGGTTCATAAACTGATCACGGGGCCTGGCGGCCATTTTGTATGCCCTTTTATCAAAGGTTTTTCTGTGCAAGCTTACTTTGGTCAATAAACAGTCTTATTTTATCCAGTTTTCTTGCGTGATTTTTGCTGAAAATTGCGAATCTTACAGGCCCCCCTGTGATACTGATAGCTTGCTTAAAGTATCAATAATCCTTGATGAGCAAATTTTCCCTGATTCCCCACATCCAAACATTCCTGGCACTTAACTATCTATGCCCCTCACGACACATGCAGTTCCCATTTCCGGAGAAAATGAAAATTACCTCATGCACATTTGGAATCATAGACAGCAAATCTTAAACTATAACACCTTCACCTGTCAGATGGGCAGGGGTTGATACCCTTTTGCGCCATCTGCATGCATCTTTTATTAATCCAAAAAAACTTAAGAACAACTAATAACATAACAATACTTATTTCCTTATAACCCAAAACCATCACAAAAAAATTTTAAATGGAGGGACGCTTAATCTTATACTAGCAGCTTAGAGTGGGGTATCTGCTTCCCCCATTCGCACATAGCGTTCTCTCCATTCTCCTGTGTTCTCGTGCCTCTGGAGGCGTTTGCCTCTTTTGCAATGCACGAAGAGCAAAAATATCACAATCAAAACCTGACATACTACTAGGATATGGGATGCTATTCTAATCCAGGCGGGGACCTCTATGTTGGTGAACAAGTCCCACCATGGTGGGATGGTTATGTCCAATATGTCTTTTCCTATCTCTAAAGTCTTCTGCTCCAGTGTGTAGAAATGTTTCTGCGAAATTATAACGGCTTTTAAAATCTTGGTGAGGTGTTCGGGAAGAGGGGGAATGACATAACCAAAATGCGCGACAAATCGTTGTAAGTCTGTGAAATTCTCTTTGATAGTTATGTGTACGGTGGAGGGCGCAGGAATGGGAACAATTCGTTGTTGTGCCACTTGAACCTCGGCCCTGGGTTTGAAACAGAAACTGCTATCACCGACCGAACACCACTCGTGTTGTCCATATCGGTACTGAGGCGCTGCAGTGGTGACGCAGTATGTCCCACCCCCGATATATGCTACCTGTGGGGGCACATGGTCCTCTGCCATTGCCTCCATGGTGCAATTCACCGGCTTCGCGCTAGCGGTTCTGAACCCGCACTGTGGTTTCAAAAAGGCATTCAAGTGCTGGGGACACAGGCTGATGTGTGCTCCCCGGCTCCGACATCCCGAAAGGTCGGTGCCTGTCATCGTACGCTCCCATCTGATGACGTAAGGCGGGACCACTGCGTAACGAATGTGTGCGCCCCCCTGAATGACTCCAATGTTCTCTACTCTGTATACCGGGGCGGGCTTTGCTGCGGGACCCAACACCGGCATTCTTACTACTATTCCCATAATAGTGTGATTCGAATGTCCGCAGTCCACTGGAACTGGGTATGCTTCTGCGGCTAGTCTGAGCTGGCACGGGCTTAATGCATTCTCAAAAGGGTGGAGCGCTTGCAAGTGCTTGTTGCTGATCCAGGACGGGACCAAACCCTGTTTTAAATCCTCAAGATTACTGCGGCCCTCGCCCAGTAACCACGCCCCGTACAGCACACAGGCCTCGTTTTGCGCAGCTTGATCGGACGCATTCCGATCCTCCTTAATGACTGCATTTACCGTTCTCGCGTGTTTCTCCAGCTCAGCAATTATGTCCTTAAAGTGTAGTGTCATGGCCTGGTCCTCATGCAACTCAGAACCCACGACCTTGTTTTCGTCTGTCAATATGTTCCTTAACTGGGCTTTTAAACCGTTGATCTGTGTCTGCAGCTCCACGTTATCTAGAGCGTTGACAACAGATGTCCCGGTATTAAAAGCAGTGAATATGTCATTTACAGTACCCCTTCTTTGCCTCCCGACTCGATCCAAAACTTCTGGCGGTGTGGTGTATAATTTGTCTCTGTCGATGTCGGCAAAGTCAAATTCGTAAAATTGTCTAAACATACGGGTTAACAGGACCTGGTATAATTGTTCCGTTTCTTTGGGACACCACTCCGGCAATCTTACCTCAGTGAGATTTAAAATCACTGAGGCCACCGCGTAGTGTACCCCTTGGTACAGCACCTGACCGGTGGGTACCAATACTAAACCGTTCCCGGGTCCCTTGGTGGTGGTTGGGCACCCTCCTTTCTGGGCTAGTGCTACCGGAAGCGTGGGCAGGGGCTTGCGTGGGCGGGTGATGAGTTCAGTGGCGTTCACCGGAATAGGGGAGTATGGGGCTCCGCACGCTTGAGTGCTAACATCCCATCTCATCCCCTTCCCTTCATCCTGCCACTGCCTCTGGAAGAAGATGGACACGCCCTTGGGGCAGACGTGTCTCGAACCCCACATACAGACATATATTCCCTCATCCGGTTCCCACCATTTGTCCCAACACACACGTAATTGTCCGTGAGTTCCCGTAATAGTCTGATGGGTATTATTACCCAGTCGCTCCCACTCGACCGTAGAGTTTCTCATGTCCTTTCCCAGCTTTCGTAGCCACCACCATCGCCTTGGTGGTACGTTCCCATTGCACACCAGACAAATCCTCTTTCCCACGGTGACGCTGACTCTGGGCGCTAGGATCCTCACTCGAGGGCACGTTAATGAAGTCTCTTGGTAGGCAAAACCGAAATTGCTGGAATATTCCGTAGAATTCGTTCCCAGCCAACCTGGCCATCTCCCTTGGTGGAAGTAGGTGGCGGTTTCCTCTACCTCTCGCTCCCCCGTCCCATCCGTTGCGATGGGGGCCGTGTCCCCGGAGCACCCGAAAATGATGACGTCCTTGGTGCGGCCTCGGTAGGCCCACCCGCACCCAATCGCCATGAACGCGACGACAATCCTTTCCATCGTATCCCAGGTTTCTGTAACCAACAAAATGATGTAGCCGGGCTCCCGATAGGTGCTGGCCTAAATTAATTGGACGCGCGGGTTCCTGGACCCCGCTCCCTAACAAACACACATACCGGGCAGACCTCAAAATTGTACTTTTAACACCATATACTTACATTCCTTAAACTATGACCATAATTACCTATCTTAACTTATGTACAGCGCCGCCCTCCGTGGGGCGGCTTTCCGAATCCCTGTGAGGTCTGTCGTGTGCCACACCCTGCGGTGGGGCTGCATTGATCTTTGGCTTTGATCCCCCGCAGCCTGTCGCTGCTGAACGGGGATCATGTCTTCCTGGGGCTGCTTTAAACCATGGTTGGGGAGGATGGGGAGAATCTGGCCAAAATTTTCTGGGCTGGGGCGCTCGAGCCGACCTACGAGGGGCTGCTTTGGGTTGGGCTCCCGGGGCCGATGGACCTGGGGTCGTGACTGTTACCGTTACAGCCTGTGGTTCCTCCACAGCTGCCGGCTCCAGCTCCCCTCCCTCAGGCTCCGCCCCCCCGGGGTCGGGATCTGTGGCTTCCGACTCCACCTCACCTGTCCCTACAGGTAACGAGTCTCCACCCCCACTCCCTACCTCCCCCAAGCTTGAGTCGAGGGCGGGACTGCCGTCCTCTGACTCTTCCTCCTCCGTGATTGGGTCTAAAGCGGGGTTGAGCTGTTCGGGCTCTCCCCTGCCTAAATCCCATTCAAAAGATGAGACCTCCCACTCCAATGGGATGGCCTCTCCCTTCACGCAGGCTACTGCTCCAGCCTGTGTGGTCTGTGACTCTGTTACAGGCTGAGGATCTTTGTTCTCAGACCTGGTCCCCTTTGGTGGCCCTTGTGTACCCGGTTTAAACAGTTTACACTGGTTGATGTGAAACCATTTGGTACGTCGGGGCGTCTTCACTGCATAAACCATGGGGCTGGCTTTGTCTACAATGCTGTATGGCCCCATGTACAGTGGTTCAAAACTCCCTACCCTGGCGTAGTTTCGGACCATGACCTGGTCCCCGACTACCCATTCTTGTTGTTTCCGAGGTTCCAACAACAGTTTATTTCCCTGGTGCTGTCTTCCCATGTTCCCAGCCGCCTGCCCATAAATCTGTCTCAGGCGCTCCAAGAGGGTTTGGGCGAATTTGTCCCGTTTCACCTCTCGGAGCTGGCCCTCAGTGAGCACCGGGGCTAGCACATGGGTGGGTGTTCGCATGATCCTTCCAGTCATTAACTCGTGCGGGGAATACCCCGTGCTTTTGGACTGGCTGGCTCGGATCCCCATGAGGACTAAAGGCAGGACCTCCGCCCATTTCTGGGGCGAGCCCATTGTCTCTTTCCTCAGCTTTTCCTTGAGGGTCCGATTCATACGCTCAACAATCCCGGATGACTGGGGATTGTATGCTACGTGCCACTTTCCCTCAATGCCCAAGAGCATGAGGGCGTTCTGCATTACTTGACCGGTGAACTGACTCCCTTGGTCGGACTCTACAAAACGGGGGAGTCCCCACCGTGAGAACACTTCCCGAATCAAGATCTTAGCAGTACCCAGTGCCGTAGCTGTTCTGCACGGGAAGGCTTCTACCCATTTGGTGAACACATCTACCAGGACAAGGCAGTACTTATAGCCTCCCTGGGCGGTGGGCAGGGGCCCTATGTAGTCGACCTGAATCGACTGCCATGGTCCCTCTACCCTCCTGATGTGTCCCATGGGCACCTTCCTTTTGTGGGGGTCTGGGTTGTTAGCAGCACACACAAGACAGCTTGCGCAGAACTCGCGGACATCGTCCCGAAGTCCCGGCCACCATCCCGCCTGCTCCACCCGTTGCCAGGTGACCTCAGGTCCGGGGTGTCCCGCTCCTGGACCCTCGTGGGCCAATTGCAGGAATTCCCTTCGGTGCTGCTGCGGCACAACCCACTGCTCCTCTCGGAACAGCATACCTTCTTTGACTGTGAGGGCTGCCGTACTGTACGGACCTTCTACCTGTTTGCCCTCTGTGATGGCTTTTAGGACTGCTTTTAGGGCGGGATCCAGGGTTTGGACGGTCTTTAGGTCTGGGGGCGGTGTCACCCCTGTGTTCCCGGGAATTCCCTCCCTGCCTTGGATCGCCGCCACGGGTCCGGGTTCGTATGGGTCCCAGAGAATGCCGTTGCGGGCACCCTCCCTGGCTAGCGCATCCGCTTGCTGGTTGCCCTGACTGCGGGGTTCTGTAGTGGAGTGAGCCTTCACCTTATGGATGAACACCTCTCCTTTCTCCCCCACAGCTGCTAGGATCTTCTCCAGCAAGGGCTTAACTGTTAAAGGCCGCCCGTCCGCGGAGGTGTACCCGCGTCGGGACCAGATGGCGAGGTACTCTGTACACGAATTGCACGTGAACATGCTGTCTGAGCAAATCGTGTATGGGGTTGGGAAAATCTCGGGGTGGGTAACCACGTACGCCACCGCGGACAGTTCAGCCTGCTGCGCGCTCATAGTGCTGGGGAGCTTAATTGCCAGGGCAATGTTTGCCGCAGGGTCATAAACTCCACACCCTGTGAGTCGCTTGCCGTCAGCTACAGTGCTAGAACCGTCTACGTAGATCTCGCGGCCCGTGGGATGTATCCCGGCCCGTAAACCTATGTTAACTTCCCATACCCCTTCTACGGAACATTGATGGGCTGTCCCGGGATATGCCATATTGGCTGCGAGCCTTGGCGCGCAGAGGCCTTTAACTTTGAGATCCATCTGGGAAAGGAGGAGGGTCCAGCGCGCAATCCGAGCGCTGCTTACGGTCCCATCCTTAATCCTCCCGTCCAGAAGCATCTTCGTGGGGGTGTGATGGGTGAGGAGCGTAATGGGAGAGGTCCCTGTGAAGATCACTGATCTGTTCACAGCCCAATGCGTGGCCAGGAGATGCCGTTCGCAATTGGAGAAACTCCTCTCCACATCCGTGAGCACCCTGGAGGAATAAACTACTGGTCTTAGCTTGCCGTGCCGCTCTTGGAGCAGCACTGCGCTCAGGCTGTCCCCACTAGCGGCTACCTCCAGAAAGAACTCCTCTCCCCCATCTATGGCCCCTAGGGCTGGCGCGGTCTGCAGATCTCTTTTCAACTTCTCGAATGCTGCCTGGCACCCCTCGTCCCAAGACCACTCGACTTCCTTGTGTAAGAGTCGAAGTAGCGGGGCCGCTGTGGCAGCATAGTCCTCGATGAAATCTCTGCAGTACCCGGTCAATCCCAAAAAGGACCTTACACCCGTTACTGTGTTGGGAATCGGCAGATCTTGTATAGATTCCCGTCTGGCCTTATCTATGGCTCTTTCCCCAGCGCGGATGGCCAGACCCAGGAATTTAACTTCCTGCTGGCCGATCTGGGCTTTCTTTGGGTTTACTTTGAAACCCTTCCTTTCTAACAGTTCCAACAATTCGGCTAACAGTGGGCCATGCTGCTCCCTTGTATCTGTGAACAGGAGTAAGTCGTCCACATACTGCACTATCTGGTTGGGCTGGCTGAACTCTTTCAAACTCCCCGCCATGCACTGATGGAAAATGCTGGGGCTGTTGTGAAAACCCTGTGGTAAGCAGTTCCAAGTGTACTGTTGCCCTTTGAAAGTAAAGGCAAACTTGTACTGGTCCTCCCGCCGCAGCGGAATGGACCAAAAACCGTTCGAGATGTCCAGCACCGTGAATGTGGTCGCCGATGCTGGAATACTCCCTATTAAGTCTGCAACTGCTGCTACCGTGGGCGCGCAGGCTGGGATATTACTATTGAGGACTCTATAGTCCACCGTGGCTCTCCACGAATTGTCCGGTTTCTTTACCGGCCATAATGGGGAGTTCACGTGGGTGGCTATCGTCCTCAACACGCCCTGCTGTACCAATGAAGATATTGCTGTCTCCATGTCGGGTTCTGCCTCCTTGGGGAAATTATACTGCTTTTGGGGTCGGATCATGGGGTCCCCGTCTACGCTGACTTCGAACCCAGTGACTCTCCCGCAGTCGTGCTTGTGGGTGGCGAACGCGGTCAGATTTTCTGACACACGCGCCTGCAAGTCCGTTGGGACGTTTGTTATCATGAGCTCGAGATCGTAACCTCCTGACGGCTTCATAGTGCACAGGGCCCCCTTTTCTTCCTTCCCCGGGATTACGACTACCTTACCTAAACCGCCCTCGGCTCCCCAGAGACAGTGATTTCTCAGGTCCACGAGGATCCCGTGTTCCACCAAGAAATCAGCCCCGAGGATGCCTTTCCCCCCCCCCTCTTTCCACTTCAATAGGATGCACGTCCATGTGGTGTGGAGCGCTCCCAACTGAATGGAGAGCGGGAGGGAGTGCGCGCCAGCCTGTGCTCTACCTGTGAAACCTGCTACTAAATATGGAGCCTGGGCGGACAGAGGTGAGGCAAAAGGTTTGTCCGTGTGGATCACGGTACACGAAGCTCCCGTATCCAACAGGTAACTACCCCTTTGTTTCTCCACCTCCATCTCCGCCACAGGTCTTCTCCAAGCGTCATAGCGGAGCGGACACAAGTAGATGGGCTGCGCGGGCGTCAGTCATTTAGGTGTTTCGGCTGGGGTCTCGGGGGCGATAGGGCTGTTAGCAACCGCTACCTTCCCCTGCCAGGTCATCAGAGACCGCATAGTCTCCAAGACTGACTCGATCGCAGCGGGGTCCACAACCGCACCACCCCCTTTATTCGGGGCAGAGGCTACGGTTGGGTTCTGGACTGGTGTTGGGGCAGCGGCCTGCACTTGTGGTTGTGCTGGTGTTGGGTAAACTCTCGGGCCGTTGGCGACTCGGGCTTGGGCTTGATCTTGGGCTGCGGCGAACGCTCTCTCCCTCTTATCCTTCCAAGGATTCCTACAGTCCTTGCGCCAATGACCCTCCTTCCCACACCCGTAACAACTGCTATTTGCTTGGGGATGGCGATTTCCCTCCTGACGCCATTCCTTTTTAGCAGAGGCTGCGGGTCTCACCTCATGCACCTTTCCTTTCACAACAGGCGTTTTCTTGCCCTTGTTGTTTCTATAACTGATCGTGAGCTGATCTAGTACTACTTCCTCCGTGGAGCGGGCGTTAGTGGGGTCAAACCATGCTTTGGCCTGTTCCTTCACTACTGGCAGGCAACCTGCTACCAGGCACCGAAGCCAGTGAGCCCTTTGTTCGCCATCCAGCCCGGCCCGGGCCGGCCCGCCCGGGCAGCTGCGCCGATACACTGGCCACAACCTGTCAGCGAAAACCCGTGGGGGTTCTCCCTCTAGCTGCACTGTCTTTTCTAAACGGAGGAACGGAGTTCCGTCCCCCTCTCCCATGATCTCCAGAATCTCATCCCGTAGCAACTCATAGTCCCTGTGCCCTCTCTTGCTCTCGTCAGGGAGACACTGGAGGAGCGAACTGTCCAGGGAGAACAGCAGCATTTTAGACTGTTCAACCCCGTCGCAGTCATTGACTGCTGCGGTCTGCTCCACGTCCCTGAAATGCACGGAGGGATCTCCTGACTTGGAGAGTTTTGGGATGTGACTTATCATCTCTCTTAGCTGTCGTGCGCTATGAGGCATTATGATCTGACTCTCAAGGGGTCCGTCATCGCCATTTTCTTCATTTGGACCGATCCTCCGGTGTCTCGTTGGACACATTGGCGCCGACCCCGACTCTACTGTCTGGGGTTGCTCTACCTCAGGGCTCTCTTCCTCTACCGTCTCCGTCTCCTGTCCCGGAGTCCAAGACTCCTCATAGGCAGGAGGCGCAGAAGGTTCGGGGGTTGGTACCCCAACTGCCTCTTGTGGAATCGGTCTTTTGGATTCCTTGGCTAGCAACAGCTGACTCGCTGGTGGATTTATGAGACACACCAACCCGTTTGCCTTCGCTAGGGCCTTTCTCAGGTCCTCTAGCTCCCGGCGGCAAGTGCTGTGGTCGGTGTTCTCAGATCTATCCTCCATGGCCATCTTATATGCTGCCCTGGCTCCCAGGAGCTTTTCCTCTTGGGCATCTACTTGTTTGGCTAGACGGGAACACCTCTCTCTCATTCTACCTTCACTGGCCTTGGCCTCAACGACCTGACATTTTAAATATTCTACCCGGGTTTCGTGGCAGCGAATTACAGAGCGGCGTTCCTGGTTCAGCGCGTCAAGCGATTCAATCAGTTTTTGACCTCCCGCAACCTTTTCCTCTACGCCTTTAAGCAAGCCGTTGATCTGGACTGTCTGTGCTGCAACTACCTGGTCCAAAAGCTGGACTTGCTTCTTGTAACACATCAGCCAGACCGCCTTTTCTACAGATTTCTTATGCTCTCTACCCGCTGTCCACTTGATGGCTGCGTCTAGCGGGCGCCTATCCCTTAGTAGATCAGATATCCATTGTTTTGTGAGGTTGACTTTTCCGAAAACATAATCTGCTATTCTTTCATCCATCACATTTCGTTTATTCAGATCTTGATCTAACACACTACTTTCCTGCTGCCAAGGTCCTGCCGCGGTCGCCATTTCTGTAGGGGGTTTTTCCTGCTCTCTTGCCCATTCTGGCCCCCTGCCAGGCTTCATGCAAGAATTACCCTTGAGTGGTTCGACCCACCCCCCCCTACGGTTCTAGACCTTGGACTTAGATGCAGAGAACAGTAGTGCAGAGAAGAGGACTCAATAGACCAGGCTGAATAGCACGAAATGGATGCTTTTATTTTTGAACAGTTTGAAGCATTACAAAATACATGTCATAGGCACAGATTAAAGTAACTACAATCATGCACAAATTTATGAACTTGACTCTATGGAAATGGGGAACACACGGCACATCGTAAAAGGGGAAACACATTACGATTTCCCTTAACTCCCTCCCCTATACCTAAACTAAGTTTCGACCTGGGGAACCTGGGATCATGCTCACCACTCTCGAAATCGCGAGAAAGGGGGTTCGCAGCCTTTTTGGCACCGCTTTCCGTCGTCACGTGGATTTGGAAACTTCTGGCGCAGTCGATATTCTCTCTCTCGAAGCGGTGGGGTAGACACAGCCTCGATGAGCGCTCGTCAAGGTTGAGATCCACAATCGTGGATTTTTGTTCATGGAGTAGACCTAGATGCAGGTTATGCACATGGGAGAATCTTGTGGCATCGATCGCCGGTTCTCCAGAGGGTTTCTTCTCCGTCGGCCTGGGTCGTCGATGATCTCCCGACCCCAGTACCCGGGCCACCCTTGTCGTCTTCTCGTCGTGGCCGAGCCTTGTTTGGCTGAACACCGGCCACGTTGTCCTTTTTCCGAAACCGTCCGTCTTTAAAAAGACGAAAACGTTTTCATCGATCTGCCGAAGTGGAAGAGGCGCCGATCCGGGCACCGTCCGCCCTTCGTTCGTTCCTCGTAGAAGAAAGTTCTTGAAGAAATGGAAGCCTGAAGTCGCCCAACAAGAAGCCGTGGCAGTGAAGAAGAAGTAACTTAGATGGACTTTCAATCCATAGTTATACTCTTTTGGGACAGTCTTATCTCCCGCCAAATCATAGTCCTGTCTTTGTATTAATTTTGGCGGGCAGAAATCTCTGCAGGGGCGCTTTGTCTTGTAACGGAGCCGGTGATAACTTGAACTGGCCTTCCTGGCCGATAATGTCTGTTAATGTCTTTTGCATTGTCACCGTGGCTCGGTTCGCATATTGATCGGTCCGGACATTTTCCTTGATGGCTGCTAAACGGTTTTTCCTTTGTACGATAAATGGGTATAAGTGTTTTTACATTGTCCGCCCATATCTTGATGGGCCCCATCCTGTACTTATAATCCGTTGAATATGTATGCTGTTGCTCTGAGTTTCGGTTCCCAGATACTGGCTTTCGTGGGCTCACTGTCTTCAATCCACAAGCCTGTCTGGCTTGCAGTAACAGAAATAAAATGGTTCATAAACTGATCACGGGGCCTGGCGGCCATTTTGTATGCCCTTTTATCAAAGGTTTTTCTGTGCAAGCTTACTTTGGTCAATAAACAGTCTTATTTTATCCAGTTTTCTTGCGTGATTTTTGCTGAAAATTGCGAATCTTACAGCTCTCTCTCTCCTTCCCTCTCTCTCTCTCCTTCCCTCTCTCTCTCTCCTTCCCTCTCTCTCTCTCCTTCCCCCTCTCTCTCTCCTTCACTCTCTCTCCTTCCCTCTCTCTCTCTTTCCTTCCCTCTCTCCTTCCCTCTCTTTCTCTCTCTTCTCCCCCCGTCTCTTCCCCCCGTCGCTCTCTCTCTTCCCCCCCGTCGCTCTCTCTCTTCCCCCCCAGTCGCTCTCTCTCCCCGCCGTCGCTCTCTCTTCCCCCCAGTCGCTCTCTCTCTTCCCCCCAGTCGCTCTCTCTCTTCCCCCCATCGCTCTCTCTCTTCCCCCCAAGTCGCTCTCTCTCTTCCCCCCCAGTCGCTCACTCTCTCTCTTCCCCTCCAGTCGCTCTCTCTCTCTCTTCCCCCCAGTCGCTCTCTCTCTCATCCCCCCAGTCGCTCTCTCTCTCTCTTCCCCCCCAGTCGCTCTCTCTCTCTCTTCCCCCCAGTTGCTCTCTCTCTTCCCCCCCAGTCGCTCTCTCTCTTCCCCCCCAGTCGCTCTCTCTCTTCCCCCCCAGTCGCTCTCTCTTCCCCCCAGTCGCTCTCTCTCTTCCCCCCAGTCTCTCTCTCTTCCCCCCCAGTCGCTCTCTCTCTTCTCCCCCAGTCACTCTCTCTCTTCCCCCCAGTCGCTCTCTCTCTTCCCCCCCAGTCGCTCTCTCTCTTCCCCCCAGTCGCTCTCTCTCTTCCCCCCCAGTCGCTCTCTCTCTTCCCCCCCCAGTCGCTCTCTCTCTTCCCCCCAGTCACTCTCTCTCTTCCCCCCAGTCGCTCTCTCTCTTCCCCCTAGTCACTCTCTCTCTTCCCCCCAGTCGCTCTCTCTCTCTCTTCCACCAACAACATGCCCTCAAAAGACCCTCGGCACCGCCGGGCACTTCAGCAAGTATACATATACTAGAGCATTTGCTATCTCTTCCCTAACTTCTTTTAATATGCACGGGTGCAATCCACCCGGATATGGGGTTTTGCCGTTTTATCCTCTCTAAGTTTGAATGATGGGAAGCGGCAGTGGCAGCATCTCAAGGTGAGTGAAGAGAGAGAGAGGCGGCTCAACCCCATCAACAATAAACAACCGCACACATTCGCCAGCAGAGAACCAGTATAAAGTTAGTGACAGTTGTCTGATTCAAAAGGAAATGCGCTTAATGTGCTCCCGCTAGGTGAAGGATATGCCAGGAGGAAGTATTCCCTCTATATCCCTCATTTCTATCTATTTATCTATATATATTTCACTTTTAGATTACAGAGAAGTGCAAGAACTATAGAGTAGTGATAATGGGGGACTTCAATTATCCTAATATAGACTGGGATAGTAATAGTGTAAAGGGCAGAGAGGGGGGAGAATTTCTGAAGTGTGTTCAGGAGAACTTTCTTGATCAATGCATTTCTGGCCCAACGAGGAAGGAGGCATTCCTGGATCTGGTTTGAGAGAATGAGGTGGGTCAGGTGGAGCAAGTGTCAGTAGGGGAACATTTAGGGAACAGTGATCATAGTATAATAAGATTTAGATTAGCTATGGAAAAGGACAAGGAGTAATCTAGAGTTAAAATACTTAATTGGAGGAGGGCCAATTTCAGTGGGTTGAGAACGGACCTGGCCCGGGTAAATTGGAATCAAAGATTGGCAGTCAAAACTGTTATCGAACAATGGGCTGCCTTTAAAGAGGAGATGGAACGGGTACAGTCGAAGTACATTCCCACGAGAGGGAAAGGTAGGGCAACCAAAGTCAGAACTCCTTGGATGACAAAAGAGATAGAGTAAGATGAAGCAGAAAAAAGGGGCTTATGACAGATGTCAGGTTGAGAATACAAGTGATAACCAGGCTGAATATAGAAAGTTCAGTGGGGAAGTGAAAAAAGAAATAAGAGGGGCAAAGAGAGAGTATGAGAATAGATTGGCAGCTAACATAAAAGGGAATCCAAAAGTCTTCTATAGGCAGATACATAATAAACGGGTAGTAAGAGGAGGGGTGGGGCCGAATAGGGACCAAAAAGGAGACCTACGCACGGAGGCAGAGGGCATGACAGAGGTACTAAATGAGTGCTTTGCATCTGTCTTTACCAAGGAAGAAGATGATGCCAAAGTCATAGTGATAGAGGAGGTAGTTGAGATACTGGATGGGATAAAAATTGATAAAGAGGGGGTACTAGAAAGGTTGGCTGTACTTGAAGTAGATAGGTCACCAGGATGCATCCTAGGATGCTGAGGGAAGTAAAGGTGGAAATTGCAGAGGCACTGGCCATAATCTTCCAATCCTCCTTGGATATGGGGGTGGTGCCAGAGGACTGGAGAATTGTTCAAAAAAGGGAGTAAGGATAAACTACAGGCCAGTCAGCTTAACCCCGGTGGTGGGGAAGCTTTTAGAAATGATAATCCGGGACAAAATTAACAGTCACTTGAACAAGTGTGGATTAAATAAGGGAAGCCAGCATAGATTTGTTAAAGGCAAATCATGTCTAACTAACTTGATTGAATTTTTTGATGAGGTAACAGAGACGGTTGATGTGCGCAATGCAGTTGACGTGGTGTACATGGACTTCCAAAAGGCGTTTGATAAAGTGCCACATAATAGGCTTGCCAGCAAAGTTGAAGCCCATGGAATAAAAGGGATAGTGGCAGCATGGATATGAAATTGGCTAAGTGACAGGAAACAGAGAGTAGTGTTGAATGGTTGTTTTTCAGACTGGAGGAAGGTACACAGTGGTGTTCCCCAGGGGTCGGTACTAGGACCACTGCTTTTCTTGATATATATTAATGAATTGGACTTGGGTGTACAGGGCACTATTTCAAAATTGCAGATAACACAAAACTTGAAAGTATAGTGAACAGTGAGGAGGATAGGGATAGATTTCAAGACAATATTGTAATATATGTGGGTAGAGCAAATGACGGACAGAGACACGATGAGTCACTAATCAAGGTGCTTGTTTACTAGGCCAGAGGGAACTGAGCATGCTCATACGAAACCATGTGACAAACCATGTGATAATACATTACAGATATAAACAGGCTGGTGGTATGGGCGGACACGTGGCAGATTAAATTTAACGCAGAAAAGTGCGAATAGATACATTTTTGTAGAAAGAACGAGGAGAGGCAATATAAACTAATGGGTACAATTTGAAAGGGGGCGCAGAAACAGAGAGACCTGGGGGTACATGTGCATAAATTGTTGAAGGTGACAGGGCAGGTTGAGAAAGCGGTTAAAAAAGCTTATGGGATCCTGGGCTTTATAAATAGAGGCATAAACTACAAAAGCAAGGAAGTTATAATGAACCTTTATAAAACACTGGTTCAGCAAAAACTGAAGTATTGTGTCCAATTCTGGACACCACACTTTAGGAAGCATGTGAAGGCTTCAGAAAGGGTGCAGAAAAGATTTACGAGAATGGTTTCAGGGATGAGGAATTACAGTTACGTGGAGAGATTGGAGAAGCTGGAGTTGTTCTCCTTAGAGCAGAGAAGGTTGAGAGGAGATTTGATAGAGGTGTTCAAAATCATGAGGGGTCTAGACAGAGTAGATAAAGAGAAATTGTTCCCATTGGCGGAATGATCGAGAACCAGAGGACACAGATTTAAGGTGATTAGCAGAAGATCCAAAGGCGGCATGAAGAAAAAAAAATTTACACAGTGAGTGGTTATGATCTGGAATGCACTGCCTGAAAGGGTGGTGGAGGCATATTCAATAGTGGCTTTCAAAAGGGAATTGGATAAGTACCTGAAGAAAAAAAATTGCAAGGCTACTGGGAAAGGGCAGGGGAGTGGGACTAGCTGAATTGCTCTTGCAGAGATTTGGCATGGGCTCAACGGGCTGAATGGCCTCCTTCTGTGCTGTAACGATTCTATGATTCTATGACTGATTTATCAATTTTCTCCCCCTTTTTTTCTTAAATGTCTTTATATCTTTTATATTCTCTTCTTCTAATGTCATTTCCACCTTGTTAGTCTTCCTGGTAAATACCGAGGCAAAGTAACTATTCAATATGTCTGCCATTTCATTGTCATCATCAGTGAATTTATTTTGTTCCTCCTGGAGTAGAATTGTAAAGTCCGCGCCTCAATAATACACGGACTTCGGGAGAACAGTTTAACAGGTACTTTACTGAACAAGAGGCAGCTTGAAACTGAAACTACAGAAGCCTGCTAGGGCCTTTTATACAGGGGTAGTCACTGCCGGTACTGCAGTCTAAGACCAGTTATTCCCTTAAAGGTACATACACAACAATTCTTCCCCTTTTAGATAAACAGTACATAACATTCATTTAACAACTAAATAATAACTCATTACAATTACAATTTTCTCAGTAATATATACATCAACTGAAATAGTCATTTATAAGTTCAGTCTTTGAGGAGGCTTCCTGATCCGGACTGGATAGCGCCTTTCTCGAGTATCCTGTTCATGCGGTGGAGTCAATTCTGGCTCATTGTCATTGGTTGGTTCGTCAGCTTCCAATACCCCTGCTTCTGAGGTAGACGCAATCTGTACTTCGGGCTCATTACCAGGTGCACATGCTTGTGGTACAGGTTTGGCTTGTTCCTGTGACTCTAGAATCTGGTCAGCATGGCGTCTCACGATGCTCTCTCCAACGTCCACTGTGTACATTAGTGGTCCCTGCTGTGTGCATATCGTGCCTGGCTGCCATTTTTCTGTTCGGTAATCGCGGGCCAAGACTGGTTGCCCTATCTTGAAGCTCCTGGTTGGCTTCTCATTTATGTGCTGGAACTGCTTATCCTCAACATATCATCTTATCACAGAATCAAAGAATCACAGAAACCCCACAGTGCAGATAGAGGCCATTTCGGCCCATCGAGCCTGCACCGACACATATCCCACCCGATCCCCGTAACCCCGACACCAACACATATCCCACCCTATCCCCGTAACCCCACGTATTTAATCCCCCTAACACTAAGGGTCAATTTATCATAGCCAATCAACCTAACCCGCACATCTTTGGACTGTGGGAGGAAACCGGAGCACCCGGAGGAAACCCAAGCAAACACGGGGAGAATGTGCAAACTCCACACAATCTCCGGTTGAAAAACAGTACGGCTGGAGTTTGGTTGGTTACTGCATGTGCCGCATTCCGGTAAGCAAACAGGAAGTTATCCACCTTGTGTTGCAGTGGTATGTCGTCATTATACATTGCCTTTATGGCCTTTTTAAAGGTCTGAACAAACCTCTCAGCCAATCCATTTGTGGCTGGATGATATGGGGCAGATGTGTAATGTTTCACCCCATTATTCTTCAGGAACCTCCGGAAATCCTCAGACACAAACTGTGGGCCATTGTCGGAACAGATCTGTTCTGGCAACCCATTCCTGGCGAAGATGGTCCTTAGGACTGCAATAGTTTTCTCCGTGGTGGTGGAGGACATTTTAATGACCTCTGGCCATTTCGAATGGGCGTCCACAGCGATTAGAAACATTGAGTCCATAAATGGACCAGCGAAATCAATGTGTACCCGTTGCCATGGAGATGAGGGCCACTCCCATGGATGTAACGGGGCCTGTGGTGGAGCGTTTTGGACCTTCTGGCATCCTGTGCATCTCTTGGTCATATCCTCGATTTCTTTATCGATTCCCGGCCACCACACAAACGCCCTGGCTAGGCTCTTCATTTTTACCCCTCCCAGATGACCCTCCTGAAGCTCATTGAGTACTCGATCTCTCAACTTGAGTGGAATTACCACTCGGGATCCACACATCAAGGTTCCCCGGCACACTGACAGCTGTTCCCTCCTTGGCAAGAATGCTGGCAACAGTGAGTCGCCATATGCTGGCCATCCCTTCACCGTCAAATCATAGACCCAAGAGAGTGTCGGGTCATTTCGGGTTTCCTTCTCAATACTTGCGTTTGTAACAGGCAAACATTCGACTATGGTCGCATGGAATATCTCCACCGGGTCCACTGCAGGTGCTTCTTCCGCCGTAGGCAACGGTAGGCGCGACAGCCCATCAGCGTTTCCATGTTGTTTCGTACCTTTGTACTCTATGTCATACTGATGTGCCCCTAGAAAAAGTGACCATCTTTGCAGCCGTTGCACCGTCATCACCGGAACGCCCTTCTTTGGGTTAAAAATTGAGACCAGGGGTTGATGATCAGTCAGTAGGGTGAATTTCTGCCCGTGCAGATAGTGATTGAACTTCTTCACCCCCCACACCAGGCTGAGGGCCTCCCTGTCAATCTGGGCGTAGTTACGCTCGGCTGAGGTTAGCGAGTGCGATGCAAAGGCTATTGGCCTCTCTGAACCGTCACAGAATTTGTGTGACAGCACCGCTCCAATGCCGTAAGGTGACGCATCACATGCTAACCGAATCGGTAGTGTTGGGTTGTAGTGGGCCAATACTTCTTTTGAAGTGATTTGGCATTTACATTCCTGAAAGGCACGCTTACACTCATCACTCCATTTCCATGTTACACCAGTTTGAAGGAGGGCGTTCAGTGGGTGCAGAATTGTAGATAAATTCAGCAACAACTTATGGTAGTAGTTCACCAACCCGAGGAATGACCTCAGTTGCGACACATTTTCTGGTGCTGGAGCCTTGACTACAGCCTCAATCTTGTCCGGCGACTTATGCAACCCTTCCTCATCAATCATGTGGCCACAATACGAGATTTGTCTCCTGAAGAACTCGCATTTGGGACGGTTGGTTCGTAGCCCATATTCCTGTAATCTCGTGAGCACCTGTTCCAGGTTGGCAAGGTGTTCATTGTCATTTTCGCCCGTAACCAGGATGTCGTCCAAATAACACTGGGTCCCCGGGATCCCTTGCAGGACTTGTTCCATTGCCCTCTGCCACATAGCCAGGGCCGATGCTACCCCAAATACCAGTCGATTGTACTGGTAAAGGCCTTTGTGAGTGTTTATCGTGAGGTATTTCCTAGATGCTTCTTCCACCTCCATTTGTAGATACGCTTGAGCCAGGTCAATCTTTGTAAAACGTTTCCCTCCAGATAGTGAGGCAAAAATATCTTCTATCCACGGAAGCGGATACTGTACTGTGTGCAGGACTGGGTTCACAGTCACCTTGAAGTCCCCACAGATGCGAACCTTCCTTGGCTCCCCAGGCGTGCTGCTCAATGCTTTCTTCATTACACAAACGATGGGTGTGGCCCACTCGCTCCAGTCCACCTTAGGCAGCACCCCCGAACGCTCCAGACTCTCCAGTTCAGCTTCCACAGCTGGGCGTATCACGTATGGCACCGGTCTGGCCTTGAAAATTTTGGGGTTGCGTTATCCTCAATCTTTATGGTTGCCTTTACTTCTTTTAGAGTCCCAAGTCCTTGTTGGAACACCTCTTCCGCGTCAGATAGAATTTGTGACAGACGTCCAGGTGCGATGTCATCATCTTTTTTGTCAGTCACAGTTAGTGCCAGAATGGAATGCCAATCCAATTGTAGTCTTCGGATCCATTCACGTCCCAATAATGGTGGTCCTCCATCTCGTAGTATATACATGTATAGTTTCTGTGTTTCCTTTCCGTTATATTCAACTGGCACCCTTATTTTTCCTCTGGGGTAGACCCGTGTATGTCTTCAATACAATGGATGTGTCCTTTAAGGGTATGTGTGAGAATAGCCGCTCATAGTCTCGTCGATTCATGACAGTTAGGGCTGATCCTGTGTCCAATTCCATCTTCACTGGGGACCCTGCTATCATGAGGGTGACCCAAATGGTTCGGTGATCTTCTTTTGCGATCACGTTGTGTAACTTTAAACAACTTCGTCACCTGCTCCCGGAGTCCTTATCACTCTCCTGATCTTCTGAACTACTATCTGTCAGTTTCTTTACTTTCCTGTGCTGTTCCTTAGTAGTTCTTGTCGTGTTGGTTTTCTTTCCTGACCTGCAGACTCTTGCTATATGCCCCATTTTCCCGCATTGCCTGCATATTTTGTCTTTAAACCAGCAGTCCTTCTGCTCATGGGTTGTTCTGCTGCAGCGATAGCACTTTTCGGCTCCATACGCCATTTCGTTAGCGCTGTATTCTTGTGGTTTCTGTTGTATTTCCGCAGCTCCCCGTGCTGCTGCTTCGTAGGATACTGCCACGCTGAAAGCCTGTTGTAGCGTCAGGTCCTTTTTTGAAAGTAGTCGTTTCTGGGTTCCTTCACTCTGGAGCCCGCAGACAAACTTATCCCGTAAGGTGTCTGCCAGTCCTGCTCCGAACTGGCAGTGCTTCGATAACTTGCGTAGTTCCGTAAGATAGTCAGCATTGCTCTCACCTTTGTGCTGGTTTCTTTTATGGAACTTGAATCTTTCTGCTATCAGCAGTGGTGTAGGGCTTAGATGTACCTGTAAGATATGAACAATCTCCTCAAAACTTTTCTCCATTGGTTTAGCTGGGGTAATTAAATTCCGCAATAGGCCGTACGTACTCGCACCCATCAGATTTAATAATACCGGCGCCCTCTTTCCATCAGCCACCTTATTTGCCTTGCAGTACACTTCAATTCTTTCCACATACGTGGTCCAGTCTTCCAGCTCGTTGTCAAAAGCAGTGATACTACCACTTTTCGGCATCTTGGGCGATTTAAAATGGCGCCTCCCGCGCTTTTGCTTCTTCCCCAATGGAATAAAATGGCACCTCCCGCGCTTTTGCTTCTTCCCCAACGGGATAAAATGGCGCCTCCCGCGCTTTTGCTTCTTCCCCTTACTGCCACGCTGCTCCTAGCATTCTACGGGGTAATGGCGGCGACCTGCAGCTTCGGCGCGTCTCACTTTCCTTCCCCCCCGTTTAGTTTCTCTCCGCTGTCCTGTTCTCGAGCACCGACCGCGCCCTGTGCGCTCCACCCTCTCTCTCTTGTTTTATTTTCTCAGCGACGCTGCACGGCCCGATTTGTAGAGCCGCTCGATCGAGCTTGAGCCCGCCGCAGTCCGGAAGGGTCAGCGCGCTACCTGCTACCAGCACGATTTGCTGGAACCACAGTCTTTCCCGCCATTCTCCAAACACCGATGGATTCTTTGGGCGGTTGCCCTCGGTCGACGCCCGTTGCTCAGACTACGACCTTCCAGGACCTTCCTTTCAGGCGAGATCCCCGTGAGATGATGCCACACTGCAGGTGAGTTCGAACTTACTCGTCGCCACTGTAAAGTCCGCGCCTCAATAATACACGGACTTCGGGAGAACAGTTTAACAGGTACTTTACTGAACAAGAGGCAGCTTGAAACTGAAACTACAGAAGCCTGCTAGGGCCTTTTATACAGGGGTGGTCACTGCCGGTACTGCAGTCTAAGACCAGTTATTCCCTTAAAGGTACATACACAACAAGAATCTCGATCACCTCCATAAAAGTTAAGGGCCACTTTGACAGCCACAGGCAATGATGTCCATGTCCTGGTAAAATGCTCCAGTTGTAGCTTGCAGGAGGTGACAGAGATCCGTTACAGCCTCCTTGGTGGAGCTAAAGTGCCTCACACATTGCTCCTCGGCCAGGTTGAGGTATGAGAAGTGCTCCCTGAAGACCCTCTGTCTTCTTTGGTGTTCCTCTTATCCTCCAGCCCCAAAATCAGACCTGCCAGACCAGCCATGAGTGAAGTAAAATATTTGCACGGCTCACAAGCAGTGCAGCATCAGCACAAAGTTGTTCCCGGAAAAGTTAGTAATGGGATGGAGGAAATAGTCCAAAAATGACCCAGAAGTTGACTCGCAGCTTAACAGGACAAAGCAGCAACTAACCCGTATGGAGGGATTAGCCCTCTCAATAGTGTTCCTGCAGGGTCCTTGCTGCCTGTTAGTGCCATGAGTTGCCTTGAGAGTTTACCATGTGGCAAATCAAGTGCTTGGACAGACCAGTTCCACAAAAGGCTCCTACAACCAGCGTGGGACCCTTATTTTAATATTGCAACGAGCTTCATGAATGTTTCCGACGGGAGCCTTGGATGCCTACATAGGTGCCCGATCCAATATAGTGGGCACCACACTTCTGGTGCAGGACGGGCACATGTGCATCACTCACCATATTAGGCCCTTAGGCGCCCGTTTCACGTCTGAAAAATGGACGCAGCGCGATCCAATTTGTAGGCCCTTGTTTTTAAAAGCATAATTGATTTGAAACCCTGTTCTACTGCAATTAGTTTTGCAAACTGGAGATATAAAGCATGGCAGTGCCATCCCGCTTGTCTTCTGTAACAGTTCTATTATCTTGCTTGTCAGCTTTAACCACGTCTCCCTTAAATTGCCCTCTCTGGTGGCAATTTTAAAATTGGGCAGAAAAAGAAAAGCATTTTCAAAGAAATTTTTGCATATTGCAACAGGGCATGAGACAGGGTGGACTTCTCATAGCTTTGTTTATCAGAAATGGAGTATTTGGAGCCCACCAGCACCTCTATTGGTGGAAGCTCAACATTTAGGCTATTTGTAATAAAGAAAAAGGTGGGCATTGTTTATCCCAAATGGATTAATTTCACAATCCCCCAACCCCCTCCCCGCTCCCCCCTACTTTCTCCTCTGTTGACTTGTGCTGGGGTACAATTCCATGGACATTAAGGAGGAGAAATTCGGCATCGCCCCATTTGGGGCGCAATTATCGGCCGGGCGCAAAGTTTAGCGCCTGGCGCTAATTATCACCTCCACTGCAAACTTGGCTTCTATCACCCCTGGAGGTGATTGGAGTGCTAAATCAGGCGCTACACACCTCTCTTAAGGCGCTAACACCAAGGAGCGAGACGCTACCTCAGAGCACTGGCGAAGCTCAGGTGATGTCAGTTAGCAATGGAACACAGACACACTGGCGCTGGCCAGTTCTTAAAAGGGGATGGTCGATCTTGCTCTCCATCCACACACTGCTCATTGCAGCCTTGAATCTCGGCCTGGAGAGACCTGTACATCAATTCTGCTGGAAAGAACAATGGAGAGGTCCAGGGAAAGAGCTCAGAGTGCAGCCCCCATAGTCTCTTCTAAATCGATGCAAGGAAGGTCAAATCAAAATGAACCTGCAAAGTGCTGCTCAGTACCCAAAACTCCTTCACACAGCGTTGAATCTCTCCAGAAGTCTCTCTCTCTCTCTCTCTCAGAATGCATGGTGCAAAAATGTTGCAGACAAAAAAGGCAGGAAGCGGTCGCCTTTAAATAGTGCTTCCCCAGTCCCTTCCCGACTGCAAAACGTTCCCCTCTACCTGTCATTGCTAGTGGCAGGCAGAAAGGCAGGGGGCGCCACTCAATATCCGGTCCGGGGTGCAACTAGGGCGTTGCACACTCGACTGACGTCATGATCTGCGAGCGCAGGAGATCGTGGCAGTAGTGTTTAGCGCCGCCGCAAAATGTCAATTTCGCACGCGGCGCAAACATCACCGCACCCGGGCGCTAGTTGCTTTGCGCCCCATTAGCGCCCTCTTAGCAACCAAATTTTTCCCCCAAAGAGTTCTCTGCTACTTCAAACGGCCATTTTCATGTGTGCCCACCTACACAAGAGTGTCAGCACACAATTCCATAGAAGGCACTACAGCCAAGCTGGATTCTGTCTTCACCTAACATCCGCACTTTTGTGCAAAGTTGTTGGATAGCTATCAGGAACTCTCGCTGATTTTCCTCCTGTAGCATCTGTGACTCGATACCGCACCACAGCTGCATTTACTCACTGGAACATTAGACAAACCCAAATTTTGCCATGATGATAGTCACAAATGGAAATGGAATCGTCTGATTTTATTTGCACCAATTTGCATCAAGGAACACGGTTTTTAATTACAAGGAACGTAATGATCTACTACAGAAAGGAGTTTAACTGGTCCAATCCCTGACCACACCTGTTTGAGAAATTTTGATGTTTAATTATTTAATTAAAGAGATTAATGTCTCCAGCCTGACACCTGCTAATTCATGTATATAAATATGTTATTTTCCGAAACACTGTCGAAGCATTTCCAAATACCACAAATAATCATAGACTAATTTAGAAAAGCACATTTGAGGTCATCATACTCCCTAATTTGTTTTGATACTTGTTACGTTTATTCTTATTATATACTAGGATAATAATGAACTGCTGCGTTAAAACTAATTAAAAGATGCAGTTGTGGTAATGACAGGTGCTGTTAACAGCTTTTAAATTATCAGAGACTGTGATTTTAGGTCCTAGGTACTTGTAATGATAGAACATTGTTAGACCTCACACCCTTTAATGCATTCAGAGAGCACTTACCACCCTAGCCCTTCATCTGAAAGTGACTGCCATAAAAACATTGTCATACAAGGGACAGCTTGTTGTCGACTGAGTAATTTGTAATTGGTTTTAAAGGAACTGTGAGGTCTACTATTATCTGACATTGTCTCACATCTAAGCAATCATCGGGAAACGTAAAAAAAAACTCCTGTTTGTTTAACATGGTCACCAGCTCTGTGCATTGTTTTTTTATCTGCTAAGTATTAGAGAGCACTGCAAATGTTCTTGTTCCAACCAAAGAGCAACACCACATAGCAAACTTTTTTTCTGACTTCATTTAAGATGACAAGTTCTGAAATATTGTGTGAGATCATGATATGACTGTGTTTTAAAAACCTTTTGATGTGGAGAAACAGCAGCTCAGTGTAAATACACAGCACAGAATCTCAACGTTTTCAACTCCAGGGTACCTCATTAGTCATTTGGAATAATTATACCTTCACGCCTGGAAAATTCATAGTTTTGAGGTGATCTTGATTAACTGAATAATGTTTCCAACATTTTAAATCCTAAAAGACCACAGCAGAAATATATTGATAATGATTGTAAATGCTTGTGCTAGACGTGGGTGTTTGTCATTGAAATCTTTGACTACTGTCGTTCTAAAGTTTTATGATTATAATCTTGATATACTTGAAGTGGTAATATTTTCTTATAACCCCCCCCTCCCCACCCCCCGGTCACAATCCGGATGTTTGGTGGTAACCAGCAAATATTAGTCACTGGCAAGTCATAATGCACATGTTTTCCATTATAGAAAATATTTTTAAACAACAAGCGGTTCAAAGCATTGTGAATAATTTTAATACCCATTTTTTCCCCTGCCTGTCATTATTGATTTTTTTTATGTATTTAAAGTATGGAGTGCTAATGGCATTGTTGAGAAAACTAGCTTGGAGAATTTATTGACCGTGACAGAAAACAGAAACTGAGTTAACACATGATACTCAGTTGAAAGAGGTGGCTATAGAGATAGTGGTTGTCATCTGGTTGTCGTCTTCCAAAATTCCATAGATTCTAGAATGGTTCCCGCGGATTGGAAGGTAGCAAATGTAACCCCACTATTTAAGAAAGGAGGGAGAGAGAAAATAGGGAACTACAGATCAGTTAGCCTGACATCAGTAGTAGGGAAAATGCTAGAACCTATTATTAAGGATGTGGTAACAGGGCACTTAGAAAATAATAGGATTGGGCAGAGTCAACACGGATTTATGAAAGAGAAATCATGTTTGACAAATCTGTTAGAGTTTTTTTGAGGTTGTAATTAGCAGAATAGATAAGGGGGAGCCAGTGGATGTGATGTATTTGGATTTTCAGAAGGCATTCGATAAGGTGCCACACAAGAGGTTATTAAACAAAATTAGGGCTCATGGGATTGGGGATAATACACTAGCATGGATTGAGGATTGGTTAATGGACAGAAAACAGAGAGTAGGAATAAACGGGTCAATTTCGGGTTGGCAGGCTGTAACTAGTGGGGTACCGCAAGGATCAGTGCTTGGGCCTCAGCTATACACAATCTACATCAATGATTTGATGAGGGGACCAAATGTAATATATCCAAGTTTGCTAATGATACAAAGCTGGGTGGGAATGTAAGTTGTGAGGCGGATGCAAAGAGGCTTCAAGGGGATGTAGACAGGTTAAATGAATGGGCAAGAACATGGCAAATGGAATATAATATGGAGAAATGTGAAGTTATCCACTTTGGTAGGAAAAATAGAAAAGCAGAGTATTTTTTAAATGGTGAGAGATTGGGAAATGTTGGTGTTCAGAGGGACCTGGGTGTTCTTGTACACAAATCACTGAAAGTTGACATGCAGGTACAGCAAGCAATTAGGAAAGCAAATGGTATGTTGGCCTTTATTACAAGAGGATTTGAGTACAAGAGTAAAGACGTCTTACTGCAATTATATAGGGCCCTATATAAAGACCACACCTGGAGTATTGTGTACAGTTTTGGTCTCCTTACCTAAGGAAGGATATACTTGCCATAGAGGGAGAGCAACAAAGGTTCACCAGACTGATTCATGGGATGGGGGGATTGTCCTATGAGGAGAGATTGAGTAGACTAGGCCTATATTCTCTGGAGTTTTGAAGAATGAGAGGTGATCTCATTGAAACATACAAAATTCTTACAGGACTTGACAGGGTAGATGCAGGAAGGATGTTTCCCCTTTCAGTCACCTGCATTATTCCAAATGCACGTTGATTGAAATTGAATTATTTTCCACTGATATATGCCACAGGGTTGTTAGATGGCATCCTGATGCCAAAATGGATGCCATCAATGATGTGCTGCACTCTTGGAAATTAGCCCCTCGTAGAAGTACTGAGCCCTCTCCAGTTGTTCCCTCTTTTGATTGCAAAAATGACAAATGTGTTACCCCTGGAAAATAACTGACTTATCTGATAAACATCACCAAGCCATAAGAAGCCGGTTGTATAAAGATTCAAACAGTGGTGACTTTAATTACAACAGGCACAGCTGTCTGTCACATGTTAGATGTCATCGGCATGTCAACTTCCAGTATATGGCACAACTCTGTCACTGCCTCTCTGCTGAAGCATAGACGTTGAAGGCAACATGCTCAAATAGTTGTACCTGAGTCGTATGACTTTATTTCTGGGGGTGCCTGCAGGTGGCATCAGGCCTCTTCTCCCTCCTCAGGAATTCCTCTTCCTCCTCCAAAACAACTATTGGTAGATCCATTGGAATACCCATGGTCAGCACTACTTGCAGCTGTAGGGGTGAAGTTGTGGCAACAGGATGATTGCTTTGGAAGGTATGCACCAAACCAGTGCTGAAACGGATCAAAGCAACAGCATGCTGCAGGCAAAGAAAAAAACTCTAATGCACAAAGTTTGGTTAGTAGAGTCAGAAATGGCCTTCATAGAAACATAGAAAAATAGGAGCAGGAGTAGGCCATTTGGCCCTTCAAGCCTGCTCCGCCATTTAATATGATCATGGCCGATCCTCTATCACAACACCATATTCCCGCTCTCTCCCCATACCCCTTGATGTCTTGTGTCTAGAAATCTATCTATCTCCTTCTTAAATATATTCAGTGACTTGGCCTCCACAGCCTTCTGTGGTAGAGAATTTCACAGGTTCATGATCCTCTGAGTGAAGAAATTTCTCCTCATCTCAGTCCTAAATGTCCTACCCCGTATCATGAGACTGTGACCCCTTGTTCTAGACCCCCCCAGCCAGGGGAAACATCCAATCTGTCTAGCCCTGTCAGAATTTTATACGTTTCAATGAGATCCCCTCTCATTCTTCTAAACTCTAGTGAATACAGGCCGAGTCGACCCATTCGCTCCTCTTACGACAGTCCTGCCATCCCAGGAATCAGTCTGGTGAACCTTCGCTGCACTCCCTCTATGGCGAGTTCACAATTTACATTAATGACCTGGATCAGGGAGTCGGATGCAGCATTTCCAAATTTGCAGACGACACTAAACTAGGAGGGGGGGTGGGCTCAGAGGAAGAGACCAGGAAGCTCCAGAGCGATTTGGACAGACTGGGCGATTGGGCGGATAAATGGCAGATGCACTATAATGTGGACAAGTGCGAAGTTATCCACCTTGGGTGCAGGAACGGGAGGGCAAATTATTATTTAAATGGCAATAGATTGGGAGAGGGGGAAGTACAGAGAGACCTGGGTGTTCTTGTACACCAGTCACTGAAGGCGAGCATGCAGGTGCAACAGGCGGTCAAGAAGGCAAACGGTATGCTGGCCTTCATAGCAAAAGGGTTAGAATACAGGAACAGGGATACCTTGCTGCAGCTGTACAGGGCACTGGTGAGACCACACCTCGAGTACTGTGTACAGTTTTGGTCGCCTCATCTGAGGAAGGATGTTCTTGCCATGGAGGGGGTGCAGCGGCGATTCACCAGGCTGATACCAGGAATGGCGGGAATGACCTATGAGGAGAGACTATGTAGTTTAGGGATGTACACACTGGAGTTTAGAAGATTGAGAGGGGACCTCATAGAAGTGTATAAAATTCTGACAGGTCTAGACAGACTGGATGCAGAAGGAATGTTTCCCTTGGCGGGTGAAAACAGAACTAGAGGACATAATTTAAGGATAAGGGCTAAACCATTTAGGACAGAGATGAGGGGGAATTTCTTCACTCAGAGAGTGGTGAACCTGTGGAACTCATTGCCACAGAGGGCAGTGTACGCCAGCTCATTAAATATATTTAAGAGGGAATTAGATATATTTCTACGGGCAAAAGGGGTTAAGGGTTACGGAGAGAAGGCGGGGACGGGATACTGAATTAAAGGATCAGCCATGATCTCATCGAATGGCGGAGCAGGCACGAAGGGCCGAATGGCCTACTCCTGCTCCTATCTTCTATGTATCTATGTATCTATGTATATCCTTTCCTAGGTAAGGAGACCAAAACTGCACACAGTACTCCAGAATGCAAGTGTCACTAATACAGCAGCCTTGCTTTAAGCGGGATGCTGCAGGTCAAAAGGCAAGCTGCAATAGGAACCACTGAAACAAATTGCTGATGTTTGTGCCAAAGTGAATGGTTAACACCTAGAGGTGACAGTCCCCTGCCTGGACCTGTTAATGGCCACCTTGGCCAGGCCCAGGAACAGAGCGTGGGACTGAAGTGCAGCCAGAAATTGAGGAGCAGTCCTTTCACACTCAACATGTACGTGAAACATGGACTCATCCAGACCGCAAAAGTTACAGGTGGCCTGGGAGTCCGTGAATCGAAGGGGATGCTCCCTTCGGCTGCCTTCTTCTCTTTCACGCCCGGGTGTCCCTGGAGAGGGAGCTAGCGGTGTCTGCCAGTACACGTGAGGCTTTCCGCAGCCGGTGAGCACCAGAGAGGCTGGAGTACATCGGGGTGACACATGATTTAGTTCCACATACAACTTGGAGTTATTTTTTGTGCACCTTTAAAAGGGTTTTTTCTTTCTCGGTAAATTTTATTATGACTGATGACATCATGTCATCCATATTTCCATATCAAAAAGCTGCTAGTCAGTGGCAGTTAATAACAGTCAATCAGCTGTAAGTGGCTACCTGATTCTGTGTTAATTGTTGTGGCTGGCTGTTGACTGATTACTTGTAACTGGGATGTTTCTAAAAGGTATAGTTGACAGTCCTGTAAAGGCTCCAGAAAAGAGTGTGAAATTTAGCGCTGAGAAGATGGGATTCACACTTGCTGCTTTTTCAGTGCCAGAGGGCTTGTGCACTCACAGCTGTGGAATAGACTATCAAAGTTAGGGGATATAGGGATATGGGAACAGGGCAGGCACATGGGATTAGGACTGCTGCTGAAGGACATGAAACAGTTAACCTCAATGTACAGAGGGAATGAGTTACCTGAAACCCTGATTCATGATCGGTTTGGAGAACATTAACAACTGGACAATGCCACAAGTTGACTGCAATTATGAATGTAAAAAGTCACACAACACCAGGTTATAGTCCAACAGCTTTATTTGAAATCACAAGCTTTCGGAGCGCTGCTCCTTCTTCAGGTGAAGTGAAGAAGGAGCAGCGCTCCGAAAGCTTGTGATTTCAAATAAAGCTGTTGGACTATAACCTGGTGTTGTGTGACTTTTTACATTTGTCCACCCCAGTCCAACTCCGGCATCTCCACACCATGCAATTATGAACAATGATCAGTTCCTGATAAGAATGGAAGAAGCATCTTTTTTATTATGGAAGAAGCATTAACACCTGAACAATGCTATGAGCTAAGCGCCCATCAACGTAAGGGGAATCACATTATCTTTCTGCTGTGTAAACAGCAGGGGAGGAGGTAAGGAGTTGTCTCTGACCTTGCAGTTCTGCATAGCTCAGGAGATTGGAAGAACAAGATAACGAGATGTGAAGACTGTAACATTTGCATATTGAATTATCATTGGCCTGCAGGCATCTGGAAGGAATACCTATTATATTCACATGTGATCACATGCTGAGTTGTCATTGGCCTGCAGGCATCTGTAAGGACTACTATTGTTTGGAAGACACAGGCTAGAGGTCCTAATGCCAGGCTTTTCCCCACTGGCACTGCTATGAGTAAGATCACAGACCTAATGCTTAATAAAAGAGTTAAACTGTAATACTCCATTGTCCTGCAATTTATTATTTTTGTACAAAGTGTGAAAAATAAGACATGGTGTCAGAATAGGGATTGCAAATGGACATCGCCGGAGCTCCCTTGCCTCGAATGGATTGGGAATCTTTGAACTTACCTGGAAAATGGCGCAAGTTCAAGCAACACGTGGAGTTGATGTTCTCGGGTCTGCTGAAAAGCAAAGGCGAGGAAGAAAGATGCAGCTACCTACTCCTGTGGATCGGAGAAAAAGGGAGAGACATTTTTAACACATGGTCTCTCACCGCGGATGAAGCAAAGTTACTGAAAAGTTATTTTGACCGTTTTGAATCATATGTGATGCCCAAGGCAAATACGATATTCGCTAGGTACAAGTTTCAGGAGAAAGTACAAGGAACTAGTGAGTCGTTTGAACAGTTCATGACTGAGTTAAAACTGCTGGTAAAAGACTGTGAATATGCAGATAAAGATGAGATGGTCAGAGACCGCATCGTGTTTGGAATACATTCAGCTAAAGTGAGAGAGAAACTTTTGAATGTTGGGTCCGGGCTAACGCTGGACAAAGCTATGGACATAGCTAGATCGCACGAGATAGCCCAAGCACAGTTGAAAACCATAACTGGCGCCACGAGCAGCTCGTGTGCACAGACAGTGCATGCAGTTAATAGACACACACCAAAGAACACCGCCCAGAGAGCGTGTTTCAGAACAGAAAGAACAGAGAGAGTTCTAAAAATGAGCGACACAGACATAAAACGCTTCAAAAACTGTGGATATTGTGGAAACAAGGTGCATGGGGAAAAGGAGCACTGCCCTGCCAAAGGAAGGCAATGTGCTAAATGTGGTAAACGGAACCACTTTGCTAAAGTTTGCAGGACTGTTTTTGGAAAGCAGTACACACAGTGAGTGACAGCCAAATGCCAGATAGAGAGCCAAATGCAGAGGAACTGTTTATTGATTCTGTGTCACAGAAAAAACAGATTTCAGAGACTGAGCAAGCCTTTGCAGATATTGAGATAGGAAAACAGGGCACAGAGCTTAAGTTTAAACTAGAAACTGGAGCTCAGGTTAATGTAATTCTTCTGAGTGAGTATCACAGCTTGAAGGATGAGTGTGAGCTACAGCCCACCTCATGCAGACTGACCAGCTATGGGGGTGAGCAGCTCATTGTAAAAGGCACATGCGTGATGAAATGCAAGTACAAAGAAAGCGACATGATGTTGGACTTTTACATTGTTGACACTCGAGCACCTCCAGTGCTAGGTCTAAAGGCATGTTTAGACATGGACCTTGTCAAGCTAGTGCTATCATTGACAGCACCAGTTGAGAAGCAGACAGTCATGGAGGAGTTTGCTGATGTTTTCAAAGGAATCGGACTATTCCCAGGTGAATGCACTATTCACCTTGACCCAGCAGCAACCCCTGTGGTTTGCCCACCGAGAAGGATACCCCTTGCTCTACGTAGTCGCCTGAAGGAGGAGCTGCAGAGCATGGAGAATACATAAGTCATCATCCAGGAAACAGAACCGACACAGTGGGTCAACGCGTTAGTAGTGGTTGAGAAACCACGCATAGACAAGCTCAGAGTCTGTCTCGACCCCAGAGATTTGAACAAGGCTATCAAACACCCTCACTACCCTCTACCAACGCTAGATGACATCACACCCAAGCTAGTGGGAGCATGTTACTTCAGTGTAATGGACGCACAATCAGGATACTGGGCTATCAAGCTCACGGACGAGTCATCTAAGCTAACAACGTTCAACACACCATTTGGACGCTACCGATTTCTGCATTTACCATTTGGTCTTATCTCAGCTCAGAATAAATTCCAGCAGAAGATCGACGAAACCTATGAAGGCCTCAACGGAGTAGTCGCAATCGTAGACGGCATCCTCATCTATGGCAGGAATAGAGAGGAACATGACAGGAACCTCCGTGCGATGCTACAAAGATCACGGGAGAAAGGTATCTGGCTCAACCCCGAGAAAAGCATAATCGGATCCACCGAGATCAGTTATTTCGGGCATCGCCTCTCAACTGATGGCATTAAGCCGGATCCAGAGAAAATCTCCGCCATCAAGAAGATGGAGCCGCCGAAGAACCGCGCAGAGCTAGAGACAGTACTAGGCATGGTTAACTACTTAACCAAGTTTGCCCCGAGCCTCTCTGAAATCAACGCACCCATGCGTCAGTTGCTCAAACAATCCAATGAGTTCCTGTGGGACAAACAACATGACACAGCATTTCAGAAAATGAAAGACCTAATCACCAGAGAACCAGGACCAGTTCTTGCCTACTTCGACCCCAACAAAGAGCTCAGACTACAAGTGGACATGTCAAATTACGGACTAGGTGCAGTATTACTGCAAGAAGGAAAGCCCATCGGCTATGCTTCCAGATCTCTCACAGACAGTGAAATCAACTATGATCAAATCGAGAAAGAACTATATGCAATTCTATTTGGATGTAAGCGTTTCCACCAGTACGTCTATGGCTGACAAGTCATTATGGAATCCGACCACAAGCCCCTCGAGTCAATCATGAGGAAACCACTAGCCACAGCCCCACCAAGGCTACAGAGAATGATCCTTCAGCTACAGAAGGACGACTTCGCAATCATTCACCGTCCAGGCAAAGACATTCCTGTCACAGACATGCTCTCCAGAAAGTCTCTTAGCTACCAGGACAGCAGCCTCAGTGAAGGCATGGATGTGCAGGTGCACATGGTGTACAACAGCTTACCTGTGAGTGACTCAAAACTGAAGGAGATCCGAGCAGGAACAGAGAAAGATGCACAACTCACACTGCTGAGCAAAATCTTACGTGAAGGATGGCCTGAGGAAAGGAGGAAATGCCCTCAGAGCATATCTGAATTCTGGAACCACAGAGGCGAACTGTCACAAATCAACAGAATCATCTTCAAAGGAGAAAAAATCATCATTCCTACCAGTCTCAGAGGTGAGATGTTGACAAAAATTCATGCTGGACATATGGGCATGGAAAAATGTAAACAAAGAGCACGGAACATTATGTTTTGGCCCAGAATGTGCAAACACATTGAGGACATTGTCGGAAAATGTTCCATTTGTCTAGAACGCCGCCCATCAAATGTCAAAGAGCCCATGATACCTCACCATATCTCAGACAGGCCCTGGCAGGTTGCGGCAACGGATTCACATGGAACAATGAGGACTACATAGTGACTGTTGATTACTACAGCAGATTTTTTGAACTGGACAAGCTTCACAGCACCACATCTGCAGCTGTGATCCACAAGCTAAAGGCAGCCTTTGCCAGGCATGGCATTGTAGAGACTTTAGTCTCAGACAATGGCCCCCAATACAAATCAAAAGAGCTCGAGTCGTTTGCCAAGGCATGGGATTTCACACATGTCACATCAAGCCCACATTACCCTCAAAGTAATGGCCTTGCTGAAAAAACTGTCCAGATTGCAAAAACACTCATGGACAAAGCTAAAGTGGACAAAAGAGACCCCTACATCAGCCTCCTTGAGTACCGCAACACTCCGGTTGACAACTTCAAGTCACCAGCACAGCTGTTGATGAGCCGCAGACTTTGCTCAATCCTTCCAAGCACCAACCAGCAGCTGCAGCCAGAGGTCGTCAGCTGCAAGCAAGTGCATGGAAAACGTGTACAGAGACAGTAACACCAAAAGAGATACTATGACAGGTCAGCTAGACTACTGCCACCGCTGCACAATGGAGAATCCGTCAGAATCCAGGAGCATGACTACTGGAAGCCAGCAGTCGTCATCCAGCCAGCTGACACTGAGCGATCGTATCACGTCCGCACCCCAGAAGGACAGGTGTACCGCCGCAATCGCAGGCACCTCCTGAACACCAAGGAACAACACCGTCATTCCGACGAGAGGATCAGTTCAACAGAGTGTGATGAACAGAGCAATACACAAAACACATCATACTTACCTGAACCTAAACCTGAACCTGAATTGTTGACTGATTCAGGAGCATGCTCAGTTTCATACCACACAAGGTTGGGATGAGAGGTCAAGCCTAGAGTTATCCTTGACTTGTGAACTGTCAAAGGGTGTAGGCGGATCGCTGCCCTAAAAAAAACTGTACATCGTTATTGAAACGTTGAGATGTTTTCAGTGCTAGTTAAATGCTGAGTTTACTTATATGTTTATGCTACTGAGAACATTATGTAGAAGAAAGGTTTAAAAGTAATGCATAACATTTTTCTTTTAAAAGAAAGGGGATATAACATTTGCATATTGAATTATCATTGGCCCACAGGCATCTGTAAGAAATACCTATTATATTCACATGTGATCACATGCTGAGTTGTCATTGGCCTGCAGGCATCTGTAAGGACTACTATTGTTTGGAAGACCCAGGCTAGAGGTCCTAATGCCAGGCTTTTCCCCACTGGTACTGCTATGAGTAAGATCACAGACCTAATGCTTAATAAAAGAGTTAAACTGTAATACTCCGTTGTCCTGCAATTTATTATTTTTGTACAAAGTGTGCAAAACAAGACAAAGACCAGGCATTCCAGCTGTTAACTGAATCTACGCTTGAGGCCCAGGTGGTGTGTGATAGCATGACTGGGACACTATAAGAAAGGACAACATTGGAGTGTGGGCACTGCAGTCAGGTGAAGAAGGACGGAGATTGATCATCTCTGGATCCAGGCCTACAATCAACACCGGTAACAACCAGCCACGTGGGTGATTGTAAGTTTCAGTCAAATCATAAAGGGGTTTGTAATAATTAAGTTTCAGTCAAATCAATCATAAAAGGGGTTTATACTGTGGTTTTAATTCCGGGGTCCAAGAAACATTGTAAGGAGGAAGGGATCATCCGCATGCCGGATACAAGACTCCCAAAACAAGCGCTCTACTCAGAGCTCCGACATGGCAAGAGAGCCCCAGGTGGGCAGAGGAAACGCTTCAAGGACACCCTCAAAGTCTCCTTGAAAAAGTGCAACATCCCCACTGACACCTGGGAATCCCTGGCCCAAGACCGTACAAAGTGGAGGAGAAGCATCCGGGAAGGCGCCGAATACCTCGAGTCTCTTTGCCTGGAGCAAGTGGAAGCCAAGCACAAACAGTGTCAACCCAAGCACCCCGCCCCTTCAACCACCGTCTGCCCCACCTGTGACAGAGACTGTACGTCCTGCATTGGACTCATCAGTCACCTGAGAACTCATTTTTAATGTGGAAGCAAGTCATCTTTGGTTCCGAGGGACTGCCTAAGAAGGAGGAAGGGAACGGAACCCCTTACACTGCTCACATAGATGATAGAACACACCATGAACAACGAATGCAATATAATAGATTGGAAGAAGTATACATAAATTGCTGTCTCAGATTGATGCAGGAAGAAGTGATGAGAAAGGGTAGATAAAATTTCGGGTGGTGGAAGAGTGAACAAGGGTATCCCAGGCATAAAGGTCCCTCCAGAAAGTGGAGAGGTGTGGGGAGAGAGAAAAATGTGCTTGGTATGGGATCGTGTTATAGGAGGCAGAAATACCTTGCCCTGATCTGGCGAATGCAGCTCGTGGGATTGAAGGGGATAATCGGAGGAACCCTGTCATTGTTGTGTGATGAAGGAGAGAGGGGACAGGAGAAATGGGATAGATGCAGTTGGACGTCCAGTTGACTACTATTGAAGGGAAGCCTTGGGTGAGGAAAAAGTAGGACATTTTAGAAACTCTGGCGCCAAAAGTGGAGTCATCAGGGTAACTGCGATGAGGCAGAAAAACTAGGAGAAATGAAAGGTGTCTTTGCAGGAAACAGATTAGGAACAAGTAAAATCCTGTTAGTTGCAGGAGTTGGTGATTTTTTATAGATGGCTGTGAAAAGTCCATTCCCAGAGATGGAGAGAGACAAGTCCTGGAAGGGAGGGTCAGAGATGGGTGAGGAATGGATGGAAATTGGAAGCATAGTTAATAAAATGCTCCAGGTCTTAGTGACAGCAGGAAGCGGCACCAACACATTCATCAATGTAATGGAGGAAGAGGTCAGGGAGGTCTTATTGCTCAATAAAAATGCAGAGAATTACAAGATCATATCTTAGATTGTGAAATAGTCTGAAGAATTTTACCTATAAAACTAAACATCGGTGGTGGCCTACATCTGACCCTAATTTTAAATTAAATTCTGAAAGCTCAGTAGAATGAAAACAAAGTGAGGCTCAGGCTAGAAGACACTCTTTAAGAAAATGGGGATACTTTGTCTCACCACAGACAGAAAATATTCACATGTATTTGTTTCTTTCTTTGAAAGTGATTTCAATAGGCCTGATTCTAACTCCAGGCTGGGTGAGTAGCAGCGTGAGTTAGAAATTCACCTGCTGCTTCAGAAAAGAGGCCTGGGGTATGTTAATTCCGGGCCTCATTTAACTTCCACTGGCTGACTTCTCACCTGTACTGAGCGGGAAGTGGCAAAAAAATCACGCAACCCAGAGGTCGCCTGCTGACAGCAGGTAGGTGACGGGATCGACTGTCTGGGCCATTTGGGAAGTGGATTGCGTCTGCAGCAGCGGAGGCCTATGCTTTCATTGTGGAGCCCGGAGGAGCACTCCTGTTACTCCTTGTCCCACAAGGAAAGTAAAAAAAATGTTTAAACCTTACCTGTTTGGGCCTCTTCTGGCCTTAGATCCTCTCCCTTGCTGTCTTCACCTTGCTGTCTTCACCTAACAGGAAAGCCATGGCGGCTTCCCACTCAGGCCGGCGAGTTAAAATTGCAGTTGGAGAGTATGCAAACATTGAGTATTTTCCAACATACAACATAAATCTTGGAAAAACAGTGGAATCGAGCATCAATAGTTCCCCTCACTCCTTTTCTCAGCTTAGACTCCCAGACAATCTCAAGACTTACTCCCATTTGTATTTTCACTCCCATTTGTATTTTCACTGCATATATCTGGAACCCACATATATTCAATATACTCCTATTTGAGGAGCATGAGTAGCCATCAGTTTAGTAGTCATGCTTCATAGCAATTAATCACTATTTGTACCATTACCCATACTGCTTTCAAATATTTGGTAACCACATACACCCCATCAAGTACTTTCTCAAGATTAGTCACCCTACCCAGCAGGTTATTCCAGGTATTGACCACTTTTTGCATAAAGAAGTGCTTCCTGACATTAGTCTTGAACTTGCCTTTTACCAGTTTAAACCAGTGTCACCTTATCCTTTGAGGTTTAACTTAATACTCTGCACTACCCTCAGGGCCATGAGGCTGATGCCGAGTGAAAGAGGGTTGTGCTATGAAGATAGGCCAGAAAAACTTGTACTTTTCAGCCTTGACTGTCCTAATCTCCCACCCTCCAGTTTAGTATCATCTTGTCATAGAGTCATAGAGTCATAGAGTTTTACAGCACAGAAAGAGGCCCTTCGGCCCATCGTGTCTGCGCCGCCCATCCATCCCTGTCCAGTCTAATCCCACTTTCCAGCATTTGGTCCATAGCCTTGTATGCATTGGCATTCCAAGTGCTCATCCAAATGCTTCTTGAATGTTGTGAGGGTTCCTGCCTCTACCACCCTTTTGGGCATTGAGTTCCACATTCCAACCACCCTCTGGGTGAAAAAGTTCCTCCTCAAATCCCCTCTAAATCTCCTGCCCCTTACCCTGAATCTATGCCCCCTTGTTATTGACCCCCCTACTAAGGGGAAAAGTTCCTCTTTGTCTACCCTATCTATGCCCCTCATCATTTTGTATACCTCAATCAGGTCCCCCCTCAGCCTTCTTTGCTCCAAGGAAAACAACCCCAGCCTGTTTAGTCTTTCTTCATAGCTGAGGCGCTCCATCCCAGGTAACATCCTGGTGAATCTTCTCTGCACCCTCTCCAAAGCAATCACATCCTTCCTATAGTGAGGCGACCAGAACTGCACACAGTACTCCAGCTGTGGCCTCACCAGCGTTTTGTACAGCTCCATCATAACCTCCCTGCTCTTATATTCTATGCCTCGGCTAATGAAGGCAAGTATCCCATATGCCTTTTTAACCACCTTATCTACCTGTTCCGCTGCCTTCAGGGATCTATGTACATGTACACCAAGGTCCCTCTGACCCTCTGTACTTCCTAGGGTCCTACCACTCATTGTGTATTCCCTTGCCTTATTTGTCCGTCCAAAATGCATCACCTCGCACTTTTCAGGGTTAAATTCCATTTGCCACTTTTCCGCCCATCTGACCAACCCGTTTATATCGTCCTGTAGCCTGAGGCTTTCCTCCTCGCAATTGACCACCCCACCAATTTTCGTGTCATCTGCGAACTTGCTGATCATACCTTTTACATTCTCATCCAAATCATTTATGTAGATCACAAACAACAAGGGACCCAGCACCGATCCCTGAGGTACCCCACTGGACACAGGCTTCCAGTCACAAAAGCAACCTTCGACCATCACCCTCTGCCTCCTGCCACTCAGCCAGTTTAGGATCCAACGCGCCAAGGCAGCCTGGATCCCATGGGCTCTTACCTTCTTGACCAGTCTCCTATGCGGGACTTTGTCAAAAGCTTTACTGAAGTCCATGTAAACCACATCCACAGCATTTCCCTCATCCACCCCCCTAGTCACCCCCTCGAAAAATTCAATCAGATTTGTCAGACATGATTTACCCTTGACAAAGCCATGCTGACTATCCCCGATTAATCCTTGCCTCTCCAAGTGGAGACTAATTTTGTCCCTCAGAATTTTTTCCAATAATTTCCCTACCACAGATGTTAGGCTCACTGGCCTGTAATTCCCTGGTTTATCCCTGCTACCCTTCTTGAATAATGGTACGACATTAGCTGTTCTCCAGTCCTCTGGTACATCCCCTGTGGCCAGAGAGGTTCTGAAAATTTGTGTCAGAGCCCCTGCAATCTCCTCCTTTGCCTCCCACAGCAGCCTGGGATACATCTCGTCCGGGCCTGGGGATTTATCCACTTTTTGGCCTGCTAAAACCGCTAGCACCTCCTCCCTCTCGATGCTAATATGTTCAAGTATGTCACAGTCCCCTTGCCCGATTTCTATGTCTGCATCGTCTTTCTCCATAGTGAACACCGATGCAAAAAATTCATTTAAAACCCCGCCTACATCATCTGGCTCTACACACAGATTGCCACTTTGGTCCCTAATGGGCCCTACCCTTTCCCTGGTTATCCTCTTGCCCTTAATATACTTATAAAACATCTTAGGATTTTCCTTTATTTTGCTCGCCAGTGTTATTTCATGGCCCCTCCTCGCCCTCCTAATTTCTTTTTTAAGCATGCCCCTGCACTTTTTATACTCCTCTAGGGCTTCTTCCGTCTTTAGTCTTTTGTAACTGCCAAAAGCCCCCCTTTTATTTCTCAAAGATTTTATTTTAGAATAAATATTCCTATTGTTATGATCTGGAATGCACTACCTGAAAGAGTGGTGGTAGCAGATGCAATAGCAACTTTCAAAAGGGAATTGGATTAGTACTTGAAGGGGAAAATGTTGCTGAGCTAATTGGATAGCTCTTTTAAAGAGCCAGCACAGGTCAGATGGACTGAATAGCCTCCTTCTGTGCTGTATCATTCTATGATTCTTTGAAGTTGTTTTGGTTTTAGGATTCTCTCTACTTTAGGTTTTGTTTTTAAATGCTAAAATGTACTTTTAATATTTCGGCCATTGGGCTGTGCTGCTCTCCCTCACTCACTATTGCCCTCATGCTCGTGATTCAATTTCAGACCGTCACACTCGACCTCCCGATCACCAACTGTTTATTCCCCAGTAAGTGTTTTTTATTTGCTCCCTGGTGCGGTGTTGTCTTGTGACCTGTGAGAAAGTGGACAGTCAGCGAGAATGACACTGGTGCAACCACGGGACTGGGTGGGTGAATTGGATAATGTGCAGGATTCATGGAGTGGACAGTGGCGAGGATAGCCTTGTACAGCTCCATTCTGTAGAACTCTAAGCAACAAGCTGCTGGAGCTCCATGGTGCATTTTAAAAATGATTTACATATCGGCCCTGCTTAGGAGCTCTGTGGTCTTAAGTTTTTTTACAGTTCCCAAATACAATAAAAATATCAATGCTAAAGATGCCACTCTGAAACCCAGCAACGGTGAGTAGCCACAGGGAAGGAGCTGTCACATCCTTGGGTAAGAGCTATACACAGAGTTTATATAATAGTTCTAGTAATGGGTCAAGTCTATACGTAATTGTGTTAGACATAGGTTCATTTTTTTTTTAATTCTTGGGATGTGGGCAACAGTGGCAAGACAGTATTTATTGCCTATCTCTATTTGCCCTGAGAATCAATTACTTGGTGTGGGACTGGAGTCACATAGGTCAGACCAGACAGGGATGGCTTTAAGCTTTCATGGTCATTTTTTTGGTGCTAGCCCACAGATTTCCGGATTTATTAAATTCAATTTCACAACCTACTATTGAACTCATGACCTCTGGGTTGGTAGACCAGTACCATAACCACTAGGCTACTCTGCTTATTTTACAGCCTACATCCTCCATTTCTCTGGCTCTGAATTACTGCTTGTCAATGTCCCTTCTATTCCAACATTGGAGACTGATCATTCTGCTTCTTCTATCCCTTAGAACTCATGCAAAACCACTTCACCTTTTCCTGCCTTCAAAATCCTCCCATAAACCTTTCGCTTTGACTATGGGGGCGATTTTGCCAATGGGGGCACGTTGGAGGCGGGACTGCTGCTTGTCGGGTTTTATTCCCGCCTCCATTGACTTCTGGCCAACCCACGCTATTTTCCCTTGATTGACATTGTTAAGCCCGCCTTGCGGGCTTAGCAGGCCAATTAGGGGGAAGTCGGTTACAGAGAACGTCAGCGTATGACGTTTCATCTGTCAAATTTTTGACAGATGAATTGTCATCGTTTGACAGCTCTGTGAAGTTGTCAAACACTGACATTCTATGTTGTTTGATGAGTTCTTGTATTCAAGACTCATCAAACCTCTTTCTTTAGCAGAAATTAGATGGTTGTTGAATCGGAGAATGCAGCAGCCATCTGTCATCTCTGCCGGTGAGATGCGAGACTCTCCGCATCCCCAACTGTTGAAGCCTGCAGGAAGAAACAAAGGTAAAGAAACATTTTCTATCACTTTCCACTCACCTCACATACTTACCTCTCCACACTTACACCCATCACTTACCTTCACAGTGCACCTTTGCACCCCTCTGACCCCCACAGGCCCACTGCTTGCCTCGGTGACCCGAGCGGGGTTTCCCAACGTCAGGAAGCCCGCGCCTCTCCTGGAAAAATGGGATGATCCTCTTGACTGCCTGTTGACTACCTGTTAACAGGCAGTTAAGTGGCTGTAATCCCCTTCCCGCCTCCAGGTGATGGGATCCGGCGCGGGTCAGCTACCCGCCTCCTGGGAAGATGACTTAGGGGCGGGTTGGGCACCCGCCCCCAGATTCTGCCATTTTCCCGGCAGTCCCACCTCCATACCCACCTCCCCAGGGCTGGCAAGATCACGCCCTATGTCTTCAGTTACCCTCACAAAATGCCTACAGAACACCCACACAGCTACCTTAACAGGAAGGATCTTCATTCCCTCAATGTCCACTGTGTGTATGACAACAATCAGAGGATCCTTCATATTCACGCCCGATATGCAGGAGGTTTTTATGATGTCTCATCCTTCACCATTCAGCTCTCCCTGACCTCTTCAGGGAAGGAAATCAGATCCACAGATGGTTTCTGGGCAACAAAGAATGCCCCCTGCTCCCATGGATGATGGCCCTAATCAAAGTGTCCCAAACAGCAGTAAGAGGAGCATTACACTGAGGCACATCCAGCTCTCAAGCTGGGTAATCGACAGGACCATCGGTAAGTTGGAAGCACTTCTTTAGCACCACCATGCACGCCATACTCTCTATTTCCAAATCAAGTGTGGGCAATCCCACCTGTCTATAGTTCTGCCAATATTACTTTTGAGTTGACTGTTTGGATGTGTACAATAGCTAGTGGGAGAGGGTGAAAGATAACTGACCCATGAAATTTCCCTTTCTCCTTGTGGGGGAGGTCTCTACCCACCAGTTGCTATCCCTTGACAGCACTACAAAAATTGCAAATATTAATGTGGGATACCACAGACGCAACCTTACTTCCTGGTAAAAATTCTTAATGTCCGAATAGCATGTCCACTTTTCTTCTGCTTTGGTGTAATGTTAGGTATCCAGAGCGCTTTGTAAACCCTTTTACAAGATAGCTGTACTTGAGTAAGTGAAGTGTTTATTTTTAAGTAATGCAATGAAGCATCACATTGGAGTAAGCACTTTATATTCAAAGTACTTTATTCATCATACAGTTGTCTTTTCTTTAACTGCTTTACAAATTTTGGGGGGAAAATTCAGTTGGTTAGTGCCTCCCATTAGCGCCTGCGGAGGGCGGTAACAGGGCACTGATGCAGTAGCACCGGGGCGAGATTAATCCAGCGGCGCACGGCAAGTCCTCCTTCATGCGGGTCCTCTCTGCCTGGGTTTCATAGGCTGCAGTGTGGTCCTCCCGACCCCGCTGTTGGTCCACGATGCACCACTCCTGGGCCTCGACCTCGCTCCTGGGTCCCGACCTCCTTTTATAGTGTGTCTCCTCCCAGTGAGTAAGACAAAGGTCCTCTACCAACCTGCCTCCGTCACACAGTACTGCTCCCCAATTATCAAAATCCATGACAAGGCCTTGGACAATGTGGACCACTTTCCATACTTTCCATACCTCGGGTGCCTACTGTTAACAAGGGCAGACGTTGATGACTAAGTCCAACACCACCTTCAGTGTGCCAGTGCAGCCTTCAGTCGCCTGAGGAAGAGAGTGTTTGAAGACCAGGTCCTCAAACCCAGCACCAAGCTCATGGTCTACAGAGCAGTAGTAATACCCGCCCTCCTGTATGCTTCAGAGACATGGACCATGTACAGCAGGCACCTCAAAGCACTGGAGAGGTACCACCAACGCTGCCTCCGCAAGATCCTGCAAATCCATTGGCAGGATAGGCGCACCGATGTCTGTTCTCGCTCAGGCCAGCATCGAAGCTTTGGCCATGCTCGATCTGCTCCGATGGACGGGCCACATCGTCCGCATGCCCGATATGAGACTCCCAAAACAAGCGCTCTACTCAGAGCTCCGACACGGCAAGAGAGCCACAGGTGGGCAGAGGAAACACTACAAGGACACCCTCAAAGCCTCCTTGAAAAAGTGCAACATCCCCACCGACACCTGGGAATCCCTGGCCCAAGACCGCACAAAGTGGAGGAGAAGCATCCGGGAAGGCGCCGAACACCTCGAGTCTCTTCGCCGGGAGCAAGCGGAAGCCAAGCGCGAACAACAGAAGGAGCGCACGTCAACCCAAGCACCCCACCCACCCGCCCCTTCAACCACTGTCTGCCCCACCTGTGACAGAGACTGTAGGTCCCGCATTGGACTCATCAGTCACCTGAGAACTCATTTTAGTGTGGAAGCAAGTCATCCTCGGTTCCGAGGGACTGCCGAAGAAGAAGAGAAACAGATTAATGTCTGAGGTTTCAGTTCTCCAATCATTGGGATATATTGAATGAACTGTAGTAGTCGTTTAAAACTTGGACAACACTTTAGGCATCAGCAAATGTGATGTAAACATAAGCTTCGATATACATAACTGCACAAAGTTATAGGCCTATTTCCTATGTGTCTTGATACAGTTATCAATGACTGCAAAGAACATCTCCAGTAATGAAAAATAGTGGTTGCACACTAGCTCATCAATAGGGGCTGATCCAAAAAACAAAGTAGAGCTGCAATTTCTATTTTGATTATTTAAAATGAGGCTGCAGCCAAATCATATTTGTTCATCTCCCATTTGTGATTTATATAAATGATCACCCATTTTAAAAATTGTTTGTAAAGTTAATATTTAAAACTATGCTTTCTGCAAAATCCCTTACCTATCAGGGAAAAGCCAAGACTGAGAAATTATTTCACCAAAAACTGAATGAGGAATCTATCATGCTTAATTACTCAGTCTGCAAAAGATCTATTCAAGAAGTTAACATAATAAAATGTACATTCAGGGTCAAAAGGATTCCTTTAAGATGTAATTACAGCTCTGAGGTACTCAAATAGCTGGAATGAATGTAACATATAATTGAATGTCTATTTGCAGATTCTTATCCTTAGTTTGACGGTAAGATACATTTTTCAATCAACTCCAGTTGCGCTGATACAAATGAGACAAGTGGGGATCAGGAAATTGGGGAAGTAGGCTTTAGGTCTATTTCTTGTCTGGTTACTACAACCTACATTTTTCTGTGCAGGGAACCTTTCCAGTATATAAGGTCCTAGTCTACACAAAATGGTAGTATTTTTAAAAATGTTCCCCAACAAAATGCCCAGCAAGTGTAGTGGACTAGAAATGAAGCATTTATGAAACTTTAGCAGAACAGGACAGAAGAAAAGGTAGGCTCATGAAAAGGAACTTTTTCAATACCAACTTTCATGGGTGCTCAAGAAGTCATCCAAGTGCAAGATAAAGAATTCCATGGCAATTGGCAAATCAAGGTAAAATTAACAAGAGGTTAATTTTTTAATTATTTCAAATGCAGTATTTCAGGGTTGAAATGGTACATGATTGAACAACGCATGCCAAAGTAGATCAGCAGGCACCAAAACTGCACTGCCTACTAAAACCATACATATCAGCAGACCTTAGCACAACTATCTACCAAGGAATGACGGGGAAAATTCATTATAGCCCAGGAATGGGCGGTAACTTCAGAAAAGTTTGAGATTTAGTGCCAGGCGCAAATGAATCATGATGCCCGTAAAATTAAGTATTATCACTCAAAGAAAGGATTAGAGTGCTAAATCAAGCGCTAATGGCCTAGCTCAGTGGCACGACACTCAAAGCACTAACCAATATCAGGTGCAGTATAATCGCAAGTCATTATACCACAGGCTCTTTCCAGTTCTTAAAGGGGAGGTTCATGTTGCAGAGCCTCATTCTCAGCATTGCTGGCTGTGAACCTGTCAGCAAGCAGGAGCAGGCCAAGCCCAAGAAGCCGGATGACTCAAGCAGGTGCCATGATGGCAGATCCACGCCCCAAGAAGAGAGCCCACAGGTTTTTGGACCAAGCATTGGAGGAGTTGGTGTCTGCTGTGGAGAGACTGAGGGCGGTGTTCTACCCGGCAAGTGGCAGGAGGCCCTCGCTGCAAGTCCTCCCTGCCATGTGGAAGGAGGTTGCTCAGCATATGGAAAATGGTTGTGGTGGTTGATGGTCAATCCTCACAGCCCCAGGACATCGCTGTAGGAGTTCCTCAGGGCAGTGTCCTAGGCCCAACCATCTTCAGCTGCTTCATCAATGACATTCCATCCAACATAAGATCAGAAATGGGGATGTTCGCTGATGACTGCACAGTGTTCAGCGCCATTCACGCCACAGAAGTGCCAGGCAATGACTATCTCCAACAAGCGAGAGTCTTTCCACCTTCCCTTGACATTCAACAATATTACCATCATCGAATCCCCCCACTATCAACATCCTGGGGGTCACCATTAACCAGAAATTTAACTGGACCAGCCACATAAATACTGTGGCAACAAGAGCAGGTCAGAGCCTGGGTATTCTGCAGCGAGTGTCTCACCTCCTGACTCCCCAAAGCCTTTCCAGCATCTACAAGGCACAAGTAAGGAGTGTGATGGAGTACTCTCCACTTGCCTGGATGAGTGCAGCTCCAACAACACTCGAAGCTCGACACCATCCGGGACAAAGCAGCCAGCTTGATTGGCACCCCATCCACCACCTTAAACAGTCACTCCCTCCACCACCGGCGTACCGTGGCTGTAGTGTGTACCATCTACAAGATGCACTGCAGCAACTCGCCAAGGCTTCTTCGGCAGCACCTCCCAAACCCACAACCTCTTCCACCTAGAAGGACAAGGGCAGCAGGTGCATGGGAACACCACCACCTCCAAGTTCCCCTCCAAGTCACACACCATCCTGACGTAGAAGTATATTGCCGATCCTTCATCGTCGCTGGGTCAAAATCCTGGAACTCCCTACCTAACAGCACTGTGGGAGTACCATCACCACACGGACTGCAGCGGTTTAAGAAGGCGGCTCACCACCGCCTTCTCAAGGGTAACTAGGGATGGTCAATAAATGCTGGCATTGCCAGCGACGCCCTAATCCCATAAACTAGTTTATAAAAAAAAAAAATTAAAATCTCAGGCAGCACTGTGGTCCCCAGGACCCAGATACAGTGCTGGAAGAAATTTAACAACCTCACGCGGGTGATCAGGGGGAGTCAATGCTTCAGCAAATGCTAAATTCCACTGGCTGAACCACAGTGTGCACACACTGGCCAAAGCACCATAACCCCAGTGCTCACCCACCAAAAATTTCTAACTACCAACAATCACACCCACATCTCACACCTTGCACACAATGACCGCTATTCAACTATGGTAGGCACATCATCCAAACACATTGCTCCACACTCACTCACACACTTTTCTTTCTCTTGCAGGCCAAGGTGACTCGCAATAGGAGGAAGCAGGAGCGCATAGGCAGGGGACAAGCTGACGCCCAACCACTGTCTTTGCTGTAAAATAGAGTGCTGCAGATTATTGGGCACCAGATGGTGGATACCGTGGCAACCGGCTACATTGACCCCATTGGGGACAACAACGGTATATTCATCCCTACTCCTTCTTGCATCCCACTTCCCCCTCGCCCCACAAGCCTTTCGCACTTTCCCGCTAATCATGTTGTATGCATGCATTTCTCCCTTCCTGCCCTCCTGCCCTCCTCCCCTCACCTTAACCCGACTATTGTGCCTTTATGCTTTCAGATAATGAGCAAGCAACTGTGCAACCTGTCCGAGGGCACCATTGAGAGCGAGATGGGAGAAGAGGCGGAGGAGAAAGTACACACCGCGTCCCTGCATGTCTCACCTGCAGGCACCAGCTCAGATACTGGCACTGCGTGTTCTTTAGAGGCTAGTACAGTAGCAGGATCTGCACACGGTGATGCACCGGGCACAAGCAGGCTGCAGCAAGGCCGGGGGAAAGGGTAGCTCGGCAGGGGGGGCCAGCTCCCTGGAGGGTGAGTTCTGCTGCACAGGACTCGGATGAGGACCTCGATGGGGAGGCCTTTAGAGGATGGGTGCAATGGCAAGGGTGCCTGAGAGCCTGTCGGCAATGGTAAGGAGCGTGGAGGAGTCCGCCTTCAACATTGCACAAAGCTCTGCGCATACCATGGAGCCCATCATTTCCAGTCTGGAAAGGATGGTTGACTCCCAGAGAGATCGTGGCGACCCAAACCTGATGCCACATGTGATGGGCGATCTGGCAGCTTCCATTGCAGCACAGGCGGAAGCGACGCAATGTTTTAGTGCTGTAATGCAGCCTATGGTTGGTGCCATTCAATCTCTGACGGCTCTCATGCAGTCTCCACTTGATGCCACGCAAGCTCTGACTGCTGCCATCGTGGCTGGTTCGACCACCGTCCACCGGTGCTTTCATGGTGTTGCAGCAGGCCAGCAATCTGTGCTCCAGCAGATTGGTAATGATGCTGAGATGCTGCCCCGGGGGAGTGGCAGTGGGTCAGTGGAGCAGGAACCTGCTGTCCTCTCAGGATGTCAGCATTTCTACTCCCACCACTGCCACTCCGCCATTGCCCTTGTCGCTGCCTGTCATCCAACCAACCCAAACTGCTGCCACCCATGCTGAGGTGGTGCAGTCTACAACCGGGCCTTCCAGGCCCAGAGCTGGTCGAGGGCATCCTGCAAGGCCATCTGAAGTCTTCCACACGGACACTCAGCAGCCTTCCACCCGCCCTGCTGCAGCCACTGGGCCAACACTTCATGGGAGCACTAGAGTAGGCAAAGGCACAGTAACTAGGATTGCACAAGGGTGAATAGCTAATATTGGTGTTGTAAATATGTGTCAGTGGCGGAGCCACTAAAGGACTCAGATCGTTTGTATATAATTCCCTTTAACAACATGTTAGCTACAGCCCGAGTCTGTATCTTTATTTATACTGTTTACTTGTACAGAGCGTGATTACTTTAACAGCGCGGGTTAACGCGATGATGTCACGCCGTACATCACGTGATCCCCCACTGGCGGGAAGAAAGTGATGACGTCATGACATCAACCACGGGACCGCCCGAGCAGTCCTCGTGGAGCCTCCGAACTGAACAGACCTACACTCGATGTTCTCCTGCAGTTACTTGTTTAAACCTGTCTGTTAGTTTCCATTAAACTTCATTTTGTTTGAGCGCCTGAGTGGACCTCAGTCTTTGGATAGGAACTAGACATTCCTACATTGGTGACCCCGACTTTTGCGAACAGTTTTCGCAGAAGATAATCAACATGGAAACGAACGCCGTTACCTTGAAGCTACCGCAGTTCTGGGAGCAACAACCAGCCGCGTGGTTCATCCAGGCTGAAGCCCAGTTCACCATCAGGGACATCGTTGTGGATCAGACCCGTTATTATTACGTGGTCTCCGCCCTCGACAGCGCCACAGCCTCGCGAATCGTCAGCCTACTCGGTAGTCCGCCTACTGATCGCAAGTATGACACGTTAAAGGCGTGGTTGCTGCAGGTCTTCGGGCTCACGAAGTCGGAGCACACCCGCTGGCTGCTCGCTATGCCCGGCCTCGGGGACTCCAAGCCGTCCGAGCTCATGAGCCAGATGCTCACGCTCCTCGGTTCCGATCCGGAATGCTTCCTCTTCAGGGAGCTATTCCTCAGCCTACTCCCGGAGCAAGTTCAGGCTGCCCTAGCCAGGTCCGAAGTCACAGACTGCACGGAGCTTGCTGCCAAAGCGGACAAGATTTTCGCGGTGACACAGCAGCACTGCGCGGCCACGAGGCGCCCATCCCCCACAGACGCTGCTCCAGCTCCTCAATCAGCGGGATTGTGCTTCTACCACGCCCATTTTGGCGCGAAAGCAAGATGCTGCCGCCCTCCCTGCAGTTTTTCGCTCAAAAAAAAACATCTACAGCCACCCTGGCGAAAGAGGACCGGTTCTAACGAGCGCCCCACGGCTGCGATGGCCATCGGAAATTCAGGGAAGCTTCTCTTCATCACCGACTCCCTATCTGGTCGACGTTTCCTTTGCGACACCGGGGCACAGTGCAGCATCCTACCTGCATCAAATCTCGATATACTAGCTGGGGGCCACGGCCCAGCCCTCGCGGCGGTTAATGGCGCGGCCATTCGGACCTTCGGAAGGCAGCGGATCCTGGTGTGTTTCGGCGGCCAGCGCTTCCACTGGGAATTCATCACATCAAAGTCATGCAGGCCATCCTTGGGGCGGATTTTTTGTGCGCCAACGGCCTCCTGGTCGATGTCAGGCACCGCCGGTTGATCAATGCGGCCACGTTCCACTCCATCTCGTGCCACCGCGGTAACGCCGTGCCGCGCACTGTCTTCTGTGCGTTCCCACCTCCAGACGACTTCACTCGGCTCCTCAGAGAGTTCCCAGATCTGACCAGGCCCACTTTCTCCTCCTTGGCCACTAAACATCACATCACCACCACCGGCCCCCCGGTTTACGCACGGGCCCGACGACTCGAACCCGGCAAGCTCGCGGCTGCGAAAGCGGAGTTCGACACGATGGAGCGGCTGGGGATTATTCGCCGGTCGAATAGTCCCTGGTCTTCGCCTCTCCACATTGTTCCGAAACCTGGCGGCGGATGGCGGCCTTGCGGCGACTACCGACGCCTGAACGACGCCACTACTCCTGATCGGTACCCGATTCCCTCATGTTCAGGATTTCTCTGCCCATTTGGCGGGAAATACCATTTTTTCAAAAGTCGACCTTGTCCGTGGCTACCACCAGGTCCCCGTACACCCGCAAGACGTCCCGAAAACTGCAGTCATCACCCCATTCGGCCTGTTTGAATTTCTGCGGGTGCCGTTTGGATTGAAGAACGCTGCACAGGCTTTCCAGCACTTGATGGACTCCGTGATTCGGGACCTCAAGTTTCTATTCGTCTACCTCGACGACATCCTCATCGCCAGCCCTAATAAAGAGGAGCACATCTGCCATTTGCGCACCTTCTTTAGACGCCTCAGTCAACACGGTTTGATTATCAACCCGGCCAAGTGCCAGTTCGGCCTGCAGCAAATTGATTTCTTGGGCCGCCACATCACATCAGACGGCGCAATTCCCTTACAGACGAAGGTCGAGGCGGTTACATCTTTCCCGCGCCCGCAGACCGCCAAGGCCCTACAAGAGTTCCTCGGGATGGTCAATTTTTATCACCGGCTCGTCCCTAAGGCGGCTCTGCTTATGCAGCCCTTGTACGAGGCCCTCAAGGCCAAGTCCGGTAAGGATCCGATCAGCTGGACAGCCAAGATGGACCAGGCGTTCGTCGACACCAAAGGCGCCTTGGCCAACGCAACCATGCTGGCGCACCCGCTTCCAAGTGCCACCATTGCCTTACCACCGACGCGTCGGACTATGCAATCGGCGCAGTGCAGGAACAGTGGGTGAATGGGACGTGGCAACCACTGGCGTTTTTCAGCCGTCAACTACAGCGAAACGAAAGAAAGTACAGCACTTTCAACCGGGAGTTGCTGGCCCTTTTTCTAGCCATCCGCCATTTCCGGTTCTTACTAGTGGGACGTCCGTTCACGGCTTTTGTGGACCACAAGCCACTAACGTACGCTATGGCCAAGACCGCCGAACCGTGGTCAGCTCGGCAACAACGTAACCTGACATTCATTTCAGAATTCACCACGGACATTCAGCATTTGTCCGGCAAAGACAACCTGGTGGCGGATTGCCTCTCCCGCGCAACTGTGCACGCAGTCCAACTCGGAATCAACTATGCCCTCATGGCTGCGGATCAAGCCTCGGACCCAGAGGTCCAAGCATACAGGACCAGCCCCTCTAGCTTCCAAGCGGCCGAAGTCAAATTCCATGCCGCAGGCACCACGCTACTTTGCAACGTCTCCATGGGAGCTCCCCGCCCTATCGTACCAGTCGCCTGGCACCGAAAAGTGTTCGCCATACACGGGTTGTCACACCCTGGCATGAAGGCCTCGCAAAGGCTGATGTCGTCAAAATTTGTCTGGAGGGGTATGCACATGGATGTCCGCAACTGGGCCAACACCTGCGTGGTCTGCCAAAAGGCCAAGGTACAGCGCCATGTCAAAGCTCCATTGGCCACTTTCGCTGTTCCGGAGCGTCGATTCGACCACGTGAATGTGGACCTCGTGGGGCCGCCTCCACCTTCTCAAGGTTTTACACACATCCTCACAATGGTAGACCGCACCACTAGATGGCCAGAGGCAGTTCCTTTGGTTTCCACCACTTCGGCAGACGTGGCCAGAGCTTTCATCTCCTCTTGGGTTGCTCGTTTTTGGGTACCGGCGGACATCTCTTCCGATCGTGGACCGCAGTTTTCCTCTGAGCTCTGGAACGCTGTGGCTCAGGCGCTCGGCACCAAACTACATCGCACCACCGCCTATCATCCACAGGCGAACGGCCTGTGCGAGCGATTCCACAGGTCGCTCAAAGCCGCACTGCGGGCCAGTCTTCAAGGCGCGGGATGGGTGGACAGACTTCCCTGGGTCCTTCTGGGCCTTCGTACAGCGCCCAAAGAAGATTTGCAATCGTCCTCGGCGGAACTCGTATATGGCCAGCCACTACAAGTACCAAGGGATTTCCTCCCATCTCCAAAAGAGCCATGGTCCGCATCCCAGCAACTCGTCAACCACCAGGAAGTGGCCAGATGTTTCGCTCCAGTGCCTACGTCACATCACGGCTTACAGAGCTCCCACGTCCCAACTGAGCTGAAAAGCGCCGAGTACGTGTTTATCCGCCACGACGCTCACCGGGATCCACTCAAGCCTCCTTACACTGGTCCCTTCCGCGTCATAGAGCCGGGAGACAAAACCTTTTCGGTCGATATCGGAGGTAAACCGGACCACATTTCGGTTGACCGGTTGAAGCCGGCACACTTAAACCTGAACCACCCAGTCAAAATCGCTCAACTGCCAAAACAGGGCCGACCGCCCACAGTCGCCGTGCCAGATCCACCACAACCGCCCGCCAGCTCGACCACCGTCCATCAGCTTCCACTTCAGGGTTACAGAAGTCGCTCGGACAGGCTTGTCAGGCCTCCTCGCCGTCTCACTTTTGCTGTTAAAGACAATTCTGGGGGGGCGCATGTGGCAGAGCCACTAAAGGACTCAGATCGTTTGTATATAATTCCCTTTAACAACATGTTAGCTACAGCCTGAGTCTGTATCTTTATTTATACTGTTTACTTGTACAGAGCGTGATTACTTTAACAGCGCGGGTTAACGCGATGACATCACGCCGTACATCACGTGATCCCCCACTGGCAGGAAGAACGTGATGACGTCATGACGTCAACCACGGGACCGCCCGAGCAGTCCTCGTGGAGCCTCCGAACTGAACAGACCTACACTCGATGTTCTCCTGCAGTTACTTGTTTAAACATGTTAGTTTCCATTAAACTTCATTTTGTTTGAGCGCCTGAGTGGACCTCAGTCTTTGGATAGGAACGAGACATTCCTACATGTTCATTGATTATTGATGAATTTATTATTTGGCTTTGGATGATTTTGTGGTGTCTCTCATTTCAGCTTTGCACTGTGATATGGCCTGCGACAGGGATGGAATGATGGGGATGTGGTGAGCAACAGGGATAAGAACATAAGAACATAAGAAATAGGAGCAGGAGTAGGCCATACGGCCCCTCGGGCCTGCTCCGCCATTCAATAGGATCATGACTGATCTGAATCTAGACTCACGTCCACTTCCCTGCCCTCTCCCCGTAACCCCTAATTCCCTTATCTGCTAGGAAAATGTCTATCTCCATTTAAAATTTATTTAATGTTGCAGCTTCCACAGCTCTCTGGGGTAGCAAATTCCATAGATTTACTACCCTCTGAGTGAAGAAGTTTCTCCTCATCTCAGTTTTGAAAGGGCACCCCCTTATTCTAAGATTATGCCCCCTAGTTCTAGTCTCACCCATCAGTGGAAACATCCTCACCGCATCCACCTGATCAAGCCCCTTCACAATCTTATATGTTTCGATACGATCGCCTCTCATTCTTCTGAACTCCAATGAGTAGAGTCCCAACCTACTCAACCTTTCCTCATACGTCAACCCCCTCATCTCTGGAATCAACCGAGTGAACCTTCTCTGAACCGTCTCGAGAGCAAGTATATCTTTTCTTAAATATGGAAACCAAAACTGCACGCAGTATTCCAGGTGTGGCCTCACCAATACCCTGTATAACTGCAGCAAGACTTCCCTGTTTTTATACTCCATCCCCCTTGCAATAAAAGCCAAGATTCCATTGGCCTTCCTGATCACCTGCTGCACCTGCATACTAACTTTTTGTGTTTCATGCACCAGGACCCCAGATCCCTTTGTACTGTAGCACTTTGCAGTTTCTCTCCATTTAAATAATAACTTGCTCTTTGATTTTTTCTGCCAAAGTGCATAACCTCACACTTTCCAACATTATATTGCATCTGCCAAATCTCTGCCCACTCACTTAGCCTGTCTATGTCCTTTTGCAGGTTTTTTATGTCCTCCTCACTCACTGCTTTCCCTCCCATCTTTGTATCGTCGGCAAACTTGGATATGTTGCACTCGGTCCCTTCCTCCAAATCGTTAATATAGATTGTAACGAGTTGGGGTCCCAGCACTGACCCCTGCGGAACACCACTAGTTACTGATTGCCAGCCCGAGAACGAACCATTTATCCCAACTCTTTGTTTTCTGTTAGATAGCCAATCTTCCACCCATGCCAGTATATTACCCCCAATCCTGTGATTTTTTATCTTGATCAGTAATCTTTTGTGTGGGACCTTGTCAAATGCCTTTTGGAAGTCTAAATACACTACATCCACTGGTTCCCCTTTATCCACCCTGTATGTTACATCCTCAAAGAATTCGAGCAAATTTGTCAAACATGACTTCCCCTTCGTAAAACCATGCTGACTCTGTCCTATTAAATTGTGTTTATCCAAATGCTCTGTTACTGTTTCCTTAATAATGGACTCCAACATTTTGCCAACCACAGATGTTAGGCTAACTGGTCTGTAGTTTCCAGCTTTTTGTCTACTTCCCTTCTTAAATAAGGGTGTTACATTAGCAGTTTTCCAATCTGCTGGGACCTTTCCTGAGTCCAGGGAGTTCTGGAAAATGATTACCAATGCATCCACAATCCCTACCGCCACTTCTTTCAAGACCCTGGGATATAGGCCATCAGGTCCGGGGGATTTATCCGCCTTAAGTCCCATTATTTTACTGAGTACCATCTCCTTAGTGATTTTAATCGTGTTTAGCTCCTCCCCCCCCCCCATTGCCCCCTGTTTGTCCAGTGTTGGGATATTTTTAGTGTCCTCTACTGTAAAGACTGATACAAAATATTTGTTCAGCGTCTTTGCCATCTCCACGGTCCCCACCATTAGTTTTCTGGTCCCATCCTCTAAGGGACCAACGTTCACTTTAGCCACCCTTTTTCTTTTTATATAGCTGTAGAAACTCTTGCTATCTGTTTTTATATTTTTTGCTAGTTTACTTTCATATTCTATCTTCCTTTTCTTAATTAATCTTTTAGTTATTGTTTGCTGGCTTTTAAATGCTTCCAAATCTTCTATCCTCCCACTAGATTTGGCTACTTTATATGCCCTTGTTTTCAGTCGAATACTATCCTTTTATTACTTTACTAAGCCACGGATGGCTGTCTTTTCTTTTACTCCCCTTTTTCCTCAGTGGAATATATTTACCTTGAAAGATGTGAAATATCTCCTTGAATGTAGACCACTGCTCTTGTACCGTCTTACACTTTAATCTGTTTTCCCAGTCCACTTTAGTCAATTCTACTCTCATACCTTCATAGTCTCCTTTATTTAAGCTTAGTACGCTGGTTTGAGATCCAACTCTCTCACCCTCAAACTGAATTTGGAATTCAACCATATTATGGTCACTCATTCCAAGGGGCTCCTTTACTAGGACATTTTTTATTAATCCTGTCTCATTACACAGGACCAGATCTAAAATTGCCTGCCGCCTGGTTGGTTCAGTTACATGCTGCTCAAGGAACCCATCCCTAATACACTCTATGAACTCTTCCTCAATGCTGCCATGCCCAATTTGATTAGTCCAGTCAATATGAAAGTTAAAATCCCCCATGATTATAGCTGTTCCCTTATTACAAGCCCCAACTATTTCCTGATTTATACTCCGACCAACAGAGTTGCAACTGTTAGGAGGCCTATAGACTACGCCCACTTGTGACTTTTTCCCCTTATTATTCCTTATCTCCACCCAAACTGTTTCACTATCCTGATCCTTTGACCCAATATCATTTCTGACTATTGCAGTGATTCCATCCTTGATTAACATAGCAACCCCACCTCCCTTTCCTTCCTGTCTGTCCTTCCTAATTGTCAAATACCCTTGTATGTTTAGTTCCCAGTCATGATTATCTTGCAGCCATGTTTCCGTAATGGCCACCAGATCATACCCATGTGTAGTTATTTGCACCGTCAACTCATCAATTTTGTTACGAATGCTGCGTGCATTCAGATAAAGAACTTTCAAATATGTTTTCTGACTATTTATTCCTGCTTTTACCCCTTTTACTACTTTACCTTTATCATTATACATTCTGTCCCTTCCTGACATGCTCTGGTTTTTAATTCCCCCACTGCTACCTTGCTCTATCTGGGGTTTAATTTGTTGGAACCGCAGTCTGGTGAGGCGATCATTGACCGCCCTTCCGGAAGGCCGATTGAGTGGCTGCCTTCTCCCTCGCTCATGCTGCTTGTCCTCATCCTCGTCCTCTTCCTCTTCCTTCTCCTGAGGTGGTCCTGCAATCCCTGGTGGCAATGGCCGGGCCCTCATGATGGCCAAATTGTGGAGCATGCAGCACACAACGATGAAATGGGAACCCACTCAGCTGAGAGCTCCTCCCGAGCAGTCAAGGCAGCTGAACCATTGCTTGAGTACCCCAATGGTCTGCTCGATGGTGTTCCTGGTGGCAGCATAGCTCTCATTATATGAGTGCTGGGCAGGAGTGTTGGGGTTGCGGAGGGGAGTCATGAGCCAGGTGGAGAGCGGATAGCCCTTGTCTCTGACCAGCCAGCCACAAGCTTGATGTGGTAGCTGTAAGAGTGCTGGCACACGGGTCTGGCGCAGGATGAAGGCATAGTGACTGCTGCCAGGATAGCAGGCATTCACATTGAAAATTCGCTGGGTGTGGTCGCACACCAGTTGCACATTAAGTGAGTGGTAGCCTTTGCGGTTACGGAAGATGTCAGGATTGTTCTGAAGTGCCTGCAAGTGGGTGCAACCAATGGTGCCCAGCACCATGGGGAATCCCGTTATCCTGTCAAAGCCACATGCTCCCTCGTCCTGCTTCTCTCTGGTGATGGGGAAGGAAATGTAGTCCCTTCTCCTACTGTAGAGAGCCACTGTGACCTCCCAGATGCAGTAATGAACAACAAATTGCAAGATGTTTGCTATATCTCCTGTTGCAGAATGGAAGGATCCGCTGGCGAAGAAATTGAGGGCGACGGTGATCTTGACTGCCACTGAGAGCCATGGTCATCCTGATCTGAGGCTCGAGGTCTGGTTGCAGGAGGTCGCAGAGTTCTGTGACCACCTCCTTGGTGAAGCAAGCCTTCTAATATGCTGCTCCTCGCTTAATTGAAGGTAGGAGAAGTGCTGTCGGAATACCCTCGGAGGGTAAGGCCTCCTGTTGAGAGCCCTCATGGTCGCCCTCCTCCCTCTGGCCACATATTCCAATCTTTCTCGTTGTCTGCACTCCCTCCACCGTAGATCCTGGAGGGCGAGGTCCACTGCTAGTAGAGCCCCCATTAATGTAATGAAGTGTAGCACTTTGATATGTTGAGAATAAACGTAACTAATTTTTAGTAGCCACAACACTCTGGAGACTAAACAACCTTTAAGTGACTGTGCAATGAGGAAGCACTGAAACAGCACTAACCTGAGAGCTGGGACTCATTACCAATAATCCCTTTCAGTAGCACCCCTGGAGCCGGCTACCAACTGCTTCGCGCCTCCTCTCCATGTCGCTGTGTCGGGGCGAGGTGCTAAGGCAGGGGGTGATAATCAATTTCACAGATCGGGTACCAGTGAGCATTGCACACTCACTGACATCACGATCTGCCTGGTGCTGAAGGCGGCGGTGCTACAGGGGAGCCGGATTTATCATGGGTCGCTGGATTCACCTCGCCATGGCGCTACTGTCTTAGCGCCCCCACCAGGCACTAGCTCAAGGCGCTAAGGTTCCAAATTTCTTCCCCGAGAACTCTCTTTGCTTCAGGTCAGTAAAGCTGCTGCAAGTGCACTAGCAACCAACTTGCAACAGAGAAATGGCACTGCTCGTGGTCGTCATCTATTTTTACGCCTCCAGCTCAGGCTAACATTGCAGTATCAGTAAATATGTTCACACAGGTATCAGCAACAGGAGCATGACATGGGTGCCCAATTTCACCAGAATGCTGCAGGGGATCACTGATGGTAGTCATCCAGTTATTTCCTGCTCCTTTTCACCTGTGCTCGCTACCTCCTCAAGCCCACTAACTGCATTTTCCGGTATATATGTGTGTAGCTGTGCTGGTGCTTGAAAACTTTGGCACAAGCATGCAACCGGCTGGGGTAGAGTTTCCACTTTGGGCGCAATCTGCATTTCTGGCGCAAACGGCGCCCGAAATTGCGCCTATTTTGAAAGTTGCTTTTTTTCCCTCCAAGTTTCCATCAAACACATGCATATCAACAAACGCAAATCTGCCATGAATCCGTGCGATCGGGCAGTGCTTTAAAACATCATTTTTTTTCAAAAAGATTTTGCTTTAAAAAAATATTCCTTGGTATATTTAAGAGTGGTAGCTTGGTAAAGTTTGATTACTACAGCTGAAAATGGGCTTATCACAAAAAATAACATTTTAAATCACCGGTGTCAATCCATCACTTTTGGGTAACCCAAATTTAAATGACTGACAATGACCTTTAAAAATTATACAAAACTATTTTCAGATTAGATTGGGGTACAGTACTGAGTTCCTTTTGTAAATTAAAATTAAAATTCATTCAAAACGTACCTTTTTTAGTGTCCTTGCACCCAAAAGTTCCAGCTTAATTTTTGAAGCCTCCTTGAAGGCCTGCAAACGAGCGCAATTAGCGGAAACTCCCAATGGTGATTAATCCAACCTGGGGGGGGGTGCAGCCAGATTTGTGGGCGGGGCTTGTTTCTAGTACAATGTTTATAAAACTAGCATAAAAGACACGGAAACTCGAGTTGTGCTGAATGTAAATTGTGCTTAAAATTCCATAATCTTTCGCGCCGGTTACGCCAATATTGGTGGAATTGCAGTGGGGGAAAAAAAGTGCAATCGAGCGGAAACTCCAGGTTGCTATGTTGTTTGTCTTGTTCGGGGCCATTGAAGGAGCTGACAGATTGCTCTTCTAGGCCTACAATAGCAGAAAAGGAGAGCGTGTTAGAATGCTAGTTCTAAGACATACCTTCAAACAGAGCTTGCCGTGCAAAATAATGTGTGTGATGTTTGTGTGTGGGAGTGACTGAGAAAGAGGACAATACATAAGTGTAGGATGGTCCACAGTCTTGGGGAGAAAAAATTCGTCCCCTTACTGCCGCCAGTTAGTGCCAGTAGATGGCACTAATGCGGTGTTGAGACCAGTACCGACAGGGTGTGGTGAATCCCGCGCTGCACGCCAAATCGGGACCCCCTGTAGTGCTGCTGGTAACCGCTATTGGTGGGGGCCTCAACTCCAGAGAGATCTTGATGTCAGTGAGTGTGCAATGCTCACTGAACGCCCGATTTCCCAAATCGCTTTTAGCCACTTGCCTCACAGCCTGGAGTAAACACCGACAGGGAGAGCTGGCGTACAGCACCAGGAAAGCGATTGCAGGGACATTATTTAAAGGGATCATCAGTAATCACTCGCACCTGTCAGCACAGTGCAGTTTCACTGGCTTTTTGTTAGTTTCAGCTACTGTAACAGTTTCACTGAGTAATTTCAAGGTTCTTTTGCATCAGGAGTCTTGTGGTAAATACAAAGTAGCTACATTTATTCTTAAAAGATTCAAACTGCAACACTTGGTAAGATTAATGTGGGCTATACTGGCATGCCACCTTGCGCTCCAGGATCTACAGCGGAGGGAGCGTAGGCAGGAAAGATGGGAACATGTGCACAGCGGGAGGAGGACATGGGCGAGGAGGAAGAAGATGAGGAACAGGAGGGAGGGAGGAGGCAGCCGGATAATTGGGCTTCCGGACAGGCAGTCCATGATGTGGTGTGCCACCTCCCTCCACATAGTGTGGCAGACTTGTGGCGAGAGCCTCCTGCTAGTTGGTGGGTACAGAACTGCCCACCTTCTCTCCAGCACTGAAACAAATGCCTCCAAAGCTTCATGGGAAAAAATTGCAGGCTCTCTCCCTGGAGCGGCGACAAGATAGCACACAATACTAGGAGGATTCATAAATAAGTGCTCCTTCTCCTTTTCCTTATAGTTGTTGAGGCAGCTACTCTGCCAACAATCCTGAGAAAGAGGTGCTGCAGCATCAAAGAACCTCCCCTTTAAGTAGTGAAAAAAGCCTGGGGCAATCATGAGTTGCGATTAAATTGCACCCGATATTGGTCCAGCCTTTAAGTGTAACACCAATGAGCTTGGGTTTTTAGACTTGATATAAGACTGTAATCATTTTATTGAGCAGTGAGGACGAATTTTGTGTGCAGTCTAGAGTATTTTCAGCAAGCGCTAATATGCCATCTTTTGTCTTAATGCCGCCCATTCCTTGGCAATAACGAATTTCTGGCTCACAGGGGGTGAAATTGGGTGCCTTTGTGCCTCCTATTAGCACCACCAGAGGCATTAATGGGGCACAAATGGCTTTGCGAGTGAGTGCAGCACTGACATCGACACCCGCCATATTTGGCGGGAGCTTTGTGGTGGTGCCTCAGCGTTGCACCCCAATCTCCTCCGCCCAGAGATCGTGACGTCATCGCCTTACGCATCACCCCAATGGCAACCCGGACCCGAAATTGACTTCCGCCCCCTGCAGCAGCGCCGGTCAAAAACACCGACCGCTGCAGGAGGCGAGCATTGGGCGGTCGGCTAGCCGCTTCAGGGGCGATGATTAAAGGCGAGGTGGCCGAGGTAAGTAAAAAAAAACTTGCCTTTCTTCTTCCAGCTTTTTTCGCGGGTTCCTGCCCACGATCGATCAGCTTGGCACTCCGCTTGAGTGCTGGGCTAATCGCGCAGGATCGCGGCTGCCTTGGTGGTCCAGGTAGGTACTTTTTATATTGCAGAGCCTGCAGCGATGGCCCTTCCCTTTTAAGGGGTGGAAGGAGCCTTTGAACGCGGCAGTGTTGCACGGCCCAGTGTACAGCGCAACTGAAGTCTCCACCCCGCCTGCTGCCAATTGTGCTCCAAGATGGAAGTGGAGTGCCTGATTTCTTCCTGGAGCGCAAAACTGAATTTTTTTTTAAAGCTTAGAAGCATTAGCTCTTGCCGCTAATTTTCTCAACTTCTAAAAGTTAGCGCCCCAAACGGAGCTATAATTAATTTCTCCCCTATAGTCCTTGGAAAGCAGGTGGCTTCACTTTCCCCTACTCCCTCTATGCATTTATATCCAAAACATTCAAGCGATTTATGATTCCTAAAACTTTCTCCAGATTAGATCCATTCCCTAGTATTGTGTGCTATCTTGTCTGGCAATCGGAGAACTAGCCTTGAAATATAGTGGCCTAGAAATTCACCTTGGGCGGTGGCACAAAACGGGCATATTGGATCGGCCGTCCGTTATACACAGCGCTTGATATTCAGCTCCCTTGCAGTCAATGCAACTGAATATCAGATATCAGGAGCTGTGTAAAATGGGCAGGCTATACCGTAGGTTGAAGGAGCACATACACATAAGATACGCTGCCAAGCGGTACTGGAGGTCCTGCTCAGGCTGCTCAATGGCTTTTACATGGAAGAAACCGCACATGCGTAAAAATTTGAATGGGCTGCGCGGCCAGTTAAAGGGACCATGCACGAAAAAAAATTAGAGGGAACATTGCACAGGGACAGATATTATAAAGATATTGAGCAACAACTCTCTGAGACACGTCTAAAGCTTTATTCAAAATGCCTGCTTCTTTCTCTACATTGCCATATTCCTTAAAGTACAATGTCCTCTCCCACATCTGTTTGCCGGTCCTGCAGACACTGTACCCAAGGTTGAACCTGACTATCATCTCTTGCCAGGTATGGTGCACTGCTGTCTACTGGGGATTCCTTGGCATCCCTCTCCCCTACTTCACACAGTAGCACCTCCACTTTGTCAGCTGTCAGAAATGACTGTCATTTCCCCACAGATTCTGGTTTTGTACCTTTTCTATTAGGATAGCCTTCCCTGGGATTTTGCCAGCCATTTCTTCTCCTTACATGGGGGGAATTTTTACATTGGAAAAAATGGGCGGGTTGGAGGCGGGTGGTGGGGGAGGGAAGTTAAAGGGGGGAATTTTCCCAGCCCTGGGGAGGCGGGAATGGAGGCAGGACTACCGGGAAAATGGCAGAATCTGGGAGTAGGTATCCATCCCACTCCCAACCCACCTCCATGCCATCTTCTCAGGAGGTGGGTCCCCAACTTGCGCAGGGACCCGGCTCCTCGAGGCAGGAAGGGGATTAGTGCCAATGAAACATAAATCGAGGAATTTGACTTGCGTCCAAAATGGACACAAATTTAGCCGGCCTGAGGTGCAAGCTTAATTCAGCTTTGGGCCTCATTTAAATGGCACCAGCGAACTGAGGGTGCTAAGTGGGCACTCGCTGTGGCTCGCCGGCCTGGGAGGTCAGGAGATCGGCCGGCTCCTATGCTGAACCAGGTTGGCAAGTCAGGCCTGGGGGTTGAGGCAGTTCTGCGGGGGGAACCTCGATCATGCCTGCAGCAGGCCAGAGATTTTTGGCCAGGAGGAACAACTGAAAATTTCCTGGGCCTTTTATTTGAGTGGCCTCCAGTGGTCCTTTTAAGGATTGCTGTTTAAGCCACTTAATGCCTGGTACAAACTAGGCTGAGCATCCACGCCACAAATTCTGCCAATTGGGTGCCTGAATTCTGCATTCAGGATCCGACAATTGACATAGGACCCTGATTTTCATATTTAAGGAGCTTAATATGTGTTTCAGGCTTGCGCTCTGGACAACTAAATGTTGCCTGAGCCAGCTAATATGGTGCCCGGTGCACTTCCAGCGCAGTTTGCAACGCAAAATTCAGAGGTCTAACACGGAATTTACCCCGGAAAAATGGGGCGGCGGCTAATTCAATTTCTCCTCCATACAATTTAGCACCTTTAGTAGCATTCCCTAACACCGATTACCAATAAAATCTGTTGACAGCTATTAGTTTTCATTACAGACACCCAAATATGCGCAGAGTGCAAATCACACTCTTCACAATATTTGGGGAATAATGTCAAATATTCAAACTTGAATTGCTGTTGTCAATGCAGTATAGAAATATCGTGGCAGACCTAAAATATTTAAGTGATTAGTGTCACGCTTCCTGTGGTCGGTTGTCCAGCTGTGCAATATAATTAAACATAGAAACATAGAAGATAGGAGCAGGAGTAGGCCATTCGGCCCCTCGAGCAATAATATAAACAATAATAAATCACATTAGTGCTACAGTGGTAATTACTGTGAGTAACAAGCAATAGCTATGATGGGCAATATTAATTTAAAATGACATACCATGAAATTTTGTTCTCATTTATGTGCCTTTGATATTGCTCAGCATAGCAAATTGACTTTGGTGAACTGAGACCTGTTCTAATTTTTGGCTGGTTCAGCACAAGCTAACAGCATTTCAGCAAACGTGGAAGCAAATATAAACCCCTGAAATGTTGGGTCTGTAGTACACTGTGAAAATAAAGTTTCCCATTTTTCATCAAGAGCATTTTTATTTTTATCTTTTTTATTTGTTCCTGGGATGTGGTCGTCGCTGGCAAGGCCAGCATTTATTGCACATCCCTAATTGCCCTTGAGAAAGTGGTGGTGAGCCGTCACATTTGATAGTGTAAATTACCTTTTTGAAAACAAAGATTGGTGCATTCTAGTTGGTAGGTCTCTAGATCTTCTTGGATTACCAAGCATAGTACCACTGCCACCTCACAGGCACTGCTTAGCCCTGAGTAACTCTTAGCTCTCTATACATGTGCGTTTAAGACTTGAGTACCCTTCTGGAAACTGAGGAACTTTTATCACATCCCACATTCCAGAACGAAATACAAGAAAAAGCTTCTCAGCTAATAAGCAATCTCTCTTTCATCTATAACCACCAGCCTCTCTCTATTTAAGCGATATAACCATGATCAGTGCTCCTCTGAATTTTCCTCCAAATGTTCCACATTACAAGCTCTTCCTACTCCCTACATCCTCCTTGTGTTGGAATAAAAGGGTTGATTCTCCGATCCGGCAAGGAACAGTGCTTGATAGGACAGCTTGTGATTTTCTATCCATTTAAATTAACGGATGGAAAAATCAGGAGTTGCAATTACCTGACAACGCTGCTCTGTGCCAGAAGTGGCCAACAGGGGAGTCATCCCTAAAGGCTCATTGCATTTTCTCTTATTCAAACATATGAGGCCTGAAAATCGCATTGGGTCACCTACCACCTCATTGGTGCTGCCAATCCAGCCCCCGCCAGCTTGGGTAGGGTCCTGAGATTGGCAACCAGAGCCTGCCTGCCTGTAATATGCAAAGCAGGGTCCTATGACCGTGTTCGCTCCACCTATTTGTCATGAGCAGGAGTGCGTCGCCAGGACCCACAAAAAGAGACTCTGGGCTGCTGCCAGCCTGTCGGAGCCATCTCGTGTGATCACCTCCCCTACCACTCCCAGGCGGCCACTGTCAGTTAGCCCAGGGCGGGAGCTGGCCAATTTCCAGCCCTCCTGTAGTGGGGCCACCCATTTGATGCCCACAGCTCGCCAGCAGAATGTAAATGAGGCCCGGGTTTCAAAATGGCTCGGGCCTCACACTGGCAAGAGCAGGTGGGCAGCCGCCACGGTCTGCCACTCACCCGCTCCCTGCCAGTAGTTAAAATCAGTCCGTGGCTTCTTGTATTTCCACACTTTTGAGGTTCCATCGTTTAATGTTTCATAGTCATAGAGTCATAGAGTTTTACAGCACAGAAAGAGGCCCTTCAGCCCATCGTGTCTGCGCCGCCCATCCATCCCTGTCCAGTCTAATCCCATTTTCCAGCATTTGGTCCATAGCCTTGTATGCAATGGCATTTCAAGTGCTCATCCAAATGCTTCTTGAATGTTGTGAGGGTTCCTGCCTCTACCACCCTTTTAGGCATTGAGTTCCACATTCCAACCACCCTCTGGGTGAAAAAGTTCCTCCTCAAATCCCCTCTAAATCTCCTGCCCCTTACCCTGAATCTATGCCCCCTTGTTATTGACCCCCCTACTAAGGGGAAAAGTTCCTCTTTGTCTACCCTATCTATGCCCCTCATCATTTTGTACACCTCAATCAGGTCCCCCCTCAGCCTTCTTTGCTCCAAGGAAAACAACCCCAGCCTGTCCAGCCTCTCTTCATAGCTGAGGCGCTCCATCCCAGGTAACATCCTGGTGAATCTTCTCTGCACCCTCTCCAAAGCAATCACATCCTTCCTATAGTGAGGTGAACAGAACTGCACACAGTACTCCAGCTGTGGCCTCACCAGCGTTTTGTACAGCTCCATCATAACCCCCCTGCTCTTATATTCTATGCCTCGGCTAATGAAGGCAAGTATCCCATATGCCTTTTTAACCACCTTATCTACCTGTTCCGCTGCCTTCAGGGATCTATGTACATGTACACCAAGGTCCCTCTGACCCTCTGTACTTCCTAGTTTCCTACCCCCTACAATCTTCGGGCTGTTAAAACCCAAGACTGGAATAATTTAATCACTAGTTCCTGATTTATCTTGTTTTTACAATTACTTTATTCAAACACAGTGGTGTCTTGCACCATGGACTTTGGCCCTCTACCTTGATTTCTCCATAAAAATAATCCTGCCATTTTGACCCTGTCAACATTGCCCAAATTTGGTTAAATATTAGGACTGGTTCAACACTAACCATAAACAAAGGTAATACTTACTTAGCTGGCCAATGTGCCTAATTGGGATCTGTACATCAAAATATAACTAAAGGATGGTGATTTGTCCAAATAGTTATCAGCTTGATGATTTTGTTTTGTATGGAGGGCATCCGGCCAGGGATGATTAGCAGAGGTGCTGGGATAAATAGATACTTTGGAATTCGCACAGAACTGTTAAAGTATGAATGGGGATGACTACAAAAATGCACCAATACACTGAAATAAATAAATAAAAACCATTACATATATAAAATTAATTAAAATGGCATTTAATTAAATATGTTAAATAAAATTTATTTTTTGAAAAAAAAAATTATGTTTTAACAGGGCTTAATATAACCTTACTTTATTGGACAGGGTTTTTAATTTATAAGTGAGTGATAAAATCTCATTTTTCTATTTTTTAAACTCTTATGCTGGTAAAAGCAGGCCTTTACCAGGCGTAAGAATTCTATGGCCTTTCAGCGGGCGGAAGTCGAGCAAATAGTGCAACTCTCCACCTGCAGAGGCACTTTTCTTGGGCATATGGATGATCTGTCGACAGATGGCAAGTTCCAGGTTTCAGCGCATGCACTTCACATGCCTAAACCTGGAACTTGCGCGGCCCCTATGGGTGCGTACACACCTCGTACGCACCCCTGGAGGCCGGAAATTCAGGGCCAATATCTATGATGGGATAGACTGTGTGTGTTGTGGAAGGAGCAGGTTAAGTGGAATGAATGGCATGGCTTGCCCTCATTTTTGTGATTTTCTTATGTTTTTACATTATTTTCGTCATTCTCTCTACCAATAATTCTTTCAATCCTGGATATTCCTAGATGTGAGAATGCTTTGCACTGACACAACCTCCAAATTTCCTTGCTTCCCTGCAGTGATATGCCTAGCTTCAGTTCACTAATGTGCCTTGATACTGCAGGCAAAATTCCAAACTTGGCATTTGAGGAATCATGGACACAGACCAGTGGTTCACCACTGCACAGTACAGTGCTTTTCAATAGCATCTTGTTCCTGAATAGTGCAGACTATTAAATACTCCCCTCCCCCATGATTGTGTGGCAAAGAAGGAATAAATGTCCAAAGATGTGCGGGTTAGGTTGATTGGCTATGATAAATTGACCCTTAGTGTTAGGGGGATTACATACGTGGGATTACGGGGATCGGGTGGGATATGTGTCGGTGCAGGCTCGATGGGCCGAAATGGCCTCTATCTGCACTGTGGGGTTTCTGTGATTCTGTGAAATGCATTTTTGCCACAGATTGTCCTGTAAGTGCCTCGAAACATTCCTTTGGAGATTTTTACTTCCTGGCCAGTGGCACCACCTGCTGTTTAGTCTTCAGCTTTGAGATCCCTATTCACTATTCATTTAGATTTTAAGAAAAGCATACTGTGCAACAAAAGGAACAACTGTGATGTTCAGAAACTGTCAACTCATTTGCACTACATATTAGGGGATAACATGTTTCAAAGCTATCAGTAGGCAAAATCCTGGAGTTTACCTCTGTGGCGCAACCCGGAAGTTAAACCCAAAAAATGCGCCCAATGTCGCACCCATTTTGCCAATGTCAAGTTACGCTCAAGTATCCTTCCAATCTCAAGAGAATACGCCTGAATGTAAAATGGGCATAAATCAGCGTAAACAATGGGGTTCAAGGAAAGCGCTAAACCCACACTATATATTTCTTCTTTAAGAATGAAAATTTAAGTTTCAACTCATTTAACCATCATTCATGCAGATATGGCACAGCAAGTTTAAGAACCTGCAATCGGGGAAGGTTCTCAATTTTTAACGTGACTTATTCTTATACCATACAAATACATTTTTTTTTTAAACTGAAAATATAGAGCAGATCTCACTGAGGATACATTTTCCTTAAAAAAACGCTCAGAAGATTGCAATTAAAAAATTACTTTGTTTCCTGCTGCGCCTGAAAATCTGGTCATAATGCTGAGAGAACCACCCCTGCCCCACCCCTCACCCTCCGAACAAGTGCATTTGGAGCAGTTAAGAGTTGGGGAGCATGGGCAGTTTTGTAGGCGGAGATTTGTTCTGTGGAGGGTTTGATGAACGGATGTAAAAGATCAAGGAAACTTGGGCGTATTGTAGTTACATGCGTAACTCGTTTAAGACCACAATTCCGCAATCTTTTAAGCCACGTAATTGGTTTGCATCCAGATTATGCATGTCTCTGGGCGCAAATGAGGAGGAAGGGGCTGATCGGGAGCGAGAACCATGGCTGCTTTTTCTCTGGTTTAGCATGGGGAGCTTAAGGCCAATTGTAATGACTCCAGTGTCACTCCGATTCAGATGAGCTAAAGAAACACAAGGCAGGGACGGAACTTTTTCCTGGTCTATGTGCCTCAATGACCAGCACATAATGGCCCTGAATTTGTGGTCGGAGGTGTACCAGAAGAATACGCTCCCAATTGAAAAAAAAAATACGAACTTACCTGGTGTCTCCGGCACTTTGGACTCTTGCGGTCCTAGACCTGCAGGCGTACGCCTGAGTAAAGACCCACGTATCCCAGGGACACACGCGGTTCGCAAGTGTCCTATGGGATCATGTGGACCGGACCAACCAATCAATGATGCTTATTGGGATTCCATTTACGTAAGGAATCCCCATAAGCATATTAGAAATCCCCAAATAAATAAAATTTCACACCACTTAAATAAAAATAAATGATCACATGTTCAAAATGAATTAAAAGACCCTTTAATTAAGCATTTAAAGTAAAAACTACATTTTTTGAAAAATAAATTTAAACATTTTAAAAGGGGCCAACATTTACCTAAACTAATTTTAGATGTATGTGAATGTTTAAATCATTTTTAAAATTGTATTTTAACATTTATTTTAACCCTTACGCTGGTAAAAGAAGGCCGTACGCCGGCTTTTCCCAGGCGTAAGGGTTTCATGGGTATTCACTGGGCAGTAGGTGGGCAAATAGCCCCACTCTGCACCAGTGAAAGTGATTTTGTAGCGGATGTGGTGGATCTGTCCGAGTGAAACTTGACAGATCGTATGTGCAGCGCACGCAGAAACCCCAACCTTGCGGGGCCGTTCTGAAGGCTTCCGACAGCTTACGTTGTGCGTCAAAAGCACCGTAACTTCAGGCTCAGTATACTTCCTCACTGACCTGTAGAGGAAGCCTAATTTTGTAATCAACTCTGTAGGATTTGTGAATTAGGTAACACCACTTGCTAATATAAAAATGGCAGTAAAACTATCGATAGGTACAAATCTTGAAGAAAAGTGCAAGTTAGTTAACAATAGCATATAACACACACATAACATTCTGGGTTCAGAATTTCTAAAGTTCTCAAAAATACCCAGCATATATTAAAACAATATGGCCTAGAAATTGAGTTTGCCTCCGCCAGGGCTGTAGCGCCCGAAATTTAGCGCCAGCGTTAATTGCCGCTGCGCCCGCCAAAAATTCAGCTGCGCCGCGCCCAGACGGCTGCGGGCGCTAATGGAGGGTGTCAGCGCCTCGCAATGGGCGCTGAATGCAGGATTGCGGCGCTAATCCCCCGCTGCGGCACCCGATGCGGTGCGGCAGGCTGGGGTACTGCAGGCCTCCTCCTTCTGTTAAGGAGGAGCTGCCTGCAGCCGACCGCTGGCCGGTGGAATCGCACGAAAAATGAGCCCGGCACCTCGGAGAAGTGCCGGGCTCGAGGCCCACACACATCTGTGCCGCGGGGGGGTGGTGGAGGAGTCCGGGGAGGGAGGTGCGGGCAGGCGGCCGCCAGGAAAGCGGCCGGCCGCTGCGCCACCTTAATGCGCCGGCGCTAAGTCCAGCAAGAAACTTTTGAAAAATCGTTGGTTGCAGCTGCCACGGGCGAGGCGGCTGCAACTGAACTTCGGCGTCCGGCCGCGTTACCACGGCAACCGGGACGCTGCGCACACCGATGACGTCATCGGTGCCGGCGCAGCGCTACCGGCTAACGCCGATGGTAGGGCCCAAATCAATTTCCGAAGCGGCTATAATTCCGGCGCAAGGCCCTCTAGCGCCTCTAATTGGGCGCTAACCCCACTCAATTTCTAGGCCTATAAATCAAGATGTGTAGAAGTCAGGAAATTACAATTGGTCTCAGTGCCCTTGGGTTAGAGAGGAGGGTGGAAATCAGCCAGGTTTCCCCCTCCAGATCATTAGCTTGAAAGTGTACGTGTGGATGTAAGGTGTGGACAGGTCCAAGCTCAGCTAAGGTGCCCTCCCCTTCCCACCATGGTTGAATAGCTTCACTGTCTGCTCACACATATTAAGAATAGCCACTTGGACATGGTATGGGAGGGCTGCCTGCATCTGTGGGATCCCAGCATGAGCCAAGGTCTTCAGGACACAAGTAAAGAAAGACCTTGCATTTATATAGCACCTTTCACAACCTCAGGATGCCCCAAAGCGCTTTCATAGAAACTTGCAGCATAGAAGGAGGCCATTCAGCCTGCCGTGCCTGTAATTTTGCAGTGTAGTCACTGTTGTAATGTAAGAAAAACAGCAGCCAATTTACACACAGCAAGCTCCCACAAATAGCAATGAGATAAATGACCAGATAATCAGTTGGGGAAAAAATAAGATCAAAAGAATATTTACAGCAGTAATGTAAATCATAAATTTACTCATTACAATTAGTGCTGTAAAGTTAGTGATTTCTGAGTTACACTGCTTGTTTTGTGAACTGAAAGTGCTTCACTGATTTATCCCAGCCATTAGCTGGCTTGCCTTTACTTAACCCTTGCTAGGAAGGGTGCAATTGCACCATCTGCTGGATAATTCGCAGCATTGCTGTCAACCAAAGATATATGGCACTGAATAAAATTTGATGGATTCAATGATGCATTTTGATCGAGATTTCTATATAATGTATCTTTATAATATACTGCAGGCTCTGCATATAGTGCACACTTTCGGTATGTTTCACACTTTCCCATCACATCAAAACACCTCAGCTTGCACTGTCACCCATACCCACATCACCCTCAGTCCTCGCCAAGTTCCACTGGGTCCCCATGCCTCATGTATGACTCAAAAATTTCACTATGTCCTTAACCCACCCTGTACCTTTGTGTTCTCCCCTTGTTCTTTCATCCCGCACAGATCTTTACTGCTTAAAAATAAGATTTCTCCTCATTCCTCACTCCCTTTGTTCCACCATTGGAGGTTCAGCCACTAAGCTCCCGCCCTCTGAAACTCTCTATCCAGTTGTCTCCACTTGCTATGTCCCTCACTACTTTTAAAAACCTTCTTAATACTTTCCTCTTTGACCATGTCTTTGACTCCCCGTCCTAACCTCTTAAATTTTATCACCTTTCACCATGCTCCATGTCAACAGTATCCTCACCCTCCATTTCTAGCATTCAGAGATGACTTCCTAGAGTAGATAAGTTTCAGGCAGCTGGCTGGCAGATCGCCTGAGGCTGCCAGTGGGAAGGCCAGTCCAATTTAAGGGACGGGACTCGTTACCATGCTGCCAGCGAGCTGCACACCCCAAACCGGTTTCCTGCTGCAAATTGCCGGCTCCAGGCCGGTGCAATATCGGGCAGCCTCCGAGGCCAATCTGAGGGGAGGTAGTGAGGTGGAGAGGGTTATGGAGGAAATTCAAGAGCTTAGGGCTTAGGCAGCTGAAGGCAAGGCTGCCAATGGGGGATTGATGAAATTCGGGGATGCGCAAGAGACCAGAATTAGAGGAGCGCAGAGATCTCAGTGGGTTGTAGGGCTGGAGGAGGTTACAGAAATAGGGAGGGGCGAGACCATGGAGGGATTTGAAAACAAGGATAAGAATTTTAAACGCTAAGTGTTGCCGGACTGGGAGCCAATGTAGGTCAGCGAGCACAGGGGTGATGGGTGAACGGGACTTGGTGCGAGTTAGGACACAGGCAGCAGAGTTTTGGATGAGCTCAAGTTTATGGAGAGTAGAAGATGGGAGGCCAGCCTGGAGAGCGTTGGTATAGTCCCCACAAAAATAGTTTTTCACTTATCTTTTTTGGGGCCGCTTCCTCTTGATGGAACACGCATGGCATCAGCGTCTTATTTATATTACAGGACCCTGATTTGCATACATCAATGAGGCTCCCACCTGATTCGGGCAGGCGACTGGGCTGCCCAGCTGAAGGCCCCAGGAAATACGGCAGCAGAACATGATTAGTTCACCACAGCAATTTTAACTCTGCTACCACCACATTTCTGCTGCATCTTCCTAGTTACAATCGGCTCTGCTGTACGTGAATAGCCCAATATGAATGCTTGTTGTTGTTTAATAAACTTGGACTTTTAACCCAGTTCCCACAGTTAGTCAAATATCCTATATCCTGTTTGGTTAGTGAAACAAGAAGACAAGGTCCTATTTAAAAAACATCTGTTTCAATTAAATCAAAATGGTTTTGTAGTATTCCCTTCTTTTTGAGAGGAAATGAACAGTAGTTAAAGTGGATTATGCATATTTGAGATTAAAGAAACCACGGCAATTACTGTTCAGAAAAGTCATAATTGTATCCAAGATTGGACCAAAATACAAGACATTTAAATAGGCTTCAAAATAGAGCACTAACATAAATGAGTAATTGCCAGTATTTTCAACTTACATCCTTGCTTTGATTTTTATTCCAAATGTATTTTTCCCCCCTCCAAACTTCTTCCATTCTTTCCTGAAGATATTGGCTTCTGCTAAAGTAACTTTCCATATTGCCAGACACCTCAGCCAAGTGGTTATTCTCAGATGGTAATGACATGGTGATGTCATATTATCGCCTTGTTTACGCTGGGCATAACTAACACCTGTAAACGGGCGTCCAGTGTTGACAGGCTCTAGGAAAGAAGAGTCACAGTAGGCAATTTTATATCCTTATCCATTTTAAAACTTTCTTTTGGTTGGTGGGTGGGAGGGGGGGGTGCGGGGGTGCTACTGACTACTGCTTCAGTGTCCGCTGTAGTGGGTGGTGGGTTTGTCGGCCTTTTAAATTGACCTTGCCGGTTCGAATCGTCCCACTCCCTGGTTCTGGGGCTTGGAATTATTTAGGGGATGTGATAGATGTAGGCAGACAACTGTTTGGTGCAAGAACAAATATTTTATTTAGAAATCGCACACCACACAAATTAACCAAACAAAAACGTATACGCAACGGGTACAGAGGTTATGCAGTGAGAGGAAAAAAAACAAAACAAAATGAAACCACCTCCCACCACTACACTAACTAAGTTAGGCTCTGAAATTACAGGGACTATGCTCACCAAAGGATTTCTCCACAGTTTAGACCAGTTGCACACTGCTTTTTCTCTCCTCAATCTTGTGGACTCCTTGGCTGGTTGCGGTGTCTTCGGTATTAGCACTGGTCGACATTTTGATGGTAAACAAGTTTTTCCAAGAGTCAGCGCTGGATGATGGTTGACCTTTCAGTGACTCCCAGGCTTCTTGTTAGGTTTTCTCGTTGCGTTGCTGTAACCTCGTGTGGCAAGTTAGATGTTTCAAAGCCAGAGTCAAAGAGGCCAGAGTCCAAGTGCTTTTCCAGCATGTTCTCGGGTACGTTTCTTCTGCTCCGGTGTGCTGCTGCTGCCCGCCGGCATTCTCTCTCTTCAGCCCGTCTGTTGAGGTCTCTTTAGCTACGAGCAAGCCCCCAGTTATACCTGAGAGGCTGCTTAAACTTTTGCGCCAAAACTCGGGTGCACAATTGATTTTAGATGACTCCCTTTTGCGCAATTTTGGCAGGCTGATCAACTCTGATGTGATCCCTTTGTGAGAATTTTGGTGGGCTGATTGAGCATTAGCATGATACAAGATTCCCAAAGGGGTTGATGGGGTTTTTGAATGGTGTTGTTAGAATGTAATCAGGTCTTGATACTGTCCATTGTGTGTTTTGCTGATGCCAGGGTTTTTCTGTATAGCCGTTTTAAGAACTATTAAAATATGTATGTATCTGGGTCCCTGGTAAGTGAGCTTTTGTTAGACTGCTAATGTCTCCCTGGGGGCCTGACTCCCAGGTGGGTTAGCAGCCCTATAAGGATCCCATTTTCCTGTGCAGACCCAGCATACAATTTAAAATGTCCAAACTCAATACAATAGGCCCTAGTTTAGTCCAAAGGCACCTAATAGTGAGATATTTCTGTCCACATTTCTCCTCCAAAAGGTCCAACACAGCCCCTTTTTAAATTCCAGACACATGTCCATTGAGTAGGGGGTCCTGGAATTTTGTGAATCCTACACTACCTTTGTGCTTTCTGCTGTGCATCTTCTATTTTTGCCCCTTCACCCATTGTGTAAAAGCCACAATGGAATCTCCATGGGAATACCTTTTTAATTGTGCTTTTCAGAGGAAAAAGAGGAGGAATATCTGGCGGACAGGCTGGTCAGGCAGCACAGGAGGTATATGGCACTCACTTGCTGGTATTCTACTCCAGAATATACTGCTATGGCACTCCTACCTCCACTTGACCCAGGAGCAGTGCTTGCAGAGGGAAGTAACCTGACCTGCAGCCCACTAAAGTGGCTGTCAAGGTCACCAGAGCCCTGAGTTTTTATAGTGCATTGAGCACACCGGTAACATTATTCAATCAGCTCTGCACTAATGCATCAAACAAGTCACAGATGTATTGTTGGCTCAAACAAACTAGTTCATCACTTTCCCCGTGGATAACTGACAGCAATGTGAAAGCTCTGCAATTTTAAGAAAGAAAAAGAATAAATTGCATTTATATAGTGCCTTTCACATTCTCAGGATATGCCAAAGTGCTTCACAGCCAATGATCTATTTTTAAAGTGTAGTCCATATTGTTTTGTAGGCAATTAATTTACAGTGGCAGGATTCCACTAAGTGCAAGGTCATAAAATGCACCCATCAGTTGATTGTGGAGAAGGTTGGTGTTGTTGTTGGTGCTGCTGGTGTTGGGGCTGATTGTGGTGGGATTCTGAGGACTAAGGTGAGATAGTTTCAAGGGCACCAATGCTGATGGAATAGATGGCAGGTGAAGCTGAGATGGCAGAAGTGATCTGTCAATGGTGAGAGGGGTTGTTCCAATGAGGTGACACCGGTACAGAGTTTGCTCCAAACATTTGCTAGCTGCATAAAGCTCAATCTGTCTTCCAAATGCAATAAGCAACAGCTTCTAACCTTGGAAAATGAACAGCTATGAAACTGAAGCTTTTATAGAACATTTGCAGCTGTCAAGTTAAGAAATCATCCCATGCTGACACAACACCCGCCTTCCTTACCTGACGTGCTCCCCGAACAACGGGGAAGCCATGGACGATCTCTTAAAATTTAAAGGTGAGCTTAAAATAGTTTTTAAGTGCCTGTTAACAAGCTCTTAATCGCTGCAGCTCCTTCTCAAGGGCAACTAGGGATGGGCAATAAATGCTGGCCTTGTCAGCGGCGCCCACATCCCATAAACGAATAAAAAAAAAATCTAAATAGCCTCCCCCGTCGCTTGGTGTCGGGTCTGTTCAGCGATGACAGACGCGACACCTGGGAAACTAGCGTGGAGGCGGGTTCACAGCAGGTTCCCTACCAGCTGTCAAAAAATATTTTCCCAAACCGAGCTGACCCTTCAAAAACTTCCCCCCTTTATTTCAATTTTAAACTGTAATCTAATAAATCAAGATTGAATAGACAGAAAATAATGGGGAGTATGCGCCTGCGATTTCCCAAGGATGAGGCTGGAATGCAATTTGAAAAATTGGCCCCATCAGCTAAAGCTGCAGGTCTGGTGCTATTTTGTTGTCTTGAAGCAGGTTCAAGTGTGCATCGACACAAAAGGTGATGGTACAATTCAAGAGCTAGGTCCTGATCTGGCTCCCATGTGTTCTAAAGCCAAAGTAGTGTGAGGCCTCCTTCAGGATGCCATCTCATGGCCCTTGGGTTTCGCACCAGGTGCAGTGCAGTTCCAGGCTGGTATGAAGTCAGATTTAAAAAACATTTTTTGGCGGTCTGTTGGGTCTCGTGGGCTCTTCATAAGCGTAGCACTGAGTTTTTTTCCCCATGTTATGAGAAGGTAGGGCTGCACATGCTAGCCCTTAAAAATAGCTGGCGAGACAATGTAACTTTCACATGTCTTTCCCGGTTTACAGAGTGTGAGTGGCAGCTGAGCGCAGCCCACACGATAATTCGAGTCTCTCCATCTCAAACTACTTGTGTAGCATAACGGCAGCATAAATATAACACAAAAGAGTGCAACAAAGCCTTGCACATTAAATTTGACATGATCTTCATACAACTGAGCTTAAAATAGACTTTTTCATTAAAGAAAAGGAACATTATAAAATAATGTATTGTTACTGCATAACACTTGCTAAAGAAAACTCTTTATTGGTCAGCATTATGCAGCAACAGCATTGTGCTCCAACATGTTATGCCAAGAAGTGGTATGGCAGGTTTTCCAGTGTTGCAGTGTTCCGCACAGCACTCTCAACCTCGACAAAGCAAGAAACCCTGAATTAAGGCCAGGTGATTAATCACACGTAAGAAAGGAAAATCAATGCCTGTGTCAATCCTTGGTATCTTTTTTGCATCTCCTTATGGCTGGACCCAGAATATCTTTTGCAGGGAGTAAGTAGCAGGACACCTGCATTCCTTTTTGGATAAGGAACGATACCCAGCATGGGGAAGTTAAATCAACATGGGGATGAGTTCTTTTGGCTCAGTGGCTAAATGCAACACTTGATTTGGTACCAAGCTAAGTTGGCTGTTACTGGCTATAATGTCCTTGAGCTAGGGAGAAAATCAGCCAAGGTTCCCACTCCTGATAACTATTCTGAAACATTTATTTGTGAACAGAATTGGGCTTGGCTGTAATGTCTCATAAGGTCAAATAGCCTGCCAACATTCTCACTGAAATACTGGCTACTTAGGTGAGGTGGGCTGCTACCACTATGGAACTGTAGAACACCAGGGGCAGGGTTTTCATTCAGGAGTCGGGTAGGAGGTGGGACTACAACTTTCAGGGTTGTAGTCCTGCCTCCATCAAGATGCGGCCAATCCACGCGATTTTAGCTTGATTGACCTTGTTGAGCCCACCCAATGGGCTCAGCAGGGCAATTAAGGCCACCCAGCAACAGGTGACGTCACAGACTGAAATTTCATCTGTCAAGAGGTTTTGACAGATGAACTGTCAGTGTTTCACAGCTGTTTGAAGCTGTCAAACACAGACAGTCTTACTTCTAACCTGAGTCCTTCTCCACAGACTCAGTTAGAAATCTCTCCTGCACAGTAAGTTGAAGGCTATCACTTTTGACAGTTCGCAGCCATTCTGCTTTCTGTGCCGGTGAGATGAGGGACTCCCGGGACCTAAAGGAAGGAAGGCTGAAAAGGTAAGAAAAGGTCATTTGAACTTCTTTAATCACTTTAGACACACCAAACACACTTACCTTTGCACTCATGCACACATCACTCACCTGAATACCAACATCTCGACCCCTCCAAGTCCTTCAACCCGATGGCCCGACTCCTCTAACTTGGCGTGGTTTGGAGCCATCGGGAATCCCACACTTCAACCTTAAAAATAGGGATTAGGCTAAAAACTGCCGGTTAACTACCTGTTAACAGGCAGTTAATTGGCACTAATCCCTTCCCGCCTCGGGGAGGCAGGTCCCAGTGCGGGGCGGGTACCCGCCTCCTTTGAAACTGGCATGGAGGCGGGTTTGGGTGCGGGATGGGGTCGGGACCCCTGATTTCGGGATTTTAACCCCCCCCCCCACCACGCCTCCAATCCCGACTCCACGGCCCAATGAAAATCCTGCCCCATAAGTCAATGGAGAGGAAGCAAAAAGATCCAGAAGAAAATATTAAACTAGAGAGAAATAAACAAAAAGTTGTTTACAGCAAATATTGTTCTAATTTTTCTTCATTAAGTAGGTGTCCAAAGGGAAATGTTTTTGTATTCTCAAGGAATAATGTTTGGAATATCTGCATTTCTTTTATTTATCTCTCTCTTTACATTTTCATGATTTCCTGTCCATAAATATTACTTCCTGTTGTCACAATTTATGGTCCCACTTTTGTGTTAACTTTTCACATTGTAAATTCCTACATATTCATTTTGCATTCAATTTTTGTACATCAGCTGCCTCCTGTCACTATGAAATTACAGACCCTGCCCACTAAGTGGTGCTGTATTATCTTTTCCCCACAAATCATCAACCTCCTTTTATGAAAAAAAAACATACGCCTTTTTCCCTCAGTAACTGAAATTTCTAGTGTCCAAAATAAAGTTTTAACCAATTTGTTTTAAATCACCATAACATCAGTGAAATTACCCATCAAATTGGCTTTTGTGTCATTTTTTTGCTTCCATTAAAGTTTTCATTTTAAGGCTGGCTTAGACTTTATACTTTTGCTTGGAGCTGTGACTCTCTTCACAGATTTCAAGATTTTACAGGAGGGGGGGTTTAGAGGGAGAACGGTAGAGTGAAGGGAGGGGGATCACATGGCTGGAGTTGGAGGGACATGTAGGCATGGAGGAGATTGCAGAGATAGAGTAAGGTGAGGCCATGGAGGGATGAGGATGAAGATTTTAAACTTGAGGTGTTAGGGGATGGGGAGTTAGATAGATCAGCAAGGACTTGGTATTTTAATAACAAGGTGATGGACTAGTGGGACCGAGTGCAGGACAGGATACAGGCAGCAGAATTTTGACACATTTGAGAATATGGAGGTGGAAGATAAGAGGACAGCAGGGAATGTGTTAAAATAATGGAGTCCAGAGGTGACAAAAGCATGTATAGAAAAGAAAGAAATGTATAAGAGTTGGAACAGCAGAGGAGCTGAAGTAGAGGCAAAAGCAGACAAGGGTATAGGAGTGGAAGTAAGCACTCTTTGTGATGGAGTCTGAAACGCAGCCCATGGTCGAACAGAATACCAAAGTTGCGAACAGTCTGGTTCAGCCTGAGAAAGTGGCCAGAGAGGAGAATGGAATCATTGGCAAGGGAATAGAGTTCAGGTGCTGGCCAAAGACCATGGCTAACCCCATTGCCCAGGCCAGCCAGACGCAAATGCCCCATTTCCCCATTGTGCTCCTTCTGCCTTGGGCCATTCCTTGGGTCTTGGATCATGGGCCCCCCAACCTTTACGGTCCTGCAAAATCCCCCTTTCAATTTCCCCAGACCCCAAACAAACTCGTTCTTCTTCACAATTTTCCCGTCTGTGACCCGGAATTTTTTTTTTTAAAGGCTTATAGCATTATTGATGAAATATTTTACCAGCGATAACAGTTCCCAAATTTTTCTTTTGCTTAAGTACCCCCACAGCTTCAGGGATTTTCCAATTAACTTACTCTGATTAGCAGGAATTTCTGATGCATTGAAGATGTTCACATCAACTGTAAAAACAAAATTTAAAATCTTTTAAAGTAATTGGTAGAAGGATTAGAGGGGAGTTGAGCAGAATGTTTTCACCCAGAGGGTGGTGGGGGGTCTGGAACTCACCGCCTGAAAGGGTGGTGGAGGCAGAAACCCTCATCACATTTAAAAAGTACTTGGATATGCATTTGAAGTGCCGTAAGCTACAAGGCTACGGACCAAGGGCTGGAAAGTGAGATTAGGCTGGATAGCTCCTTTTCGGCTGGCACAGACATGATGAGCCAAATGGCCTCTTTCTGTACCGTAAATTTCGATGATTCTTACGGCCCCGATTTTAAGCCAGCCTGCCCAGCAGGAACATGATTGATTTGAGTCAGACGCCGTTTTCCATTGTGTAAAATCGGGCAGGGTATAAAACGGGTTTCCTGCCCAAAGTTGCTTGGTGGGAATGGTTAGATTAAAATTAGGGATTTAGAAATAGCAATTTTGATTCACATTGCACTGAGAAGTATATTTTAATAACAATGTTAAAAGTAGAAAAAGGCAGGAAATTATAGTTTTACATTTATGCTGAATTAATCGACTAATTACAAGCTTTATTAGAAGTATTCAGCACAGGGGGAAAGAAAAATCCAGGAGGCTACTGCGGAAGTTAATTTTCAGATTTAGATATGATTTTTGTTTTTTGTGTCTGCTTTTCCCCTTCTTTTTGTTCTATTTCTTTTAAAATATATTCCAGGTGTGAAAAAGGGTTCACACCCAAAATGTTAACTCACCTGTTCTCTGCAGCCTGACCTGCTAAGTGTTTCCAGTATTAAAATAAGGCTAGATCATGGGTGAAGTAGGGGCTGGGTAGGGGAGAGAAACAATTCCTAAACTACTAAACTATTGTTTTCTGTAAAGTTCATCTGCTCAGATCCTATTGGTTAAAGACAATCTTCAAAGAAACTGCTATTACATCAAAAATAACAACAGAAATTGCTGGAAAAACTCAGCAGGTCAGGCAACATCCGTGGAGAGAAATTTGAGTTGACATTTCAGGTCGAAACCCTTCTATTACATCAAAGTATAAATACAAAACCAAAATACTGCGAATGCTGGAAATCTGAAATAAAAACAGAAAATGCTGGAAATACTCAGCAGGTCAGGCAGTGGAGAGAGAAACAGAGTTAACATTTCAGGTTGATGACCTTTTGTAATTGTAAAGTATAAGGGGGAAAAATTCAGTAACGACCATTTTGGGGCACTAACTGTAGCGCCCAGCGCTAATTAGTGCTGGCGACAGTGAAATTGAGGTTTAACACCCCAAGAGGGAAGTGGAGTGCTAAATCAAGCATGTCGCTTCCTTCTTAGGACGCTAATGTCGGAGAGCAGGGCAGAGACTTCAGCAGCGCTGCACACTGGGTCGTGCAGCGCTGCTGCGTTCAAAGGCTTCTTCCCTCCCTTAAAGAGAAGGGCCATCACTGCAGGCTCTGCAATTTAAAAAGTACCTACCTGGACCACCAAGGCAGATGCGATCCCGCGCGATCAGCCCAGCACTTAAGCAGAGTACCGGGCTGATTGATGACGGGCAGGAACCCGCAAAAAAAACTAGAACAGGAAAGGTAAGTTTTTTTTCCACTTACCTCAGCCATCTTACCTTTACTCATCGCCCCCGAAGCAGCCGCCCGCCCGATGCATGCCTCCTGCAGCTGTCGGTATTTTCGACCAGCGCTGCTGCAGGGGGCGGAAGTCAATTTCGGGTCGGGGCACTACCGGGGTGATGTTCACGGCGATGACGTCATGAGCTCCGTTGAGCTTCATTGGAACAGTGTAGGAGGTCGAGGACAGAGAAGTCAGATTGGGAGTGGGGCGGAGAGGAGACTGCATCGTAAGCAGCAAGTACCATATACTAAATTGAAAGAAGTATAAGTAAATAATTGTTTCACCTGGAAGGAGTGTTTGGGGCCCTGGACAGTGGGAAGGGAGGGTCCAAACGCAGATTGGGTGATCACTTTGTGGAACATCTCCATTCAGTCCACAACCGTGACCCCAAACTTCTGGTCGCCTGTCATTTTAATTCCCTGCCCCACTCCTACTCTGACCTCTCGGTCCTCGGCCTCCTACACTGTTCCAAAGAAGCTCAATGGAAGCTTGAGGAACAGCACCTCAACTTTCGATTAGGCACTTTACAGCTTTCCTGACTCAACATCGAGTTCAACAATTTCAGATCATAACCACTGCCCCCATTTTGTCATTTAATCTCTCCAGCCTTCCACTCTCTCACAGACCTTCCCTTTTGTTCTTTCCTCTCCTCCCCAACCCCTTTCCCTGCCTCTGTACTTGTTTAAAACCTGTTACATCTCTAACTTTTTCATTGACCTGAAATGTTTGGGGTGACTTTGCCAATGGGAGCACGTTGGAGGCGGGACCGCTGCTTGTCGGGTCGATGTCCCGCCTCCATCGATTTGTGACCAACCCACGCTATTTTCCCTTGATTGACCTTGTTAAGCCCACCCAGTGGGATTAGCAGGCCAATTAAGGGAATACTGGTTGCAGAGAACGTCAATGTGTGACGTTTCATCTGTCAAAAGTTTTTGACGGATGAATTGTCATCGTTTGACAGCTCTGTGAAGTTGCATTCAAGACCTCATCAAACTTCCTTCTTTTACAGAAATGAGATGGTTGTTGCATCTGAGAATGCAACGGCCATCTCTCATCTGCAACACGGAGGTCCGAGACTCTCTGCATACAAACCGACTGAAGCCTGCAGGAAGAAACAAAGGTAAGTACACTTTTAAAAACACTTTGCACTTACCTCAGATACTTACCTCTCCACTCTTGTACCCATCACTTACCTTCACACCAGACTTTTGCACCCCCCCGACCCCCGCAGACCCAGTACTCGCCTCGCTGAGCTGGCGGGTTTTGGAGCCTTCGGGAAGCCCGCACTTGTGAGGGCAAAAAGGGGATAATCCTATTTTCTGCCTGTTAACTACCTGTTAACAGGCAGTTAATAGGCTTTAATCCCTTCCCACCTCCAAGGAAACGGGACCCGGCATGGGACGGCTACCCGCCTCCTGGGAAGATGGCATGGAGGTGGGTTGGGCACCCGCCCCCAAATTCTGCCATTTTCCCAGCAGTCCTGCCTCCATACCTGCCTCCCTAGGGCTGGCAAAATTGCCCCCATTAACTCTGTTTCTCTCGCCACAGATGCTGCCTTACCTGCTGAGTGTTTCCAGCATTTTCTGTTTTTAACCCAGTTTTTATGTAGTGTAAACTTGATCATTGTACTGTATAGTATTTTGTCTAGGTTTTTTTGCGTCTATGTATTGTTTTTATTTGTATGTAAATTTAGACAGATATTTTCTACCATCTGAGATGACAGGAGCACACAGTGGGCATTTCACATATCATCCAATGAGCAATTTACCAAGGTGGGGATTAATCATTAGATCTGTGCTACGCAAATTTCAAACACAGCAGTGAATAAAAACACAGAAATAAAGATATAAAATGCTGGAAATACACAGCAGGTTAGTCAGCATATGTAAAGAGAAAAAACAGGTTAGTGATGTTTTGTATGTGTAGATTGTAAGAGCTTCAACAAGTATGTAACAGATTGTAAGAGCTTCTACAAGTATGTAACAGATTGTAAGAGCTTCTACAAGTACGTAACAGATTGTAAGAGCTTCTACAAGTACGTAACAGATTGTAAGAGCTTCTACAAGTATGTAACAGATTGTAAGAGCTTCTACAAGTATGTAACAGATTGTAAGAGCTTCTACAAGTATGTAACAGATTGTAAGAGCTTCTACAAGTATGTAACAGATTGTAAGAGCTTCTACAAGTATGTAACAGATTGTAAGAGCTTCTACAAGTATGTAACAGATTGTAAGAGCTTCTACAAGTATGTAACAGATTGTAAGAGCTTCAACAAGTATGTAACAGATTGTAAGAGCTTCTACAAGTACGTAACAGATTGTAAGAGCTTCTACAAGTATGTAACAGATTGTAAGAGCTTCTACAAGTATGTAACAGATTGTAAGAGCTTCTACAAGTACGTAACAGATTGTAAGAGCTTCTACAAGTACGTAACAGATTGTAAGAGCTTCTACAAGTATGTAACAGATTGTAAGAGCTTCTACAAGTATGTAACAGATTGTAAGAGCTTCTACAAGTATGTAACAGATTGTAAGAGCTTCAACAAGTATGTAACAGATTGTAAGAGCTTCTACAAGTACGTAACAGATTGTAAGAGCTTCTACAAGTATGTAACAGATTGTAAGAGCTTCTACAAGTATGTAACAGATTGTAAGAGCTTCTACAAGTATGTAACAGATTGTAAGAGCTTCTACAAGTATGTAACAGATTGTAAGAGCTTCTACAAGTATGTAACAGATTGTAAGAGCTTCTACAAGTATGTAAAAAGTAAGAGAATAGCAAAAGTAAGTGTTGGTCCCTTAGAGGCTGAGACAGGAGAAATTATAATGGGGAATAAGGAAATGGCAGAGACTTTAAACAAATATTTTGTATCTGTCTTCACAGTAGAAGACACAAAAAGCATACCAAAAATAGTGGGGAACCAAGGGGTTAATGAGAGTGAGGAACTTAAAGTAATTAATATCAATAGAGAAAAAGGACTTGAGAAACTAATGGGACTAAAAGCCGACAAATCCTCTGGACCTGACGGCCTATATCCTAGGGTTCTAAAAGAGGTGGCTGAAGAGATAGTGGATGCATTGGTTGTGATCTTCCAAAATTCCCTAGATTCTAGAATGGTCCCAGCAGATTGGAAAGTAACGAATGTAACACCGCTATTCAAGAAAGGAGGGAGAGAGAAAACAGGGAACTACAGGCCAGTTAGCCTGATATCAGTTGTCGGGAAAATGCTGGAATCCATTATTAAGGAAGTGGTAACAGGGCAATTAAAAATCATAGTATGATTAGGCAGAGTCAACATGGTTTTATGAAAGGGAAATCATGTTTAACAAATTTATTAGAGATTTTTGAGGATGTAAGTAGCAGGGTAGATAAAGGGGAACTAGTGGATGTAGTATATTTGGATTTCCAAAAGGCATTCGATAAGGTGCCACATAAAAGGTTGTTATGCAAGTTAAGGGCTCATGGGGTTGGGGAGTAATATATTAGCATGGATAGAGGATTGGTTAATGGACAGAAAACAGAGAGTAGGGATAAACGGATCTTTTTCAGGTTGGCAGGCTGTAACTAGTGGGGTGCCACAAGGATCAGTGCTTGGGTCTCAGCTATTTACAATCTATGTTAATTATTTAGATGAAGAGACCAAGGCCTAGAAATTCAGTGCCCTTAGCACCGATTTTGCGGCGCTAGAGGGCCTAGCGCTGCAATTGGCGCCGGTTCCTAAATTGCCTGGGGCCCTTCCGCGGCGGTAGACCGGTAGCGCTGCGCCGGCACCGATGACGTCATCGGTGTGCGCAGCGTCCCGGTTGCCGTGGTAACCCGGCCCCAAGCCGAAATTCAGTTGCGGCCGCCTCGCCAGTGGCAGCCGCAACTAAGACTCCGGCAAACGAGTGTTGCTGGAGTCTGCGCCGGCGCTTTAAGGAGGCGCGGCGGCCGGCCGCTTTCCCGCCGGCCGCCTGCCCGCAGCTCCCTCCCCGGACTTCTCCCCCCCCCCCCCCCCCGGAACAGATGCAAGCCCGGCACTTGTCCGAGGTGCCGGGCTCATTTTTGCAGAGATTTGCGCGGGCTGCGGCCGGGTGCAGGCAGCTCCTCCTTAACGGAAGGAGGAGGCCTGCACTTCCCGAGCCTGCCGCACCGCAGCGGGCGCCGCAGCGCCGGAATAGCGCCGCAATGCGGCGCGTTGCGCCAGTTTTCAGGCGCTAAAACCCTTCAGTAGCGCCGGCAGCCGTTTGGGCGCGGTGCTACTGAATTTTTGGCGCGCGCAAAGGGACTTAGCGCCGGCGCTAACTTCCGGCGCTAAAGCCCTGGCGCAGCGCAAACTCAATTTCTAGGCCCAAGTGTAATGTATCCAAGTTTGCTGACGATACAAAGCTAGGTGGGACAGTAAGCTGTGAGGAGGACACAGAGACTGCAAAGGGATACAGACAGGTTGCGTGAGTAGGCAATAAGGCGGCAGATGGAGTATAATGTGGGAAAACATGAGGTTATTCACTTTGGTAGGAAGAATAGAAAAACAGAATATTTTTTAAATGACAAGTAACTATTAAATGTTTCTATTCAGAAAGATTTAGGTGTCCTCGTACAGGAAACACAGAGTTAACATGCAGGTACAGCAAGCAATTAGGGAGGCAAATGACATGTTGGCCTTTATTGAAAGCGGGTTGGAGTACAAGAGTAAGGAAGTCTTGCTACAATTGTACAGGGCTTTGGTGAGACCACACCTGAAGTATTGTGCATAGTTTTGGGCTCCTTATCTGAGGAAGGATATAGTTGCCTTAAAGGAAGGTTCACTAGATTGATTCCTGTGATGAGGGGGTTATTCTATGAGGAGAGATTGAGTAGATTGAGCCTATACTTTTGGAGTTTAGAAGAATGAGAGGTGATCTCATTGAAACATACAAGATTCTGAAGGGGATTGACAGGGTAGATGCTGAGAGGTTGTTTCCGCTGGCTGGAGAATCTAGAACTAGGGGGCATAGTCTCAGGATAAGGGGTCAGCCTTTTAAGACTGAGATGAGGAGGAATTTCTTCACTCAGAGGGTTGTGAATCTTTGGAATTCTCTGCCCCAGAGGGCTGTGGATGCTGAATCGTTGAGTATATTCAAGGCTGAGATAGATAGATTTTTGGACTCTAGGAGAATCAAAGGATATGGAGATCGGGCGAGAAAGTGGAGTTGAGGTCAAAGATCAGCCATGATCTTTTTGAATGGCGGAGCAGGCTCGAGGGGCCGGCATGGCCTACTCCTGCTCCTAATTCTTATATTCTTATGTAACCCTTTCTCTTTATAGATGCTGACTGACCTGCTGTGTATTTTCAACACTTTCTGTTTTTATTTCAGATTTCCAGTATTTATTTCAGATTTCCAGTATTCAAGTTTTTTCTTTTGATGATAAAGACACAGAATTCAGTTCATAGGAGATTCAGTTTGCTTATGGATACTGTCAGCTAAATATTTACATGAGTAAAGGTGTTGGGGGAAAAAAGCCTAACTGTAGAAGATATTTTCATTCCATCTGTTTGGCTTGAATTAGGACTCAAAACCACTCTATCACCAAGGTCTGCACTTAGATATCATTTTTAATTTAGAAGCGTTACATACGTGTACATGATATGTAAAACAATATGATCAAATTGGTAGCACTGAGTTTTAAAACATTATTAAGACCTATGCAAGGCCTAGCAATTTGCTTTTAATTATTAACACGTGGGAAGCAATTGCTTTCCACTGACAGAAAAGTGACCTACTGAAATAACAAAGAAGTTGACAAGAATTAATAAATGTTCATCCTGAAAAGTATTATTCTTTGCTTTTATTTGATCACTTACAGGAAATGAAAACAAACTATAAACAATAACAAATGTCAAGGTACTGACAGAAAATAATAAACTTCTGCTCCTAAAAACAGTGAACTACAAAATCAAATTGTGGCAGGGGGCGACGGCGGCATTCAGCATAGTTGCCTTATTAAAAGAAAAAAAACATTGGACTGCCAACTGTACACTTTCCATTTCTAAAGACTGAAAATAGTTGTCTGTCTAATCATTGGAAATCAGCAATTGGAGTCTGCTGGGCAGAGCTCTGTGTATGTAGTTGATGCCTGTTCTGGGCTCTGCTGCTTGCACTCTAGTGATGTGAGTGGGCAGTGCAACTATGGCTGCCCACTTATATTACTGTTAAAAACACACCAATACAGCTCTACCGTAACTCAGGTAGTAACTCCAATATCCCCAACTTATAACCCAAATCCAAATTGTGGCCAGAATTTTGTTTGGGGAGGTGGCGGGGTGTGTGGTGCTGGTGGGGAACCCGGGAGGCTGGGTTTTCCGCAGGCCCTGCCGATTTTACCGGCAGGGCCTAATTTGAATGTGAGGCCTCGGTTTCCTGCCCACAGCCAGCCAGCTTGAGAGGTTGGCTGGCTGCGGGTGGGTAGGCCTCAGTTGTGAGGGGTCGGGATCAGCGGGAGGGGGGGTCAGCGATCGGGGGGGTCGGCAATCTGGAGGGGGGAGAGAGGATTGGGGTGAGGGATTGCAGGATCGGCAGGGGATCAGCAGGCGATGGGGGCTGGTTGGGAATCGGGGAGGTCGGGGATCAGCAGGCAAGCAGGGATCGCGGGGGCGGGATCGGGGATCATGGGAGGGGGATCGGGGGCGGCCGGGGATCGGAGTTGGGGGCCGGAGGATCGTGGCCGGCCTCATCATCATCGTTGGGCGGGGGGGGGAGGGATGGGAGGCAAGGGAATGCGATCGGAGGCCTCATGGGGGGCGGGATCTCCGATGGCGCGGGGTGAGTATGGTGGGGACCCTGGATCCAGGAGGTAGGTATAAAGCCACTTACCTCCTGAATGCAGCAGTCCCTGCCTCTGTTTAACTGCTGGGTTTCACAAATTGTGTGCAACCCCTCCCCAGGCAGTTAAAAACAAAATGGACAGGGAAAAAAGAGTTTTCCAGCCTCATTACCATATATAAATTGAGGTAACACCCCCTGGCAGCGGGTTGGCTGCCCGTCGGGATTCACATTTTTAACAATTTAACTGCCCCCACGCTCCAAACCCACCCGTTTTTTTATGGGAAAATTCCGGCCAGTATCTTTAGTCTAAAACTATATCCAACATACAAATGCTCAATGCTGCTAAATTACCTCACATTCAGTTATGTCGCTGTTACACCATCGTTGAGCTGGAAGGTTGTGCCATTTGCCAGCAGAGGGAGTTACACGCAAGTTTCCTGCAATAAGTTAATTTAAATATTCTTGGTACAACTCTGCTGTAACTTGAGTGTAGAAAGTGTGAACTGTGTAAGTTGCTAACAAACGTACCTCCCCCCCCACCCCCAGGAAATTTCCATGCAACAACTGCATAACTCTCTAAAAACACGCTCGACTCCCAGCAGCAACAGAACACTGTCCAACAGAAAGGTACTGAGCTGACAAATGGTTTCACTGGTGCTTTCCACCAAATCACGATGGTATTTTTCACCCACAGCATCAATCAGTCCATTTGGTATCCTCATGCCCACTTAGGTGCTAGTTAAGGTTACTGGGCACCAGAGCAGCAAGCAGAAGAAGCACAATTGGTTTCTCTAATTAAGACCTCCAAGCGCTCCTCCAAGAGGTACAAGTCATGCGTTTCAGACTCTTGGGTATTTCTTTCACTATGCCAGACACCAACATCAGTCGTGCTGCCTGCAGGGTAGTGGCACTGGCACTGACTCCCAACTCCCTCACACCCAGGACAGATCAATGGTGAGAAAGAAGTGAAAACACTTCACACGGGCAGGCAAGGGTGGTACATCACCCCACTCTCCCTTTCCTACCTGCACATCCTTAGACACCATCACCCCTTACACCCTCTTAAAGCAACATTCGTACTACTAACCCTACACGTTGCACCCTGGGGAAAAGGAGCCTAAAAGAACCCCAAACCACCTTCTTCCACTCTAACATCCTCACGCTCCCACGTCTCTCACTTAACCTCTCCCACCACAACTGCCACACACTCCTTCACTTCCAGCCTTCTCCTCACACACATTGTAGCTTGCACTAAAATAAATGTTTGCTATGAAATATACTGGGCACTTGTCACATGGTTTTTAATTTGTGAACATTACAGTAAGTTAGGAGATAGACCATTCAGTCGGTTCAGACTTCTTCCCACTGGTGAGGATTCTTGGCAAGGTCCTGCTGGACCAAAGAGATCTGCTTTGGTGTCCTCTGGTATAGCACTTAAAAGAAGGTAAGGCTGAGGTGCTGCCACCGCAGTTGATCAGTCGGTAAAGACATCCTGCAGAATCTGCCCTCTGATGTCCCTTACAGCGGAAAATGAGGACACAGCCTGGTTTGCATTGCAGCTTGCTTGTCCGACATCCAGTCCTGGATGAGGCATAATTTCCTCCAGTTAAAAATTGGGAAGACTGAGGCCATCATCTTCGGCACCCCTTACAAACCTACTGATTCTATCCCCCTCCCCAGCCACTGTCTCAGGCTGAAGGCGACTGTTCTCATCCTCTGTGCCCTATTTGACCCAAGATGAGCTTCCAACCCCATATCCTCTTCATTACAAAGACTGACTACTTCCACCTCTGTAACATCTTCTGTCTCTGCCCGTGTCAGCCCATCTGCTGCCGAAACCCTCATCCATGGTTTCATCAATTCCAGACCCGACTATTCCAATGGTCTCCTAGCTGGCCTGCTACCCTCCATACAGGTTAGCCCATCAAACCTTCTGCTGTCTGTATCCTAACCAGCACCTAGTCCTGCTCACCCATCACCTCTGTGCTCACCGACCTACATTGGCTCCCAGTCCCTCAACAATTTAAAATTCTCATCCTCATGTTCAAATCCCTCCCTATCTCTATAACCTCCTCCAGCCCCACAACAGTCTGAAAACTCTGCATTCCTCCACATCTGGACTGTTGTGGAACCCCCACTCCCTTCGCCCCACCATTGGCGGCCGTGCCTTTAGGGATCTAGGTCCTAAGCTCTAGAATTCCCTCCATAAACCACTCCACATCACTCTCCTTCTTTAAGACACTCCTTAAAACCTAACTCTTTGACCAAGCTTTTAGTCACGCCCTCTTAATATCTTCTTTGTTGGCTCAGTGTCAATTTTTGTCTGATTACACTTCTGTGAAGCACCTTAAGACGTTTTTCTTTGTTAAAGACACTACAGGAAACTCTTTGGTATCCGGCACCGACGGGACCGGCGTGTGGCCGGTCGCTCAAAAATTCCGGATGACGGAGAGGGTTATCTACCGAGGCTATTTTTAACAAAGAAAAGTAAAAAATCAAGAAATGTGCAGTATACAGTAATTGGGTACTCACCTACAGAATGTTGTGTTAAATGGATGGTGGAAGATGCTTGATTAAGTACAGTACTGCCAGTTGAGGGTAATGCAATGCAATGACTACCAGCAGCGTGGGAGACACACAGTACCCCTGTAAAATGGCGGATCAGAAGAGACTACCGGCAGCGTGGGAGATTCAGACTCCTGTTACAGGGTATTGAGGTGTTCCGACTTCCGACACCATCAAGAAGCCGAGTAGTGGCAGTTTGGAGAACTACCCCCCACTAACTAACTCGGCCACCGCGGGAGACTCGGACTCGGCAACATTGCCGGTTATTGAGGTGTTCTTTTCGGAGTGAGAATTTTGTCGGTTAATAGAGAATTCCGGATATTTAGGTGCTGTTTAAATGAGAGTTTCCTGTATATAAATGCAAGTTGTTGTTCGCAGAATGGAACCCATGCCTATTTACTTACATCAGCAGCTGCTCAGTTGATGCCCTCAAGGCTGTGTGTGTGCCATGGTGGCCCACTGCACACTGGGGAATCCAGCTATCCTGTCCAAGGCCCTGGCTCTGTGCCTCTGTTGCCTGGGGACAACGTCCAAGTGGAGGACTTTGGCTGCTCTATGAAAGAGAGCATCCATCACACGCTCCCTGACTAATGTTGTTCAGGTGCCCTGTGGCAGAGCTGTAAAAGTTGAAGGTTGCTGTCACCTTAATTTTCACGGACAGAGTGTGTCTGCAAATCTTGGTGTTGACGTTGCCAGATGCCCAATGGCATCCTTGGAGAGACGCAGTTGTCAGATGCACAGCGCTTTGGGGGGGGGGGGCGGTCATCGTGGGACCGGTGTGTGTACACACGTTGAGGAGGGTAGTACCTGGTGGGCTGCTGTCTTCAGCCACATTGTCTGATTCTCCATGCCTGGACACGCTGATGCAGTAAATCCTCCTCCATTATGATGGCACAGAATGGTATGCCCAGGAAGAAGAACATCCCTTGTCTGAAGTTGATCTTAGTGTGTGTTTTGGGGGGCAGGGAAAGTCGGGGTTCCCAAAATTCTTTTCCGGGAAGCGAGGAGAGCACGACGGTAAGATGAAGTGAGAGTGTCAGTGATGAAAAATGTGAAGTAACAGATTTTTTAAAAGTTGCTCGGAAACATGTAGACAGTAAGTGAAGTTGGTGCCCTCCTCAGCTCACCAACTTCTCACTTAGATGTGTCTGAAGTGACAGGGGAAGCTGTTAGGCTTTTCTGGGTATAAACCTACACTGATTGCAGGAGTGGCGTAAACCCATGAAATTTGTGTGTACTTGAACAGTGCAGCACTGCAAATGAGCCCCGACTGTCTTTGACAGACATAAGGTTTGCACTGTTAAAAAGATTGAGGACTCTTTTGTTTAATGCAGTAACGGTGTAAGTGTATCCAAACACAAATTTACCTGATATTTTCAGCCCAATATGAACATAACAATGGCATAAGTGCTGAAGATAACAAGGAAATTCAGGGCCAATGCATTTGTATGACATTTCACTGTCTGGTATTTTAATGGAGCCATTAACTCATTTATTTTAAGCAGATTACTGTCTCTGTTAAAAGAACGGGCAGAGGAATATCATATGCAGGTATTTGCATGTCAATAGCATATAGCAATTTCTAAGCTCATTCTTCAGTTATTTTGATGTACATGCTTGCGTTGAGACATTTTTTAATTACTCAGTTTTTGCTGCTGTCAATTTTTTGCAAAGTAGAGAATTATGGATTGCCACATTGGTCCGAGTGTGTTACACATTGAGTGGATCAGATGACATTGAAAAATAATGAGAGCGAAGCTCTATAAGTTTATCTGTGTCATCTGAACCCATGTCCTGTTACATACCTGAAACACACTGCAGCCTGTGTTATTCTTTACATAGCTGAAGTTTATGGAGCCAGTTTTATTCCACTTTCGGCAAGTTTGCTTTTTTTTGATGATAGGTTCATGGCAGGCGTGTGTGATCAAATCACATAAATGAACTGAAGTGTTATTGTTCCTCATAATTTGAACTTCAGTGATGTAGGATTTGATTTCTGTAGAAATTGCAGGGGAACAGTAGTACATGTATAGGTTGTGGAAAACTATTTCTAGTCTTCACTGTAACAGCATGAAACCATTTCTTTGCTTATATTATTTTTTCCAAAGAATTCTCATTAGCTACCAAAAGCACCTTTATTAACAAAATGTTAAAATATTCCCTCTCTCATTTTTAGTTTCCCCCCCCCCTTTCTCTCTAGGTCCCAGTTCTTATTGCAAAAAATCTTCCTGAGATTTTTAAGGTAGGTGAGGAGGTTGGCAATGTAGTGGAGGTGGAATTGCGCGGTCTTGGTGATACATAGTTTGGGAGGTCAGAAGCTGAGCTCAGGTTTGAGCAGGGCATCCAGATTGTGCACCAAATGGGTCAGCTTGAGCAAGCAAATGAGATGGGGGGATAGGGTCAGAAGCAAAGGTGGGAGCTGTATAAAATAGATTCAGTTTTGCCAAAGTTCAATTGGAGAAATTTATGGTCCATCCACGACTTGATCCCAGATAAGCAGTCAGACAGTGAATGCCAGCGTACTATTTGAATGTGGGATACCACATAACCAAGCTTAATGCTGTCCACAATTGATATCCATAGATGTGTGTTTTTCAAGCAAGGATGACTACTCAGTGATCAGGCTGATTTCTTCTCTTCCTAGACTGAGGATGAGGGCCCACTTGTAGGGTTTAGAGGCGGGTCCGCTGTCAAAATCACAAAGACAGCAGGTCGGTATCCCACTGTAAACCCGCCTCCTTGTCAGTTTAGCAAGTGTCGGATCTGTCCTGAACAGACCAGACACCAAGCGGCGGGTCAGCCAATTTAGATTGTTAGAAGCTTATTAAAAGGTAGATAAGAACCATTTTCCCACATACTTACCATTTTACCAGGTTTTCAACGAGGTTCCCGGAGAGTGGCTATCACATCAGGTAAGTATGTCGAGTTCTCAATGACTGTGGATTGCTGTGGATGGGTGAAAACTGCAAAAGTGGTATAAAACCTACCATTTCACAGCTGTTCACTTCCAAATCTTAGAATCTGCAGCATTAATGATTTGGAAGCACTTTTGAGCTTTATGCACTTTTGAAGTGTTTGGAGTAATCTTTCTATCCACTGTCACCTTCCTGGAACAACCTATCTCAACACTGACAGATTACTTCTGTCATCTCAACCTCACCTGCCATCTATTCCATCAGCATTGATGCCCTTGAAAAAAATCTCCCCTTGATCCTCAGAATCCCAACACGATCAGCCTCAACACCAGCATCACCGGGCACACCAGCAGCACCAACATCCACACCAACCTTCTCCGCAATCAACTGATGATGCACTGGACACAGGGCATCATCACCTGTGCATATTGCTGCCTGGGACACCAGCGATGGCCTCACCATATCCAGATTTGCTTCACTTAACACTGAACACCCTGGCTGCCACATGATTTACCAAGTTGGCACCATAAAGCATCCCTACAATGTCCAAGCCATTCCTTTCACACTTATCACCATTGGTGGGGGGGAGGAACATCATGGGCTCGATTTTGCCAGGCCCGAGGAGGCGGGATTGGAGGCGTGTGAGGTGTTAAAATAGCAAAAGATGGCGAGCGGATCCGATCCCACCTCCAGCCCACCTCTGAGCAATTTTGCCAAAATCGGGGTTTCAGACCCCGTTTCCATCCTGCCTCCAAGAGGCAGGATAGGCCGTTAAGGCTGTTAACAAGCAGTTAAGTGCCTCTATAATCCCATTTTGAGAGGCCTTTCTGAATTTAACACATTTCCCCGTGCTGCACATCTCCTCTGGAACACGCCAGTTAATCCTGGCAGCCTCACAAGTGGACGGCTTACTAACAGCTGCAGCTCCACCTTTAAAAAGGAGTTTTCAGCAATCATCATTTGCAGGTGGCAGAACTTTGTTGTCTCAGGTCTGGGGGAAAGTTTAGCGGCCTACTCATTGTTGTGGAGGTTTGGAGCCTGAGACCCATCTCCAGTGTGACCTCCTGGGAAAACCCTCTCCCCACCTTGACTGAGCGCTTCCTCAACTGAGGCATGGGAAGCATTTATTTCCTTTCCTCCTGGACGTCAGATTCGGACGAAGACTAGCCGCGGCAGCAGCACCAACTGCAGCAGCAACAGCAGGAGTGCCAAGCTGCTGCTCACCCACCTGAAGCTGCACAGGCCAGAAGGCGCCAGTGCATGGAAGCACATCGCCGCAGGAGATACCCCCAAAACAGGGTTTACAGAAAGAGGATGAGCTACCTCAACATGACTGAGCAGCAGTGCCAAAGGAGGCTCAGACTTTCGCGAGAGGTCGTGGGTGACATCTGCGCAATGCTGCAGCAAGACCTGGAGCCCAGAGGAGCAGGTGGACACCCCTTATCAGTGGCCTTCAAAGTCACCAGCGCACTCAACTTTTTTGCTTCAGGCTCATTCCAGGGATCAACAGCAGACATCAACAGCATCTCCCAGGCAGCCGCATACATTTGCATCACACAGGTAACTGATGCCCTCTTTGCCATCGTGCACAATTACATCAACTTCTCCAAGGATCAAGCAAGTGTAACCGGGCGTAAGGTTGGATTTGCTAATCTGGCAGGCTTTCCAAGGGTGCAGGGTGTTATTGACTGCACACATGTGGCCCTTAAGGCACCCCATCACAATCCTGGTATTTTTGTCAACCGCAAGGGCTTCCACTCCCTCAACGTGCAGCTGGTGTGTGACCACAAGAAGGAAATTTTGCATATTTGCACCAAGTACCCTGGCAGTTGCCATGACTCCTTCATCCTGCGGCAGTCTAGTGTGCCTCCGCTCTTCAGTCCGCCAGACTAACTTTTCGGATGGCTACTTGGAGACAAGGGCTATCCCCTGAAGACGTGGCTAATGACGCCATTGAGGAGTCCATCCAACGAAGCTGGGGAGCGCTCCAACTCCAGCCACATTTCCACCAGATCCATAATCGAGCAAACCATCGGCTTGCTGAAGATGTGATTCAGATGCCTTGATAGATCAGGTGGAGCCCAGCGGTACTCAGCAGCCAGGGTCTCCAGAATCATCGTGATCTGCTGTGCACTTCACAACATGGCACAGCATCGTGGCTTGCAGCTGGCTGAGGACCAAGTGGCTCATCGCATAGCCTCCTCAGATGAGGAGGAGGAGGAGGAGAAGGAGGAGGAGGAGGAGAGTGACAACGACAACGAACAGCTTGCGGAGGCGCATCAACCAGCGGCAGCAGCACGCGAGCACATTGCTACTCGGGATGCAAGGGACGCACTCATCTTGGCCAGAATTGCATAGCCTGCTCAATCAAACACTTTTGTCTCGCACCTTCTTACCAGACCATCGACAATTGGCAAGAACCTGCGGATTCCTAGCACTCTGACCACCATACTGACAATTGCAAGTAGCCCATAGCCCTCAAAGTGGAAGTCCCATTTGCGAAATAACACAGGCCACAACTTCAACAGTTTGCCAGCAAGTTTTTTTTTATCACATCAAAGCATGGATGACTTTTCAAAAATAAACACAACAGAACACCCAAGTGACTACCCTTGTGACTATTTGTGCTTTATCTTCCTCTTACGCGTGCTCCTACATGGTGCTTCCCCTGTGGCTTCAGCAGATGCGGAGGTCCCTTGCTCATTTTCTTGCTGCTCCTGCCTCGACACCTTTGGCAGGCGTCCTCTGGAATTGCGAGCCTGTGAGGGCTCAGCAACAGTCTGCTGCTCCTGCGGCTGTGCAGGGGCCGAGGCGCCCATCTCAGTTGGGTGAGGACTCTGGTGGGGCTCTGACCGAGGGCTCTGCAGTGACATGGTCATGTGAGCGCTAGGAGAGGAGCCCTCACTTCCTTGTTCTCTACCACCAACATCCCTCTCATGGGTCAGCCCCACTTCACAGCTAGCAAGTGGCTTGACAGCACCTTGCTGCACTTCAGGGGGGCCATGAGGACTCGTTTCTGCACTGGAAGTCCTACTTCAGGGGAATTCCATGAAGGTCTGGTTTCTCTGCTCAATAGCTGACCATCGCTCCTCAAGAGATGTCAGTCTATTCTGAACAATGATCATGTTTTCAAGACCCTGGCGACTAAGCTCCTCCATGGCCACAGCCATCCTCTCCTCTACTGTAGCCATCCTCTTCTCTATGGTAGCCAGCCTTACCATGGAGGTAGCCATCCTTTCCACGGAGGTTGCCATCCTTTCCGTGGTGATGCATTCATGCGCCAACGCCTCCACAAAGGCTCTGCTCATGTTAGCGATTGACTCCTCCATTCACTCCACACTCGCAGTGACCCTGGAGACAAAACCTGCCAGAGACTCCTGCACCTGTTCCTGGAGTTCCAGCACCGCTCTCTTTTTGGATGGACCTGGAGGCACAGGGTCGACATGCAGCGGAACCAAGCTGGGAGAGTCCTGCGCCCTCCGACGAGGACTCTCCACTGCTGTCCCTGTCTCCACCATCTGCTGATACTCACTTGTGAGCTGATACACCAGGTGACAACTCTACTCTATCTCCCGAAGGTCCGACCGAGGTGTGAGTGTCTGCGCTGGTGCTGGGTGTGCTTAATTCTGCTGACGCTGCGCCCTCAGAGGTTGCAGCTTCCTCTGAGGCGTCTGGGGGCTCAGGCTGTTCCTCCTGGACAGTGGGGAGGGGGGCTGTCGCTGTACCTGTGAGGGAGTAAAGGAAAGAGTTAGACACATGAGATAAACATTGCATGCGCATTGAATTGTGCAGATAATCATAAGTCAATCTGTTAGAGCATCAGAATCAATATCAGTCACTCATGTAATGTCAATGAGAGAGATGAAAAACTATTCTGTCACCAGCTTGCTCTGATGCGCCAGTCTGTCCGTCCCTCACTTGCGCATCCTCCGCCACTCCCATGATCTCCAGGGCTGCCTCCTCTGCTGTGGTGAGCTGGGCTATTGAGGGTGGCCCTCCTCCTGTCCTCGCCCTCTCCCTCTTATTGTGGGCTCTCTTTTCCTGCAATGAGGGAGACAAGTGGAGTTTGAGTGAGAATGAAGGAGTGAGTGTAGAGAATCCATAGCATAGATGCTTATAAGGACACAAAGATGGAGTGAGGTGCCAAGATGAAGGGCCCTCCCTGTGTGTTGTAAGTTGTAATTGCATCACAGTGATAGGGAGTGTGAGGGCTGCATAATCGAATAGTTAGGTGAATGTGACCATAGAGAGAGAGGGAATGGGTAAGAGTGCATTGATGTCAGTGTCAAGTGGGATGTGGAGGAAGAGATTGCTAAAGCTGAGTGCTGGTGAGGAGAGGCAATGGAGATCAGATTGAGGGTCATGGGGATGGAATACTCACTTTTCCTGTGCAGAGGTCATGAAACCTCTTTCTGCACTGCAGCCAGGTTCTGCTGCACACTGAAATTGCATTCACCTCCTGTGCCACTTGCAGCCACACAGCTTTGGTCTGTTGTGAAGGCTTTTTCCTCCCTGAAGAAGGAAACAACACTTCCTTATTTGCTCTTGCTCCCTCCACCAGAGCTTGAAGGGAGTTCTCATCAAACGAGGTGCACACTTTGGTCTGGTGCTGGACACGGTTGCAGTAGGAATTCCTCAGAAGTATGATGCTAAAGTTGAAAGGCTGAAAAAGAACCAAGGCTGCATGCAGGCTTTAAATGCAGCTGTATAGATGATGTCAGCAGAGGCGAGTTTCAGGACCTCATTGGGCCAGGGGGTCCCACACGCTGGAAATCAAGTGCCCAATTAGGGCGAAATCGCTCAATTGTCCTGCCTCACATCAGAGGTGGGGTCCTGACACCCTGACCACCTGACACGCCTCCAGGCTGCCTGCAATGACAAAATCCAGCCCCATGTCTCACCATTCACTGGAACTCACTAAGACACTTTCAAAGGTGTACACAAATCTGTCCAAGAAGGCAAAGTGGTGACAATAAGAATTTCAATGCTTGACAACACATTAACAGAAAGTTTACATGAACATTGGCTAAAACACCCAAGTGCCTACCCTTGTGTGTTGTTAGTTGGTATGATTGGACTAGGATGAGGGTGAGTGTGAGGGGTGGCTAGTGAGATGGAGAAGTGATAATATAGATAGAGAGGGTTGGGTGGAGGTGCAAGGTAAGTTGGTGTGAGTAAGGATCTGCAGGAGTAGGGTAGGGAAGGCAGAGTGATGGGGATGTGATGAGTGGCACAGGAGGATGAGGTTGAGTGTGACTTTGCAGTAATGTTCGTGATCTACTGAGATCATTGAAAGGTTTGCACCACTGCAGCCTGGTCCTCCTGATGACATCCCTGCTTGTGTCCTCCTGTGCAATGTGCAACCAGGCTGCGTTGGTGTCCTGGGGAGGTGTCTTCTGCCCATTGGAAGGGAAGAGAACCTCCCTGCTTGCTGTGACTCCCTCCAGAAGCATATGGAGGGAGTCATGGGAGATCCTGGGTGCAGTCGTGCACCTTAGTGCAGTGCTTGTCAGTGTTTGCAGCACCTCAATGCTGCTGAACACTGACAACAGAATTGTCAAAATCAATTTGGACATGGCCCTTTTAAGGAAACCGGCTGATGATGCGTCATCAAATGACGTCATCAGACCCACTTCCTATTAATTGGCCGGGAACCTCACAGGGCTGGCTTTAATAATAATAATAATAATAATAATCAACTTTATTGTCATTGTTGGTGCACAAGTGCAGTACAACAAAATGTAGGCTTGCGGCTCCCGAGAGTGTACATTTTGATTAAGACATTTAAACATTCAACATTCATTTGGCTTGTAATACATAAACATAAACATAATAAAGTGCATTGGCAGATGTGCAGGCTTTAGAGTTTATCTGTGGAGTTCAGTAGGATGACAGCCCTGGGAAAGAAGCTGTTCCTAAATCTGGTCGTTCGGGTGCGAATGCATCTGTAGCGTCTCCCAGATGGCAGGGGGGCGAACAAACTGTGGCTGGGGTGGGTAGGGTCTTTGATGATGGTCAGTGACCTCCGTAAACAGCGTTTCTGGTAGATGTTCTCTATGGTCGGTAGCCAGGTGCCGGTAATGCGTTGGGCAGTTTTGACTACCCGCTGCAGGGCTTTCCGGTCATAGGAGCTACAGCTGCCATACCACACTGTGATACAGTTCGTCAGGAGGCTCTCTATAACTCTTTACAAGCCCAATCAACAGTAAATCTTGTTGGAGGCCGGGATCAAGACAGATGCAATGTCCCCACACGCCACATACGTCACCCGCCAAGGACCCGCCCGTAGTGACCCCTACCGCCCGCCCCATGATCTGCCTGCTCTGCATGCTGCTGGCGTGCTAACCCCTTTATGAAAATGGCCCCCACGACACGCACGCATATTTTCTATGGGAAAAACGGCGGATGCCATCCTTCATAAAGAGGTTAGCGCGCGTGCACCTAATGATAGCCGGCAGCATGCAGAGCAGGCGGATCATGACAGCAATCAGCTTGTAACGCTGATTTGATGCCAGCGCTGCCATTTTGAGTCCCACGTTCCAGCCTACATCTTCTCTTAACCTCGCACAGTTGAACACGATGTTAAACGGCATGAAGCACACCCACACCCCCTCCCCACCAGCGCTATTTAAAGTGATCATCAACAGGTTAGTTGCTGCATTATTTCATCTAGCTGTTGCTGCAATTCTACACATTTTGGGTGCTTTTCCATACTTGATTAAAGTTTCAATAGTCTACAGGGAGTGGTCTGGCTGGTGCTAAAGTATTTTTTTGGTGACTTAAAGGCTTCTGCACAAACCAGTTGTTTCCTGACATGGGTGGCCATGTAGGGCTTCCTCTTGGCATTGAGCATGACTGGGAGAATAAGCAGAGACCACACAGAGCAGGACAAGCTGCAAGAAGAGGGCGGAAGAGGTGAAGGAGAAGGGGTTCTCAGCAATACGCCTTCTCATAATGGCCAGCACTATCTCCTCCATTGTGGTTAAAACATGCAGGCTAGCCTCTCCCCACCACGCCCCGCCGTTAATTCCTGCTGCCTCCTGTTGTTTGCCACCTTAACCTGCAAGAAAGAGGAATGTGTGTCAATGAGTGTCATGCAACATGTTTGAGTGATGTGGCTGTCATGGTTGAATAGCTGTCAGTGTGTGCATGCTGTGAGATGTGGGTCACAATGCACCTCCCCTTTAAGAGGTGCGGGCTAGCTTTAAGTAGTGCAAGTAAGTAACGATATTGGGCCCCCTACTGATGCGTGCAGCCAATGAACAGCGCGGTCAGCACTGGCTGCACACAGCAATCATTATAATGAGCAGGCAGCATGAAGTTGCCGGCTGCCTGCATTACACTGAATGGGTGTGGGGTAATCACGATCCCTGTGCCCGTTTTCGGGGGCTATCCAATTTAGCCCCTGTGGCCTTTGAGCACTCAGGAGTTCTTACGGATGAGCAGCTACTATATGCTAAAATGCAAAAAGTAAACAAATGAGTTGCACTCTTGAAAAATGGTATCTTTATCCCAAACGGCCTGTACCTCACAAAATTGGGTCGGGCCCTTTTTCAAGCGTCTATGTTGGCTGCCTAAAACAGGTGTTTTGTCCCTTACATATGTAAATGAGGGGCCTAACGCCTGTTTTAGGCCCCTGCGGCAAAATTGGTCTGCGATGATCAGGGCAGGAGTTGGGCCTGCTCTGCTCAGGAATCATCAGCGGCTGCTGCGGTCTAAGCAGCGGTCACCAACAGAAGGTGAGATTTAAAGAAAATTGTTTTTAAAATGTTCTTGTAGGTCAGGGGGAGTAAGATCCCAGCTCCACAGCCCCCCTGACTGCTGCCAGCTGGCGTTCAATCCCGCTCCCATTCTCCTTCCCCCCGCCAATCAAATGCACTTTGCAGCTGCATCACTACCTTTGCACCCAGTACTAGGCACCAACGACTTTCCACCCCATTATCTACTTACATGCTATCTTTGCCTTTAATAATCTTCAATAAAGATCCCCTCAAAGTCTCCTCTCTCCAGTGAGTACAAACCCAAGGTATCAAGTCTATTTTGATAGACCAGTCATCTCAGGCTGGTGATCACCCCTGTTTCACATTCACTGCACCTCCTTCAGAGTCACAATGTCCTTCCAGAGGTGAAGGGGCCAAAGCTGGACCCAATACTCCAGATGTGCTCTTATGAAAGCCTTTCTTAACACTATTATTGTGGTCTTAATTTTGACTGAGCAGCTAGGGTGGGAGATCAAGTTTTGAGCTGGGACTTTGATCTTCTAACATTCAACTGTAGGAAATTCAGGCTTATCCATGTGTTAATGTCAGACAGGCAGTATGAAGATGGTCATGGGGTTGAGGGGTGTAGTGGACAGGTACAGCTGGATGTCATCAGCATAGAATCATAGAATGATACAGCACAGAATGAGGCCATTCAGCCCATCGTGCCTGCGTCGGCATACATGCGAAAGCTGAGCCCATGTCTATGAAAATGTCACTGAAGGGCAGCATGCAAATGTGAAAGAGGAGGGGGCAAAGGATGAATCATTGGGGAACTCCAAGGATGAAGGTGTAGGAAGAGAGCCGAGGTGGGATTACCGAATGACAGCCATGCCTCTGTCGCCATTATTGATTATAAAGAAGCAAATCTTCTGCAGGGTGCTGCAAAATGGACAGTGTTTATTTCGAATTTGTAATAAATTAAAGACAACAGCCCTCTAAGCAATACAGATCAGAAAGGCCCCAGGTTCGATCACTTGACTCTGTTGAATTAGCTGACCTTGGCTAGAACAATGATAGGGAGAGCCACAATTGGCATCAGCACCTGTAGGTTAAGTAGGGGCAAAAACAAAATCAGTCAGGGTTCTCGTACTTAATAGTTATGCCTTGATCCGTGCTGGAAAGTATGCATGTGTGGATGTTAGATGAGGACAAGATTAAGTTGTGATCACCCCATGGTCAAATAGCCTGTTGGCATTCAGTAGGCTCACATTGGAGGAGATACTGGCCAAGAAATTGGGCTGGTGCCCAAAATGGGTGGCAAGGCAGCAAATGGGCCATAAGGGCTCTCCTACAGAAGTAGTTTGAGATGCAGAATCTAAGAAAACTATGTAGAGCAAAGGTCCAAAAAATGTAAAAACTGTAGCTCAGAATTTCCTCGGAGCAGCTTTGTAACTTCGCTGGAGGTGCAGCAGAAATCCCATTTATTATACTCATAAACGGGGTTTCCGGTGAAGCTACAGTGGCAGAGTGGGAGCAAACATTTAAATCAAGCAAAGTGCCCTGGTTACCATAGCACTCAAGATCAATAATTTCATCAAATTCAGTCCATTTGTCTTGGAGGTTGTGATTTCCTTTTGGTGCAGTAATCACATAGTGCAAGAAAATATTTTAGTGTTTTTATGGGTCTCAACATAGAATCTGACAGCGCATTCGGCCCATCATGCCTGTGCTGGCTCGTTGAAAGAGCCAGCCAATTAATCCCACCCTCCAGCTATTTCCCCATAGCCATGCAATTTTTTTCCTTTTCATGTATATATCCAATTCCTTTCAGTAACTTACCTCCTCCCACAGGGTCAACTTTAGTTGTCCCTTGCACATATGGCTAAACCCCCTCCTTTTCTGAACACTCTATACCCTGAATCTTCCCAGCCCCTGTTGGGCCTCAGCTCCTCTTGGCTGCAGCACTCCACAATCAGCACTCCCTCTGGGTCCGTCCAGGGCCAAATCACTTAAGAGGATCTCCAATTGCTGCCTGCCTTATTTTAAAAAGCAGAGATGGAACATTTAGCCCAATGCAGTGCCCAAGTCAACATTAAGATGATATAAACATTTTGAATGATGAATGAGTGAAATGGAAAATAAAACAACATTTAACTCATGGGCGAGTGGATGCCTTCAATCTTCTCAGCTAGGGAGTGGAAAAAATTTAGCTAGCATTCCTGTAACCTAATGTGTGCAAGTTCTATGAAGGCATGAGCAGATTCAGCTATGATGGTTTCATGTTTGAATAGCCCACTAGCACTCCCTATCTATGCTTCGAGATAAGGAATAGCCACTAGGGCAAGGTACTGGAGGGATGCCAGGACCCATGGAACTATACCCAAGCATGAGTCAGCATCTTCAAGAAAGAAGAAGCTAAGTGTGGGGGAAAAAATCAGCTCATATTTCATGACTGAAGTGTCTGCACAAATTTGAACAACGAAAAACCAAGTTGTTGCAGGAAACTTAAGCCTAGTGAGAATTGCTAGGCATTTTAATTTTTTTTCTGTACTGTAAACTGTTTTCCAGATTGTAAAAAATATATTACTCAACTAATCCCTGTTGACACTTCAATTGTGGAATATGACACTTTATAGAAACTGATGGATTTGGTACAACCAGGCTATAAAATATTCTGGGGGAAAAATTCAGTTGCTTTGCACCTCCCGTTAACTGGGTGCAAAGCAGCTAGCCCCCGGGCACGGCAATGTTAGTGCCGCTCGCGAAACTGACCAGTCGTTTTGCGGCGGCGCTAAACACTACCGCCACGATCTCCTGCGCCCGCAGATCGTGACGTCAGTCAAGCGTGCAATGCCCCGGTAGCACCCCAGACTAGGTATTGAGTCACGCCCCCTGCCTTAGCGCCTGCCGCTAAGAACAACAGGTAGAGGGGAATGTTTCCAAGTCGGGAAGGAGCTGGGGGAGCGCTATTTAAAGGCGAGCGCTTCCTGCCTTTTCTTGTCGGCAAAACTTTTGGTTTTATCACTGTCCTAAGGAGTTTTGGCCCTCAGCACCACTTTTGAGGTTCCTAAGTGCCGAGCTCTTTCCGTGGGCCTATCCATTAGTGCTTCCAACACAATTGCTTTTGAGGTCTCTCCAGGCCGAGATTCAAGGCTGCAATGAGCAGGGAGTGGCTGGCCAGCAAGATGGCCCCTCCCCTTTAAGAACTGGACGGCAGCAGTCAGCCTGGCTTCCATGATAATTAGCATCGCCTGAGCTTCGGTAGCGTTCTGAGGTAGCGCCTCGTTCCCTGGCATTTGTGCCTTAAGAGAGGTGTATAGCGCCTGATTTAACGCTCAAATCACCTCCAGGGGGCGAAAGAGGTGAATTTTGCAGTCGGAGGCGATAATTAGCGCCAGGCGCTAAACTCTAGCACCCCAAAATGGGCAATACCGAATTTTTCCCCCTCTTTCTTTAAAACACTGAAGCATTTAATAAAATGAAGGAACTAGGATGATTGTCTGCCAAACTATGGAGTCAACATAATCATGTCAAAATCATAGGTAGTCAAAATGTTAGTCAATGTTTGTGTTACTGATTTATATATTTTGCAGGATTGATTAAAGCAGCCAAAGGCAGCAACAATTGCATTTTAATGTTTTCATTTTGATGCAAGTCCCTTAGTACAGACCTCTATATAATCAGCTACAAGATATTTCATTGTGCTTGCCTCATCACTTTACTCTCATTGCCAAATTGCATTTTGATTTTTGTTTGTTGAAATATTAAACTCTGTGGCCTAGAAATTCAGTGGGCCTTGCGCCCACTTAGCGCCTAAAGAGGTCTTTTGCGCCGGCGGGGTGGTAGCGCGGAAATTGAGTGCAGCGGTATTGGCGGCGGTAGCCGTTAGCGCTGCGCCGGGACCGATGACGTCATCGGTGTGCGCGGTGGCCCGTAACGCCCCAAAACCGCGCCGATCCCCATATTTATTTGCGCCCGCCTCCTCCGAAGCGGGCGCAAACAGCGAACAGAAAACGGGGCCGTCCTGCTGCCATAGTGGGGCGCTTTAAAGCTGAAGGTGCGGCCGGCCGCTTTTTCGGCGGCCGCCTGCCCGCACCTCCTTCCCCGGCCTCCTCCACCCACCCCCCCCCGCGGCATTGCCGGCTGGTTTCCGTGGAGCCCGGCACTTCTCCGTTGTGCCGGGCTCTTTTGCCGGCACTCGCGATCGGGGCTCCGGCCATTGCAGGCACCTCCCCCTTAAGAGAAGGAGGAGGCCTGCAGTACCGCAGCCTGCCGCACCGCATCGGGTGGCGCTGCGGCAACTAGCGCGCCGATATTCAGTTGCAGCGCCCCAAACGGAGGCGGGCACACCCTGGTATAGCGCCCGCTTCCGAATTGGGGCACAGAAGACGAATATACGGCATGCGCTAATGCCTCCCCGCCCAGCGCTAACTTTTGGGCGCGAGCGAGCTGCCCGCGCCCAAGTGAATTTCTAGGCCTGTGTATCTGAATTTATATATTTTTAATCATTAATAAGATAATAATAGATCACAGTGAGTTACTATGTAATAATTCAAACAGTTCTGATTATGCCATAAACCAAATGAAAAAGCTTAAGTAGTTTAGGAACATTGGTAGAAGCCTAAGATTGAATTACTGCTTAAAGCTCATTGAGAGATAACATAAGCAGTAAAGCAGGCAGTGGTCATTATTTATGTATGGAGTATGTGGTTTGTTAATGAGTTGTTAATAATTAATATCATGGATATAAATGTTATTAAAAATTGCATTAAGGACATACTATTGGGAAGGGTTTTAAGTCGGATCAGGTTTACGATTGGGAAACCACTGGTTAATTTGCCTCCTGCCAACAGCAGCAGGATACCTTCGGCGGTTTTAACCGGCAGGCCTCATTTAAATGACGCCGGTCCACTTCATGCCTGTTCTGGATGAGAAGAGGGTGCAGAGTGGCTGCCAGTTGCTGAAGGTCGGGTGGCCAAGGGCTACCCTCCAGTTTCGAGGTAAGTTGTGGGGGGTTTAGGGAAGGTTGCACAGAAGGGAATGGTTGGGGAAGACCAGGGCACAGGAGGTCTCGGCTTTCCTTATGGGGTCTGGAGGAGCGCTCCTGCTCCTTCTGGCCCCACATAGGAAAATTTCTGACTTACCTTTTGGGCCTTTTCGTTCTTCATGACAGTTGCCGACCTGCTTTTGTTTAGCAGGAGAGCTTTGGTGGCTTCCACGCTCAGAACCAGGTTAAAATGCAATCGGGGTCACGTTGACGTAATAGGACCCCGATTAGCATAAGTTCATGAGGCTCCCAGCTGCTTTGGGCCAGTGTGTCAGCCACCTGCTGAACCCTGCTGGTTAAGATTGCCATCAGCGGGTAGGAGCAAGTTCTGAGTGGGTAACTAACCTGCTCGGTTTTAATTGCCCACCCACCCTGTTTCCACTGGGTAGGTTTAAAATTGACCCCTTCTTATAAAATGTAATTATTTCTGGTAAAGTCACAGCATTGTACATCATTGAATATACTCACTCAGAGCATCCATTCAGAGCTTCCAAATAATTCTCATTTCAGGAAGGTTTTCCCTATTTGCTACTTGCAGCAAAACCCGCTCTTTATAAATTGGCTACAATTTTGTTAAACATAGCAGGCGGAGGAAATCTTCCCTCAGTATAAGTTCTACATTTAGATTAAACATTTGGGAACAATTTTTGGAGGGGGGATGGGGAGTCACTCATCAGCATGTCAGTATGTTCTGAAGAACGGTACACACCCAAAACATAACTCCCTGTTCTCTGCACAGATGCTGATTGACCTGCTGTGACAGAGATGAGGACTTAAGGGGTCCAGCAATGAGAAGACAACTGCTGGCCTCACACAAGCAGTTGTACGAGGTATTGGAAGCCCTGCCAAGGAGTTTCACCACCACAGCTCCAAGTCACACACCATCCTGGCTTGGAAATATAACACCGTTCTTTTATCACCGCTGGGTCAAAACCCTGGAACTCCCTACTTAACAGCACTGTGGGAATACCTCCACCACAGACTGCAGTGGTTCAAGAAGGCGGCTCACCACCACCTTCTCAAGGACAATTAGGGATGGACAATAAATGTTGGCTTTGCCAGTGATGCCCACATCCCGTGAATGAATAATAAATAATGGCTGAAAGTATGGAGGAGTCTGCTTCCAGCCTGGGAGGTGTCATCTTGCATGGCATCAGCACTCTACAGTCTACCCTGGAGAGAGTGTCCCTCTTCAGGGCCACTGCAGCCAGACCCTGACAACAGAAGTCCCTGTTTGTACATTTTGCATCTTTGTGTGTGGTGTGGCAGATACTGACTGGAGGGGCATCTTGTAGGAGTAAGAGCAACAGTTAACAAATCTTCTTTTAAGAAAAGCACAACGGGTTGATCACTTGGGCGACAAAAGAAATCTTCTGCTTGTAAATAAATCCATCACCTTTTTCACATTTGGTGTATGATCTCTTTTCATAGAGGTGGCTGAATGGTTTGACAGTTCTTTAATGCAGAATGAAAGGAGGGGTGAAGGGAGTAACGAGGACTGTTACTGCAGAGGAGCTTCTTGTTATTTTTCATGTGAGCGAAAGTGCTGAGAGATCAACTGCTCCCTGGCCTCTCTGGCTGTCAAGCATTGTGCTGCCCATTCCTATTTTGGTGCTCCCTCACTTTCACCCAATTCCTCCTCATTGGATGATGCCTCATGACTGTAAGAGCTTTTATAGATATGTGAAGAGAAAAAGATTAGTGAAATCAAGTGTAGGTCCCTTGCAGTCAGAAGCAGGGGAAGTTATAATGGGGAACAAAGAAATGGCAGACCAATTAAATGCATATTTTGGTTCTGTCTTCACAAAGGAGGACACAAATAACCTCCCAGAGATGTTGGAGAACATAGGGTCTGATGAGAGGGAGGAACTGAAAGAAATCAGTATTTGTAGGGAAATGGTGTTAGGGAAATTGACGGGATTGAAGGCCGATAAATCCCCAGGGCCTGATAATCTACATCCTAGGGTACTTAAGGAGTTGGCCCTAGAAATAGTAGATGCATTGCTGATCATCTTCCAAAATTCGCTGGAATCTGGAACTGTACCCATGGATTGGAGGGTAGCTAATGTTACCCCACTATTCAAAAAGGGTGGTAGAGAGAAAGCGGGGAATTACAGACTGGTAAGCCTGACATCGGTAGTGGGGAAAATGCTAGAGTCCATGATAAAGGATGTAATAGCTGAGCACTTGGAAAACAGTGACAGGATCGGACAAAGTCAACATGGATTTACAAAAGGTAAATCGTGCTTGACTAATCTACTGGAATTTTTTGAGGATGTAACTGGTAGAATAGATAAGGGAGAACCAGTAGATGTGGTGTATTTGGACTTTCAAAAGGCTTTTGATAAGGTCCCGCATAAGAGATTAGCATGTAAAGTTAAGGCACATGGGATTGGGGGCAAGGTATTGACTTGGATAGAGAACTGGTTGGCGGACAGAAAGCAAAGAGTAGGAATTAACGGGTCTTTTTCTGAGTGGCAGGCAGTGACTAGTGGGGTACCGCAGGGGTCGGTCCTTGGACCTCAGCTATTCACAATATACATTAATGATCTAGATAAGGGAACTAGATGTAATATCTCCAAGTTTGCAGACGACACAAAGCTGGTGGGCGTGTGTGCTGCGAGGAGGATACCGAGAAACTCCAGGATGATTTGGACAGGTTGGGTGAATGGGCAGAAGCGTGGCAGATGCAATATAACGTGGATAAATGCGAGGTTATCCACTTTGGTGTCAAAAACAGAAAGGCAGACTATTATCTGAATGGCAATAGATTGGGAGAAGGGGAAGTGCAACGAGACCTGGGTGTCCTTGTGCACCAGTCACTGAAGGTAAGCATGCAGGTGCAGCAGGCGGTGAAGAAGGCAAATGGTATGTTGGCCTTCATAGCGAGAGGGTTTGAGTACAGGAACAAGGATATCTTGCTGCAGTTGTACAGGGCCTTGGTGAGACCACATCTTGAGTATTGTGTGCAGTTTTGGTCGCCTTATCTGAGGAAGGATGTTCTTGCCATGGAAGGAGTTCAGCGAAGATTCACAAGGCTGATCCTTGCGATGGCAGGAATGACGTATGAGGAGAGATTGGGTCGATTGGGATTATACTCGCTGGAGTTTAGAAGAATGAAAGGGGATCTCATCGAAACTTATAAAATTCTGACAGGTCTGGACAAACTAGATGCAGGTTAAATGTTCCCGATGGTCGGAGGGTCCAGAACCAGGGGTCATAGTCTAAGGATAAGGGGTAAGCCATTTAGGACTGAAATGAGGAGGAATTTCTTCACCCAGAGAGTGGTGAACCTGTGGAATTCTCTATCACAGAAGGCAGTTGAGGCCAAGTCTTTAAATATATTCAAGAAGGAGTTAGATATATTTCTTAGAGCTAAAGGTATCAAGGGATATGGGGAGAAGGCAGGTACGGGGTACTGAGTTTGGATGATCAGCCATGATCTCATTGAATGGCGGAGCAGGCTCGAGGGGCCGAATGGCCTACTCCTGCTCCTATCTTCTATGTTTCTATGTTTCTATGTGCTGTTGCTGTGCCACCTCCAACCCCAGTCCTCATTGCCTAACCATGCTGAGCAGAATGCAGCACACTCCTGTGATATGACCCACTTTCTCTGGGACATATTGAACGGAACCCCAAGACCAATCAAGACACTGGAACCTTAGGCTGTAATTTTATCATCGGTGTCGGGATGGTGGCGGGAGAGCTGGTTTCCGAGTTCCAGTCATGATCCTGGCTACAGCTGCTCTGTCAAAGGGATTTTCCCTTGATTGGCCTTGTTAAGCCTGCCCTGTGGGCTTCCTGGCCAATTAACAGGAAGCAGGTCTGATGGCGTCATGTGATGATGTATCATCAGCCGGTTTCCTTAAAGGGACCATGTCCCCATTGATTTTGACAGTTGTGCTGTCAGTGTTCTACAGCATTGAGGTGCTGCAAACACGGACAAGCACTGCATAAAGGTGCTCGCTTGCACTCAGGCTCTCCAATGGCTCCCTCCATATGCTTATGGAGGGAGTCACAGCTTGCAGGGAGGTTCTCGTCCCTTCCAAGGGCGGAAGAGATCTCCCCAGGAAACCAACGCAAGCTGGTTGCACATTGCGCAGGACGGCAAAAGCAGGGATGTCGTCAGGGGTCCCTGACTGCAGTGGCGCCAACCTTTCAATGATCTCAGTGGGTCACGAAACCTTACTGCAAAGCCACACTCAAACTCACCCTGCTTTGCCACTCATCACGTCCCTATCACTCTGCCTTCCATACCCTTCTCCTGCACATCCTTACTCACACCAACTTACCTTGCACCACCACCCAGCCCTCTCTATCTACTTTATCACTTCCCCATCTCACTAGCCACCCCTCACACTCACCCTCATCTTACTGCAAGCATACCAACTAACAACACACAAGGGTAGGCACTTGAGAGGTTTAGCCAATGTCCATGTGATGTTTCTGGTAATGTGTTGTCATACAGTGAAATCTTTTTCCAACACTGCCCCTTATTGGACAGACCTGTGCGCACCTTGAGAAGTGTCTTACTGAGTTCCAGTGAATGTTCAGACATAATTCCCACCCCCCCACCCCGCTATAGCGATGAGTGTGCATGGAATGGCTTGGACATTAAAGGGATGCTTCACGGTGCTGGTGTGCGATGGTGTCAACCTGGCGCATCATGTGGCAGCGAGGGTTAACAGCATAAAGTGAAGTAAATCTGGCCGTGGTGATGCCATCACTGGCCTCCCGGGCAGCAATGTTGTCAGGGGCTGATGCCCTGTGTCCTGTGCAGCATCAGGTGATGGTGGAGAAGGTTGGTGATGTTGGTGTGCCTGGTGATGTTGGTGTTGGGGCTGATTGTGGAAGGATTCAGAGGACCAAGGTCTGATTTTTTCAAGGGCACCGATGTTGCTAAAATAGATGGCAGCTGCAGGTGAGATGACAGAAGCGACCTGTCAAAGGTGAGAGAGGTTGTTCCAATAAGGTAGCACTGGACATACAGTTGCCTCTAAAGCTAAAGAAATCTCTATATTTATTACAAATGAAGTAACCAACAGTTTCTGCACTCTGAAACTGACTATCTGCAATATGGAATAACAACAGAAAGTGCTGGAAATACTGAGCAGGTCAGGCAACATCGAGGAGAGAGAAACAGAGTCAACATTTCGGGTCGAACCCTTCGTCAGAACTGCAACATGGTATTCATTATACCACTTCTGCAGCTGTCAGCTTATCAGAAACATCAGAGCAGACTCAAATCATGGTAGGTTGAGCTGGCGTGTTCCCCGAACAGCGGGTAACCCGTGGGGGAGAATGTAAAATTGGAAGGAAGCCTCAAAATAGTATTAAATTGGCTCTTAACAAGCCATTTAACTAGCTCAATTGTATACCCCTCCGCTGACAGACCCATCACCTGGGAGACTCGTGTGGAGGCGGGTTGACAGCGGGTTTCCTACCCGCTGTCAATCTTTTCTATTTTGACAGTGAGTTGGCCGCTGGACCATACTTCCATCCCATCCATTTAAAATAGCGTCAGGGTCCCAATGACATCATGGGATATATTCATCATGAATCCACCGGTTTCAGTTACATGGTTAAAATCGCGACCGGGGAGTTTCCGGCAGAAACGGGTTGGTAAGTCAATTGCCCCCACTCCCACCCCCACCCCGTTTCTAACTACTCGCCCGTCCTGTTCCTGCCGGTAGCGTAGGCTTAAAATCAGATCCATGGGATCAGCTTCCTCATTTAGGCCGATGACATCCAGCTCTACCCCTCCACCACTTCCATGTAACCAGGCTGCTTGTCCGACATCCAGTTTCGAATGAACTACAATTTTATCCAGCTAAACATAGGGAAGACTGAATCCATCGTCTTCAACCCTTGCTGCCCCATCAATCCCCATTCGCTTCCGGAAAAGTAGCAGTGGCTGAGCGGGGGAGCAGCTTGGAGGAAATTCCCGGCCCTTATTTTTCCTTGGGGTCATATTTTTCTCTCATTATCTGGGCACAATTTCCAATACACAAAAATTTTCCTTTCTGTTTTTCCGTCTGCATTAAGCTCTCTCCACCCTCATATCGAATTCTTGATCTTTCACCCACTGATTATTCTAGCTAACCAGGTGCTGCAACTACACCTAAGCACACGACTTTTGCAAGGCTGGCGTCTCTGTTCCTGGCACCTAAGATAAGGCCCCAGGGCACATTTGTTTACACATTAGAATTTGTTCTGTTGCAGGGAAATCATGAGAGTTGTAATAAACACTTAAATGTTAAAATGTCATTTACAAGCAAATCACCACTAATTTAAATAATTTAGATTTTCCTCATGCCAAAATCCATCAATTAATAGACAGTTCCTTGTTCAGGTTGCCTAATTAACGAGTAAAAAAAAATATAGCTAGCTTGATTTGCCTGCTAAACCATGCCACTTGAGGGCATCAGAGATTCATTTGCAATTACCTCATCTGAGCACAAACTTACAGTTTATAAACAAATTAAGAATTCCTAATGAAAAATGCTTCCAGACTTAAACATTTGGCTTAAAATAGGTTTATGATCATTTGCTTGCAAGTTGGTATGAAATCCTTTGTTGCGAGTCCCAATGCTTTAATCCCACTTAGTGTCGATCTGAATAGGTTTACCTTGGCTGGCTATCAGTTAGTTAGCAACATAGTAAACACTTTTTCTTTTTTAAACACATGCTGACGTGCAGCGTGATACAGACTGGATATGCTAGGTAGAATCAGAAGAATGAGGGGGGAAGGAAAGAATGCAGATGCACATCACATAAGGAATGTGATAAATGTTTAGACTATTGTGTATCTGATTTGCTAATATCCCAGAGGGTGAGTATATTTGAAGGTGGGATCAGTTCAGTTCAGAATTTGCCATGTCTGTACTGGTATTTGGATTTTGGAAGATTTCAAATATGATCTGACTGCTGCTTGCTAGTGTAAATAGAGCTTTAAAAATTACTTTCTTTAGTACAAAGTAATCTGAATCCTTAACAAAGCTCCAGGATAGGTAAAAGATAGTTTCTACTGTTGTCACCACTTGCAAATGTTCTAATGCGCAAAAGACCAGGAATTAGAGTGACAAAATTAACACTGGAGAATGTCCTGGGACACAGACTCTGGCCCTATTTACTCTTGGGTGGTGAAATTGCAACTAATTTCTTTCTCTCAAGTTTTGAGGGTGTACTCTGCCTTTCATGAGAGGAGTAACTTTTTTTTCAGGCTTTGTTACCAACATGAAGCCTCACTAGGTGTGAGCGTGGTTCAGACCTAGGACTGTAACAATGCATCTTAGATTCTCTGATCGGTGGTTGCATTTCTTAAGACACTCAGGGATATACCTGTTTATACACTGTATGAATAGAACTGCGTTTATGTGCTAAACCATAAATGTATTTTGATGCTTTGGCAACATAAGATGTAACTTATCATGCCAATAAAGCGATTTGAATTTTGAATTGTGAATTGTGAATTGTATGCCAGCAGCAATGCCTCGCAAAGTGACTCCTTAGACTTTTAATTTCATGACTGATACCTAGTGGTGTCTAATGATCAGGCCCACCGGTGCCTCCAGCACCGACAGTTTGCAGGATTAGTAGGAAATCACCACATTTGCATCTCCAGAACCCACCTGTCCATACACTCAGAAAATCTGGAAATTACCTACCATCAGGAAGTTTCTCAGGGCCCCCACCCACCACACACCAAGACCCCTTCCAGCCCCTGTATAAGAGAACCACTTTCTTTAAAAAAAAGTGCACAAAGCTTTCTTCAGAAGTCCAGCCTAGACCCCCAGGCGGGGCACACTTGTGTCCATCTGCGAGGCCAGTATGACAAATGTGTCTCGTTGAATCAGCTTCCAGTATTACACTCAGTACCTTCTGAACTGGGGAAGTGAAAACTCCCATTATAGGCCATCCCTGTCCCTGTCCCCACCTCCACCTCATTGACATCATTGGCCTTATAAGGAGAGATCTATAGTTCCACCTCTTACAAGGCCAACCAGGGACTCTCATAATTGGTGGGGACCTGGCGGAACCTTCAGGGAAATTCGGGGCCTTTACGTTTTATTAATACATGTATGCTTACCCTCTCTAAAAACTTGTTTGTATTTCAGATTGTTTACACGACATATATAATTTTAGATGATAAGATATAATAATCAAACACAACCTGCAGAAATGCAATGAAAATATATTAATTTTATTTTCCAGCACTAATATTTACCTAACTTGTGTGCAATACCCTAATCACAAGGACAATTGGAAATCATTTGTGCGATCTTGCCAGCCCTGCCAGCGGGTATGGAGGTGGGACTGCCGGGAAAATGGCTAAATTTGGGGGCGGATGCCCAACCCGACTCCATGCCATCTTGCCAGGAGGCAGGTAGCTGTCCCGCACCAGGTACCGTCTCCTTGGAGGCGGGAAGGGATTATAGCCACTTAACTGCCTGTTAACAGGTAGTTAACAGGCAAAAAATAGGCTTATCACCATTTTGCCCACACAAGTACGGGCTTCCCAAAGGCTCCGAAACCCGCCAGGGTCACCGCAGCGAGTAGTGGGTCTGCGGGGGTCGAAGGGGTGCAAAAGTGTGCTGTGAAGGTAAATGATGGGTGCAAGTGTTGAGAGGTGAGTAACTGAGGTAAGTGGAAAGTGTTAGAAAAAGTGTACTTACCTTTGTTTCTTCCTGCAGGCTTCAGTTGGTGTGTATGCGGAGAGGCTCGCACTCTGCGGCAGAGATGACAGATGGTTGTTGCATTCTCCAATGCAACAACCATCTCATTTCTACAAAAGAAAGAGGTTTGATGAGGTATTGAATTCAAGACCTCAACAAGCTGCAGAGAATGTCACTGTTTGACAGCTTCACAGAGCATAGTTTCACTGCAATCTGCTTTTCCTTAATTGGCCTGCTAAGCCTGCTGGGCAGGCTTAACAAGGTAATCAAGGGAAAATAGCATGGGTTGGCCAGAAGTTGATGGAGGTGGGACTAAAACCCGACAAGTTGGAGTCTCGCCTCCAAGAGCTCCCCATTGGCAAAATCACCCCCCATGATTCAAATCCATGCTCAATGTCTAAACTGAGAGCACATGTGAAAAGGTTTAGAATTTCAACGCTGCAGTTCTCTGAATGGGAACTTGTATGGGCAGCTATCTGCTGTTTAGCTCCTCATTGATTGGATCCCACTCTTGTGGCTTAGAGCTGCAAAAATATTTAGCAATGCGTACCTAATCGGATCTGAAAATTTACACTTGGATGAAACATTGTGGGTGACCAATGGCCATGGAACCAGAACCTGGAGTAAAAAGAAAAGAAAGACTTGTATTTATATAGCGCCTTTCACGACCACCAGCCATCCCAAAGCGATTTACAGCCAATGAAGAACTTTTGATGTGTAATCACTGTTGTAATGTCGGAAAAGCAGCAGCCAATTTGCACACAGCAAGCTCCCACAGCAAGCAATGTGATAATGACCAGATAATCTGTTTTTGTTACGTTGATTGAGGGATAAATATTGGCCAGGACACTGGGGATAACTCCCCTACTCTTCTTCAAAATAGTGCTATGGGATCTTTTATATCCACCTGAGAGAGCTGGTTTAACTTCTCATCTGAAAGACGGCACCTCCAACAGTGCAGCACTCCCTCAGTACTGCACTGGAGTCTCAGCCTAGATTTTTGTGCTCAAGTTTCTGGAGTGGGACTTGAACCCACAACCTTCTGACTCAGAGGCAAGAGTGCTACCAACTGAACCACAGCTACACTGTTTCAGGAGAGGAGGGAGGAAAACAGAGATAAAAGGGGATATAACTACAAATTTATTTGTCCATTTTATGATGCATATTGCCATTACATTACTTGATTTTTTGTTTAACTTACAGCAGCTGTTTATAACTTGTAGTTGGTGCTTCCAGAAGATCCTGATGAAACTATGTTCATATATCAGTCTCGTACAATCTCTTCCATTAGTTGTGCTGCACCTATTATTACATCAGAGGAGTGGTCTCTCAGGCTCACAATCAAATATCACGAGTTACCAACATCAGCCAAAAGAAATATTTCAGTTGTTCTTGCGCAACTATTTCAAATGTCTACTCTGAAAAAAAATTCTAAAATCCTCCCAACAACGAAAGTCTTCCAAATTAAACAATATATTATAGACTCAAACCACAAAAAACGAATCTGACTTTAAACTGCTCTATAAATTCAATAATATTTACCTAACCAAATTCTATACCAGTACTAACCCATTACTGTTTGAGTGGATGTGTGTCATCAGTGACTCCTGATGTTAAAGCAATGTTCTATACCACATTGAGTACATTAGCAATCACAAGTGACATTAATCATCTTAATGATGCTCATGACATTCTAAAAGAGAGAAATTTCTGTCTTAAATGTAAATAGCTGGCAGCAACAGGTAATGCAAAGACTGAATCCTTTTATTAGAAGTCTTCAAAGTAAAATAAATTAAGGATGATCGAACTGAGGCCGAACTCTGCATATTCTCCTATTCAGAACCTTAGGCATTTGCATAGCTGCCCCAGGCCTGGATTTTCTGTTAAGGCAGATTTATTGTGGGAAGAAAATTGGGACAGGAATTCCACCCGCCTTCCTGACCCGACTTATTTTCCTGGGTCAGGGAGGATCCCGCCACCAAGAAGGAGCCTGCCACTGTTGGGATGCAGGATGTTGCAGTACCAGAAGAGGAAGAGCTGCAATTTAATGGGGCAGAAGAGCCCCAACGATCTGAAGATGAATGTTATTTTAGATCTTGGATTGAGCAGAGGCCGAAAAAAGTTAGTTTTTGAGATCTGAAGAGAGAGTGAGGTGCCCACTACTGGGGCCTCTTCCTCCATAATAGGCTCCTATGGGTCTTCCTCCATTGCTCCAAGGGGACCACCAATCTTCTCTTAGCAGTCCCCGGGGTTGGCTGTATTAGTGACAGAAGGCAGGGAAATCAGACAGTTTTCCAGGTCTTACCTCCATGCTTTCATTCACATGCACCAGATTGGTCAAGAGGCAGTCAACTGCCTTCCTTGTTAGCGTGGGGGAAGAAAATCTAAGGTGGCGCAGGTAGAGCTGGGAATGTGGCAGGAAGCCTCCCTACCTTATTTCGTTTGGTTATCCACTGCTCTTTTGGACAGTATAGCAGAGCAAAATCCAGTACCGTATCCTTTGAGCAGAAGTTCCTAGATGCCTAAAGTGAGAGAGTTGTGGAATTTAAAGTACAGATGGATAAGATAGGTAGCATTGTAATGGAGATGAGAAACAGTATCAGTAAAAGGTTGACAGAGATTAGATGAGAGTGTTGTAAGGGACAACAGACATGAGGGAAAATGTAAGTGAAGGGCCTGTTATGTCTGACATTGATGATAGGTACTCGATTGCCTTGGCCTGAGCACATGGAGTTTAATAGTGCTGTTATCATTGTATTGTGTATAGGTATTCGATTGCTTTTGCCTGGGAGTGTGTGTGTGGAGCAGCCATTAAAAAGCAACATGAACTGAACTCTACTTACAGCCTCTGGATTATCTTTGCAAACGCAACAGGGCCGAAAGAAGTAAACACTCAATAATACCAGTGTCTTGGATTGAGGTTTGAATCCACTACCTTCTGACTCAGAGGCAAGAGTGCTACCACCTGAGCCAACTGATTGTAAATGGCTGACAGAGATTAGCAAAACTGTTAGTGAGGGGGCTGGCAGGATTAGGGAGAATTTCAGTGAATGACTGACAAGGATGAGGGACAATGTCAGTGATAGGCTAAGAAAAATGAATAATATTTTCAATGAGCATGCCGATGAGGGACACTATAAGGGAGAAAATGGGAACATGAGGAACATAGTGGAAAAACTCCAGCAAATCTAGTTTTTGTCCTATCCATTGCCAACTCTAGAACTTCGTTCCAATATGGGCCTGATCCTTCTACGCAAGATGACTTGGAATTATCACAGGGGTTACAAGGGAGGTTAAGCAACAAACCAAAAGACCAATCAAAAGGCCAAAGAAAAATAAAGAATTTGCATTTATAAAGCATTTTCACATTCTCAGGATACACCAAAGCATTTCACAGCCAATGAGTTACTTTTAAAGCGCAGTCACTTTTATTATCTCAGCACAGGTGCCAGCCAATTTGCACACAACACTTCCCACAAACAGCAATGAGATAAATTACCAGTTTATCTGCTCTAGTGATTTTGTTGAAAGCTAACTATTGGCCAGGACACCAAGAGAATGATCCTGCTCTTCTTCAAATAGTGCTATGGGATCTTTTTTACGTCCACTTGTGCAAGCACACAGGGCATCTGTTTAGCATGTCATCCAGAAGGCAGCACCTCCAACAGCACAGAATGCCCTCAGTACTGCACTGAAGTGTCTGCCTAGATATTACATGCTCGTGAACTGGAGTGGGGTTTGAACCCAAAGACATTGGGCTCAAATTTCCAAGCCCCGTGGAGGTGGGTTTGAAGATGGGAGTAGGAGGAAAATTGCAGAATCGGGGGGCACGAACCCTTCCCACCCCCAACCTGCCTCCATGCCCGTTTCCCAGGAGGCGGGTACCCGACCTGTGCTGGGAGCCGCCTCCCGAGGCGGGAAGGGGATTAGGCAGCTTTTGGCCTAATCCCTATTTTTCGCCCTGAAGTGTGGGCTGCCTGACGGCTCCCAACCACAGCAAGTTAGCAAGGCGGACCGTCGGGCTGAAGGGTTCGAGATGTCCAGTGTTCAGGTGAGTGATGGGTGCATGAGTGCAGAGGTAAGTGTGTTTGGTGTGTGTAAAGTGTTTAAATAAGTTTTACTTACCTTTACTTACTAATGCAGGCTTCCTTCCTTCAGGTCTCAGGAGTCCCTCATCTTACCGGCACAGAAAGCAGAATGGCCGCGAGCTGTCAAAAGTTGCAGCATTCTGCTTTCTGTTCTGGAGAGATTTCTAACTGAGTCTGTGGAGAAGGACTCAAGTTAGAAGTCAGATTGTCAGTGTTTGACAGCTTCACAGAGCTGTCAAATGCTGATATTTCATCTGTCAAATGAAATGTCAATCCCTGACGCCACCAGTAACCGGGTGTCCCTTAACTGGGCTGCTGAGCCTGCTGGGCGAGCTCAACAAGGTCAATCAAGGGAAAATCGCGTGGGTTGGCCACAAATCGATGGAGGCGGGACTACAACCCAAAAAGTGGGAGTCCCGCCTCCATCACGTCCCCATTGACAAAATCCAGCCCATTCTGATTCATGGGCAGGAGTGTCACCACTGAGCCAAGTTGACATCAATTGCAATATGCAAGGTATATCAATATTATAAATCAGAATTTGTCCATATTATGAATGGTTTAATTTACATTAACTTATAAAGCAAAGAATATGTCTATGAGTACTATAGTATGTGCATTATGTTCTCTTTGTGATGAGTTGAGTAAATTCACCTGTTCATTTTTTGTTCTTATCAATGTGGACCTATGGGACTGGGTGGAGTAGTCCTTTCACTTGTGCAACTTCAGTTGAATTTGAAATCACTTCAAACTGATCAGATGAATGTCTTCTTTCTGGTTCTTGTGATAATCCTAAATGAAATAAGTTTTGTTAGTTTCAAAGAAGGGTAGATTTTACCAAAAATGTAGCAGGATGCACTGACTCCCATTCCCAAATTCCTGATATGTACTCCTGGCACATGTTGCTTCACATAAATTCTTAAAATCTACCCTATAGTTCAATGATGCATGGGCCCACGGAAGAAAATGCAGAAAATTCAGCACAAATTGGCACTAATTTGCCAAATTAGTAAAGGATAGCTGGAGTGGGAAGTGGAAAAATTCACACTGGTGAGACAGGCTCTTCTAAAGTTGGGACTAAAACATGTTGTTGGAAATAGCTGAGTAGGCTTTAAATTGCACCTTGCAGTACTATACCTGACCAAGTCTGGGAATCTTTGATATTATATAAGAACATAAGAATTAGGAGCAGGAGTAGGCCATACGGCCCCTCGAGCCTGCTCCACTATTCAGTAAGATCATAGCTGATCTTCAACCTCAATTCCACTTTTCTGCTTGATCCCCATATCCCTCGATTCCCCTAGAGTCCAAAAATCTATCGATCTCAGCCTTGAATATGCACAATGGCTCAGCATCCACAGCCCTATGGGGTAGAGAATTCCAAACATTCACAACCCTCTGAGTGAAGAAATTCCTCCTCATCTCAATCTTAAATGGCCGACCCCTTATCCTGAGACTATGCCCCTAGTTCTAGACTCTCCAGCAGGGGAAACATCCTCTCAGCATCTACCCTGTCAACCCCCTCAGAATCTTATATGTTTCTTATATCACCTCTCATTCTTCTAAACTCCACAGATTTAAGCCCAATTTACCCAAAGTCACAAAGCATTCTATCTCCAGCATCTATATCCCTCAACTTGAGGAGTGCAACAATTCACCAAATTATTTCCAGTCCAGAAAGTACCATTGTCTTGTGTTGGTTATTTGGACACTCATCTAACCAACACAGTCATGCCACAAGAATACACTCTTCCTCAGCAAAAACTAATACAAGTATTCATGGGACAGCTAAATTAAGCAGTACAACTAAAAAAAAACCCATCATCAATTAAAAAAAGGCAATGCCATCATCCTGAAGATATGGCACAGTTTTTTTTATTACTGTACACATATTCCCTTAAAGCATATGTGTTAGCTTACCACAACTGAAAAAACACAGCAGCAAAAAATGATGTTGAGCTTTGCAAAAACTGCTTCATTTGGTAGCACTGCAATTAGAACATGCACCCTTTTCATAACACCATTATCAAATGTAAAGTGTCAAAGGAGCTAGGGAAGAGGTTAAAAAGCAGGACCTCAAAGGTAGTAATCTCTGGATTACTACCAGTGCCATGTGCTAGTGAGTACAGAAATAGGAAGATAGAGCAGATGAATTAATGGCTGGAGAGATGATGTAGGAGGGAGGGCTTTAGGTTCCTGAGGAATTGGAACAGTTTCTGGGGGAGGTGGGACCTCTACAAGCCAGACGGGTTGCACTTCAACGGGAACAAGACCAATATCCTCACAGGAGGGTTTGCTAGTGCTGTTGGGGAGGGTTTAAACTAGCTTGGCAGGGGGATGGGAACCTAAGTATAGAGTCAATAGGGAGGGAAGAAAAACTGAAATTGGAAAACATAGAAAGTAAATTGGAAGGACAGAGGAATCAAGGGCTAGATAGTAGTCGACAAGGAGGTTTGCCTGTACTAAATGGTATATACTTCAATGCAAGGAGTATAGCGAACAAGGCAAATGAGCTGAGGGCACAGGTAGATACTTGGGACTATGATATTATAGCTATTACAGAGACGTGGCTGAAAGAGGGGCAGGTATGGCAGCTCAACATTCCTGGTTACAGGATTTTCAGACAGGATAGAGAGAGAGGTAAAAAGGGAGGGGGGGTCGCGGTATTGATTAAAGAAACTATATCAGCTGTGAGGAGGGATGATATATTGTAGGGATCATCAAACGAATTGAAAAACAAAAAAGGGCGATCACACTGCTGGGAGTGTACTACAGACCCCCAAACAGTGAGAAGGAGATAGAAGAACAAATATGTAGACAAATTTCTGAGAAGTGCAAAAACTATAGGGCAGTAATTGTAGGGGATTTCAACTACCCCAATATTAACTGGGATAAAACTAGTGTGGAGGGTATAGAGGGCGCGGAATTCCTAAAATGCATCCAGGAGAACTTTTTTAGCCAGTATGTAGCAAGCCCAACAAGGGAGGGGGCAGTTCTGGACTTAGTTTTAGGGAATGAAGCTGGGCAGGTAGAAGGCATATCAGTGGAGGAGCATTTTGGTGCTAGTGGCCATAATTCTGTTAGATTTAAGGTAGTTATGGAAAAGGACAAGGATAGACCAGGAATAAAAATTCTAAATTGGGAAAAAGCAAATTTTGCTAAGCTCAGAGGGGATTTAGCCATAGTGGACTGGAAACAGCTACTTGAAGGTAAATCAGTGTCAGAGCAGTGGGAGGCATTCAAAGATAAGATCCGGAGGGTTCAGACCAAATATGTGCCCTTAAAGAAAAAAGGTGGATCTAACAAATCTAGAGCCCCCTGGATGTCTAGAGACATGTAGGGTAGGATAAAGAAAAAAAGGGAGGCGTATGACAGATACCGAGGGTTAAATACTCCAGAATCTTTAGAGGAGTACAGAAAGTGCAGGGGAGCAATTAAAAAGGATATTAGGAAAGCAAAGAGAGAGCATGAAAAATTCTTGGCAAGTAAAATCAAGGAAAACCTTAAGATGTTTTATAAATATATTAAGAGTAAGAGGATAACTAAAGAAAGGGTAGGGCCTAATAGAGATCATGAGGGTAATCTGTGTGTGGAGGCGGAAGATGTTGGTAGGGTTCTCAATGAATACTTTGCGTCTGTTTTCACAAAGGAGAGGGGTGAAGCAGACATTGCTATTGGCGGGGAGGAGTGTGAAATATTAGATGAAATAAACATAGTGAGAGAGGAAGTATTAAGGGGTTTAGCAGCTTTAAAAGTGGATAAATCCCCAGGCCTGGCTGAAATGTATCCCAGGCTGTTAAGTGAAGCAAAAGAGGAAATAGCAGAGGACCTGACCATCATTTTTCAATCCTCTCTGGCTTCAGGTGTGGTGCCGGAGGACTGGAGGACTGCTAATGTGGTACTCTTGTTTAAAAAGGGAGAAAAGGATAGACCGAGTAATTACAGGCCAGTCAGCCTAATCTCGGTGGTGGGAAAATTATTGGAAAGAACTCTGAAGGACAGGATAAATTTTCATTTAGAAAGTCACGGATTAATCAAGGATAGTCAGCATGGATTTGTTAAGGGAAGGTCGTGTCTGACAAACTTGATTGAATTTTTTGAGGAGGCAACAAGGAGGGTAGTTGAGGGTAGTGTGTTTGATGTAGTGTATATGGACTTTAGCAAGGCTTTTGATAAGGTTCCACATGGCAGACTGGTCACCAAGTTAAAAGCCCATGGGATCCAGGGCAAAGTGTCAAGTTGGATTCAAAACTGGCTCAGAGACAGGAAGCAGAGGGTAATGGTTGATGGGTGTTTTTGTGACTGGAAGGCTATTTCCAGTGGGGTTCCGCAGGGCTCAGTACTAGGTCCCTTGCCTTTTGTGGTATATATCAATGATCTAGACTTGAATATAGGGGGTATGATTAAATAGTTTGCAGATGATACTAAAATTTGTTGTGTGGTTGATATTGAAGAAGGAAGCTGTAGACTGCAGGAAGATATCAATAAATTGGTCAGGTGGGAAGAACAGTGGCAAATGGAATTCAATCCAGAGAAGTGTGAGGTAATGCATTTGGGGAGCGCTAACAAGGAAAGGGAATACACATTAAATGCTAGGACACTGAGTAGTGTAGAGGAACAAAGGGACCTTGGAGTGCATGTCCACAGATCCCTGAAGGTAGCAGGCCAGGTAGATAAGGTGGTTAAGAAGGCATACGGAATGCTTGCCTTTATTAGCTGTGGCATAGAATACAAGAGCAGGGGGGAGCTATGCTTCAATTGTATAAAACACTAGTTAGGCCTCAGCTAGAGTACTGTGTGCAGTTCTGGTCACCACATTACAGGAAAGATGTGATTGCACTAGAGAGGGTAAAGAGGAGATTTACAAGGATGTTGCCGGGAGTAGAGAATCTTAGCTATGAGGAAAGACTGGATAGGTTGGGTCTGTTTTCCTTGGAACAGAGGAGGCTGAGGGGAGACCTTATTGAGGTGTATAAAATTATGAGGGGCACAGATAAAGTGGATAGAAAGGACCTATTTCCCTTAGCAGAGGGGTCAAAAACCAAGGGGCACAGATTTAAAGTAATTGGTGGAATGATTTGAGGGGAAATTTCTTCACCCAGAGGGTTGTGGGGGTCTGGAACTCACTGCCTGAAAGGGTGGTAGAGGCAGAAACCCTAACCACATTTAAAAAGTACTTGGATGTGCACTTGGAATGCTGTAACCTGCAGGGCTACGGACCAAGAGCTGGGAAGTGGGATTAGGCTGGATAGCTCTTTGTTGGCCGGCGCGGACATGATGGGCCAAAATGGCCTCCTCCCATGCTGTAACTTTCTATGATTCTATGATTCTAAAGTCTGTGTCTTTTATAATGTAAGATTTTGTACACAGGTCAACATTTTAGAAAGTATAATCTCAATGTTGCAAGACATGGTTCTATTGTATTTCAGAGGACAAACCAGTCCTGAAATAAATGGTGTTTTCCAATATATCTGTTGATTTATGCATGCCAATTTTGTGCCACTTTATTTGAAAGCTAACATAAAATCAATAAGTTGATTAGGATGCAAGTCAGTATATATCTTAAAAATGACTCCTCCCGTTGATTAAGATGCAAGTCAGTATATATCTTAAAAATGACTCCTCCCTGGTTTTGCATTCTGCATCTGAAGTAGCACTTGCTATACTCCTATTAATACTGGCTGACGCATCTAAGCCAGCAGTATAACCAGGGAAGATACATTCTATTCACCACATGGATCCAAATACAAAGTCTGGGTAATAGCACTCATTGTTTAAGCATTCTCAGCTTCAAAGACACAGTCAAACATTGAGTATTATCAATATTATTTATTTCTTAGGACACCTTCCTTCTGTCTAGATCCTAGAATTAAGTTCTTTTCCCATTTGTAGGCTGCTGCAGTCAAGTCAAATTTGATCTTGGTCCCAGTCCACAAGACATATTCAGGATTATCCAAGTCTCTACTTCCTGTTGGTAGTAGCCTCGGTTCCTGAACTCATCTAAGGCAACTCTTGGTCCCCAAACCTTGTCGGCAGTTCTAAGTTTCCAGATCCTGATCTTCGGGTTAGTTCAAGTTTGTGACTCCCATTCAAAGCTAAGTCACGTTTTAACGTAATTATTAGTATAGTCAGACTAGCTTCTAACTCCCCTATGGATAAAAGCAAAGTCTTCAAAAAGTCTGTCAAAAACAAGTTTTTAAACCGAAAGCTGAATTTTCAAAACCACAGCTGTGTCTTTGCTACATTCAATTGGAATTCTGGTAATAACTTCCTTAATCACAATTGACAGACATGACAACCTCAAAATCTGATAGTCTGATTATAGTCATATACTGGGGTGAAATAGGTCTTGAGCAGCAGTGCAATACTGGCGACAGAGATTCAGCAGCCCATTTTACACACCGCCCAATTGACTTCAATGGAAAATAAAACAAAGGCGGATTGTAAAACGGACTGCTGATTCGCTATCGCCCATTTTGCACTACCACACAAAACCAATTTCTCCCCCAATACCTCTATCTATGGTTTCTCTTCTCACCCCCACACCATTACCTCAGGTTCTCCTAAGAATCCATCTTCTGTCCTCTACTTTTCCTCAACTACATGCTCCCCTTGGAAATATCATCCTCAGATATGGGGTCAGTTGATGACTCACAACTCTACCTCTCCCGCACCTCTCTCGATCCTACTAATGTCTCAATACTGTCAGGCTGCTTGTCCAACATTCAGTCTTGGATGAGCTGTAAACTCCTCCAGCTAAACATTTGGAAGGCTGAAGCCATTGTTTTCCGCCCATCACAAACTCTGTACTCTCGTCAATTACTCCATCCCTCTCTCCGGCCACTGTCTTAAGTTAAAATCAGCCTATTAGCAGCAAAGATGTCTTATTTGATCCCAGGGTTCGTTGCTAACCCTAAATCCTCTCCATCAAAAAGACTGCCTACTTCCACCTCCATAACATTGTCTGCATCTGGTGCTGAAACCCTCATCCATGCCTTTGTCACCTCCAGATTTAACTATCCCAGTGCTCTTGTAACCAGTATTCCATCCTCCACTTCAGCTCATCCATCTGCTGGCCTTATCCAATACCATGACAAGTCATGCGCGCCCATCACCCCTGTCCTCACGTCTGACATTGACTCCCAGTCTCCAATTGTCTTAAATTTTAAATTCTCATCCTTATGTTTAAATCTCTTCATGGCCTTGCCCCGTAACCTTCTCCAGCACTATAACCGCTTCCCTCCTCCCCCCAAACCCTGTTCCTCTTCCAGTCTCTTGTGCAGCACCTTTTCTTTGCCCCATCATTGACAGCTGTCCCTTCAGCCATCTAGGCCCCACGCTCCGGGATTCCTTCCCTAAACCCCACCACGTCTCTCTCCTCCTCTAAGACGCTCTTTTTTGACCAAGCGTTGACTATCCTAATACCTCCTTCCATGACTCAGGGCCCATTCTTTCCTTACACTTCGGCTACTCCTTGAACATTTTCCAACATTAAAAAGGTGTTATATAAATTCAAGTTGTTTCTGCTGTTCAATTAGCCTACTTTTGGCCTCTAAGGGAATCAAGGGATTTGGGGATCGGGCGGGAAAGTGGAGTTGAGGCCAAAGATCAGCCATGATCTTATCGAATGGCGGAGCAGGTTCGATGGGCCAAATGGCCTACTCCTGCTCTTATTTCTTATCTTCTTATGTTCTAATACATCTGGGTTATTTAAAACTGATTTACAGTAGCTTTTGGGCTATTAAGTGAGTCACCTTATTTTCTGGCATCAAACTATGTTTAATAAAATTAATAATCCCTTCATGAACAAATGCTTTATCATTTGGAACTGGTATTCTTTTGAAATATGAAGTTACCATAACTTTTTTGAGCAACCAATGTATGGAGAGGGAGGTATTAGATATTAACTTAACTCTCAGTCTCAAGTCATTGTAAAGAGAGAGAAAGGGGAGAAAAATAAACTTCACTTAATATCAGTTTGCAATTCTGACAATCTTTGTTCTACACCTAAGAAGTTCCGGGATTTTAAAGAAAGCATACGTTGGCTGGCAGGAAGTCGTGAAAATCGTTGCCTTGAGGGGATTGTTTGAAATCTCCCTCACCTTCCATTCTCTACCCAACTTTAGCGGCGTGCGGTTATAAGAACATTTTTAGACTTATCCCGGAGTCAGCTACTCCCGGGCGGCCAGGATGCAAAACTGAGTGGAACCAGACAGCATTTGGTTTTTTTTGCAAATATAACGAAACGACAGTTTTAGTTTCTACTGAATGTCGAGTGTGTTTTTTTAACCCTTTAAAGGTGAGTTTACCTTTTGAGTGTAAAAAGTGATAGCCTGCAGCCAAAAATATCGCCGCCTTGTCAGCACTGACCGGGCGCGAGAGAGGAGCTTTCGGCCGCCCGGCTCGCGCGTGAAGAACAACACGAGAGAGGCGGCCCGGGGATCTCACGCTCACTCACCCCCTAGACTGAAGCAAGACCCTCGCCTTCTGTAAGCTTCTGATACATTTAGTCACACTTTGCTACTTCTAAAATTGTATTTCAATCTTGCAAGAACCCTGAATGCAAGCCCGCTGACTTGTTGCATTTATTGTATTCTGCCAGCTTCTTCATTCGCGTGTTTTGCATTTTTTTCCTCCTCTCTCTTGTTTTTTAAAAATTTATCTTTCCCTTTGTGATTTTTTAAAATTCCCTTCCTCTCACGTCCCCGCTCCCCTTGCTTTCATGTCCCCATATTGTTTATAGAGAACGCCTTTAATTTAGCTGCGTGTTCAATAGGGCCATTGTTGTTCAGTTCACTAGTTTTAATGGTCGATAATATTTTAAAGAGTCGTTTATTTATAGCCCGAAAATATTTTACGCAAGTAACCACTTGCTCTTAGTGCTTAGCAGGTGGTATCAAAGTTCAGTTTACATTACAAGGTTTATTTCTCCAGGATGATCAGAAGGAATGTGGGGTAACCAGATTTTCTCAGTATGGACTTTGCTGTCTTCAATCCAGGACAACAAATTTGAGTAATTTTGTTTGCATTCTTAACTCCGTGTTGTGCTATGACACCCTGATTTATTATTGAGGGACAACTAATGCTTCATAAGTCATAATCATTGACTTTCCCTCTAATCTATCCTTGTTTTTCCAGTAACATTAATTTTATTTCCCCCCCAATATCAACAACACCAAAGTCTTTAACAACCCAAAGTGCTTTACAAGGGTGTAATCAAAAAGATGAATACCAAGCCAATGAATAAGGTTATTGGGATGGGTGACCAAAAGCTTGGTTAAAGAGGTGGTTGTCAAAATAGGGTTTTAAAGGAGAGAGATGTGAAGAGGCAGAGGGATTTAGGGAGGAAATTCCAGAGCGTGGGACCCAGATAGCTGCCAGCGATAGGGTGAAGGAGGGAGGAGGTTGGGGGTGGTTGCCCAAAAGGCCTGAATCAGAGCAACCGAGAGTTTGGAGGAGCTTGTAATGCTGGGGGAGTTGCAGAGATAGGGACAGGCAAGACTATGAAGGAATTTAAACAGGAGGGTACCAATTTTAAATTTGAGGTCGTTGGGGTTTGGGAGATGATATAGGTCAGTGAGGACAGGGGTATTGGGCAAACAGGACTTGGTGTGGGATAGGATATATTTTGCAACCCAAGTAAGAACTGAACTGAACAGTACCTCTGGCATCATCTTCCACGCTTTGTTTTTAAAAATCTGTAATTAGCAGGGAAACGGGGCAAATCAAAGTACACCACCCATATGCTTCTCCTTCTTGATCCCTGCTACAAAAATGTTTTTGTCTCTTAAATTTGATTTTTGGCAAGTAAACTTATTAAATCCTTAAAACCTAAGGATCATTAAAGTTTATTTATTATTGCTGATTGGAAAAAAAAAATTTTTTGGAATGTGTTTCATGTTCTGTTTTTAGTATCAAAAAGGGAGAGAAAATCTGGACCCAAAAAAAACTGGGTAATTTAGGGGGGAAAAAATCAATAAATATCAGCATTAACCCCTAATGCCATCCTTAATTTGTTTTTAGTCTTCAAGAAGTACTGGATGCCTTTGAACTGACCTGGCTAGTAGGATCAAGTTTCAGTTGTAATTGGGACTGGAGGATTGCTATGTTAAGGTACACATGGAGATTGTTGTTCAGATAAGTAATAATGGGTGAAGCCAGCAGATATTTGTGAAGAACTATTTGAGGCTTCAGTGCACACCAAAACATTAGGCTGCAAAGCCTCCATTTTTTTTCCTGCTGAAAAACAGGTCCAGCGATATGCTCACTCGCATTCATAATGTAATCTCAAGAATTGCACGCTGTACGTATCATCATCTTCTGTTAAATCCCATCACTCTGGCTTCCACCCTAACCACAGCACCAAGCCCACCATGATTGAGGTCATCAGTGTTACCTTGTGACTGTAGCCAAGATGCATTAATCCTCCTTGTTCTCCTTTACCTCTCTGTAGCCTTTGATATGGTTGATCACTCCACCTTTACCTCTCTTCCAAAGTCACACTGCCCTTCATTGTTGCATTCAGACCTGTCACAACATATCTCCTGCAATGGCTTTGCCTTCCTTGCCCAAACAGTCACCTTTGGCATGCCCCAGGGTTCCCGCCTTGACCCCTCCTATTCCTTGCCTTCACGCGACCTCTGTGATATTATCCATAAGCATGGAAGTATCTTTTGTGTATATGTCAGCAACACCCAGTTTTACCCTTATGACCTTACCCTCTGCTTCCCAACTGTTGCTGTGATGTCCAACTGTCTATCCAACATCAAGTAGTGGATGAGCCAGAACATGCTTCAGTTGAACGCTGGCAAAACGGAAGCCGCCCTGTTTGGTTCCTGCTGGAAATGCTGCATCTTAATCCTTGATTCCATCCCCTTTCCCAGTTCCTTGCTCAGGCTGAACCCAGTATATGCTTGGCACTGATCTGAGCTTCAAATTACAGAACACCCCTGACTTGTCCAAGCATCTGAAATTGGCCTTTCAGAAGCCCTAAGGATCCTCTCCAGTACTTGCCTCATTGCTGCATGGGCTCGATTGTAATGCTCCTCTGCTTCAACGTGGGTCATCTGGACTGGTGTCATCAGCCATGGCATCAGGGGATAGGCCTTGTCTCTCAGCATCCACCTGTTGATTGGGTTCTCCTCCCTGAATAGCTATGTGATGGCTGAATGCCACAGGATGAAAGTGTCCTGGCAGCTTCCTGCATGCTGTGCATTGATGTGCAGCACGTATTGCTAGGCATCACGGACAACCTGGAAATTCAGCAAGTGGAACTTCTTGCTGATGTGTGACAGTGGGTTTGGAATTGGTGTCTTCAGAGCTACGTGGGTGCTGTCAATATCTCCCTGCATCCTAGGGAAGTCAACAAGCCTGTAGAATTGAATGAATTGGCTCTTTTCTCTTCATGGGTTATAGCATAGTGGATGAAGACAAGTGCTCTTTGGAAAGGGCATCTGTTGCATGGCAAATGCAGAACCTTACAGCTTTATTGATATTATTACATAGATCCTCTTGGTCGACTGGAAGGATCTGGAGCCATAAAAATTCAGGGCCATGGTGACCTTCATCTGTACAGATAACGCTGTCTGGGGAGTTGACTGTGTCTTGAGGTCTCCTTCCGAAATATCTCACACCTATGGTTTCCTTGGAGAAGCAGAGCTGCTCAGAAATGTCTTGATATTGCCTGCGTTGTCTATACACTCTCTGGGAGGGGTAATAGCAAGTAGGCTGCTGTCTTCTGCCATGATTCCTCACTCTCATGTCTCTTGACTCTGCTGCTTCTCTTCCTCCTCCATTATAATAGAGTTCAGAAGTAGGCCCATACCTATACGATAGCAAAATACTGCAGATGCTGGAAATCCAAAATAACAACAGAAAACACTGGGAAAACTCAGCAGGCCAGGGCAGCAACCGTGGAGAGAGAAACAGAGTTGACGTTTCAGGTTGATGACCCTTTGTCAGAACTAGAAAAAAGCAGGAAAGGGAATAGATTTTAAAGCTAGTTGGGGGCTGGGAAAAGGGGGAGGGGATAAAAGAACAAAAGGGAAGGTCAGTGATAGGATAGAAAGCAGGAGAGATAAAGAGACATTAAGAGATATTGAACGCCAGAGGAGGTGGTGATGGGACAGGTAAAGGAACAAAGGAATGCTCAAGATGAAGTGTGAATGGCGCTGGCAGAATGATGGACAGCTGCCATGTGGGAGGGAAGAAAAAAGGCCAGACGAAAGTGTGGATTAAAAAAAAATTAAATATGTGTGTATGTAATAGGGGCCGAGGTTATGATCTGAAATTGTTGATCTCTTGAGTCCAGAGGGCTGTAGAGTGCCTAATCGGAAGATGAGGTGCTGTTCCTCGAGCTTACGCTGAGCTTCCGTGGAACAATGAAAGAGGCCGAGGACGGTGAGGTCTGAGTGGGAATGAAGCGGAGAATTAAAGTGACAGGCCACCGGGAGCTCGGGGTCCCCTTTACAGACTGAACGGAGGTGTTCTGCAAAACCGGTCACTCAATCTGCGTTTGGTCTCCCCAATGTAGAGGAGACCACATCGTGAGCAGCGAATATAGTATATTAAATTGAAGGAAGTACAAGTAAATCACTGTTTCACCTGGAAGGGGTGTTTGGGGCCCTGGACAGTGGGAAGGGGGGAGGTATAAGGGCATGTGTTGCATCTCCTGCGCTTGCATGGGGGGGTGCTGGGGGTGGTAGAGGAGTGGACTAGGGTGTCGCGGAGGGAGTGGTCCCTATGGAATGCTGAAAGGGGAGGTGAGGGGAAGATGCATTTGGTGGTGGGATCACGCTGGCCCATACCTATTCTCAGTCATTCTGAACATGTGGTGGGAGTGGGGGTGTCAGTGGCCAGAAAATATCAGATGTAATGACACCAACAGCACTGTAGTAATGTATAATGCAGGTCTCATGAGAGAAAAAACAAATAAAATCGCTAGGACACTGGCAAGCAAACTGCAGAAATCCAGCAAAAAAGTTTGGAGATTCTTCAGTGCTCAAACTCCTCAGACGTCGGAAACAGGTGATTGGGGTGTGATGCACCTCTTATATTTGGCTATAAATTTACAACTGGACATTGGTGGCGTAAAAGCTGGAAGCGCATATCAGTTGCTTCGTTGGATGGGGGTGGAGCTATGGAATGTGGATTTCAGTGGGTGGAAGCTGCCAAATATAGTGAGAACTTGCATGTACCAGTTTTTCAGCATAAAAGCTATGGAAATCACTTGCACGTGAGTTTCCTCGCTAAAAATCGGTACTACACCGCTCGTACGCCATCATTATGGAAAAAAATATGAGGAAATGTCAGGCTTTTTTTTCCACCCAACTGCCATCTTCCACATTTGTAGCCAGGTCCTCTGGGTGTTGCATAGAGCAGTTATTCTTCTCCGCACTTTGGATGACTCTTCCCTTGCTGTTCGTGACCTTTATTGCCAATGAGGGCATTCCTCCTTTCCTCACTGCATGTATCAGCACCTCAAGCACACCATCCATAAATATGCCCATGTGCTTTCCGGAACCCTCCATTGGTGAGAAATAGTGTGAATGTTTAAACATCTCTGTTTTATGAAATGCAAACAAGTGATTTAAAATAATTGACAATTGCTGGCACTCAACATCAATACATTGAAAGATGCTTTGGTTTTTACTGCATTCACAACTTTGCAATTTGTCACTCTTTAACGTAGGTTAAACTGCACAACTTTTTCTCTGTGCACTCTTTATGGAACTGTATGGTTTGCTAAATGTAATTATACTTGTACTTTAAAATCCATAATTTTATCTTTCAGTGCAAGAAGGTGGGGGTGGAGAAAGCATTTTGCACTTCACTGTCTGAGCCCTTTAGATCGCACATTCATGCATGTACGCTCAAGGGGCAGCCTGATCCACACATGGGAGCTCATGACGCATGATTGATTAGGGCCAAAGATGATCTGGCTGGAATGACCATGAGCAATACAATAGATGGGTTTCTTGGTATATGTCAATCCTGCTTAATTCATGCATGTTCAGGGATTTGTGCTCTTTTTGGTCTGACCAAATGTAACAATTAAAGTAATAAAAATATATACCCGAGGACTGAGTGGTTGAGTTGGTTTAAAAGCTTTCCTCTAGCATCTTCATTCTCTGCAAGTATAAGGGCCCCTCAGTGAAACGAGTTTCAGTAGGATGAGTAAATCCACAGGTCAAACTGCTCATAATCCAGCACTAATGCAGATTCACTCAGGGGGGTTGAGAATGGCTCGTGCAGATAATGCAAATGTCACAATGGTATAACAGAAGCTGTTCATTTGAGGATTCTTCATTTGAGTTACTCTGGAGGAAACTTTACAAGGTATCTATCCTGTGCTGTGCCTGATTTGATGATAATTAAGACTGCACGTTGATGAAAGAAGCAGAAACCTTTCCATTCATCAGCACTGACTTCTTCCATCTTTAAAAAAAATCAGCTGCTTAAGTTATGTGCAAGTAAATATTAAAAGGCAGCATTAACAATAAGATGGACATGAAAACAATGGATAACGTAGAAGAAGGTCCAATAACAAGGAGGAACAATGAGAGAATAAATGGAACCTTCTGTATCATATTTCACAGAAACGGTTGGTTTTTGGTGGAAGAGGTCAGTGCTGATGAATGAATGGAAAGGCATTTTTTTTGCATCAACTCTCAGCCTTAAGCAAATCAGGCATAGCATAGAATAAATTCAGTGTAAAATTTATGGTATGTATTCAGTGTCATATTTTATCAACAGTGTGCCAGATGTCAGAATTCCCCTTGCTCCGATTGTTCTCTGTCTTTTGAAGGACATGATGTGTGCTGAGGTATAGCAACCTTTCCAGTACCTCACTGAAGTGATCATTCTCTGTGTGTAAGCTTAGAGAGTAAGAGACAGACTATTTATCATAGGGAGACATCAAAACTCAACTCAGCCCAATCATGCCCTCGCTTGATATTCACACACACAAATATATATTAATGAATTATGATCATGGGTGAGACTTTTACCAGATCTTTCACCCTTCTGCAGCTCACCGTCCCAGAGACCAATTGCATTACTTCCATTATTGACCAGCTGAGAACAACTAGTTCAGTACAGGTGGGGGGGCTGAACCCGGGTTTGGATGGTTCTGCATGTGTCTTCTGATCCATCAGGGATGACCGGTTCTTAATGTTTGAAGAGGTGTGTCATTCTACAACAAAAGTATTGTGATGCAAAAGTCCTTTTCACATAATGAATTTGATGGACCTTTTAAACGATAAAGAAAATTATTGAAATAATGAGCTGCTCATTCCTGACTAATGTCTTTAAGAAAATAATCCTGGTTGACATTTTAATTACAGGAAAGACTGCAAACTGTTACCCAGTATCAGAAGTTGGGCTACATGAAAACCTATGCTATGCAAATGACCACTAAGACATGAAATGCTAATGTTGTAAATTTTGTAATATTTTTCATTTGATAGACCTGGAATTAGATCCTGACAAGATGACATCATCTAATGATTATGGAACCGCTTCATGGGAGCTTAATGTTCAGGTGGATCAACCTAATGAAGATTTACCATTGGAGTTTAATTTGAGAGTAACAGGAGACTTTCATGTTGGAGGAGTCATGCTGAAATTAGTGGAACAAATTCGTAAGTGAAGGATTTTTAAAATATTAATTTCTTGTTTCCAAGTGTTGGTGAAGCTATGCTTGACCAACAATTTGCCATATAATTTTCAGCAAATTCTTGATTTCTGACTGGCCTTTGCCCCTTTTAAAATCTGCATTTTTTTCTACTAGTGAACATTATTTTACCATAAATTTGAAGGACTAGATGATGAAGGGGGGATAGAGCATTGTCTTATCCACTTTGGGACCTGAGTTGAGATCAACTCGGATCAATGGGATAAAAGTCAGTCTGTTTTACAAATATATGAACATACGAAAATGGCAGACAGGTAAAGGTCAGCTGATCCATATTGCTTTGGTGCAACTAAGCATCCTGAGTCCCATTGCCCCCACCAGCAACCTCTGTGTTAGATCCGTGTGTTAATGGAGACACGGAATGCAGGAGTTGATTTAACAAGTGTTTACTGAACAAAGTCTGGAGGTGAACTAACTACACAAGACGCTACACAGGCTTATATACCCGAGTGGTCACTACTGGTACTACAGTATACAGGGGCTTCAAAAACATAGTTCCTCTTAAAGGTACATACACTACAATTCCTCCCCTTTTAGATAAATAGTACATAACATTTTAAGTAATCATTAAATAACATTTTTACAAGAACAATAATATACACATTTGCTGAAGTTAATCAATTACAAATTCAGTCTCTCTGGAGGCTTCCTGACTTGGTCCGGATAACGCCTCGGTGGTGTAGTAGGTTTCGGTGGTGTAGTAGGTTCTTTTGGCAAGGTCGATTCGGCTTCAATGCCAGTGTCGGGTTCATCTGGTTCCAGTATCACCGGATCAGAGGTAGATACTATGGGTATCTCTGCTTCATCACTAGGCGTATAGAGTTGTGGTGTAGGTTGTCCTTTTTCGGATGACTCTATGATCTGGTCAGCATGGCGCCTTATTATGCTTTCTCCAATGTCCACGGTATACATTAGCGGTCCTAGTCGTGTGCAAATAGTTCCAGGCTGCCATTTCTCGGTACGGTAGTCCTGGGCCAAAACTGGTTGACCTATCTGGAAGGTTCTAGTTGGCCTTTCATTCATGCTTTGAAATTGCCGGTTCTCTACGTCCCTTCTGATGTTTGGCTTGACCAAATCCAGCCGGCATCTTAGTCTTCTATTGAAAAACATTATGGCGGGGGTTTGGTTTGTAACCACATGTGTTGCATTCCTGTACGCAAACAAGAAGTTATCTACCTTATGTTGTAGATTTATGTCTTCATTACCCATGGCCTTTATGGCCTTCTTGAAGGTCTGGACAAACCTTTCAGCCAATCCATTGGTGGCGGGATGGTATGAGGTGGACGTGTAGTGCTTAACCCCATTGTTTTTTAAGAACTTCCTGAATTCTTCGGATACAAATTGCGGTCCATTATCAGAACAGATCTGTTCAGGCAGCCCATTCCTGGCGAATATGGTCTTTAATACTGTGATGGTTTTTCCGTGGTGGTGGAGGACATCTTTATTACCTCCGGCCACTTGGAGTGTGCATCCACCGTGATTAAGAACATTGAGTCCATAAATGGACCAGCAAAGTTGATATGTACCCTTTGCCATGGAGATGAGGGCCACTCCCATAGATGTAGAGGGGCTTGTGGTGGGGCGTTTTGGACCTTCTGGCATCCTAGACAGCTCTTGGTCATTTCTTCGATGTCTCCATCGATACCTGGCCACCACACAAACGCTCTGGCTAAGTTCTTCATTTTCACTCCACCCAGATGCCCCTCGTGAAGCTCCTTTAGCACTCTATCCTTGAGTTTGGGTGGAATCACCACTCTGGATCCACATATCAAGGTTCCTCGGCACACTGACAGCTGTTTTCTTTTTTGCGAGAATGCTGGCAATAGTGGTTCGCCATGTGCTGGCCATCCCTTCACCGTTAAATCGTAGACTCGTGAGAGAGTCTGGTCATTTCGCGTTTCCTTTTCAATGGTAGAATTTGTCACCGGTAGACCTTCCACAATGGTCGAGTGGAACATCTCCACTGGGTCCACTGTAGGCGCCTCTTCCACCGTTGGCAACGGTAGGCGCGATAACCCGTCAGCATTCCCATGCTGTTTTGATCCTTTGTATTCTATGTCATATGGGTGTGCCCCTAGGAAAAGGGACCACCTCTGTAGCCTTTGCGCTGTCATAATGGGAACGCCCTTTTTAGGGTTGAATATGGAGACGAGGGGTTGATGGTCAGTCAACAAGGTAAATTTTTGTCCGTGTAGGTAATGGTTGAATTTCTTCACCCCCCCACACCAGGCTGAGTGCCTCCCTGTCGATCTGGGCATAGTTACGCTCAGCTGAGTTCAATGAGCGTGACGCAAAAGCTATCGGCCGCTCCGAGCCATCAGGGAATCTATGCGATAATACCGCTCCCACGCCGTAAGGGGATGCATCGCACGCCAGTCTGATTGGCAGTGATGGGTTGTAATGAGCCAACACTTCCCTGGACTTGATCAAGCCTTTGCATTTATGGAAGGCACGTTTACAGTCTTCACTCCATTTCCAAACTACTCCCGTTTGTAGCAGTGCGTTAAGAGGGTGCAGAACCGTCGACAAGTTTGGTAAAAATTTATGATAGTAATTTACTAATCCCAGGAACGACCTTAATTGTGAGACATTTTCAGGCGCTGGGGCCTTTACGACCGCTTCAATTTTTTCAGGTGACTTATGCAACCCTTCTTCGTTAATGACATGGCCACAATATGATATTTGTTTCTGGAAAAATTCGCACTTGGGGCGATTTGCTCGTAGGCCCCGTTCTCTCAGCCTCGTGAGCACCTGCTCCAAGTTGGCAAGGTGCTCGTTGTCGTTTTCTCCTGTTACAAGGATGTCATCTAGGTAGCATTGAGTCCCCGGAATCACTTGCAGGACTTGCTCCATAGCTCTTTGCCAGATAGCCGGAGCTGATGCCACTCCGAAAACCAGTTGATTGTACTGGTACAGGCCTTTGTGTGTGTTTATCGTGAGATACTTTTTAGAGGCCTCCTCAACCTCCATCTGTAGATATGCCTGTGCTAAGTCAATTTTGGTGAAACGTTTCCCTCCGGATAGTGAGGCAAAAATATCTTCTATCCTCTGTACTGTGTGAAGAACCGGGTTTGCAGTCACCTTGAAGTCCCCACAGATGCGAACTTTTCTCTGTTCTTCAGATTTATCATTATTCAACGTTTTCTTCATGACTGGGATGATGGGTGTTGCCCACTCGCTCCAATCTACCTTGGATAACACGCCTGCTTTTTCCAAATTCTCCAGCTCTGCCTCGACGGCTGGGCGAATTGCGTATGGCACCGGCCTTGCCTTAAAAAAACTTGGGAATTGCCACATCTTCCACTTTTATTGAAGCGGTGGCGCCTTTCAGGGTTCCTAGTTCCTGTTGAAACACTTCCTTGGCGTTAGCCAAGATTTCTTTTAATCGTCCAGGTATGACGTCATCGTTTTTTTTCTTACTGGTCACCGTCAGTGCCTGAATGGAGTGCCAGTCTAAACGTATTTTTCTGATCCATTCATGTCCCAACAACGGTGGACCACCATCTTGCAGAACGTATAAATACAACTTCTGTATTTCCTTGCCGTTGTATACAACAGGCACCCTTATTTTCCCTCTGGGGTATACTTTCTGCCTCGTATATGTCTTCAAGATAATGGATGTGTCTTTCAAAGGTATATGTGGAAATAGCCGCTCGTAATCCCGTCGACTCATGACGGTCAGAGCTGATCCTGTATCTAGCTCCATTTTGACTGGGGACCCCGCTATCATGAGGGTAACCCAAATGGTCTGGTAATCTTCTTTGGCAATTACATTATGTAATTTGAGACAGCTTCGTCTCTTGTTTCCAGAGTCGCTATCGCTCTTCTGGTCTTCGGAGCTACTGTCCGTCATCATTTGTACCTTTCTGTACTTTTCCTTATTGACTTTTTTACTGTCAGCGGATTTTTTTCCAGATCTGCATACACGTGCAATGTGTCCCATCTTTCCGCATTGCCTGCATGCTTTGTCCTTGAACCAGCAGTCCTTCTGGTCATGGGTGGATCTGCCGCAGCGATAACATCTCTCGAAACCCCGTGTCATTTCATGGGTGCCGAAGTCCTGTGGCTTTTGCTGTATCTCTGCAGCTCCTCTTGCTGCTGCTTCGTATGATACAGCCACATTGAAAGCCTTGTCCTGTGTCAAATCTTTCTCAGAAAGTAGTCTTTTCTGTGTTCCTTCGCTTAGGAGACCGCAGACGAATTTGCCTCGTAGAGAATCTGCCAGTCCTGCCCCGAATTGGCAGTGCTTTGACAGCTTTCGTAATTCAGTGAGGTAATCAGCGTTACTTCCATTCTTGTGCTGATTCCTCCTGAAGAATTTGAATCGTTCCGCTATCAGCAGCGGTGTTGGGTTTAAGTGCTCCTGTAAGGTATCAACAATCTCCTTAAAATTCTTGTCCATCCGTTTGGCTGGAGTGATCAAGTTTCGTAACAGCCAGTATGTCCTTGCGCCCATCAGATTTAGAAGTACCGATGCCTTTTTATCATCCGCTACTTCATTCGCCTTGCAATATACCTCCACTCTTTCCACATATGTGGTCCAATACCTCCACTCTTTCCACATATGTGGTCCAATCTTCTATATCACTATTGAAAGCAGTAATATTGCCAGTCTTCGGCATCTTGAAAATCTAAAATGGCGCTTCCCGCGCTTTTACTCCGTCCCCGATGGATCAAAATGGCGCCTCCCGCGCTTTTCTTTCTTCCCCGCCGAGTTAAGATGGCGCCTCCCGCGCTTTCCCGCCGCTGCTGCCAACGCTGTTCTCCGCGGTTCCCGTTGCGACCTGCAGCTTTTCGCGGTATTTCTAATTTTTTTTATATATCACTTCAATAGTTTCTCCGTTACTTGGAGAACCGTTCCCGTCGTGGAGCGGACCCTCTGGGACTTTCCCCTCCCTCTGCTCGGTCCGAACGCTGACCTGCTTTGCAGCACCGGCCACGCCCTGAGTGCTCCACCCTCTCTCTCTCTTTGATTCTGCTTCCCGACTCGCTGCCAGGCCCCGTTGCAGAGCCACCCGATCGAGCTCTAGCCCGCCGCAGCCCAGGAAGGATCAGTGCACTACCTGCCGCCAGCCCGTTTAGCTGGTGAAACCACTTTTTTTTTTGCTTCTGGCTTCGACCTTCGCCTGAGGAATCGATCTCCTTGAGGTGCTGCCGAATTGTAGGTAAGTTCGTTTCTAACTCGTCTCCACTGTTAGATCCGTGTGTTAATGGAGACACGGAATGCAGGAGTTGATTTAACAAGTGTTTACTGAACAAAGTCTGGAGGTGAACTAACTACACAAGACGCTACACAGGCTTATATACCCGAGTGGTCACTACTGGTACTACAGTATACAGGGGCTTCAAAAACATAGTTCCTCTTAAAGGTACATACACTACACTCTATAAGCATCTTAACTCAAAATAGTTTGGTAAGTCTCAACCCAGTTCCTGGTGAGATGCGGCTCGTAGCACAGAGCTCTCCAGAATTTGAAAAAAATTGGCTCTCAGCTGGCAATCTCATTTCCAGAGGCCGTGAGGATACATGGGGGTCGATTTTCAGTGTGCCGTGGAGTCGGGATTGGAGGCGTGCGGGGGGTTAAATTCCCGAATTCGGGGGTCCCGACACCATCCCGCCCAAAACCCGCCTCCATGTAAGTTTCAAAGGAGGCGGGTACCCGCCCCGCACTGGGACCCGCCGACCCGAGGCGGGAAGGGATTAGTGCCAATTAACTGCCTGTTAACAGGCAGTTTTTAGCCTAATCCCTATTTTGAAGGTTGTCATGTGGGATTCCCGACGGCTCCAAACCACGCCAAGTTAGATGAGTCGGGCCGTCGGGTTGGAGGGGTCGTGATGCCGGTGTTCAGGTGAGTGATGGGTGCATAAGTGCAAAGGTAAGTGTGTTTGGTATGTCTAAAGTGTGTAAAGAAGTTTAAATTACCTGTACTTACCTTTACAGCCTTCCTTCCTCTAGGTTTCGGGAGTCCATCATCTAACCGGCACAGAAAGCAGAATGGCTGCGATCTGTCAAAAGTGACAGCCTGCAGCTTTCAGTGCCGGTGAGATTTCTAACTGAGTCTGCGTAGAAGGACTCAGGTTAGAAGTAAGACTGTCAGTGTTTGACAGCTTCAAACAGCTGTGAAACACTGATATTTCATCTGTCAACACGTCTTGACAGATGAAATTTCAGTCTGTGACGTCACCTGTTGCCGGGTGGCCCTTAATTGCCCTGCTGAGCCCGCTGGGCGGGCTCAACAAGGTCAATCAAGTGAAAATCGCGTGGATTGGCCGCATCTCGATGGAGGCGGGACTACAACCCTGAAAGTTGTAGTCCTGCCTCCTTCCCGACTTCTGAATGAAAATCACCCCCATAGTGTGAGAAATAGAAATATCAGACTGGTGCAGTAGATGTTGTTCTGCTGAAGCTGATGAGAGTTGGGGGGCTGAAATTCCTCGCAGTTTGTTCCACTGCCATAACTCTGACCAAGATTCGATGGAAACTGTGTTGTTGCTATACTCTACAGGGGTAACCTATGAAATAATGCTCCAGCTGCAGAGCCTCCCATGCCTGCCAGGAGAGGATGTCGGGAACTAAACCATGTACTCTCTACAATTTTGCATTCATTTTGATGGAAAATTGTGGGAGTTATGTGGCTGAATCCTTGATGTGGGCAAGGTTCTACAGAAGGGATGCAAACTTACCCCTCATCTAAAAATGCTGTTCCATTGTTAATGGGTCAACATCCTGGAATTCCCGACCAAACAGCTTGCAGATGCACCATCACTGTAAGGACTGCAGCAGTTCAAAGAGAAGGCCCATCACCACCTGCTCAAGGAAGCTAGGGATTGGCAATAAATTAAACCTTGCCAGCATCGCCCACATCCCAAGAACAAATTTTAAAAGAGAATGCTTAAGTGTCCCGCTTTCAGCATTAACATTTCTCAACTTGATGAGCACAACAATCATCCCTAAAAAAATCATTAAATAAAGTAAAATTCTAAAAATGCAAGAAACTGCACTTTTTTCTCCACTTTACTGACATAAATCTGTAATTAGGTTGTAATAGGTATTAATTTATATCAGTTTTCACTTTCTCTTCCAAAGCATGAGGCCTAGACAGCTGGGGCCTAGACAGCTGAAGACATAGAAAACATAGAAGATAGGAGTAGGCCATTCGGCCCTTTGAGTCTGCTCCGCCATTCAATGAGATCATGGCTGATCATCCAAATTCAGTACCCTGTCCCTGCCTTCTCCCCATATCCCTTGATCCCTTTAGCCTTAAGAAATATATCCAACTCTTTCTTGAATATACTTAATGAACTGGCCTCCACCGCCCTCTGTGGCAGAGAATTCCACAGGTTCACCACTCTCTGGGTGAAGAAATTCCTCCTCATTTCAGTCCTAAATGGCTTACCCCTTATCCTTAGACTATGACCCCTGGTTCTGGACTCCCCGGCCATCGGGAACATCCTTCCAGCATCTGGTCTGTCCAGGCCTGACAGAATTTTATAGGTTTCAATGAGATCAAAGGCAAAAGGGAATATGGCAGGGCTGGAAGGCATTTATTTTAATGCAAGGAGTCTTGCAAATAAGGTGGATGAACTGAAGTTGTTGTTGAACACATGGGAGTACGATATTGTTGCTATCACGGAGACATGGTTGAGGGAGGGTCAGGACTGGCAGCTCAATATTCCGGGGTATAGAATCTTCAGGCGAGACAGAGGGGGGTGTAAAAGGGGAGGGGGTGTTGCAATATTAATTAAGGAGTCAATTACTGCTGTAAGGAGGGATGATATATTAGCGGGTTCCTCTAATGAGGCCATATGGGTAGAACTTAAAAACAAAAAGGGGGCAAGCACTTTGCTGGGAGTGTACTATAGGCCCCCAAACAGTCAGGGGGAGATAGAGGAACAGATATGTAGGCAAATCTCAGAAAAGTGCGAAAATAATAGGGTAATAATAGTGGGGGATTTCAACTTCCCCAATATAAATTGGGATAGTCAGAGTGTGAAAGGTTTAGAGGGTGCAGAATTCTTAAAGTGCATCCAGGAGAGCTTTTTGAGCCAACATGTAGAAAGTCCTACAAGAGAGGGGGCGATACTGGACCTAATTCTGGGGAATGTAGCCGGGCAAGTGGTGGAAGTGTCAGTAGGAGAGCATTTTGGCGACAGTGACCATAATTCGGTGAGATTTAAGGTGGTCATGGAAAAAGACAAAGACGGCCCGGAAATAAAGGTTCTAAATGGGGGGAAGGCTGATTTTAATATGATAAGGCAGGATCTGGCCAAAGTGGACTGGGAGCAGCTACTTATAGGAAAATCCACATCAAAACAGTGGGAGACTTTCAGAAGGGAAATAGAGAGAGTACAACGCCAACATGTTCCTGTAAAGGTCAAGGGGGGGACCAACAAGCAAAGGGAACCTTGGATGACAAGGGATATACAAAAATGCATTAGAAATAAAAGGGGGGCTTTTGGCAGTTACTAAAGACGGAAGAAGCCCTAGAGGAGTATAAAAAGTGCAGGGGCATACTTAAAAAAGAAATTAGGAGGGAGAGGAGGGGCCATGAAATAACACTGGCGAGCAAAATAAAGGAAAATCCTAAGATGTTTTATAAGTATATTACGGGCAAGAGGATAACCAGGGAAAGGGTAGGGCCCATTAGGGACCAAAGTGGCAATCTGTGTGTAGAGCCAGATGATGTAGGCGGGGTTTTAAATGAATTTTTTGCATCTGTGTTCACTATGGAGAGAGACGATGCAGACATAGAAATCGGGCAAGGGGACTGTGACATACTTGAACATATTAGCATCGGGAGGGAGGAGGTGCTAGCGGTTTTCGCAGGTCAAAAAGTGGATAAATCCCCAGGCCCGGACGAGATGTATCCCAGGCTGCTGTGGGAGGCAAAGGAGGAGATTGCAGGGGCTCTGACACAAATTTTCAGAACCTCTCTGGCCACAGGGGAAGTACCAGAGGACTGGAGAACAGCTAATGTAGTACCATTATACAAGAAGGGTAGCAGGGATAAACCAGGGAATTACAGGCCAGTGAGCCTAACATCTGTGGTAGGGAAATTATTGGAAAAAATTCTGAGGGACAAAATTAGTCTCCACTTGGAGAGGCAAGGATTAATCGGGGATAGTCAGCATGGCTTTGTCAAGGGTAAATCATGTCTGACAAATCTGATTGAATTTTTCGAGGGGGTGACTAGGGGAGTGGATGAGGGAAATGCTGTGGATGTGGTTTACATGGACTTCAGTAAAGCTTTTGACAAAGTCCCGCATAGGAGACTGGTCAAGAAGGTAAGAGCCCATGGGATCCAGGGTGCCTTGGCGCGTTGGATCCTAAACTGGCTGAGTGGCAGGAGGCAGAGGGTGATGGTCGAAGGTTGCTTTTGTGACTGGAAGCCTGTGTCCAGTGGGGTACCTCAGGGATCGGTGCTGGGTCCCTTGTTGTTTGTGATCTACATAAATGATTTGGATGAGAATGTAAAAGGTATGATCAGTAAGTTTGCAGATGACACGAAAATTGGTGGGGTGGTAAATTGCGAGGAGGAAAGCCTCAGGCTACAGGACGATATAAACGGGTTGGTCAGATGGGCGGAAAAGTGGCAAATGGAATTTAACCCTGAAAAGTGCGAGGTGATGCATTTTGGACGGACAAATAAGGCAAGGGAATACACAATGAGTGGTAGGACCCTAGGAAGTACAGAGGGTCAGAGGGACCTTGGTGTACATATACATAGATCCCTGAAGGCAGCGGAACAGGTAGATAAGGTGGTTAAAAAGGCATGTGGGATACTTGCCTTCATTAGCCGAGGCATAGAATATAAGAGCAGGGAGGTTATGATGGAGCTGTACAAAACGCTGGTGAGGCCACAGCTGGAGTACTGTGTGCAGTTCTGGTTGCCTCACTATAGGAAGGATGTGATTGCTTTGGAGAGGGTGCAGAGAAGATTCACCAGGATGTTACCTGGGATGGAGCGCCTCAGCTATGAAGAAAGACTAAACAGGCTGGGGTTGTTTTCCTTGGAGCAAAGAAGGCTGAGGGGGGACCTGATTGAGGTGTACAAAATGATGAGGGGCATAGATAGGGTAGATAAAGAGGAACTTTTCCCCTTAGTAGGGGGGTCAATAACAAGGGGGCATAGATTCAGGGTAAGGGGCAGGAGATTTAGAGGGGATTTGAGGAGGAACTTTTTCACCCAGAGGGTGGTTGGAATCTGGAACTCACTGCCTGAAAGGGTGGTAGAGGCAGGAACCCTCACAACATTCAAGAAGCATTTGGATGAGCACTTGAAATGCCATTGCATACAAGGCTATGGACCAAATGCTGGAAAATGGGATTAGACAGGACAGGGATGGATGGGCGGCGCAGACACGATGGGCCGAAGGGCCTCTTTCTGTGCTGTAAAACTCTATGACTCTATGAGATCCCCTCTCAATCTTCTAAACTCCAGTGAGTATAAGCCCAATCAACACAATCTCTCCTCATATGTCATGCCTGCCACCCCAGGTATCAGCCTGGTGAATCTTCGCTGCACTCCTTCCATGGCAAGAACGTCCTTCCTCAGATAAGGCGACCAAAACTGCACACAATACTCAAGGTGCGGTCTCACCAAGGCCCTGTACAACTGTAGCAAGACATCCTTGTTCCTGTACTCAAACCCTCTTGCTACGAAGGCCAACATACCATTTGCCTTCTTAACCGCCTGCTGCACCTGCATGCTTACCTTCAGCGACTGGTGCACAAGGACACCCAGGTCTCTTTGCACTTCCCCTTCTCCCAATCTATTGCCATTCAGATAATAATCTGCCTTCCTGTTTTTGCCACCAAAGTGGATAACCTCACATTTATCCACATTATAGTGCATTTGCCATGTTTCTGCCCAATCACCTAACCTGTCCAAATCGTACTGGAGTTTCATGACATCCTCCTCACAGCATACCCTCCCACCCAGCTTTGTGTCGTCTGCAAATTTGGAGATATTACATCCAATTCCCTCGTCCAGATCATTAATATATATCATGACCACTAATGGAGAAAAGGCCAGAGTCAGGGTACAGAGAGTTCACTGGAGGTTGGAGGGCTTGAGGAGATGGGAAGTGGCAAAGCCATGAATGGATTTAAACTTGAGGTGCCAATGTAGGTCAGCAAGTACAGGAGTGATAGTTAATCCAGACCTGGTGTGGGATAGTATACGGGCAACAGAGCTGAAGTTTACAAAAGGTAAAGTATGGGAGGCCGACCAAGAGCACATTGGAATAGTCAAGTCTGGAGGTGACAAAGGCATGGATAAAGGTTTCAGTGGGATATAGGCTGAAGCAGGGACAGAGGTGGGCGATGTTCTGGAGGTAGAAGTAGTCTCTCACTTTGTGATAGAGGGTATATGAGACCAGAAGTTCAGCTTGGGGTCGAATAGGCTACCGTGTTTGCGAACAGTCTGATTCAGCCTGAGACAGTGGCCGGGGAGGGTGATGGAATCGGTCATGAGGGTACGGAGTTTGTGGCAGGGACCGAAGACAATAGCTGTGGTCATCCCAATGCTTAACTGGAGGAGATTGTGGCTCAACCATGACTGGATATCAGGCAAGCAGTCTAACAACACAGAGGCAGTAGAAGGGTTGAGACGTGATGGAGAGATAGAGCTGAGTGTTGTCAGTGTGCATTTGGAGGCTGACTCCCTGCCTGCAGATGATGTCTCCAAGGGGCAGCATGTAGATGAGGAAGAGCAGGGAGCCAAGGATAGATCCCTGTGAGAGAATCTAGTTTGATTTTCTTACTTCAGTGCAACTAAGAAATGCAAAATTGCATGACAACATTGAGGCCGGTCACTACTCACTTTGCATTGTAGAGGCTGTATTATACATGCATTATTAACAGTTAAGTGCTAAGGTACTAAATTATTCTAGCAAAATGATTTGTCACCATTCATTCAAAGGAGCAATTTGAATATTTAAGATCAAGATGACAACTGATGTTTGGATTTGTAGACCTCAGTGGCTTTAAATTCCATTGGAATTTGCTGTTGCGTATTAACAATAAATCTGTTCAAACAGCTTTTGCACAAGATCTTATTAAATGTATTTATTAGGCCAATAGATCAACAATAAAACATAAAATACACATAGTCAAGATTCATGCCCAACACTGTGAAACCAATGGCATCAGCCATCACTGCAGGAAGATTGTATGGTCACTAAGGAAAATTGTTGATCTGAAAGCGTCAAGCATTATGAATAATGATAACTGAAGTGTCTTTTTAAAGCTTGGTGAGAAATTACTCTTAATTCCTTGGAACTAAAGGGTATTGCTGCTTAATATAGCATTGATTTAAAACTATTTTCTGACACAACATCATCTTTGTTCTCATCCTGTTTATGTAGACATGATTGCAGTGATCTTGGAAGACCAGCAATAACAGAACAATTTAACTTGTCTTCAAAGGCAACTGTAATCACAGGGTTCATATTACTGTATATTAGAAGGCTGAATAATGAGGGATGTTTCCTTAAAGAACCATGACTAGAGTCTAAAACTGGGAGACATGCTTATTTTGAAGAGTAATCATCAACAATTTTTTTCGAAGGACTTCTTATTCCTGAGTAATTGTTGGATTGCTTCCTTGACTTGACTGGGGAGATTTTTCTGGGTTTGCGCTCAAGTGCATTAGATCACCTGGAGGCAGTGAATATCAGAACATTGGGCAGGTTGAATTCAATGCACCTGGGCATGGACCCAGGAAAAGCTCCCTTTTTAATGCCAATATATTGCACTAGATTTTTTTTAAATCAAGCTAATACAAATAATTAACAACTTTAACTTTGTTGCATCAGCTTGGTAGCACTTTTGCCTCTGTTAGAAACCCTATACAGGTAGACTACCCTTTATCTGGACTTCCGAAAACCGAAACCCTCTAAAAACCGAAGGTTTTTTCGGTCAGCGTAAGTCGTGCGCACGACATGACCAGAGTGGCGCACGACTTACAGGCCTAGCCGGATAAGGGATAGTGTAGCATTTTTCCGCACTTCTGAAAACCGAAATCGCTCAGCGTAAGTGTACCAGCCTTTATCCGCACATCCGAAACCAGAAAACCTCTGAAAGCCGAAAGTGGAGCAAAGCATGACTTCTGAAAACCGAAATGCGCACGACCACGACCCCCGCCGACCCCCCGGCCGAACCCGACCCCCGACCCCCCCCCCGCCGTACCCCACCCCCGCCGACCCCCACCCCATTTCGGATAAGAGATAGTGTACCAGCCTTTATCCGCACATCCGAAACCAGAAAACCTCTGAAAGCCGAAAGTGGCGCAAAGCATGACCCGACGCTGCCGATGCTTGACCCACGCAGGTGTTATGCTGCTCTGTGTGATATTTGCTGCTCTCTTAGATATTTGCTGCTATTTGCTGCTCTCTTAGATATTTGCTGCTATTTGCAGCTCTCTTAGATATTTGCAGCTCTCTTAGATATTTGCTGCTCTCTTAGATATTTGCTGGCTTTTAACAATTTGTGAAAATGCTAAAAAGAGCTGCAGATACCCCAATGGGTAACAGTGAGAAGCAGAGAAGGAAGCATCACTCATTATCGATATCGCAGAAAGTGGAGTTATTGCAGAAGCTTGATCGTGGTGTGTCTGTGCGACATCTTACTGAAGAACATGGTGTGGGAAGTACCACCGTATATGACTTAAAGAAACAGAAAGACAAGTTGTTGAAATTTTACACTGACAGTGATGACCATAAACTAATGAAAATTAGGAAAACATTGCATAGGGCAAAAAATGAAGATCTTGACCGTGTGCTGATTGAGTGGATTCGACAACGCAGAGGTGAACGTGTGCCACTGACTGGTTTGATGGTCATGAAGCAAGCTAGAATATACCATGAAGAATTGAACATTGAAGTTGAGTGTGAATATTCAGAAGGTTGGCTGCATAAATTTAAGAAGCGTCATGGTATAAAATATCTGAAAATCTGTGGTGAAAAAGCTTCTGCTGATCATGAAGCAGCTGAAAATTACATAGATGAGTTTGCAAAAATAATATCGGATGAAAACCTCGGTCCTGAACAAATTTACAATGCTGATGAAACAGCTCTGTTCTGGCGCTACGTTCCTAGAAAAACATTAGCAACGGCTGATGAGAGTGCACCAGCAGGTTTTAAGGATGCTAAGGACAGGTTGACTGTTCTTGGGTGTGCCAATGCTGCAGGCACACACAAGTTAAAGTTGGTAGTGATTGGAAAAAGCCAACATCCGAGATGTTTGAAAGGTGTATGCAATTTACCTGTGCATTATTATGCGAGCAGGAAAGCATGGGTAACCAGAGGAATATTTTCTCACTGGTTCAATAACCACTTCGTACCAGCGACACGAGCTCATTGCAGGCAAGTTGGACTGGAAGAAAACTGCAAAATTTTATTGTTCCTGGACAACTGCTCCGCACATCCCCCTCCTGAACTTCTTGTGAAAAGTTATGTTTTCGGCATTAACTTTCCCCCTAATGTGACATCTTTAATACAGCCTTGTGACCAAGGAATTTTACGCTCCATGAAGAGCAAGTATAAAGACGTTTTTTTTTAACTCTATGCTTGATGCAATCAACAGAGGCGAAGGAATCCAAAGCTTCCTGAAAGAATTCAATGTTAAGGATGCCATTTATGCAGTTGCTAATGCTTGGAACGATGTTGACAAACCAACATTAACAAATGCTTGGCACAGACTTTGGCCTTCAACGATGTTTCATGAAGATGGACCTGCAGATGACGAGTTTGAAGGATTTCCTGTCAGTCAGGAGAAGATGATGATATCAAACCTCCTCACTTACGCCAAAGGTTTATCATCCGGAAGTGTAAATACGTTAGAGGAAGCTGACATCGAAGAAGTGCTAAACATTGACAATGATGCACCTGTTGTGAATTCATTGAGTGATGGGGAAATTGCTGAAATGGTGTTAAATAAAGACAAGCATGAGGACAGTAGTGATGATGATGATGACATTGTGAACACAGGTGAAAAAATCGTGCATTTATCAGTGAGCAAGAGATTATGCAAGTTTACTCAATTAAAGAGAGACTGCTTAGACAGAAACCAATGTTAATGAGACAGATGACACTGGAAGAAGTCTTTAAAAAGGCCGTCTGTCGTAGTCATGCTTCATCACTTGAGAATCCTGTTCCTGGCCCATCTTCAGATGTCCAACTCCAACCTGATGACAATGATGCCAACACTGATGTACCCTCTTCTCCAAGATCTTCAAGCCAGATGCAATGCTGCTTCATCACTTGAGAATCCTGTTCCTGGCCCATCTTCAGATGTCCAACTCCAACCTGATGACAATGATGACAACACTGATGTACCATCTTCTCCAAGATCCTCAAGCCAGATGTAATGTACCTTTTATTGCATGTTTATGTACAGGTATTTAGCTTAGTTTGTACCTGTACATGTTTGAAGTTTTACTGAATGTTTTCCTTACAAATAAACTGTACTACAGTATTTATCCCTGTAACTACAGTATTTATAGTCGTTATTTATCCCACCCTTTCGGATAAGGGATAGTGTATCCTTTATCCGCACTCCCGAAAACCGAATTACCTCTGAAAACCGAAGTGTTTTCGCGCACCTTCCGAAATCCGAAATTTTCCTAAAACCGAAACACGGCTGGTCCCGAGGTACTAGGATTTGAGCACAAAAGTCTACTCCAGTGCAATACTGAAGGAGTACTGCTTTGTCAGAAATGCTATCCTTTGAATGAGACATTAAATTGCTTCTTCCACTGTTTCAGGTGGATGTTAAAGAAACAATAATGCTTTTTGAAAATGAGCAAAAAGTTATTCCAGTGCCTTGGTCAACATTCCTCCTTCCACCAGTACTACTTATTGAAATAAAAAACAGATTACGTGGTCATTCATTTCATGGTTGTATATGGGAAATGGCTGGTGCAAAATGGTTGTCATGTTTGCCTATAGAACAACAGTCACTGCATTTCCAAAAGCAATTCATGGTGTGAAGCACTTTGAGATGTTCCAATGTCATAAAGTGCTATATAAATGCAATTATTCAGTGAAGATGGATAAATAGTCTGAATATCCCTTCATCCTCAAGCTGTTGGTAAATGCGGATATGTTAAGGTGGATTTTCCTGGGTCTGCACCCAGATGTGCTGAATTGCCTGGACACAGCAAATATCAGAAAATTGGATAGTTTATAGGAACATTGGAACAGGAGTAGGCCATTTTGCCCCTTGAGCCTGTTCACCATTCAGTGAGATCATGGCTGATCTATATCTTAACTCTATCCACCTGCCTTGGCTCCATAACCTTTTATATCCTTGGCTAGCAAAAAATCTATTGATCTCAGATTTAAAATTATGAATTGACTCCCAGCATCTACTGTTTTTTGTGGGAGAGTGTTCCACACTTCTACCATCTTTTGTGTGAAGAAGTGTTTCCTAACTTCTCTCCTGAATGGCCTGGCTCCAATTTTAAGGTTATGTTCCCTTACCAAAGTTTGGAGCATACACGTGTGCTATGCCTGGCAGATGCACCAAGATTTACTGCCCTGGGCTATTTGAAGGGGCCAGACGTACTCCAGGTGCAGCTAGCTCCCTGATTGGGCCTTGTGCCAGAAGGCAGGGCTAGAAACAGGATGCAGGCCTGAGAGGTCGACAGCTGTGCTCCTGGCCACCAGTACTGGAGCCTTCTGGTTACAGCTCTATCACCTACTTCAGACTCGGGCTCAGTGATGTAAATTAAGGATATTGGGGCAGTACATTGGGGGCAGAGATGTAACGAGACAATTCTCCACTCCTTTTTTGTCTTCACTTCTTGGGAACTAAGATGCAACAGTGCACTTAGAAAATTTGCCGTATTATTTTTTTAACCAATCATCCACTGGAGAAACAATTATTCTCCAAGCATTTGAACCTATTGTAAAATGAATGATTCCAGTGTTTGCTGGATATTCCACAATACGTAAGGAGAGATGGTATGAAGTTAATCTGGGTGGCACTTGATGCAGTTTGAAACTAAGCAGGTCTTGAGTATTCATTCACATGGGTCTTGTGGAGAATTTGTATTGTACTTTGGGAAAATATTTAAGCCCAACAGTCTGTGTTGATTGTGAAGAATGGTGTCATATATAATCTATCCCAACAAATTTGCAATAACTTTCTATTGGGTCCTCATGGTACATTTAGGACAACAGATTATTCAGCAAAACTTTTAATGAGGATGATTGTTAAAGGCAATATGCTTATTAAAAATTATATATAGAATAACACTGCTTTCAGCACACTGAACAACATGTAATTAGAGTAGATCCAGTTGAAAAGCTAGCATTAGCACAGGCGCGATGAGTGGAATGGGTTCCTTATATGCTGTAATTTCTATGATTCTATAATGCCGCTGTATCCATCCCTCTCCCTAACATCTGTCTGAGGCTGAACCACACTGTTCGCAACCTTGGTGTCATATTTGAACCTGAAATGAGCTTCCGAACACACATCCACGGCATAACTAAGACTGCCTATTTCCACCTCCGTAACATCGCCCATCTCTGTCCTTACCTCAGCTCATCCGCTGCTGAAACCCTCATCCATGCCTTTGTTACCCCTAGACCTGACTTCCAATGCACTCCTGGCTGACCTCCCACATTCTACCCTACGTAAACTTGAGGTCATTCAAAACTTGGCTGCCCATGCCCTAACTCGCACCAAGTCCCACTCATCCATCACCCCTGTGCTTGCTGACCTACATTGGCTCCCAGTTAAGCAATGCCTCAATTTCAAAATTCTCATCCTTGTTTTCAAATCCCTCCATGACCTCGCCCCTCCCTATCTCTGTAATTTCCTCCAGCCCCACAACCCCCCCAAGATATCTGCGCTCCTCTAATTCTGCCCTCTTGAGCATCCCTGATTATAATCGCTCCACCATTAGTGGCCGTGCCTTCTGTTGCCTAGGCCCTAAGCTCTGGAATTCCCTGCCGAAACCTCCCCGCCTCTCTCTTTCCTCCTCTAAGACGCTCCTTAAAACCCACCAAGCTTTTGGTCACCTGCCCTAATTTCTCCTTGTGTGGCTCGGTGTCAAATTTTTTGTCTTATAACATTCCTGTGAAGTGCCTTGGGACGTTTTACTATGTTAAAGGCGCTATATAATTACAAGTTGTTTTTGTTGTTGTTGTAATGTCACTGATCACCATTCATTATTGCTAATTTTGCAGGTAATAAGGTTGTAAATCAATATTCTGAAGTCTAGACATGTGGGTGAGTGAGGGGTGGCTAGTAAGATGGGGATGTGATAATATAGATAGAGAGAGAGGGATGGGTGGGTGTGCAAGGTATGTTGGTGTGAGTAAGGATGTGCAGGAGTAGGTTTGGGAAGGCAGAGTGATGGGGATGTGATGAGAGGCACAGCAGGATGAGGTTGAGTGTGGCTTTGTACTCCCCTTTCTTGATCTAATGAGATCATTGAAACATTTGTGGCACTGCACCCAGGTCCTCCTGACCACATCCCTGTTTGTGACCTCCTTTGCAATCTCCAACCAGGCTCTTTTTGTCTTTTGGGGAGGTCTCTTCCGCCCATTGGAAGGGAAGAGGACCTCCCTGCGTGCTCTGACTCCCTCCACAAGCGTATGGAGGGAGTCATCAGAGAACCTGGGTGCAGCCCTCTGCCTCTGTGCAGTCATTTACAAAGTGTTTGCAGCATTCCAATGCTGTAGTGCACTGACTGCACTATCCTAGATGAATCTTCAAATGCAGTGTGGCCATGGCTCCTTTAAATATAACGGCTCACATCAATGATGTCATCAGATCCGCACCATTTAATTGGGCCGGGTAACTTGGCCCCTTAATTGGTCCCAGCGACGCAAAGTCGTTTTCTGGAGTGGGATGGAAGCGGCAACGGGGGTCGCGACCCGCCATGGTGACTGCCCGCACCCGACCCGTCCAGGTAAGGAAAATCCCGGCTTATTTTCAAAATCCTTGTCCTTGTTTACAAATCCTTTCATCTTCCCTCTTCAACCTATGTCCCAACTTAGGCCTTCCTCCATGCCGAGTCTGGTTTACTGTGCGTCTTCCTTTCCCCCTGCTCCCTACTCTACTTTAAAGGGGAAATGTAAGTGCAATTTAGGTGAGAAGAAATATGAAATGTTAAGAGTTAGGAAACTAAGTCCTTGACTGTTAGTACAGGTTGAGCGTCCAGAATCTGGAATGTTCCAGAATCTGGACTCGGGGACGATTGGTGGCATGGTTGTCCGGAATCCGTAAAATGTTCCGGAATCCGGACACCCTGTCAAATCGCAACCTGGGCCCAGGCATTTCCGGACTTGGAACATGTTTCTGATGTCCGAAGTCCAGAAATGCCCGAGCCCAGGTTGCAATATTTCCGGACTTCGGACATCAGAAACACGTTCCGAAGTCCGGAAAAACACGAAAACCGGCTTGGCCTCGGTCCCGAGGTTGCCAGATTCAGGACGCTCAACCTGTACTATACTCAGAAGTAGGTGGTTGGGGATGCAATGGAGAGTAAGCTTAAGAAAATTGTTTTCAGAGGAAAACAGGGCTATTTAATCTTTGTGAAAATATCGATTGAAGTATTATTTATACCTTTTACTCCTGCACACACACAATTTTGCTATCTTTGCACAGTGCCTGTCTTCCTTCAGCCAGGAAGATTATAATCAGCTAGGACGATGAGAAAATGTGGGCTGTTTGTTTGTTACTAGCTGAAAGATGGGCTAGATTTTGTTGGAGCAAGGCATCTCGCGACGTGCCCCATTAGTTAGACTTGTTCGTGCACGTTTAGGTTTCAGTATTTTTACCCACAAAGTTGCTGGAAGTGCGAGCTGATAACGGCGCAGTCAGAGCAACAGGGCATCTGAGACGTTGGTGAACAATGAGACAAACGGTGTATCTTCGCAACCAATCAGATTAAAGGATTGAGAAATAAACAGAGGAAGAATGAGGCAGAAGTGTACATTAGAGTGGGTGAATTCAATGCCAAATCAGGTACAGGAAGAGAAATAAAGAGAGGGAAAGAAAGATTGGATTAAGAGAGAGAGAGAGAGAAAAAGAAAGGAAAAGTAAGAAAAAAAGTTAAAAATTGAAATTTTGACATTTTTAACATCTAAAACAATTCACAACCTAAAGGAATGAGACTCCACACTTATAATTCATAGAATCATAGAAACTTCTAGCACAGAAGGAGGCCATTCGGCGGCCGTGCCTGTGCAGGCTCTTTGAAAGAGCAGTTGTCATTAGTCCTACATCACTGCCTTTTGTCCGTAACCCTTTAAGTTCCTGATCCTCAAGTATCTGTCCAACACCCTTTTAAAATTATTTATGGAATCAGCTTCCACCATCTTTTCAGGTAGAGCGTTCCAGATCCCAACAATTCTGAGTGAAAAAATTTCTCCTCATCTCCCCTCTAGATCTTACTCCATTGCATCCCCAACCACCTGTTTCTGAGTGTAGTATTAACAAGCAAGGAGTTACAGTTTCGTACCTCTTAATTGTTCACTTTCTGGGCAAGAGAGGTTGATTGGCAGTCATTAACAACTATCATGTCATTAAAAGGGTACTTGCACTGTTAATTACAAGACTTAAATTTCTGTGGCAAGTTTAATTGGCAAATAATGTGCAAATGCAGCAACTTCATGAAAAGCACGGTGCCGTTTTTGCGAAGCTAACGGCAGAGCGTGGCAAATCGCTGGCCGACTTGTGGCGATTCACAATTCACAGGCTATCTCTTCCTCATCACAAGTTGCTGGCCAATTTGTGCAGTAATAACAGCGTGTATCATTCACACACTTGTTTTTTCAGCAAAATCTGGCCCATCATTCTGAATGGTAGAAATTATCCTGTTGCCTTTTGTTTCTTTGCTCACCTCTCGGCTACTGCAAAGAGATCGACAAAGCAGCCAGGCTAAAATCTGGTTAAACTTGTCAGACGATGGGTGGGGCATTCAAACGCCCATACAGGACTGCCCCTCTGGTTGGGCATTCAGTATTGTACCGGTACAGCTGACGAGTTGTATAATAGACAAATAGTCTTGAATTTTGATTTGAATATCCTTACAGTATTTCTCTACTTTGTGAGCGTCGCTGTGGTTTTTGTTTGCACGTCTGTGGTTAAATATTGGTCCAGATCCTCTTCTCACCTGTTGTGGTCTAATGAGAGGGAGGAGCTGAATGAAATCAATATTTGTAGGGAAATGGTGTTAGGGAAATTGATGGGATTGAAGGCCGATAAATCCCCAGGGCCTGATAATCTGCATCCTAGGTTACTTAAGGAAGTGGCCCTAGAAATAGTAGATGCATTGCTGGTCTTCCAAAATTCTATAGACTCTGGCACAGTTCCCATGAATTGGAGGGTAGCTAATGTAACTCCACTATTTAAAAAAGGTGGTAGAGAGAAAACGGGGAATTATAGACCGGTAAGCCTGACATTGGTAGTGGGGAACATGCTAGAGTCCATTATAAAAGATGTAATAGCAGAGCACTTGGAAAACAGTGACAGGATCGGACAAAGTCGACATGGATTTACAAAAGGTCAATCATGCTTGACTAATCTACTGGAATTTTTTGAGGATGTAACTGGTAGAATAGATAAGGGAGAACCAGTGGATGTGGTGTATTTGGACTTTCAGAAGGCTTTCGATAAGGTCCCGCATAAGAGATTAGCGTGTAAAGTTAAGGCACATGGGATTGGGGGCAAGGTACTGACTTGGATAGAGAACTGGTTGGCAGACAGGAAGCAAAGAGTTGGAATAAACGGGTCTTTTTCCGAGTGGCAGGCAGTGACTAGTGGGGCACCGCAGGGATCGGTACTAGGACCCTAGCTATTCATAATATATATTAATGATCTAGACGAGGGAACTAGATGTAATATCTCCAAGTTTGCAGATGACACAAAGCTGGGGGGGGAGTGTGTGCTGTGAGGAGGATGCCGAGAAACTCCAGTATGATTTGGACAGGTTGGGTGATTGGGCAGATGCATGGCAGATGCACTTTAATGTGGATAAATGCGAGGTTATCCACTTTGGTGGCAAAAACAGGAAGGCAGATTATTATCTTAACGGCAATAGATTGGGAGAAGGGGAAGTGCAACGAGACCTGGGTGTCCTTGTGCACCAGTCGCTAAAGGTAAGCATGCAGGTGCAGCAGGCGGTTAAGAAGGCAAATGGTATGTTGGCCTTCATAGCGAGAGGATTCGAGTACAGGAGCAAGAATGTCTTGCTGCAGTTGTACAAGGCCTTGGTGAGACCACACCTTGAGTATTATGTACAGTTTTGGTCGCCTTATCTGAGGATGGATGTTCTTGCCATGGAGGGAGTGCAGCGAAGATTCACCAGACTGATACCTGGGATGGCAGGAATGACGCATGAGGAGAGATTGGGTCGATTGGGCTTATATTCACTGGCGTTTAGAAGAATGAGAGCGGATCTCATTGAAACTTATAAAATTCTAACAGGACTAGATGCAGGGAGGATGTTCCCAATGATGGGGTGTCCAGAACCAGGGGTCACAGTCTAAAGATAAGGGGTAAGCCATTTAGGACTAAGATGAGGAGGAATTTCTTCACCCAGAGAGTGGTGAACCTGTGGCATTCTCTACCACAAAAGGCAGTAGAGGCCAATTCATTAAATATATTCAAGAAGGAGTTGGATATATTTCTTAAGGCTAAAGGGATCAAGGGATATGGGGAGAAAGCAGGGACAGGGTACTGAATTTGGATGATCAGCCATGATCTCATTAAATGGTGGAGCAGGCTCGAGGGGCCGAATGGCCTACTCCTGCTCCTATCTTCTATGTTTCTATGGTGGGACTTGGCGTGTGCCACAAAGGTGCATTCCTGACCCCTGCTGATTTTCCACTAGGAGGCTCATTTGCATTTTCCATGTGAGCTCTGCAGCTTCTGCTGGACAATTTGCCTTGAGTGGGTGGGGGTGGTGCCAGAGATTGGTTGTGGGAAGCAGCTATTTGCTGCCATTTAAAAAAACTAAAATGTAAATGGCCGAAAATGGAATTTTAAAGAGCCCTCCATTGCCCATAGCTACACTGGGCATCAGGAATGAGTAGGCAGCCATTGAATCCAGTGTTGCTATGGTGATAATAACAGGCAATACATCACTTCTGATGGGAAATGCTACACGTGGCAGGGGTATGCAGAACCATGGCAGAGCAGCTGATCAATTTTTTTCCTGGCAAGGTCCGCATTTATTGCCCATTCCTAATTGCCCTTGAGAAGGTGGTGGTGAGCCGCCGCCTTGAACCGCTGCAGTCCGTGTGGTGAAAGTACACCCACAGTGCTGCTAGGTAGGGAGTTCCAAGATGTTGACCCAGCAATGATGAAGGATCAGCGATATACTTCTAAGTCAGGATGGTGTGTGACTTGAATGGATACTTGGAGGTGGTGGTGTTCCCATGCGCCTGCTGCCGTTGCTCTTCTAGGTGGAAGAGGTCGCGGGATTGGGAGGGGCTGCTGAAGAAGCCTTGGCGAGTTGCTGCAGTGCATCTTGTAGATGGTACACACTGCAGCCACGGTACGCCGGTGGTGGAGGGAGTGAATGTTTAAGGTGGTGGATAGAAACATAGAAGATAGGAGCAGGAGTAGGCCATTCGGCCCTTCGAGCCTGCTCCGCCATTCAACGAGATCATGGCTGATCATCCAAACCCTAGCACCCGGCCCCTACACCGACAGCCATCCCACACAAGCCCTATCCCCGTAACCCCACGTATTTAATCCCCCCCTAACACTAAGGGCCAATTTTTTGTCATGGCCAATCAACCTAACCCGCACATCTTTGGACTGTGGGAGGAAACCGGAGCACCCGGAGGAAACCTACGCAAACACGGGGAGAATGTGTGTGAAGTTTGCACAGTCACCCGAGGCTGGATTTGAACCCGGGTCCCTGGCGCTGTGAGGCAACAGTGCTAACCACTATGCCACCGTGCTGCTGGGGTGGGGTGCCAATCAAGCGGGCTGCTTTGTCCTGGATGGTGTCGAGCTTCTTGAGTGTTGTTGGAGCTGCACTTATCCAGGCAAGTGAGACTATTCCATCACACTCCTGACTTGTGCCTTGTAGATGGTTGAAAGGCTTTGGGGAGTCAGGAGGTGGTACACCCTCCGCAGAATACCCAGCCTCTGACCTGCTCTTGTTGCCACAGTATTTATGTGTCTGATCCAGTTACGTTTCTGATCAATGGTGACCCCCAGGATGTTGAGGTTGGGGGATTTGGCGATGGTAATGCCGTTGAATGTCAAAGGGAGGTGGTTAGACTCTGTTGGAGATACTCAAGCTGCATAAGTGCAAGGCAATGACTGTTACTTGCCACTTATCAGCCCGAGCCTGCATGTCATCCAGGCCTTGTTGCATGTGGGCATAGCCTGTTCATTATCTGAGGAGCTGAAACTCGAACTGAACACTGCAATCATCAGCAAACATCCCCACTTCTGACCTTATGATGGAGGGAAGGTCACTGATGAAGTAGCTGAAGATGGTTGGGCCTTGGACACTGCCCTGAGGAACCCCTGCAGCAATGTCCTGGGGCTGAGATGATTGGCCTCCAACAACCACAACCATCTTCTTTTGTGCTAAGTATGACTCCAGCCAGTGGAGAGTCTTTCCCCTGATTCACATTGACTTCAGTTTTACTAGGGTAAATTGATGCCAGACTCGGTCAAATGCTGCCTTGATGTCAAGGGCAGTCACTCTCCCCTCGCCTCTGGAATTCAGCTCTTTTGTCCATGTTTGGACCAAGGCTGTAATGAGGTCTGGAGCCGAGTGCTCCTGGCGGAACCCAAACTGAGCATTAGTGAGTAGGTTATTGGTGCGTAGGTGCCGCTTGATAGCACTGTCGACGACACCTTCCATCACTTTGCTGATGATTGAGAGTAGATCGATGTGGCAGTAATTGGCCGGATTGGATTTGACCTGTTTTTTTTATGGACAGGACATAGCTGGGCAGTTTTCCACATTGTCGGGTAGATGTTGGTGTTGTAGCTATACTAGAACAGCTTGGCTAGAGGCGCGGCTAGTTCTAGAGTACAACTCTTCAGCACGACAGCTAGGATATTATTGGCGCCCATAGCCTTTGCTGTATCCAGTGCGCTCAACTGTTTCTTGATATCATGTGGAGTGAATTGAATTTGCTGAAGACTGACTTCTATGTTGGTGGGGACCTCAGGAGGAGGTCGATATGGATCATCCACTCGGCACTTCTGGTTGAAGATGTTTGCAAACGCTTCAGCCTTGTCTTTTGCACTCGTGTGCTGGGCTCCGCCATCATTGAGAATCGGGATGTTCATGGAGCCGACGTCTCCTGTCAGTTGTTTAATGGTCCACCACCATTCACGACTGGATGTGGCAGGACTGCAGAGCTTTGATCTGATCTGTTCGTTGTGGGATCGCTTAGCTCTGTCTATAACATGCTGCTGTGGCGGAACCACCAGAGGATTACGGACAATTGTATATAATTCCTTTTACAGCAATGTAGTACAGCTGGGGGCTGCACCTTTAATGTATCTGTTAACTGTACTAGGGCTTCTTTCCTGTACTCCGCGTGATGATGTCATGCCGTCCGTCACGTGATCTCTCAACGGCGGGAAGAACGTGATGACGTCATGACGTCAGGGCTCGGAACCTTCTAGCAGTTGAGCTCGGAACCTGCTAGCAGTTGAGCTCGGAACCTGCTAGCAGTTGAGCTCGGAACCTTCTAGCAGTTTTCCAGAGAGGCTTTCAAGCAGACCAGACCTATTTGCATTGTATCCTACAGTTTCCTGTACAGCTTCGTTTGTTCATTAAATTTTATTGTTTTTGATTTTCTGAGTCGATCTCAATTCTTCGGCTAGGAACCCCAGTTCCTACATTGGTGACCCCGATTTCTTCGAACAATTTTCTTTGAAGTTACAACATGGACACGAACGCCGTCACCCTCAAACTGCCGCAATTTTGGGAGCAACAACCGGCCGCATGGTTTTTCCAGGCGGAAGCCCAATTTGCAATCCGGGGAGTAGCAGCGGATTCGACCCGTTATTATTACGTGGTCTCCGCCCTCGACAGCGCCACAGCCTCGCGGGTCGTCAGCCTCCTCGAGAGTCCACCAAACGAAGGCAAGTACGAAGCTTTAAAAGCACGTTTACTGCAGATTTTTGGTCTGTCCAAGTTGGAGCGCGCTCGCAGACTTATCTCCATGCCCGGCCTCGGGGACTCAAAACCCTCAGAGCTCATGAGCCAAATGCTCACGCTTTTGGGCTCAGAATCGCAATGTTTTCTGTTCCGCGAGCTGTTTCTGTCAACTACCAGAGCCAGTACAGATGGCCTTGGCCAATTCCGCGATCACGGATTGTGCTGAACTCGTCACGGAAGCGGATAAAATATTCACCGTCTCACAACAATCTTGTGCAGCCACGAGGCGCCCATCCCCCACAAGAGCGAATCCGACTCCTCCTCCTGCAGGCTGGTGTGCATAACACGTTCGTTTTGGTGCGAAGGCCAGAAATTGCCGTCCACCTTGCAGTTTCTCACCAAAAAAAAAACCTACCTCAAACCAGCGGTTTCTGAGAAGATCAATAAGGCCTAAGGGACGCGCCAGAGTTGCGAAGGCCGTCGGGTCTGCAGGGAAACTCCTATACATTACAGACCCCCTGTCAGGGCGACGTTTTCTCTGTGATACTGGCTCCCAGTGCAGTATCCTACCAGCGTCGAAGCTAGATCTTCAATCCGGCGGTCAAGGTCCCCCCCTCGAGGCAGCCAATGGTGCGGCCATTCGCACGTTCGGAAAGCGTAGGGTTCAGTTGAGTTTTGGCGGCCAACGTTTTGTTTGGGAGTTCATCACGGCGAACGTCTCACAGGCCATCCTCTTCTGCGCAAACGGGTTTCTTGTCGACATCCGACACTGCCGGCTAATCAGTGCCTCCACTTTTCACTCGGTCCCCTGCCACCGAAGCACCGCGATGTCTTGGTCAGTTGCCTGTGCAGTCCCATCTCCAAATGAGTTCTCTCATCTTCTCAGTGAGTTCTCTGAGCTCACCAGGCCCACATTTTCTTCTTCAGTCGCGAGGCACGGTGTGGCGCACCACATTACCACGACAAGATCCCCCGTTTATGCAAGAGCTCGAAGGCTGGAACCCGGTAAACTCGCGGCCGCCAAGGCAGAGTTCCATACAATGGAACGCCTGGGTATTATCCGACGTTCGAATAGTCCTTGGTCCTCGCCATTACACATTGTTCCTAAGCCGGGCGGCGGATGGCGACCATGCGGCGACTACAGATGCCTGAATGAGGCTACCACACCGGATCGGTACCCAATTCCTCACATTCAGGATTTTTCGGCCCATCTGGCAGGGAATTCCATCTTTTCCAAAGTAGACCTCGTCCGAGGCTATCATCAAGTGCCAGTGCACCCTCAGGACGTCCCCAAAACTGCCGTCATCATACCTTTTCGGGCTCTTTGAGTTCCTTCGTATGCCGTTTTGGCTGAAGAATGCAGCACAAGCCTTCCAACGTCTCATGGATTCCGTGTTGCGTGATCTGCCGTTCATCTTCGTCTACCTAGACGACATCCTTATTGCCAGTAACAGCACGAAAGAACACATTACGCACTTGCGTACCCTTTTTTCTCGTCTCAGCCAACATGGCCTTATTGGGTGACCGCTTTGCGGAACACCTCCGTTCAGTCCGTAAGGGTGACCCCGAGCTTCCGGTCGCCTGTCATTTTAATTCACCGCTCCATTCCCACTCGGACCTCACCGTCCTTGGCCTCTTGTATTGTTCCACGGAAGCTCAACGTAAACTCGAGGAACAGCAAATCATCTTCCGATTAGGCACTTTGCAGCCTTCCGGACTCAATATCGAGTTCAATAATTTCAGATCATAACCTCGGCCTCTATTTTTTCCTTTAAATTTTTTCCACCCCTTTGTTTTGGGTCCTCCTTCTCCGCCCCCCCCCCCCCCTTCCTTTTGTTTCTCTCTCTCACCTGGCAGCTGTCCTTATCCTGCCAGTACACTTCACACCTAATCTCAGCTGCCTTTTGTCTCCACGGGCCCATTACCATCTCATCTGGCTTCTAATACCTTTTATTGTCTTCTTTTCTTCTTTCGTTCGAGCGCAGCTTTGCCTTCGATCTTTTTATTTTCTTTCCAGTTTTGAAGAAGGGTTCCAACCCGAAACGTCAACTCTCATTTCTCTCCACGGATGTTGTCTGACCTGCTGAGTTTTTCCAGCATTCTCTGTTGTTATTTTGGCCTTATTATCAACCCGGCCAAGTGCCAGTTTGGGTTGCACAGCATTGATTTCCTGGGACACAGAATCACCTCAGAAGGCGCCGTCCCGCTGGCCACGAAGGTGGAAGCAGTCACCTCGTTCCCTCTACCTCAGACTGTCGGGGCCCTCCAGGAATTTCTGGGAATGGTCAATTTTTATCATCGGTTCGTCCCCAAGGCGGCATTGTTGATGCAACCTTTGTACGAGGCCCTCAGAGGTAAATCGGGCAAAGACCCGATCGATTGGACACCCCAGATGGACCAGGCTTTCCTTGACACTAAGAACGCTTTGGCTGCTGCGACCATGTTGGCACATCCCCTTCCGGGCGCAACCGTTGCCCTTGCCACCGACTCATCTGATTATGCCATTGGGGCAGTACAGGAGCAGTGGGTCGACGGCACATGGCAACCACTGGCTTTCTTTAGCCACCAATTGCGGAAGAACGAACGCAAGTACAGTACTTTTGATAGGGAGTTGTTGGCATTGTTTCTGGCCATTTTCGCTTCCTACTGGAAGGACGCCCATTCACGGCTTTTGTAGACCACAAGCCACTTACTTTTGCGATGGTCAAGACAGCGGAACCATGGTCGACACGGCAACAATGTCATCTTACGTACATATCTGAATTTACAACCGACATACAACATGTCTCGGGCAAAAACAACCTGGTGGCGGATTGTCTCTCCCGCGCCCAGCTCCACGCAGTACACCTGGGAGTCGACTATGTTGGTTTGGCAAAAGAACAGAAGGCAGACCCTGAAGTGCAGGCATACCGGACCGCACCTTCCAGCTTACAAGTGGCTGATGTCAGTTTCCAGGCCGCAGGGACCACACTCCTGTGTGACATCTCGATGGGCGTCCCACGTCCAATCGTTCCAGTTGAATGGCGCAGGAGAATTTTCGACACTATCCACGGGTTGACACACCCTGGCATGAGAGCGTCACAACAACTCATGGCAAAGAAATTCGTCTGGAAGGACATGCATCTCGACGTCCGTGACTGGACCAATACCTGCGTGAGTTGCCAGAAGTCCAAGATACAGCACCATGTTAAGGCCCCAGTTGCCACTTTTCCGGTTCCGGAGCGTCGATTCGACCCTGTGCATGTGGACCTGGTTGACCCTCTCGTGGGTACACTCACCTCACCGTGGTAGACTGCACCACCAGGTGGCCAGAGGCAATTCATTTGGTTGCCACCACAGCGGCAGATGTCTCCAGAGCCTTCATCTCGTCGTGGGTAGCTTGGTTTGGGGTACCGGCTGACATCTCCTCCGACCGGGGGCCTCAATTTACCTCTGAGCTTTGGAACGCCGTAGCTCAAGGTTTGGGCACCAAGCTTCATCGTACCACTGCCTACCATCCACAGGCGAACGGTCTGTGTGAAAGATTCCACAGGTCCCTTAAAGCCGCATTGCGTGCTAGTCTCCGTGGGCCTAGTTGGGTGGACAGGCTCCCTTGGGTGCTGCTAGGTCTTCACACGGCGCCTAAGGACGACCTGCATTCTTCAGCAGAGCTGGTTTACGGCCAACCACTCAGAGTGCCTGGCGATTTTCTTCCTCCTCACACGGAACCCTGGTCCCCAGTTCAGCAGCTCGTCAGCCACCAGGAAGCGGCTAGGAATTTCATCCCAGTGCCTACGTCGCATCATCACCTGCAGCGCTCCCATGTCCCGGTGGATCTTAAGAGCGCAGAATACGTGTTCATTCGGCAGGATGCTCGCAAAAACCCGCTCAAACCGCCTTGCACAGGTCCGTTCCGCGTCATCTCGTCAGGTGATAAGTCCTTCACAGTCGGCGGTAAGCCTGACCACATCTCCATCGACCGGTTGAAACCGGCGCATCTGGATCTGAGCGAACCAGTCGTCACCGCTCAGCCGCCTCGTCGTGGTCGTCCACCGTCGACTGCCGGTCCAGTACAGCTACAGTCATCCGCCGAGTCGCCAGTGCCCGCATCACCGGGTCGACCACAGCCGACCTCCTCCTCTTCTCCGCCTGCGGCGTCATCCCAACCACAGCCAACGGCCAGTTCGTCTTCTAGCGCTCCGTTCCAGCTGCCGGGGTATCGCAGTCGGTCGGACAGACTCGTCAGACCCCCTTCTCGCCTTACCTTCTCTGTTAAAAGCAATTCTGGGGGGGCGCATGTGGCGGAACCACCAGAGGATTAAGGACAATTGTATATAATTCCTTTTACAGCAATGTAGTACAGCTGGGGGCTGCACCTTTAATGTATCTGTTAACTGTACTAGGGATTCTTTCCTGTACTCCGCGTGATGACGTCATGCCGTCCGTCACGTGATCTCTCAACGGCGGGAAGAACGTGATGACGTCAGAGCTCGGAACCTTCTAGCAGTTGAGCTCGGAACCTGCTAGCAGTTGAGCTCGGAACCTTAGAGTCATAGAGTAATACAGCACGGATAGAGGCCCTTCGGCCCATCGTGTCCGCGCCGGCCATCAAGCCCTGTCTAATCCCATATTCCAGCATTTGGCCCGTAGCCTTGTATGCTATGGCATTTCAAGTGCTCATCCTAATGCTTCTTAAATGTTGTGAGGGTTTCTGCCTCCACAACCCTTTCAGGCAGTGAGTTCCAGACTCCAACCACCCTTTGGGTGAAAAAGTTCTTTCTCAAATCCCCTCTAAACCTCCCGCCCTTTACCTTGAATCTATGCCCCCTAGTTATTGACCCCTCTACTAAGGGAAAAAGCTCCTCAGCATCCATCCTATCTATGCCCCTCATAATTTTGTACACCTCAATCATGTCCCCCCTCAGCCTCCTCTGCTCCAAGGAAAACAAACCCAATCTGCCCAGTCTCTCTTCATAGCTGAAGCGCTCCAGCCCTGGTAACATCCTGGTGAACCTCCTCTGCACCCTCTCTAACGCGATCACATCCTTCCTGTAGTGTGGCGACCAGAACTGCACACAGTATTCCAGCTGTGGCCTAACCAGTGTTTTATACAGCTCCATCATAACCTCCTTGCTCTTATATTCAATGCCTCGGCTAATGAAGGCAAGTATCCCATATGCCTTTTTTACCACCTTATCCACCTGTTCCGCCGCCTTCAGGGATCTGTGTACTTGCACACCCAGATCCCTCTGACCCTCCGTCTTGCCTAGGGTCTTTCCATTCATTGTGTATTCCTTTGCCTTTTTAGTCCCCCAAAGTGCATCACCTCGCACTTTTCCGGGTTAAATTCCATTTGCCACTGTTCCGCCCATCTGACCAACCCATCTATATCGTCCTGCAGACTGAGGCTACCCTCCTCGCTATTTACCACCCTACCAATTTTTGTATCATCCGCGAACTTACTGATCATACCCTTTACATTCATATCCAAGTCATTAATGTAGACCACAAACAGCAAGGGACCCAGCACCGATCCCTGTGGTACCCCACTGGCCACAGGCCTCCAGTCACAAAAACAACCTTCGACCATCACCCTCTGCCTTCTGCCACTAAGCCAGTTTTGTATCCAATGTGCCAAGGCACCCTGGATTCCATGGGCTCTTACCTTCTTGGCCAGTCTCCTGTGCGAGACTTTATCGAAGGCCTTACTGAAATCCATGTATACCACATCCACTGCGTTACCCTCATCCACACACCTAGTCACCCCCTCAAAAAATTCAATCAAATTAGTCAGACATGATCTTCCCTTGACAAAGCCATGTTGACTATCCCTGATTAATCCTTGCCTCTCCAAGTGGAGACAAATTTTGTCCCTCAGGATTTTTTCCAATAATTTTCCTACCACTGATAGGCTCACTGGCCTGTAGTTCCCCGGTTTTTCCCTACTACCCTTCTTGAATAATGGTACTACATTAGCAGTTTTCCAGAGAGGCTTTCAAGCAGACCAGACCTATTTGCATTGTATCCTACAGTTTCCTGTACAGCTTCGTTTGTTCATTAAATTTTATTGTTTTTGATTTTCTGAGTCGATCTCGATTCTTCGGCTAGGAACCCCAGTTCCTACACTGCTTCCGTTGTTTAGCATGCATGTAGAGTGTATACGGGATGGTTTTCTGGACCAATATGTCGAGGAACCAACTAGAGATCAGGCCATCTTAGACTGGGTATTATGTAATGAGAAAGGATTAATTAGCAATCTTGTGCGAGGCCCCTTGGGGAGGAGCGATCATAATATGATAGAATTCTTCATTAAGATGGAGAGTGAAGTAGTTGACTCAGAGACTAGGGTCCTGAATTTAAATAAAGGAAACTACGATGGTATGAGGCACGAGCTGGCTAGGATGGATTGGGGAATGTTACTTAAAGGGTTGATGGTGGATAGGCAATGGTAAACATTTAAAGATCGCATGGATGAACTACAGAATTTGGTCATCCCTGTTTGGCATAAAAATAAAACAAAAAAGGTGACTCAACCGTGGCTAACAAGGGAAATTAGGGATAGCATAAGATGCAAGGAGAGAACATATAATTTGGCCAGAAAAAGCAGCAAACCTGAGGATTGGGAGCAGTTTAGGGTTCAGCAAAGGAGGACAAAGGGATTAATTAAGAGGGGGGAAATAGATTATGAGAGTAAGCTTGCAGGGAACATAAAAACTGACTGAAAGCTTCAATAGATATGTGAAGAGAAAAAAGATTGGTGAAGTGAAGTGTGGGTCCCTTGCAGTCAGAATCAGGGGAATTTATAATGGGGAACAAAGAAATGGCAGACCAATACATACTTTGGTTCTGTCTTCACAAAGGAGGACACAAATAACCTCCCAGAGATGTTGGGGAACATAGGGTCTAAAGAGAGGGAGGAATTGAATGAAATCAGTATTTATAGGGAAATGGTGTTAGGGAAATTGACGGAATTGAAGGCCGATAAATTCCCAGGGCCTGATCATCTACATCCTAGGGTACTTAAGGAAGTGGCCCTAGAAATAGTAGATGCATTGCTGGTCATCTTCCAAAATTCTATAGACTCTGGAACAGTTCCCATTGGATTGGAGGATAGCTAATGTAACCCTATAATTTAAAAAAGGTGGTTGAGGGAAAACAGGGAATTATAGACCGGTAAGCCTGACATCGGTAGTGGGGGAAATGCTGGAGTCCATTATAAAAGATGTAATAGCAGAACACTTGGAAAACAGTGACAGGATTGGACAAAGTCAACATGGATTTACAAAAGGTAAATCATGCTTGACTAATCTACTGGAATTTTTTGAGGATGTAATTGGTAGAATAGATAAGGGAGAACCAGTGGATGTGGTGTATTTGGACTTTCAGAAGGCTTTCGATAAGGTCCCGCATAAGAGATTAGCGTGCAAAGTTAAAGCACATGGGATTGGGGGAAAGGTACTGTCTTGGATAGAGAACTGGTTGGCAGACAAGAAGCAAAGAGTTGGAATAAATGGGTCTTTTTCTGAGTGGCAGGCTGTGAGTACTGGGGTACCGCAGGGATCGGTGCTAGGACCCCAGCTATTCACTATATATATATATATATATATAAAATGATCTAGACGAGGGAACTAGATGTAATATCTCCAAGTTTGCAGACGACACAAAGCTGGGTGGGCGTGTGTGCTGTGAGGAGGATGTAGAGAAACTCCAGTATGATTTGGACAGGTTGGGTGATTGGGCAGATGCGTGGCAAATGCATGGATCAGTGGCAAAAACAGGAAGACATTATTATCTGAATGGCAATAGATTGGGAAAAGGGGAAGTGCAACGAGACCTGGGTGTCCTTGTGCACCAGTCGCTGAAGGTAAGCATGCAGGTGCAGCAGGCGGTTAAGAAGGCAAATGGTATGATAGCCTTCATAGCGAGAGGATTAGAGTACAGAAGCAAGGATGTCTTGCTGCAGTTGTACAGGGCCTTGGTGAGACCACACCTTGAATATTGTGTGCAGTTTTGGTCGCCTTATCTGAGGAAGGATGTTCTTGCCATGGAGGGAGTGCAGCGAAGATTCACCAGACTGATACCTGGGATGGCACGAATGACATATGAGGAGAGATTGGGAAGATTAGGCTTATATTCGCTAGAGTTTAGAAGAATGAGAGGGGATCTCATTGAAACTTATAAAATTCTAACAGGACTAGACAGACTAGATGCAGGAAGGATGTTCCCGATGGCGGGGGAGTCCAGAACCAGGGGTCACAGTCTAAGGATAAGGGGTAAGCCATTTACGACTGAGATGAGGAGGAATTTCTTCACCCAGAGAGTGGTGAATCTGTGGAATTCTCTGCCACACAGGGCAGTTGAGGCCAATTCATTAAATATATTCAAGAAGGAGTTAGATATATTTCTTGAAGCTAAAGGGATATTGGGAGAAAGCAGGGACAGGGTACTGAATTTGGATGATCAGCCATGATCATATTAAATGGCGGAGCGGGCTCGAGGGGCCAAATGGCCTACTCCTGCTCCTATCTTCTATGTTTCTAGCACTGTGTTGCAGCTTCCCCAGATTGGCACCTCATTTTTAGGTACGCCTGGTGCTGCTCCTGGCATGCTCTTCTGCACTCCTCATTGAACCAGGGTTGGTCTGCTGACTTGATGTTAATGGTAGAATGAGGGATATGCTGGGCCATGAGGTTACAGATTGTGATGGAATACAATTCTGCTGCTGCTGATCGACCTTAGTGCCTCATGGATGCCCAGTTTTGAGCTGCCAGATCTGTCCTGAATCTATCCCATTTAACACGGTGGTAGTACCACACAACACGATGGAGGGTGTCCTCAGTGTGAAGACAGGACTTCGTCTCCAGAATGACTGTGCGGTGGTCACTGCTACCAATACTGTCATGGACAGATGCATCTGCGGCAGGTAGATTGGTGAGGACACGGTCAAGTAGGTTTTTCCCCTCGTGTTGCTTCTCTCGCAGGCCCAGACTGGCAGCTATATCCTTCAGGACTCTGCCAGCTCAGTCAGTAGTGGTGCTACCTGTAGTGTATGTGCCTTTAAGAGCCCCATGTGTACTGTAATGCCGGTAATGGCCACTCGGGCTATATAAGCCTGTATATTGTGTTGTATCAGTTAGTTCCCCTCCAGACTTTGTTTAGTAAACACCTATGAAACCAACTCCTGTCTTCAGTGTCTCTATCAACACACAGACACAACACTACCGAGCCACTCTTGGTGATGGACATTGAAGTCCCCCACCCAGAGTACATTCTGTGCCCTTGATACTCTCAGTGCTTCTTCCAAGTGGTGTTCAACATGGCGGAGTACTGATTCATCAGCTGAGGGAGGGCAGCAGTTGGTAATCAGCAGGAGGTTTTCTTGCCCATGCTTGACCTGAAGCCATGAGACTTCATGGGGTCCGGAGTCAATGTTGAGGACTCCCAGGGCCACTCCCTCCTGACTATATACCGCTGTGCCACCACCTCTGGTGGGTCTGTCCTGCCGGTGGGACAGGACATACTCAGGATAGTGATGGAGGAGTCTGGGACATTGGCTGAAAGGTATGATTCTGTTAGTATGACTATCAGGCTGTTGCTTGACTAGTCTGTAGGACAGCTCTCCCAATTTTGGCACAAGTCCCCAGATTTTAGTGAGGAGGACTTTACAGGGTCAACTGGGCTGGGTGTGCCAAGTCGATGCTGGGTGGTCTGTCCGGTTTTATTCTTCTTATTGTTTCTTGTAACGGTTTGTTACAACTGATTGGCTCCACAACTGAGTTAACCACATTGCTGTGGGTGTGGAGTCACATATAAGCCAGACCAGGTAAGGTCGGCAGATTTCCTTCCCAAAAGGACATTAGTGAACCCCACAGATGGGTTTTTATGACAATCCGATAGTTTCATGGTCACCACTACTGATACTAGCTTTTTATTTCAGATTTATTTAATGAACTGAATTGAAATTCCACAGCTGCCATGGTGGAATTTGAACTCAATCTCCCGGATTATTAGGCCTCTGGATTACTAGTCCAGTAATGTAACCACTATGCTGCCGTTCCCTATGCTGGGTCTCCAGCCAACCTCTCGTGGAAAATTTAGGCTAGTAGCTCTTCCAAGAAGTTTATTTCTCAAATACTAACTGCACTGTGTGACTAATTTCATCCGTTAGCATTGTATTATTAATTCAGTTCACTTTAAAATTCAGAGTGGAGTATCTATTTTACTATAAAGGGTAGAGTTTACGAACTTTGCAATAATCATTTATGTACTGGTGCATGATCTAATTTCAAAGCACAATAAGATGCCACTTTTCTTTGTTGCAATTAATTGGAGAAATTCATAATGCAAGCAAAAATGGGAGAAGTAATAAGTTGATACTCAGTTTGAATTCAACAATTTCAGATACCTTACAACCTTCCAGAGTCAACATTGAGTTCAACAATTTCAGATTATACAGCAGGTGTTAGTAATGGTTCTGCTGTTGCCATTTACAGCTCCTCTTGACCCATCCGTTGTTTCTTTACTTGTCCCATTACCACCCCCCTTTGCCTTTCACCATCATCCCTTTTGTCATTTAATCACTGCTGCCCTCCACCCTATCACAGACCTTCCCTTTTGTTCTTTCCTCCCCTCCTCCCACTTTCCCTGCCTCTAATTGCTTAAATGCTCTTACAGCTCTAACCTTTTCCAGTTCTGGGGAAAGGTCATCGCCCTGAAATATTAATTCTGTTTCTCTCTCCACAGATGCTGCTGACCTGCTGAGTATTTCCAGCGTTTTCTGTTTTTATTATAGTTAATATTCAGTGTTATATTTTGGGGTTTTATGCATCACTGACCATTTGTGTAAGCCGTCCTTAAGTGTCCTATAGACTGTAGTATGTCTTTACCTGCCCAATGTTTAGGTAATCTATACCAGTGTCCAGGGATTGAATAAATAACCATTACCACAGTATTCTGGCCTACTGGATTGTATCGGGTATTGCCAAGTGATTTTCCTTGTCTTCAGTGGCCGGATTGAATATACACTCTTTCAGGCTGAGACTCAGGCTTTCAGAAGAATGAGCATGTAGCAGCTGGCAGATATGGAGGGAAATGGGACAGCAGGTCCACATGAAGAGTGAGAGGAGGTAGAGATGAAGGGTCAAGTTCAGGCAGAGAGTGTGGCCTGAAACTTGCGTAAGCAACACGAGCTCCCACCTACCACCTTTCATCATCCTCTGATATCCCACATAGTGGAGGCTCCACAAATAGTACTTTCTCTGTACTTATGCTGGTGCCTACCATACTGTTAGCCTTCCCAATCAGCATTGAACTAGTCTGTAACTGACCTGAACTTGCAGCATTGTATCAAAATAAGCTTGGTAAAGGAATCTGAGCTGCAGTCATTTTAAATAAAAACTGTTAATGCACCTGAAAAATATCAATGCACCTATTGACCCTGAGCTGAGCTTCCGACCCCATATGATTACTTATTCATTCAGGGGATGTGGGTGTTGCAGAGGATGAACTCTCTGCCAGTTGTGTCATTTTGGAGCCAATTCAACCTCGAAGCGATCCCACTGCCAAGGAGGATATCTTGAGCTACTTTTTTTTTGAATGTTAGATAGTTTAACAGAGTTCAACTCAAAGTAACTGTAATGAGACAAATGTCTCACAACTGCAATTCTGGTTCTTGGCAAAGAAAGTTTGAGGGGAATTGTTCTGAAGTGCCAATTGGCAAGTCTCTGGGGTTTTCCATTTTACACTGTGTTCTGGTAATCGTGGTTCAATGACTAATATTTAATTATGCATATTTGTACATTGGTATACAAACAATAGAATTCTAGGCAGTGGTGCTACATGAGAGAGTTCTGCAGGTGGGATTCCATGGTATGTGAAGCTTTGACACTGGTATCTAATGCAGCCATTTTTAATGATGCAGAATATTGAGGGGTAGCTGAAGCACCTCTTGCAATCCAAACTTAAATGTGGAGAACTAATTAGGCAACTCTTACAGATTAGCAGTATAATACCAATTCGTTATTTTTTGCTTTGGTAATGCTCTGAAATACTTATGGCTTAGCTCTACCTTAGCAGTAGAATAATACATTTGTGTCTTTAAACAGTGTATCACCCAACTTACTGTGATGACTACCAATGGCGGTTAAATTTCATATTCGGTGCATTACGAACAAACATTGCATGCTGTTTTGGACTGTGCACATATATGTTGCATAAGCTGGAGCTGTAGTATGTACTTGGAACAGAGATTAATTAAGGGTGGATTTTCTTAGACGGGCAATATCCCAAGACAATTTGGGCAGAGTGCACCAGAAGCATACCCTGCCAGACTGGTGAACTTTGGGAGCAATCTTCATATGGGATAATACAAGTGCGCACTGATTGCATGTGGAGGTGCACTATTGGTCGTAGGACCACAGCACAGAAGCCTGAGTGTTTCTGAGAACTTAGAGATAGCGTTATTATTAAAGGGGCTGCTGCAGGCTATTGCTAAGACCAGCTTAAGCTATTCTGAGTTATATTATCATAATTGTGTGGGTAGTGATTTTGGAATACTGAGAGGAAAGGTTATTGGGCATAGATATTTATCTGATTAATTTTTTTTTTAAAGTTTGTGGCCAAAATAGAAAGAAGTAATTTTTCCCAGAGTTTGCTGTGCAATTCAAGATTTTGTGGCATTCTGGTGGCGAAGTAATGAGAGCACCTATGTGACAGGAACACTGGGTTTTTATGAGGGCAGTCTATGGGAAATCTGTGTGCACAGCCATCTGATATTCATTTGCATGTAATCTACATCGCTGCACTGTCTACAGGAGGAGTCCAGTGTAGCCACCAGAAAAATCATTGTGGAAATTCGGTGCAGGGCTGTTCAGGCGCAGAACCGGGGAAGAGCAGTGGTGCCCTTTTTTTCTGTGTATTGGAACAATTTTTCAGGTGCTGTTTGGATGCTAAATCCTGGAAAATCGGCCCTTAAACCTTTATTGGGTGGTTGGGTTGCAAGGTGAGTTGGAAACATTGCCGCAGAAATCAGGCCCTGGATATTTTCACTCGAGTCTCGGTGACATGCTCCTAGTCCACTTCCCGTCCACCCCACACAGGAAGCAGCTGCCAGCCTCCAGAAAATCTGGTGGCTCATGGCCAGCCGCCAGCACTCAGGTAAATATGGGGAATGGGTATTCAAGAGGGAGAGAAGGATTAGTCTGGGGTAAGGAGGGCGGGGGGTGCTAAGTGTTTCATGTGGGGCCCAGAGGAACGCTCCTGCTCCTCCTGGCACCACAAAGGGAAGTTAAAAAAACTCAAGTTTAGGGCGCTTCATCTTTTCGTCAGGTCCCTATGCTCTTCAACCTGGCGGGAAAGCCACAGCGACGTCCCCGCTCAATCCTGAGTTAAAATTGTATTATCGTTATCAAAAAGCGCTTTGGGAGACCTGAGGTTCTGAAAGGCGCCACATAAAAAATGCAAATTCCAAGAAATTAAGTCAATGGAAATAAAAATCAGGAGAGATGTAAAACGGGCTGCCAACTCATTATCACCCATTTTACACTATCGCACAAAGTCAAGATCTACCCCCATGTGTGTTAAAACCTAGGATGGAAATTGTTAGATCCGTGGTTCAGTGGATAAATAATCACACGGATACGGTACATTAACAAATAACAGGTCTTTACTGGAGGAGGATAATCTCTAGACTGGGGTACAGAGGCATGCGCAAAGCTTATATACCGGTGTAGTCACTGCCGGTACTACAGTATACAGGAGCTGTAAAAAGTAGTTCTGACTTAAAGGCACATACACTACAATTCCTCCCCTTTTAGATTAATAATACCCCCTTAATATTCAAATAACAATTACATTTTTACATGTGCATTAAATAACAAAAGTCCATTTATAGATTCAGTCTTTGGGGCGGCTTCCTGACCCTTTCGGGATAGCGCCTTTCCAGAGGTTCTTGTTCTTGGTGCAGAGGCGATTCTGACCCCTTTTCATCGGGTTCCACTGCTACTGGGTCTGAAGTAGATGCTACCGGTATGTCGGGTTCATCCCCAGGTACTCGAGACATGGGGTTGACGCGTTCCTGTGACGCCAAGATCTGATCGACGTGGCGTCTCACAATGTTTTCCCCGACATCCACTGTGTACATTAATGGCCCCTGCCTTGTACATATCGTTCCGGGTTGCCACTTCTCTGTTCGATAGTCACGGGCCAAGACTGGTTGCCCTACATTGAAGCTCCTTGTCGGCTTCTCGTTGATGTGCTGGAATTGTTTGTCCTCAACATTTCTTCGCACATTTGGTCTGAGCAAGTCCAGACGAGATCGCAACCTTTGGTTAAAGAACATCATGGCCGGGGTCTGGTTGGTAACTGCATGTGTCGCGTTTCGGTAGGCTAATAAGAAATTGTCCATCTTATGCTGTAGTGGAATTTCCTCATCACACATGGCCTTTATTGCCTTCTTAAAGGTTTGCACGAACCTCTCAGCCAATCCATTGGTGGCTGGATGATACGGGGCAGATGTGTAATGCCTTACCCTATTCCTTTTCATGAATTTTTGGAACTTGTCGGACATAAACTGTGGTCTATTATCAGAGCAGATCTGCTCTGGCAAACCGTTTCTGGCAAATATGGTCCGTAGGACTGTAATTGTTTTCTCTGTCGTGGTTGAAGACATCTTTATCACCTCAGGCCACTTTGAATGAGCATCCACTGCTATTAAGAACATTGAGTCCATGAATGGACCAGTGAAATCAATGTGCACCCGTTGCCACGGAGAGGAGGGCCACTCCCATGGGTGTAGAGGGGCATTTGGTGGTGCATTTTGGACCTTCTGGCATCCTAAGCAGCTCTTAGTTAGGTCTTCGATTTGTTGATCGATTCCCGGCCACCACACATAAGCCGTAGCAAGGCTTTTCATTTTCACTCCCCCCAGATGACCTTCATGTAGCTCATTTAGCACTCCCTCCCTTAACTTGGGTGGAATCACCACTCTGGATCCACACATCACTGTCCCCTGGCATACTGACAGCTGTTCTCTTCTGGATGAGAATGCTGGCAACAGTGAGTCGCCATGTGTTGGCCATCCCCTCACCGTCAATTCATATACCCGTGACAGCATCGGATCATTGCGGGTCTCCTTCTCTATATCCGCGTTTGTTACTGGCAATCGTTCAATTATCGACGAATAAAATATCTCGATAGGGTCCACTGCTGGTGCTTCCTCCACAGTAGGCAGTGGCAGGCACGATAGCCCATCAGCGTTCCCATGCTGTTTCGTGCCTTTATATTCTATTTCATATTGATTCGCCCCTAGAAACAGGGACCATCTTTGTAACCGCTGTGCAGTCATTACTGGCACGCCCTTCTTAGGATTAAAGATGGAGACAAGTGGTTGGTGGTCAGTCAGCAAGGTGAACTTCTGCCCATGCAGATAGTGGTTGAATTTTTTTACTCCCCATACTAGGCTGAGGGCCTCCCTGTCAATCTGGGCGTAGTTGCGCTCGGCTGAGGTTAGTGACCGAGACGCAAAGGCTACTAGCCTCTCCAACCTGTCTGGGAATTTGTGCGACAGCACCGCTCCAATGCCGTAGGGTGATGCATCACATGCCAAACGAATTGGTAGTGCTGGGTTGAAATGGGCCAACACCTCTTCTGATGTGATCAATTCTTTACACTTCTGGAAAGCTCGTCTACGTTCGTCATCCCACTTCCATGGTACCCCTGTTTGTAGTAGGGTGTTCAGCGGGTGTAATACCATAGACAAATTTGGTAAGAACTTGTGGTAATAGTTTACCAGCCCGAGGAACAACCTCAGTTGTGACACATTTTCCGGTGCTAGAGCCTTGACTACTGCCTCAATCTTGTCAGGGGACTTATGTAACCCCTCTTCATCGATGACATGGCCGCAATACGAGATCTGTTTCTGGAAAAACTCGCACTTGTGGCGATTAGCTCGTAGCCCATACTCCTTTAATCTGGCGAGCACCTTCTCCAAGTTAGCGAGGTGATCACCGTCATTTTCGCCCGTGACCAAGATGTCGTCCAAACAACACTGGGTCCCTGGAATCCCTTGCAGGACCTGATCCATCGCCCTTTGCCAGATAGCCGGAGCCGAGGCTACTCCAAACACCAGCCGGTTGTATTGATAGAGACCTTTATGAGTGTTGATCGTAAGGTAATGTTTCGAAGCTTCTTCTACCTCCATTTGCAAGTACGCCTGGGCTAGATCAATTTTGGTGAAGCGTTTACCACCAGATAGCGAGGCGAAAATATCCTCAATTCGTGGAAGCGGATATTGCACCGTGTGAAGGACTGGGTTCACTGTCACCTTAAAATCCCCACAGATGCGGACCTTCTTTGGTTCCCCAGGCGTATCACTCAACGACCTCTTCATTACAGGAACGATGGGTGTAGCCCACTCGCTCCAGTCCACTTTGGACAGTACTCCTGAACGTTCCAACCCTTCCAGCTCTGCTTCAACTGCTGGTCTGATCGCATAAGGCACTGGTCTGGCCTTCAGAAACTTTGGGCTTGCATTTTCCTCTATTTTAATTGTTGTTGTTATTCCTTTTAGTGTTCCTAGTCCCTCCTGGAACACTTCTTTTGCGTCAGTTAGCATTTTTGACAGTCGTCCAGGTGTGACGTCGTCATCCTTTTTGGCCTCAACCTTCAGTGCCTGTATGGAATGCCAATCTAATTGTATCTTCCGGATCCATTCACGTCCTAGCAGTGGTGGTCCTCCATTTGGCAATACACATATATCCATTTTAGGTATTTCCTGGCCTTTATATGTCACTTTCACCCTTATTTTTCCTTTGGGGTAGACTTTTTGCCCCGTATACGTCTTCAAGACAATCTCTGTAGCTTTCAAGGGTATGTGTGAAAATAGCCGCTTGTAGTCTCTTTGATTTATGACTGTTAGAGCTGACCGTGTGTCCAATTCCATTTCCACTTGGACTCCGTCTATCTTGAGTGTAACCCAGATAGTCTGGTGATCCTCCATTTCGGTTACATTATGTAGTTTCAGACAACCCAGCTCCTTGCTTCCGGAGCCTGTGTCACTTTTCTGTTCGTCTGAACCACTGTCCATCACCTGGTGTACCTTTTTGTACTTCTCCTGTGGAGATTTCTTACTGTTGGTTTTCTTCCCAGACCTGCAGACTCTTGCTATGTGTCCTGCTTTCCCACACTGTCTGCACACTTGATCCTTGAACCAACAATCTTTCTGGTCATGTGTTGTTCTGCCGCAGCGCTAGCACTTCCCTGTTCCATAGGTCATTTCGTTGGTGCCATATTCTTGCGGTCTCCGTTGTATCTCTGCAGCGCCCCTTTCGGCTGCTTCGTGTGATACTGCCATACTGAAAGCTTTGTCCAGCGTAAGGTCCTTTTCTGATAGAAGCCGTTTCTGGGTTCCTTCACTTTGTAGCCCACACACAAACTTGTCCCTTAACGTGTCTGCTAGTCCCGCTCCAAACTGGCAGTATTTCGATAGCTTGCGCAGTTCCGTTAGGCACTCAGCATTGCTTTCGTCTTTGTGTTGGTTCCTTTTATGGAACTTGAATCATTCTGCTATCAGCAGCGGTGTGGGGTTTAAGTGGTCCTGTAGGATTTCTACTATGCTTTCAAAATTCTTGTTTACCGGCTTCTCTGGGGTTATTAGATTTCGCAGTAACCCATAAGTTTTTGCACCCATGGAATTTAACAGAACCAGTGCTTTATTAGCATATTATTATCCACATATGTCGCCCAATCTTCGACTTCATTGTCGAACGTAGAGATACTGCCACTCTTCGGCATCCTTGGTTGTGCGTTTAACTATCACCAATGGCGCCTCCCGCGCTTCCCCTTCTTCTCCGCTGGCACAAAATGGCGTCTCCCGCGCTTTCCTTCCTTCCCGCGCGCGCCCTTCTCCGCTGCAGCTTCGCAAAATGGCGTCTCCCGCGCTCTTCCTTCTCCGCGGCTCAATGGCGCCTCCCGCGCTCTCCCTGCTTCTCCGCGGCTCAATGGCGTCTCCCGCGCTCTCCCTGCTTCTCCGCGGCTCAATGGCCTCTCCCCTTGCTTCGCCCCACGGACCCTGATCAGCCCGTGATCCCTGGCTGTGCTCTGCGCGTTCTTCTCTTGATATTTGTCGACGCCGCTCAGTCTCGAACCCGGCTGTTTCTTACCCTCTCTCCGGTTTGCAGTATTTTTCCTCGACGCCGCTCGGTGTTCAAGCCCCGGCTGCGCCCTGCGCTCTTCACCCTCTTTCTTACCCCGTCGACGCTGCTCGGCTCTCTCTCTGCCATCGGTCGGCTCCAGCCGCCGTTGCTCGGGAAGGGTCTGCTCTGGACCTGTCGTTGGTCTCTTACTGCTCGTTGTGGCTGGGGAACCAAGCCCGGCTCTCCACAGCCTCCCCAGCGAAGTTGGATCTCTGCCTGACTGCTGGGCGGTTGCTCATGGTCGACGCCCGTGTTCCTGACCTCGTCAATTTTTTTTTTTATGTTGAAGGTAGATTCGAATCGACACTCGTCGCCACTGTTAGATCCGTGGTTCAGTGGATAAATAATCACATGGATACGGTACATTAACAAATAACAGGTCTTTACTGGAGGAGGGTAACTCTAGACTGGGGTACAGAGGCATGCGCAAAGCTTATATACCGGTGTGGTCACTGCCGGTACTACAGTATACAGGAGCTGTAAAAAGTAGTTCTGACTTAAAGGCACATACACTACAGAAATCCTACCTGAAAATAGAGATTTTGACACATGAAATATTGAACTTCAAAGAGAACTGTTTGTTTAAATTCAGAGGATTGATTTTGACATTTATACATACATTAAGTAAATATTTCTTTTTTTCTTATAGCCGTACCCCAAGACTGGTCAGACCATGCTCTTTGGTGGGAGCAGAAAAAGTGCTGGCTTCTGAAAACTCATTGGACTCTGGACAAATATGGAATCCAAGCTGACGCTAAATTGTTTTACACGCCACAACATAAGTCATTAAAATTGCAGCTGCCTAATATGAAGACAGTAAGATTAAAAGTTAGCTTTTCTTCTGTGGTCTTCAGGGCAGTTGTCAATATCTGCAAGACTCTGAGTAAGTAGAGTATTTTATTTTTTATCCTAAATTCCATAGATATACAAAAAGTATTGGACTAGAAATTCCTGGAGCACCTTAAATTGGTTTTTTTTAACCTCGCCCTTCAGATTGTAATATTTCTGCACTGCAAAAGACTGGAAGTGCGAGCTGATAACGGCGTGACTAGGTCAACGCCCCGTCTGGGACCTCCTCAACATCGGGTCCAATGGTCTTATCTCCTTAACCAATGAGATTTAAGGATAGACAAAGAAACAGAACGAATGATGGAGACGGAAATAGGGTGAATTAGAGTCGAGTTAGATACAGGAAGAGAAATAGAGAGGGAAAAGAAAGATCAGATTAAGAAAGAGAGAAAAAAAAGACAAAGGCAAAGTTTAAAAAAAAAAAAAAAAAAAAAAAAATTTTTAATCTTAAAAAAACCTCTAGGAACAATTTACTACCCGCAGAAGTGAGACTCCACAATTTTAATTGTTCCCTTTCTGGGCTTCCAAGGTTGAGTGACATGTCGGGACCACAAATCACGTTAATTACAGGGTCACCATGAGATGCCAGCCCTAAATATCTGCAGAGAGATTCATTTGTATTTATGGTGCAGATCCAGCAATTTCTTGGCAGTCATGGGGAGGTTAATGATGAGCTTCTGTTTTTGCGAGGGTAAGGTCGGAGCGGCACAAATCATCCAGAAAATCACGGCGCACCCCTTCTTCCGCACAAATTTCTGTTTGTTTTATGCACTAATAATGCCGGGCACTGTGAACTTGCCATTTTATTTCCAGCAATTTTTGGGCCATTAGTTTTTTAGTAAGTAAAAATGGACATAGTGTAGGCCCTTTGTAAACCAGTTGAAATTTTGCTAAGTGCTATTTTTATCAAACTGTTTATGTAAAATTTATAAATGCGCACGACAATTATACACAAATTTGTGAACCATTGTGCTAGGTGCAGCGCATAGTGGAATTTGAACTCCTTGGTTTTGAAATTATGTTGGCAGCAATAAATTTTATTCTACATATTGTGTAAAAGACATAGATACAGCCGGCCAATAATAAATGTAAAAAATAGCAGTTTGTTTACGTATCAATAGGAGATTGATGATTTTCCAAAATGTTTCAATTTAATGAATAATCTGTGGATAGCAATCTCCAGTTCTGTCAGTTTTCAAAAGTCTTCCACTCCATTTGAATGCTTTACGCTCCATAGTCAGCAGAATACCAGTTCCAAAAAACACACATTTGTGAGCAGCCTGTAAGTGCAAATTCTCCACAAGTGATTTTTTCTACAGAAATTGTCTTCAAAGCTTGTAGAAAAATGGTTTTACGGCTCTGCAAAAGCTTAATAAATACAGCATGTCCTTTTTTCCCAATGGCTTGTGCTTTATGTTCCAAAAAGGATTGCCTTCTGCAGCCAGGTCATACTTTCAGCAGAAAAAACAATCGTACCTTAATTATGATACCCTGATTAGTGCTTCAAAAATTCTGGTAATATTCGAGTGGTGCCATTTCCCATGTTCAATTCTACGAATGCACTGAGGAAATTGAGTGGCCATTTAAAATGGGTACTGCATTTGAAGGTGCTGTCAGCCATTTTGGAGTTTGCACTTTGTCCCGTGGTAATACTTATACATTTTTTTTCGGTATTTTCATTGCATTTGCCTTAGGTTTTCATTGCAGTCTAGTTTCTGCAGTTTAGATTTTCCTTGTTACCAGTTGCAATTGAAGTTGCACAACCACAATTTTTAAGATGGGTGTCCTGCTGGTTATAGAATTGACTATTCCAATGCACTCCTGGCCGGCCTCCCACGTTCTACCCTACATAAACTTGAGGTCATCCAAAACTCTGCTGCCCGTGTCCTAATTCACACCAAGTCCCGTTCACCCATCACCCCTGTGCTCGCTGACCTACATTGGCTCCCGGTTAAGCAACGCCTCGATTTTTAAAATTCTCATCCTTGTTTTCAGATCCCTCCATGGGCTCGCCCCCTTCCTATCTCTGTAATCTCCTCCAGCTCCACAACCCCTCCCCGAGATATCTGCACTCCTCTAATTCTGACCTCTTGAGCATCCCTGATTTTAATCGCTTCCCCATTGGTGGCCGTGCCTTCAGCTGCCAAAGCCCTAAGCTCTGGAATTCCCTCACTAAATCTTTCTGCCTCTCTACCCCTCTTTCCTCCTTTAAGATGCTCCTTTAAAACTTACCTCTTTGACCAAGCTTTTGGTCGTCTGCCCTAATATCTCTTTGTGTGGCTCGGTGTCTAATTTTATTTTATAACGCTCCTGTGAAGCATGTTGTGATATTTTAATATGTTAAAGGCACTATATAAATGCAAGTTATTGTTGTTGTTATACCTCTCTACTTGTTTTGGAGGATGAAAAAGGAGGAACAACATAGGAACAGGACTAGGTCATTCAGCCCCTCAAGCCTGTTCCACCATTCAATCGCATCATGGCTGATCTGTACCTCAACTCCATTTACATGCCTTTGTTCCATATCCCTTGTTAGCCTTACCTAAGAAAAATTTATCATCTCAATCTTGAAAATTTTCAATTGACTAAGCAGTCACAGCCTTTTGGCATAGAGTTGCAGATTTTCACAACCCACCCACTTCCAGTTTTAGCGGAGGCGGGATGAGGGGCGGACAGCCAATAGGCTCGCAGGAGGCGAGTTGGTCATTAAATATTTAAAGGTGGCTGTGTGCCTCTATTTTAACAGTGAGTCTATTTTTAACCACAGTCAGCCGGGTTTCCTAGGTCTCGGGAAACCCGGCAGGTGAAAGGAGGTGAGAAGGGCTGAATTCATGAGGTAAGTGCCTTTACAGCACTGCTTGTGGGTCAGGAGAAGCAGGACTGTTTCCGCCAGGACTAACAAGCTACCCTGTATACCTCTCTCCCCGCCCCCCTGTGCGTTCGGAACCCCCCCTCCGATCACTGCCTGCTCCCCCTGCGTTCGGAACCCCCCTGTGATCACCACGTACATCCCCCGCCGCCGGCCCCCCGGGTTTGGAACCCCCACCTGCGATCACCACCTGCTCACTCTGCCCCCACACCCACCCGCGGCCGCCGCCCCCCCCCCCCCCCCCCCCCCCCCCCCCCGCGTTCAGAACCCCCACTGTGATCACTGTTAAGTCTGTGTGTTATAGTGATAATTACTACACAGACTACAAGAGTAAATTCAACAGGTCTTTACTGGTTGGAGGTAGGGACTATACTGAATACAATATTACTACACAGTGCTTATATACCGGTGTGGTCACCCCCGGTATTACGTATACAGCAGCCAGAGAAAGTAGTACATCTCTTAAGGTGGAACAGGCTTAAGTTCTCTTAAGGTGGAACAGGTTACATACACCACAATCACCACATACTCCCCATCCCCTCCCCCACACACACAATCGCTGCCACCCCCCCCCTATGCTCTCCACCTGCTCTCCCTTTCTCTCCCCCCCTTCCCCCTGCAGTGAACTCCTGCTTCAAAGCCCCCGCCAGCATTTGTAACCCCCGCTGTGATCACCATCTGTACCCCCCCACCGCCCCCCCCCCCCACCCCCCACAATCGGACCCCCTGACTGCCATCTGCCCCTAACCCACGCGATAGCACGGCCCCCGACCACCATCTGCACCACACCCCCGGTGATCGGAACCCTCTGACCACCATCCGCCCCACCCCACAATCGGACCTTCCTCCCCGACCCCCCTCCCCGCCAAGCGTTCGGAACCCCCACCTGTGATCACCACCTGCTCACCCCACCCCACGGCCGCCCCCCCTCCCCCCCTGTGATCACCACCTGCTTTTCCACCCCCCCCCCCCCCCCCCTAACGATTGGGCTCCCTGGTCACCAACTGCCTCCACCCCCCCCCCCCCCCGCGCATTCGGACCCCCCGAACACCATCTGCCCCACGCCCCCAGCGATCGGACCCCCTATGACCGCCATCTGCCTCACCCCAGAATCTGACCTTCCTACCCGACCACCCGCCCCCACCCCGACGCATTTGGACCCCCCCCCCCCCGTGATCACCACCTGCTTCTTCCTCCACCCCCCCCCCCACTACACCGCGTTCAGAATCCCCTCTGCCAGCACCAACTGCTTTTCCCCCCCCCCCCCCCCCCCCCAACATTGGACTCCCAGTTTCCCATCTGCCTTCCCACCCCGCAATCGGACCTTCCTCCCCGACCGCCCCCCCCCTCCTACCTGCTCTCTGCCCAGCCGACCTCAAAACAGCCCACCTCCGAGCTAATATCCAGCCCATAACTTCCTCCCCTTTTTTATTCCAGCCCCCTTGATATAAAGGCCAACACTGCAATAGTCCTTTTGATTTCTTTTTGTAGCTGTGCATTTGCTTTTAGTGATTTTTGTACATGGACACCTTTTTCTCCTCCACTGTTCCTAGGCGCGCACCATTTAGAAAATGTTCTGAGGAAATGTAGATGACTTCATACTTACCTACATTGAACTCCATCTGCCAGAGATTTGCCCACTCACTTAATCTGTCTTTGTCCTTTGCAACTTCCCGCTCCCATCTACATAACTTATCGTGCTTCCTAACATTGTAGCATCTGCAAACTTGGATGTACAACTCTCTTTTCAATATCCAAGTCATTAATATATACGGTGAAAAGCTGAGCCCCCAGTACAGATCCCTGGGGCATATCACTTGTCACACCCCACCAATCAACGGTTATCTCCAGTTCTGTGGTCTTTTATTTTTGCTAATAATCTCTTGTGCAGAAACATAACAAATGCCTTCTGGATGTCCACATAGACAAAATTCATGGACACTCCCTATCAACCATGTGAATGACCTACTCAACCAAATTCAAATGGATTAGTCTGACTGTCTTTGATCAGTTCAGACTTGTCCGAGTACTCAGCCACTCTGTCCCTGATGATAGATTCCAGTAACTTCTCCACAATTGACAGGTCTGTAGTTTTCTTCTTCCTCCACCTCTTTAAATAATGCAGTGACATTTGCAATTTTCCATTTAGAGAACTTTGGAAAATTGGGACTAATGCATCTAATTTCCTCACCTATTCCTTGTAATATCCTGGGATGGGAACCATCAGGTCCTGAAGATTTGAATATCTTAAGTCTCATTATTTTCTTTGTTAGCTTTTTTTACTTTATTAAATGCACTAAGTTCCTCCTGTTGACTTCATTTTAGATTCCCTTATACCACTGGTATATTGTCCTCTTCCTCTACTGTGAAAACAGATACAAAGCTGTTGTAGAAAGAATCTAGTAGCATATGTATTCAAGGCCATGGTCATCTTGATAGCCACTAGCAGAAGGATCTGAGGAAGCATTTACACTTGAGGCAATCTTGATGCACCCACCTTTACCCAGCCACCCATAACTACAGATGCACCTGTCTAGACATGTCTGAGGAGATCTGCCTTCACCCATACACTTCACTAGGGAGGCAGTCACAGAAATATGTTGTCTCCTCAAGTTAGGTCTTCAGATAAGTTCTAGGACAGACTCTGTCACTGGCTGTGAAGGTGACTGTGGTCTTGGAAACCAATACTGCTGGATGCTTTCTAGCAACATCTGGTATGTATGCCAAATTTCACAAGCAACAGTGCACTGATGCATAAAGCATGTGACATGCCATGTTTTCCAGAGCTGAGTACCTTCTCACAGTCCCGATGTAAAACAACCAGCAGCATGAGAAAATATTGCATGTAGCAGGTTTCCCCATGTGTAGGGGATTATTGATTGCATGCGTGTGAATGTACGGGCCCGAATTCCTCAGCCTTCCTGGCCACGCCCCTCCCTCCTCCAGCCCTACAAAACCCTTCCCCAAACTCTCTGTTCCTCTGACTCTAGCCTCGTGCTTCCTTCGGCCCATCATTGATGGTTGTACCTTCAGCTGCTCTGGTACTCACTCCCTAAACCCGTCTGCCTCTTCACCTTCCTCTCTCCCTTCAAGACCCCTCTTAAAATCCGCTTCTTTGACCAAACTTTAGGTCACCCCATCTCCTTTTTTGGCTCAGTGTCCATTTTTTTGATTATGCCTCTGTGAAGCACCTTAGGATGTTTTTCTACATTAAAGATGGTATATAAATGCAAGTTGTAGTAGTAGTATGAATGATGGTGATGAAGAAAAGGGTCTGTGACCATAGGCACAAATTATGGACATGAATGCTTGCTACCCTGGTAGCCATCATGATGCATTGATTTTTGTGGCTACCATTATTCGAAGGAACTAAAGACTTGACCGATAGCTCCACTGGGACAAAAGGTTTCCTCTTCAGCCCTGACTCATGACTCCCTAGAGACGATCACAAACAATAGCTGAATAGCAATATAATGAGGTAAACCCCATGGTCATTGGGATCATGGTCAAATATACCACTGGAATGTTAAAACAAACTTGGACAGTGTAGGGGGTGGCGTGCGCCCAGTCAGCTTCGCCTCTGACTGTCCTTTGACTGGTTCGAATTGCTCCCACACCCCTGGGTTCTAGACACCGGACTTGGGTACAGGCGGCGATACAGAAAATCGAGTAGACAAGTGGTTTAGTGTAAGAAAACCAAAATTTTATTAAAAGCAGAATAAAATAATCTTATGAAAATTACTGGTATGAAATACAGGCATAAACAATTACACTTATATGGGAATGGGGAACACACAGCACATCGATGGAAAACAACTACATTAACAATCCCCTTTTCCTTATCCCACCCCCTATACCTAACTAGATTAAGCTATGAGGGGCCAGGAATTCATGCTCACCAATCCAAAACCTGTTGTTTTAATTGGGTTGGTTTTGAGGTCCGCTCTTGCTGTCCTTTGGGGTATCCCGTCACCACGTGGTCTCAGGGCGCGGCGCTGAAGTTGTTTATGCGAAGCACCCTCCTTTTCCTCAGCTAATGTCGTCGTCGAGTCGCGATGGGTTTTCTTCTTCTCCCTCGGGCGGTTTAGTCGCCGACGGTATTGCTGCGGTTGGGGGCCGGTTGGCGGTCTTTACCGTTTAAATGATTTTGCTAGCCATGCTTCGAACGCCAGTTTATTCTTTAACCGGGCTATTACTGTCCATGTGACAAAACGCCAGCTTATAACTAGGCCATTTGTCTCGATTTTGCTACCCATTCTTCGAATGCCAGCATATTCTTAAAACGGGGTTTTACTGTCCGTGCATGTAACACCAACTTATTCATCAAACACCAGCTTATAACTGGGTGTTTGTCCCCAAATGTGTCGTTTCTCTGCCTTTACCGGTTTACCACCTTCTTCATCTCGTCTCGTCTCGTCTGCCCGTTTGTGGCCTGTATGTCCTGTGTGGTTTTGAACTCTGGTCTCGTTCTCCTCCCGCGTTTGGCCCTGGTGTAATGGGCGTCCTTGGTTGTTGAACGGCACGGGGAGCGAGAAGAGAGCCCGCCACAAGGCCAGGGCACGAGAACGAGCGGCAGCAGGCCAAAAGCCAAACGATAAGAGGCCAGAGCAAGAGTCAAGAGAGCGATTGCCACTGATGGGCCTGCAATTATACCTGTTCTTCAACTCCTTATCTGCACGCCAAATCAGGTCAGTCCTTTGTCTAACTTTTGGCGGGCTCGTTTAGAATGATTACAGCCATTTATTTTAACGACTTGTGGAGTGGTTGTCTCCGGGTCTAATGGCCCCGATGTCTTGGTTGTTTGTCATGGATGAAACTTAATTGTCCCTATCCTGACTTGATGGCTACTGTGAGCTGTTGTCGATTAAATATGCAGAAACCTAATGGCCTTGATTTTGGGTCCATTCTAGCTTGATCTGTTTCAAGTCGAATTAATGCATATTCTGTGTTTACTTTAGCTGTCTGGCTTCAGAGTCTTTTCACAGATTCCTGCATTTTAAGTTTCGTCTCCGGGCCTGCCTGTCTGCAGAGCCTTGCTTTAAAATCCTGTCGGTTTTGGTCACGAGGTTACAGAAGCCATTTTGGGTACCCTGTTTTTAATAACTTGTCCAAAGAGGGTCCCGTGATCCATAATTTGGGGAGTGCGGGAATTTTGAGAACCCTGCACCTACAACAACTCGGGTGATGTTCCAGTATATCAAAATCTCAAAGATCATAGTGACCTGTGATTCACACCTTCACCATACAAAGACTCATTGTAATAAAACAGGTGCAAGGGGAATGCCTGTGTGCAACCATTGGCAGACGAAGATGCTGAGATTGAGATTAAACACATGCCAGCTGAACCCCCGGTCCAGACAAGAGGGGGGGATGGTCTGACCCGATCGGACCCCCCCCGATCCCCGAACCCGGGGGTGGGGGGGTCCGATCCTTGACTCCCAGAGGTTGATCTGATCCCCGACCATGGTGGGGAGGGGGGGGATGGTGAGGGAGCTTGGGGGGCTGGGAGGAAGCACTCCTCCTCCCGGCACACAAGGATTGCTCCCCGAGACTGTCCTCGCCTCACTGCAGCTACCGGGATTCTAGAGGCCAGAAATCCCCAGGTTAAATCAGAGGCATCCAGCCTCATTATAATATTTAAAGTGCCAACCCGCCCCTGACTCGCCTCCGTTAAACCTGGAAGTGGGCAGGTTGGAGGAGGGTTAAGGTTGGGATTCATATTTTTAATACTTCAACCTCCCATCTGACCCCAACTCACCTGTTTTTGGGGGTTAAAATTCCCCCTGAAGAGTCTGAGGCAGGTTCTATTTGATGAAACTTTAACTTGTGTACATTCTGTCCAATACATAGCCTCCACTTAATGTGGATATAGCTATCTGCAACTTTGTCCTCTGCCCTCCCTCCTCTACCACAGATACCAAAATTTCCTTTGTTAGTATTGTACTTTTCCCCATCACAGGTGAAATCTCAGGTATAGTTGAAATAATATGGAACCATAGAATCCTAGAAGTTTACAGCATAGAACAAGACCATTCCAGCCATCATGTCAGTGTTGGCTCTTGGCTGGGGCAATCCAAAACTATTCTCAGTGACCGTTCTCGCCTCACACCCTTGTATCATCTTCTTCTGCTTCAAATATTTATCTAATTTTACATTAGAAGATGTAGCAATCTTTGCCTCAGCCACACTCTGTGGCAAAGCATTCCTTGCTCCAACAACACTGAGTAAAGCCATTTCTCCTAACTTCTTTCCTCACTCTCTCTTAGTGATCATTTTAAGTTGATGACCCTTCATCACTGACTCCCTAACTAGAAGAAATAGGTTTTCCCACACCATACTTTTAAATTCCTCTATTAAATCTCCTCTTAGTCTTCTCTGCTTCAGGGGAAATAAATCCACTTTATTCCTCCTAATCCTGTCGGGTGCATATCTGCTCAATTTATCTTACCCTAGCACTTCCTCTTTGGAAAATATACGGTGCATGTCTTCTATGATCTAACCTATCTCCATCAACTGTTGGTGCATGTCTAATGCTTCCTGGTCCTGCACACGATCTGGCACACCGTGAGTCATTTGAGAGGAGTGGTTTGGTGAGGCATGGCACTGAGAGATAGCTCAAACTATGAAATTACTACCGTTTTCCTGCTGCTGGGTGCTCCTTCCGAATGTTCTATGACCTGTACAGGGATAGTAATATAGAGTTGTGTAAACTCTGTGTTGTAGCTTTCTCAGTCTGTTCCCCCGCCATTTTGAAAGTGAACAAGGGAACCTGCTATGCATTCATTAGAGAAGCTTAGCCTGGGCTGCAGACTAATGTCATTGGGCGTTCCACAGCACATGGCCCTGAAGTAGCCACTCTCCTGATGGTGGTCTGCAGTTCGGTCATGCATCACTGCACATATGCTGGTAGTGGACTCCTTAAGAACATAAGAAATAGGAGCAGGAGTAGGCCATTCGACCCCTCAAGCCTGCTCCACCATTCAATAAGATCATGGCCGATCTTCTACCTCAACTCCACCTTCCCGCACTATCCCCATATCTCTTGGTTCCCTTAGTATCCAAGAATCTATCAATCTCTGTCTTGAATATACTCGATGACTGAGCATCCACAGCCCTCGGGTAGAGAATTCCAAAGATTCACAACCCTTTGAGTGAAGACATTTGTCTTCATCTCAGTCCTAAATGGCCGACCCCTTATTCTGACACTGTGATCACTAGTTCTAGACTCCCCAGTCAGGGGAAACATCCTCCCAGCATCTACTCTGTCAAGCCCTATAAGAATTTTATACGTTTCAATGAGATCACCTCTCATTCTTCTAAACTCTAGGGAATATAGGCCTAATCTACTCAATCTCTCCTCATAGGACAATCCTACCCTATCCCAGGATCAGTCTAGTGATCAACTTTGTAGGGTCCTTGGCACACACTCAAATGGCTGCATGGAACACTGATGCTCAGATATTAATTAGGCTTTGTTTATAGGCAGTCTCTGAAGTTCCAATCTTTGGGATCAGCAACGGAAGGAGGCCTCAAATTATCCCTCAAGCCAGCAGACTTCTGCTCCGCCTCGTGCTGTGTAAATCACCCAGTGCTCTCTTGGTATTCACTATCTAAATCCCCTGGAGTACACCCTTGCTAGTGCTTGCCAGTCTTGGAGTGTGTGAATAGGGTGCTGTGAGATGCTAGGGACATGGTGGACTCTGTGCCCTGGGGGTCACATCCACATGGGTACCTACATAAACAGAAGAACGTACGTTAAAATGCTGTAAGACACTTCTTCAAACAGAGCCTATATGGTAAGATATTGTGAAGCTGATATTCATGGGTAGGGGGCAACAACCCTGCATAAATTCCAAAAAGTGCCTGCCCAGGATCGCCACTGCTGATGCCACCAAAGTTAGCACGGTCAGGGGGAATTCCCATATTTTGTATAACAGTGGTAGGTGGCCACGACACTAGGAGTGCACCTAGGCTTAGTTAGCCCTGTGATCTGGACTAACCAGCTATGGTGGGTGCCCAACCCCCAAACTGGAAACATCTGTTAGGTGCCCATAGCAGTCCTCTTCATAAGGGGGCCACATTTAATTATTCATTTTTAAACTTGCAGAGCATTTCTTCAGAGGTCCAGACCATGATCCTGGCCTGAACCCCTCAAGTAGCTCCTACTTCTGCTGGTAGTTGTCATGGCTCACCCAGTCTCTCCAGGCATTCCTACGCTGGGTCCTTCCGAGAGCTGGAGACACAGGAACACCCAATGTCAGCCCCCCATTTACCCTGGCCCTGTACCACCGCCCCCCCCCCCCCCCCTTATACCGCACATAACGGACTATTCCAGAATCCCCAATGTAAAGCCAGGATCTGAATTTTCCAGATCCTGGTCTAATATCCGGCTCTTTTGCTACACCCGGCTGCCATGAGTCAGAAGGACCATGGATTTTCAGTCCGCGTGTTACTGCATATGTCCTATGTGTCAATGAATGAATGAAAGTGAATACGTAGAGCAAGAATGAATAATGATTAAATATAGCAACTAGGAGCTGTATCCCAAAGTGCCTGGATATTCCAAGTTCAGGTTTGTAATGTAGATCTTATAGACACTTCTTAATCACAACTAGATGAGATGTACTTTTATTAAATCCAGCAACAAAAAAATTAACCACCAAAGACTGTGGTCATAAGGATGCAAACTGTCAATTAGACATATTGAAATCTTAAATGGCATTGTAATTAGTGTTCTCTTGTAAGATCCAGATGGATCAGAATGCTGGAACAGTCTGAAAGAATTTGAAGCTAAATTTCTAAAATGCTAAAGCAAAGGAAAAGAATTTTGAAGATCCAATGGGAACAAGTTACAGAAAAGTAAACAACCCATGATATAGGCAATGGGCTTCTATAAATGTCAATTCCATAGTCATTAACTGAGGAAAAATGGTAGATATCTACCTAAATAATCTTTCATCTGGAAACCCCAGGCAAGAGGGCCTTTTAGTAGACTGAGAGTTATGTAGCACAGAACATTATTGATCAATATAAACAATTATAGCAACACAGTTGAAATGTTCAGAAGAAATTACCTGCACCTAAAATCAGACTGCTTTGTTGGCAGAAAAGTAAAGAACAGTAAAGTATTCTCCATGTGTCCTTCAACTGCCCATACAATTATGATTTAGGCTATTTGCTACAATGTATATAATCATTCCTTAATAAATAATAAGAATATTTTAAATAATACCAATCAAAGAGCCCAGGATAGAAATGGGTGGCATTACTTTGTTATTGCCATCTGTGGTCAGGGAAGAATTAAAGGTAAGCTAACAAAAGCAAAGCCTTGAAATTCACACTGAATGTATTTTATTTTATTTCTTATCCTGTTTAATGTATTTCATTTTCTGAACCATGTTCTCCCCGCGCTATGTGCAAAAGCCAAAAGGGTATAGCAAATGATCTGCTTCTGAAACTTTTGTCATTGTCATTGTTGATTCAGATTCTGAGAAGTGTGACAGAGTATTCACCTAGGGTTGGTTCTTTTGTTGATTGTCCCTTCATCCACATACGGAAGCACCTAGCTTTCATTATACATGGCCCCTGATCACATGACTGAGATAGGAGCCTCTCCGTGTGGGGGAACGTTACGAGCATGAACCCTACATTTAACTGTACACACATTGAATTGTTTTATTTTTTTGGCTTGCAAGTTGCAATCTGAGAACTGATCATAAACATGTAAACTAGTGACTTTTATTGTACTGCTGTTTAGTAAATTCTCGTTCAGTCCTAAAGTTATTTCCTGATCACATGTTTCATGTATAATAACTAGTTTTATAATTGTTTTACCAGTTTTGAATTTGCTTAAAATTGCAATTACATTCCTGTTTACAATCCTCACAAGAGAGAAGACAAGTAATAACCTGTACCTAAAATCAGACTGCTTTCTTGGCAGAAAGGAATGACACAGTATAGTATTCCATCATGCATCCTTCAACTGTCCAGTCAAATATGAGTTAAACCATTTGCAACAAAGTCTATCACTATTTCTTACAATATTTACAGAAAGCTAGTTGAGTACTTTAAAAGAACTAACTAAATTATGAACCATTGTGAATATATTGGACTCATTCGTGTTTTTTTTAATCTACCCTGGCATGACTCCAAATTCTAGTGATAAGTCTGGAACTAACATGTCTGACTACCGCCAGAGAGCAAAGTGCCATTTTTTCTCTCATTATGCCGCAGAAGCCAAAAATAATGCTAGCAATTAATTATGATTCACTTCTGCTGGGGTCTGCCTGTGTCTCGAGTAATTTTTGGACCTTTGCTTATGGTTTGTGTGTGCGTTTGTTTTTTTTCTTTTCATCTCCGTATGAGAACATAAGAACATAAGAAATAGGAGCAGGAGTAGGCCAATCGGCCCCTCGAGCCTGCTCCGCCATTCAATAAGATCATGGCTAATCTGATCCTAACCGCCACTCTACTATCACAGAACCATCTCCTGAATCTAACAGAATTAGACACACAAAATAGGAGCAGGATCAGGCTACCTGGGCCCGCTCCGCTACCCACTGGGCCATGACCGATCCGAACCTAGACTCATGTCCAAATTACTGCCCGCTCCCCGTAACCCTTAATTCCCTTTACTTCTAGGAAACTGTCTATTTCTGTTTTAAATTTATGTAATGATGTAGCTTCTACAGCTTTTTGGGGCAGCATATTCCATGGAACTACCACCCTCTGAGTGAAGTAGTTCCTCCTCATCTCAGTTTTGAAAGAGCAGCCCCTTATTCTAAGACTATGCCTCCTAGTTCTAGTTTCACCCATCATCGGGAACATCCTCCCCGCATCCACCCGATCCAACCCCTTCACAATCTTATATGTTTCAATAAGATCGCCTCATTCTTCTGAACTCCAATGAGTAGAGTCCCAATCTACTCAACCTCTCCTCATATGTCCATCCCCGCATCCCCGGGGTTAACCAAGTGAACCTTCTTTGTACTGACTCGAGAGCAAGTATGTCCTTTCTTAAGTATGGACACCAAAACTATACGCAGTATTCCAGGTGCGGTCTCACCAATACCTTGTACAACTGAAGCAATACCTCCCTATTTTTATATTCTATCCCCCTAGCAATGAAAGCCAACATTCCATTGGCCTTCTTAATTACTTGGTGCACCTGCATACTAACCTTTTGAGTTTCGTGCACCAGGACCCCCAGATCCCTTTGTACTTCAGTACTTTCCAGTTTCTTGCCATTAAGATAATAACTTGCTCTACGATTTTTCCTGCCAAAGTGCATAACCTCACACTTTCCAGTATTGTATTCCATCTGCCAAATCTCTGCCCACTTACTTAGCCTGTCTATGTCCCCTTGCAGGTTTTTTGTGTCCTCCTCACTCACTACTTTCCCTCCCATCTTCGTATCATCTGCAAACTTTGATATGTTACACTCGGTCCCCTCCTCCAAATCATTAATATAGATTGTAAAGAGTTGGGGACCCAGCACTGACCCCTGCGGAACACCACTTGTTACTGATTGCCAGTCTGAGAATGAACCATTTATCCCAACTCTCTGCCTTCTGTTAGATAGCCAATCCTCTATCCATGCCAGAATATTACCCCCAATCCCGTGATTTTTTTATCTTAAGCAATAATCTTTTGTGTGGCACCTTGTCAAATGCCTTTTGGAAGTCTAAATACACTACGTCCACTGGTTCCCCTTTATCCACCCTATATGTTACTTCCTCAAAGAACTCCAGCAAATTTGTCAAACATGACTTCCCCTTCATAAAACCATGCTGACTTTGTCCTATTAAATTATGATTATCCAAATGTCCTGTTACTGTCTCCTTAATAATGGACTCCAAAATTTTACCTACCACAGATGTTAGGCTAACCGGTCTATAGTTTCCAGCCTTCTGTCTACTGCCCTTTTTAAATAAGGGTGTTACATTAGCAGTTTTCCAGTCTGCCGGGACCTTTGCTGAGTCCAGGGAGCTTTGGAAAATTATTACCAATGCATCCACAATCCCTACCGCCACTTCCCTCAAGACCCTAGGATGTAAGCCATCAGGTCCAGGTGATTTATCCGCCTTGAGTCCCATTATTTTACCGAGTACCACTTCCTTAGTGATTTTGATCGTGTTTAGCTCCTCCCCCCCCATAGCCCCCTGTTTGTCCAGTGTTGGGATATTCTTAGTGTCCTTTACTGTAAAGACTGATACAAAATATTCATTCAGTGTTTTTGCCATCTCCATATTTCCCACCATTAATTTCCCGGTCTCATCCTCTAAGGGACCAACATTTACTTTAGCCACCCTTTTTCTTTTTATATAACTATAAAAACTCTTACTATCTGTTTTTATATTTTTTGCTAATTTACTCTCATAATCTATCTTCTTTCTTAATCAATCTTTTTGTTATTTTTCACTGCTCTGTGATAGTATGTACAAGTGGAACAGGAAAAACAAAATAAATGATGGTGCTGGGATAGGAGGAGGGTGATAGTTTCAATGTAAGGATGTTTTTTAAAATTGAAGATAGGGTTTAATTGAAAGGATTTTAATTCAGAGAGGGATAAAGTAGTGAATTGATCAGGGGGAAGGAGGATTCCTGTTGAGTGGTTAGTAAAGTGCTTGCATCTCAGGAGAAGGTGTCTTGAATTGGAGCCAGATGGATGTCCCTTGCAGCTCCCCGAGACTCCTTATGCCTCTGGTTCTGACTCTTGGTCCTCCTCGCTCAGCTCCTTCACAGGAGTTTCTTCTGGCTCTTCCTCCAGCTGGACTTCTCTATGGACAAATTATGGAGACAGCATCAGACAGCGATGATATGGGAGACCTTGCCTGGAGGATAGAGCAATGCACCCCCAGAATGGTCTAGGCAAAGGAAATGTTGCTTTAAGATTCTGATTATGTGCTCAACGGTGGTCCTAGTTGTAGAATAAGCCTCATTGTCACGATGTTCAGCTGCATATTAGTATTCTGCAGTGGGATATTCCTGATCCCTCCAGGACCAGCCCTTCGTAGCAGAGAAATCCTGAAAGGCACCAGAAAGTGTGGAATGCCTCATGATGAAGAAATCATGCGCTGACCCGACCTGCATGATTCAATGATGTTGGCTACAAACTATTTGCACAGTGATGGAATAAAACCCCTGCGATTCATGTACTAAACACAATTTCCTGGAGGAACTATGAAGGCCACATGGGTTCTATTTACTACTCCCTGCCATCTGAGGAAATCTGCCATGGATAAAATTTTAAAAACTTGCATTTATATAGCGCCTTTGGACGTCCCAAAGCGCTTTACAGCCAATGAAGTACTTTTGAAGTGTAGTCACTGTTGTAATGTAGGAAACGCGGCAGCCAGTTTGCGCACAGCAAGCTCCCACAAACAGTAATGTGATAATGACCAGATGTTATGGTGATTGAGGGATAAATGTTGGCCAGGACACACAGGATAACTCCCCAGCTTCTCTTCGAAATAATTGCGTCCACCTGAGAGAGCAGATGGGGCCTCGGTTTAACGTCTCATCCGAAAGGCGGCACCTCCAACAGTGCAGCACTCCCTCAGTACTGCACTGGAATGTCAGCCTAGAGTTTTCTGCTCAAGTCTCTGGCGTGGGACTTGAACCTACAACCTTCTGACTCAGAGGCGAGAGTGCTACCCACTGAACCACGGCTAAAACTCCCAAGGTCCCTGTTAAGGGGACAAGGGGAAGCTGATGTACTGCTCCGTCAACTTAAAAATGGCATTTGTGACTGGGTTATACACCAATGAACAGCAGACTGGCTAATGCCGCTCTGATTGCCTGCTGCACCCTGAAAGGAGCCAGCTGCAGAGAAAATGAGGGAAACTACCCTTGACTTCCACGGATAGAGCAGTACCCTATCTGGGAAAATGGTTAAAGGTCATCATATAGCCGGTCACACAGTTCCCACACAATATCTTTGGGGAATCTTAGGCAACGTAGGCATTGCTCCTGAAAATGTTGTTTGCTGCTTGTACAGTCATCTGGAGTTTTGGATGAATTGGAGCTCTCCTCATTCTGTGGTGCCTTCTTTCCCAGTCATCCACCTCGGCCTTTGCATCTTCTTCCAAAATATGCTAAAATAAGGGAAATCCAAATGGTACACCCATTTTTCTTTCTATTGTTTATTTCCAGAATAAATTAAACACTCTCCCTCACTACTAGGACACTGCTACAGTCTCTACTGGCAGTATCAGATCCAACAAAATGAAATGGAAAGCAGTTTGCTTAAGCTTCAACACTTACTAATGTCTAGCAGCCTGTCCCTTTAATGCAACTAGCAGTTTAGATACATAGATACATAGAAGATAGGAGCAGGAGTAGGCCATTCGGCCCCTCAAGCCTGTTCCGCCATTCAGTGAGATCATGGCTGATCATCCAAATTCAGTACCGTGTCCCTGTTTTCTCCCCATATCCCTTGATCCCTTTAGCCTTAAGAAATATATCTAACTCCTTGAATATATTTAATGAATTGGCCTCAACTGCCTTCTGTGGTAGAGAATTCCACAGGTTCACCACTCTCTGGGTGAAGAAATTCCTCCTCGTCTCAGTCCTAAATGCCAGCACAGGAAACAGTAGTGCCAGGTTTTTGTGAGGCCAATGCTATTAGAGGAAATCTGTCTGAAAAGATTTCTAGCATTCACTTGCATGTAATTTACATTGCTGCACTCTCTTCAGGTGCAGTCAAGTGTAGACAGCAGTAAAACCATAGAGGAAGTTCAGATGCAATGCTATTCAGGAGCAAAATGGGAGCCAAGGATTAGTGCCCATTTTTACTCTGCATTTCACGCTTTTTTGTGACAATTTTTGGAAGCAGGTCAGAAGAAAATCGGCCCTCTGATTTTTGGTTAATATATATTTCCCCTGCTGCTGTAAAGATTGAGGGGGAGAAATTTGGGAAAGCCCATTTTTGGATTCCCTCCCCCGCCCCCCTGCAGGGTAATTACCCTACGCACAAATAGTGAGGTCCGAAGAGCCTGGATATTGGGTCTCGGAGCTCATTAGACTGAAGATGGCGCTGCAGGAGGAGGCCACGCAGGTATGTGCTGCAAGTTCGGGCTGCTGCTAGCCATTTTGGAGCTTTACTGCCTGAAAAACAGGTGCAACGTGGCCCAATTTAACTCCCTGAGTATATGTGCTGTGGTGGTTATATGTCTGTTTCCCTTATGTTAAGGTGGATTATATGTCTCATTTCTCTAATGCTCTTGTAATAGGTTTTGAGTATGTTTCCTGTGATGTTCTGGTGGTGATTTATTTGTTTTTTCTTATGGTGGAATTTGAAACTCCCATGCTACCCACGTCTACTCTCCAACACGCACGTTAAATTCAGTCAAACTCTCTCCCACATACCTGACGTTCACTCCCAATGTCAAATATGCCATTTAAGGACTAGCACACCTTCAGTAAATTTCTTGTGCACTGGATATCAACTGCACATTCTTAGGCAACATTTGCTGGTCCATTTACTACCTATTAAGTGAATATTTTAACCTCAGCTGAGTGATGAAGATTTGAGTCACCTGGTCACATTTTGATTCAATAAACATGAAAACATGTACGCCAGGAATTTCCTCTCAGATTCTCCCAATCGACCTCCGTAACCTCGGAGGAAAATTGACAGAATCCTCAGATAGATGCATAAATGGGGTTTCTACCAAAGTTACGACGGCTGCTCGGGAGAACCCCTGAGGAAATTTCTGGCACTAGATTCTAAGTCGGCAGACTTGAGGGCTGGAATTCCTCCTGGTGATAACTGTACAAAACAGAAACTCACGCTTTGCACTTCTACCAACTGAAATTATTTCACCTGCTTGATTGCTAATCTTTTGCACAGAATTACTAGAAGGAAATTGCTCCTCAGGGCATTGATGAGGTTTGCAGAAGTCACACATTTATTATGCACAACTGTGTGGCTGTTTCAACACCGTATTATTGTAAAGAACAATTCTGGTACTGGTTTAATATTCTGGTTTTTTTTTAAAGTGGATATTATCATGTATTTAGCTTCCCTGCTCTATTCACTGTATATTTTCAAAAAATGATCATATAGGAAAGGATTTACATGTTTAATGATTCAAAATTAATATTTTCTTCTGACCTAATTTACCAGTGCTGTGTCCAAATGCATGTGTGCCCATTGGCCTAGAAATGTACTAGCAGTGAGCTGCGAGGGCCAATTGTGGCCCCAGAGGCAGCTTGCCGGTCCCGGGAAGAACGAAGATTGGCTGGCTCGGATGCTGGTTGAGGCAGTGAGCAAGGTCCGGGAAGGAAGGGGGACACAATCAGGAGGAGGTCCAGCAGCTGCTTGAGGATTTAAGGTATAGCCAGGAGGAGCACACCTGTTCCTCCCGGTTCCACAAGAGGTAAGTAAAAATAAAAATGATCTTTCGGAAGGCATACTCCAGCACTGCTGCTTTGACTGCCAAGTGCCTGAGAATACTGATCGCAGCATGCTGAGGTCAGACACTAACGAATTTTGGAAAGGAGACTTCAACAGGTGGTAGGCCTCTTATTTACACATGCCTGTAAAATGGGTGTGGCACCAATGAATTTCTAGGCCATTGTGTTTAAATTTTAGATCAAACATATTTCATTGATGTTTTGTAGCAGCTAGTTTTAATTGTACACACTAGATTTAATAGTATTTTCAAATATTTTTAGATATTCGTAGGCCAGAGGAACTTTCCCTGTTGAGACCACGAGATAACACCTTAAAAAAGAAGAGAAAAGAAAAGAATAATAAACATTCAATTAATGAAGATGTTTTAGACTTGGACCAGGTGCCAGTATCCCCAGGATCAGTAGGTAATATTTTTGTAAGGGAAGCTAACCAACTAAAATGTTGTAAAAAATATTGGTTTATTTTCACAAGATGTGTATACACAGGATTGATTTCTTCAGTAGTGCAATTGTGCTCACAGAAAGCCCCTCTTTCATTTTATTTTCTGTCCATGATACACCTCTCAAAATGTGCAGAGTTATGTTTACTCTGTCTATTGCACAACCTGTTTCAGATCAAAGTGCGCTCTAAGAACATAACATAAGAAATAGGAGCAGGAGTAGGCCAATCGGCCCCTCGAGCCTGCTCCGCCATTCAATAAGATCATGGCTGATCTGATCCTAACTGCCAATCTACTATCACAGAACCATCTCCTGAATCTAACAGAATTAGACACACGAACTAGGAGCAGGATCAGGCTACACGGCCCCTGGGCCCGCTCCACTACCCACAGGGCCATGACCGATCCGAACCTAGACTCATGTCCAAATTCCTGCCCGCTCCCCGTAACCCTTAATTCCCTTTACTTCTAGGAAACTGTCTATTTCTGTTTTAAATTTATGTAATGATGTAGCTTCTACAGCTTTTTGGGGCAGCATATTCCATGGAACTACCACCCTCTGAGTGAAGTAGTTCCTCCTCATCTCAGTTTTGAAAGAGCAGCCCCTTATTCTAAGACTATGCCCCCTAGTTCTAGTTTCACCCATCATCGGGAACATCCTCCCCGCATCCACCCGATCCAACCCCTTCACAATCTTATATGTTTCAATAAGATCGCCTCTCATTCTTCTGAACTCCAATGAGTAGAGTCCCAATCTATTCAACCTCTCCTCATACGTCCATCCCCTCATCCCCGGGATTAACCGAGTGAACCTTCTTTGTACTGACTCGAGAGCAAGTATGTCTTTTCTTAAGTATGGACACCAAAACTGTATGCAGTATTCCAGGTGCGGTCTCACCAATACCTTGTACAACTGAAGCAATACCTCCCTATTTTTATATTCTATCCCCCTAGCAATGAAAGCCAACATTCCATTGGCCTTCTTAATCACTTGCTGCACCTGCATACTAACCTTTTGAGTTTCGTGCACCAGGACCCCCAGATCCCTTTGTACTTCAGTACTTTCCAGTTTCTTGCCATTAAGATAATAACTTGCTCTATGATTTTTCCTGCCAAAGTGCATAACCTCACACTTTCCAGTATTGTATTCCATCTGCCAAATCTCTGCCCACTTACTTAGCCTGTCTATGTCCCCTTGCAGGTTTTTTATGTCCTCACTCACTACTTTCCCTCCCATCTTAGTATCATCTGCAAACTTTGATATGTTACACTTGGTCCCCTCCTCCAAATCGTTAATATAGATTGTAAAGAGTTGGGGACCCAGCACTGACCCCTGTGGAACACCACTAGTTACTGATTGCCAGTCTGAGAATGAACCATTTATCCCAACTCTCTGCCTTCTGTTAGATAGACAATCCTCTATCCATGCCAGAATATTACCCCCAATCCCGTGATTTTTTATCTTAAGCAATAATCTTTTGTGTGGCACCTTATCAAATGCCTTTTGGAAGTCTAAATACACTACGTCCACTGGTTCCCCTTTATCCACCCTATATGTTACTTCCTCAAAGAACTCCAGCAAATTTGTCAAACATGACTTCCCCTTCATAAAACCATGCTGACTTTGTCCTATTTAAATTATGATTATCCAAATGTCTTGTTACTGTCTCCTTAATAATGGACTCCAAAATTTTACCTACCACAGATGTTAGGCTAACCGGTCTATAGTTTCCAGCCTTCTGCCTACTGCCCTTTTTAAATAAGGGTGTTACATTAGCAGTTTTCCAGTCTGCCGGGACGTTTGCCGAGTCCAGGGAGTTTTGGAAAATTATTACCAATGCATCCACAATCCCTACCGCCACTTCCCTCAAGACCCTAGGATGTAAGCCATCTGGTCCAGGTGATTTATCCGCCTTGAGTCCCATTATTTTACCAAGTACCACTTCCTTAGTGATTTTGATCGTGTTTAGCTCCTCCCCCCCTATAGCCCCCTAGAATTGAATTAGAAACATGTAAATGTTGCCACAAATACTATTTCTTAATTGTGCAGTATGCTTTAATTGATAATAACAGTAAAATCACCAATAACTTGACAAATAAATTAAAGGCTTTATTTAAAATTAATTTAAAGCAAAATAGCACTTCTGCTGTGCAATAGGATCAGCATATAGAATATGATCTATCTGTAATCTGATGCTATCCCTCAGCCAGCACATGGTATGGTGATGGACACAATCTCATTTTGCCTGCTCATTCTAGCATATTGAGGAGGTGGGAACAACTGGTTTAGGGTGTGAGTGAACAAATTTAACTCTTTTTGGGGAAAAAGGACAGAAAAATAAATATATTTTTTGTGAGGTCAATTTTCTCTCACTTTTTGAAGTCTCTCTGCACTGTAGACATTCTCAGTCTGAGATTAAGGATTGGAGACGTCTCTGACAATGCCAGTGTAGAAAGAGGTAGTCTGCATGACTGCGTCTCCAGTTTCCTTCCTCCTGTGAGAAGTGTGTTTTCTCTAAGATGTCTTTCCATTATGTTTGTGTGGGCAAGGCATAAACACATGCCCTAGCACATTCACAAGCTTTTAGATTGGTAGATAGCTACCTCCCCCACCTCTTTTCAACATGATGGCCCTGATACAGCCCTCCGTAGCACTAAGGAGTACTCATTTCCCAGGCACTGCAGAGTGGAAAAGGGACAGAGAACCATTATGTCATGTTTCGCCCCCTTTACGTTGCCTTCTGATTTCCAGGGCTGCACCAAAGGGATAGACCTTCTCCAAATAGGTTCAGGCAAAGTATAGCCATGGAAATGAGGTGGGAGGGGGCACATCCAGCCCTCCTGTCTTACTTTCCTCTTCCGATCAATAGAGGGTGCCCAGGCATTGGGGTATCTGAAGAAACTGGTAGTAGATCTTGCCTGGTTCTCCAGTCTGAGGGGTTAAACAGCAAGGCAAAGGAGACTAGAAAGGTATTTATGACCTCCTCCCCTATGATATTCGGGCTTGGCGGCTTTCTAGCTGCTGATCTCCAATAACTGACATTGTAAATATTTTGCTTTCTTCAGGCACTGTCCCCCTGCATTTCAAAACCAGCATCATCACCCCCTCCTCAAAAGGCTCACCTCTATCCATGTAAACTACCGCTCTATCTGCATCTTCACTTTCCTCTCAAGTCCTTGAATGTGTTTCTCATCGCCCATATCTTTTCCTATCAATTCTGCAACTCCCTGTTTGAATCTTTCCAACCAGGTTTCCGCCCCTGACACAGCACTGAAACTGGCCTAACCAAACTTACATATGACATTTTGTGACTGTGACCATGGTACATTATCCCTCCTCAACATCTCTGCAGCCTTTGAAATGGTTGACTTCATCATTCTTCTATAATGTCTCTCCTCCAATTTCTAGCTTGGTGGGAATGCCGTCACTTGGTTTCACTGTTACATATCTGATTGGAGCCAAAGAATGTCTATTAACGTCTTTCCTTCCCACCCCTGCATTGTCACATCCAGGATTCTACAAGAATAGTGTTGGATCTCATTAAACTCTCCTGATCTTTCCAACTGACAACAAATACCACAATAACAGCCTTTCAAGCGTATTGGTCACCTGGTGATAAATATTAATTATTTCTATCACCTATATGGACTTTGTGTCCCCCACCACTTGTTAGGCAATCTGCAGAAACAGATCAGACAACTCGCATCTACATACTAGCCGGGGATGTGGATTTATTTCACCCCCTCAATGAGGCAGGCTGCTCTCCGCCAGCTGCCACAGAAAACCATTTTAGAAAAAACAATAAGCTATTGGAGTCGTTAAAATTCATTTCAAAAGATTTAATATAGAGATTCTACCAGGCTGAAATTAGTCAGAACTCTGATCTTTCACATCCCTATCTGACTGACCTACACTCTCAGCCAGATGTACTCAGGTTTTGTTGGTGAGACATCCTAGAAAGGAAGCTTCAGATTTGAGGTACAGTATTGAATGCAGTTCCTTCTCCCTCACTAAAGTCTTCCTGCACCGCTCATTGTTTCTCCTGTTGTCAGAGTAAATGGCCTGCTTTCAGACCTTTACTGAATTCAATCTTCATCAGCCACTTGAAGGTGCACAAGAACAGCATGGAGCAACTTGACCTCTGATTATAAGTACTTTGTCTTCAATGGATGCTGTAACCATTGAGATCAAGAATGTCCTGATGGGGAATTGCAGGTTTGAACCCATGGTCCCCTCAGTGGCACAATGTACTGGAGCACCAATAAACCATTGCACCAAACTGAGTGTAAAAATAATTTTTACATAGATGCAATTGATTAGTGATCATTGGCCATGATTACTGACTAATTCTAATAAGTACATCATGGCATTATTTTCACTAATAATCAGAACAATTGGTAAATTTGAACAGCATTAATACTGTAATTTTCCTATGTTTAGCAGTCATTTCTTGTGTTCTTAAACTTTTGTATTCTTATTTGTTACATACCTTGTGTGTTATTACCACATGGGAAAACAATACACCTGATATGATTTTCACATGCTTTACCTATATTGAAATACTGAGTGGAAGATTTCCCCCAATCACTGAGCGACATTGTAAACATTGCAGGGTGATTTCCTCTGATCACTATTTCTAGTAAAATTGTATACACGCTCTAAAAATTTTTTTTACAACATTACAAGAAATAACAATCCGAGGAAATAACCCCACTGGCTTTTTGATGTCACTCACACATAGCGACCAAATGAAATATTGTCACATTATGCCATTCATATTTTGTAGTTAGTTAATTATAGAGAAGCCTGTCTTAATGATCTCCTATGTAGAGAGACTATGTGCCTACAATGAACATCTGTCAATGAATTAATCTGATTTAAACCTCCATCCTGAGATTAGACACCAAAATCAGTATAAAGGTTATTGCCATATTACATTGTATTTAATTATTTACTTACTTCTAACAAATGTCCATGATTCAGAGTCAATGATATAAATATTTCAACACTGTGTCTGTCTCATTGTGCAGCAAGTCCTGGTCTGTACAGCAAGACTATGACTCCCATATATGACCCCATCAATGGAACACCTGTCTCTTCTACAATTACATGGTTCAGTGATAGTCCTCTAGCTGAACAGAACTGCAATATCCTGGCCGTCAGCCAGCCAAACCTTACACCGGAGGTACTGGCCAAAATGTACCGGCCGCAGAATCAAATCGACAAAGCAAAACTTAATGCTGGGTAAGACTGCTTGAAATAATTTGTTCACTTATTACAGTAATCGGAGTTTATAAATGAAGTGAAGGAAAGCACTTGCATTTATATAACACCTTTCACAGCCTCAGGATATGCTCTTTAAAGTATCCTCTTTATAAACGTGGCAGTGGCTTTTTTTGTTTAACAGAAACAATTGTTTCTGAAGCTTTTAAGTATATAACATATATATCATGTTATCTTGATTAGGATCTGCTTTTATGTATTGTTTTATATGAAATATTCTGTCATATAAACAGAATATTAGCTGAGCTGTTATCTTGTGACTGAAGGTAGATCATGTACATAACAGTAAAATTATTAGAGATCCTTAAACATAATTCGTAGAATCATAGAATGGTTACAGCACAGAAGGAGGCCATTCGGCCCGTTGAGCCCGTGCCGGCTCTCTGCATTTCAGCTAGTCCCACTCCCCCACCCTTTCCCTGTAGCCCTGCAAATGTGTTTCCTTCAGGTACTTATCCAATTCCCTTTTGAAAGCCATGATTGAGTCTGCCTCCACCACCCTTTCAGGCAGTGCATTCCAGATCCTAACCACTCGCTACATAAACAAGTTTTTCCTCATGTTGCCTTTGGTTCTTTTGCCAATCACCTTGAATCTGTGTCCTGCTTCTTGACCCTTCTGCCAATAGGAACAGTTTCTCTCTATCTACTCTGTCTAGACCCATCATGATTTTGAACAAACGAACACAATAGCAAAATACTGCAGATGCTGGAAATCTGAAATAACAGAAAATGCTGGAAACACTGGCCAGGCAGCATCCATGGAGAGAGAGAAACAGAATTAACATTTCAGGTCTGTGACCCTTCGTCAGATTTTGAACATCTCTATCAAATCTCCTCTCAACCTTCTCTGCTCTAAAGAGAACAACCCCGTCTATCCACGTAACTGAAGTCCCTCATCCCTAGAACCATTCTCGTAAATCTTTTCTGCACATTCTCTAAGGCCTTCACATCCTTCCTAAAGTGCGGTGCCCAGAATTGGACACAATACTCCAGTTGAGGCCGAACCAGTGTATTATAAAGGTTCATTATAACTTCCTTGCTTTTGTACTCTCTGCCTCTATTTAAGAAGCCCAGGAGCCCGTATGTTTTCTTAACCGCTTTCTCAACCTGCCTTGCCACCTTCAACGATTTGTACATATATACCCCAGGTCTCTCTGTTCATGCACCCTCTTTAGAATTGTACCCTTTAGTTTATATTGCCTCTCCAGAATGCATCACTTTGCACTTCTCTGCGTTAAATTTCATCTGCCACGCGTCTGCCCATTTCACCAGCCTATTTATGTCTTCTTGAAGTCTAACTCTATCCTCCTCACTGTCCACTATACTTCCAAGCTTTGTATCATCTGCAAATTTTGAAATTGTGCCCTGTATACCCAAGTCCAAGTCATTAATATATATCAAGGAAAGCAGTGGTCCTAGTACCGCCCCCTGGGGAACACCACTGTATACCTTACTCCAGTCTGAAAAACAACTGTTCACCACTACTCTGTTTCTGTCATTTAGCCAATTTCATATCCATGCTGCCACTGTCCCTTTTATTCCATGGGCTTCAACTTTGCTGGCAAGCCTATTATGTGGCACTTTGTCAAAAGCCTTTTGGAAGTCCATGTACACCATGTCAACCGCATTGCCCCCCTCAACCCTCTCTGTCACCTCATCAAAAAACTCGATCAAGTTAGTTAGGTACAATTTGCTTTTAACAAATCCATGCTGGCTTTCCGTAATTATTCCACACTTGTCCAAGTGACTCTTAATTTTGTCCCCAATTACCGTTTCTAAAAGCTTCCCCGCTACTGAGGTTAAACTGACTGGCCTGTAGTTGCTGGTTTTATCCTTACACCCTTTTCTGAACAAGGGTGTAACATTTGCAATTCTCCAGTCCTCTGGCACCACCCTTGTATCTAAGGAGGATTGGAAGATTATGGCCAGTACCTCCGCGATTTCCACCTTAACTTCCCATGCATCCCATCCAGTCCTGGTGACTTATCAACTTTTAAGTACAGCCAGCCTTTCTAGTACCTCCTCTTTATCAATTTTTATCCCATCCAGTATCTCCACTCCCTCCTCTTTCACTATGACTTTGGCAGCATCTTCTTCCTTGGTGAAGACAGAAGCAAAGCACTCATTTAGTACCTCAGCTATGCCCTCTGCCTCCATGCATAGGTCTCCTTTTTGGTCCCTAATTGGCCCCACCCCTCCTCTTACTATGTATATGTCTATAGAAGACTTTTTAATTTCCTTTTAATTTAGCTGCCAATCTATTCTCATACTTTCTCTTTGCCCCTCTTATTTCCTTTTTCACTTCCCCTCTGACCTTTCTTTATTCAGCCTGATTCTCATTTGTATTCTCAACCTGACATCTGTCATACGCACTCTTTTTCTGCTTCATCTTACTCTCTATCTTTTTCATCATCCAGGCAGCTCTGACTTTGGGTGCCCTACCTTTCCCCCTCGTGGGAATGTACCTCGACTGTACCTGCACCATCTCCTCTTTAAAGGCAGCCCATTGTTCGATTACGGTTTTGCCTGCCAATCTTTGATTCCAATTTACCCGGGCCAGATCCGTTCTCAACCCACTGAAATTGGCCTTCCTCCAATTAAGTATTCTTACTCTAGATTACTCCCTGTCCTTTTCCATAGCTAATCTACACCTTGTGATACTATGATCATTACTCCCCTACTGACACTTGCTCCACTTGACCCACCTCATTGCCCAGAACCAGATCCAGCAATGCCTCCTTTCTCGTTGGGCTGGAAACGTACTGATCAAGAAAGTTCCCCTGAACACACTTCAGAAATTCTTCCTCCTCTCTGCCCTTTACACTATTACTATCCCAGTCTATATTAGGATAGTTGAAGAGCCCCATTATCACTACTCTGTAGTTCTTGCACCTCTCTGTAATTTCCCTGCAAATTTGCTCCTCTATATCCTTCCCACTAGTTTGTTGCTTATAGAATACACCTGGTAGTGTAATGGCACCTCTATTATTTCTTAACTCTTACCAAATAGATTCTGTCCTTGACCCCTCCAGGACATCCCCTCTCTCCAGCACTGTAACATTCTCCTTAACCAATACTGCCACCCCACCTCCTTTCTTTCTTTCCCTCCCTATCTTTCCTGAACACCTTCTATCCAGGAATCTTTAATACCCAATCCTGCCCTTTTTGAACCAGGTCTCCGTTATCGCCACATCATATTCTCATGTGGCTATTTGTGCCTGCAGCTCACCAACCTTATTTACCACACTTTGTGTTTACACACATGCACTACAAACCTATCTTAGACCTTCTTGTATTCTCTCTTAGTCTGACCCCACCTAATACCTTACTATTTCTTACTCTAGTGCTATCTGTCTCTCTCAATCCTTTGTGCACTTTGTTTCTCCTTTCTAATACTACCCCTGCCAAATTAGATGAAAACCTCCCCAACAACACTAGCAACCTCTGCCCCACTAGGATATTGGTTCTGTCTCTGTTGAGGTGCAACCTATCCGGCCTGTACAGGTCCCACCTCCCCCAGAACCAGTCCCAATGTCCCAGGAATCTAAAGCCCTCCCTCCTGCACCATCTCTCCAGCCACACATTCATCTGCTCTATCCTCCTATTTCTATACTCACTAGCTCATGGCACTGGGAGTAATCTGGAGATTACTACCTTTTGAGGTCCTGCTTTTTAATCTCTCTCCTAGCTCCCTAAAATCTGCCTGCTGGACCTCATCCCTCTTTCTACCTATGTTGTTGATACCGATATGGACCACGACCTCTGGCTGTTCACCCACCCTTCAGAATGTTCTGCAGCCGCTCAGTGATATCCTCGACCGTGGCACCAGGGAGGCAACATACCATCCTGGAATCATGTCTGCAGCTGCAGAAACGCCTGTCTGTTCCCCTAACTATCAAATCCCTTACCACTATTGAGTTCCTGATCTCCTCCTCCCCCAAACCCCCCCCCCCCGTGCAGCTGAGCCACCCGTGGTGCTGTGGACTTGACTCTGGCTGTACCCCCCAAAAGAACCACCATCCTCACCAGTATTCCGGTTAGAGAGCGAGATGCACTCGGGGAACTCCTGCACTACCGGCCTGGCCTCTTTGTCTGTCTGGCGGTCACCCATTCCCTCTCTGCCTGCACAATCTTACGCTGCGGGGTGACCACCTCCTGAAACGTGCTATCCACGTTATTCTCAGCCTCACAGATGCACCGCTTTGATGCCAGCTGCTGCTCAAGCTCCAAAATCTGGAGCTTGAGCTCCTCCAGCCGACGACACTTCCTGTACATGTGGTTGTTATGGACACTGGAAGCGTCCTGGTGTGCCCACATGGCACAAGATGTGCATTCCATGGGACTGAGGTGTGCTGCCATGCCTCTATTTATTTGTCTATTAACTAACTTACAGAAATCAACTTAAGACTAAGGGGGAAAAATTTGTGATCACCGGCAACTGCAGTTAACGGTCGCTGGAAATGGCCGCAATGCTAACCGAATCAAATTGGTTGGGGGTCATGGAGCTAGGTGGTGCAGCGCTCACCTTCCGTACAACGCCATCCTGGTGGCGTTGCTGGAGGGATCCGGGACAAAGTTTCTGTCCAGGTGCAGCATTGCAGTTTCCCATGGCCTCTGTGAGCGAAGCTGAGAAGCTCGCAAGGAATTTTGGGCAAGGAAGAGGTCTGAAAATTAAAGGGGCCATGCATACTGAAGCAATACAAAATAAAATGCAGTGAAGCGATACATTTTTCAGCCCTTTCTGCCTTTTAAAAAATATTCAACATTTAAAAGAAGTTCCAAATGTGAATATTCAGCTGTTAAAGCTGAATTACCTTCCTAGCTTCAACAAATGGGAAAAGTGCCTCAGCACTAACACAAATGGCTCTGCAAGCCAGGGAAAGGGGTACTGAGGGTCTCGCACGCAGCACTCCAGCTTTGTGCAGGGGGTCAACGCTGCAAGAGGCCCTCCAGAAAGAACGATGTGGGACCAGATCACCAAAGCCGTCACTGCTAACAATGTCACCCCCACCACCTGGCTCCAGTGCCCAAAGAAGCTTCATGACCTCAGACCACTGGTCTAGGTCAGTGAATGCATCTTCAAAAGCCGTCTCCTACCAACTGCACCATTAGCCTCACACACTGCTCAATGCATGACCCCCAATCACTCACCAACAATCTGCACCAATGACCAGGCATATCTCCCATTCCTAGTCTCACCTCACCTCCTTGTAGGAGATGGTGCAGGCCATTCTTGGCAGGGGCATGGTTGAGCCCTTAGCCAGCGGCAGGGCTGAAAGGATACAAGATGCGGGTATCCTTGTACGTTATCCCCCTTCTGACATGCACCTCTTGCTTTCCCGCCCTCCCGTCAGCACAACTCCACCCTTGTGCCTTCCTTATTTCACACACCCAAGAAATGCAGCCTGTCCAGCCAGTGGGTCAACAAGAAGAGGGAGCCTGCCCAGCTAGTGGGACCGCAAGCGAATAGTTCCATCCCGGATATCCCGGCCACAAAGGGGCCGCCTGTGATGCATCCTTCCATCTGATTCCTCCTCTTCGGCTTCCTCCTCTTCTGAGACTTCCTCTTCTGCGTCTTGCTCTTCCCTCTGCAAGCGGTTGCTGTAAATGTGAAATGACAGCATAAAATGCTGGAAATACTATTCGCAGCATGTTCTGCCTTCTCAAAGGCCTTCATTTACCATCCAAGCCCTTTCAAGTGTCCAGCAGCACTCCCTACACACTTTAAAAAAAACTTTTCACATCTATTGCAGTAAGCCACCACTTGAGTAAAATAAAAAAAAATACCAGTCCAAACCCTCAAATTCAAACTTATCTGAATGATGTGTGTGTGTGTCCCTTAAGAGTTGCAGGCATCGCTAACATCAGCCTGCTTGCACGCCAGGTTTACCTGGTGTGCTTAGGACCCAGCGCTGAATTAATTGCCAGGGTCGAAGTTCGCATTGGTGATGTTACGTCGGCGTTGCACGCCGATTGACATCACCACACTGCCATTTTTTTTCCAAGGCGCTGCCGGTAAAGTGGGAGAGCAATATGTCAGCGGCTGCTGTGGGTCGTGCCACCAGCTGTCGAAAGAGTGGCGGCGGCCGCCATTTTATCCCCACTTCATGATGCTACAGAGTGTCAGTAAGGAGATAAATTTCTAACCCTACGAGTCTTAAAAATCAGGCCTGCCTTTTTTTCCAGCCGCTTCTCTCTCTTAATTAAAGTCTTTATTCAAACGATTATTTATAGTTATATTAATTAGTTTATCTGGTTAAGTTAGAGAAAAGAAATTGTTAATACTGACCCACTAATCACCTACCTGCTGTCCTGTGACGTCACTCCTTGTTTTTTGCTGTTCTTTTGGAATTCGCCGGATTTGTATCTGCCTCCGGTGCTGCCGACTCCTCACAGGTCCACACTGTCCTCAGGTCCCGCTCTCTCTCTTCTCTGCCTCCGGTGCTGCCGACTCCTCACAGGTCCACACTGTCCTCAGGTCCCGCTCTCTCTATTCTCTGCCTCTGGTGCTGCCGACTCCTCCATATTTTATGATGCATCTTCTTTTATTTTAGTATATTTTTATTTAGCCTGGTTTCATTTCCAGTATTTACAACAGTAACTTTGCAGACAAATACAGTAGTAATTTGTCCAGAGCTTTGACCATGAAGACAGCTTGCAACCGTGCTTTATTTTCCCATGACATAGGGGTTGGACATCACGCACGAATGTCAATTTGCCTCTCAATCTCTCATTTTGCCCTTCCCACTACTAGCCAAATGTAGCACGGGGTAAAGGGTAAGTCATGTCTAACAAACCTAGTTAAATTTTTTGAGAAGGTAACTAATGTAGTAGATAAGGGAGTATCTATGGATGTTATTTATATGGACTTTCAGCAGGCATTCAGTAAGGTTCCACACAAGAGACTGTTAATAAAGATGAGAGCTCGTGGAATTAGAGACTACCTATTGATACGGGTAGGGAATTGGATAGGGGGTAGGAGACAGAGTAGAGATAATGGGTATGTACTCCAGTTGGCAGGATGTGATGTGGTGTCCCCCAGGGATCTGTACTGGGGCCTCAGCTTTTCATTATATTTATAAATGACTTAGATGAAGGAATAGAGAGCCATATATCAATTTTTGCTGATGAAACCAAGTTAGGTTGCGCAGCAAATAGTGTAGATGGGAGTAGAACGTTGCAAAGGGACATTGATAGATCAAGTGAGTGGGCAAAACTGTGGCAGATGGAGTTCAATGTGGGGATCTGTGAGGTCATCCACATTTGACCTGTGAAAGATAGATCAGCATATTTTCTAAATGGCGAGAATCTTGGAACTGTGGAGGAGCAGAGAGATTTAGGGATCTGAATACAGAAATCATTAAAAGCTAATGGGCAGGTACAAAATATAATTTAAAAGGCTAATGTAATGTTGACCTGTATCTCAAGGGGGCTGGAATACAAAGGGGTGGAAGTAATGTAACAGTTATACAAAGCTTTGGTTAGACCCATTTAGAGTACTGCGTTCAGTTCTGGGCACCATCCCTCAGGAAGGATATATTGGCCTTGGAGGGGATGCACTGCAGATTCACCAAAATGATGCTGGAGCTAAAAGGGTTAAATTATGAGGACAGGTTGCATAGACTAGGCTTGTATACCCTTGAGTAAAAAATATTAAGGGGTGATGTAATTGAGGTGTTTTATGATGAATAATGGAGTTGATACGGTATATAGAGAGAAACTATTTCCTCTGGTGGGGGAGTCCAGTATAAGGGGACATAACCTTAACATTAGAGCTAGGCCATTCAAGGGTGATGTCAGGGAGCACTTCTTCCTATAAAGGATATCTTCCCCAAAAAGCTGTTGAGGCGATGTCAATTGAAAATTTCAAAACTGAGATTGATAGATTTTTATTCAGGGTTACGGAACCAAGGCGTGTGGAATTAAGTTACAAATCAGCCATGATCTACTTGAATGGTGCAACAGACTTGAGGGGCTGAATGGCCTACTCCAGTTGGTATGATTAGATGTATCACAAAATTGTTTAGTTGTGCTGGGAAAGCTACAAAAATGGGGCTTTTTAAACATATATGATGATAACATTGGCATATTAAAGCAACCTTTCCAATGTCTAGACAGATCAGGTTGAGTCCTACTCTACAAACCCCCAAAAATGTCTAAACACCATCTGGGCGTACCTTGTATTGCACAACTTCACCATTCGGAGAGGCGAATCAGAAGGCAAGCCTGCACCTTTGCCTGCAGAGAAGAAAGAAGAGGAAGAAGTGACAGACTGAAGCATAGCTAGGAAGATTACGCATCAAGGACTTTCCCTTATAGCCAGCCCGAGAACAGTCCTATGGTCCTCTTTTGTATTTTACTGGTCTTCCAACAACATGATATCCTGAACACCCCCCCCCCCCCCCCCCTTACCGCCCCACATCCCCAACACACATGGCGTCATTACCATACTTGCATATTAGCTCTCCGAGAGGTGAACTCTGTCATTTCTTCTTCCGCTGTACCCCAGCTGTTGGCTACCCCTTGTGGATGAACAGGATTTTGCAGGAGCATAGACCCACGGCCACCACTAAGAAGTGTAAAGTGTTCTCAAGTGAGAGCCTTTGGTAAATTGGAGTCCAAGATCTCAATAGCACTAGACACAGTGTTGGCCAGAAAAACTGCATCAGTGTTTGGACCTTCTGTTTTTGTTGGGGATCCCCTGAAAAATGTCCAGGAGTTGCCACACTCTTTAGAACACCATGGAGAGTGCTGAAACTTTTGTGCATGCCTTTACAGATATTGAAATAGCACTGATGCATTTTCTTCACCATTCCATGCAAGGGAGCTCTGAAGATTCTCAAATGGCTGCATGAAGAGCTTCTGCTGATTTAATCAGTTCAACTCGGTTTGCAGCCTCTGTAAAAAAACAAATCTCTGAGTCCTGCAACTACCTGTTTCGCCTTAACCCTTCCTTCTGTTGCCCCTCATCTGATGCCACCTCCATTTGCTCTTCTTCTCTGGTGCTAAGTGCTTCGTCCAGTGCTTCCCTCCTGACTCCTCCTGTTTGGTTTATTCAAAGTGGATGTTTGTGCACTGGTGCTTGCAGGGTCTGGAGTTTGTGACAGGTGTTGATGTAATGGGGCTGCTTCATCCTCTTCCTTCCTGGTACCAGTGTCCTCATCTTGGGGGAACCTTGCACATTAGAAAACGGAACATGTTAGCAATGGTTTGCAGCCAATGGATGTGACCATGGCAGCAGGCTCCCTTGATTCCTCGCAGTAAAAGGGCAGCTGCGACAGCCTCTTTGTTACGGTAAGATACTAACAAGAGATGTCTTGTCTTGTTGAGTTGGCACAGAACTGCCAATTTCTCCCACACTCACTTCCTTAGGTGGGACTTCTTGTATTGGTTGAGATGGTTCAGGTTAGGTGGTCCATCCATAGTGCCTATCCTGTCAAAGGTGGTGCGCAGCCTGAATCTACCAAAAGAGATGAACACAGGTTTCTGCTTTAGCCTTGCAGACTAGAGTCACTCCGCTGTCCAGCCTACATTACACCTGGTATGAAAGAAGTTAGAGAGCATGCAAGTAATTTGAAAAGCCATAGCAAGTAGATGAACAAACATGCAACAGTTCAGTGTGTGAAAGTAAAGTTCTGACAAAAATAATATAACAGTGTAGCAGTTCGTGTTCACCTAGGTAGGTATCGGACGAATGACTACTAAATAATCGAGTTCGACTTCAGGAGAACAATCTAGAAGTTGTTTATTTACAAGAACAGACGAAATACAGCAGGTAAGGCGGCTGGATGCAGGAGCACTGTGAAGTAGGTCTTTCCCCAGCGGGGACGCCACGAGGACTGAGTCTGCAGTCCTCTAGATAGCGTGATGATGTCATCACGCTCGGCTGTGTTTTCCCGTGTTTCGGGCGTCACGTGACTGCGTCGTGACGTCAGCACGTTCGCCCGCGCTTAGGGCGGTCACGTGACCCGCGCCGATACGTCACCGCATCTACCCGGCACTGAGGCTGGCCGTTGCGGCCGAAGTCGCGAGCGCGAGAGGCACCCGGCACTGAGGCTGGCTGTTACGGCCGAAGTCGCGGGAGTGGGAGAGGCACCCGGCATTGTGGCTGGCCGTTGCAACCGTCGCGGGAGCGGACGGCCGAACTAGGCCAGCGGCCAACGCGTTTAGGTGCGTCACGTGATAAGTGACGTGACGTCAGCGTGCTAGGGCGCGTCTTAAAGGAGCAACGGCCCAAACAGGTAAGTAATATACATACAGTTAGGTTAAAGTGAATTATGTACATTATATATGTAATGGACACCCGGTGGTACCGCCACAACAGGAAAAATATGAAAGTTAGCATTATATTAAATATTGAGGGTAATGTACTTTTGTTATAATGTGTCTTGTTGCCATTCTTTTCTAATGTAGCTTAACAATAAACAAACTATCATAAGTTAAGTACAATGGTTGATGTATAGAAGAGAAGCAATTTCGTAAGTATAAGTGCCAAACAAGGCAGAGGTTGACTGCTAACAGCAACCCGGACAAGGTAAAGTAATGCAAATTCAAATAGCGAATGTTCTACATCAGATCGGAGATCATTTATTCATGGTTTTTTTTATTGCTCAATTTTTGCAGATGGCTAGATTCATCACGTTCACTGATGGAACAAGGCATCCAGGAGGAAGATAAGCTGCTGTTGCGTTACAAGTACTACAGCTTCTTTGATCTGAACCCAAAAGTAAGGGACACAGCCATAATATTATTTTGAGCATTCCATCCCTGTCCTGGGATTGGACAGAGAAATTAAGTCAAATGGGGGCATATTATTAATCTGTAATGTGGGGAAAAACGTTGATGTATTTAGGTGATGCTCTCGAAGATGAGGTATTTTGAAGTACATCAAAAACATTAATCTCGGTACAAGAGGACAAACACAATTTGATGAAAAGGTTTGTAATCTTCAGTAGATAATCTACAGACTATAATACCATGGTCTTGAAATAATGCCATGGGATACTATTGTGCGAACATTTAACGCATTTGTCTGAAATTCCCCTCTCTGCTATTTTAGTGGGGATGTTAACCTAGTTATTTGAAATGAGTTAATGGGGAATTTCAGATGAATGTGCTCATTATTTGTATGACAGTAACCCACAGCCTAAATTCAGAGACTATATTTTTGTTTTTGGAAAGTGAAGTGGTTGTAATGTGTTTTATTTTTTTCCCTATTCACTATCCCCTTGCTGTGCTGCATGCCTTTCCTTGCTAAAGGGCACACCTTGAAGAATGTCCCCTAGCCCTCTGCAGATAGTACTGGAAAGTGTGCCAAAGTGGCCACGGTTACTTTTCCCTTCCAATTTTCCCTTTGTTTCCTGTGGTGACACACCTAGCATCCACTCAGCATTTCCGCACAGTAACCCGAATGAGGTTGGGAACTCGCCACATGAAATGCATGTTCTAGTACTCTGTGACACCCTATGCTTTTCTTTTTTTCCTGTAATAAAATATATTCATACAGTAAGTAGCTTGGGCTGTATCATACACTTAGTGACATTTTTCTTTATTGCATGCAGTATGATGCAGTCCGGATAAACCAGCTATATGAGCAAGCACGGTGGGCAATTCTGCTGGAAGAAATTGACTGCACTGAAGAAGAAATGTTGATGTTTGCAGCATTACAGGTATGTGCAATTGTTAAAAGCTAACTCTTGCTACAAAACCTGTTTCAACAAGGGGAAGAACATGCCCCAACAGGTGTGTAGAAAGACAGCCCTCCAACACAGCAGACTTTGATCACAGCTAGGATCTAGGCTCATATTTCTAGTTTGAGAAAAATAGCTCAAATTGTCCTGTATTTTTGGTTCCTACCTATCTATTTCTGAGGTGATTCATTAAACAAAAGAAGCGCTATAAATTAGAAAATGCTGAGAGGACAGAGCAACTGAGTTTTGATCTTGTGCTGTTGTAGCTGGATCTCCAGGAACCTGTCAGAATATAATTAACAGTGGAGAATAAAAATAAAAATAGAAGGTGCCAGAAATACTCAGCAGGTCCGGCAGCATCTGTGGAGAGAGAAACAGTTAACTGCCTGACCTGCTAAGTATTTCCTGCATTTTCACATTTTTATTTGATTTCCAGCATCTGCAGTATTTTGCTTTTGTTTTAATGGAGAATTAAGTCCATGTACAAAAAAAGCATTGTCATACCATTTGAGAGACTTGCAAGTAATTTTCATTGAAATGCGTTTCAGAATAATTGAATGTTTCACTTTTCAGCTGAAAGAACTAAAGCCTTTCACACATGTTATGGTTTGGGGTTCATCTGCACCATTTTCTCCTTCAATGATGTAACACAGATTTACGTGGGCCAAGCTCCTTCTGATCTGAAATCTGCATTTTTCACTTTTTATTCCAGTGGAATGTTGATTAATAATTTGTCCAAATGCACTAAAATGCATACTGGAATTTACATAGGATTCCCACAAAGTCCTCAGTCTATTCGGGTAAATGGAAACGTTGCACAGAGGCCAGAGATTCAACAGGCTGAAACAATTATTCAAATTTATTTACAAAATCAAGTAGAGTTATAAAATACAACATAAATTAGACCAATACAAGACAACTGGGATTTATAACATTGTTCAACAAAGTGCTTGAGCCCTTCAACATTTATTTTCTTGGGATTAAAACTTTTTCTTGGAATACAAAGAGAAATTACTGAGAACTGGCACAATGACTGTTAACAGTCCAACTTCTTGATAATTACAGGCACGGGGTGGTGAAGGGGAGAAGAGAAAGCGGGGGGGCAATATTGATCTATGTTGTCTTGGTTTTAATTTATTTGACATTGTATTAGGGAATTTCACATGGAATATGTAAATCAAATGTTCAGGGAGCTTTTTAATCTGAACAGCCATCAGAATTATGGAACTCACTTTCAAAACAGTTATAAAGGCCCATCAGCATTTTTTTTTATTGCATGCTTAATTTGGTGCTGTTGCATCAGGAGAATGTAGTTAACATACAATCAGTAACATATTGACTGGAAATAAGCCAGGTTAAAAATTGAATGGTGGAATTTTCCATCTAGCAAAATGCTGTGTGTAACAACATTGAAACAAATGACAACTTCCTACAACACCTGAGCTAAGTAGAACCTTTGCAGTGTAGGAAGACAGCACTGGTGATATTCAATGTGCATACAAAGGTGGCGGCAAGAAAGGTAGGTCAGCCTTCATTGTATTGGGTGTCCCAATAATTGCCTCTAAAAGTAGTGCAAAGGATCAAAACTCCAGTTGTGTCCATTCCTGTTTAAAACGTTTTTATTTATGATGCTTTCTTTTGGATGAATGAACCATTTGGTATGGTACAAACCACAGCGCATGAAGGTCACGGGTTTAGTTCCTGCTTTTGTAAGGGTCCCAAGTGGAATGAGTTTGGGCAGTTTCATTGTGCACTCCAACATGAGCCACTGCCTTCAGGAAAAGAGAGGAGAAAAATAGGAGCGCAGCAAAATAAGGTTTTACAGCATTTTCTGATGGTTTCCCCTCTTCTACTGGCTACAACGTAACTGAAAAGTATCCACGTAGCCATGAAATGGGGAAAAAATTAAACACACTAGCTGGTTCTGGAAAACAATACCAGATTGGTGCCAAGTGTAAATGGAAATATTTTGCATTACATTTGCACGAGCAATTGTGCTAGTCCAGTTCCAGAAGAACAGACCTCATTTGGAAACTTTAAGAAGCGCATTATACAACTCTAATTACAGCTTAGTTTCACCCCCCCCCAACCCCCTTTATTTCTCTCCCTAGCACAGCCTGTCGCCCTAACTTACAACCATAGGAACAGTAAATGTCATCAGTTAGTAAAGTTATGATTTGAAAGAAGATGTTGCAATGCTATTCCAATGCTCTCCTGGGCGGCCTCCCACTTTGCACCTTCCATAAACTTCATCTCATCCAAAACTATGCTGCCCCGTATCCTAACTCACACCAAGTCCCCTTTACCCATCACCCCTGTGCTCGCTGACCTGCACTGGCAACACCACAAATATAAAATTCTTATCCTTGTTTTCAAAACCCTCCATGGCCTCGTCCCTCCTTATCTCTGCAACGTCCTCCAGCCCTACAACCCTCCGAGATCTCTGCGCTCCTCTAATTTTGACCTCGTACACATCCCCGATTTTCAATGCTCCACCATTGGCGGCCGTGCCTTCTGCTGCCTAGGTCTGAAGCTCTGGAATTTCTTCCCTAAACTTTGCTGCCTCTCTACCTCTCTCTCCACCTTTAAGGCATTCCTTAAAACCTATCTCCGTGACCCACATTCCTAATATCTCCTTATGTGGCTCGTCAAATTTTTTGATAATGCTCCTGCGAAGCACCTTGGGACATTTTACTGCATTAAAGGTGCTGTATAAATGCAAGTTGCTGTTATTGCAATTAGATATTTAAGGCAAGCTTCCCAGAAAAAATGTAGAATATATTGCAGCCTCTAGTTTTTCGTTGACAAATAGGATGCTACGTATTATAAAAGCACCCATCAAATCCCACAATTTTATGACGTTTTCAATTAATGGGGATTTAAAGTTATTTTGTACTTGTTCCCTTAGAATCATAGAATGGTTACAGCACAGAAGGAGGCCATTCAGCCCGTCGAGACTGTGCCTGCTCTCTGCAAGAGCACTTCAGCTAGTCCCACTCCCCCGGCCCTTTCCCCGTAGCCCTGCAAATTTTTTTCCTTCAGGTACTTATCCAATTCTCTTTTGAAAGCCATGATTGAATCTGCCTCCACCACCCTTTCAGGCAGTGCATTCCAGATCCCAACCACTTACTGCGTAAAAAAGTTTTTCCTTATGTTGCCTTTGGTTCTTCTGCCAATCACCTTAAATCTGTGTCCTCTGGTTCTCAACCTTTCCGCCAATAGGAACAGTTTCTCTCTGTCCACACCCCTCATGATTTTGAACACCTCTATCAAATCTCCTCTCAATCTTTTCTGCGCTAAGGAGAATAACCCAGCTTCTCCAGTCTATCCACATAACTGAATTCCCTCATCCCTGGAACCATTCATGTAAATCTTTTCTACACCCTCTCTAAGGCCTTCACATCCTTCCTAAAGTGCGGTGCCCAGAATTAGAGACAATACTCCAGTTGAGGCCGAACCTTTATAAAGGTTCATCATAACTTCCTTGCTTTTTGTACTCTCTGCCTCTATTTATGAAGCTCAGGATCCCGTAAGCTTTTTGAACTGCTTTCTCAACCTGTCCTGCGACCTTCAATGATTTGTGCACATATACCCCCAGGTCTCTCTGTTCATGCACCCCCTTTAGAATTGTACCCTTTAGTTTATATTGCCCCTCCTCGCTGTTCTTACCTAAATGTATCACTTCACACTTTTCTGAATAAAATTTCATCTGCCACGTGTCCGCCCTTTCCACCAGCCTGTCTATGTCCTCTTGAAGTCTATCACTAGCCTCCTCACTGTTCACTACACTTCCAAGTTTGTGTCATCTACAAATGTTTAAATTATGCCCTCTACACCCAAGTCCAAGTCGTTAATATATATATATCAAGAAAAGCAGTGGTCCTAGTACTGACCCCTGGGGAACACCACTCCTCCAGTCCGATAAACAACTGTTCACCGCTACTCTCTCTTTCCTGTCACTTAGCCAATTTCATATGTCCCTTTTATTCCATGGGCTTCAACTTTGCCGGCAAGCCTATTACTGTATGTGGCACTTTATCAAATGCCTTTTGGAAGTTCATGTACACCACATCAACTGCATTGCCCTCATCAAAAACTCAATCTATTTAGTTAAACATGATTTGCCTTTAACAAATCTGTGTTGGCTTTCCTTAATTAATCGACACTTGTCCAAGTGACTGTTAATTTTGTCCCGGATTACCGTTTCTAATAGCTTCCCCACTACTGAGGTTAAACTGACTAGCCTGTAGTTGCTGGGTTTACCCTTGCATCCTTTTTGAACAAGGGTGTAACATTTGCAATTCTCCAGTCCTCTGGCACAACCCCTGTACCCTTGAATTCACAAGATGTACTATTGATAATGTAAAAAGACTTGCATTTATATAGCACCTTTCACAACCTCAGGATGTCCTAAAGCGCTTTACAGCCTTTTGAAGTATAGTCACTGTTGTAATGCAGGAAACGTGACAGCCAATTTGCGCACAGCAAGCTCCCACATACAGCAATGTGATAATCTGTTTGTGATGTTGATTGAAGGATCGATATTGGCCAGGACACCGGGGAGTACTCCCCTGCTTTTCTTCGAAATAGTGCCATGGGATCTTGTCCGTCCACTTGAGTGGTCTCGGTTTAACGTCTCATCCGAAAGACGGCATCTCCAACAGTACAGCACTCCCTCAGTACTAGATTTTTGTGCTCAAGTCTCTGGAGGAGAGACTTGAACCAACAACCTTCTGACTGAGGCAAGAGTGCTACCAACTGAGCCACGGCTGACACTCCTTAATGCACGTTAATGTTTTTGGATAATATTCCTTTGCCTGCTATTTTCGTCTTTGTTAAAATAGCTGGCAAAGACATGTAAGAAAGCAATAATGTTACATTAGGTCTATAATATTTTTGCAATTTTTTTGTGCTGTTGCATAGCAATACAAAAATATATTAAGTGTATGTGGGATGGGCATGTTTAGTATCAGCACTCAAAGTCATACTTTGTGAAGAGATTATATGCAACTATTACCTGGGGCATAGGAGTACACATTGTGGGAGGACTGTGTTTCATTTAAAAAGAAGCAACTTACATATTTATGATTTAATTCAAGTGTAAAATCTGTAGCCCCAGAGAACACACCAATGCTAATCTGATCTCAAGGAACCAGCAAGTCTTCACTAACAAGTTTGAAGCATCTACATTTTCAGTTACATAGGATTTTGCATAGTCTGTTTTCAATTAATAAAATATATTGGGATGGTGCATGCAGGTTGCTTCAGTAAGTTTGACCATCATCCTAATAAAATCATGTATCCATATCTGTAATGACAGTCATACCTAGGAGAGACCTGGTTTTAAAAAAACACACTTGACTATAGTCACTTCAATAAATGTTAAAATATTGTTTCAGTATCATATAAGCAAGTTATCGCTATTATCTGAACCACAAGACTACACTAATGAGCAAGATGTAGATGAAGTTGAGGCTGCCCTTGCCAGTCTAGAGGTGACACTTGAAGGTGGAAAAATAGACAAGATTTTGGTAAGAAAATATATATATATATTTTTTAAATGTAATAACGTATCTGGTTATTTTCCGAAAAGGAAAGTGTATTCTATTGATCAATCACATAATCCTAAATGTTTGCAATGGATAGATGCTCGCTCATGTTGCTCAGTCTCCACTTTGAGATGAGTACCTCCATCTCTGATATCCATTTGTTGGGCCAATGATTGACTGAAGTGGAAAGCTCATTGCCCCAGGGTCTGAACAACATAGGAGTATTGTTTCATAATCTTTTGTCTGAAATGGAGCCTACTATACAAGTAGTCCTGTGGTTAGAGCTAGAAAGTCTTGAAGAAAGAACACACAGGTTCTGATTACCTTGTAGACGCCCATTATGTCCTCAGACAGACCTCTGACAGATATGAAGGTGTTCATCATCAGTAGCTTAAATAGGGAGGACATTGTCACTCATGCCAGCAGCCTTTCTCTGATGTTATGCAGCCCTGATGTCCTGTTGGAAGGCAGGGAGCCCTACACGGTGACTGTTCAATACCCACAGATCCCTTAAGTTAATAAGATCACCTCCGCCCCAATCAATAGGTTTAATTGATGTTTTTCTTAAAAGTTCAAGCAACACATTGCCACTCAGGGATGTCATGAATGGGGTAATCCTAATAACTCTGGAAGTTACTGGAAGTGTCATATCAGGGGAATTCCACACAAAATGCCCCCCCCCCCCCCCCCAACCCAATACTGCCTCTCTTGAGCAATTTTAAAACATGATATAGAGAAACTAGGGGTGATTAGGGGACACTGGTGAGTATATGGATATTTCCCTTTACAACATTTTGTATTATGTTATCAGTTCAACTGAAAACACTTTCTTTGAATAATCATATTGTACATTTGACAGATATCCTGTATTAAAGCAGCAGGTTTTTGTAGATCGGGCTCAGCTGCTTATCAGTTTCCATGAATTGCCGAACAATTAGCACAATTTGGACCCTTATATTTTACTCAATTTAAGATTAAAAAGTTCACCTGTTTTGACCGAAGGTTCAGTTCGTAAAAGTATGAATACCATACACACCTAAAAACTGACCTTGGCAAATAATTATGTTTTGTCTGTGCAGCTGCAGGCATCTTCTGAATTTTTTTTAAATGAGCCGTGTTTGCAAATATGTTTCCTTTAGAAACCACATTCTTTTTAGGAATTATAGCTAATGTGTTTTATGAGTCTTTAATGTTATGAACCGCATACTATAAAAGATAAATCACGGTAAATGCTTTAGTAATTAAATGCTGCTGTTGTTATGAATGTGCAAGTAAAAACAGTCCTTAGTTGGCTTTCCTGGTAGAAAACAATGAGTGATGAGACTCCAGCTTAAATTTCTGGTTCCAAAAAAATGTATTTTCTGTTTATCACTGCAAAGGGGATTGAAAGAAATATATAATTAACATAAGCTGTTTATTTTTTGCCTCCCTTTGATTCCCCACCCCATCAATCTCTAGCGGCTGCAACTCTCTATAATAGTTGCTGCCACGGGGTTGGCTGCTAGGAGGGACAGAAGGAGTGACTTAACCCAATCAATTTTGCCTTCTGTCAGTGGCTGCCTCACAGCTTCACCCCACCCACCCACCGGCTGCAGTGTGTACCATCTACAAGATGCACTGCAGCAACTCGCCAGGGCTTCTTCGGCTGCACCTCCCAAACCCGCGACCTCCACCACCTAGAAGGACAAGGGCAACAGGCGCATGGGAACACCACCATCTCCAAGTTCCCCTCCAAATCACACACCATTCTGACTTAGAAATATATCGCCGTTCCTTCATCGTCGTCGGGTCAAAATCCTGCAACTCCCTCCCTATTAGCACTATGGGAGTACCCTCACCACATGGACTGCAGCGGTTCAAGAAGGCGGCTCACCACCACCTTCTCGAGGGAAATTAGGGATGGGCAATAAATGCTGGCCTTTCCAGTGACACCCACATCCCATGAATGAATAAATTTAAAAAAATCTGATAACAAGAATAACTGAAATGTAGCAATTATGATCACAAACCTACTATTTTATTGTGCAGTACACGGAACCTGCAGATTTTCTTTTCACTGCTGTGAAAAAGATGAAGAGAAACATGCTATTAACACAAGCTTTTTATTTTTAAAAATTACTTTCATATGCCTGTACTTTTTTTATTCTCTACACCTCCCATCTTTCCCCAGCAGAGAGGCCAGCAGTGCTCACTTCAGCTCTGTGAAAGCTATTATTGGGGTTATTTAAGTAATTTCAAATATAAATTGATGTTACTTTTCCAGCTTATTGACCAATAGTAATCACATGATGGTTGAGTGTCTTTCTAGTAATATTCTCAATAGTAATCACAAACATTCTGGGCATGTTGCTTCCCAGTGATCTGATTGACAGGGTTAAAGATCAATGCTAGTAAAGCCAGACATAAGGATTCAGCGGATTTCAGTTTATCTGATGACTCCAGGCACCTGAATCACTCTTTCCAAGGTTTCTCACTCACTTGCAGCACAGGTGCACCTTCATTAGATACTCTGGCTCTGTCCAGGTTTCCACTACCCCTGGAACTCAGCACCACTCTGATGTTACTCTTGGCTTCAGGGCTGAGCTTCTACCACTCCCAGGCCTCAGCAGTCTTTGACTTGGCCTTCTCTTCCACTTTCCCTATCCTTACTCTACCTGCTACTATATGGCTTTCCCCAGGTCAGTGAACTTCTCGCACCTTCTGCACATGGGGCTGCAGCCAGAAAAGAAAGACTTGCATTTATATAGCGCCTTTCACAACCTCAGGACATCCCAAAGCGCAATGCAGCCAATGAAGTACTTTTTGAAATGTAGTCACTGTTATGTAGGAATAGTGACAACATCAACAAGGGCCCACCTCTCCACCCCTGAGGTCCCCAACCTTTTCCACAGCATCGTCTGACGAGATGGCCGCGTAAAGGAGTGGCTGCTGCTGAAGAGTCATGTGAGAGATGACATGATGAGGGAAATCAGAAATTTGGAAAGATTACCCCTTCCCCCCCCGCCCCACCGAGAGTATTAATATTTTAGCATCCTTGTCCCAGTTAGGTATGCACTTTAAACATTATCAAGTGATGTGAAATATTTTTTTTAATGGAGAGGAAAAATTCAAATGTATGTAGCAACTACAGAATTACATCTTCTGTAGAATACAAGGAGAATAAATTAACAAAGGGATCATGACATAAGAATGTAGGAAAATACAGGACCAAAAAGGACTGCAGTCCACCTGGCCAGTCTGAAAAGCTAATAACCACTCCTTCAAATATCTATCCTATTCTCCCTTAAATTTTTCCACACGGTCTGCTTCTACATCCTTCCTAGGCAGTCCATGCAACAGGTTTATAAGTTTAATGTTCTATCCTATCTTCTCGCATGGCTTTTTTTTCTAATATTTAATCTTAACTTTATTGGGAATATAATGTGCAGGCACTTGCTGAAGCCTCAATCTGCCCTCTGTATAGCCTGGGTTCCCACTGTCTCAAAGGCTTCCAGCTTGAGCTCTGTCCCCATATTCGCTCTTATCAATCTCAATCTCTTCTCCCTTCCATTCCAGGATCTGGCCTACATTTTTTTTGCTTGTCCACTAGTGATGTGACAGTTATCAGATGGCCTGGCCAACCCAGTACAAACTCTTTGTCCACCATTTTTGTTGTGTGTCTCAGCTTCAATAAGACTTTGAGAAAGAGGGAAAAGGAGTCAGAAAAACACAGACAATGAAAAGTGTCTGAGGCAGAGCGAGAGAAAGAGAGGTGTAGATGCAAAACAGAAGACACAGAAAGGGAGGCTGAATGAATTGGAGTAGAACGGTTACAGTAAAACAGAGATGCTTTATATTTATCTACCATGAGAAAAGATCCTTTTGTAAAGAACAAAATAACTTCACTGTCACTGCAGCTTCCTGGAAAATTTTACAGAACAAGAATTATAGATATAAATTTATTAATGTTCAACTAGGACAGAACTACTGTTTTTTTGGAATTTTTTAACATTAACCTGGTTTACATTTTTTCTTTCGTTAAGAATGTAAAGTTAATAAGCGCGTTATAACAAATTACTTGCTTTTACACTAGGAGGACATCACAGACATCCCAAAGTTAGCAGATTATCTTAAAATTTTTAGGTAAGTATAGAAATGCTTCAATTATAAAATCATTATCTTTTCACATAAAACAAAACCAAGAATGTTAATTCATCTGTATTTAATTCAAAATTTAGAGTCAATGTTGTGTATAAATTTAAAATAGATTTTAGGGAATGGGTTGAGATACTTTCAAAGGGTTACATTGGGAATGTAAACATTTGATTGAACTTTATTATGACTTTTATTTATAAAACATGTAGCTTTCATATATATTAAATGTTGAAAGAACACTTTAACATCTTTAATTTATCCAGCCATCTTAACATAAGGTCTTGCCCAATAGTGGTTAATGATTTAGAGCATCACTTGAGAGCTTGCAGATTTATTCACAATGTTAGTGTCTGTAGTATGGCCTACAGTTTTCAGTAAGAGATACTGGGACATTTAAAAGAAAAAACTCTTCATACACCCCCTCCCCTTCACAATTAAATTCTGCAGCTTTACACGGTAATGGCTTTGAGTCGCATTTGATAGTTGGATTTATATAGCACTTTATCACTTCAGAACATCTCAAAATAATTCACAATTAAAACATTTTGAATAACTTTGAAGTGAAGTGATTGTTATGTAGCCAAATAACTTGGATTTTATAAAAGTACCTTAAACATGGAAAAACATCGCAAGGTGTTTCACGGAAGAGAAAAGGAGCAGGTGCTGAGATTTTGAGTGTGTCAGAAGAGGCAACCAAAAGCTTGATTAAAGAGATGTGTTTTGAAAAGGCTTTTAAAGGTGGGAGGGAGTGAGAGAGACAGAGGGGTTTGAGAAGCAGTTGAAGGCTCTGGGTCCATGTTTGTTGTTCTGCAATTACTTTTATGTATTTTTTTCTCTCTTACCTAGGACAGTGGTTTAAATTAGGTGCAGGAAACTACAAAGTACTTTATTAAATTTATAGCTTAACTAGTTACACTAATATAACTACAAATAATTGTTGAATAAAGACTTTAATTTAAATAAGGCTAGACTAAGAAATGGCAGAGTAGGCTGTGTGTCTGGACTGCAGTATGTGGGAGTGTGTGGACAGCGAGACTGTCCCGAGCAAACACGTCTGCAGGAGATGTCTCCATCTCGAATCTCTCTGGCTCAGAATAATTGAGCTGGAGTGCGAGCTGGAGACACTCTGCATTCTGGATAAAACTGTCCAAAAATTCCACCCCCTCCCTTATGTGTCAGTCACACCCCAGGGGAAAGCACAGGTTCAAGAAGGGGAGGGTGTGACTGCTAGGGAGCCGGGTAGCAGGGATTTGGGAGAGGTTGAGAAGGCGGTCCTGCAGACACTGGTTCTGTCCAACAGGTACGAAGTACTTGCTACCTGTGAGGACAAGGAGAATGCAGACCAAGGCACCGTGGCTCAGAAGGCTGTCCCGGGGCGGCAGGTGGTGGGGGGGGTGGTGGTCTGCAGCCAAGAACAAGAATCCCGAAGGGTGTGTGGCCTACCCAGTGCCAGGGTAAGAGAGATCTCACGGTGGCTGGAGAGGAGCATGGAAAGGGAGAGGGTAAATCCAGTTGTCGTGGTCCATGTTGGAACAAACGACATAGGTAGGAACAGGGAGGAGGTCCTGCTGAAAGAATATCAGGAGTTAAGTACATAATTAAAAAGCAGAACCTCGAGGGTAATAATCTCTGGATTATTGCCTGAGCCATGTGCAAATTGGCATAAAAGCAGAGAGACCAGGAGAGTTAACACGTGGCTAAAGGGCTGGTGTGGGAAAGAGGGGTTTGTTCCTTTTCATGGGACACTGGCACCAGTTTCTGGGACAGGAAGGAGCTGTACTGATGGGACTCACGTGGGAATTAGGGGTTACGGGGAGCGGACGTGAGTCTAGGTTCGGATCAGCCATGATCCTATTGAATGGCGGAGCAGGCCCGATGGGCCATATGGCCTACTCCTGCTCCTACTACTTATGTTCTTATGAAAGGGTAAATAGGGAGGTGGCAAAGGCTTTAAAATTGTAAATAACAACAGAAAATGCTGGAAAAACTCAGCAGGTCAGGCAACATCCGTGGAGAGAAATTTGAGTTGACGTTTCGGGTTTGACCCTTCTTCAAAACTGGAGAGAAAAGGAACTAGATCGAAGGCAGGGCTGCGATCGGACAAAAGAATAAAAGAACCAAAAGAAGTAAAAGAGATTAGAAGCTAGACGAGATGGTAATAGGCTGGGATTAGGTGTAAAGTGTACTGGCAGGGCAAAAGATAGCTGCCAGGTGTGAGAGAGAAACAAAAGGAAAGGAGTGGAAAAATATAAGTAAAAATGAAATGGGGGCCGAGGTTATGATCTGAAATTGTTGAACTCGATATTGAGACCGGAAGGCTGCAGAGTGCCTTATCGGAAGATGAGGTGCTGTTCCTCGAGTTTACGTTGAGCTTCCGTGGAACAGTACAAGAGGCCAAGGACGGTGAGGTCCGAGTGGGAATGGAGCGGTGAATTGAAATGACAGGCGACCGGAAGCTCGGGGTCACCCTTACGGACTGAACGGAGGTGTTCCGCAAAGCGGTCACCCAATCTGCGTTTGGTCTCCCCAATGTAGAGGAGACCGCATCGTGAGCAGCGAATACAGTATACTAGATTGCGAGAAGTACAAGTAAATCGCTGTTTCACCTGGAAGGGGTGTTTGGGGCCCTGGACAGTGGGGAGGGGGGAGGTATAGGGGCAGGTGTTGCATCTCCTCTGCTTGCACGGGAAGGTGCCAGGCGAAGGGGAAGGGCTGTTTGGGGTGATAGAGGAGTGGACTAGGGTGTCTCGGAGAGAGCGGTCCCTGCGGAATGCTGAAAGGGGAGGGGAAGATACGTTTGGTGGTGGGATCACTTTGGAGGTAGCGGAAATGCCGGAGGATGATCCGTTGAATGTGGAGGCTGGTGGGGTGAAAGGTGAGGACAAGGGGAACCCTATCGTGGTTCCGGGAGGGAGGGGCAGGGGTGAGGGCAGAGGTGCGGGAGATAGAACTGACACGGTCGAGGGCAGTGTCAACCACGGTAGAGGGGAATCCTCGGTTGCGGAAAAAGGAAGACCTGTCTGAAGCACTGGTGTGGAAGGTGGCATCGTCGGAGCAGATACGGCGGAGGCGGAGAAACTGGGAGAATGGAATAGAGTCCTTACAGGAAGCGGGGTGGGAGGAAGTGTAGTCCAGGTAGCTGTGGGAGTCAGTGGGCTTGTAGTAAATATTGGTCGATAACCTATCCCCAGAGATGGAGACGGAGAAGTCGAGGAAGGGAAGAGTCAGAGATGGACCATGTGAAGGTGAGGGAAGGGTGGAAATTGGAGGCAAAGTGAATGAAATTGTCAAGTTCGGGGCGAGAGCAGGAAACGGCACCGATACAGTCATCAATGTATCGGAAAAAGAGGTGAGGGAGGGGACCCGAGTAGGACTGGAACAAAGATTGTTCCACATAGCCCACGAAAAGGCAGGCATAGCTAGGACCCATGCGGGTACCCATGGCAACACCTTTGATTTGGAGGAAATGAGTGGAGTTAAAGGAGAAGTTGTTCAATGTGAGAACAAGTTCAGCCAGGCGGAGGAGGGTCGTGGTGGATGGGGACTGGTCGGGCCTCTGTTCAAGGAAGAAGCGGAGTGCCCTCAGGCCATCCGGGTGGGGGATGGAGGTGTAGAGGGATTGTACATCCATGGTGAAAAGGAAGCGGTTGGGGCCAGGAAACTGGAAACTGTTAAAGTGGCGGAGGGCGTCCGAAGAGTCGCGGATGTAGGTGGGAAGAGACTGGACAAGGGGAGAAAAGATAGAGTCAAGATAGGAAGAGATAAGTTCCGTAGGGCAAGAACAGGCTGAAACGATGGGTCTACCAGGGCAGTCCTGTTTGTGGATCTTGGGAAGGAGGTAGAAGCGGGCTGTGCGGGGTTGGGGAACTATGAGGTTGTTAGATTGGGGGAGGGATCTACAAGAAACGTAACCAGCCTAATTATAAACAAAACAGGAAAACAGAGCACAGGAAAGAATAAAGTAAGTGAGGACATTGATGGCAAGGGAATAAATAGCATTATAGAACAGGAGCCTAAAAAGATGGTTAAACATAAAGTGAGAGGAAATCCTATTAAAAATGAGTTAAACTGTCTGTACAACAATGCAAACAAGGGAGCTGGAGAAACCAGACATAGTAGGGATTACTGAGACATGGCTACAGAAAAATCAGGACTGAGAATTAAACATTGCAGGGTATAACATATTTAGAAAAGATAAGAGAGGGAAAAAGAAGTGGAGTAGCTGTACATAATGGCAGTAGAAAAAAATGACGCAGCTATCAGCAAGACAAAATAGAATCCATATGGATAGAGATAAAAGATAATAAAGGATCAATCATATTAATAGGTGTAGTCTACAGACCACCTAATAGTGGAAGGGAGGTGGTGTAGTCTACAGACCACCTAATAGTGGAAGGGAGGTGGTGGAAGAACTATGCAGACAAATTAGGGAAATGAGTAAAAAAAAATCATAGAATGATAATCATGGAGCATTTCAACTACCCAGATATTAATTGGACAGAAGAGGTGGGATAAGGGAATGAAGTTCCTACAATGTGTACAGGACTCCTTACTAACCCAATATGTAAAAAGCCCAACATGGGAGGATTCGCTGTTGAATCTAGTAATGGGGAATGAACCAGAGCAGATAAGAGAAGTAAAAGTAGGGGAACGTCTAGGCAATAGTGACCATAATATAATACGCTTTAAAATGATAACTGAGAAGGACATAAGTATGATGAAAACCAGGGTAATAGATTAGAGAAAAACTGATCGAGGGGCTGAGAATAGAATTTGGAAAATAAAATGGGCAACAATATTGGCAAACAACAACGTAGAACAGTAATGGGAAACATTTTAAAACGGTATTCAACAGCGTGCAGGAACAATATATTCCACTAAAAGAAAAGAACAAACTAAACACTAATGAGACTCCATGGATGAATAAAGCCTTAAGGGAACAATTGAGGTTAAGGGAAGAGGCATACATTAAGTACATAGGGCTGAATTATGCCAATGGGGAGCTTTTGGAGGCATTTTTGACAGATGAATTGTCATCGTTTGACAGCTCTGTGAAACTGACATTGTCTGTTGTTTGATGAGTTCTTGTATGCAAGACTCATCAAACCTATCTGCTGAGCAGAAATCAGATGGCTGTTGCATCGGAGAATGCAGCAGCCATCTGTCATCTCTGCCGGTGAGATGCGGGAGTCTCCGGTTTCCCAACTGTTGAAACCTGCAGGAAGAAACAAAGGTAAGTAAACATTTTCTATCACTTTACACTCACCTCTCCACACTTGCACCCATCACTCACCTCTACAGCGCACTTTTGGACCCCTGCAGACCCACTGCTCGCCTCGCTGACCCTGGTGGGGTTTCCCGATGTCGGGAAGCCCGCACTTTCAGGGGTAAAATGGGGATAATCCTCTTAACTACCTGTTAACAGGCAGTTAAGTGGCTGTAATCCCCTTCCTGCCTCGGGGAGGCGGCTCCCAGCGCGGGTCGGGTACCCACCTCCTGGGAAGATGGCGCCCGCCCCCAGATTCTGCCATTTTCCTGGCAGTCCCGCCTCCCCAGGGCTGGCAAAATTCCCCCCATAGACAGCAGGGGAGTGCATGATAAAGGAGAATACGAAGAGATTAGGAGGGCAAAGAGGAATGATGTGGGGAAGAGAATAACTAGAGGCCATCAACATAAGATAGTCACCAAGAAATCCAACAGGGAGTTCAGAAGAAACTTCTTTACCCAAAGAGTGGTGAGAATGTGGAACTCGCTACCACAGGGAGTGGTTGAAGCGAAAAGTATAGATGCATATGAGGGAGAAGGGAATAGAGGGTTATGCTGATAAATTTAGATGAGGCTCGAGTGGAGCATAAACGCCAGCATGGACTGGTTGGGCTGAATGGCCTGTTTCTATGCCGTATATCCTATGTAATCAGAGGTGGAGTGGTAGAAGGGTGGATACCCAAAAAGTCAGAAGATTGGAAGACACACAATGGAACATAAGGCTGGAGGATGTTACGGAGATAGAGCAGGTTAAGGCCATGGAAGAATTTGTATGAGGATTTTAAATTCAATGTCAGTGTAAGCGAACAAGGATGGGGTGATGGCAAATGGGGTTTAGTGCAGCCCAGTAGCCATTCTGCACAAGCCGCCTTCCACAAACAACAATGAGATGAATGACCAGTTGATTTTTATGGTGTTAGACACTCAAGTTTCCAAAATACCAAAACCACCTGCTCTTCTTCAAATCGTGCTTGGGACCTTTAATGCCTACTACAACCACCGCAACAGGCAGACTGAGCCTTAGTTTACATCTCATCTGAAGGAGAGCACCTCTGACAGTCTTTCCGTACTCTACTCAATCAGCCTAGATTATGAGTCCAAGCCCTGGTCTGGGAGTAGAGCTCACATCCATCTGACCTAGAGGAAAAATTGCCACCAAATGAGCCAAGCTGACCCTACATGAGTGTGCATGTTGCAAGTTTGAAGGGAATAATGCTTTAAGTTGTGTAGGACCGTGCAACGGAAATTTCACTTTCAGTAGATTTCCCTCCCTGACAGCATCTCCCTCAAATCAAGCAGATTCCCTCCAAGACAGTCTTGCCCCAAATCCATTGTAACAACGCAAATGAAGTGGTATTTATATTCCAGCACTCAGGATTAAGGTGTGAATGCACACAGGTTAAATCCTCCTAGTGTTTATATGAGCCACACTAAAACAGGAGGCAGAAAGTTAAGGTTGCAGCATCACCCCGCAGAGGAGAGGAAACTGAAATCGAGATGTCCTCACACGTTCTAATAGCCTCCAAAAATACATCAGAAGAGGGCTGGAAGTTCCCTCACATGTTCTTATGGCAGTATAGCCATTCACCTTTTATTTTCAGAAGCTGGTCCTGTCTGGTCAGCTAATTATCCACCACTTTTATTTGAACCTTCAAATAGTATACCTAGTCTTGCATACAATGTCATCTCTAATAGTGGACTTCCTTTCTGGTGAACTCATTCTGCCAGTTGTTTTGGTAACATTCCCTTTTCAGAAGAACCCTAGGTATTTGTATTCACCTCTATATAATGATAGATAATGCCTACAGAATTATGTTTTGAATACCCAAAGAGAATGCAAGTTATACACGACCGTAATGTCCATGAGGTTCGACATGCAAGGAGCAAATCTTGCTGTGCCATTTGGATGGATATGTCACGATATTTAACTGGAGATGTATGTATTTGTTGCATTTTGTTTCAGTAAAGTTGGATGATGATAGTTCACTCCATAATGTTTTAGATTAATTCTGAATCAAGCTATAATCAAATATACAAATAGATCGTTATTACATTAAAGGAAATTAAATGCAAGAAATTGGGTTCTTCAAACTGAAATAACAGTTGAAATTGTATTGAGCTATTTTGGTTTTAAATGTATACTTGAGAATATGTTTCATATTGTAGGCCCAAAAAACTGACGCTGAAAGCCTACAAGCAGTACTACTTTATTTTTAAAGATACTTGTTTATCATACTTCAAGAATAAAGAAGCTTCTCAAGGAGAACCAATTGAACAATTAAACCTGAGAGGTGAGAAACCCCTTTTACAAGTTTATATGAACTAAACATCACTTAAAAAGCCAGGTAACTTGTTCTAAATACAACCGAATTATAATCCCGAATATCGCAACAGTTGCTTAAGTTTCAAATTAAATTGTCTGGGGTGCTTTATATTTATCTTCCAATAATGCTAACTATGATGAAACAGAATTGGACTGCATCTAAGACTTATGTGAAACAATTACAGGTTATGCATCTCTTTGGAAGCATTTCCACTTTCCATCTATTAAATTCGGTTTACTCCTCTCTCTCTCTCCCACAACTATGTAGCAGCTTTCAGCTTACAGGGCAGGCATGTAAGCAACCTCCTCTTGAGCTTCTGCATACACCACCTCAACCAGCTGGTAGGGAGAGCTCTGAGCAATACATCAGTTACCTATCTCTACATTTTACTCAATGAGCAAGCCAAGAGCAGGAACTCGCAATGTGGAAAACCTATACCCAATCACACCATGGTGTAATACGTTACATCATTCACTGCATCATCAAGTCCTATTCAGTACTCCCTTAATTTAAACTCTTTTCCATCATGTCCTGGCCGAAATTCAAACTGAATTGCATTATTTTCTACAGTATAAAACTCCATTACATAAAAATATAAAAATGCTTTACCTCAATGTATTTTTTCAAAATTACATCGCTGTAACTTGTGTGTCTAAAAATTCAAGATGATTTTTCTGTGAACTTAAAGCTCCAACATCAGTACACTTTTACGCAGCAGCACAAGCCTATCCATCTTTTGCCGTCAGGCCTCACCTCTGCAGTCACATCACCCTGGAACAATTTTTACTGATATGCTGTGAACTCTAATAATTGGATGCTTGGGTACAACAGACTCCACAGTATGTCACAGGTAGCATAACATTGCATCTGTTATGGTTTCCTTATTTGTTAGGTGTCTAGAACGTTGACAGAAACAGATTATTTAAAACATACACCCAGAGATGATCAAACCCTTTGAGAATTCTCAAATGACAAGTTTTTATTTGTTTAGCAACGACAATTTTCATTTCATTAAAATTTGCATTGCAACAGAGAAAAAACTGTTGCAGAAATTATACGAATGTTAAGTACAGTAGGCACCAGCATACCACCTAAAATTCAGTCTATTAAATCACCTAAGAAATGAAAAAAATAGATACAATAGTTCTAATTTGGAAGGCGTGAATAGGATTCTGTTGAAAAGTTGTAGCTGAGAAGAGTGACTGTATCCTGTGGACCTTTCAGTGAAACGTGTAATGTACACACTTCCTCTTCTGCTACTCTTTAGTAAATAACATTTTGATCAATTTGAACTGCTGAGAAGGAAAAACATCAGCTTTCTAACTTGCAGTATTGGAAATGAGCTTATTCTGTATTTTCCTTAAACATAAGAAATAGGAGCAGGAGTAGGCCACTTGGCCCCTCGAGCCTGCTCCGCTATTCAATAAGATCATGGCTGATCTTGGGCTCAAAGCCACTTCCCTCAAAGCCTGCTCCCCATAACCCTTCACTCTCTTATCTTGCAAAAATTTGTCTATCTCCACTTTAAATGTATTTAATGACCCAACCTCCACAGCTCTCGGGGCAGAGAATTCCACAAATTTACGACCCTCAGAGAAGGAATTCCTCCTCATCTCAGTTCTAAAAGGGCGACCCTTTATTCCGAGTTCTAGATTTCCCCATGAGGGGGAAACATCCTCTCTGCATCTACCCTGTCGAGCCCCCTCAGTATCTTATATGTTTCGATAAGATCATCTCTTATTCTTCTAAATTCCAATGAGTATAGGCCCAACCTGCTCAACCTTTCCTCATAAGTCAAACCCCTCATCTCTGGAATCAACCGAGTGAATCGTCTCTGAACTGCCTCCAATGCAAGTATATCCTTCCTTAAATAAGGAGACCAAAACTGTATGCAGCACTCAAGGTGTGTGTTGTGTATGTACCTTTAAGAGAATAACTGGTCTCAGACTGCAGTACCGGCAGTGATCACCCCTGTATAAAAGGCGCTAGAGAGCCTCTGTTGGTTAGTTTCGTTTATGCCTTTCACCAATAAAGATCTCTTTGTTTCTCTCCTGCTAGTCCGTGTCTCAATCATTCACGGACTTAACACTGGCGACGAGTTAGAAACGAACTTACCTGCAACTCCGCAGCAGCTCCGACGACGTGTTGAAGGTCGGAGCCAGAAGAAAGAAGAAAAAAAAAAAATAGGCCATTGAAACTCGAGAAACGGGCGTCGACCGTCAATCATCGATTTCAAAACTTGCAGAAGAGACTGTCCAGAGCCAGTCTGGGTTCCTCGGTCCGTGGTTTCCCAGCTAATCGGGCTGGTGGCAGGTAGTGCTCTGATCCTTCCTGGGCTGCAACGGGGCCGGGCAGCGAGTCGGGAAGCAAGGAGAGAGAGAGAGGGTGGAGCATACAGGGCGCGGCCGGTGTTTCGAAGCTGGGCAGCGTTCGGACCTCAGAAGAGGGAGGGAAGTGTTCCAGAGGGTCCGCTCCACGACGGGAAGATAATAAAAGAAAACGAATTAATATTTAACGCGCAGGAAACCGTGGAAAGCAGCGCTAACAACAGCGGGGAAGAAGGAAAAGCGCGGGAGGCGCCATTTTGTTAAATCGGAGAAGAAGGCAAAGCGCGGGAGGCGCCATTTTAGATTTGCAAGATGCCGAAGACTGGCTGTATCACTGCTTTTGATAATACAATAGAGGACTGGACCACGTATGTGGAAAGAGTCGAGGTATATTTCGAAGCAAATGAAATAGCGGAGGGGAAAAAGGCATCAATATTGCTAAACGTAATGGGCGCTAGAACGTACGGCCTATTGCGGGATCTGATTACTCCAGCCAAACCGAAGGCGAAGAGTTTTAACGAAATTGTTGCTGTTCTACAGGAGTACTTAAACCCTGCACCGCTGTTGATAGCAGAAAGATTTAAATTCCACAGGAGAACTCAGCACTAAGATGAGAGCAATGCTGAGTATCTTACAGAACTACGCAAGCTATCAAAGCACTGCCAGTTCGGAGCAGGACTGGCAGATACCCTACGGGACAAATTTGTCTGTGGACTCCTGAGTGAAGGAACACAGAAGATGTTACTCGCAGAAAAAGAGCTGACGCTAGATAAGGCTTTCAGCGTGGCAGTATCGTATGAAGCAGCAGCCAGGGGAGCTGCAGAAATTCAACAAAAACCACAGGAATACGGCACCCACGAAATGACACGGGGATTTGCAAAATGTTATCGCTGCAGCAGAACTAACCATGACCAGAAGGACTGCTGGTCCAAAGACAAAATATGCAGACAATGCGGGAAGATTGGACACATTGCACGAGTTTGTAGGTCTGGGAAGAAGACCAGCGACAACAAAAAGGCTACTAAGGAACCGTACAAGAAAGTACAAAAGATGACGGACAGTAGTTCCGAAGACCAGATGAGCGATAGTGAATCCGAGAACAGGAGATTAAGCTGTCTCAAACTTCACAATGTAATCGCAAAAGAGGATCACCGAACCATTTGGGTCACCCTCACGATAGCAGGGTCCCAAGTTAAAATGGAATTGGATACAGGATCAGTGCTAACCGTCATGAATCGACGAGACTATGAGCGGCTATTTTCACACATACCCTTGAGCGAGACATCCATCGTCTTGACGACGTATACGGGGCAAAAAGTATACCCCAGAGGAAAAATAAGGGTGCCTGTCGAATACAATGGCAAGAAAATATGGAAATTGTATCTCTACATACTGCCAGATGGTGGACCACCGTTATTGGGATGGGAATGGATCAGGCAGATAAACTTAGATTGGCATTCCATTCATGCAATGATGGTGGACGGTAAAAAAGATGAAGACGTCACTCCTGGACGATTGTCAACAATCTTGGCTAACGCCAAAGAGGTATTTCAACAAGAACTGGGCATGCTTAAAGGCGTAACCGCCTTGTTAAAAATAGAAGAGAATGCAGTTCCCAAGTTTTTCAAAGCGAGACCGGTACCATATGCAATTCGTCCAGCCGTTGAGGCAGAGCTGGAGAAGGCGGGCGTGTTGTCTAAGGTCGACTGGAGCGAGTGGGCGACACCCATCGTTCCTGTCCTGAAGAAAACGTTAAGCAATAAGTCCGGAGAGCCAAGGAAGATTCGCATCTGTGGGGATTTCAAGGTGACGGTGAACCCTGTCCTTCACACAGTACAATATCCTCTTCCAAGGATAGAAGACATCTTCGCCTCACTGTCTGGAGGGAAGCGTTTTACAAAAATTGACCTAGCACAAGCATATTTGCAGATGGAGGTTGAAGAGTCCTCTAGGAAGTATCTCACGATAAACACTCACAAAGGTCTTTACCAATATCATCGATTGGTATTCGGAGTAGCATCGGCTCCGGCGATATGGCAAAGAGCGATGGAACAAGTCCTGCAAGGGATTCCGGGGACTCCGTGTTACTTGGACGACATCCTTGTAACAGGTGAAGATGACAGTGAACACCTTAACAACCTAGAACAGGTGCTCACTAGACTACGGGAACATGGGCTGCGAGCCAACCGCCCCAAGTGCGAATTTTTTAAGAAACAGATATCGTATTGTGGCCACGTGATTGATGAAGAGGGGTTACATAAGTCCCCTGACAAAATTGAAGCGGTTGTTAAGGCCCCAGCGCCTGAAAATGTGTCGCAACTGAGGTCATTCCTCGGGTTGGTGAATTACTATCATAAGTTTTTGCCGAATTTGTCGACTATTCTGCATCCACTGAACGCCCTGCTACGAACGGGGGTAGCATGGAAATGGAGCGATGATTGTAAACGTGCTTTTCAGAAGAGTAAGGACTTAATCACTTCGAAGGAAGTATTGGCTCACTACAACCCAGCACTGCCAATCAGGCTGGCGTGTGATGTGTCTCCCTACGGCATTGGGGCGGTACTGTCACATAAATTCCTTGATGGTTTGGAGAGGCCGATAGCTTTTGCGTCACGCTTGTTAACTTCTGCCGCGTGTAACTACGCCCAGATTGACAGAGAGGCCCTCAGCCTAGTGTGGGGGATGAAGAAGTTCAATTACTATCTGCACGGTCAAAAATTTACTCTACTAACCGATCATCAACCTCTTGTCTCCATTTTCAACCCTCAGAAGGGCGTACCGATAATGACAGCACAACGGCTGCAGAGATGGTCCCTTTTCCTAGGGGCACACCAATATGACATCGAGTACAGGGGAACTAAACAGCATGGAAATGCTGATGGATTGTCACGTCTACCGTTGCCGACGGTGGAAGAAGACCTTGCAGTGGATCCAATGGAGATATTCCACTCGACCACAGTCGAATGTCTCCCTGTGACGAATGCAAACATAGAAAAGGAAACACGGAATGACCCGACACTGTCACGGGTCTATGATTTAACGGTGAAGGGATGGCCAGCACATGGCGAACCACTGCTGCCAGCATTTTCACCAAGAAGAGAACAGCTGTCAGTGTGCAGAGGAACCTTGATGTGTGGATCCAGAGTAGTAATTCCACCTAAGTTGACGGATAGAGTGCTCAATGAGCTTCATGAGGGTCATCTGGGTGGGGTAAAAATGAAGAGCTTAGCCAGAGCGTTTGTGTGGTGGCCGGGAATCGATAGAGAAATCGAAGAGATGACCAAGAGCTGTGCAGGATGCCAGAAGGTCCAAAACGCCCCACCACAAGCTCCTCTGCATCCATGGGAGTGGCCCTCATCTCCATGGCAAAGGGTGCACATTGATTTTGCTGGTCCCTTCATGGACTCGATGTTTTTAATTGCGGTGGATGCACATTCAAAGTGGCCAGAGATAATAAAAATGTCCTCAACCACCACGGAAAAAGCTATCGCAGTTTTATGAACCATATTCGCCAGGAATGGGCTGCCTGAACAGATTTGCTCTGACAATGGACCACAGTTTGTGTCTGAAGAGTTCCGGAGGTTCTTAAAGAACAATGGTGTTAAGCATTACACATCTGCCCCATATCATCCAGCCACTAATGGATTGGCCGAGAGGTTTGTCCAAACATTCAAGAAGGCTATCAAGGCAATGTGTAATGAAGATATACCCCTACAACACAAGGTGGACAACTTCTTGTTTGCCTACCGGAATGCGACACATGCGGTTACCAACCAAACTCCAGCCATGATGTTCTTCAATCGAAGACTACGATGCCGCTTGGATTTGGTTAAGCCAAACGTCCGAAGAGATGTGGAGAACAGGCAGTTTCAGAATATGAATGAAAGGCCGACCAGGAGTTTTAAGATAGGTCAACCAGTTTTGGCCCGGGGCTACCGCACTGAGAAATGGCAGCCAGGAACGATTTGTACACGACAAGGACCTCTCATGTATACCATGGACGTTGGGGAGAGCATTGTAAGACGCCATGCTGACCAGATTCTAGAGTCACTGGAAAACGTCAACTCCACACCACGATCTGATACACCTGGTAATGAAATCAACGTTCCAATTGCAGCTACCGCAGAACCGGTAATATTGGAAGCAGATGAACCAAACAACGACATTGATTCCGACTCAGCATTGCCAGAAGAACCTGATACTCCAAAGAGGCGTTATCCAGACAGAATCAGGAAGCCTCCTCAAAGACTGAACTTATAATTGCTTAAACTTAACCAATGTATCTAGCAACAGTAATTGTGATTGTAATTCGTTATCATTAGTTGTTAAATGAATGTTATGTACTGTTTATCTAAAATGGGAGGAATTGTTGTGTATGTACCTTTAAGAGAATAACTGGTCTCAGACTGCAGTACCGGCAGTGACCACCCCTGTATAAAAGGCGCTAGAGAGCCTCTGTTGGTTAGTTTCGTTTATGCCTTTCACCAGTAAAGATCTCTTTGTTTCTCTCCTGCTAGTCCATGTCTCAATCATTCACGGACTTAACAGGGTGGTCACACCAATACCCTGTACAGTTGTAGCAGGACTTCCCTGCTTTTATACTCCAACTCCCTTGAAATAAAGGCCAACATTCCATTTGCCTTTTTGATTACTTGCTGTACCTGCAAGCTAACTTTTTGTGTTTCATGCACAAGGACCCCCAGGTCCCTCTGAACTGTAGCATTTTGTAATCTCCATTTAAATAATACAGTAGTTTGCTTTTTTATTTTTCCTGTCAAAGTAGATAACCTCACACTTTCCCACATTATATTCCCATCTGCCAAATGTTTGCCCACTCACCTAGCCTGTCTATATCCTTTTGCAGATTCTTTGAGTCCTCTGCACAACTTGCTTTCCCACCCATCTTTGTATCATCCGCAAACTTGACTACATTACACTCGATCCCTTCATCCAAGTCATTAATGTAGATTGTAAATAGTTGGGGCCCCAGCACCGATCCTTGTGGTACCCCACTAGTTACCGTTTGCCAACCAGAAAATGACCCATTTATCCTGACTCTCTGCTTTCTGTTAGTTAGCCAATTCTCTATCCATGCTAATATATTACCCCCAACTCTGTGAGCTCTTATGCAGTAACCTTTTATGTGGCACCTTATCGAATGCCTTCTAGAAATCCAAATACACCACATCCACTGGCTCACCCTTGTCCACCCTGCTTGTTACATCCTCAAAGAACTCCAGCAAATTTGTTAAACATGAGTTCCCTTTCCTAAAACCATGCTGACTCTGTTTGACTGCAGTATGCTTTTCTAAATGCCCTGCTACTGCTTCCTTAATGAAGGACTCCAACATTTTCCCAATGACAGATATTAGGCTAACTGGTCTATAGTTTCCTGCTTTCTGTCTCCCTCCTTTCTTGAATAGGGGTGTTACATTAGTGGTTTTCCAATCTGCTGGGACCTCTCCAGAGTCCAGGGAATTTTGGTATATTGCAACCAATGCATCCACTATCTCTGCAGCCACTTCTTTTAAGACCCTGGGATGCAGGCCATCTGGTCCAGGGGACTTGTCGTCTTTTAGTCCCATTATTTTACCGAGTACAATTTTCTTAGTGATAGTGATTGTCTTTAGTTCCCTGCTCCCTGTGGCCCCTTGATTATCTATTATTGGGATGTTGTTAGTGTCTTCTACAGCGAAGACAGATGCAAAATATTTGTTCAGAGTCTCTGCCATTTCCCCATTATTAATTCCCCAGTCTCATCCTCTAAGGGACCAAGGTTTACTTTAGCTACCCTCTTCCATTTTATATACCTGTAGAAGCTCTTACTATCTGTTTTAATGTTTCTTGCCAGCTTACTCTCATAATTCATCTTCTCTCTCTTTATTTTTTTGTCATCCTTTGCTGGTTTTTAAAAATTTCCCAATCCTCTGGTCTCCCACCAATCTTGGCAACATTGTATGGCTTCGTTTTCAATTTGATATCATCCTTTACTTCCTTAGTTAGCCACGGATAGTGCTCCCTTTTCTTAAAATCTTTCTCTCTGGAATATATTTTTGTTGAGAGTTATGAAATATCTCCTTAAATGTCTGCCACTGCATTTCAACTTTCTTGCCCTTTAATTTGTTTTTCCAGTCCACTTTAGCCAGCAGTTCGGCCCTCATGCCATTATAATTGCCTATGTTTAAGATCAGGACACTAGTTTGGGATACAACTTTCTCACCCTCCAACTGAATTTGAAATTCAACCATGCTATGATCACTCTTTCCTAGAGGATCCTTTACTATGAGATAATTTATTAATTCTGTCTCATTACATAGTACCAGATCCAAGATAGCCCACTCCCTGGTTCGTTCCATTACATACTGTTCTCGGAAAACATCCCGGATGCACTCTATGAACTCCTCCTCTAGGCTACCATGGCCAATTTGATTTGTCCAATCAATATGGAGATTAAAATCACCCATGATTATTACCGTACCTTTTTTACAGGCCTCCATTATTTGTTGATTTATACTCTGTCCAACAGCATTGCTACTGTTCGGGGGCCTGTAGACTACACCCACCAGAGACTTTTTCCCCTTAGTATTTTTTATCTCCACCCAAACCGATTCTACATCTTGATCTTCTGAGCCAATATCACTTTTCACCACTGCACTGATCCCATCTTTTACCAACAAAGCCACCCCAACTCCCTTTCCTTTCTATTCTTCCGGATTATCATATACCCTGGAATATTCAGTTCCCAGCCCTGGTAGCCTTGCAACCATGTCTCTGTAATGGCGATCAGATCATACCCATTTGTATCTGTGCCGTCAACTCATTTATCCTGTTACGAATGCTGCGTGCATTCAGATATAGAGCTTTTAACTTTGTCGTTTTAACTTTCTCATTGACTTTTTATTTTCCTGCTCACCTGGATCCTCCCCCCCCACTATTTAGTTTAAAGCCCTAGTTATTCGATTTGCCAGGACTCTAGCCCCAGCATGGTTCAAGTGAAGCCTGTCCAAACGGAACAGCTCCCTCTTATCCCAGTACTGGTGCCAGTGCCCCACAAATCTAAACCCATTTCTCCCACACCAGTCTTTGAGCCACTCGTTCATTTCTCTGATCTTATTTACCCCATGAAAATTTGCTCGTGGCTCAGGTAGTAATCCAGATTATTACCTTTGTGGTTCTGCTTTCTAATTTAGCCCCTAGCTGCTCATACTCTCAGGTAGGACAAATAAAGAGGTTCTGCTATGTCATTGGTACCTACGTGTGGACCATGACAACTGGATCTTCCCACTCCAAGTTTCTCTCCAGCCCAGAGGAGATGTTCTTAACCCTGACACCGGGCAGGCAACACAGCCTTCGGGACTCTCGCTCTCGGCTGCAGAGAACAGTATCTATCCCCCTCACTATACTGTCCCCAATCACTACAATATTTCATTTTGCTCCCCCACTCACTTGAATGGCTCCCTGTACCACGGTGCTGTGGTCAGTTTGCTCATCCTCCCTGCAGACCCTGGACTCGTCCACACAGGGAGCAAGAATCTCGTACCTGTTGGACAAGACCAAGGGCTGAGGCTCCTGCACCACTACCTCCTGGATCCCAATACCTGCCTTGCTTGTAGTCACACCCTCCTGTCCCTGACCATGGGCCAAATTGGAAGTAATTATTCTAGTGGGTGTGACTGCCTCCTGGAAAATAGTGTCCAGGTAACGCTCCCCCTCCCTAATGTGTCGCAGTGTCTGAAGCTCGGACTCCAGCTCATCAACTCTGAGCCGAAGTTCCTTGAGCAGCCAACATTTGCTGCAGATGTGGTCGCCCTGGACCTCAATGGTGTCCATGAGCTCCCACATGCAACAACAACACATTGCCTGGTCTCCCATCTCAATTAGTTAATTCGTTTTAAAATTTGGAACACATATCTTTTAATCTACACCAACGCACTTAAGTTTAGATGTTCAAGTTTGGGGGAAAAAAGCGAGAGAGAGAGAAATACTCACCAACCAACCAATCACTTACCTGCATTCTGGTGACATCACACTTCGATTACTTTTAACTTCTTTACACTCACCGGTCCTTTGTATCTCAGCCTGCTCCCGCTGTTTTTGAACTCTCCTGGGTTTTGGCGCTCTCGCTCTGCTCCCGCTGCTTTTGCACTCTCCTGGGTTTTGGCGCGCTCGCTCTGCTCCCGCTGCTTTTGAACTCTCCCGGGAACTTAAGGCGGCGAAGGTTTCTTAAATGGAGAGAGAGGGAGAGAAACAGTGCATGTTTGAGGTGGGGGGGGGAATGCAAGAGCAAATTGAGGATGAAGTAAACAGAGAAGTTGAAATGATCTCTCCGATTATACGGCTGGCTACCTTCTCTCCTAGTCTGCTATTCAGATTTCACCAAAGTAAAAAAGAAAACTTGCATATATATAGCACTTTTCACAACCTGAACGTCCCAAAGCACTTTATAGCCAAGGAAGTACTTTTGAAGTGTAGTCACTGAAGCTCCTGTACCATCCAGCCTTTTCTGACAGTTCTTCGAAAGTCAGTCACTGTGGTTGGCATCTGATCAAATAGCCAAGTATGTTGGTTCAAAGTAATTACTCTCCTCTGGAGACAATGGGGGTAACTTTCTGAAATCCTGCTCCAGGCAAAACAGCCTTGCTTCCTTGGCGTGCATATCAGTTATTGGGGTACACAGTCCCCACATTTTTCCATCTGTGGTAGTGCAGTTTCATAAAATTATCCCCAATAAGAAAGCTGCTTTGTTATCTATATTAATACCAGTTTGGCTTTAATAAGTACAGTAATTTATAAAGCTATAATGCCACTGATATACCTATCAATTCGTCCAATAAAAAGCGACGAGTTAGGAACGTAACTAAAGGTTTTTATTGACTAAATAACAGAGCCCACCCTCGTGGGTGATCGGGTCCAACAAGGAGGAATACCAGCCAGTCGACTACCTTTATACCTGGGCAGGTAGGTGGAGCCATGGGCGGAGTCGGAAGTGGTCAGCCCAGGTATAACAGCGCGACAAGAGGCGACCTCGTATAGTGATACAACAGTGAGAACAATACAACAGTGATAACTATAGTGTAACGATAGTGAACGATAAAAGTGGTTTACCACATTCACCCCTTGTTTAGATTCGAGTCCGGCGGGGTGAAGTGTACTACCAGTTCTGGTATGTCAGTCTGTCCGGAGGCCTCGTAAGCCTCTCCGATCGTCGCAGCGGCGGTGCTGCATTATCCGGTGTTAATGCTGGTGTCTGCGTGGTCGGCGAAGGCTCGTGGGGTTCCGGCATGCCGTCTACCTGGGCTGGAATTGGGGGGGTGGTGGGGGGGGTTAAAAGGTGGTGTCTCCGGAGTGCCCGAGGGTGCAAGGTCTCGTAAGGAGACAGTGTCCTCCCGCCCGTCTGGGTAAGCCACGTAGGCGTACTGGGGGTTGGCGTGCAGGAGGTTCACCCTCTCGACCAGGGGGTCCGTTTTATGGGCCCTCACGTGCTTTCGCAGCAAGACGGGCCCCGGAGAGGTCAGCCAGGTTGGTAGAGTGGTTCCCGTAGTCGACTTCCTGGGGAAAACAAACATTCGTTCATGGGGGGTGGCGTTAACGGCAGTGCAAAGTAGTGACCGGATGGAGTGCAGCGCTGTCGGGAGGACTTCCTGCCAGCGGGAGGTTGGGAGGCCCTTAGACTTTAAGGCTAAGAGGACGGCCTTCCATACTGTCGCGTTCTCTCTTTCCACCTGGCCGTTCCCTCGGGGGTTGTAGCTGGTGGTCCTACTTGCTGCAATACCTCTCGCTAGTAGGAACTGACGGAGTTCCTCGCTCATGAAGGAGGAGCCCCGGTCACTATGTATATAGTTCGGGAACCCGAACAAGGCGAAGAGGTCGTTCAGGCACTTGATGACCGTGGTACTGGTCATGTCTGGGCAGGGGAAGGCAAAAGGGAAACGGGAGTACTCATCAACGATGTTGAGGAAGTACACATTGCGGTCAGATGACGGTAGAGGCCCCTTAAAGTCGATGCTCAGGCGCTCGAAGGGGCGGGTGGCCTTGATCAGGCTTGCTCTGTCCGGCCTATAGAAGTGCGGTTTGCACTCGGCGCAGGTCTGGCAGTTCCTGGTCATGGTCCTGACCTCCTCGATGGAGTAGGTCAGGTTGCGGGCCTTAATGAAATGGTAAAGTCTGGTGACCCCGGGGTGGCAGAGGTCGTTGTGGAGGGTCTGAAGTCTATCAATATGCGCGCTGGCGCATGTAATTCGTGAAAGAGCATCAGGGGGTTCGTTCAGCTTACCTGGCCGGTACAAGATATCATAATCGTAGGTGGATAGCTCGATTCTCCACCTCAAGATCTTGTCATTCTTGATTTTGCCCCTCAGCTTGTTATTAAACATGAAAGCAACCGAACGTTGGTCGGTGAGGAGGGTAAATCGTTTGCCTGCCAGGTAATGCCTCCAGCGCCGTACCGCCTCCACAATTGCCTGGGCTTCCTTCTCGACCGACGAGTGTCGGATCTCGGGGCCCTGTAGGGTCCTTGAGAAGAAGGCCACCGGCCTCCCCTCCTGGTTAAGGGTAGCGGCTAGGGCGAAGTCGGATGCATCGCTCTCCACTTGGAAGGGGATGGACTCATCCACTGCGTGCATTGTGGCCTTGGCTATGTCTCCCTTGATGAGGGAGAAGGCCGCGCACGCTTCCTCCGTGAGGGGGAAGGATGTGGACTTCATGAGGGGTCTGGCTTTGTCCGCATAATTGGGCACCCATTGGGCATAGTAGGCGAAGAGCCCCAGGGTTCTCTTAAGTGCCTTAGGGCAGTGGGGGAGGGGTAGCTCCATGAGGGGGCGCATTCTTTCGGGGTCGGGGCCGATGAGTCCGTTCTCTACTACATAGCCAAGGATGGCAAGGCGCGAGGTGTTAAACACACATTTCTCCTTATTGTAGGTGAGGTTCAGCCGTTGGGCCGTACGGAGGAATTTCTCCAGATTCACGTCATGGTCCTGCCGGTCGCGGCCGCAGATGGTGACGTTATCTAGATAGGGGAATGTGGCCTGCAGTCCGTTCTGGTCAACCATCCGGTCCATCTCCCTTTGGAAGACCGAGACCCCGTTGGTGACACCGAAGGGGACCCTAAGGAAGTGGTATAGGCGCCCATTCGCCTCGAAGGCGGTGTACTGGCGGTCCTCGGGGTGGATAGGGAGTTGGTGGTAGGCCGACTTAAGGTCGATGGTCGAGAATACGCGGTATTGTGCAATCTGATTGACCATGTCGGATATGCGGGGAAGGGGGTATGCGTCCAGCTGGGTGTATCTGTTTATGGTCTGGCTGTAGTCGATGACCAGGCGATTTTTATCGCCGGTCTTAACGACCACGACCTGGGCACGCCAGGGGCTGTTGCTCCCCTCGATAATGCCCTCTTTCAGGAGGCGCCGCACCTCAGAGCTAATGAAGGCTCTGTCCCCAGCGCTGTACCGCCTGCTCTTGGTAGCGACGGGTTTGCAGTCGGGGGTGAGGTTAGCGAACAGGGAAGGTGGCGGCACCTTGAGGGTGGATAGGCTGCAGGTGTTACGCGGTGGGCGGTTTAACATTCGCTGGTTGTCGACTGTGAGTGGGGGGAGGGGTCCACCGTATGCTAGGGTTACACTTTGGAGGTGGGATTGGAAGTCCAGCCCTAGTAGGACGGCAGCGCAGAGCTGGGGAGGACGAGGAGTTTAAAATTTTTATACTCCGTACCCTTAACCGACAAGGTCACAACACAGTAGCCGCTAATGTCCGTGGCGTGGGACCTCGATGCCATCGAGATTCGGTTGCGCGTTGGCAGGACAGGGAGGGAGTAGTGGCTCACCGTGTCTGGGTGGATGAAGCTCTCCGTGCTTCCGCTGTCGAACAGGCAGGTCGTGGTGTGGCCGTTTACTTTGATGTCCATCATCGACTTGGACAGGTGGTGTGGGCGGGCTTGATCCAGAGTGACGGAGGCTAGTGTGTAGGTAAGCGAGTCGTTGTCGTCTGCGGGCGAGGCGGTCGTCGGGTCCGGAGGCCCGGTGGCAGTCGGGCGTGGTGGGTAAAATGGCGTCTCCCACAAGGTAGGACAAAATGGCGGAGAAGATGGCTGCTCCCATAACTCACATGAGGCACTATTGGGGTCGGTTGCCTTGATCAAAGATGGCCGCCCCATGACTCACGTGTGGGGATGCTGGCCTCAGTTGCCTTGAAAGAAGATGGCCGCCCCCACAGTTCGCATGAGGCACTGCTGGCCTCTGAAGATCCGCTCCTGCAGGCCTTAGAGAAGTGGCCTTTCTTCCTGCAGGTTGAGCAGGTAGAGTTCCTGGCTGGGCAGCGCGACCTCGGGTGCTTCTCCTGGCCGCAAAAGAAGCAGCCGGCGGCCCGATCGCGGGTGCCCAATGTCGGAGCCGGTACCGGGGGTGGCGGTCCCGGTCGGGTCCGGGACGCCGACGCTGAGGTAGGTCCCGGGGGCGGCGCTGCGAAGGGTATTGCGGTAGGGGTCGGGCCCGAGTCCCAGGGTCGCGAGCAGTACCTGGAAAACGCCTCCTGGTCCTGATGGGCCACCTCTCGGGAGAGAGCGAGGGCTTCAGCTTTGTCCAGGTCGAGGTCTTTAGCTTCAAGCAGTCTTTGCCGTGAGTGGTCGGACCGTAGGCCTTTCACAAAGGCATCGCGGATATTATCTTCCGTATTTTCAACAGCCGTCACCGCTTTAAAGTCACAGTTCCTGCCGAGTGCTCTTAGCGCCCGTAAAAATTCAGCTACAGACTCTCCTGGCTGTTGCGGGCGGGATCTTAGGAGGTGCCTGGTGTACATGTAATTTACCGGGCTCCGGTACTGCTGTTTCAGTAGGTTGATAGCGGCCTCGTATGTAGTCGTGTCCTGGATGAGTGCGTATACTCTCGGGCTCGCTTGGGCGTTCAGAACTCTTAGTTTGGATCTCTGAGGGACGCCGGATTCTTCCAGGTAGGATTCGAAGCAGTCCAGCCAGTGTTTGAAGTCGAGGGCTGAGTTTGCTGCCTGTGGGTTTAGATCCAGGTACGGTGGTTTGAGGGCTTGCAGCCAAGCCGGCTGGTGTGGCTGGTGTAGCCCGGTGTCTGAAAGCTGCTGTGGCTGTGCTTCTGGGAGGGCTTCTGGCTGGCCAGTAGTAGACATCTTTAAAATTTAGTCAATAAAATTGATATACCTATCAATTCGTCCAATAAAAAGCGACGAGTTAGGAACGTAACTAAAGGTTTTTATTGACTAAATAACAGAGCCCACCCTCGTGGGTGATCGGGTCCAACAAGGAGGAATACCAGCCAGTCGACTACCTTTATACCTGGGCAGGTAGGTGGAGCCATGGGCGGAGTCGGAGGTGGTCAGCCCAAGTATAACAGCGCGACAAGAGGCGACCTCGTATAGTGATACAACAGTGAGAACAGTGATAACAATACAACAGTGATAACTATAGTGTAACGATAGTGAATGATAAAAGTGGTTTACCACAGCCACAGTATCTCAGAAAGAAAAGGATTATTCTGGAGTTAGAATGAATCCAAGAAACACCATGGCCTTTAACACTCATAGTCCAAAAACACATACAAGCACACATGACAACCTTTTATTCAATTTATCTGTCACATTTCATCTCTCACCTAACTATTTGCTTTGAAACTTTGCCTAATACAGGATGTGAAGTTGTACCAGATGTGAACGTAGCGGGACAGAAATTTGGGATCAAGTTGCTGATTCCCGTGTCTGACGGCATGAATGAAGTATACATAAAATGTCACAATGTAAGTGTCCTGTTATAGGTTTTATAGATTCACAGGAGTTAACACTAGTGAAATTTTGCTCTGATGAATCTGAGAATACATTTCCAAGCACTAGACAAAATGGTATTTTCACTTAACAACAACGACAAGGAACTAGCACTTAGACTTTGAGAGTGGTTAGGGACTACCTGGCCCTTGTTGAGCAGGATTTCCCAATTTTCCCCTAACGGAGTGACTGATCACTCATTAGCATAACTCATTGAACATATAACTATTTGTTTTAACAAAAAATGCACCAAGTCCTATCTTTGGCATGACAGGAATCTAGGGTGACACACTTACCCTCAAACTGTTTTTTAAATTCCTGCACACTTACAGATGTAACTGTTGCATGGAGGTCAACTCCAACATGGCTTTTGAAACAGTAAATAATTGCTTCTATGGAGCTGTTACACTTTGCATTTATATTAAAATATTGATGAGCTTGAGAGGAAGATGCCTTTTATTCCTTCCTTGCCCAAAATAAAACAAATTGCTGATAACCGGTTAGATGAAATTTCTGTGTGTACCTGAAAACATTGAAAATGCATGTTAAAGTTAGTTAACCAAAGGTTGTAAATCTTCTTGGTTCTGTAATACCGTAATGAAGATAATGCCTAAAAACAAATTTCATGCTTATGCAGCAAGAATGTTCGGAAAGTTGTGAAACGCTTTTAGTCTGTGTGTTAAACACACCTTTTTTCAACATTTAATGTAGTGAAGTATCAATACAGTTAATGATTAACACAACCACATATCTACACATATGTAGCTTGTAAGCTAAGACTTTAAAAAAAATTGTATTTGTATTGCGTCTTTAACCATAGTAAAACATCCCAAGGCGCTTAAACAAAACAAGTTGGGAGGAGAAGCTCTATGCGAGTTAATAATTCTTTAGGTTAGGGTCAGCCTATATGAGAAGGTGGCTTATGTAAATGCCAATTGGGTAGCTATCCGAAGGCAATTTATAGCAAACTGGTTGGGAATGAAGGCTTCCCTGTTCCCAGAGTTATAACTGATGTCTTGCTTCCTGTTCCCATTTTTCCAAATATACAAAGTGTCTCCTCCTAGGAGAGGTGATTAAAATAAAAACTATGCCAATTCAGGGGAAAAACATAATCTGGTAAATTCCTCTCCAACTCCCGAAGTCGATCAAAACGAGTTCCAGAAGATCACAGTGTCAACGAGGTACATACCCAATGTCCCACCTACCTTGTGTACGCAGAGATATTAGCCACAGCAAGGAACTCATCCAGCTTCTTTTTGAGCTGTTGCAGTGAATATCCAGAACATAGCAGTCCACTTGATTGACACCCCCATCCACTGGCTTAAACATCCGCTCCCTCCACCAAATCGGTGTATCATGGCTGCAGTGTGAACTATCTACAGGGTGCACTGCAGCAAACTGCCAAGGCTTTAGCAGCACCTCCCAAACCTGTAACCACCACAACCTAGAAGAACAAGAAGGGTAGCAGGTGCATGAGAACACCATCACCTCCAAGTCTCACATCATTCCCAACTTGGACATGTACCACCACTCCTTCATTGTCGCCAGGTCAAAATCCTAGAATTCCCAACCCAACACCATTGTGGGATAACCTTCACCACACTGACTGCTGCGGTTCAAGAAGGAGGCCCACCACTTTCTCATGGGCAGTAAATGCCAGCCTTGTCAGCGACACCCATATCCCGTGAATGAGTAAAAAGAAATACGCATTCACCACACAAGCCGGTAAATTGTTCCAAATGTTGACAACCCACTGCATAACGAAAAAACCTCCTGACATTTTATTTAGTTCTATACTTGCATAGCTTATGCGCCACATTTTCCCTAGTTCAAATAGTCTGTTCACACAGGCACAGTCTAATTACTTCATAATTTTAAACACTTTAATTAAATTGCTCCAAAGCCTACGCTTTGATAACTATCATGATAACCAAGGGCTTTTTAAACTAGGGTTCATTCTAGTGACCCTCCGTTGAACCTTTTCCAGGCCCTCTATAGTCATCCCCCATGTGAAAGGACTAAATTGAATACAGTATTCCAGGTGAGGCCTAACTAAAGTCTCGTACAAGGACACTACAGTTCTTTTAGTTGTACCTTTGCAATAGCATCACAGCATTGGTCATGCACCTTCACAGACTCATGTACTATAACTCCTAGGTCCCTTTCCTGCTAAACAGACTTCAATTCTGTACCAAGCATGGTACATATACATACTTAGGGGGAAAAATTCAGTTGGTTGCGCCTCCCGTTAGTGCCTTAAGAGGGCGCTAATGGGACGCAAACCAACTAGCGGCACTGCCCACGCCTCCTGCAAAATTCAGGGGGAGGTTAGTGGTGGCGCTAACCGGTAGTGCCCTGCGGCGCTGCACCGCTGGCGATGACGTAATTGGTGTGCGCAGCGCCATGCTCACGACCTTCGGGAGCGCCCCCTGACTTATCGCCGGACGCTATGTCCGACGGGGTCAGGGGGGGGTGTACCTGCGGCCGGGGAGGCGCAATTTAAAGGCGAGGTGCAGGGCGGCAATTTTCATTGCTGGCCGCCTGCCAGCACCTGCCTGCGCTCCCGTCCCAGACCTGAAATGCAACGCCCCCTGCGGAGTGCTGGCTGCGCTCCAAGAGCCTGGCACTTCTCTTGAGTGCCAGGCTCTTGTGCCTGCACTCCCGATCCCCGGGGGCCCAGCTGGGCTCCAGGCCGTGCTGCACAAGGTCCCTCCCCTTTAAGAAGGGGAGGAAGGCCTGCAATACCGCAGTGCGATGGCACATAACGCCGCAATATTGACTCACAGCGCCCCAAGAGGGATGCGGGGCGCTACTCTCTTGGGGCGCAACCACTCAATTTCCAGCGCAGGGACGCTACTTTTAGCGCCCCGGCGAAGTTAGCACCCCAATTGGGGCGCTACTCAATTTTTAGCCCTGTTAGCCCTACCCATGTGCATGACACATTTATCCACATCAAATGACATTTGACAGATGTGGGGCCCATTGCCCCATTACATCTAGATTAGATTGTAGTCTTTTTTTTCTCATCTAGGGTTCTAACACCAGCACAGACCTTCGTATTGTCCGCAAACTTATGGACAGTACCCACAACACCGTTGTCTAGGTTATTAATGTAAATCATGAAGAGCAGCAGTCCCAACAATCCCTGCAAGACACCATGAGTAACCGACCTCCACACACAACCACTTCTAATAACCCTATGCCTGCAAGAACGCAACCAATTTCCTACCCAATCCAGGATCTTATAAACTAACCTATTGTGCAACACCTTGTCAAAAGCTTTCTGAAATAAATAATGTTGACAAGGCTACTTCATTCACCAACTTAGCTACTTCCTCAAAAAATTCAACCAGGTTGGTGAGAACAAACTTTCTTTTCCAGAATCCATGTTGGAAATGTCTAATAACACATACTCTGCCAGGGTGGTCATACCTCAATTTGGTCCTTTCTGACAACTTTCCAATAACTGAAGTTAAACTAATGGACCTATAATTTACTATTTCCAAATTGCTGCCCTTTTTAAATATTGGTACGATATTAACCTCCCTCCAGCAATCCCTGTCTCTAATGAGCTATTAAATATAAACAAGGGGCTCACTTAACACATCCCCCAATTTAGGCAACATTGGAAACAATTGTTAAGATATTGAATCATCCATAAATTAAGCACCTCCTACTAATTAGCTGTCAATTAGGCATTTATTAAAAAAAAAACAATTCCTTAAAGTCAACAATATCACTGACATTTTGTTGTGGTTTCACTTCCTGCTACAATCTGCAAAGTATGGAACAGATTGCCGCTGTGAATCCAATTGAAGGCTTGGTGGAAGCATAGCAAAAGCCAATGGGGCTGGTTATTGATTCGTCAGGGAGCAGAGATATACGAGCTTGACATCTAGTCAGAAGGGAAATAAAAATGTCCTAAGTGCCTGATGGACTTGGGCCTAAATGTTAGGGTCAGATCAATGAGCTGAAAGGTTTTTTTCTAGTTATTGCCTGCTCTGTTTTAGAATTGCTAACTATATTTTAAATTTCCCCAAATGAATTGTGCTTTATATCTTTTAGTATTCTGAATGATTTATATTTACACCGAGGGTTTGTGGTTGACTGCAGGAAACACAGTATGCTAAATGGATGGCTGCCTGCAGACTGGCTTCAAAGGGCAAGACGATGGCTGATAGTTCATACCCCACAGAGGTTTACAACATTCAGTCTTTCTTAAAGATGAAGAATGTAAATTCTGTGCCTCAGGTGATGCGTGACCCAAATGCCATGGACATGAACCCAGAATCATTGGTGTCACCAAGATACTTGAAAAAGTTCAAAACTAAACAGGTACTGAAATATAGTTGGTCTCTTATTGATACAATTATATATTACGCTATCTATAAATTTCTCCTGGCAGTCCAAATTGCTCAGGATAAAATTAAAGTATTTTGGACCAATGGTCCCTCTAATTTTTTTTCCTGCATGGGCCCTTTAAATTTGCTGCGCGGCCGTGCTTGTGCGGTATTCTCTTCCAGCAGCAGCGCTGGTGAGCCGCCTGCGCAGGACCTCACAATTGTCGCGCACCTTAGGGGAAACATTGCTTTGGACCATATTGTATAAAATGCCACATGAAACTAGAATGCCAATGTAGAATCATAGAAACTTACAGCACAGAAGGAGGCCATTCGGCCCATTGTGCCTGCACTGGCACTTTGAAAAGAGCAGTCATGCTCAGTCCCACACCCCTGCTTTTTGTCCGTAACCCTGCAAGTTCCTCATCCTCAAGTACCTGTCCAATTCCCTTTTAAAATTATTTATTGAATCAGCTTCCACCACCTCTTCAGGTAGAGCGTTCCAAATCCCGACAACACGCAGTGAAAAAAATTCTCCTCCTTTCCCCTCTAGATCTTTTTCCAATGATTTTGAATCTAAATTTTTCTTTAATATATAGATCATACAGATCTGAATGCACGCTGTGAAACATTCCATTTATTTTATTTGATCTATTATTTCTGCAAAGCTTATTCCTTCTCCTCCAAATTCTAAATTTTATTTTCAGCTCTCTATTTAAGTTTTCTGTTCCAAGCACCTGTCCTTCAACAAAAGTGCAGGTGGGTTACCCAGGCTTCAAACTCATGCCATTCTGAAAATATGTTAGGAAGCGTACAAAGGTGAAAACCTCACAACGGAAGTTCATACTGCAACAGATTAAGGATCTGCTGCAGTGCAGACTTATTCTAGTAATTGGCATAGAGCTTGGAGCAAGGTGCTTCTAATACTAATTTTACCTCAAATCTTCCTTTATAAAATAACACCCTTTGTCAAAAAAAAACTTGTTTGAGCTTTCTCGTAACATTTTTGCCTTGTACTCACAGTAAAAAGCTGGTTTCCATAAGCAGACTCCTGTGAACTTAAACCTTCACCCCTATACATGCTGTAAATGAGGTAGAGTGCACAAGATTAACAATTAACCTTTGATCGTGTCATTAGCCATGTGTGGAAAAGCCACCACATTATTATTCCTTCGAAAAATGGAAAATGCCATATTGTCAGGCTAATACTAATAATCAAATTTATTTATAGGCTGATTATACTGAAGCAATAAAACACAAGCAAGGTGCTTAAAGTACAATGAGGCTTACCCAGAGTTGCAGCTATCTGTAGTCGATGTGAACTCGTATTTATAAGGCTTGCTGCTCCAAGGTTTTCAGTGCTACCAACGCTCTTAAGTATTGATGCTAGGCCAATCTATTAGAGTCAATATTAATAATACACACGTAGAAGATTTTTCTTTAAATTACATAACATTTTGGCGTGATCCTGCTCCCCTCAACTAATTTTAGTTAAAAATTAACAACACTTAATTTCAGAATCACCCTCCAAACTTGAATAATGCTACAATCCTTCCAGGATTGCTGTTTATACTGAGAATCAGACAGTCACTGTTCAATATACACATACGTTAAAAATGCAGCTATAGTAACTATGTAGCATCCATTACAAAATCTAAATTGCTGCACCAAGCCATTCCTCACAATAGTTTTCTCCTTAACGATAACTGTGTTTAGTTTTTGTATTGTACTTACTGACTGTATTTTCAAGATACAGGAAACTTTCGTTTAACCAGAGGTTAAAAGTCCGGAAAGCTCTATCTACCGGCAAAATTCAGGAGCCGTTTCCTATAAGTTTTTTTACTTCTCGTTGCTTTTTTTTTCCCAGTCAGGCTCTGCAAGGTCAAGCTGAAGCTGTTGCTTAGCTACAGAGACGCTTTTAAGCTGCGGCCGACTGTTTTGAAGCTGTTGCTAAGCAACAGGGTTTGTTGATTCACACGAAGCTGAAAAGCTCCGTATGTTTTAACATTAGCGCTGGTTTATACGGCAGTTTGGATGGGACGGCACCAACTCGGTCCCGTCAGTGCCGGATACCAGAAAGTTTCCTGTATATCATAAAGATGTTTTTGCTTTCAAAATTGTCAAAAAACTGTAAATGCTTTCTAGGAACATTAGGAACAGGAGTATGCCATTCAGTTAGGCATTGGCTGATCTGCACCTCAGTTCCATATCCCTTGATACCCTTACCTAACAAAAATCTATCTCAGTCTTAAAAGCTCCAATTGACCATAGTCTATTGACGGAGAGAGTTCCAGATTTCTACTACTGTGTGTGTGGAAAAAGTGCTTCCTGATTTTGTTCCTCAATGGCTTAGCTATAATTTTAAGATTATGTCCCCTTGTTCTTGCTTCCCCACCAGATGAAATAGTTTCTCCGTATCTACGCTATCAAATCCTATTTACATTTTAAACAACTCGATCAGATCACCCCCCCCCCCCCCCCCACAATCTTCTATACTCAAAGGAATACAAGCCAAGTTTATGAAACCTGACCTCATAATTGAGTAGAATGGGCCTATACTCTTGAGTTCAGAAGAATGAGAGGTGATCTCATTGAAACATATAGGATTCTGAGAGGCTGTTTCCCCTGGCTGGAGAGCCTAGAACTAGGGGGCATAGTCTCAGGATAAGGGGTCGGCCATTTAGGACTGAGACGAGGAGATATTTCTTCACTCAGAGGGTGGTGAATCATTGGAATTCTCTACCCCAGAGGGCTGTAGATGCTCAGTCATTGAGTATATTCAAGACTGAGATCGATAGATTTTTGGACTCTAAGGGAATCAAGGGATATGGGGATCAAGTGGGAAAGTGGAGTTGAGGTAGAAGATCACCCATGATCTTATTGAATGCTCTTATGTTCTTAACCCTCAGTACCATTCTGGTGAATTTGTTCTACACCCCCTCCAAGGCCAATATATCCTTCCCAAGGTGCGGTGCCCAAAACTGATCGCAATACTCCAGATGGGGTCTGACCAATGCTCTATACAACTGCAGCATCACTTCCTCCCTTTTGTATTCCAGCTCCCTTGAGATAAAGACCAACATTCCATTAGCCTTTTTGATTGCATTTGTGCCTGTCCACTAGTTTTTAATGATTTGTGTACTTGGACTCCCAGATCTCTCTGCTCCTCTACAGTTCTTAGTCTCCCACCATTTAGAAAATACTCTGATCTATTTTTGAGGTCCAAAGTGGATTATCTCACACTTGCCGACATTGAACTCCATTTGCCATAGTTTTGCCAACTCACTTAGTCTGTCCGTGTCCCTTTGCAACTTGCTGCTCCCATCTGCAGTATTTACTGTCCCTCCTAATGTAGTGCCATCTGCAAACTTGGATATACAACATTATTTCTTCATCCAAGTCATTAATAAATGTGGTGAAAAGTTGAGGCCCCAGACCAGATCCTCAGGGAACACCACTTGTCACATCCCACTGGTTTGACCACCACCCGTATCTCCTACCAACTGTCATCAGCAACTCCCATGGACAAAAGGCGAGACAGATGGCAAAATGGTAAGGGAAGAGAAAATCATAAAATAAGACAAAGAAAAAGAAGAGAAAAGGGACAAAAGGAGAGGAATAGAAAGCATATCCTGCAACTTAGCCATGGGAGATTCACTAGTATAATATATATATTAGATAATTCTTCCACGGCAACTACCATTTCCTGATCAACAGTACAGACAGGCAGCCTGTTTGCCACTGCTACACTCTAGTCCACTAGAAAGTGCAAGAGAAATGCTAGTTAACTCACTCTGAATGAATTCTCATTTACAAAATTATCTTTTTAAAAAAGTCGATAGGTCCAGCCATTTGGAATAAGTATCAGCATCTCTGTAGCCTGACACTATTTTCTGACAGTACATGGTATTGAAGGAAGTGGGTAAACTCAATATTGCATCTGTCATTGTTCTCAATCTTGTATGACTGCAAATATCAATAGAAGCAAATCTAAGGTGCATTATTATACTTGGCAATGGAACAGCACAAGGTACCCACTTTGAAGAGATCAAAAATACTTCATTTTGTACATATTTATTTTAGCCCTTTTATATTAAAGGATTTTAAGACCTACCCTTGATTTAAGATTACATTCCTGCCACAGCAGAATAAGTTATTAAATCACTGTGGGCGGTGAAGGGAATGTCACAAGTGACAAGTGTGTTGACTTGCATTCTGTCCATTCTTCCTCAGAGAAAATGTTCAAATCACTCTACTTCTACATACAAGGAGAGAGAGTGTGTGTTGTATGTGCACACACATACGATTCCATCAAAAAGCCACTTTAGGCACTTTGGAGTCATTGGCCCGTAATTTGCGGTCAGCGACGAAGCTAAGGCGCTCGCTGCTGGCCTCAAAGAAAACTGCCCACAGAGATCGCAAGATCTCTGTGGCTAGAAGTTTACCTTTCTTGATGTGCAAATGATTGTAGCGCAGCATAACTGGAATCCCCAGCGAAGAGGCTGCAGTGACGTCAGCAAGCTGTCTAAGCAGCCAATCACATTGAAGAATTCTCAGATGCAAACCGGGAAATAAAAAGCACTGAAATATCTGCACTTTAAAAACATTTTAGAGAGCGAAAAAGATTGGGACAGAAACTGGGGTTAAGGTAGAAGCTGAAATATCATGAACAAACTTTTAAACTTTATTTTTTATTGTAATTTTGATCATAATGGAGAAATTTGATATTCCACAAATATAAAAATTTGTTTTTCAGGGCCAGAAGTTATTCAGCAGTCGATATGCTATTAAAAGCCCAGTTACACCTATTCCAACAAGGCTCAACATTTTTCACAGATTGCCGGCTATACTTGGGTTGGGGGGGGGGGGGGGTGGTGTGGTCACAGCGCAGCCTGTGTTGGAGCAGTGAAGGACTGATCGCAACTTCAGGATTTCCACGTTTAGATGCGCATGCGCTAAATCCTGACATAGTGGTCAGTTTCAGAGGGGTAATGACAGCAAACGCCGACAGTCGCCGTCTTTACCCACTACAAAATCCGGGCCATTGTTTTTATGTAACAGTTGTACTACAATAAATCTTTTCTTGAATGTTTGGTTTTCAGTTGACGACACGCATCCTAGAAGCACATCAAAATGTTGCCCAGATGACACTGGTGGAAGCCAAAATGCGATTCATCCAGGCATGGCAGTCTCTGCCAGAGTTTGGAGTTTCTTATTTTATAGTCAGGTAAGTGACATGAGACAGCAGGAACATTGTCAATATGCCCTGCCATTGCAAATCCAATACATTCATGTTGGAACATGTAAATCTAAATCAGACAGAGAGAATAGCAAGTTTTTTTTTGCTCATACCTCCCACATCTATCACTTAATCCAATGGAAATGAATGCTGAACAAATATGTACAATGATCCTAATTAATGAAATTGTTATATGAAGTTACATTCTGGAAATATCAAACAATACCACCCAGTTTATAATTAAAACTTCACTATAAAATAGAACCACTGACCAAAGCAGTCTGGATTTGGTGCTATTCCTATTATCCAGGATCTTTCCAGCGATTCAGTGAATTTTATATCTTAAGTGATGATGGGAAACATTATATACTTTAATTTTATAAAAGTTGTGTATTTGTACAAAAATACAAGTACTTAATTGCTGCTAATTCTGAGGCACATAACACATTTATAAAGTGTAAATACCAGTTAATTATGAAACCTCAATGTAATTGAAGAAATAAAATTTAATTTAAATGTTCAAAAATTAAATTACTTTTATGTAAGATATCTTTCAACTTTTTTCCTTGCACCAGGTATAGTTTTCCTGCTTTCTTCACAAGAATTGTTCAATTTAAATTTAAAAGATTTTAAAAAACAAAATTACCCATGTTCCATCTAATTAAGCAAAATATATATTTTTTAAATTACTATTACTGAGGTGTATATAAACATAGTAGCACAGAGTAGTAGACAATTTACCTCCATGCATTTTTTCCACATACCATAAGAAATAGGAGCAGGAGTAGACCATTTGGCCCTTCAAGCCTGCTCCACCATTCAATAAGATCATGGCTGTTCTTCTACCTCAACTCCACCTTCCTGCCCTATCCCCATATCCCTTGATTCCCCTAGCATCCGAAAATCTATCGATCTCTGTCTTGAATATACTCAACGACTGAGCATCCACAGCTCCCTGGGTAGAGAATTCCTAACATTCACAACCCTTTCAGTGAAGAAACTACTCCTCATCTCAGTCCTAAATGGCCGACCTCTTGTTCGTAGACTGACCCCTAGTTCTCGACTTCCCAGCCAGGGGAAATATTCTCCCAGCGCCTACCCTGTCAAGCCCCATTAGAATTTTATATGTTTCAATTAGATCATCTTCTAAACTCGAGGGAAGATAGGCCTAGTCTACTCAATCTCTTCTAATAGGACAATCCCAATCATTCCAGGAATCGGTCTAGTGAACGCTTACACTCCCTCTAAGGCAAGTATATCCTTCCTTGGGTAAGGAGACCATAACTGTACATAATACTCCAGGTGTGGAGTAAAGTTCCCAATATTTAGTAAGTTTTCCTGCTGCAAGTTACATTTTGGAACTAACAAACAATACCACCCACTTTATAATTAAAACTTCACTATAAAACAGAACCTCTGCCCACAAACTATCTTCACAACATGTTGACAGCCCAGTGTCATTACTAAAAGAAAGACTTGAATTTATGTAGCGCCTTTCACGACCACTGGACATCTCAAAGCGCATTACAGTCAATGAAGTACTGTAAAAGCTTTTATAGATATGTGAAGAGAAAAAGATTGGTGAAGTCAAGCGTAGGTCCTTTGCAGTCAGAATCAGGGGAATTTATAATGGGGAACAAAGAAATGGCAGACCAACTAAATACATATTTTGGTTCTGTCTTCCCAAAGGAGGACACAAATAACAGCCCAGAGATGCCGGGGAACATAGGGTCTGATGAAAGGTCATTATCACATTGCTGTTTGTGGGACCTTGCTGTGGGAAATGCAGTCAATTTGCGCACAGCATGGTCCCACAAACAGCAATGTGATAATGACCAGAAAATCTGTTTTTGTTATGTTGGTTGAGGGATAAATATTGGCCAGGACACCGGGGATAACTCCCCTATTCTTCTTCGAAATAGTGCCATGGGATCTTTTACGTCCACCTGAGAGAGCAGACGGGGCCTCGGTTTAACGTCTCACCCGAAAGACGGCACCTCTGACAGTGCAGCACTCCCTCAGCGCTGCACTGGAGTGTCAGTCTAGCTTTATGTGCTCAAGTCCCTGGAGTGGGACTTGAACCCATAACCACCTGACTCGGAGGCGAGTGTGTTACCAGCTGAGCCAAAGCTGACACTGTAAATACTACCTGTAAATGACCCACTGCAGTGCCAGAACAATTCTCCCTCTATGGCGAAGCATTTGACTTCTACTCACTGCCTCCCTTTAGCAACACAAATGAGACTAGAATCCCACTGTTGGGAGAATTGTAGGCACTAACTTGTATTCTACCACTCCATATAATGAGGCATTGGAGCTCTATTGCATTGCTTCATGGGTGTTCTAACATTAAAGATCAAAAAGATTTGTACATTAAGTTATATTAATCTATCCAAATCCATCTGCACTTTTTTAGTTAAGGCATTTGAGCATTTCTTTTTTTTCAAACTCATAAGATCTCAAAAGTGATCAACAACTCGCATTTTAATAGTACCCCTCGCTACTAGTAATGTCTCTAGGCACTTCAAAATGAGGAAAGGAGGACGCTGTGCTGGAAGTTGGAAAGATTAATTGGGGAACCAGACTCACATTAGAGAGGGTTTTAAGAGGTGATTGAAGGAAGGGAGCGAAGCAGCAAGGCAAAGTGACTTGAGAGCACAGTTCCAAAGGGCAGGGGCATAGTGACAAAGAACAATCTCAGATGTTGAAGTGGGGTAACTGGGGACAAGCAGTAAACCAGACTCGAAGGTAAGGCCGAGGGCATACAGGAGAAACTTATTCAGATAAGGTGGGATGAAACTACGTGGGGATTTGAAAATTAGGATAATGACTTTGTCAATATTCTGGAGTCAGTGGATTTTGACAAGGTCACAAGATAGGTACAGATGGGGAAAATTATTCAGCCCATCATTGCTCATCCATCCAGAACTGACTGTAAAAGCTTTTATAGATATGTGAAGAGAAAAAGATTGGTGAAGTCAAGCGTAGGTCCCTTTCAGTCAGAATCAGGGGAATTTATAATGGGGAACAAAGAAATGGCAGACCAACTAAATACATATTTTGGTTCTGTCTTCACAAAGGAGGACACAAATAACCTCCCAGAGATGCCGGGGAACATAGGGTCTGATGAAAGGGAGGAACTGAAAGAAATCAGTATTTGTAGGGAAATGGTGTTAGGAAAATTGATGGGACTGAAGGCCGATAAATCCCCAGGGCCTGATAATCTCCATCCTAGGGTACTTAAGGAAGTGGGCCTAGAAATAGTAGATGCATTGCTGGTCATCTTCCAGAACTCGATAGACTCTGGAACAGTACCCATGGATTGGAGGGTAGCTAATGTTACCCCACTATTCAAAAAAGGTGGTAGAGAAAAAGCAGGGAATTACAGACCGGTAAGCCTGACGTCGGTAGTGGGGAAAATGCTAGAGTCCATTATAAAAGATGTAATAGCAGAGCACTTGGAAAGCAGTGACAGGATCGGACAAAGTCAACATGGATTTACAAAAGGTAAACCATGCTTGACTAATCTACTGGAACTTTTTGAGGATGTAACTGGTAAAATAGATAAGGGAGAACCAGTGAATGTGGTGTATTTGGACTTTCAGAAGGCTTTCGATAAGGTCCCGCATAAGAGATTAGCATGCAAAATTAAGGCACATGGGATTGGGGGCAAGGTATTAACTTGGATAGAGAACTGGTTGGCGGGCAGAAAGCAAAGAGTTGGAATAAACGGGTCGTTTTCCGAGTGGCAGGCAGTGACTAGTGGGGTACCGCAAGGATCGGTCCTAGGACCCCAGCTGTTGACAATATATATTAATGATCTGGACGAGGGAATTGGATGTAATATCTCCAAATTTGCAGACGACACAAAGCTGGGTGGGAGGGTATGCTGTGAGGAGGATGTCGTGAAACTCCAGTACGATTTGGACAGGTTGGGTGATTGGGCAGAAACATGGCAAATGCACTATAATGTGGATAAATGGTAAGCATGCAGGTGCAGCAGGCGGTTAAGAAGGCAAATGGTATGTGGCCTTCGTAGCAAGAGGGTTCGAGTATAGGAACAAGGATGTCTTGCTGCAGTTGTACAGGGCCTTGGTGAGACCACACCTTGAGTATTGTGTGCAGTTTTGGTCACCTTATCTGAGGAAGGACGTTCTTGCCATGGAAGGAGTGCAGCGAAGATTCACCAGGCTGATACCTGGGATGGCAGGAATGACGTATGAGGAGAGATTGTGACAATTGGGCTTATACTCACTGGAGTTTCGAAGATTGAGAGGGGATCTCATCAAAACCTATAAAATTCTGTCAGGCCTGGACAGACCAGATGCAGGAAGGATGTTTCTGATGGCCGGGGAGTCCAGAACCAGGGGTCATAGTCTAAGGATAAGGGGTAAGCCATTTAGGACTGAAATGAGGAGGAATTTCTTCACCCAGAGAGTGGTGAACCTGTGGAATTCTCTGTCACAGAGGGCGGTGGAGGCCAGTTCATTAAGTATATTCACGAAAGAGTTGGATATATTTCTTAAGGCTAAAGGGATCAAGGGATATGGGGAGAAGGCAGGGACAGGGTACTGAATTTGGATGATCAGCCATGATCTCATTGCATGGCGGAGCAGGCTCGAAGGGCCGAATGGCCTACTGCTGCTCCTATTTTCTATGTTTCTATGAAAGACCTGAAAGTCAGTCACCTTGTTGGGAGAGAGCCCAAAGTCTATTTGTAATCACAACAAATTCAGTTTCCAGAGCCAGATTTAGGCCCAATATGATCAGAAATGTACACCATTAATAATGCAGTGAACAGGAGCAATGTACCAAAGTATTAATAATTACCCTTTTTACTGTCACCTTTTGCACCAGTTGTTACTCAGGCTACTCACCAAGCATTCCTTTCCACTTCAAAAAAGGTGGAAAACACCATGCTGCAAGACCATGTCGTTCAGGCTAAAACTATTTATTTGCATGATATTTTACTACAGAAAGACTATACAGCAGACAATTCAGAGTACAATACTTGACTTGCAACCTACTTTAATATGTTTTCAAAAACAAAATAATCAAATGTCTAAAATTTTAAGCGTTTTTTTTCAGAACCTTTTAGCAATGGGGGCTATTTCCACTTTGGGCACAATCAGAAAACTAGCGATTGCAGATTGACCAACTGTTATACACGCCGCCCAATTTTCCTTTCCACTGAAGCCATTTATCCCCAATGTCTTTGAAGATTGAAAGGTGGGCACACACCTACCAACGGAGTCCCATTTCTTCAGTGTAATATTGAATCATGGAGTTGAAGCAAGCACTTGTATTTCTCCACACAGCGTTTTGGGTTCCTAAATCAAAGCAGTTCTCTCACTAGATATGTAGACATGGTTTTTATATCAATCTTTGCATTTGGGCAGATCGAGCACAAACTGCTGACTCTTGGCATTTGGATAGTTTTGTTATCTTTCCTGGAGAAATTAATGGGACTGAAAGCCGATAAATCCCCAGGGCCTGATAATCTGCATCCCAGAGTACTAAAAGAGGTAGCCATGGAAATAGTGGATGCATTGGTTGTCATCTTCCAAAATTCTATAGATTATGGAACACTTCCTGCAGATTGGAGGGTGGCAAATGTAACCCCACTATTTAAAAAAGGGAGAGAGAAAACAGGGAATTACAGACCGGTTAGCCTAACATCAGTAGTAGGGAAAATGCTAGTGTCTATTATAAAGGATGTGATAACAGGACACTTAAAAAATATCAACGGGATTAGACAAAGTCAACATGGATTTATGAAAGAGAAATCGTGTTTGACACGCCTACTGGAGTTTTTTGAGGATGTAACTGGTAGAATAGATGAGGGAGAACCAATGGATGTGTATTTGGATTTTCAGAAGGCCTTTGATAAAGTCCCACATAAGAGGTTAGTGTGCAAAATTAAAGCACATGGGATTGGGAGTGATATACTGGCATGGATTGAAAATTGGTTAACAGACAGGAAAGAGAGTAGGAATAAATGGGTCTTTTTCGATGTGGCAGGTGGTGACTAGTGGGGTACCACAGGGATCAGTGCTTGGGCCCTAGCTATTCACAATATATATCAATGACTTGGATGAGGGAACCAAATGTAGTATTTCCAAGTTTGCTGACGACACGAAACTAGGTGGGATTGAGTTGTGAGGAGGATGCAAAGAGGCTTCAAGGCGATTTAGACAAGTTGAGTGAGTGGGCAAATACATGGCAGATGCAGTATAACGTGGATAAATGTGAAGTTATCCACTTCGGTAGGAAAAACAGAAAGGTAGAGTATTATTTAAATGGTGATAGATTGAGAAATGTTGATGTACTAAGGGACCTAGGTGTCCTTGTACATTAGTCACTGAAAGTTAACATGCAGGTGCAACAAGCAGTTAGGAAGGCAAATGATATGTTGGCCTTCAGTGCAAGAGGATTTGAGTACAGGAGCAAGGATGTCTTACTAGTTATACGGGGCCTTGGTGAGACCACACCTGGAGTACTGTGTGCAGTTTTGGTCTCCTTACCTAAGAAAGGATATACTTGCCATAGAGGGAGTGCAACGAAGGTTCACCAAACTGATTCCTGGGATGGCAGGACTGTCGTATGAGGAGAGATTGGGTCGACTAGGCCTGTATTCACTAGAGTTTAGAAGAATGAGAGGGGATCTCATTGAAATGCATAAAATTCTGACAGGGCTAGACAGACTGGATGTTTCCCCTGGCTAGGGGGTCTAGAACGAGGGGTCACAGTCTCAGGATATGGGGTAGGACATTTAGGAGTGAGATGAGGAGAAATTTCTTCACTCAGAGGGTGGTGAACCTGTGGAATTCTCTACCACAGAAGGCTGTGGAGGCCAAGTCACTGAATATATTTAAGGAGATAGATAGATTTCTAGACACAAGGGCCCTGATTTTCTCCCAGCCGTTGGGCGGGTTTTCAGGGGTGTGGGCGGGGAAAAATAGCAAAAACGGGGTCGCGACTCCCCCCCCCACCGCCTGATTCCCCGCCCCGTACGACTTTCGGACCGCCGTTTCTCTCCGACCCGAATCAGTCCCGCCCGCCGCTGGCGGGACTGGCCGTCGGGACCCTAATCAGCAATTATTGGCATGTTTAATGCCATTTTAAGGGGCCCTTGCTATTTTCAAGGGTTTCCCACGCTAAACACGCCTGCGGAGAACCCTGCTGATGAAACCTGGCGTGAAGCATCCCGGCTTGCTTGCTCTCCGCTGCAGTCATTCGGGAAAGCTGAGATTTAATCGGAGAGCATTTGTATGTTGAAGGACCTTGTTGCAGGCTTGGGGCTACTTGTTCAAGGCTTAGGCACAGCTGTGGAAGGTTGGAACCTCACACACTTCTCCAATGTGAGCTCCTGGGAAGCCCCTCTCGCCACCCTCACTCAGCGCTTCCTCAGCGGAGGCATCTACCAGAAGCATGGGACGCCTTTTTTTCCTTCCCTCCTTGCCATTAGAGGATCTCCAGCAGCAGAGGCGGCAGCAGCAGAACCAGGAACAGCAGGATCAGCAATAGGAGCACCAGGCTGCTGCTCACTCACCTGAAGCTGCACAGGTCAGAAGGGGCCAGCGCTTGGAAGTGGCTTGAGAGCACCTTGCTGCGCATTAGGGGGGCATGGGGACCCGTATCTGCACTGGCAGTCCTACTCAGAAGGACTTCCATGAAGGTCTGGTTTCTCTGTTCAATAGATGGCCATCACTCCTCAAGAGATGTCATTCTCTTATGAGCACTCACCATGTTTTCCATACCCTGGCGACTTATCTCCTCCATGGAGGTTGCCAATCTTTCCATGGTGATGCGTTCATGCGCCAATGACTCCACAAAGGCTCTGCTCATGGTCGCTATGGACTCCTCCATTTGCTCCACACTCGCAGCAACCCTGGAGACAAAACCTGCCAAAGACTCCTGCATCTGTGCATGGAGATCCATCACCTCCTCTTGCGGATGGACCCAGAGGTAGAGGGTCGACATGCAGCGCAGCTGAGCTGAGCTGGCAGAGTCCTGCGCCTTCCGACGAGGACTCTCCACTGCTGTCCCTGTCTCCAGAATCTGCTGAGGCTCACTTGTGAGCTGTGAAACACCAGGTGACAACACTACTCTATGTCCCGAAGGTCCCCCCGAGGTGTGAGTGTCTGCGCTGGTGCTGGGTGCGCTTACTTCTGCTGACGCTGCGCCCTCAGAGGTTGGAGCTTCCTCTGAGGAGTCTGGCTGCACAGCCTCTTCCTCCTCCACAGTGGGGACGGGGGCTCTGGATGGTCCTGTGGGGGAGTAGAGGAAGGAGTTAGAGATGTGATGCCAAGGTTACATACACATTGGAGTTGGCAGATGTTCATAAGTCCAAATGATGTAGCTTCAGAATCATAACAGCGACTTATGCTATGTCAATGAGAGAGATGGCAAACTATTCTGTCACCAGCTTGCGGGACTGCCCCCGTCTCTCCTTCCCCAACTTCCGCTGCCACATCAGCCCCAACAATTTCCAGCACTCCTTCCTCCCAGGGGGTCAGGTGGGCTACTGAGGGTTGGCCTCCTCCAGTCCTTTCTCGCTCTCTGTTGTTGTGAGTTCTCTTTTCCTGCAATGAGGGAGACAGGTGGAATTTGAGTGAGAAGGAAGGAGTGAGTGTAGAGATTGCATAGCATAGATACTTAGAGGGAGACAAAGATTGTATGAGGCTGCAAGACCAAGGGCCCTCCCTGTGTGTTGTCAGCTGTGTTCAAAGCATCAGAGTGTGAGGGCTGCATGGTGGAATAGTTATGTGAATGTGAGCATAGAGAGAGATGAAATGGGTAAGGGTGCATGGATGTGACTGTGAAGTGGGATGTGGAGGAAGAGTGTGCTAAAGCTGAGTGCTGGTGGGGAAAGGCAATGGGGATCAGGCTGAGGGTGTTGGAAACTTCATTCTTTTCCTGTACGGTGAAGGTCATGGAATCGTTTCAAAGAGACCTGGGTGTTCTTGTGCACCAGTCGCTGAAGGTAAGCATGCAGGTGCAGCAGGCAGTCAAGAAGGCAAATGGTATGTTGGCCTTCGTAGCAAGAGGGTTTGAGTATAGGAACAAGGATGTCTTGCTACAGTTGTACAGGGCCTTGGTGAGACCGCACCTTGAGTATTGTGTGCAGTTTTGGTCGCCTTACTTGAGGAAGGACGTTCTTGCCATGGAAGGAGTGCAGCGAAGATTCACCAGGCTGATACCTGGGATGGCAGGAATGACGTATGAGGAGAGATTGTGTCGATTGGGCTTATACTCACTGGAGTTTAGAAGATTGAGAGGGGATCTCATCGAAACCTATAAAATTCTGTCAGGCCTGGACAGACTAGATGCAGGAAGGATGTTTATGATGGCCAGGGAGTCCAGAACCAGGGATCATAGTCTTAAGGATAAGGGTAAGCCATTTAGGACTGAAATGAGGAGGAATTTCTTCACCCAGAGAGTGGTGAACCTGTGGAATTCTCTGTCACAGAGGGTGGTGGAGGCCAGTTCATTAAATATATTCAAGAAGGAGTTGGATATATTTCTTAAGGCTAAAGGGATCAAGGGATATGGGGAGAAGGCAGGGACAGGGTACTGAATTTGGATGATCAGCCATGATCTCATTGAATGGCGGAGCAGGCTCGAAGGGCCAAATGGCCTACTCCTGCTCCTATCTTCTATGTTTCTATGTTACTGTATGCAGGTTCTTCTGGTGACTCCCAGCGAGTTGACATCTGCTGACACCTGCATCCATGCAGCCTTGGTCTCAGTGGGAGGCCTCTTCCTGCCTGACCTAGGGAAGAAGACCTCCTTGTGGGCCCTAACCCCATCCAATAATGCCTGCAGTGAAGCTTCGTCGAATTTGGAGGCAGCTCGGGGTCTGGCACTGGCCACAGCTGCTGCAGGCTCCTCTGCCATCCTGCATGGTTCGTTTGGAAGCCAACAGAGGAAGCAATGCTTGCTGTGGACCTTGAGAGCACCACGAATGATGACATCATACTGTGGGGCTTTCTGACTGAAAATAGTCAATTAGCAAGGGTTCCCACACGCTGGAACTTAATTGGCCACTTGAGGGAAAATTGCATGCAGCTGGCTGACCCATTTTTTTTCCAGGTCGGAACCCGACATTTGGGGAACCCAAAAATTTCCTGCACGATCCAGAAAATTGGGCCCAAGGTATCAAGGGGTATGGGGAGAGCGGGAATATGGTATTGAGATAGAGGATCAGCCATGATCATGTTGAATGGCGGAGCAGGCTCGAAGGGCCGAATGGCCTACTCCTGCTCCTATTTTTCTATGTTTAACACCTGACTGGTCTATCAAATATCTTAGTCCCAAGAATCACTCTTTGTGACCTTTATCCATCTGCATGCATCCAATGTTTCCAAAAACAAGAGAATTTCTAATGTATTTCAAATTGTAATGACTTCCATCTGGAAGACTGGGTGGTAGCCTGCGCCCTGAAACTAGCAGCCATCTCTAGGCAGAGTTGGGTATTGTCCCACTAACCCCTCCCAAAAATGAAATAATTCCTTTCAGAAAGCAGCTAACAGAATTTTATCTTAAATTCACTATAAATTGGCCAGTCTAAATGAATATGATGGAGATTTTACAGTTTGAAGCACGATATACTTCTGCTTCTATCATCCCTCCCCCTCAGCATTCAATTTTTTCTCCATTATACTACCCTCTGGTGCATTCCGTGTGTTGATCACTTTGTGTTACCTAACATCAGTCCTAGATTTACCTTTTACCTATTTGACCCTGTTGAATCTGTGCCCCCTTGTCCTCCTGTCATGGTTTAATTTGAAGTAGTGTTCCCAAATTTTGCTTTTCATTGTGTATCCAGCTGCAGCTACTGACAGACCGCATTGCAGCACTGGAGCTGCGATTGGATGCATAGTGGAGCGTTCACGATGCGGAGGACGTTGTGAATAGCACGTTTAGCGAGTTGGACACACCGTAGGTAAAGGTTGGACAGGCAAAAAGGGAACGGGTGACCCACAGGCAGAACACTAGGCGCAGGCAGGTAGTGCAGGGGTCCCCGGTGAACATCCCCCTCTCAAACAGATACACCACTTTGAGTACTGTTGGGGGGGGATGGCTTATCGGAGGAAGGCAGCAGCAGCCAACTTCCTGGCACCAGAGGTGGCTCTGCTGCACAGGATGGGAGGAAAAAGAGGGGTAGAGCAATAGTAATAGGGGATTCTATTTTAAGGGGAATAGATAGGCGTTTCTGCGGCCGCAAATGAGACTCCAGGATGGTGTGTTGCCTCCCTGGTGCAAGGGTCAAGGCTGTCTCGGAGCGGCTGCAGAACATTTTGGAAGGGGAGGGTGAACAGCCAGTTGTTGTGGTGCATATAGGTACCAACGATATAGGTAAAAACCGGGATGAGGTCCTAAAAGCTGAATATAGGGAGTTAGGAGGTAAATTAAAAAATAGGACCTCAAAGGTAGTAATCTCAGGATTGCTACCAGTGCCACGTGCTAGACAGAGTAGAAATAGAAGGATATTTCAGATGAATACGTGGCTAGAGGCATGGTGCCAGGGGGAGGGATTCAAGTTCTGGGGGAGGTGGGACCAGTTCAAACCAGACAGTTTGCACCTGGGCAGGGCTGGAACCAATGTCCTAGGGGGTGTGTTTGCTAGTGCTCTGGGGGAGGGTTTAAACTAAAATGGCAGGGGGTTGGGAACCTGAGCAGGGAGACAGAGGAAAGGGAAACAAGGATAAAAGCAAAAGAAAGGAAGGAGAAAAACAAAAGTGGCAGTCAGAGAAATCAACGGTTTAAATCAAACATGGCCACAGTAAATAATAATTCTAATAGGTCTAAGAGCGTTAAAAAAATAAGCCTGAAGGCTTTGTGTCTTAATGCGAGGAGCATTCGTAATAAGGTGGATGAATTGGCTGCACAAATAGAGGTAAACAAATATGATTTGGTTGGGATTACGGAAACGTGGCTCAAGGATGGCCAAGGCTGGGAACTCAACATCCAGGGGTATTTGATATTCAGGAAAGATAGGCAGAAAGGGAGGTGGGGTAGCATTATTGGTTAAAGAAGGGATTAACACAATTGTAAGGAAGGATATTAGCTCTGATGATGTGGAATCTGTATGGGTAGAATTGAGAAATACCAAGGGGCAGAAAACGTTAGTGGGAGTGGTATATAGACCTCCAAACAGTAAGGCGGAGGTTGGGGATGGCATTGAAAGGGAAATTAAAGAAGCGTGCAATAAGGGCACAGCAGTCATCATGGGTGACTTTAATCTACATATAGATTGGGCTAACCAAATTAGTAACAATACTGTGGAGGAGGAATTCCTGGAGTGTTTACGGGATGGTTTCCTGGACCAATATGTCGAGGAACCAACCAGAGATCAGGCCATCTTAGACTGGGTATTATGTAACGAGAAAGGATTAATTAGCAATCTTGTTGTGCGAGGCCCCTTGGGTCGGAGCGATCATTATATGATCGAATTCTTCATTAAGATGGAGAATGAAGTAGTTGACTCAGAGACTAGGGTCCTCAATTTAAATAAAGGAAACTATGATGGCCTGAGGAGCGAGTTGGGTAGGATTGATTGGGGAATGGCACTCAAAGGGTTGACGGTGGATAGGCAATGGCAAACATTCAAAGATCGCATGGATGAGCTACAGAATTTGTTCATCCCAGTTTGGCACAAAAATAAAACAAAAAAGGTGACTCAACCGTGGCTAACAAGGGAAATTAGGGATAGCATAAGATCCAAGGAGAGAACATATAAATTGGCCAGAAAAAGCAATAATCCTGAGGATTGGGAGCAATTTAGGATTCAACAAAGGAGGACAAAGGGATTAGTTAAGAAGGGGAAAATAGAATATGAGAGTAAGCTTACAGGGAACATAAAAACTGACTGTAAAAGCTTTTTTCGATATGTGAAGAGAAAAAGATTGGTGAAGTCAAGCGTAGGTCCCTTGCAGTCAAAATCAGGGGAATTTATAATGGGGAACAAAGAAATGGCAGACCAATTAAATGCATATTTTGGTTCTGTCTTCACAAAGGAGGACACAAATAACCTCCCAGAGATGCCGGGGAACATAGGGTCTGATGAAAGGGAGGAACTGAAAGAAATCAGTATTTGTAGGGAAATGGTGTTAGGGAAATTGATGGGATTGAGGGCCGATAAATCCCCAGGGCCTGAAGGGTACTTAAGAAAGTGGCCCTAGAAATAATAGATGCATTGCTGATCATTTTCCAACATTCGATGGAATCTGGAACAGTACCAGGGGATGGACATATTAGGAGAGGTTGAGTAGATTGGGACTCTACTCATTGGAGTTCAGAAGAATGAGAGGCGATCTTATTGAAACATATAAGATTGTGAAGGGGTTGGATCGGGTGGATGCGGGGAGGATGTTCCCGATGATGGGTGAAACTAGAACTAGGGGGCATAGTCTTAGAATAAGGGGCTGCTCTTTCGAAACTGAGATGAGGAGGAACTACTTCACTGAGGGTGGTAGGTCCATGGAATATGCTGCCCCAAAAAGCTGTAGAAGCTACATCATTACATAAATTTAAAACAGAAATAGACAGTTTCCTAGAAGTAAAGGGTTATGGGGAACGGGCAGGAATTTGGACATGAGTCTAGGTTCGGATCGGTCATGGCCCTGTGGGTAGCGGAGCGGGCCCAGGGGCCATGTAGCCTGATCCTGCTCCTATTTCGTGTGTCTAATTCTGTTAGATTCAGGAGATGGTTCAGTGATAGTAGATTGGCGGTTAGGATCAGATCAGCCATGATCTTATTGAATGGCGGAGCAGGCTCGAGGGGCCGATTGGCCTACTCCTGCTCCTATTTCTTATGTTATGTACCCATGGATTGGAGGGTAGCTAATGTTACCCCACTATTCAAAAAAGGTGGTAGAGAGAAAACAGGGAATTACAGACCAGTAAGCCTGACATTGGTAGTGGGAAAAATGCTAGAGTCCATTATAAAAGATGTAATAGCAGAGCACTTGGAAAACAGTGACAGGATCGGACAAAGTCAACATGGATTCACAGAAGGTAAATCATGCTTGACTAATCTACTGCAATTTTTTGAGGATGTAACTGTTAAAATAAATAAGGGAGAACCAGTGGATGTGGTGTATCTGGACTGTCAGAAGGCCTTCAATAAGGTCCCGCATAAGAGATTAGCGTGTAAAGTTAAGGCACATGGGATTGGGGGCAAGGTATTAACTTGGATAGAGAACTGGTTGGCGGGCAGAAAGCAAAGAGTTGGAATAAACGGGTCCTTTTCCGAGTGGCAGGCAGTGACTAGTGGGGTACCGCAGGGATCGGTCCTTGGACCCCAGCTATTCACAATATATATTAATGATCTAGACAAGGGAACTAGATGTAATATCTCCAAATTTGCAGATGACACAAAGCTGGGTGGGCGTGTGTGCTGTGAGGATGTCGAGAAACTCCAGGATGATTTGGACATGTTGGGTGATTGGGCAGAAGCATGGCAGATGCAATATAATGTGGATAAATGTGAGGTGGTCCACTTTGATGGCAAAAAACAGGAAGGCAGATTATTATCTAAATGGCAATAGATTGGGAGAAGGGGAAGTGCAACGAGACCTGGGTGTCCTTGTGCACCAGTCGCTGAAGGTAAGCATGCAGGTGCAGCAGGCGGTTAAGAAGGCAAATGGTATGTTGGCCTTCGTAGCGAGAGGGTTTGAGTACAGGAACAAGGATGTTTTGCTACAGTTGTACAGGGCCTTGGTGAGACCACATCTCGAGTATTGTGTGCAGTTTTGGTCGCCTTATCTGAGGAAGGTTGTTCTTGCCATGGAAGGAGTTCAGCGAAGATTCACCAGGCTGATACCTGGGATGACAGGAATGACGTATGATGAGAGATTGGGCTTGTACTCGCTGGAGTTTAGAAGAATGAGAGGGGATCTCATTGAAACTTATAAAATTCTGACAGGACTGGACAGACTAGATGCAGGATGGATGTTCCCGATGGTCGGGGAGTCCAGAACCAGGGGACACAGTATAAGGATAAAGGGTAGGCCATTTAGGACAGAAATGAGGAGGAATTTCTTCACCCAGAGAGTGGTGAACCTGTGGAACTCTCTACCACAGAAGGCGGTGGAGGCCAGTTCATTAAATATATTCAAGAAGGAGTTGGATATATTTCTTAAGGCTAAAGGGATCTGGGGAGAAAGCAGGGACCGGGTACCGAATTTGGATGATCAGCCATGATCACATTGAATGGCGGAGCAGGCTCGAGGGGCCGAATGGCCTACTCCTGCTCCTATCTTCTATGTTTCTAGCAACTCTCAGTCACCTTCAGGACTGAAAAGCTCAGGTTTCTCCACTTTCCATCATTAATCAATCTCGTGGCTAGTTTCTGCACTACCTGCTTGAGTGTTTCCCTTTCGTCTCATTCACCAGAAGGGAGAGCAGTATTCCAAGTATGGTCTAACCAGAGCATCACTACTTACAATGTGTACTCCTGTTTTGACTATATTATTGAGTGTTCTGTCTGACTTGTTGATTGCTACTGTGCAGTGATTGAATATATTGAGCGTCAAATCTGTTAAAATGTCTAGATCTCTTTCAACTTCACCGATTTCAACATCATACATGGAATACTTATGGCACTTATTATTTCTGCTTGCATGCAGTACTTTACACTTGTATCCATATTAAAATTCACTGGCCATTGTTCCATTATTTACATATTTTGCCTGGCTCGTTTTAGACAGGGTGATACATCTGGGATCTTTGTACGAGAGGGAACTGGGGCCATGGAGTCTGGATTAAATTGTGTTTGTGAATTAATGCATGCATTAGAGCTTCGAGGTTGCAAGTAGGCAATGAATGCCGAGGATGCATGTCACCTACTTCAGCCTGAGTTGGTAGCTGTGCAAATCAGTGAAGTTGAACCAGCAGCAGGCAGGTGCTGGCCAAAACTGAAAAGGGTTGCTTCAGATTTGCCAATGTTGTGCTGAAGGAAATTTCATCTCATGCAAGATTGATGTTAATCAGTAGGATTCCACGCAATGGTTTCCGTACACGCAATAAATTTCTAAATCTGCACATTTTAGCCTCTTAAATTTGAACATCTTCCAGGGTACTATTGTAATACATAAATTCTATTTTGCATCTAGAAATCAGTACTCTGAAGGCTCAGCTAAGGAGGCTTCGTGGTCCATAAATAACAGAGTTATACTTCAAAACAAAATATTCCGAGACTATTACCTATAAAGAAAAATGCTGTAGAATCTTTATGTTTGTATTACTTAAAATTTGTTAAGGATGTTATGAGATAGCATCTTTATTTTGAAAGCAAATCTGGTACTTATTTAAACCCAACTATTTCACACAATTGCCCACTTCTATAGATTCAGAGGAACCAAGAAGGATGAACTGTTGGGGGTTTCCTACAACCGATTAATAAGAATAGATATGGCAACAAGAGATCCCATCATAACATGGAGATACAGCAACATAAAGCAGTGGAATGTCAACTGGGAAATCAGACAGGTGAGTTACAAGTAACCCTATCATCTCAATCTCAAAAATAACAGGCATATTTAGCATAACACAAACCAACCAAGAGACTTTCTACCAGTTCTTTGGTAATGCCATTCTGTAACCAAGCACGAGGATGAGTGCAAGAACTACTGGTTAACAGATTTCCATCACAAAGCATCTTATCTCTAATGTCTCTTCCTCACAACTCCATGGATTGTTTTCATTTTTAAAAATCAAACAAATCTTTCTGCTTAGATTAAACTAAAAGTTAAGTGATTAAAATTTTTTTTTAATTAAATGCAATAATGAAAAATTACAAACCATTTTGTATATAGCCTTGGTAATTCTTGTGCCATCTTTTACACAGATCTATTTAAAAAGTTTATTTTTCTATATAAATCCTATAGTTTACCACTACCCTCTTCATAGACCAATAAATATTTGTAAAATTGTAATTCTATGTAAAACAAGTAACAAGGTGCTTGAAACTTAGGATATACCATATCAGAAGTGACAGCATCACACAAGCTGCTACCTCCACACGTCTACACTCTGGACAGTAAAATGGGAAGGATGCCATCATTCTGATTTTAAGCTTTTACAAATGTAATGCTTGCCACAGAATGATGGACAGTGCTAAATTACACTTCTAAGCTGCAAATAATCTTCTTGCAGACATTCAAATTTTATTCCTATAATAATTTTAAACTTTTAAGCACTACAGGTATTTGTGTAGGTCTATAAAAAAGTGGATACTCATTTTAAGTAGCATTAGCTCTGATAAAACACATTTGAATTGTTAACAAAAAGCATGAAGGGTTTTGATTGGGTTATGATTTGGAATGCACTGCTTGAAAGGGTGGTGGAAGCAGATTCAATAACAATTTTCAAAAGGGAATTGGATAATTACTTGGGAGGGGAAAAATTTGCAGGGGATAAGGGCAGGGGAATGGGACTAATTGGATGGCTCTTTTGGAGAGCCGGCACAGGCATGATGGGTCGAATGGCCTCCTTCTGATGACCTCATTCAATGATTCTATTTCTACAAATTTTACAGAAAGCATAAAACATCTAAATGGAAATTGAGTAAACTGAGCTTATAATATTTTAAAGTCAACTTGTGAAGGCTGTGAAGAAGGATCCTAGGTGTTTTTACAGACTAGGAACATCCACTTTGACATGACTGCTGGGTGATAAAAGTTATTGCAAATTTATTAATTCTAGAAGAGACAGCACCATCTACTGGAAAGTTACAGAACCTATTTATATATAAGAAACACATATTTCAAAGGAAATTGCTGCATGAGCTCAAAACCGCTAATAATCTGTTGCCTTTTAATTTCAGGTTGAAATTGAATTTGATCAAAGTGTGGCCATAGCACTCACATGTCTCAATGCAGACTGCAAGATCGTCCATGAATACATTGGCGGTTATATATTTCTGTCAACTCGTTCCAAGGACCAAAATGAGACACTGGATGAAGAACTCTTCCACAAACTTACAGGTGGTCAGGATTAATGTTAAAAACACAGAATCTGAACTGTGGTACAACCTCGTTATATAAAATACAGTTATTGCTAAAAGGCGGCCAAAGATTTCAAAAAAGTAATAAAACTGAATTATTTGCAAGATGCAAGTGTAACATGTTACAATACAACAGCTACCGATAGGAATGACTAAATTCTACTCATACATTACAGTAAACTTTGTGCTGTCCGGCACCGACGGGACAGAGCTGCTGCCGTTCCCTCAAAACTGCCGTACACTCCAGAGCTAATGTTGAAACAACCCTGTTGCTTAGCAACAGCCTCTAAACAGTCGGCTAGCGTCTCTAGTTGAAGCTGTTGCTTAGCTACAGACGTTGCAGAGCTTGACTGTTCAAAAAAAGCAAAGAAACGAAAAGAATAAAAAACGGCTCCTGATTTTTGCCGGTGGCTCGAGCTTGCCGGACGGTTCGCCTCCAGATAACACAAAGTTTCCTGTATATTGTAATTTTTATATATACACATTTTGTGTTTATTTCAAGCTTTCCAACCAGTAACGGCAACACTATATGCAGTATATTAGATTCGGTGTTGGCTGGGTAAGTTAAACCTTTTAAAGTGATTGTCATATTGCATTCTATGCAGTCTTTGTCTCTTTAGCAGGGAAAACAGTCACTATTTAATCATTGTATGTTAACATTAAAATGTACTCATTGCATGGACAGATCTACTGAAAAGGTGAAAAATAAATGACCAAACAGAAACCACTGTGCACTTTTGTTCGCATTGATTATCTTTAGTAAATGCAAAATATCAGCTAATAAAATACTGTTTGGGTTTCAGAGTTAAATATGCGTTTTGCCCCCGCCCTTCACCCCTATCCTTGATTAGGGCAGATCTAGAGCAGGAAAGGACTTCCACCTGTGAAATACCTTGCTGACCCAGGCTATATTTCTGGGGTTAGTTAAATGTAGAAGTTGGGCTTCCCGGGTTCCAACAGAGAGTCATACCTGTTCAGGGGCAGAGACATACATAAGTAGGAGCAGGAGTAGGCCATACGGCCCCTCGGGCCTGCTCCGCCATTCAATAGGATCATGGCTGATCCGAACCTAGGCTCACGTCCACTTCCCTGCCCGCTCCCCGTAACCCCTAATTCCCTTATCAGCTAGGAAACTGTCTATCTCCGTTTCAAATTTATTTAATGTTGCAGCTTCCACAGCTCTGAGGTAGCAAATTCCATAGATTTACTACCCTCTGAGTGAAGAAGTTTCTCATCTCAGTTTTGAAAGGGCAGCCCCTTATTCTAAGATTATGCCCCCTAGTACTAGTCTCACCCATCAGTAGAAACATCCTCACCGCATCCACCCGATCAAGCCCCCTCACAATCTTATATGTTTCGATAAGATCGCCTCTCATTCTTCTGAATTCCAATGAGTAGAGGCCCAACCTACTCAACCTTTCCTCATAAGACAACCCCCTCATCTCCGGAATCAACCGAGTGAACCTTCTCTGAACTGCCTCGAGAGCAAGTATATCTTTTCTTAAATATGGAAACCAAAACTGTACGCAGTATTTCAGGTGTGGCCTCACAATACCCTGTATAACTGAAGCAAGACTTCCCTGCTTTTATACTCCATCCCCCTTGCAATAAAAGCCAAGATTCCATTGGCCTTCCTGATCACCTGCATACTAACCTCCTGTGTTTCATGCACCAGGACCCCCAGATCCCTTTGTACTGTAGCAGTTTCTCTCCATTTAGATAGTAACTTGCTCTTTGATTTTTTTCTGCCAAAGTGCATAACCTCACACTTTCCAACATTATATTCCATCTGCCAAATTTTTGCCCACTCACTTAGCCTGTCTATGTCCTTTTGCAGGTGTCAGAAACAGCGAAAGAGGTGGACTGTTGAGGAAAGTTAATTTCATTGACGGATCTTGAGTATAGCCATGGTCCGACAGCATTTGCACAAACACCTTTTCAATTTTTGTCCCAGGGCCCCCTCTGCCAATCTCTGAATGCTAGGGTCTAACAGACAGTTTGTGCAGAGTGCGAAAGACAAGTACTTTGCCCCAATGGGTCTATCGTTCCCCAAGTTGCCTTCCACCTCTGCCTGCCCCAGATCCGCCATAAATTCTGTGGGAGAATAGGAGAGACAGAAAGCCTAGGCCAATGTCTAGGTGGCCCAAAGCAATGGCAGGAAGTAGGCTGTACCTCAAAATTCCCAACATGGCAAAGATCATGATCTCGGATAAGTCATCCACAGCTAGCAACAGAATTCCACAAATTGCTGAGGGAGGAAAAATATTTAAATATTAGCAAGGCAGCCACTGTGTGGTATTTTCATACAAAATTCTAACGTGTGTTTGAATGGAAGGGGCACAGGATCAGATTGGCTGCCCATGGTCCTGGGTCAGAGAATACAACATGATGCAGTGATGGGATCTGCTGGTGGTGATTGGGTGGGGAGAAAGAAAAAAATGGTTTATATATAAACATATTTAAAAAAATTACCAACAGTTTTACCCTTTGTTAAACTGAATTATAAAAACCACAGGTCCCCCAAGGCAATCTCATGGATCTAAAAGCCTAAGCAGCATTAGCAGAGACCCAAGAGTAATTTGTCCACTAGCCGATTAATACCAGCAAACAAGCTTCACTTTCCATTTTTGGGAAGATGTTGAAATCTTTGTAAATCTACATTCTATACATCTCACGCAAGCATTCTTCATTACATTTAAACAAGGGTTATATTGTAGGAACGGAGGTTCCTAACTAAATAATTCAGCTCAACTCGATGGATTAAAAGACTGGAATTTAATAACAACGAAGTTTGCTGGATGTTACAAGGAGGAAATCAAAACACATTCGTTCAAGATGCCAGGTAGTCGAAGACTGCTGGCAAGTTCTCTAAGCTGACGTCATGACGTCCCCACGTTCTTCGCGCCAGTAGCGGTCACATGATCAGCGTCATGACGTCACCACGCAGGATAAAGGCAAACACACACTGTAAAGGTAACAATCAGTTTAAAGGTGCAGTCTCCGGCTGCACTATAATACAATTAAGGGGATTATACTAAAGTACACTGAGTCTCTTGTGGCTCCTCCACAATATACTATTTCAAAGAACATTGTATTTAACAATGAAAATTATGGAAATAAAGTACGTTAATCAGCATCGTGGGGAATGGGACTAATTGGATGGCTCTTTCAAAGAGCTGGCACAAGCACAATGGGCCGAATGGCCTCCTTCTGTGCTGTATCATTCTATGATCTATGGACAGAAAAGTCGACATTTCAGGCAAGGCCTTGCTTCAGAACGCAAGTCTGAACAACAGGCAAGCAATATAATAAAACTAAAAAAGGGGAAGGGGCAAACCTCACAATTCTCAGCCAAGTGCTGTGTTGTTCCCATAGATAGGCAGGGGAGCGCACACCTATGTTTGTTGGAGCAGTTTTATTTTCATGTTTCCTCATGGCCCAATCATACAATGGATGATTTGCCAAGTTTGAGGTGCCGTGGCTGTTGGCTGCACATAGCAGGCACCCTGACCACAATTTTCTGTCCATTAATTTAAAATTATTAGACTCCGCCCTGAAGCGTGAACTCAGAATTAACACCAACATGTCATCCTTGACTATAAAAATGAGCAACAATCTAATATGATAGTTGTCAAAAAAAAAACTTTTTACAACCAGCTCCACCATAAAAACAATGCTTCTTACATCCCTCTAATGAAGGATACTGGTAAGTCTGAAACAAATCATCTCCATTACCATCTCCTTTTGCTTTGTACTATCATCCGTTTTGCCATTTAATCTCTCCTGCCGACCTTCCCTTTTGTTCTTTCCTCTCCTCCACTCCCTTCCCTGCCCTTACTTAAAATCTGTTACAGCTCTAGCTTTTTCCAGTTCTGACTAAAGTCCATTGACCTGACACGTTAACTCTGTTTCTCTCTCTCCACAGATGCTGCCTGACCGGCTGAGTATTTCCAGCATTTTCTTCAGATTTCCAGCATCTGCAGTATTTTGCTTTTGTACAAATCATCTCTCTCTTCCCTTCCAGTCTCCTGCTTCCCTCCCGTCTCTCCTCTTTCAACACTCTCCCCTTCATTCTTTACTGTTTAACTTTCTCTCCCTTTTCTGTCTCTCAATGTCACCTCTCCCAGTCTCTTTTCCTTTCTGGTTCGATCATGCCTGGTTGCTGCCCCCACCTGCCCTCTCTTTCTCCCTCACCCCTTTTCTGGTTTGTATGCTTTCTCTCCTTTTCTGGCTCATACTCTTTTCCTTTTCTGGCTTGCTCTCATTCCCTTTGGTTTTCCTTGCTCTCCTTTTCTGGCTTGCTCCTTTTTCCAAGTTCATTTTATGTCTCCCTCACTCTCATGTTTTGTCACTCTGGGAAGACACTATATGGGGTGGGAAGAAAGCAGGTCCCTGAAGAAGTGAGACCAGGTACAGAAAGGTTGGAGAAAATATCAAGGAGCAGCAAGGATCACACTGGGGCAGCAGTAGGAGCACGGTCTCCGGCTAACCTTCGCAAAGTTTGAAATGGCACAGTAGGGAGGAAACTGGAACAGGCATTGACTATACTGTGGGGAAAGACTTGCGGTGACTGACCCAAACTGCAGGCAATTGGAAAGAACCCAGTCTCATCCTTCCTGTACCAGGATCATTCCAGTTCAGTTGGTTATTTTTAAAAGAACCTTCACCAGGTCACAAATTTACATTTTAAAATTGCAAATTTAAAAAAAAAGTGCAAATTTGTAATGGAATGCACAGCCTTGGTGAGGATCGCTCATAACCCTGACTTCCCCCCCCCCCCCCAGACTTCGGTGGGGGAGGGGAAAGAATTCCATGCCTTGTGTGATCAGTTTGTACTCTGCAGCTATACTGTATATATAGCTTTTCGCAATTTTGGCTCATAACTATGTGGTGTTCTGTAGCAGATGTAGAGCACAAGTTGTTCACACTTGGAGGTTACATTACCCACATCATACTGGACAAAGAAGAGTGAAAATAGACTTGGTGGAAAGTTATTTTTGGTTACAAGATAAAATAAATAATGAGTTTTCTTTTAACAACTATTGACCAGCACAGGAAAAAAGGTATGTCCAACTTTTCCGTTGAGAATTACAAGAGACCACAAAGGATCACACTGGCAGGAAGCCAAATAAAGAAGCGATAGGAGGTGAAGGGAGCAGCACACTGGTGTTGCTTGTCATCTGACCATTTGTTATTCAGCTCGTCAAAAGCTAGAAAATAACTTGAGTCCAATTTTCCACCCCTGCTACTGACTCATGTTAAATTTACTTCAGAAATTAGAACTCTGGTTTAACCAAAAGCCTGAACAACAAAGGACAGCATGTAGGTTTCAGTGTGTTCTCAGATAGCAACACCTCAAGAAGTATAAAGCTTGTTCATTTCATCAAGATCACTTGTACTGCCTTGGAACCAGCCCAAGAATGTATTATTCTTCATACTATATAAATGTTAATTAACTTCAATTTTTGGGGGAATGGGTAGAGGCTGGTGGGATGCTAGGGAAGACAGCAACAAATGGGCAGTTTCTGTGACTTGACTTACGTAATTTGAATATTACTGACTGTGCCCCATATTTCAAATAGCAATTTACATTTGTGTTCTATTTGTGTTCTATTTCATTGTCTGTTACAGGAAGTACCAGACTATATAAAATCTAGGTGACAATGATTACAAGAAAACATCTGAGGTTCAAATGACATCAACCTTTGAGAACAAAGGTAAACTAGCTTGTCATCTGAACCTCAAGATATTTTCATTGCAGTCGCAAATGCTTACGTAGATATAGCAATATTATTCTCAACCATACAAGTTAAGTTTTACATGTCATTGCATAGAAAGTTTTCTTTCACCGACAGCAAGCATTATAGACAACCCAGATGGTCCATTTAATTAGTACCTAATGATGTCTTCACCTTTTTGATCTTTTTCATTCTCCAAAAGGAGAAAGAATCTGTAGTGTCCGTGTGTAGATAAAGACACTGAAGACAGGAGTTGGTTCATAGGTATTTACTAAGCAAGTCTGGGGGGGGAGTTCTAAAGGATATACACAATACACAGGCTTATATAGCCCAAGTGGCAATTACCGGCATTACGCACACCTGGGACTCTTAAAGGCACATACACCACAATTCCTCCCCTTCTAGCTAACTAGTACATCATATTTTAAGTAATTATTAATTACATGTTATATGCAAAATCATATACATTGCTGTATTAATTAATTATAAGTTAGTCTCTCAGGAGGCTTCCTGACTCGGTCCGGATAACGCCTCGGGGGTGTAGTAGTTTCTGGTGGTGTAGCAGGTTCTTCTGGTAAGGCTGATTCGGCTTGAAGGCCAGTGTCGGGTTCATCGGGTTCCAGTATCACCGGATCGGAGGTAGATATGGGTATCTCTACTTCATCGTTGATGTATAGCGTGGTGGTGTAGGTTGTCCCTTTTCGGATGAATTGATGATTTGGTCAGCATGGCGCCTTATTATGCTTTCTCCGATGTCCACGGTATACATCAGTGGTCCTAGTCGTGTGCAGATAGTTCCAGGCTGCCATTTCTCGGTACGGTAGTCCCGGGCCAAAACTGGTTGGCCTATCTGGAAGGCCCTAGTTGGCCTTTCATTCATGCCCTGAAACTGCCGGTTCTCCACGTCCCTTCGGATGTTGGGCTTGACCAAATCCAGCCGGCATCTTAGGTTTCTATTGTAGAACATCATGGCGGGAGTTTGGTTTGTAACCATATGTGTTGCATTCCTATATGCAAATAAGAAGTTATCCACCTTGTGCTGAAGTTTTATGCTTTCATTACCCATGGCCTTTATGGCCTTCTTAAAGGTCTGGACAAACCTTTCAGCCAATCCATTGGTGGCGGGATGGTATGGGGCGGACGTGTAGTGCTTAACCCCATTGTTCTTTAAGAACTTTCTGAATTCTTCGGACACAAATTGCGGTCCATTATCAGAACATATCTGTTCCGGCAGCCCATTCCTGGCAAATATGGTCCTTAATACTGTGATGGTTTTTTCCGTGGTGGTGGAGGACATTTTTATTACCTCCGGCCACTTGGAGTGTGCATCAACTGCGATTAAGAACATTGAGTCCATAAATGGACCAGCAAAGTCGATGTGCACCCTTTGCCAGGGAGATGAGGGCCACTCCCATGGATGTAGAGGGGCTTGTGGTGGAGCGTTTTGGACCTTCTGGCATCCTAGGCAGCTCTTGGTCATGTCTTCGATGTCTCCATCGATACCTGGCCACCATACAAACGCCCTAGCTAGGTTCTTCATTTTCACTCCACCCAGATGCCCCTCGTGAAGCTCCTTTAGCACTTTATCCTGGAGTTTGGGTGGAATCACCACTCTGGATCCACACATCAAGGTTCCTCGGCACACTGACAGCTGTTCTCTTCTTTGCGAGAATGCTGGCAACAGTGGTTCGCCATGTGCTGGCCATCCCTTCATTGTTAAATCGTAGACCCGTGAGAGAGTAGGGTCATTTCTGGTCTCCCTTTCAATGGCAGAATTTGTCACCGGTAGACATTCCACTATGGTAGAGTGGAATATCTCTACTGGGTCTACTGTAGGTGCCTCTTCTATCGTTGGCAACGGCAGGCGCGATAAACCGTCAGCATTCCCATGCTGTTTTGACCCTTTGTATTCAATGTTGTATTGGTGTGCCCCTAGAAAAAGGGACCACCTCTGTAGTCTTTGTGCCGTCATAATGGGGACACCTTTCTTAGGGTTGAATATGGAGATGAGGGGTTGATGGTCAGTCAGCAAGGTAAATTTTTGTCCGTGTAGGTAATGGTTGAATTTCTTCACTCCCCATACCAGGCTGAGTGCTTCCCTGTCTATCTGGGAATAGTTACGCTCAGCTGAGTTCAATGAGCGTGACGCAAAAGCTATCGGCCGTTCCGAGCCATCAGGGAATCTATGGGACAATACCGCTCCTATGCCGTAAGGGGATGCATCGCACGCCAGTCTGATTGGTAGTGATGGGTTGTAATGAGCCAAAACTTTCTCGGATGTGATTAAGTCTTTACATTTATGGAAGGCACGTTTACAGTCTTCGTTCCATTTCCAAATCACTCCTGTGTGTAGAAGATCATTAAGAGGGTGTAGAATAGTTGATAAGTTCGGTAAAAATTTATGATAGTAATTTATTAATCCCAGGAATGACCTCAATTGTGAAACATTTTCAGGTGCTGGGGCTTTTATAACTGCTTCAATTTTTTCAGGTGACTTATGCAACCCTTCCTTATTAATTATGTGGCCACAATATGATATCTGATTTTGGAAAAATTCGCACTTGGGGCGATTTGCTCGTAGGCCCCGTTCTTTCAGCCTAGTGAGCACCTGCTCCAAATTGGCAAGGTGCTCGTTGTCGTTTTCTCCTGTTATAAGGATGTCGTCTAGGTAACACTGAGTCCCCGGAATCCCTTGCAGGACTTGTTCCATAGCTCTTTGCCAGATAGCTGGAGCTGATGCTACTCCAAAAACCAGTCGATTGTACTGGTACAGGCCTTTGTGTGTGTTTATTGTGAGATACTTTTTAGAGGTCTCCTCAACCTCCATCTGTAGATATGCCTGTGCCAAGTCAATTTTTGTGAAACGTTTTCCTCCGGATAGTGAGGCGAAAATATCTTCTATCCTCGGAAGAGGATACTGTACCGTGTGAAGGACCGGGTTTACAGTCACCTTAAAGTCCCCACAGATGCGAATTTTTCTCTGTTCCTCAGAGTTATTTTTCAATGCTTTTTTCATGACTGGAACGATGGGTGTTGCCCATTCGCTCCAATCTATTTTGGATAATACGCCTGCCTTTTCCAAATTCTCCAGCTCTGCCTCGACTGCCGGACGTATTGCATATGGCACCGGTCTTGCCTTAAAAATTTTTGGAATTGCTGCATCTTCCACTTTTATTGAGGCGGTGATGCCTTTCAAGGTTCCTAGTTTCTCTTGAAACACTTCTTTGGCGTTGGCCAAGATGTCTTTTAATCGTTCAGGTATGATGTCATCATTGTTTTTTTCCTTACTGGTCACCGTCAGTGCCTGAATGGAGTGCCAGTCTAAACGTATCTTCCTTATCCATTCACGTCCCAACAACGGTGGACCCCCATCTTGTAGAATGTATAAATACAACTTTTGTATTTCTTTGCCGTTGTATACCACAGGCACCTTTATTTTTCCTTTGGGGTATACTTTCTGCCCCGTATATGTTTTTAAGATAATGGATGTGTCTTTTAGAGGTATATGCGAAAATAGCCTCTCGTAATCTCGTCGATTTATTACGGTTAGAGCTGATCCTGTATCTAGCTCCATTTTAACTGGGGGCCCTGCTATTATGAGGGTAACCCAAATGGTCTGGTAATCTTCATTGGCAATTACATTATGTAATTTGAGAGAGCTTAGTCTCTTGTTCCCGGAGTCGCTATCGCTCTTCTGGTCTTTGGAGCTACTGTCTGTCATCATTTGTACCTTTCTGTGCTTTTCCTTATTGATTCTTTTCCCGTTAGTGGATTTTTTATTTTTAGATCGGCATACACGTGGAATGTGTCCCATCTTTCCGCATCGCCTGCATGCTTTTTCTTTGAACCAGCAATCCCTCTGGTCATGGTTGGATCTGCCGCAGTGATAGCATCTCTCGAAACCCCGTGTCATTTTATGGGTGCCGAAGTCCTGTGGCCTTTGCTGTATCTTTGCCGCTCCTATTGCACTGAAAGCCTTGTCCAGTGTTAAATCTTTTCCAGAAGATACCTTTTTTTGTGTTTCTACACTTAGGGGATCGCAGATGAATTTGTCTTGCAGAGAATCTGCCAGTCCTGCCTCGAATTGGCAGTGTAGGGTATCAACAATCTCCTCAAAATTCTTGTCCATCGGTTCGGCTGGAGTGATTAAGTTGCGTAACAGCTTGTATGTTTCTGCGCCCATTAGATCCAGAAGCACTGAAGCTTTTTTTTCATCTTCTATTCCATTTGCGGTGCAAAACACCTCCACTCTTTCTACATATGTGGTCCAATCCTCTATCTTGTTATCAAAAACATCAATATTGCCAAAGTTAGGCTCTGTTTCGTTATCAAAAGCATCAATATTGCCAGACTTAGGCATTTCAAAAAAAAAAAAATGGCGCTTCCCGCGCTTTTTTTCTCTCTCTGTAGCAACGATATGGCGCTTCCTGCACTTTCCCGCCGCTGCTACCGATAACAACGCTGTTTTACTGTGGTTTCCGTTTATTCACTGTTGGAGACTCGTTCCCGACGGAGGTCTAAACGCTGACCTGCTTGCCGCGCCGGCCGTCTCCCGAGTGCACCCTCCCAGTCCGTTATTGCTTGCCTCCGATTTCGCTGCCTGTCTCAGCTGTAGAGCCCGCCGCTGGAGCCCCAGCCTGACGCCCAGGAAGGATTAGCGCAGTACCTGCCACCAGCTTGGCCAGCTGGTGAAACCACAGTTTCTATTACTTCCTTGAGTCTTCTGGACGCTGGAGGAATCGATGTCCTTGAGGTGCTGCCGAATTGCAGGTAAGTCCGTTTCCACTTCGTCGCCACTGTAGTGTCCGTGTGTAGATAAAGACACTGAAGACAGGAGTTGGTTCATAGGTATTTACTAAGCAAGTCTGGGGGGGGGGGGGGGGGGGGGGGAGTTCTAAAGGATATACACAATACACAGGCTTATATAGCCCAAGTGGCAATTACTGGCATTACGCACACCTGGGGCTCTTAAAGGCACATACACCACAATTGCTTTTAAAGGCACATACACCACAGAATCCACATTTTCAAAATTATAATTGTATCAACTAAAAATCTGGCATACAAACTTATGGGAAACTGGATCAGGTATAAACAGCCAGCAACAAAGCACCAGAATGCCTTCTGTGGAAAATTACAGTTCTGGTTGGGTAGATAGCAAGAGAACCATGCCACTTTTGTCAATAATCACCACTCCTTTAAATGGGAATCAGAAAAAAACCACCATTGACTTTTAGCAAGAAGTGAGCTAAACCTCATCTTAGAATAAGGGGCTGCTCTTTCAAAACTGAGATGAGGAGAAACTTCTTCACTCAGAGGGTAGTAGGTCTGTGGAATTTGCTGCCCCAGAAAGCTGTGGAAGCTTCATCATTAAATAAATTTAAAACAGAAATAGACAGTTTCTTAGAAGGGAATTAGGGGTTACGGGGAGCAGGCAGGAAATTGGACATGAGTCTATGTTCGGAACGGTCGTGGCCCTGTGGGTAACGGAGCGGGCCCAGGGGCTGTGTAGCCTGGTTCTGCTCCTACTTCTTGTGTTCTAATTATGTTAGATTTTAGGAGATGGTTCTATTCCTGTTCCTGGCTGGGGTGGAGATCACCTTTTACAGAAGGTAAGTACTGTAGAAAATATAGGGACAGTGATCTCCTGGACGAGTTTCGATCGCCTAGATGGGTCGGAGAGGAATTTCCCTGATTTTTTTTCTCCCAAATTGGCCATTGGGTTTTTTATCTGGTTTTTCGCCTCTCCCAGGAGATCACATGGGTTCGGGAGGGATGTAGAGTGATAGTAGATTTGAGGCTAGGATCAGATCAGCCATGATCTTATTGAATGGTGGAGCAGGCTCGAGGGGCCGATTGGCCTACTCCTGCTCCTATTTCTTATGTTCTTATGTTGGCTCATATTTTCCGATCGGAGGCTTCCTGCGTGCGGAGGCCTCTGATCTGGAAAAAATTACGCCCGTACTCGAGGGCTCCAGAGGTCCGGCCATTTCCACTCCTGGTCCTCTCCATGACGAAATGCGCAGGGCCCACGTATCCCAGGGGCGCATGCGGTTTGCAAGCATCCCTGGGATCACGTGGGCCATGGGGAACCAATGAAAGAAGGGAATCTCCCTTCATACTTTTGACAGCTTAGACCCGTCAAAAGTATGAATGGAGATCACTCCAAAAACACATCAAAACATTGTTTTTTTTTTTTAATCACGTTTTTATAATTAGTTAAAATTACATTAAATTAAATATTTTAAAGAAAAAATTAATTTCTTGAAAAAAAATTAACGCTTTTTTACAGGGCTAAAAATAAACGTACCTCTTTTTAAAGTATTTTTTAAATTATAAATGAGTGGAAAAAAAATTGTTTTTACTTTTTTTTTTAAACTCTTAAGCTGGTAAAAGCAGGCCTTATGTCTGCTTTTACCAGGCATAAGATTTTTAAGGGATTTCAGCGGGCGGAGGTTCTGCAGAAAGCAGAACTCTCCACCCGCAGAGGCCCTTCTCCAGGGAAGGCGCGCGATCTGTCAAGAGGATTCTTGACAGATCAGAAATGCCGGTTTTCAGCGCATGCACTTCACATGCCTGAAACCGGCACTCGTACACACCCGAAGGGATTGGAAAATATGGGCCATTATATGCTCAAGGATAGCTTCCAGTGCCTAGTGTTCATTCTCAAGGCGTTATGTACCAGATTTCATGATACTGTTTTACAAAGTACATTGTAGCTTTATATTTATTAAACCTGTATCCTTGGTATTTTATTCGAAGGTCCCTTGGGTGTGGAGAAAGCCACTGCAGCTGGGTCTAATTTAAACCAGAACTGAGCATAGGGACTCCAAAAAAAACGTTTTCCCATTTCTCGCAAGAAAATAAATGTACAATTCTAAAGAGTTAACTATCTAGCAAACATAGCCATTTATTTTATGTACTTTAAAAAAAAGTGAATGCTTTGATATTGAAGCATTACCAATTTGGCTGTGCGTCAGCCTTGGCTCAATTGGTAACACTCTTACCGCTGGATCAGAAGGTTTGAATTCCACTATCCGGCTGGAGTACATAATCTAGGCCATCACTTCAGTATACTACTGGGGAGGTAACGCAATGTCAGAAGTCCTTTGGATGAGATGTTTGAAGTCCCATTTGCCTGTTCCAGTGGTTCAGATGAAATGTTAAAAATTCGAACAAGAGCAGAGTTCTAGTGCCCTGACCAACATACTTTGCTCAACCACAAAAACAGATTCATTGGCTGTTTCTCTCTCTGGTGTTTGGGCTTTGGAATGTTCAACGATTTGAAACAATCGTTCAGAACAAACTTAGCTTTGCAGCTTTGGGATCGATCAACTTATCTGGCTGCAGTGGGTAAAGGAAGCAATGAAAAACACAACCCTCACTGTCTGAGAACCCGTATAAACTTCTTTCCAAATTCAATCATTTGTAATGTTCACTTCTCCCCCACTTGCACTGTGATTCTGAATTCTTGTGTGCAACATAAAAGGAGATCTGCTATTATTAAAAACAGTACATCAGCACGTATCTGTCACACAATTATAGGCAAATTTATTCTAAGAAACTTTTGTGATGCTGGTTGGCCCGTATGCCAATTGTTCCACCTCATCTTTTATGCAAATTTTACTTCCTAAATTTCAAAAACTGAACAGAAATGAAGAGTTAGAAGCTATGTACTGTATAAGCTTTAGGAAAGTTTTAAAACAATTATTAGAATTAGTAATGAAAAAGTTTCAAGTTCCTTTAACAAGTGACTGAATAATTTAGTTTCTACTTCCCAGTCTCATCCACTCTGACTGCACTCAGTAAAAATAATGAATTGTTGCTCTTGACCCCAGTCATCCTGCTCGCCTGAACTCCCACCTGATTTTCACTGGACCTTAGACCGATTCATAAAATTGCCATTTTCTTTGTCCCTGAGCACGACTCACCACCAATCTCTCACCCAATTCCTATGGCCTCTGTACTATCTCCTACCTATTCACCCCTGCAGCCAACTATAGAATCAGATTAATACAGAAGGAGGCCATTCAGCCCACTGTGCCTGTGTCAGCTCTTTGAAAGAGCTCTCCAATTAGTCCCACTCACCTGCCCTTTCCCCATAGCCCTGCAAAGTTTTCCCCTTCCAAGTATTTATCCAATTTCCTTTTGAAAGTTATTATTGAATCTGTTTCCATCACCCTTTCAGGCAATGCATTCCAGATCACAACAACTCGCTGCATTAAAAAAAAAACTCATCTCGCCTCTGGTTCTTTAGTCATAAAAAACAAAGTTTTCAACCCAAACCCCTAAAATTAAAATAAGCACATTTTCCAAATCAATACGCCAACAGCTCCGATGATGCGCTCATAAAGCTCACCAGAACTCAGAGCAGGATCGAGCTGGAAGCAACAGTGCAAAAACACCACCGATACAGCGGTATCCCAAAGCAATGCAACACTACTACTATCTGAACATGGGAAAAAACAAAACACCTCCCCATACAAGATAGATAAATTACATCTAAAACAGAGGAAACAGTATCAAGGACAAAAAAAAGGTAACTACAACTGACTTCTGTAGAAGGTGCTTCTGTAAAAAGGAACAAGCAAAAGACATGCAAAAAAAATCTTAAAAACAAGTGCAACTTATATATATATATCAGAGCAATTAGACTTTATGGCTGGACGTTCAGCTTTCTGGGCTGTGATTTTCCTGTCCCTTGGGCTTGATGGGCCGAATGGACTCCTGTGCTGTAACCATTCTATGATTAAAATAATTGGGGAAAAGCAGAGTCTGGTGAATACACAAGCAGAAAACCCTAGCCCACAGCCTTAAAGGCAAAGGCTGTATTAGCAGCTAAAAATCCCTTTGTGTGCTGTACATTGTAAAGCTCCCGTTCTCAACGAATTTCACATCCTCTGACTTACCGTGTGAGCAGCATCACAGAAGATCTACTCTTTATATCAAATGTCTCCACCTATGACTGCCAGGTTATGAAAATGTTTATTGCAGTAATATGATTTAAAAAAAACTAAATGGAGCTCTGTTTTTAAGAGCTCGAGCATAATACATCATCTGGATGACGTGCAAATTATCATTGCATAGTGTGTGCTTGAAATTAAATTTATTGCGTGAAGCGCAAATAAAATAATAAAACCATAAATGTAAGAAATCTATAGATTTTTTACTTTTATTATTAAATTCACAATCTTGTAGGAAAAAAATTCCACATATATCTACATTATTTTAATCAATGTCTTTTCAGCAGAGAAATCAAGGTCCAGTTCCTCCTTTGTTTGTTGTACTGTTTCCAGACACCACTGGCCAACTTTGAACCACTTTATTTTATTTCACCCGATTTAAAACTTGCACGGTATTTTTGCCGTGGAGGTAATAGCTGTACGCAGACGCTGCTGTCGTCAACGCTGTAACGTACCTGAAACAACAAGACTATAATAATCAACTTGGAGCATCAGATCATTGCCGTTAGTCACTAAACATTACAGCAGTTTCAAAATTATTCATACAAGATCTCCTTTAACAATAAAAAGCACGCCACAAGTTGCATTTATATTGCACCATTAACATAGTAAAATGTCCCAAGGCACTTCACAGGAGCATAATCAGACAAAAATTGATATCAAGCCAAAGAAGGAGCTATTAGGATATTAAGACAGGTGACCAAAAGCTTGGTCAAAGAAGGAGGTTTTAAGGAGCGTCTTAAAGAATGAGAGAAAGAAAGAATGAAAGACTTACATTTATATAGCGCCTTTCACAACCACCAAACATCTCAAAGCGCTTTACAGCCAATGAAGTACTTTTGGAGTGTAGTCATTGTTATAATGTGGGAAACACGGCAGCCAATTTGCACACAGCAAGGTCCCACAAACAGCAATATGATAATGACCAGATAATCTGTTTTTTTGTTATGTTGATTGAGGGATAAATATTGGCCAGGACACCGGGGATAACTCCCTTGCTCTTCTTCGAAATAGTGTCATGAGATCTTTTACGTCCACCTGAGAGAGCAGACGGGGCCTCGGTTTAACGTCTCACCCGAAAGATGGCACCTCCGACAGTGCAGCACTCCCTCAGCGCTGCACTGGAGTGTCAGCCTAGATTTATGTGCTCACAACCTTCTGACTCAGAGGCGAGTGTGCTATCCACTGAGCTACAGCTGAGAGAGAGAGGTGAAGAGGCAGAGGTTTAGGTAGGATATTCCAGAGCTTAGGGCCTAAACAGCTGAAAGTGAATGGTGGAGTGAAAAAAGTGGGGGGTGCGCAAGAGGCCAGAGTTGGAGGAACGCAGAGTTCTTGGAGGTTTGTATGGTTGGAGGAGGTTAGAGATAGGGTGGAGCAAGGGTATGGAGGGATTTGAACACGAGGATGAGAATTTTAAAATTGAAGTGTTGCTGGACCAGAGGCCAATGTAGGTTAGCGAGCACAGATGGGAAAAAAGGTATGATGCACTATGTACTTAGCATCATTTTTATAGGAAAGCATATGCAAGTTTGCACATATATGGATATACACGCAGAAGATACCCTATGGGCTAGTTAAATAATGTATTGAATATTGAAGAGGCTGGTACTTCAGTACTGAGGGACAGCTGCACGGTCAGAGGTACCGTCTTTCGGATGAGAGGTTAAACCGCGGCCCCATCTGCTCTCTCAGGTAGACATAAAAGAATTTAACATTACCTCCCTGCTTTTGTATTACCTTCCTCTAAAAATAAACTCCAGTACTTCGTTTACATTCTTTATGGCCTTATCAACTTGTGTTGGTACTTTTAATTAATTACGTATCTATTTTCCCAGATCTCTTTGCTCCTCTACCCAATTTAGTTTCTTACAACAACTTGCATTGATATAGCGCCTTAAATGTAGCAAGTCATTCCAAGACACTTCGCAGGAGTGTCAAAACCAAAATTTGACAGAGCCACATAAGGAGATATTAGGACAGACGAGAGGTAGGTTTTAAGGAGCGTCTTAAAGGAGGAGAGAGGTAGAGATGTAAAGAGGTTTAGGGAGGGAATTCCAGAGCCTAGGGAGCTGATTAAGTGGCCTCGTTATTCCTTCTACCAAAATGAACCACCTCACATTTAGCTATATTGACTCTGCAAGCCTGTTTATGTCTTCCTGTTGCTGTCTTCCACCTTATTTGATATACCCCAATTTGATAATATATGCACTACACCATTTCTCCAATTCTTGAGTCCCAATCATTTATGCACATGATAAACAGTGATCCGAGCACTTCTTATTTTCTGCCAGTTTGAGAAACTTTCCTTAACTCCTATCCTCTGTTTTCTGTTTTGTAGCCATCTGTCGATCCATTCTGCTACCTGGCCCATAAGTCCACAAGCCCTGACCTATAACACATTCACTGCATTGCCTTGTCTACTCGTTCTGTTACATCTTCAAAAAATTCAATAAGGTTGGTTAAATATGGCCTTCCTTTTAGAAATCTATGCTGACTTTTTTTTAAATTATATTTTCCACCTTTAGATATTTAGCAAAGTATCCAGTATCTTTCCTATCACTGACCTTAAGCTTTCTGATCTATAGTTCCCTGGATTAGTTCTATCGCCTTTTTTGAAGATTGGAATTACATTTGCTGTCCACCAGTCCTCTGGCACTATTCCTTCTTCTATTGAATTTTTATTTATGGATACTAGTGCCTCTGCCATTTCCTCCTTAGTTTCTGTGAATATCCATGGGGGCAATCCATCTGGACCTGGGATTTGTTCTTTTTAAGTTTGGCTAGTTTCCTCTTTGTTAGCCTCTTTAGTGAAAACTGAGGCAGATTTTTCCTGTTTGAATTTTGTGGGCTTAGGGGTTTGGATAGGCTCTTTCTACAGTTGTTGCCTTATTAATGGATAAATCCTAAATCAGAACATCAAGATCTGTTAATATCAGCAATTTGAGATGTATGCAAATTAATGTGAACATGACTTTAAATGTCTACACTTATGCAGTTCACAAAGACAAAAGCACCCCTGCCTTAAGGTATATGAGCTACAAAGAGAGGTTGAAGGGCCTGGGATTGTTTAGTCTGGAGAGGGAAGCCTATGGGGAGATATTATTTAAGCATTTAAGATCCTTAAAAGAATAGTTAAATTGAGCCTCAATAATATGTTCAAAACTACCACAAACTCTAAAATCGGGGGGGATATATGGGTTCAGATTAGACATTAGAGAAGGGAAGGTGCACAGTTTAGATTTAATTGCTTTACTCAGAGGGTGGTGTATATATAGCACAAACTGACCAGGGACACACAGTGTATGGAAACATTTAAGGGATAATTTGATTGCTATTTGAGTGAGTGGATAATTGAGGGATCAGTTTTTGGAACAGGCCAGATGGACTGCAAAGTCTTTTCCAGTCCCGCACTTTCCGAGGTACAATCTAGCCCCATTTTCTGCAAGCACAGATCCTGTTTTACAATCCAGCATCCAAAATCAGAAACTCATCTGTCCAATATTCAAATATCATAATTATCAAGTGACCATCCCCAAACCTATAGTTACCATAAATCTAGGAAGTTTAAAAAAATATATATATAAAATGTCAACCAGTGATGAACATTTGCATCAGTTGCTGGGCATCATTCTGCCAATTTTCCACCCTAGGTGACTTTCTACTAGGAAATGGGACTGCTACCTTTTATAACAGGATAATAAATCACCATAAGTGACAGCACAAAATCAGCAGTACCATTTCCTGACAGAAAATGTACCAGGAACAGAAACCACCGAGATTGACTTTACACGATCAAGGTTGAGCTCCTAACATTTAAAATTCACCGAAGACAGACAAATTGCAAAGAGAATTCAATGATAGTACAGGTACACTATCCCTTATCCGAAAGCCTTGGGACCAGCTGAGTTTCGGTTTTCGGATTTCAGAAGGTATTATTATAAGACTGGGAAATTTGTATTTAATATAAATTTTAAAAGCTCAGGCTACCTCTTGCGACTGTTCCGTGTCTCATTCCCCTTCCTGCTTCTCTGGAAAGCCGGATGTCGGCTGACTCCTACTAAGCTGGCCCGCAAATCAGGTCAGGGGTCGGGTCGGGTCGGGGGGGGGGGTGGAGAAAAGAATATCGGACGGGCCGCGGTTTGGGTGTCGGGGAGAAAAGAATATCGGACGGGCCGCGGTTCGGGTCGGGTCTGGTGGGGGGGGGGGGGGGGGGAGAAAAGAATATCGGACGGGCCGCGGGTTGGGTCAGGTCGGGTCAGGGGTGGGGGGGGGGGGAGAAAAGAATATCGGACGGGCCGCTGCAGCTATCGGACAGGCCGCTGTATTGTTGGGTTCACTCTCCCGGTACCTCCTTCGCACTGCCCGGCTCGGCCTGCAATCTCCTACCCAGGAGGGAACTCTGTGACCCTCTGCCCTGCTCAGCGTAAGTCGTGCGCCACTCTGGTCATGTCGTGCGCACGACTTACGCTGAACGAAAAAACTTTCGGCTTTTAGAGGTTTTTGGAAGTTCGGATAAAGGATAGTCTGCCTGTATAATATTTGGAGATTGATATTCAAGCGCAATAATGGCATTCAACCAATATCCCAGGATAACTGCAATGGTCCATTAGCTCTTTTCTAAATATAAACATTTCACCAGCATTTGGAGGCTTTATGTATGGGTTTAAGGAGGCAGATATGTAGCACCGCTGTCCCAGATTTCAGTGCCACATAAACAGGCAGTAAACTGCAGCTCCCTATTCACAGAAATTCTCCAGACATTGCACTGCATGGTGTAAGATAACCAGGACAGCCAAGGCTGTTAAAACGCAGGACCCTTGCTCAAATTTTGTGGTTGCAGTAGGACGATGTCCAGGGGCCTCAAATACTGGGTCTTACTGATTAGTCAAGCCTGTAAACCTTAGCAGAAAGCTTCATGAAGCTTTATTTACCAGCTATGAATTAACATAGTAATGCTCATTCAAATACACAATACAGGTAGACTACCCTTTATCCGGACTTCCGAAAAACCGAAACCCTCTAAAAACCGAAGGTTTTTTCGTTCAGCGTAAGTCGTGCGTACGAACGAAAAAACCTTCGGTTTTTTAGAGGGTTCCAGTTTTGGAAGTTCGGATAAAGGGTAAGTCGTGCGCACGACCCCCCGCCGGCCCCGACAACCGCCAGCCCCGACAACCACCGACCCCCCCGCGGACCCCGCCGGCCCCGACAACCGCCGACCCCCCCCCGCGGACCCCGCCGGCCCCGACAACTGCCGACCCCGACAACCGCCGACCCCCCCCCCCCCCGCGGACCCCGACAACCGCCGACCCCCCCCCCGCGGACCCCGCCGGCCCCGACAACCGCCGACCGCCCCCACCCTCCCCCCCCGCGTACCCCGCCGGCCCCGACTGACTTACGCTGAGCGTCAGCGTAAGTCGTGCGCACGACCCCCCGCCGACCCCCCCCCCCGCGGACCCCCGCCGACCCACCTTCCGAAATCCGAAATTCTCCTTTATCCGAAACTCGGCTGGTCCCGAGGTTTTCGGATAAAGGATAGTCTACCTGTAGTTACAATATGAAATGCTGATCCAACACCAATGCGAACATAAACATTGTTGGATTATGTATCAGACTTTAAAGTCTAATAATGAGATTTTTGAAGAGATTGTTTTCATTATTATTACATATTATGAAAATCTGAAACCTCAAAACAAGAAAATAAAACTAGCTATAATACTACAACACGAGAAGTAGAACAGAATACATACAATATAGTGAATTTTATACTGTGAGAACAGTGACTGTTTATTCCCCATAGTACAAACAGACAATGAGCAACGGTCTGAACTACACAAAATGCTGCCAGTGTATCCATCAACTGCCATAACCCTGTTCAGCTAAATCCACTAATACAGTTGACCATATTTTTTGAGTTGAGGAAGTGTGGCCATTACGGGGTCAGGAGCTTTCGCTGTACATATTCTTTGTTCCCTACGCAATATCAAACCTTAAAGTAATTAAAATGAAACTACTAAATCATTGAACTGTAAAATGTAAGCACTGCACTCCCATCAATCTCTCCCACTCCAACTATTTTACTAATTTAGTCTCTCTCCACCAGCAGCTTGCATCACTCCACTTCCTGACAGGCCCTCTCTATTTTGTTCAGCAATGGGCAATGATTCTTAACTGCTTGTTCTCTTTTAGACCCTTTGCATCTTTCAAGCCACTTTCCCTCATGCTGAATAATCTTGTGCATCTCATTGTAAGGCACAGATTCTCTCCACCAGTCACTCTTCCCCAGGATTTTCCTCTCATTCTCAGTGCCAACCGCTCTATCTTACTTGATAATGTGAGGGAACAAACGCAAGCTTGAAACTTCCATGAAGCAGCATTGGAAGCACGTCTCAAAATTCAACATCCACGCACACACACGCACTTCCAGGGGGGTGGGGGTCACTGGCTACAAAGAAAAGAATGGACTTGCATTTATATTGTGCCTTTCACTATGTCAGGATGTCCCAAAGCGATAGCAATTTGGAGCAGGAATCCTGACCTGAATTTCGTCTACCTCAGAAATGCAGGGCCAATTGTAGCACACCGACTTGTCTTGACTTGGATCAGTTAAGTCAGTGCAGACTGGGAATCATATGTGGACAATCCCTGGTAAGTTTTCAGTCTGAGCCAGGCCACTCCAACAGAACTCCAAGCAAAGGTCAGCCACTTGCAAATAAGAGGTCAAAAAATAAATAAAATTGGTGGACTTTTTCCATACACTTCCTAGATGCTGGTTTCAGTCAAATTGACTGGTTGATCATGGAGGCAATCTATTTCCAGACCTCAGAGATGGTCTATAGGAGGAGGGGGATATGAAGAAAATACCTTAAAGGAAAATGATGGGGAAACACTGTCAAATCCTTCTCATCAGCTTTGTAACTGTAGGAAATATTGTGCTTTTATTGCACACTAGATTTTCCTGCCATTAAAAGCCACCATTTTGCATCTAACTTTTACATCAGAGTTGCTTCAATGTAGGTTGCATGTACATCCAGCAGTATCTACATAGAGTAATCCAGGAATTGGCACTGGAGACACTAAGCCAAGAGTAGCTGGTATCGGCTTACAGTAGGACTTAGCTAAACATTTTTTGTTAGCGTGGAAGCCTCCAAAATCAGCAGCCTGTACAGCTTGGATCCATTACCAAACAGATGAGTCACCTATGCCAGAGAAACAATTCCACAGGGTAATGTTATTAAAAAATGATCTAAAATACCAAACCTACTTTCAGGCAAGGGCGGGGGGGGGGGGGGGGGGGTTAGCATAGTTCAGAAATAAAAATGTCATCTCTTACAAGGTAGATAATCTCTATTTAGATACAAGGCAGTACTTCATACTGAAGCAGTTCCTCATGTATGGTCCTTCAAAGAGGAAATCTGAAACAATTTGTCTGATTAAGTGTACGGCTGGTAGATTGATTGCTGGGATGAGAAGGTTGTCCTATGAGGAGAGATTGAGTAGATTGGGCAAATACTCTCGAGTTTAGAAGAATGAGAGGTGATCTCATTGAAACATACAATATTCTTAGAGGGCTTGACAGGGTAGATGCAGGGAGGATGTTTCCCCTGGCTGGGGAGTCTAGAACTAAGGGCATAGTCTCAGGATAAGGGGTCGGCCATTTAAGACTGAAACAAGGATAAATTTCTTCACTCAGAAGGTTGTGAATCTTTGGAATTCTCTACTCCAGAGGGCTGTGGATGTTCAGGCTATATGACCTACTTCTGCTCCTATTTCTTATGCTCTTATGATAGTATTTGTTCTGAACAGACCCGTTTTCAACATGTCAGCAGTGCAATAGAATGCATTCACTCCATGCTCCAGCTCACCAGAGCCCTTGCTGACCTCCACTGATTCCCTGTCAATTATTTCAAAATGCTTCTACTTGTTTACAGATCCATCCATGTTATCCACCTAACTCTGGTCCTGCAGCCTCTGCTGTGCTTCGCATCCTCTGCTCCAGACTCTGGACAACTGTGAATCCTCTACTCTAGCACTGGTGGCACTGCCTTCAGCCACCACACCCCTGCATTCTAGAATTCGCTTCCTAAACCTCTCCAGTGGCTTGTTCTCTCCGCACCTCCAATAGCCTCCTCACAACTTACTCTTCACCCACATTTTCAGTCACTCCCTCCAATCTTTCCCAATTCCTGTACGGTATCCGATCCGTCCCTTTTATAACGTGCCATGGGACATTTTGCTACATTTAAAGGAGCAATATAAATACAAGACATTCTTATTTTCATTCTTTAGGAAGGGGCAGAATGTTTCCAGCAAATCTCACCATAAAGTGTGAAGGAACACACTGTCCACATACTGAAAAACTGGAGCTGCCAGTGATGCAGCCACTAGTACAAGTTGAACCGCTGTGTTAACCTGCAACATTAAAAAAAAGTCAGTGAATTAAAACATTGCCAAATAAAACTTTAGGTAATGTAGCAACAGTCTGGATAACTTTTTCAGTTTCATTATATTATGAGTTAAGTTGTACAACATTGGAAATCCACAGAAATAGTTCAGTAAAAGCCATACTTAAGAGGACCCAAATATGCCATGGGCAATAAAGCAACAAAACCCTGCACCGTAGAATCATCAAATATATTTATATGGGGACATTGAGACAATACTTATTATAAATAGAACAAGCCACAAGTCCTTCAAATTCTGTATCAATGTTTGCTTTTAACATTTCAGAAAAGTTCAATTTTAAGAATCCATACAAAGGGAGATCTCAATCCATCTTATCCAGTGCAATATAAGACTACTTATCACAGACTTATCTAAAACTTATTTGTGTCTCAACATTTGTTGCCACTTCTTAGTGTCACCAATGTAACTGCATCCAGCGATTTCCCAATTCTTTATTACTTTGTAGAAATAGAATACAGGGAAATGACACATGCATATTGATTAGAAATGCACAAATGGGACACACACAGTTCCCAGCATATCAATTTTTGGAAAGAATCCAGGGTCTGACCAGAGAAAGCCAAGTATTAAATTAGGCAAAAAAAGTATGAAGATGGAGTTAGACAAATTCAAACAATATGGTCACAGAAACCTTTCTGCATTTAAACAGCAGGGTAAATATAGATTTGAAAAATTATTAAACTTAAATTCCAAAAGCAAGTCTGCTCTTTATTAGTTAATACTAACTAACCAATTGTTGGTACGGACTTCATTTTGTCTTTATAGGAATCCACAAATATCTGAATAAGTCAATATTTATTAAGTTATTTGACATAGTTTTTATGTATGTGCATATTTTAATGTCCATCATGTAACTACATATCTTAAAGCGATGAATATTTTATCGTATCTGACAAACTTGTGGTTGCACTTCACTTTATGTCACATTGCCAGAATTAGAGCCAAAAACCCTAGCATTCTAGTGGAGTCTCAGTGCAGATAAATAACTGAGAATCAGGACTGCAACAACATTTCAATAATTATAAAAAAGTACTATTTTCCTATCTTTCCTTTACAAGTGGCTCACCAGTACATCTCCACCAGCCACCAGGAAGGAAGACAATGTAGGCCACTCCATAGAGCTGGGAGGATGGTAATGTGTTAATTTTTACCACCAACCAAGATACAAAGTTTGTTCCTAAGTGGTGCTCCATCAAGTGCCCAACTGAGAACCAGTAATTCAAGGACACCGAAAAGCTGAAAAGAATCTCAGTTGTAAGATTCGCAAAATTCCCACATTCCCCCAAGGTCATTAATAAAAGGGACCCTGCATGGACAATTTAAAAAGGGTACCCAAAAGATGGTGTCCGCACCTCGTGACCAAAAGCCTGTAACATTTTAAAACCTTGGACTCTGTAGCACAGAACAGGCAGTTTTGGGAAATCAAAACTTAAAATGCATTTCTGTGAAAAGGACTTTGTGTTTGAAAGCCCAGACAGTTAAGCAAACACTGAATATGCATTTCGTCAGATTGGAACAGATCAACCCAGTTAGGCCTAAGCGTAAAGCCATTACTTTGTCCGCATAAATAATCAGAAACAGCTTAAGGAAGCCACCAAGGCTGGACAGGCTGATTAAAATGCATTAATGACAATACAACTCGGACATCAGGCCATCAGGTGCGATAAACAACCATGTAAAACTAGTTAGTTTAGATTGGTGTAATCATTTAAAACAGCCCGCCAAAAGTTAATGAACTGACCTGATTTGGTGCGCAGATTAGGGCCTTCCGAAGGAGTATAATTGTAGGCCCATCAGTACCAATCACTCTCTTGTCTCTCTTACTCTTGGCCTGCTGCCGCCCTGGCCTCGTGGCGGGTTCTCTTCTCGCTCCCCGCATGAGTTTTGCAACCAAGGACATCCATATCAAGCGCGGAGGAGGGGAACGAGACCCGAGTCCAAAGTCACCCAGGACACCCGGGCCACGAGAGAGGGTAGAGGAAACGAGGCGAAACGAAAAATAAGGTAGAGACCCAACAAGAGCAGAGAAGGGCACCAAAGACACATTGATAAAGACCGAGCGCCTAGTTATAAGCTGGCGCTTGGGGAAGAGAATAAGTTGGCTATTGAACACTGCGAATGAACTGGTGTTAAACGCAGTAACGAATATGATGGTGTTCTAAGAATGGGTAGAAAAATCTAAGCAGTAAAAACTGCCAATGCAACGTTACCGCCGACGACCGTCCGAGGGAGAAGAAGAGAACCCATCGCGACGAGACGACGACGGTAGCTGAGGAGAGGAAAGGTGTGCCACAGCAACAGCTCCAGCACCGCGCCCTGAGACCACGTGGCGACGGAGTACCCCAAAGGACAGGAGACCAAACCTCAAAACTCGCAACGGTTAAGGCAACAAGCCTTGGATTGGTGAGCATGAATTCCTGGCCCCTCATAGCTTAATCTAGTTAGGCATAGGGGGTGGGATAAGGATAAGGGGATTGTTAAAGTAGTTGTTTTTCCCTCGATGTGCCGTGTGTTCCCCATTCCCTGTATAAGTATAGTTATTTGTTTACGCCTGTAATTGTTTACCAGTAAATTTCTCATAAGACTGTGTTTTATTTCTGTTTTAATAAAATCTTGGTTTTCTTACACCGAACCACTTGTCTACTCGATTTTTCTGTATCGCCGCCTGCACCTAAGTCCGGTGTCTGGAACCCAGGGGCGTGGGGGCGATTCGAACCGCTCACCAACAGTCAGGGGCATAACTGACTGGGCGCACGCGCCACCCGCCACACCCTACAGAAAATGGCGATGGTTCGGATGAGCAAACCATGATGGAGGAAAGGATTTCTGATTACGTGTTTAGCAAGGTGAATATCACAAAGAAGTGGATCACCACTCTGTTAAGGGCTGGGCGTCCAGTAGATGCAGCAGCTAAGTGGACAGAGGGAAAGGAACACAAGAAGTCTTTAGAGAAGGCAGTCTGGCTGATGTGTTTCAAAAAGCAGGTGCAGCTTTTGGACAGGCTCGTTGCAGCACAGGCAGCCGAGTTAATGGAGTCAGCCCTGGAGATCCAGGATAAGGCTCTAGCAGGGGAGAAGTTATTGGTAGCATTGCAGGCCCTGAATCAGGAGAGAGTGTATCTAATGGGAGAACACAAGGCCCAGTTGGAATACTTACGGTGCCAAGTCACCGAAGCCAAGGGAAATGAGTTAAGGTTGCGGGAGAAGAACGCCCGCTTGGCAAGGCAAGTTAGGGAACAGGAGGAGAAAGTACAGGAGGTAAAGGCAGCTTACAAGCTAGCGAGCGAACAGGGGTTTGAAGATGCAGATCATGGCCCCTGCAAAGAGCAGATAGAGAATCTGAGCCTGGCCCTCAGGAAGGCAAAAGGCATGGTGTGCCTTATAAGCCCAAAGGCAGGCCAGGCGGATTTTATGGGGAACGAGGGGAGGACAGTTCGAACGTCACCCAGGGACGACCCGGTTGAGGGACAGGAGGTCTCACGACCACCACCCGTAGCGCCAAGCTTCAGCGAGGTCTGGCAGCAAGGGGGGGGGTGGAGCCGGAGGTGGGGCAACCCCCGCCAGAGGTCGGAGCCAGGACCGACGTGCCCAGCACGGCATCAGAAGTTCGGTCCACCCGTCAATGGCGACGATGAGGGACCCCTCCAAAACCAGTTTGTACAGGTAGACTATCCTTTATCCGAAAACCTCGGGACCAGCCGTGTTTCGGTTTTCGGAAAATTTCGGATTTCGGAAGGTATTTTAGAAGACTGGGAAATTTGTCGGGGGTGGGTCGGCGGGAGTCGGGGTCGGGGGTCGTCAGCGGAGGTCGGGGTCGTGCGCACGACTTACGCTGACCCTCTGCTCAGCGTAAGTCGTGTGCCACTCTGGTCATGTCGTGCGCACGACTTACGCTGAACGAAAAAACCTTCGGTTTTTAGAGGGTTTCGGTTTTCGGAAGTTCGGATAAAAGGTAGTCTACCTGTATTACCCTATAGCACCCAACAGCTTAGGGCTATGGTGAACCATATCCCAAAGCTCTCCGAAAAGGGAGACCCCTCGATCCACTTCAGGGACATAGAGCAGGCAGCCAGCGTCAACGACTGCGATGGCGCTGAGCAGGCCAAGATGCTGCTATTCTCCCTGGAGAGTAGTCTCCTCCAATCCCTCTCTGACGAGTGTAAGAGGGGGCAGAGCGGGTACGAGGAGCTTAGAGATGCGGTTCTGGAGGCCATGGGGATGAATGAGGGAAGTCCTTTCTCCCGCGTGGAAAAGACGGTCCAGCTCGCAGGGGAAACCCCGCAGGCTTTCGCGGATCGGCTATGGACAGTGTACCGGAGGGCCTGTCCGGGGACGCCGAATTGGGTATTCCTGAACAGGGATCCCCTGGCCCATTGGCTCCGTTGCCTGGTGGTGAACAGCTTGCCACAGGTCCGGGCCAAGGCAGAAGTCTGGTTCGACCCCAAGAACCCCCAGACCACCGAACTTACGGTGATCAGACAGTTGACTCTGGCCTATAAAAACGGTAGGGGAACCGATGCACACCCACCTAAGGGGAAGGTGCATGAGGTAAAACCCGGACTGGGTAGGAAAGAGTGGTATCAGGAAGGGAATAACCCCCCCAACACAATGACGAATTGTTACGGGTGTGGGAAGGACGGTCACTGGCGGAAGGAGTGCAAAAACCCTTGGAAAGATAACAAGGGAAAGAATTCCACAGCCCCAGCCCAAAAGGCGGGGGCAGGAATCACTCCCGCAGCGGTCGAGTCGCTTTTGGACACCATGAGGTACTTATTGACTGGCCAGGGGAGAGTAGCAGCCGCCACCGGTGCTCTGACCCCGTCAGCCCCATCCAACCCACAGCCCTGACTAGAGCCAGCGCAGCCTGTTTACCTGTGTTCTCTCCGGTACGATGAATGGAAAAGACCCCTCTTGGAGATGGAGGTAGAAAAGGTGATGGGGACCTATCTGTTAGACACGGGGGCATCATGCACCGTGGTCTACTCAGCTAACCCCACCGCCTCGCCCCTATCTAACGGGGTCCCATACAGTCTGTCAGGGTTCACAGGCAAAGAACAGGCCGTCTCATTTTCCATCCCGCTCGTCATTCAGTTAGGACCGCTCCGCTCTAAGTGGACCTGTGTCCTGATGAAATGGGAAGTGGAGGGTGGAAGAGGGGTCCTGGGAGCCGACTTTATTGTAGGCCACGGGATCCCAGTAGATTTGAGAAATCATTGCCTATGGGGGGCAGGTAAAGGAAAGAACGGTAAGGAAGTAGTGATCCCAGGAAAGGAAGGGAAGGGGACCCTGTGCACCATGAAGCCCAAAGAGGGTTATAACCTTGAGCTTATGGTCAGTAACACCCCACAGGACTTCCAGGCATTTGTGCAGGCCCACCTGGCCACATTTGCCACACACAAACACGACTGCGGGAGGGTCAAAGGGTTTGAGGTCAGCGTAGACGGGGACCCCATGGCCCGACCACAGAAACAGTATAACTTCCCCAGGGAAGCAGAGCCAGACATGGAAGCAGCCATGTCCTCGTTAGTACAGCAGGGAGTTCTGAGACTGATAGCCACCCACGTGAATTCTCCATTGTGGCCGGTTAGAAAGCCGGACAATTCTTGGAGGGCCACGGTGGACTATCGAGTGCTCAATAGTAACATCCCAGCCTGTGCACCCACAGTAGCAGCAGTTGCTGACCTGATAGGAAGTATTCCAGCATCCGCGACCACTTTCACGGTGCTGGATATTTCCAACGGGTTTTGGTCCATCCCTTTAAGGAGGGAGGATCAGTACAAGTTTGCCTTTACGTTCAAAGGGCAACACTACACGTGGAACTGCTTGCCTCAGGGCTTCCATAACAGCCCCAGCATTTTCCATCAGTGCATGGCAAACAGTTTAAAAGAGTTCAGCCAGGCCAGACAGTTGGTACAATATGTGGATGACCTGCTTCTCTTCACCAATTCGAGAGAGGAGCATGGCCCACTATTGCAGAACTGCTGGAACTGCTCGGGCAGAAGGGTTTTAAGGTGAACCCCAAGAAAGCGCAGATCGGCCAGCAGGAGGTGAAAATCCTAGGCCTGACCGTGCGTGCTGGAGAAAGGGCCATAGATAAGGCTAGAAGAGAAGCGGTACAAGAGCTACCAGTCCCCAACACAGTGACGGGTGTGAGGTCGTTTCTAGGGCTAACCGGGTACTGCAGGGACTTTATTGAGGACTATGCAGCCACAGCAGCCCCTCTGCTCCGACTCCTACACAAGGGAGTGGAGTGGCTTTGGGATGAGGGTTGCCAGGCAGCATTTGTCAGGCTCAAGAAGGACTTGCAGACCGCACCAGCTCTAGGGGCTATAGATGGGGGGAGAGAGTTTTTCCTGGAGGTAGCAGCCAGCGGGGACAGCCTGAGTGCTGTGCTGCTCCAAGAGCGGCACGGCCGGCTGAGGCCGCTGGTCTACTCCTTCAGGATACTCACGGATGTGGAGAGGAGCTACTCCAACTATGAGCAGCACCTCGGCCACACATTGGGCTGTGAAAAGATCGTTGATCTTCACAGGCACCTCTCCCATCACCCATCACACACCCACCCAGATGCTTCTGGACGGGAGGATCAAGGATGGAACTGTGAGCACTGCCCGCATTGCCCGCTGGACCTTGATCCTCTCACAGATCAAGCCAACCTGGTATATCCTGGAACAGCCCACCGGTGTTCCATAGAAGGGGTTGGGAAGTGAACATAGGTTTACGGGCCGGGATACATCCCACGGGCCGCGAGATCTATGTAGACGGTTCCAGCACGGTATCTGCTGGCGAGCGTCTCACGGGGTGTGGAGTTTATGACCCAGCGGCAAACATTGCCCTGGCGATTAAGCTCCCCAGCACCATGAGCGCCCAGCAGGCTGAACTGTCCGCGGTAGTGTACGTCGTTACACACCCAGAAATCTTCCCCACCCCCTACACGATTTGCTCGGACAGCATGTTCACATGCAATTCGTGTACGGAGTACCTGGCCTTCTGGTCCCGTCGCGGATACACCTCCGCCGACGGGAGACCCCTCACAGTAAAACCCCTGCTGGAGAAGATCCTGGCAACAGTGGGGGAGGAATGGGAGGTTTTCATCCACAAGGTGAAAGCCCATTCCTCCACAGAACCCCGCGGCCAAGGCAACCAGCAGGCTGACTTCCTCGCCAAGGAGGGTGCTTGCACAGGCACTTTCTGGGACCCATTTGGGTCCAGACCCATGGCGGCAGTCAGATGTAGGGACGGGACCCAAGGGGGTGAAGGGGTAGCGTTAGCCCCAGACCTTAAGACGGTCCAAGCCCAAGACCACGTCCTCAAAGCAGTCCTCAGTGCAGTGACTGAGGGAAAAAGGGTAGCGGGTCCGTACGGCGCAGCAACCCTTTCCGTGAAGGAAGGCATGCTGTTCCGGGGGGGAACAGTGGGTTGTGCCGCAGCAACACCACAGGGAATTCCTTCAACTGGCCCATGAGGGTCCAGGAGCGGGACACCCCAGGCCCGAGACCACCTGGCAGCGGGTGGAACGGGCGGGATGGTGGCCGAGACTCAGGGAAGATGTCCGCGAGTTCTGTGCCGGCTGTCTTGTGTGCGCTGCTAACAACCCTGACCCCCACAAAAGGAAGGTACCTATGGGACACATCAGGAGGGTAGAGGGACCATGGCAGTCGATACAAGTCGACTACATCGGGCCCCTGCCCACCGCCCAGGGAGGCTATAAGTACTGCCTAGTCCTGGTGGACGTGTTCACCAAATGGGTAGAGGCCATCCCCTGTAGAACCGCCACAGCTCTGGGTACTGTCAGGATCCTGGTCTGGGAAGTGTGCTCGCGGTGGGGACTACCACAGTATGTGGAGTCTGACCAAGGGAGTCATTTCACCGGACAGGTGATGCAGAACACCCTTATGCTGTTAGGCATTGAGCGGAAGTGGCACGTGGCCCACAACCCACAGTCATCAGGGATTGTGGAAAGAATGAATAGGACCCTAAAGGAAAGGCTGAGGAAGGAAACGGTGGACTCACCCCGTAAATGGGCCGAGGTCCTACCGTTGGTTCTGATGGGGATCCGTGCCAGCCAGTCTAAAAGCACGGGGTACTCCCCGTAAGAGCTAATGACTGGCAGGGTTATGCGGACCCCCACCCATGTACTAGTCCCGGTGCTAAGAGTGTGTGTATTTGAGTCGAGGCCGCAAGGCTCGACTATGCTTCACCCAAGCCAGAGAATCTCTTGGGGACCTGGCTGCATGTTTTTGTATTTGTTGCAGAAAGACTTTCAGGATGAAGGGGATCGTAACCCTACTCGCCCTGATGGGACTGAGCCTGGGAAAGAGGGGCGACGTAGAAGACTCCCACATCTATGGGTGCTCCGGAGACAGAGCGCCGATAGCAACCGACGGAAGCGGCGAACAGGATGCAGAGGAGACCGCCGTCTACGTCCACGAGGGAAGGTGGCCAGGGTGGCTGGGGTCCAATTCGTCTCAGTACTCCAGCCAGACCGGGTTCACATACGGGGAGGCCTCCCTCCTGTGCCCCAGGGTACGGGTCGTTACCACAAGGGTTAGCGTCACCATAGGGAAGCGTGTATGTTTAACGTGCAAGGGACACATTCCTCTGGATAGGTGGTGGTGGCTCAGAAAGCTGAGCAAAGATATGAGGAACCCCGCAGTCAAGTGGGAACGGTTGGGGAACAATACCCACCGGACGATTACAGGGACTCATGGGGGATTAAGTGTGTGTTGGGACAAGTGGTGGGAGCCGGATCAAGGGATTTACATCTGTATGTGGGGGTCAGAGAAGGTCTGCCCCTCAGGCATATCCATTGTTTTCCACCGGCAGTGGCACGACACCGGGGAGGGGATGAAGTGGGATACCAGCCTGAAGGCGTGCGCAGTCCCATTCTCCCCGATCCCAGTCAATGCCACGGAGCTTGTTACCCGCCCCCGAAAGCCCCTGCCCACGGCGCAGGTGGCGAGGTTACCCAGGGAAGGGTGCCCCCCCACCACCAAGGGATCAGGGAATGGGTTGGTACTAGTGCCTACCGACCAGATGCTGTACCAGGGGGTACACTACGCGGTAGCCTCCATGATTTTAAATCTCACCGAGGTACATTTACCGGAGTGGTGTCCCAAAGAAACAGAGCAGCTATACCAGGCCCTATTGAAGGACATGTTCAAGAAGTTTTATGAGTTTGATTTCGCCAATGTTGACAAAACCGAACTGTACACCACACACCGTGAGTTTTTGGGTAATGCAGGGAGATGAAGAAGGGGAGTATGGAATGATGTTTTTACTGCGTTTAATACTGAGTCCTCTGTCATCAACAGTCTAGATGACATAGAGCTGCAGACCCAGATAAACGGTTTAAAAACAGTTAAGGAAGATATTAATGGATGAGAACAAAGTAGTGGGCTCGGAGTTGCATGAGGACCAGGCCATGACGGTCCATTTAAAAGAGATGATAGCGGAGTTGGAAAAGCACGCAAAGACGGTAAATGCCCTCATAAGGGAGGACAGAAATGTTTCTAACCAGGCTGCGCAGAACGAGGTGTGCGTGCTGTATGGGGCGTGGTTACTGGGCGGAGGCCGCAGTAATCTGGAGGATTTAAAACCGGGTTTAGTCCCCTCCTGCATCAGCAACAAACACCTCGCAGCCCTCCATCCGTTTGAGAATGCATTAAGCCCGTGCCAACTCCGGCTAGCTTCCGAAGCCTACCCAGTCCCCGTGGATTCTGGGCGGTCCAACCACATGATCATGGGATGCCAGTCATGGGTAGGACAGCCCGACCCGTGCCGGTATACAGGGTTGAGAACATTGGAGTCATTCAAGGGGGTGTGCACATTCGTTTCACAGCAGTCCCGCCTTACGTCATAAAGTGGGAGCACGCTATGACAGGTACTGACCTCTCAGGGTGCCGGAGCCGGGGAGCACACATAATCCTGTGTCCCCAGCACTTGAATGCCTTTTCAAAACCGCAGTGTGGGTTCAGAGCTGCTGGCGCGAAACCTATAAATTGTACCATGGAGGCAATGGCACAAGGCCATGTTCCCCCGCAAGTAGCATATATAGGAGGTGGGACATGTCACCACAGGCACGACCCACTACCAGAATGGACAGCATAGCTGGTGTCCGGTTAGTGACAGCAGTTTCTGCTTTAAACCTGAGGCAGAAGTTCAAGTGGCCAAGGAGCGAATTGTCCCCATTCCTGAACCCTCCACTGTTCACCTCACTGTGAAAGAGAATTTTACCAATTTACAGAAGTACGTAGCGCATTTCGGCTACGAAATTCCCCCTCTCCCTGAACACCTTACCAAAATACTCAAAGCCGCTATCGTTTCGCAGAAACATTTTTACACTCTAGAGCAGAAAACAGTAGAGATAGGGACTAAGATATTGGATATTGTGATTCCACCCTGGTGGCACATTTTCAATAACATAGAGGTCCCTTCGTGGATCAGACTGGCTTCCCACATTCTCGTGGTTTGCCAGTTAGGGATAGTGTTGTATCTAGTATGCATTCAATGTAAGGGAAAAGGTCAGATGCTAGAATTCCGAAACCAGAGGATCTGGAAGGAACATTATGTGAAAGGGGAGGGAGATACGCCTGTTTGAGTTTTTTGTATTTTGATTAAAGATTGTTGTTTTTTGTGTTTGTTGTTTTTAATAAAGATTTTGCAACGCGTTGTTAATAAAGATGTATGTGTACCAAGTGGTGCAGGGGTGTTGGACCCCTCCATGCTTGGATGTGTGTAAAAGACTGTGGTTATTCTATGTATACTTATGTACACTACATTTTCGCGGAATGGGAAGTGCATGTGTCGTGGGTGTATTTAGATAGGTAATTACAGGGGAAGGTTGACTGTGGAGGGTCAGAAATTTTGCTCACCTTGTAAGGATGATACTAAAACTTGCTTGAAGTATCACAGGGGGGAGTGTAAGATTCGCAAAATTCCCACATTCCCCCAAGGTCATTAATAAAAAGGGACCCTGCATGGACAATTTAAAAAGGGTACCCAAAAGATGGCATCCGCACCTCGTGACCAAAAGCCTGTAAGATTTTAAAAGCTTGGACTCTAGCACAGAACAGGCAGTTTCGGGAAATCGAAACTTAAAATGCATTTCTGTGAAAAGGACTTTGTGTTTGAAAACCCAGACAGTTAAGCAAACACTGAATATGCATTTCGTCAGATTGGAACAGATCAACCCAGTTAGGCCTAAGCGTAAAGCCATTAGTTTGTCCGCATAAATAATCGGAAACAGCTTAAGGAAGCCAGCAAGGCTGGACAGGCCGATTAATATGCATTAATGACAATACATCTCGGACATCAGGCACGATAAACGGCCATCTAAAACTAGTTAGTTTAGATTGGTGTAATCATTTAAAACAGCCCGCCAAAAGTTAAACAATGAACTGACCTGATTTGGTGCGCAGATTAGGGCCTTCCGAAGGGGTATAATTGTAGGCCCATCAGTACCAATTGCTCTCTTGTCTCTCTTACTCTTGCTCTTACTCTTGACTCATGGGCTGCTGCCGCCCTGGCCTCGTGGCGAGTTCGCTTCTCGCTCCGCGCATGAGTTTTGCAACCAAGGACATCCATACCAAGCGCGGAGGAGGGGAACGAGACCCGAGTCCAAAGTCACCCAGGACACCCGGGCCACGAGAGAGGGCAGAGGAAACGAGGCGAAACGAAACGAGACAAAGAATAAGGTAGAGACCCGACAAGAGCAGAGAAGGGCAGCAAAGACGCATTGATAAAGACCGAGCGCCTAGTTATAAGCTGGCACTTGGGGAGGAGAATAAGTTGGCTACTGAACACTGCGAATGAACTGGCGTTAAACGCAGGTGCCCACGCCGTAACGAATATGATGGTGTTCTAAGAATGGGTAGAAAAATCTATAAGCAGTAAAAACTGCCAACGCAACGATACCACCAACGACCGCCCGAGGGAGAAGAGGAGAACCCATCGCGACGAGACGCCGACGGTAGCTGAGGAGAGGAAAAGGTGTGCTGCAGCAACAGCTCCAGCACCGCGCCGAGACCACGTGGCGACGGAGTACCCCAAAGGACAGGAGACCAAGCCTCAAAAATCGCAACGGTTAAGGCAACAAGCCTTGGATTGGTGAGCATGAATTCCTGGCCCCTCATAGCTTAATCTAGTTAGGCATAAGGGGTGGGATAAGGATAAGGGGATTGTTAAAGTCGTTGTTTTTCCCTCGATGTGCCGTGTGTTCCCCATTCCCTGTATAAGTATAGTTATTTGTTTACGCCTGTAATTGTTTACCAGTAAATTTCTCATAAGACTGTGTTTTATTTCTGTTTTAATAAAATCTTGGTTTTCTTACACCGAACCACTTGTCTACTCGATTTTTCTGTATCGCCGCCTGCACCTAAGTCCGGTGTCCAGAACCCAGGGGCATGGGGGCGATTCGAACCGCTCACCAACAGTCAGGGGCATAACTGACTGGGCGCACGCGCCAAACCCACCACCCCCTACACAGTCTCAAATCCTACAACCTTTCTAGTTAGATATAAAACACAACACTTGAACCACTAGATTCCCTTTCCAAACAAAACTTAGGGGAAAATTTAACCCTCCCTGCCGAGCAGGAACGGGATGTGGGGAGGGGCTTTAAAATGGAGTATACAGCCTTACCATACTGTTCCCACTGGAATCCCACTGGCCACCATTTTAACTGCTCACTGCAGTTATGTTGCTGAAGTGCCACTCAGAAGCAGGCAGGTGCCTCATGAATGCAAATCGGAGTCCTGTGACATGAATGAGACCCCGGTTGCATTTTAACCTGGGCCTCAGCAGATAAGCTGCTGCGGCTTTCCCGCTCATTAAAATGCTGTCGGGAGGATGAACAGGCCCTCCAAGCAATGTTCCCTCTAACTTTTTTTGGGGCTGCACGGTCCATTGAAAAGTCCGCACCTGCGCGGATTCAATTTAAAAGCCGTCTCACCAGCTGTGCGGGACCCCTGGAGCGCTGTGCGGGACCCCTGGAGCGCTGCGCGGGACCCCTGGAGCGCTGCGTGGCCATGCAACATAAAGGGAACATTGCCTCCGAAGTAAGTGGAAATGTTTCCCTCGTGGGGCCAGTGCTCCCCCAAGTTCCACAAGGAAAGTCGCGGCCACCTTTGCTCCAGATTCCCCCCCGCACAAGACCCTACTGAAACGCCGTTCCCACGATTTACCTGCTTGCCGGCGAGCCTTCCTTTGGTGCCAACCAGTGGCCTCCGACCGCCCAATCTTCCACTCCCACCCTCCCAGCAGCTGCTGCTTTCTGCCTGTTTCGGGCCGGCAGCATGCAGATGAGGCCCGGCAGTTAAAATAGCCCCGGGCCTCACACTTAGGCCTGTGAGTGCATTTTGCAATCACCCCACTCACCGGGTTTAAAATCTACCTCTTAGTGTCTGAAGTTAGAATAGTGTATCACAGACTAAATTCGTGGGTGGAAATTAGATCTGTCCAAAGCAAGTAAAGAACCCCAAGTATCAAACTTTCCTCATTGGTTGAAATAAGCAACTTGACCATACCAATTCATTGAAGGGTAGGTCCCACAAGAAAGCAACTAACTACATCGCTGATTTCATTTCTGAAAGTGGTTCCTGATGCTGATTTTACTTCGGACCCTGCTAAATATAAAGCTGTATAAATAAAATGTAAAAAATAATAATCGCAAACAATTACATAACTCACCATCAAATCAAACTTACCCATACCAATGTCTCCCTGGGATTACCAATGCCTGCAACATTTGTTTGAGGTGTACCGCTGTCTCAATGACATAAAAGCCAAGTTTTAGTGCTTCCCTGACCTTCAGTTGCTTGGCTGGGTTTTGCTGCCCCCTTTATTTTATTTTTATTTCTTATTTCTGATTCATTTTTCAACATGTTCAGAATCGTTTTCAAGATTTTTGTTCTTTTAGCCATTGATTCTTATCTTTTTTTAATTTCCACCTGTATTGAAGAATTTTTTCCACCTGAAAATTAGCCTGTGCTCATTCCCTTGAGCATAGAAGATTAAGGGGTGATCTAATTGAGGCGTTTAAGATGATTAAAGGAGTTGATAAGGTAGATAGAGAGAAACTATTTCCTCTGGTGGGGCGTCCAGTTAGAGCTAGGCTGTTCAGAGGCGATGTCAGGAAGCACTCCTTCACACAAAGGGCAGTGGGAAACTGGAGCTAACTCTCTTCCAAAAAGCTGTTGAGGCTAGGGGTCAATTGTAAATTTCAAAACTGAGATTGATAGATTTTTGTTAGGCAAGAGTATTAAAGGTTAGGGAACCAAGGTGGATAGACAGTGAATGACATAATCCTGCTCCTATCTTCCTATTTGCAAATGAAGTGACCTTTGACAAGGTTGGCTTGTTCTCCCAGAGATAGTTGTATGTAGCACACGCTTAAAAAAAATATATACTTGAAACTAGAAAAGAGCTTTCTTTGAGTGTGATATAGTTACTGCAATATTTTGAGCAACACAAGTTCATACATGCCAACCTAGAAAACTCACAAGTTGACAAACAACTTCAAGAAAAGCTGACAACTCAAAAAGACAACACGAAGACAGCCCTGAATATAGGTCTACTTTACAGTGGCAAACTTCATTTCTATTACAAGGGATTCCAGGAGTTTTGCTAGCGCGTTAGGGATCACGTTCTGGATTCCGTCTGTGGAAATGGAAACCCAAAGGCCTTGCCAGTGACGTGCAGAAATAAGGGTTGAAATGGATCATAAGCTTGTTGCAACTTAAGCTTTAGGTACACCCCATACTCCGTCACTTGTATTGCAGGAACAATCTAAAGGACACAGAAGTCTGATTTTGCAGGAGTGGACTTGACAATTTCTGAAAGAGGATACGAGCACTCGTGTCGAGATTTATTTCCAAGGGGTATGTCTCCCCCAGAAATTTTTAGTTTACATTCCATGGTCTCTTTTCCAGAATTTTGGAGTTACTATATTGCCCTTTTTAAAAATAAAATGGAAACATTAGATATGTTATTTAAATAAATATTTGTTACAAGTTACAATTAACTCTTGATTTTTGCATCAGAAAGTAATAGACGGTGAGCATAATGCAGCAGGCCTGTGAGTATGCAGCTACCATATCTGAGTGAGGTAATAATGGAAACAGCAGGTGGTCCTGGATCTTACACATGGACTAAAGCAAGTCCTTCCATTGTATGCCTCAGAAGCAGTGGAGTGGTCAGGGGTTGGGTGGGAAGGGGATCAATTAATGGGCAAATGAGTCTTACCTTGCTGATAAATGTTGGTTTTAATTGAGCTGTAGCATAACACGGGTTGAAATATTTGCTGAGAGTCCTCTGCGAGAGAGGAAAGAAGTTATTTAGTTATATATAATCAATTTTATAAAACACAAACCCTACGTAAAAGCTTGCACAATATCATACAGGAAGGGAGAAATTAGTAGGAAAGCATGAGAGCATTTTTGTTTGCATACAAGTCCGAGAACAGAACAGAAGATCAAAGCAAACAGATATTTCATATTAATACTAAGGCTAAGTTCCTGTTACATAATTCAGGACACAGGATTCAACAGATTGGTGTCAATTCAGTGGATTGCCCCATTTTCTTCCCATGAAGGAAAATAAAACCTGGGAAATGCTTCCACCATCCCATTGTCAGTTCCTTCCCAAGAGGGTTCTTGTTTACCTGGGTCTTGGTTTGCTAGGATGGAGCTCAGGTCATTTACAGTGGCAAAAACAAGTTTAAATCCTGCCTCCTTTTGTCACTACCTTATAAATGAGGTATCAAAGATATTATTTTAAACACCAGCTTTGCTCAGATATTGTTACCTAAGGAGCCTTTATCAGCAGTAATAAATTCATCTGGAAAGGATCTGATGGTGGGAAAGTTACGGAAAAAAGTACATGGTACAATAACTGGCTCACTCAGCATTAGCACATGATAGGACATAGGGCGCGAAATTCGGTTATGCCCTGTTTAGGGTGGTAACTGAGTTAAGGCCGAACATTGAGCGCCCGGCACGGAAGTACCACCCCAGCCACTAAATTCAGCTTACCGCCCTGCACAGGAAGTGGAGTGCAATCTTGGGCGCTCCACTTCCTGGTGGGGCGATAACCGAGGCAATGTCGGGGTGTGATCGGCAGCGCTCTGCGGGGTCTCCGCGGAGCGTTGCCGTGTTTCAACGCCCCTCCCCTTCAGTTAAAGGGGAGGGCCGCTGCGCACTCTGCAGGGCCTTTGATGGCCCCAACTAGGCCACCAGGAGAGTTTGGTTTAATGGCAGTAGCCCGGCGCAGAGACGCGGTGCTGGGCTGCATGATGTCGGCCAGGACCACACCACGGCATACCACGGAGAAAATGGCGGCGCGGGTTGCGGCTGCACCTCCCCTTTAAATACCAGCCCACGAGTGGAGGTCGGCCCGGCTTGCGACCAGCGAGGCTGACACCGCCCGTGGCAGCCTCGCAGGGAGCAGCCAAATTTCTGCCATGGGACAGTAAGGGGCCATGATGGGGTGCTAAGGGGTCGCAGCACACGGTGATGATGTCATCATCGGAGGTGCGGCAGCCCAGGGCGCTGCCGGCGGGGGGCGCGGCGCTATCGGGTAGCGCCTCAGCAACGCCCCGCCGAATTTCTCGGGAGGCGCTTCCCCCCCCCCGGGTGATGGGCCCTTTGCGGCCCGTTGTTGCCACTGGAGGCGCTAAGGGCAGGTGCGAAGGAGCCGAATTTCTACAGACTTTATGCAAAACAAAAACACTGATGACAGAGAGAAAGAGCAAACGCGAGCGAGAGAGAGAGAGAAACAGTTTTGTTACTTACTGGTGGTGGAACCGTTCGGTATCTAATATAGAAACCAGCTGCAATCAAAGTGATATCTCGCAAAAGGACCATAGCAGTAAGAGGAGCTGAAAAATAGAAGGATTATGATGGTATGAGGTAGAGTTGTGGGTGGAGATTAAAAAAAGGGAAGAGAAAAGGAAAAGGAGCCTCATGTGCACACACCCTAAGAGTATTTCATTATTATTCACAAATCTTTCTTCTGCCCTTGGAGGGAAGATGAGCAGAATAGTTAAGGACGCAGACTTCGCCAAGATTTGAACTGGTAGCTTTAAAGTACACATTTCATCTCTCGTCTCCCCTCTTCCTACCAGACAACACACAACAAAGTTCTGAAAAAAAGAAGGAAGGAAGGGAGGGAGGAAGGGAGGAAAGAAAGGAGGAAAGAAAGAGAGAACGAAAGGAGGAAAGAACAAAAGGAGGAAAGAAAGAAAGAATGAAAGGAGGAAGGAAAGAAAGAAAGAGAGAAACGAGGAAAGTAAGAATGAAAGAAAAGTAAAAATGAAAGAAAGAAGGAAGAAAGGAGGAAAGCAAGAAAGAAGGAAGGAAGGAAAGAAGGAATCAAGGAATGGAGGAAAGGAGGAAAGAAAGAAGGAAGGAGGGACGGAGGAAAGGAGGGACGGAGGGAAGGAGGGAAGGAGGGACGGAGGGAAGGAGGGACGGAGGGAAGGAGGGACGGAGGAAAGGAGGGACGGAGGAAAGGAGGGACGGAGGAAAGGAGGGACGGAGGAAAGGAGGGACGGAGGGACGGAGGAAAGGAGGGACGGAGGAAAGGAGGGACGGAGGAAAGGAGGGACGGAGGAAAGGAGGGACGGAGGAAAGGAGGGACGGAGGAAAGGAGGGACGGAGGAAAGGAGGGACGGAGGAAAGGAGGGACGGAGGAAGAAAGAAAGAGAAACGAGGAAGAAAGTAAGAAAAGAAAGGAGGATGGAAAGGAGGAAGGAAAGAAAGAAAGGAGGAAAGAAAGAAAGGAGGAAAGAAAGAAAGAGAAATGAGGAAGAAAGAATGAAAGGAGGAGGAAAGAAAGTTGGAAAGAAAGAATGGAAGAAAGAAAGAGAGAAACGAGGAAGGAAAGGAAGAAAGGAGGAAGAAAGAATGAAAGAAAGGAGGAAAGAAAGAAAGAGAGAATGAAAGGAGGGAGGAAAGAAAGGAAGGAAATAAAGAAAGGAGGAAAGAAAGAAAGAGAATGAAAGGAGGAAGAAAGGAAAGGAGGAAGGAATGAAAAAGGGAAAGAGAGAATAAAAGAAAGAAAGGGAAAGGAGCAAAGAAGGAAAGGAAGAAAGAAAGAAAGGAGGAAAAAAGAGAAAGGAGGAAGAAAGAAAGAGAAATGAGAAAGTTGGAAAGAAAGAATGGAGGAAAGGAGGAAGGAAAGGAAGAAAAGAAAGAGAGAATGAAAGGAGGAAAGAAACAAAGGAGGAAGGAAAGAAAGGAGGAAGGAAAGAAAGGAAAGGAGGATAGAAAGAAAGAAGGAAGGAAGGAAGGAAAGAAAAAGGAGGAAGAAAGAAAGAGAGAAACGGGGAAGAAAGAATAAAAGGACAAAAGAGAGGAAAGAAAGGAGGAAAAGAAAGAGAGTGAAAGGAGGAAAGAAACAAAGGAGGAAAGGAAGGAAAGAAAGAAAGAGAGAAAGAAAGAGAGAAAGAAAGAGAGGAGAGAAAGAGAGAAAGGAGAAAAGAAAGAAAAGAATGAAAGGAGGAAGAAAAAAGAAAGAATGGAGGAAGAAAGAGAAACGAGGAAGAAAGTAAGAAAGAAAGAAAGGAGGAAAGAAAGAAAAGAATGAAGGAGGAAGGAAAGAAAAAGAGAAACGAGGAGGAAGGAAAGGAGGAAGGAATGAAAAAGGGAAGGAGAGAATGAAAGAAAGGAGGAAAGAAAGAAAGAGAAAGGAGCAAAGGAGGAAAGAAAGAAGGGAGGAATCATAGAAACATAGAAGATGGGAGCAGGAGTAGGCCATTCGGCCCCTCGAGCCTGCTCCGCCATTCAATGCGATCATGGCTGATCATCCAAATTCAGTACCCTGTCCCTGCTTTCTCCCCATATCCCTTGATCCCTTTAGCCTTAAGAAATATATCCAACTCCTTCTTGAATATATTTAATGAACTGGCCTCCACCGCCCTCTGTGGCAGAGAATTCCACAGGTTCACCACTCTCTGGGTGAAGAAATTCCTCCTCATTTCTGTCCTAAATGTCCTACCCCTTATCCTTAGACTGTGACCCCTGGTTCTGGACTCCCCGACCATCGGGAACATCCTTCCTGCATCTAGTCTGTCCAGGCCTGACAGAATTTTATAGGTTTCGATGAGATCCCCTCTCAATCTTCTAAACTCCAGTGAGTATAAGCCCAATCGACACAATCTCTCCTCATACGTCATTCCTGCCATCCCAGGTATCAGCCTGGTGAATCTTCGCTGCACTCCCTCCATGGCAAGAGCATCCTTCCTCAGGTAAGGCGACCAAAACTGCGCACAATACTCAAGGTGCGGCCTCACCAAGGCCCTGTACAACTGCAGCAAGACATCCTTGTTCCTGTACTCGAACCCTCTCGCTACGAAGGCCAACATACCATTTGCCTTCTTAACCGCCTGCTGCACCTGCATGCTTACCTTCAGCGACTGGTGCACAAGGACACCCAGGTCTCTTTGCACTTCCCCTTCTCCCAATCTATTGCCATTCAAATAATAATCTGCCTTCCTGTTTTTGCCACCAAAGTGGATAACCTCACATTTATCCACATTATACTGCATTTGCCATGCTTCTGCCCAATCACCCAACCTGTCCAAATCGTACTGGAGTTTCACGACATCCTCCTCACAGCATACCCTCCCACCCAGCTTTGTGTCGTCTACAAATTTGGAGATATTACAAAGAAAAGAGGAAAGAAAAAAAGGAGGAAAGAAAGAGAAAGGAGGAAGAAAGAAAGAAAGAGATAGGAGGAAGAAAGAAAGGAGGAAAGAAAGAAAATGAAAGGAGGAAAGAAACAAAGGAAGAAGGAAAGGGGGAAGGAAAGAAAGAAAGAGAAAGGAGGAGGACAGGAAGGAGGACAGGAAAGAAAGAAAGAGAAACAAGAAAGTTGGAAAGAAAGAATGGAGGAAAGGAGGAAGGAAAGGAAGAGAATGAAAGGAGGAAAGAAACAAAGGAGGAAGGAAAGGAGGAAGGAAGGAAAGAAGGAAGGAAAGCAGGAAGGAAAGAAAGAATGAAAGAACGAAAGGAGGAAAGAAAGAGAGAAATGAGGAAGACAGGAGGAAAGAAAGGAGGGAGGAAAGGAGGAAAGAAAGAAAGAGAATGAAAGGAGGAAAGAAAGAAAGAAAAAGGAAGAAAGAAAGAGAAAGGAGGAAGAAAGGGGGAAAGAAAGGAGGAAAGAAGGAAGGAACGAAAAAGAGAAAGAAAGAAAGTCAAAGAAAGAAAGGAGGAAAGAAAGAAAGAAAGAAAGAAAGAAAGGAGGAAAGAAAGAAAGGAGGAAAGAAAGTAGGAAGGAAAGAAAGGAGGAAAGAAAGAAGGCAGGAAAGAAAGAAAGAGAAAGGAGGAAGAAAGAATGAAAGGAGGAAAGAAAGAAAGGAAGATGGAAAGAAAGTGTAGTGTATGTAACCTGTACTACCTTAAGAGGATACCTTAAAGTGATGGACTACTTTTAATGGCTCCTGTACATTGTAGTACCGGTGGTGACCACACCGGTATATAAACCCTGCGGAGCAAGTGTACCTCAGTTCCCGCCCTGACCCTCAATCACTAAAGACCTGTTTACTTACTTCTGTTGTCTGTGTCCTGTTATTCATCATAACTGCACTTGTAAACACAGACTCAACAGTGGCGACGAGTCTGATCGTACCTAGCGGCAGTTTTGCATCACCTCCCCCAGTACTGATTCTGGGGTCCATTCCAAGGAGGATCGCACGGGAGGCCATCGAGAACCCGGTTTGGTCTTCTGGCCACGAAGTCCAACATCAGCAACAGGCAGTGATCATCCCTTCTTCGACAGCGGCGGGTAAGCCCGATCGAGCGGCACGGGGGGGGGGGTGGGGGGGGGGGGGGGGGAAGTCGGCCAAGTTGTCAGAGGGAGAAGGGGAGGAAAAACAAAGAGAAAGGGCAGAGGACACGACCGCAGCCGGTGTCAGGGGCCGGGCTGCAATCGGGGCAGAGACGCGCAGCAGCCAGAAAGGCGCTTTATTGCCACAAGGACCGCGGGAGCGGCGGGGCAACAGCGCAGAAGAAGCGCTGAAAAGCAGTTTTAAAATAAACTGCAATCGGGGCAGAGACGCGCAGCAGCCAGGAAGGCGCTTTATTGCCTCAAGGAACGCGGGAGTGGCGGGGCAACAAGAGCAACAGCGCAAGGAAGCGTATACACGGGAAAAGAAAGGCAGGAAGGACAGCTGGGAGGCGTGGACAGCAACAGCGCGGAAATCGCCATCTTGAGTCGGCGGGGCAAGAAGACAAGCGCGGGAAAAGCCGCCAAGCGCAGGAAAAGCCGCCATCTTTAATTAAATTTTTTTTTTTAAAGTCATCATATTAAAGAATATCCGAAGGGAAAGAAGAAACTCAGCAAGGATGCCGAAAACGGGTAACATCACTGCCTTCGACAACGATGTGGAAGATTGGGCCACTTATGTGGAACGCATCGAAGTTTACTGTAGTACAAATGATGTACCGGATGATAAGAAAGCACTAACCCTATTAAACTCGATGGGTGCGAAGACGTACGGGTTATTAAGGAACTCGGTAACCCCAGTCAAACCGGTAGAAAAGAGTTTCGCGGATATTGTTACTATCCTGCAAGAGCATTTAAATCCCACACCGCTGTTGATAGCGGAACGGTTTAAATTCTACAGAAGAATTCAACATAAAGAAGAAAGCAACGCTGAATTCCTAACAGAACTGCGCAAGTTAGCAAAGTACTGCCAGTTCGGAACAGGACTAGCAGACGCACTGAGAGATAAGTTTGTGTGTGGGCTCCTAAGGGAAGGAACCCAGAAGCGACTGCTAGAGGAAAAGGATCTTACGCTGGACAAAGCTTTCAGCATTGCAGCATCCCACGAGGCAGCAGCACGGGGCGCTGCAGAGATACAGCAAAGGCCACTGGAATTCAGCACCAATGAAATGGCATTGGGCGCAGTAAAGTGCTATCGTTGCGGAAGGACAACGCATGACCAGAACCAGTGCTGGTTCAAAAACAAAGAATGCAGGCAATGTGGCAAACTTGGTCACATAGTGAGAGTATGCCGGTCAGGAAAGAAGACCAGCAGCAAAATGTCACCACAGGAGAAGTACAAAAAAGTACACAAGGTGACAGTACAGTTCGGATGAACAGAAGACAGATTCAGACTCCAGCAGCAAGGGACTGGGTTGTCTGAAAATACATAATGTGGGTAACACAGCAGACCACCAAACTATCTGGGTCATGCTCCAGATAGCAGGAGTCCAAGTGAAGATGGAGCTGGACACAGGGTCAGCATTAACGGTCATAAATAAGCAAGACTACAAAAGGTTATTCTCGCATTTTCCCCTGAGGGATACGAAGACTGTATTGAAAACATACACGGGGCAAAAAGTATACCCCAAAGGAAAAATAAAAGTAAATGTGGTCTACAATGGTAAAGAAAGTCAGAAAATGGACTTGTACGTGTTACCTGATGGAGGTCCGCCACTACTAGGACGGGAATGGATCAGGCGAATAAAATTGGACTGGCATTCCATAAAAGCACTGACTGTGGATGCCTGTAAGGAGGACGACGTCAAACCTAAACGACTGTCCAAAATCTTAGACGATGCTAGGGAGGTGTTCCAACAGGGACTGGGAACACTGAAAGGAATTACTGCAACCATCAAGGTTGAAGAACAAGCAAACCCAAAATTTTTCAAAGCCAGACCGGTGCCCTATGCGATACGACCTGCTGTGGAAGCAGAGCTGGAAGGGCTAGAACATTCAGGGGTACTGTCGAAGGTGGACTGGAGCGAATGGGCTACACCCATTGTTCCTGTCATGAAGCGTTCGTTGAGCAACAAGCCTGGGGAACCTGGGAAGGTTCGCATCTGTGGCGATTTCAAGATCACTGTTAATCCAGTTCTTCACACGGTGCAATATCCGCTTCCGCGGATCGAAGATATCTTCGCTTCGCTGTCTGGCGGAAAGCACTTCACCAAGATAGACCTGGCGCAGGCGTACCTACAGATGGAAGTTGATGAAGCGTCACGACAGTATCTCACGATCAACACACATAAGGGCTTATATCAGTATAATAGGCTGGTTTTTGGAGTGGCATCGGCTCCAGCGATTTGGCAAAGGGCCATGGAGCAGGTATTGCAGGGAATCCCAGGCACACAATGCTACCTGGATGACATCCTGATTACAGGAGATAACGATAACCTCGCGAATTTGGAGCAGGTGCTCATCAGGTTGAAAGAATATGGGCTAAGAGCTAATCGCCAGAAATGCGAGTTCTTTCAAAAGCAAATCTCGTACTGCGGCCACGTCATTGACCAAGAGGGGCTCCATAAGTCCCCTGACAAGATCGAAGCTGTAGTCAAGGCTCCAGCACCGGAAAATGTATCCCAGTTGAGGTCGTTCCTCGGGTTGGTTAACCATTACCACAAGTTTCTTCCAAATTTATCCACGGTGTTACACCCACTAAACACGCTTTTGCAAACGGGAATACCATGGAAGTGGAGCGATGATTGTAAGCAGGCTTTTCAAAAGAGCAAGGCATTGATCACCTCTAAGGAAGTGTTGGCTCACTTTAACCCAACGCTACCTATTCGCTTAGCTTGTGATGCATCTCCATATGGTATCGAGGCAGTGCTCTCACATAAGTTTCCAGATGGCTCGGAAAGGCCAGTCGCTTTTGCATCCAGATCATTGACCTCCGCTGAGCGCAATTATGCTCAGATAGGGAGGCTCTCAGCCTCGTGTGGGGAGTTAAGAAATTTAACCATTACCTGCACGGCCAAAAGTTTACGCTGCTGACAGATCACCAGCCGTTGGTTTCCATTTTTAACCCTAAGAAGGGTGTTCCGGTAATGACGGCTTCAGAGATGGTCCCTCTTCCTAGAGGCACATCAGTATGATATTGAGTTCAAAGGTACAAAGCAGCATGGTAATGCTGATGGGCTGTCGCGCCTGCCACTACCTACAGCGGAAGAGGCACCGGCAGTTGACCCTGTCGAGATATTTCACTTGACCATCATCGAATGCTTACCAGTCACCAATGCAGGTATTGAGAGAGAGACCCGAAATGACCCGACACTGTCTCGGGTCTACGATTTGACAGTGAAGGGATGGCCAGCACATGGCGACCTGCTGTCACCAGCATTCCCAGCCAGACGAGAACAGCTGTCCGTATGTCAAGGAACATTGATGTATGGAACAAGGGTGATTATTCCTCCTAAATTAAGGGAGAGAGTTCTAAAAGAATTGCACGAAGGTCATCTGGGGGGGAGTCAAGATGAACAGCCTTGCTAGGGCTTATGTGTGGTGGCCACGTATAGACAAACAAATAGAGGATCTGACTAAAAGCTGCTCAGGGTGCCAAAAAGTTCAGAACGCACCTCCAATTGCACCGCTGCATCCGTGGGAATGGCAACATGTGCATATCGACTTTGCAGGTCCATTCATGGATTCCATGTTTTTGATAGCAGTAGACGCACATTCTAAATGGCCAGAAGTGATTAAGATGTCGACCACTACCACTGAGAAGACAATCGCAGTTCTAAGAACCATATTTGCAAGGAATGGATTGCCGGAGCAAATATGTTCAGACAACGGACCACAGTTCGTGTCAGAAGAAGTCCAGAAATTCATGAAAAAGAATGGGGTGAAACACTATACATCTGCCCCGTATCATCCGGCTATAAATGGGTTGGCCGAGAGATTTGTACAAACGTTCAAAAAGGCAATAAAGGCCATGAGTGAAGATCATATTCCACTACAACACAAGGTGGACAATTTCCTAATGGCGTATCGAAACGCCACGCATGCAGTGACAAATCAAAGCCCTGCCATAATGTTCTATAACAGAAGGTTGCGGTCCCGGTTGGATTTGTTAAAACCCAATGTGCGACGGGAAGTTGAAAACAAGCAATTCCAGCATGTAAATAAAAAGGCCACTCGTAGTTTTGAAATAGGACAACCAGTGATGGCCAGAGACTATAGGGATGATAAATGGCAACCTGGAACAATTTGTGCACGAAAGGGACCTTTGATGTACACGGTAGACGTTGGAGAGAACGTAATACGACGTCATGCTGACCAACTTGTGGAATCGAGAACAAGGGTCGGCCCCATGTCTACGGCAGAGACACAGTTGAAGAACTTATTGAGCCTGTAGCATCTACCTCAGACTCGAACGTATTGGATGATGTTGAATCCATAGGAGATCAATTGGATGAGTCACCCCAGCAATGGGAACCAGAGATCCCTGAAAAGCGTTATCCGGGCCGGATCAGGAGGCCTCCTCAGAGACTGAATCTTTGAACAGTTCTTGTGTGTAAATTGTATATATGTATATTATTCATGTAGTGTATTAATTGGGGTGTCCACTGTTAAGCTAAAAGGGGAGGAAGTGTAGTGTATGTAACCTGTACTACCTTAAGAGGATACCTTAAAGTGATGGACTACTTTTAATGGCTCCTGTACATTGTAGTACCGGTGGTGACCACACCGGTATATAAACCCTGCGGAGCAAGTGTACCTCAGTTCCCGCCTTGACCCTCAATCACTAAAGACCTGTTTACTTACTTCTGTTGTCTGTGTCCTGTTATTCATAACTGCACTTGTAAACACAGACTCAACAGAAAGGGAGATGGAAAGAAAGAAAGAGAAAGGAGGAAGAAAGAAAGGAAGAGAAACGAGGAAACATGAAAGAGAGGAAAGAAAGAAAGGAGGAAAGGAAGGAGGAAAGAAAAGAAAGGAGGAAAGAGGGAAAGAAAGAAAGGAGGAAAGGAAGAAAGGAGGAAAGAAAGAAAGGAGGAAAGAAAGAAAGGAGGAAAGAAAGAAAGGAGGAAAGAAAGAAAGGAGGAAAGAAAGGAAGAGAGAAGGAAAGGAGGAAGGAATGAAAGAAGGAAGGAAAGGAGCAAAGAAGGAAAGAAAGAATGAGAAACGAGGAGGAAAGAAAGGAGGAAAGAAACAAAGGAGGAAGGAAAGGAGGAAGAAAGCAAGAAAGAGAAAGGAGGAGGAAAGGAGGACAGGAAAGAAAGAAAGAGGAACGAGAAAGTTGGAAAGAAAGAATGGAGGAAAGGAGGAAAGAAAGAAAGAGAGAATGAAAGGAGCAAAGAAACAAAGGAGGGAGGAAAGGAGGGAAGAAAAGAAAATAATGAGGAAGAAAGAAAGAAAAAGGAGGAAGAAAGAAATGAGGAAAGAAAGAGAATGAAAGGAAGAAAGAAACAATGGAGGAAGGAAAGAATGAAAGAGAAAGGAGGAAGAAAGAAAGGAGGAAGAAAAGGAGAAAGAAAGGAGGAAAGAAATTGAGAAAGAAAGAGAAAGGAGAAAAGTAAGAATGAAAGAAAGAAGGAAGGAACGGAGGAAAGGAGGAAAGAAAGAAGGAAGGAAAGAAAGAAAGAAACGAGGAAGAAAGAAAGGAGGAAAGAAGGAAAGAGAAAGGAGGAAAGGAAGGAGTAAAGAAAGGAGGAAAGAAAGAGAAGGAAGAAAGAAAGAGAAAGGGGGAAGAAAAAGGAGGAAGAAAGGAGGAAAGAAGGAAAGAAACAAAGAAAGAGAATGAAAGGAGGAATGAAACAAAGGAGGAAGAAAGAAAGAAAGAGAAAGGAGGAAGAAAGAAAGAGAGAAATGAGGAAGAATGAAACAATGAAAGAATGAAAAGAGGAAAGGAGGTAAGATAGAAAGGAGGAAAGTAAAAGAAAGGAGGAAAGAAAGGAAGAGAGAAAGGAAGGTGGAACAAAAGAATGGAGGAAAGAAAAAGGAAAGAAAGAATGAAAGGAGGAAAGAAAGAAAGAATGAATGAAAGGAAGATAAAGAGGGAGAAAGAAAGGAAGGAGGAACAAAAGAAAGGAGGAACGAAAGGAAGAACGAGAGAAAGAGAAAGGAGGAAAGAAAGAATGAGAGAGAAAGGAGGAAAGAATGAGAGAGAAAGGAGGAAAGAATGAGAGAGAAAGGAGGAAAGAATGAGAGAGAAAGGAGGAAAGAATGAGAGAGAAAGGAGGAAAGAATGAGAGAGAAAGGAGGAAAGAAAGGAAGAAAAGAGAAAGGAGGACAGAAAGAAAAAAGAAAGGAATGAGAAAAAAGGAAAGAAAGAACATACACCAGTATCTTTAGTCTCTTATAACTGAATAAAAACAGTGTGTTCTATTAAAAATTAATAAACCACACTAAGAAAATAATGAGTTCTGCAAGCGAGTGGTGAGGGTGTAACTGGAAGCAATGAAACCAGCATCAATGCAGCTCAGCCTGGGTTTCACCACAGCTAACACTGCCATAACAGAACAATAAAATCACAGCATTGCAGATAAGACAAGCTAACTGAAACCACAATCTAATGCCCATCGTTTCAGCCCAGAGAACTCTCTGAAGCCAGAAGATATAGTCAGAAATCATGAAAATTCAACTATATTGCCAGAAGTACTGATAGTATTGCTTCATGTAAATAGAACTATTGCCAAAATAAGATGAAATTAAATCCTTTCACCATATGACCTCATCTGCTGAAAGCAAGCAATCACTCGTCACTCATATTGATGACCTGAAGCCGAGGCCATCTGAAGATTTAGTTTTCAGGAATCTCATCAGCATCCCATACATCACTGATGTCCTGCACTATGGGTCCTGACCCTTCATCCTTGTTGCTCAACCAAAACAAAACTGCTGGAAAAACAGCAGCACTGACTTAATATTGGATTTATGGAGCAGTAACAGCAAGGACAATTGTCTTGCTGAGTCTTTGCCTGTACGTTCTGAATGCAGTCAAGCACCTTCTAACATGAAAGGAGTTTCACCTACTTTAAAACAGGTCGAGTATGGAGTTTCCTGGAGTAGCTTTTTAAAGCTATTGGCATTTTTACAAGCATTCAAAATTGGTTTCTAGCTATTGATTTAAAAGAAACCCCGATCAGTTTAACGTGTCTGATTACAAGAAAACCTGATGTCCCAAGACGGGCATTTCTACAAAGTAGTACATAGAATTTGTACATCCAGGGTGTCAATGATGGACTATTGGAGCAATTCAGCTGCCTGAATACCAAGCACGTTAATTTAAGATACAGAGATTTCTGGCACAGTATAAACTTTAGCAGCTTGATTCCAAATGACTTGTCGTGCCTTAAATATGCCGGAAGTCTCATTTGGAATGTGCTTTGTGAATATAGGTATTTACTTTGGCTTTTCAGTTTCTAGGTTTCTGCCCTGCATGGAAGACTTCCCATATTTAGCTTGAACATGGAATAGGGAAGTCCATGACAGGCTGAATAAAAAGGTGTTGTGGATTCTTTATCAACTGTAATGTCTGGTTCCGATGGGACGGTCACAAATCGACCCAAGTTCTGACAAACTGATTGCGCAGAGGAGCACGTAGATGTCGAGGTGAAGCTGGGAGATGATAAAGAATTTATAGTTAAACGAAATGTGACGAGGACTCGGTGTGGAAACTGAAACTTCTCCTTGAAGGAATATTCCTAAGATCATGGCCATCCTCGCCCAATAAGCCTGGTATCTATTTCTAGATCTCTAGGTACATCAGTGTTGTAGAGATCGGGCTACATTGTTGGAGGTGCTGTCCTTCAGGTGAGACTTCAAATGGCTGCTTGCTCAGGTGCATGGAAAAGGTTCCACGTCGCTAATTGAAGCTGTGCAGGATATTTCTCCCAGTGCCCTGGCCAACATTCCTCCCTTGAGCAACACCACAAAAAAAGTTAAAATGGTCATTCATTAATTTGTTGTTTCTAGGACCTTACTGTGCACAATTTGGCTGCCGTGTTTGCTTGCGTAACAAGCGTGAGTACATTTTAATAAGTCATTTTCTGAAGGGTCGATAATGAGAAGGCACAGATTTAACGGTGATTGGCAAAAGAACCAGAGGTGACAGGAGGAAAAACTTTTTAAATTCAACAGGTGGTTAGGATTTGGAATGCACTGCCTGATAGGGTGGTGAATACAGATTCAATAGCAGCCTTCAAAAGGGAATCGGATAAATACTTGAAGGAGAAAAAATTGCAAGGATATGGGGAAAAAGCGGGGGAGTGGGACTAACTGGATTGCTCTTCAAAAAAGCTGGCGCAGACTCGATGTGCCGAATGGTCTCCTTCTGTGCTGTACTATTCTATGATTCTATAATCCTTTGGCTAAGAAGCTCTTTGGGATGCCCTGAGGAAGTGATAAGGTGCTATATGAATGCAAGTTCCTTTTTTTTTTACTTGCAACTAGATTTAGCTAACTCATCTGGTCCAGATTGTCCTACAATCTCAGGGGTAATAATGCAAAGGTACATCAGACACTGGTATCTGGGCCATTAGCTGGTCGAAGCAGATGAAATCCGAGACCTTTGGTGTAGCTGCTGGTATTCAGAGCTGAAACACGTTATTGTTACACCACTTATTTTTCTAAACTATCCTAGAAGGGAGAGCAGAAAGAGAATAACGAGAGTACCTGGAATGAGCTCAGCACAAGTCAGACTGACGTACAGGACACTGATCAGAATTTTATCTGCCAGTGGGTCCAAGGCACTCCCCAAAGCAGATTTCTGATTAACCCAGTTTCGTGCAATGTACCCATCCAACTGCAAAATGTAAAGAAAATAGGGGATGTGTTAAACAGTCAGTCAATCATCAATGATGCATCGGAGAAAGAAATCACTTGAACAAAAATGGCGAAATTACACAAACTTAAGTCATGTCTCTCTTATAATACAACAAAGTACTTCTGCATTTACATAACTTTTTTCCCCCCCAATTTATTTTTGATTATTGGCTGTAACTAGTGCAAACACACCAAAAACAAACGTTGCAAGATTGCTCTCAATTTGTTAGAGATGAGCCATTATTACAAGGACATGAACATTACAAGGACATGAACATTATGCCATCTAAAATGGACCGTAGATACATGTCCCTTGAAGCCTAGGTGTAATTGCTCTGAAATCCTAAAATGAACCATGGGGTCCCTTCAGATCAGATTGCACCTAAGATCCCTGACTTTGTTTAGGTTGGCGGAGAATGCTGTCTTTAACCGACAGATCAATTAAGAATTATAGCAAGGGGAGCTAATAAAACAGTATTCTGAGATTGTTCACATTTTTAAGAAGGTAAAGAGTGAAATTATTGCAATAGTAAAAATTGTTTAAAAAGTTTGAACTTAAAAAAAAAATACATCTAGCGTAGAGCCATGCAATTGCTTTTAGTTTCTTCTAAACAGTTTGGTCTGATGCAAATCTCGAGATAGTGAAAGTCAGGCCCAGTTGGCAGCACTCTTGCCTCTGAATCAGGTGGTTGTGGATTCAAGTCCCACTCCAGTGACTTGTGCACAAAATCTAAGCTGACACTCCAGTGCAGTGCTGAGGGAGTGCTACACTGTCGGAGATGCCATCTTTCGGATGAGACGTTAAACCGAGGCCCCGTCTGCCTTCTCAGGTGGACGTAAAAGAACCCATGGCACTATTTTGAAGAAGAGCAGTATTCTGGTCAATATTTATCCCTCAACCAACATCAATAAAACAGATTATCTGGTCATTATCACATTGCTGTTTATGGGACCTTCCTGTGTGCACATTTGCTAAATTACAATAGTGACTACACTTCAAAATTTCTTCATTGGCTGTAAAGCGCTTTGGGACATCCTGAGGTCGTGAAAGGCGCTATATAAATACAAGTCTTTCTTTTATGATCACGTGTGAAAATTAACCCAAATCAGGTGTGGCAAACTAAATTTGTCTAGTAAATTTGCATAGCATAGAATACATTTTCCAATGAGTAGTAATGGCCAAGGACATTACAGAAAATACTACATAAAGGTGTTAAGGAATTATGTAATGGAAATAATGATTCTTTTAGCACTCTGGAGTGGATTTTTCTCACAGTAGCAGTGACAGAAAACCCAATACCTCGAAGTGGTGAAAAATGAAGGCCTTTATTTGGTGCATTTTAGAATCTACAAAGAACATGGACATTCCGGTTCTTTAAAAATAAAAATAAAAGGAACATTTTCTTCATTTTGAAAACTACTTTCCTTTTGCCATTTGGGAATTCATTATTTCTTTTCTATATTTTAAAACTTTGTTCCCCCAGTCGTACCAGATAATCTATTAAGTGGCAGAAAAAAGTTTGTTAATTTTTTTTAAGTTGGCTAATAGTAAATAAGGATTTGAACCCATTGAACATAGTCAGGGGCTGTCGGTAGCAAATTTAGAATTGCATAGACACTTTGCAAACACAGCTCTGCCCCACTGGTGGTTCATTTCTAGGGACCGAGGGCATGCTCCCCTATACAATTGCAATATTTTCCATTAAAAAATTATGTTTTTCCCTCCTGCAACAAGTACACAATTCACATAAAAACAGAAAATGCTGGAAATACTCAGCAGGTCAGGCACCATCTGTGGAGAGAGAAACAGAGTTAACGTTTCAGGTTGATGACCCTTCATGTTTCTCTCTCCACAGATTTCAGATTTCCAGCATCTGCAGTATTTTGCTTTTGTATTAGAACACAATTCACATAGGCTGTCTGTCTCCCCTCCTGTCCCAGCAGGGCTCTCGGGTTTTCCTTTCCTTTCCTTCACCACCCTATCCCACCCCCACCAGCAATGCTTTCACTAGAAGCTTCCTTCCAGCTTCCCTCTTTTTCCATCCCCACCCTTGCCGGGCTTTCTTCTCCCGCCGTACCCCCTCCAGACTCAGACTTCCCTTTCTCCCCTTTCCCCCACAAATGCTGGCTCTCAGGCTTTCCTCTCTCTAACCCCTTGGTTCCCCTATAAGTGGAGCCCTTGGACTCCCCTACACAGCGCTGCTCCAGACTCCTACCTCCTGCTGCGATTTTGAATGTCACTGAAACTGTGCCAAGATCTCCTGATCTGACATGAGGTAGGAGTCCAAGGGCACCACGGATTTTCATTCAAAACACAGGCGTGTGCAGTGTGCCCCCAAAGTACTGTCAGCATCAGTGTAGGGTTGGGTCTGAATGTCTGGGTAGGAGATAGATGTTCAGATAGGATGAACTACCTACACCAGACTGGTACCAGTGCCCTCAGAAAAGATGAATAGGACAATGGGACAGGATTTAAACTGATGAAGCTTTGGTGGGGAGCAAGAGGTTAATGAATCAAAGCAAAAAGGAAATTAATAACAATAGCAGAATGAGCAAATAAGAAAATAAATATTTTGAGGGATAAGCTTAAATATTTTTATACAAATACAAAAAGCTGTAAGGAATAAAGTACTGGATTTAGGGGTTATGCGATTAATGAGAATATTTCTATTATATATCTCAGCAATTCTCTGCTGTCAGCCATGTTTCTAAGAGCTGAATCTAAGGGGATATGAAATGCTTTACAAAGAGAAGCACATGAATTGCTTTATTGATAAATAAATGATACAGCAGCTACACACAGAGTGGATGTAGCAGAAGGGGATATGTTTGAAACAAGGCAGATAGAACTGAGTGATAAAGGTGGCAAATTATTAATTGGTAACTGTTAGAGACCAGCAAAATAAAGGGAGCAGGCAGATGGGGAGCGGACTAGACAAATAAAGAGGGACATAGTGAAGAAAAGAGAGAGTACAAACAAAAGCAGAGGCTGTTTAGCAATCCATCAGAGCTGGTCAGTAGACTAGAAGTTGGTGAGCATCGGAGATCTAATGAAGCGCCAAAGCCCTTCATGGATCCCCCCTCAGCCTTGATGACCGATGGCAAAATGCTTGGAAGAACTGTGACATACGGAATGGATTCCTTATAGGAGGACCCCACAGTATAACCTGAAGGATCAAACCTTCCTTGCAAATAGTGGACAACCATCCATGGTAGATGGTGCCCCCTTCTTCATAGATGGAAGCTTAAAGCATCCCCATCATGCGACTGTGGAGCTCCTAATCAGACCCTGGGGCACATCATTGAGCACTGCCCTCAGAGGAAATTTGCAGGCAGCCTACAAGATATCCCAGCTGTTACACCTGAAGCTTCAAATACTCATTCCAGCATTTTCTGTTGTTATTTCAGATTTCCAGCATCCGCAGTATTTTGCAAATAGATATTGATACTTGATTTGCTTTGCTACCACCATAAGAAAGAGATGATTATATTGTTAGATTTGAATTGTCAAAGGCCAAAAACAACAATGTGGTGCTAGAAGACTTTAGGGAAGTAGATTTTCACGCTATGACAAAAGTCTGAAAAAACCTAATATATTAGAGAAGGCGAGAAAAGTAGGGAGAAAAAAAATCAGAGGGCAGCAACAAGATGAACCCAAAAATCTTTTGCAACAATGTTAATAGCAAGAAAAAAGCTAACAAATATTCGGATCTGTTAAACGATGATTTGAATAAAACTATTACAAGTGATTTGGGCATGATAGATATAGTGAACAGATTCTTCACATCAACCTTCACAAAGGAGGGCAGTAGACAAATTCCAGTCATAGTAAATGGAGCTATGCAAACCATAGTACACACATACAAGTTAAAAAAGATGTATTATGCAAAAACTAGAAGCATTAAATAGCCACAACGCTCCTGGGCAAGATGGAATACAACCTAGAATTCTCAATGACTTAAGACAAAATCAGTGATGCTTTAGTTGATATTTTTCAAAGCTCCACAAATACTGGAAAAAGTATCCAAGGATGGCAAATAGTTCCAATATTCAAAAAAGGAGCAAGACATAATCCTGATAATTAGAAGTTGATTAATCTAACATCTATAATGGTAAAATGTTTGAGGGCATTCTCCAAGATGCTGTAAACGAGTATTTAAAGAACACTGGCATCATATGGAATTAGTGAGCGTGGTTTTATAAGTAATAGGCCGTACAAAACTAACGTAACACCTTGAGGTAACCATTAAACTATAGGATGTAGTTTACATGCACTTTCAAAAGGCATTTGACAAAGTATCTTATGAGATACTAATAAGGAAGCTTAAAGTTCATAGAATAGCTGACAAATTGTCCAGATGAATAGAAAAATGGTTTGGCAAAAAAAAAAAACAGACAACTATAAACAAATCTATAAGGGGAGGTAGGGCATGCTGTTATGGTCACCCTATCTCAAAAGGAACACAGATGCATTACAGGAAAGGTTTAAAGTAGAGTAGCCAGGATGATTCGAAGGGTTTTAGAGGCCTAAATTATGGAGAAAAGCTCAAACGACTAAACTTTTGCATGAGAAAAGACACAAGGGAGACATGATATAGATCTTCAAAATAGTGAAAGGTATACATGAAGCAGAAATGCACAATCTATTTATCTTGGACATGGATAGGAATGGAAAGCACAAGACCCCACCAACCAACCCCTCCCCCACCACAACGAAAATTAGTGCTCCCTAAAGTAGGGGATCATAGGTGGGGTGTGGTAGAGAAGTCCGTGATAGAATAATCTTACACAAACTCTATATGGAGCTGACTTAATGGGCTGAATAGCTTTTTCTCACTGGATTTCTTCATGGTTTTATGTTGCTTACCATCCTATATTATGGTGCATGCTAAGATTTAAAAAAGGGAAATAAAATGCAACATATACTTACTAGCAGCTTAATAATAATCAAAGCCATTGATTTACAGTTTTAGGAGTAGGCCATTCAGCCCTCAAGCCTGCTCTGCCATTCTATATCATGGCTGATCTGTACCACAATTCCATTTACAGACTTTTGCTCTGTATCCCTTGATACCCTTACCTAGCAAAAATCTACTTGACCTCGGTCTTGAAAATTTCAATTTACCCAGCATCAAAGCCCTTTGAGGGAAGAGTTCCAGATTTCCACTACGCTTTGTGGAAAAAGAGTTTTCTGATTTTACTCAAACTGGCCTAACTCTAATTTTATTTTGTCTCCTTGTTCTAGATTCCCCCACCAGAGGAAATAGTTTCTCTGTGTCTATCCTTTCGAATCCTTTTTTCATTTTAAGCATCTAGTTTAGATCATCCTTCAACATCTAAACTCAAAGCAATACAAACCAAGTTTATGCAACCGGTCCTCATAATTTAACCCTTTCAGCCCCAGTATCATTCTGCAGAATCTGTGCTGTAGCCCCTCCAAGGCCAATATATCTTTCTTGAGGTGCGGTACGCGAAACGAAATGCAGTGCTCCAGATGGGGTTTGATGAAGACATCGGCAAATATTGTAGCATTACTTCCTAACTATTGTATTCAAAAGCTGTCATGGAAAAAATAGAATTGCAGAATTTGATCCAAAAATACCAGAATGTTTGTAATTAAAAGACAACGGGACTTAAATCAGTCAGAATAAATCAGTGGTCCTAATAATACATTGTGCATTCCATGGCATAATGCCTCTATTGTAATGAAACAGCGTTTTATCTCTGACTCAGGTAATGAATTAATAGAGGGGAGATTTTGAAGGAGTTTTTACTACATCTTAGGTATGCTGCTGTCAAGATCACATATGATTTATTCTATGTCAACCATAGGGTGAAAATTCACTAAGCTTGCTCCTTTTTGGGAGAATAAATAACCCCAACTCCCTCACTGAAAAAAATAAAAGTTTCTCTTTGGATCATAGACCCTGTGCAGCTGGGTCAGCTTTCCCTCAGGACGCCAAAGTCAGAAAGAGCTTCCTCCAAGGGCCCTTCCCCCATTCACTGTGAGGGAGCTGCACGGACTCCACTCGGGTGGCTCCCCATGCCAGCACAGCTGGGACCAGGAACTCCATACAATGGAGGATGGGGCCAAAGTCTCAAGCACAGTGTAATAGGGGTGAAAATTAGGAAAAAAAACTGCAAACACTGGAACAGTGAAATAAAAACAGAAAATGCTGGAAACACAGCAAGTCGGGCAGAATAAGAGAGTTTAACGTTTTCGGGTCAGAACAGTTCTGATAGAGTTACACCCTAAACATTTACCAATTTTTTTTTCTTTTCAGGTGCCCACAGACCTACTATATATTTGCAGCACTTTTTGTTTTTATATTTTGCTACAATACATTGCATAATTTTAAGTGCAATTTAAATTTTTTTGAAGAAAAACAAAATCCATTTCACTACTAGGTTTCCAAATATTTTATATATATGCTCAATGGTTTTAATAATTAAACTTTCACGTGGATGAAGGAAATTGTGGGGGGGGGGGGGGGGGAAGAGAAGGGTCATACGAAGATGAAGTGAAACATTAAACTTTCAGGACTACATCCGATCTTACCTACATGCCATAAGCGCAAAATTATAACCCTACCTTGCTAATAAAACAGGGCCTCTCCAGCATGCTTTAAGATTTATTTCACCTAATGCAACATTAATGACCAAAACGTCCACTCTTAAGTTCTTATCATCCCCACCTACTCCAGTGGATGTTTCAACTATTCAAAAAACCAGGTCAGTCATTTCCTGTCATCAAGGACTTGCAAACAGCTTGGACCGATCTCTCATTTATATATACCACATTCTTCGCGATGGAATGTGCTTTGCTAGAGCCATCCCTAGTTGGTACAAACTCCTACAAACACTTTATCACTGCTGCTGTTTATCTTCATAATGGCACAGGAATTTCAGAAGCCGGCTCCCGACTCCAAAAGCCACGCTTCCACAACTATGACAGCAACCTTAATTCCAAGCACATCTGGTTATTGTATGAATCATCTCTACACTGACCCAATGTAAAACTATTTCTTTTAATCATTGCACTGTAGGCAGCTTTCCCATTGCCTCGTGGTTAAAAGCATTGCTCAGTGCAATACAAAGCTAAATAGACCAAAAGGTCTCTGGTTCTTTTCGCAGTGAACACACAAAGCCTGGAAAATGGTCACTTGGGTGAGGTACTGATGGATCCTAGCAAGACTCAGCACCTTCAAGAGAACAGGGGAGAAAAAAAAACTACCAGACAAATTGATAATTAGGAGATCATTTTCCTGGTAGGCAGGATTAGTGCAAGGAGTTGGCGGGGAGGGAAGGCCGGGGCAAGCGGCCCGCATGTTGATGCCGCCTTACACGCAGAAAAAAAAATTCCCACCGTCCAGGGGCCCCAAACACTCCTTCTAGGTGAAACAGTGATTTACCTGTACTTCTTCCAACTTAGTATACTGTATTCACTGCTCACGATGCGGTCTTCTCTACAAGGAGACCAAACGCAGATTGGGTGATTGCTTTGCTAACACCTCCATTCAGTCTGCAAGCATGACCCTGAGATTCCAGTCGCTTGGCATTTTACTTCTCCATCCCACTTCTATTCTACCCTCACTGTCCTTAGCCTCCTTGGTTACAGAACCATGACAGGTAGATGGAATTAAGATACAGATCAGCCATGATCTAATTGAATGGCGGAACAGGATTGAGGGGCTGAATGGCTTACTCCTGTTCCTATGTACACTGTTCCGATGAAGTCCAACGCAAGCATGAGGCACTTTCTAATAGGCACTTTACAGCCTTCTGGCTGTAACACTGAGTTTAATTTTAGATTTTATCACCACACAGTCACCCGTCAGGTATAGATGGAGGTGTCTGGCCAACCAAGACAGGTTTGTGAATTGGTTATAAAATTCTGAGAGGGCTTGACACGGTAGATGTGGAGAGGCTGTTTCCCTTGATTGGAGAGTCTACTAGTGGTCATAGTCTAAGGAGAAGGGGTCGGTCATTTAGGACTGAGATGAGGAGAAATTTCTTCACTCAAGAGGGTTGTGAAGTATTTTTTTAAGTGTAGTCTGACGGATAAATATTGGCTAGGGCACCGGGGATAACTCCCCTGCTCTTCTTCAAAATAGTGCCTACCCCAGAGGGCTGTGGATTTTCAGTCGATGAGTATATTCAAGACTGATATCAATAGATTTTTGGGCAATAAAGGAATCAAGGGATATGGGGATAGAGCGGGAAAGTAGAGTTGATGTAGAAGTTCAGCCATGATCTTATTGAATGGTGGAGCAGGCTCGATGGGTTGTATGGCCTACTCCAGTTCCTATTTCTTATGTCACTGTGCGAAAGACAGAGCCACTAACTATGATTGTCTGTCCTATTTACCAGATGCTCAACTCAGCTTTTTCCAGATAGTAGGTGAATGGTTTAAAGTTGATACCAAACAGCCTCCTTAGTAGTCGTGAAAAGGGATCTGATTGATACGTCCAGTCGCTGTAAGAAATGCTTTACAGTTGGTTGACTTAGATTAATTGTGAGTGGGATCTGTCTATATTCTTTTGTCATAGCATAAAGAGATCAAGACTAGCAGGGTAGTTTTTTTGTTAAATTATTGAGTGGGGCCAGTGGAAGGCTGAAAATCTGATTGCAAATATAAACTTTGCATCATAGATGTTGGTCCTAAGTAAAGGTGTAGCACTGCAGTGTGCCTGCGATTCCAAGAAGTTTTATTTTGGAACACAGTCTAAGTAAAGCTTTGTAATCTAGTGAAATCTGTTACATTTGCTCTTTCTGATGATTAATTTTATTGATTAATCGGATTCATATTCTAAGTAGACATTTACAGACTGTCAGTGTTATTTGTACCTCTTTTGGAGAGGCCAGAAGAGTACAAGGTGTCTTGTACTATTTCTAGTGAGCTCATTTGCAGCATATGGGATTTATTGCTCATCAGACATGCTACATCATCAGATACTTTGCACAGAAGGTCACACTTCTGTTCTTGGGGAGTGAGGGCTGGTCTATGGGAGTGGCTTTTCACACTGGGCATGAGGAAAAGCATCTGGCGAGAGCTTGAATCATAACAGTGACTTCAACAGGCATTGCTGTTGTCCTAATCACCTGGTGAACTTTCTTTCCGCGTAAAATCCATTTGTAAAATAAAGGGAATGGAGAAGAATTTAATTTCTACAACTAACGTCTGTTATACAGATTATTTCCATCTTAAGCAATATTTTTTGGCTTATTTTTACCTGGGGCAGAGCAGAGAAGTTGGTTGAACAGAGGGAACAGGTTGGGTGCCCAGAATTGCCTAGCAGGCGCCAATCGTGCTCATTATAGACCACAATTTTCAGGTCACATGGTATCTACAGATAAATTATATAATAAGGCAATACGACCCACAGCAGATGTTATGATGGAAAGGTGGATCTCTAATGGATTGCAACCATCCCTCAAAACAATAGATGGCATGGGTGGAAAACCTAATAAGAACATAAGAAATAGGAGCAGGAGTAGGCCATTTGGCCCCTCAAGCCTGCTCCGCCATTCAATAAGATCATGGCTGATCTTCTACCTCAACTCCACTTTCCTGCACTATCCCCATATCCCTTAGTATCCAAAAATCTATCGATCTCTGCCTTGAATATACTCAACGACTGAGCATCCACAGCTTTCTGGGGTAGAGAATTCCAAAGATTCACAATCCTTTGAGTGAAGAAATTTCTCCTCATCTCAGTCCTAAATTCCCACCCCATTCTGAGACTGTGACCCCTGGTTCTAGACTCCCCATCCTGGGGAAACAGTCTCTCAGCATCTACCCTGTCAAGTTCTGTAAGAATTTTATATGTTTCAATGAGAATATCTCTCATTCTTCTAAACTCTAGAGAATAGAGGCCTAGTCTACTCAATCTCTCCTTAGAGGACAATCCCCTCATCCCAGGAATCAGTCTAGTGAACCTTTGTTGCACTCCCTCATCTATTCCACCAAGATATGGCACAGCAATCACAGGATCCTCTCCTAAATCTTTGATAAAGTGATACTAATAGCATTTGTTTTTTTTTTGGTCTTCCCCATAAACAGATCAGCCTCAAACCTGTAAAATTGTGAAAACCTGTTTTCTATGTCCGGAGGCAAAATTAGTGATGGCAACACTGGACTGTAAGGAGCACGTTTGTTTAAATATAAAGTATATACAGGTAGACTACCTTTTATCCGAACTTCCGAAAACCGAAACCCTCTAAAAACCGAAGGTTTTTTCGTTCAGCGTAAGTCGTGCGCACGACATGACCAGAGTGGCGCACGACCCCGACCCCCGCCGACCCCCCCGCCGACCCACCCCCGACAAATTTCCCAGTCTTATAAAATACCTTCCGAAATCTGAAATTTTCCGAAAACCGAAACACGGCTGGTCCCGAGGTTTTCGGATAAAGGATAGTCTACCTGTATATGAATTATCATTTGCCTCTCCAAACCCACTTATAAAGACTTGCATCCCCAACCTGCAATATAGATTTAGAAACACCCTGTTTTCACAAATGATAACAGATCATAATGCCAATGTTAAAATGTCCTCTTGCCTAGCCAGTTACAGAGATGAGTTATATTGTCTCATTAATACAGTTATTAATAATAGCAGCCCATTCCCTCCCCACCCCCTCAGAAAAAAGAACCAATACACAAGTCAGCTTCTGGAAAAATGGTAATCCATTTCAGACTCACTTGCTTAACTGTTTCTCCTTTTTCGTTAAGGCCAAAGAGTCATCATTAACCCTGAAGATAACCATGAATCCATCTTACTAGTTGGTTATAGCCTGCCAGCCCTCACTTATCCCAGACATTTAGCTATCAAAGCAAGTTACATTCCAAGAGCTCTGCTGGAGGAACGCATAGCTACAACAAAAGGAACAAAGCAGTCAGATGAAAGACACAAAGTACATGCCCGGAGTCCACACAGACTTACTAATACTTACACTTCTTGCGCACGTCCAACAGAAACTCCTTTACAACGCCTGCAAGTGCTTTTAGAACAAACAGCGGGGGTTAAAAGCCATCTGAATCAGACAGTCTAAAAATCTGGGGCAGCTACACAGCACTCTGAAGACAGCGTGCTTTAAATATCCAGATATCTAGTGCTCCAATCGGTTTGGTAAGTGCAAAAGTTATTGTATGTTTGAAATGTTCTTCTGTATAACCATTGTTAGCAGAAACTAAAAGCACAGTTTTAATGACTAAATGTTGTACTATTTTGCTGATGACTTTTCTATAAAGCTTTAAATCACAAAATTAGAAAAATTAAAACGACATTACTCATGATTGCGAATGATTTCACATTTGTGGGATCACCACATAATTTTCATATTAATACTATTTAGTCTTAACCCAAATGCACTACAAAACAACAAAGTTCAAGTTAAATCAGTTAACTACCTGATTTTGGAGTTTAGAAAGGATATTTTTGAAAGCCTAGTTCTTCTGTGATTGTTGGATTAACTAGATATTAAGGGAAGGGATTCAGTGCATACTCTGGCACTGACAGTAAAATAATCATAATTGGCAAACTCAAGAGTATTATTAAGGTTAAAAATATTGTTACTTCCCCCCCTCTCCTAATTTAAAAAAAATTCTAATGGATGACAGTAAAAGAAAGCATGCACTGGTCTCTATAGTTGACTGGTTGGCAATCCCCTTCTCTACAAATTTATACCAGGCACCTAAATGCTGCTTGCACCAGTGCAAAAGTTATATCCATGTGTTGTAAGGTTCATGCGTGAACAAGTGACTTGTGTAACAGATGTTACAGTAGCTGTTTAAATGTTGATATACCTGAACTTTGCAGGTCTAAAGTCAATCAATAATCCAACAGCATAATTTATACTTTGGCAACTAAAATTTATTAAAATCCAGTGTGGCAAAAGTTCACAATCCAATCTTTACAATATAAAACATTACACCGTACTAGCCTTGAGTACATGGTGCTTGATTCTGTTATGCACTGTAGAACTACCTTAAGATTTGAAGATCTAAAGACGTGAGCAAGTCCAACAGTATTCTTACAAATTGAGCTCTTTCAACTGTTGAAATATAGTATTTGGACACAGTTCTGTGCTCGGAAACCTTTTTTTATTTTAAGGAGGGTGTGGCACATATAGACAGCAAAAATGCTAATTTGATTATCCAAGCAGATGATTTTATTTGGGGTGAAGGAGGGGCGGGCAGGAAGGCTGGGGTCACTTGACAGCAATTGGGGATAGGAGCCTAATTAATACCCCTTGCCCCATCATGCAAGCCAATGCCTAAAGGGTAGGGTGAGCTGGTAAACAATGGAATTGTAGTTAAACTCCAGCAGCACTTATGTATGCTCTTGGGATTCCATAACCCTTGGGTCTTGCTAACCTGCTTCTGGTCTTGTGTAAGTGGGCAGTGTCCTCAAGAGGAGAGTTTACACACTGCATAATAAGCTAACGGAAACTATTGTATGCATTTTTCAATAGTTTTGCTTGCAGCTTCTTCAGTTATATGTTTTATTCAAGACACTCAACTGACTAATAATAAAAATTGTTGTCAGCTAAGCTGGTTTTTACAAATCTCAGTTTACACTGCGAGACAAATTTTAGAATTGACGTATGCAGAAATCAATTATTCTGAAGGTTGCATATTCAATACTACAGAAACTGTAAATTGACATCATATAGTATAACAGAAAACACCATATAAAATTGGACAAAATAGTATTATATTTAAGACTGGAGCAGGTTTAAAATTTACTTGCACTTAAATTTAAAAATAGAACAGTGATGACTACCAGCCCACCTCAAAGTTTATTTATAATCTGTTTCAGGAATTGTATCCGATTAAAAAAAAATGGAAGTGGTGGATCTTTTCTTTCTACTTATGGAAGTAGTGTTTTTTCTTCTGAAAATTAATGGTTTACCAGTTGATCAGCCTGATCATTTTTCGTTCTACCATATGAAAACGTACACCCAAAATGACACTCAGCTTCATCTGTCAAGCAAGAACATCAGTAACATACTGGTCAATACCTTCCAAAGTTTCAGTGCCCTGGAAATACTCGACCTGTCGCACAACAGTCTGACTTACGACGGCCTACCCTGTGGATCCCTGACCATAGCAACATTAAGGCACCTGAACACGGCCAACAATCAACTCACAACTGTCCCATCCTGCCTACCCGCAGCCCTTGAATTTCTTGATTTGAGCAGGAACGTCATCCAGCAGATCGAGTTTTCGGAGTTTACAGGCCTTCACAATTTAAATGTTTTACTTTTAAGTCACAATAAGATCTCAAAAATTGTCTCTTCAGGGACAGTGCTCCCACAACTTGTATCTCTGGACCTGAGCTACAATAACTTTCCGAAGTTACAATGGAAATTTCAAATGCCTAATCTCACCCTGCTAAGACTTGAAGGAAATCCTTTGCAACAGATCAGCCCATATGAATTCTCTCTTTTCCCCAAGCTCCATTACCTAAACCTGTCCATGACGTCTTTGGAAGCGTGCAGTTACAAAGCATTTGCCTCTGAAATGAAAACTCTCAATGTACTTGATCTGAGTGCAAACTTATTCAAAATCTGTAAGTACCATTGCCTCTTATTTAGGAATTTAAAAAAAATAACGCACGACAAAAACGTACAGGTTTCTTGCTCCCCTCAAAAGGAAAGCACTTAAACATCACATATTAAAGCTTGAAGCAACCTGTGTGATTAAAAACAACACAAACATGTCTACTGACATTGCCAAGAGTCTAAATAATCATCTAATAGTTCTAAGTCACTGAAAGATAGGTTAGGAATGTCAGAATGTCAGAAATCAGTGTATAAGTGCAGCCTAACCTTATGTTTATTGAAGCCATCTGGCTTGAACACAAAACAGACATTAACAAGAAATTAAATACTAAATTAACTAACTACATGCACAGACTTGTTAATTAAAAACAGACTAAATTACCATTGAAGTGAATGGGGGTCGAGGGTCACAGAACTGGTTAGAGAGACAGAGAAAAAAGTATTTGATTTGAATGTTAAAACTTTCACAAGTAATATTACTTTAGGGATATAATTGATGGGCTTAGATACATTGCAAGGGATACCAAATAGGTTGCTTTTTAACAAATGTGAACTTTGAGGCAAACGAAAACCTAAATATTTATTTCACAATCTCTCAAACAAATTCTCATTCATTATAAACAAGAAGGTAATCACACCCTGAAAACGTTGTGAGTCTTTTGAGTGACCATGTTGGTTTCACAACCACTCCTCAAGGCATCCCTATAAATTATCAATATTTTTAAGTTCCTCAAATTTATAATAAAAGTTAATAATCACAAAAATTATAAGTTCAACTGGTAAAACTCACTCTAGTGGCAGAAAATAGGTATTGCAGTAGTTAATTTACTCTAATGGTGCCGTACATTTTACATTAACTTTCTCTGGTCAGAACAAGGATTGCTTTCACTGATTTTGTTACAACAAATAAGAGGCTTTCAAAAGAGGCCAGCATCACTTGTGTCTGGACAAGATTTAAAAACTTAAGTCAGAAGTAAAAGGTCAGTGATTAGTACAGGTCAACTATCCCTTATCCGCAATTCCGAAATTTGAAAAGCTCTGAAAACCGAAAGTTTTTTCGTGGAGCGTCACTCAGTGGGGAGATACTTAAACAGATAGGAAAATGATTGAGATTTCTTGTGCTTTAAAAAAACTGACCCTTAAATGTTCACAATACTTGTTGTATTCATACTTTGTATAAATTGAAATATTGTATATTTTTGATGAGTAAATTAGGTAAACAGTAAATCTGACTTTACAACGTTCCCCGTGGGCTGCATTGTTCGATGTGGCTTGTTTCTTTCAATGCGCGGTATTTCCAGTGTAAAAGCTTGAGCAGCTTGCACGGGAGTTTGCAGATTACTGCGTGGCCGTGTGCAACTTTGAGGAAACATTGCTGTTAACTATTTCTTTATAGTAATCTGGTTACCTAGCCAGGTTTGCATCCATCACTAGTGGTGTAGTTGTAGGGTAAACCCGACAGCTGCCTCTTGTCCATTTATAAGCATCATCCGTTCTGAAATCCGAAAAATTCCAAATTCCGAAACACATCTGGCCCCAAGGGTTTCGGATAAGGGATAGTGCACCTGTATTTGAAGTTGGTTTACTACACGCGTTATGAATAGCCTTAAAAATCTGTACTTGTATTTGTCAGCCATTGAAAATGGCTATAAGTCAACAAAAACAATTATGTTGCTGTCTTCAGTTATCACTTAATTGTCTTTAAGTGGATTGGGAGAAATAGTAAGAGTTAAGAAAAAAAAGAGGTTCTCATTGCTGAGGGAGCCATAATTACTGAGTGCGCCATAATTTAAGTATGTTAAGTCACAGACTGTAGTTCTGAATGTCAGCAAGCCTTATAAAGGGGTCTTCAGAACAATACAATAGCTAATTATTTATTTACAATCTACAGTTGACCCACAGTGGTTTGAAGGATTAAACAATCTCCAGATCTTTTGGATGAGGCAGATGCCCTTTCTTCAGGCTCTGCCTGTTGATCTATTTGTCCATACACCAAGCCTTATACATGTGGATTTGGAAGGAAATCCCCAGCTACATTTTGTGAAAAGTAGTATGTTTGAGTTTCTCCTGCATCTAGAGTTCCTTTCTCTTAAAAGGTAATTATTCAACTATCCTACTAGTAGAAATATTAAGTGGATGCATTTTGCTTGTAGGTATACCGTAAAAAATGTCTTTTGTTGACACTTCTTTATTAATTCATTAAATGTATTCAGTGTTGTCATTCGGCGTATTTAGTGCATTGACATCAATGTGATATAAAACTAACATACTGAAGCCCATATGCTTCTTGCGTGCTACTCTTAATTCAGGATTTCAAATTGCTCTCATCACCAGTGAGAGACCTATAATCATAATTTTCTGCAGTCACAATGTAAGTTTGGTACGATAAAATCTAAACTGCATTGATGGGTATTTTTCCCAGTTCAAATGGAGATAATACAATGATTTCACAGGCCCACTATTAGCCTTTATTGAAGTTCTAGCGACATCAGTGTTGAAAATGAACTATTTTGTATACTATGTAAATATATCCAGTGTTCGGCGATACAGTTCACTCCGGATATAGTGTCAGCTGTGGCTCAGTCGGTAGCACCCTCACCTCTGAGTCAGAAGGTTGTGGGTTCAAGTCCCACTCCAGAGACTTGAGCACAAAAATCTAAACTAGCACTCCAGTGCAGTAGAGGGAGTGCTGTACTGTCAGACATGCCGTCGTTCAGATGAGACGTTACAAACCAAGGCCCCGTCTGCTCTCTCAGGTGATGTAAAAGATCCCATAAATCTATTTTCAAAGAAGAGCAGGGGAGTTATCCCCGGTTTACTGACCAATATTTATTCCTTAATCAACATTAGTAAAACAGATTATCTGGTCAATTATCTCATTACTGTTTGTGGGATCTTGCTGTGCACAAATTGGCTGCCGCTTTTCCTACATTACAACAGTGACTACACTTCAAAAGTACTTAATTGGCTGTAAAGCGCTTTGGAACGTCCTGAGGTCGTGAAAGGTGCTAGAGAAATGCAAGTCTTTCTTTAATTTATTGTCTTTTGTTTGTATAAAAATTTTTTAATTATCCAATCACTCAAATTAAACAACTGGAATGAAACAGCATATTTAGCGTAATTAGAATTATTCAGTAATTCAAATTAAGTAACTTCGTCAGGAACGAACTGTGCTGATTAAGCTGGGAGTTCCACAATAATACAGCACCGCATCTAAAGGCCACAACAGAACAGTGACTAAAACAGTCAATGAAACACTCAATTTGTGCCACATTATTAGAAACAACTGTGCAAAGAAACAGGCACAATACAGCCAGCACAGTATGTACTGTTCATGTAAAAAGAGTTTGCAGATGGCAAAAATCTGTAAAGTAAATACAGAATAAGCAGTTACAAATATTCCTCCCTACTAAACAGGCAGAAAGGTCACTATCCCAATAGTGACCTTGAAATTCTGCAACTTTAAACAAAATATCTTCTATAGTTGGAGCCAAGAGACCTACAACAGAAGTTTACTAGTCCAAAAGGTTTACATTTTGACAGTTGGGTTTGCTAGGCGAGATATTGCCTTACAGCAAGAACTGTGCACATTGGGCAGCTACCCGTTCCAATACTTCTGGCATATTTAGAATAGCCTGTATAAATGTTTCCATAGATTTTCACTTCATGCCAGCTTATTGATCTTCTAGCAGCTGTAAAACACAAATATTCTTTTATACTTTAAAGAAAACTTGTTATGGTTCTTCAAAAAGATTTTGTACAAGACAAGGAGTCTGGACGAATGAACTTCATACTTTCAACACACAAATCAATTTTGCTCTTACCGTTAAGGCAATCTCAAAAAGAATTCCACACAATTCATTTTGGAACAGGGCTCCAGGAAGTTGTTATTCTCTCTCAGGATGTGGGTGTCACTGGCAAAGTCAGCATTTATTGCCCATCTCTATTTGCCCAAGCAGTTTTGATACAACCTGGTGGTTTGCTAGGCCACTTCAGAGGACAGTTAAGAATCAACCACATTAGTGCAGACAAGGGGTCGCATATTGGCACATAAGGACAGCAGGTTTCCTTCTCTAAAAGGACAATAATGCACCAGTTGGGTTTTTACAACAATCTGACAGCTTCATGATCACTTTTATACAGATACCAGCTTTTTATTTCCAGAATTTTTCAACTAAATTCAATTCTCAAACTACCATGGTGGGATATGAATTCTCAATCTCTGGATTATTAGCTCAATCCTCTGGAATACTAGTCCAATAAAATAATCACTACACTACTGTACCCAACTTTACTGCATTCTATTCCCTGTCTCTCTCATTTTTGGTTAGAATTACTTAATATTCTCAGCCCGTGCATTATTTCTGACTCTGGTTTAGTTATCAATGAAATATATATTTTTTCTGTTCACGGGATGTGTGCGTCACTGGCAAGGCCAGTATTTATTGCTCGTCCCGAATTGCCCTTGAACAACTGAGTGGCTTGTTCTGCCATTTCAGAGAGCAGTTAAGAGTTGTGGGTCTGGAGACCAAGTAAGGATGGAGTCAGTCCCAGTATCAGTAATCTTGATCATGAAACTAGCAGATTTCCTTCCCTAAAGGACATTAATGAACCAGTTGGGTTCTTACGACAATCCGGTAGTTTCATGGTCACCATTACTGATGCTAGCTTTTTATTCCAGATTTATTTAATTAACTGAATTTAAATTCCACAGTAGCCCAGGTGGGATTTGAACTCATCTCCGGATCACTAGTCCAGGCCTCTGGATTAAAAGACTAAACCAGCCAGCAAAAATATTCTAATTAAAAGTGTTGCTTTTTCTCATTCCAGTTGTAACCTGACAGAATTCAGACCCTGGAATTTCTTCACTAATTCAACTGTCACAATAAGCCTCTCTGGAAACCCCCTGGTTTGTAGCTGTGAGCTCACCTGGCTGATTAGTGAACCAGAAAAGCTCCTACTGAACAGGTAAGGATCCGATTAGCTTCACCATCAGCAGCAGCTTCAACTATACTGTATTTCTAGAACACGAGTAAGTCAGTGCAACTGGCACAATGGTGAGGCAGGGAAAAACACACATTTAGAATTTTTTTTAAATTAAAATCTAGACGTGGACAGAGACTAGGTTAAAAAGGACAACAGTGAAAGCAGTCTTTACTGGTTTTGTTTTTTTTAAACTAAAACAGTAACCATACCAGCTTAATTTTTACTTGTCTAACAAACAAATAGTAGCAATCATAGGATTATAGAATCTTACAGCACACGAGGCGGCCATTCGGCCCATCGTGACTGTACTGGCTCTTTGAAAGAGCTATTTCTCACTGGGAAATAGGCATGTGGCATTGAACAATGACGAACAATCAGCAACTTATATATATTTATGTAGCGCCTTTAGCGTAGTAAAATCTCCTAAGGTGCTTCACAGGTGGGTTATCAAACAAAATCGGACAGTGAGTCACATAATAGGGCAGATGAAAGATGTACGTTTTAAGGAGCATCTTAAAAGGAGGAGAGACAGGCTGAGAGGTTTAGGGAGGGAATTCCAGAGCTTAGGGCCTCGGCAGCTGAAGGCTCGGCCGCCAATAGTAGAGCGATTAAAATCAGGGATGCTCAAGAGGCCAGAATTGGAGGAGCAGAGATCTCGGTGGGGTTGTAGGGCTGGAGGAGATTACAGAGGTAGGGAGGGGCGAGACCATGGAGAGTTTTGAAAAAGCCATACTGTATTTTTCTCCACAGTTTTGAACATAAAGTTAAGGGTAGTACAACACGAGCAACAGGATATTTGTTTGCTTCTGTAATTCCTCCATATAAGCAAGTTCCTAACCTTAAATCATGCCACCAAAAGGAAGCTCCAAGTGGAGATTAGGCTCTTTCCCAATGAAAGGGAACGGAGTCTGAAGTCAGTCACACAAATTTGCACTGGGATACTACAAAATTGGTGGTGGGGGAAGGGGGGGGGGAAGAGTGTAAAGTATTAGAATTCCTCCTTTGGTGCATTCCTGTACTCTAAAAAGAATTACTTGCAACCTCGAGAACTTTCAAAAAAATACCATAACTATTAATTCGCTTCTTGTAACACAAACCTGAAACATTTGCCTTCCCCATTCTTAAAAAGCTACTAGTCACTCAACAATTGGCATTTACATAGCACCTTTAACATAGGAAAACACCCCGAGGCACTTCACAAAAATCATAATAGACAAAAATTGTCACCGAGGAGATATTAAGAGAGATGACTAAAAGCTTGGTCAAAGTGATAGGTCTTGTGGAGGATGTTTGGAGGCACGGCCTTCAGTAGTGGAAAGAAGGGAGTGGGTGTAAGAGGCCAGAGTTGCAGGAACGCAGAGTTCTCATAAGATTGTACGTTTGGCATAGGTTTCACAGATAGGGAGGAGTGAGGCCATGGAAGGGTGAGAACACAAGGATGAGAATTTTAAATTTGAGGTGCTGGTGGACTGGGAGGTCAGTGAGCATAAGGGTGATGGGAGAGCAGAGCTTGGTTCAGGCTAGGATAGAGCAGAGCTTGGTTCAGGCTAGGATAGAGCAGCAGAGTTTTGGATCAGCTCCAGTTTATGGAGGGTGGGAGCTAGGAGGCCGGCCAGGAGAGCATTGGAGTAGTCAAGTCTGGAAGTGACAAAAGGCATGGACAAGGGTTTCAGCAGCAAGACTGTTGAGGCATGGGCAGAGACGGGCGAAGTTATGGAGATGGAAGTAGGCGGTCTTTGGCAAGGTACCACATTGGAGATTAAGAGAGAAGATTAAGGGGTAGGGGGAGGATAGTAAACTGCATTAAAATTGGTTAGAAGAGAGAACACAGAATAGATGATAAGGGCATTTTTCCCCCAGAGTGGACAGAAGTATCCCTCAGGGTTCAGATCTGGGGCCAATGTGTACATCAATGCTTTGGATACAAGCCTAGAGGGAGTGGTGACAAAATTTGCTGATGATTTCAAAATAGGAGGTATAACTAATTCTGTAGAAGACCAAAGGAAAGGGATATTGGGCTAAAAGTGGCAGATGGAATTCAATGTCAATAAGTATGAGGTTATACATTTTAGTTCAAAAAGTAACTACAGTAATTATACTCTGTATAGAAGTGCTGTGCAAAGACTGAGAAACGTGTCGGGTACAGGTTCACAGGACATTAAAGGCAGCACCTCAGGTTGATAAGGCTCAAGAGATATAGGATCTAAAAGCCAAGAGGTAATGATGAGCCTATATAATCCTTAATAAGATCTCAGAGTATTGTGTGCAGTATTGGGCTTCACACTGTAGGAAGGATATTGAGGCTTTAGAGACAGTACAACATAGATTTATCAGGATGCTGCCTGATATGAGGAAGTACAAATAATTGAGTTTTCATTAGAACAACCCAGATTACGGGGCAATATATATATTTTGTAATTCATTCACAGGATGTGGACGTCGCTGGCAAGGCCAGCATTTATTGCCAACCCCTAATTGCCCTCGAGAAAGGTGGTGGTGAGCTGCCTTCTTGAATACTCAGAGAGCAGAAATGGCCTATATAATAGAAGTGTTTAAAATTATGTAAAGACGGGACAGGGTAGATAGAAGCAGACTGCTTCCAGTGGTTGAGGGGGCAAGAACAAGCGGCCATAGATACAAGATTAAATATCAGAATTAGAACTGAGGGAAGGAGAAACTTCTTCAGAGAGCTATGAAATTCACTTTCTGGGTTAGCGTTGAGACAGAAATTGTGTCAACATTCAAGGTCAGATAGGATAGGTGGATGATGGAAAAGGAGTGGGTAAATATGATTAGAACGATTTGTTCATGTGAAAGGTAACGCCAACACAGGCTAGTTGGGCCAAATAGCCTGTATCCGTGGTGCATCTTCTATGTATTTCTATGCTCCTGAAAATCCATATGCGCTGCATCTACTGCAAGCCCTTTACGTATCCAATTGGTCGCTTTTTCAAGTAAACAATTAAATTTGCCATACACGACTTGTCTTTAACAAATTTGTGCTGGTCGCCTAAATGCTCACAAATTAAGTGTTTTTTTATTTCAATAATACAAAGTACAGAACTGGAGTGTATAATCCTTTTAGTACAAGGTCTGCCTTCAGCAATATCAAGTCCATGAATCAAGTCTGTGCTCACTAATTTAAACTTGGGAAAACAAAATTAAAAGATTTCTGAAGTATGGAATGTTGCACAGCAAAAAGATCACTCACGAAACTGGTCAAATGGACTAATTCCCTTGGTTGGCAATTTAAGCAATACAAATCATTCTACTTTGTAGCCCAAAAGACACTTTACATTAGTATATATGAGTTCAAGATTTATTAACTGTTTTAAGTATTTACAGCTGCAGTTTATTGCTGTTTCCATAAGAACATCTACGTTATCTATAAAATAATGAAAGGACTGTAAAAATGTTTTTAACATCTTACAAGCAATTAATTTTTTTTGGGTGCGCGGCCCATTCAAATTTCTGCGCATGCGCGGTTTTTCCATTTAAAAGCCGGTGAGCCGGCTGCAGGGGACCTCCAGACCACTGCGCAGCCACGCAGCTTAACAGGAACATTGCTTACAAGTACATGGCAACAAATGTAACAGTTGTGAACTGCACCCTTTATATTGAGTAAAGATTAAATCATCTATAAAACCTAGATCTCGGTACTACTATGCTCTAGCACAGACTTGGAGCACAGTTAACAAAATGTAGTGCGGTGGTGTTGCTCAGATTCCAGTGAAACACAATATTAAGCCTGTAAAATTTTTATTCAGTCACATTCAATGCTTTCCCCTTATGGCTTCAATGATGCATAACTGTGGGCACATGAAAATCACAGATTTTGCCCTTCCAAGCTTGGCTAGTGTCAAGAGAGAGCAGAGCATTCTGAGCGATATAGCACCAAGATGAAGTATTAGAGGTTAAAGGTCCAGCACTAATGAGAGCAGTATCGGGAGAAAATTCAAATGGTGAAGATTATAGAAGCTTATTGTACAATAGTAAAGGGCATTGGCTTCAGTGCATTTTTTTGCTATACTATATTCTATTTGCTATACTATATCATACCAATATTCTTCATAAACTTAGTAACAATGTTGTGTATAAATAACAGCAGAAATAAATGCTCAGTAATAATCAATTACATCATATTTCTGCACAAATTTGAGAGATGCAGAATAAACTTAGTGAAGTGTAAAGATTTGTAATGTTTATTAATAGTCAAACCATTAGCTTAGATTTCATTTTTTTGATATTTAACTTCCCTCCCTCCATGTACAACAGAGCAAACGATACCAGATGTCATAGGAATGGTCCACAAAGAGAGATGTTATTGACAGATCTCATAGAGGAGTGTGATATTAATGGAAACCACACGCAGGAATTACAGGTTGATGACAGTACTGTACAAACTGGACTGCTGGAGCATACAACTGCAGTATTTCACAATTCTTTGGCTATCACCATCAAGGCATCAAGCAGCAAGTTCCCAGTCCAAAGCTCAGCTGGGTTCCAATTCAGTATCAGCACATCTTCCACGATGAGTACTAATGTGTTGAATACATTACCTTTCCATGGCTTGTCTTCCCATTCAAACTCGGCTACTCTACAGACTAAGGCAAGCACCACACAAAATTATCAAAATTGGATTAAAAGTAAAAGTAAATCAAGGGCAAAAACTTCAACATCATCAACAACTAACATAGATCAAACTGGGACCAAACATTACCCAACAATTACCACAGATCAAACTGGGACCAAACATTACCCAACAATTACCACAGATCAAACTGGGACCAAACATTACCCAACAATTACCACAGATCAAACTGGGACCAAACATTACCCGACAACTACCGTAGATCAAACTGGGACCAAACATTACCCAACAATTACCACAGATCAAACTGGGACCAAACATTACCCGACAATTACCACAGATCAAACTGGGACCAAACATTACCCAACAACTACCGTAGATCAAACTGGGACCAAACATTACCCGACAATTACCACAGATCAAACTGGGACCAAACATTACCCAACAATTACCACAGATCAAACTGGGACCAAACATTACCCAACAACTACCGTAGATCAAACTGGGACCAAACATTACCCGACAATTACCACAGATCAAACTGGGACCAAACATTACCCGACCACTACCGTAGATCAAACTGGGACCAAACATTACCCGACAATTGCCACAGATCAAACTGGGACCAAACATTACCTGACAACTACCACAGATCAAACTGGGACCAAACATTACCCGACAACTAACACAGATCAAACTGGGACCAAACATTACCCGACAACTACCACAGATCAAACTGGGACCAAACATTACCCGACAACTACCACAGATCAAACTGGGACCAAACATTACCCGACAACTAACACAAATCAAACTGGGACCAAACATTACCCGAAAACTACCACAGATCAAACTGGGACCAAACATTACCCGACCACGACCGTAGATCAAACTGGGACCAAACATTACCCGACAACTAACACAGATCAAACTGGGACCAAACATTACCCGACAACTAACACAGATCAAACTGGGACCAAACATTACCCGACCACGACCGTAGATCAAACTGGGACCAAACATTACCCGACCACTACCGTAGATCAAACTGGGACCAAACATTACCCGACAATTACCACAGATCAAACTGGGACCAAACATTACCCGACCACTACCGTAGATCAAACTGGGACCAAACATTACCCGACAACTACCGTAGATCAAACTGGGACCAAACATTACCCGACCACTACCGTAGATCAAACTGGGACCAAACATTACCCGACAACTACCACAGATCAAACTGGGACCAAACATTACCCGACCACTACCGTAGATCAAACTGGGACCAAACATTACCCAACAACTAACACAGATCAAACTGGGACCAAACATTACCCGAAAACTAACACAGATCAAACTGGGACCAAACATTACCCGACAACTAACACAGATCAAACTGGGACCAAACATTACCCAACAATTACCACAGATCAAACTGGGACCAAACATTACCCGACAACAGTGACATTAGAGACATCAACATTACCAGAATTCTCCTCTATCTCCACCACCATAAAGAAGAAGGGACCGATGTTTATAGTAATTGAAGATGATGATTCAGAGTCCCTAGAAGAAGAAGAGATTACAAGTCCTACACATGTTGGTGATTGTAATTATGATCCATGTAGGCACTGGCAGGTACCTTGTCATAACCTGCAACATTTGACAGGCTGTAACTGTCCTGACATAACTGGGGAGGAAGTCACACCAGATCCAGTGAAGATACAAAAGGTGATTAAGATTTCAGACAATTCAGCAGAAATCTACTGGTGTGCCCCTAGTTCTACAGTACTCCATTACTATATTATCTATCAGTCAGACGACAACAGACATTTGTACAAGACAGACACCATCAATCCTACATATCGAAGATATACTTTACGTGATCTTACCTCGGACAGCACATACCACACGTGTGTGGTGGCTGTGAATAAAGCAGGATCAAGCACAGCAAGCAGCATCTGGCCTTCAAAAGGCCCATGCTATATTTTCAAGACTAAGCCAAACTACAATAATATATTTTATATAGCCTCTACTGCAATTATTGCCACTCTCTTCATACTTGTGATTCTCCTATCAGTTTGCTTGTGCAGAATCCGTCAAAAGGGACGATCAACGGACTTATCTCGTATCAGCTTGAATCCCCTAAGTTTGCAAAACCCAGCATTTGATGACCACCTGGAGCTGGCAGGTCCCAGATCAGCAGTTAGTACAATGAGTGCTGACTCTGAACCCATTCCCTGAGGCCAACATTTAAAACAAAACCCAACTCTTTTTAGAAGCAGCTGCCTAAATTTATCAAATGATGTAACTTTTCCTGGCAATCGTTTGGTATTTTCTACACCTCATCAATGTCATTGTTCTTCAGCAGTCATTCAAGCAGTGGTGTCATTTATAAAAGGACCCTTTCAAAATGTGTACAAGATGCATCTTTTCAATGAACCGTTTAAATAAATTGATATATTGAAGAAATTAAATACATATGCTTTCTACATGTGAAATAAAACATATCTCCTGTACATATTTCTTTGGAGAATGAAGAGGTTTTATCACTAAAATATTCCCTCCTGTGTTGCAGAAATCTTTAAAGCAGCAATGCTGAGTTATAGTACCAGTGGCATGTTATAGTACAAGTATCATGTTATTGGAGCAGGGGCTGAGATCTGTGATGGGAGACAAACGAGAGAAAAAAAATGTTAGGTGCATTAATAGGCCTGACCATCTCTTATTTTTCAGTTTTGAAGGAGGGTCCACACCAGAAATGTTAACTAATCTGCTGCCCTGCACTATAGGCCTTGGTTCTTCATGCTTGTTTCCCAATTAAAGTCCGAAAGTACTGTAAACTGTGCTATGAAACTAACTAATGTGGAGCCCAAAGTAAGCAAGTCTTAACAGTATTAGGAGAGTTGGTAAGTACAAAGCTTCATATAATTATCATTGACATGTTTAGTTGTGTTATAATTTCAGTTTTGATCAAGATGCTTCATTGTTATTGGAAGCAAAGAGCTAGAAATTTGAGTGTGCCCAAAATCAGGCGTGCAGGGGGTGCAGGGAGCATAATATTAGGCCTCGAGCCTCGTCATCATCGAGCCGGCGAGCTACAGCTCGCCTGTTGAAAAGGACTCAATGATTGGGCCGTTCCGACACAAGCAGTGACCCTTGGGTAATTCCTTAATGGGAAGCAACCGGGAGTAAGCGTAGCGGTAACCAGGATTGGGAAAAGCATGATTAGGGAGGGTAGAGGCCGGCATCTGGGAGGGTGGAAGTGGCAATCTGGGGGGGGGGGGGGGGGGGGGGGGGTGGTGGTGGGTGGGAGGGAGCTAAGTGGCGGCCAGCAGTGGCCCATGCAGTTCAGATGTGGAGCCAGGAGTCTGCATATTCAGGTAAGTATATTTTGCGTCCTGCAGCAGCCCCTTTAACAACCATCTGTTAGACCGTACATAGACCTGTTTTTTCTGAACACAGACTGCCCAGCACCAGCTGCATTCAAGGCGACCAAATATTGCAGACGGCACCCCAAACAAGCGTTAGGCCCCTTATTTGAATATGTTTCCGGCATGGGCCCTGGCCGCCTATTTTTTTGCCTACACTAATATTTCAGGCAGCACACTTCCGGCTCTTAATGAGCGTGCGCTTCCTGCCCGCCATATTGGAGGCTCAGGCGCCCATTTAGCACACATAAAATGGGCACGGCGCCATTCAATTTCTAGACCAAAGAATTTAGACTCAGTAGCAAAGAAATTTGAGGATGATGCCTTCTAAAAAGGAAGAATAAAAGTCACACACATCAACTCCATATATGCAAGTCTCTAGTTCCATCTAAATCTAGGAAGTTGAATCTTTTTATTTAAATAATAATTGAAAGTCAGCTTTAAGATTCTGCTAATCATGTACTGTATAAACATCTTGCGTGGAGTGTATATCTGTGCAGCATCACCTCTCAAAAGTGGTTTCAACTTTTGGCTCAAATAGCAATTCTGATCAGAAATCATTCTGTAAGTGAACAATGTTGATTGGATAAATCCACTTTTAGGTACAAAAAAGGTCATCAAGCAGCTATGTTTTACAAATAAGATAGAATATATTTATTATACAAAAGTTTATAAATATCACTTAAGGAGTCTCCTGATGCTCAAATGTGCTGCACATCGCCTGTCCCACCGACTGATCCCTTTCCCAACTTGACACTGCTCCCTAAATCAGGCTTCCAGATTTTGTTCCCCTACCGATAAATACATTACATTTTTATAATTATAACATTTTACTAGCTACCCACTGCTGTAGTTATCCCACCACCTGCTCTTTACTGCCCACTCTCACACTTCACTCTTGCTGCCACCCACTCCCCCAACCCAACTTGCTGCGACCCGACCGTGCTCAAATATCATAAAACTCCGCTCCTCTCCATTTATATTGACTTCAGACAGTAACCCCTACCTTTGTCCCATCCTACACTCACTTCCATCCACTCCACAGTATCTGCTGCCACAACCATGGTCACTCCCAACCAATACCCATCTCCAAACTATTCATTTCGCCAACTCCCCAGTGACCCACTAAATATCCATTTGCCCTACCCGCATAGCCAATACTCACCATCCAAACTTTCCACTCCCACCTCATCTGCCTTCTTCCCATTCCTCACTTTCTATCCCTTCAAATACTTCTTACATCTAAGCCCAATATCCTTGCCCTAAATATTACTCGTCACTCAACAATCACTCACTTCCCCAATTGAATTTTAACCATCCTACACTTCTCACCTGCATAACTCGCTGTAATCCTCCAAATACTCCGACCCCCCTCAGCTCTGTACTACTTAGTACTTCATCCCACTACCCTCATCCCCTAAATCCTCAATATTTTCTTTCCCAAACTACTTACAAACCACCTCTCATACTAATAAAACTAACACCCTCTCCGAAACAGCATATCCTATCGCTTACTGCCATCAACCCCACACCCACGTCCTTATAAAACAATATCCTCTGAATTCATATCAACAAAGATATGGGAGATCCACTAACAATGTGAAAAGCCTTGCATATAGTGCACACATCCTGCAACATTTCCCCATTATACTCTTCTGGCCCAGTTTAAGCAATGCCACAGAGGATGCACTCGTAATATATTGAAAGTTGTGCAAAGTGACACACTTTGCTGATTTGATAAAACAGAATTTGACTTCTTCAGTGGCCCTGGTAATTGTGCGTTACAAAGCACAACAATTAATTGTGATAAAGAGCTTCTCCTCTGACTCACCATGAGCAACACCATGGGGAATCTGCTAATTTAGTTTTCCATGCATTATTATGTACATCTCGTATATAGCTTTTCGATTATAGAGAAGTTTCTTGAATACTTGGCCTTTTGTTAACATTTTAGTTTGTGGTGGCTTTGAACAAATTGTAGATATCTTTAAAAGTTTTAATTAAAAAGGGGCATCTGATGATTTTCAGAACGGATGTCAGCAAAATAACTGCAGTGATTGCACAAGACTTTTTAAATTGCAATTGTGCATTTTGTAGTAAAATAATGCTCCCGTTAGAAACAGCATACATCTTTCAAATTACCAGAGCAAAGCTATGGGAGATATGTTGTCACTTTCATATCTTCACATTCCTCCCTTGGCGAACGGTGTGAAATAGTGGAAGGATTTGCAGGTTGATTAACGATCTGACAGCGGTGAAGGTTCCTTCATGAAGATGGCTGTAACAACGTTTAAACCAGCCGATAGGGTAGTTAATCCTATAGGGCGGGAGGGTTTTGTGGGCTCCCACAACCTATACGATGAGCGAGGGCCACCCACACCCACCAGACGAGTATCCCACTGGATGCCAACCCAGAATTCCGAGCCGGAGCTCCGGTCTCCACTCGCCAGGACTGTCTGGAGCAGGGTTCGAACCCTGCATCTTCTAACTCAGTGGTGGCTACAGTTCCATTAAGCCAAAGGCTCGCTCCATATGGCAACTTCTGTGAAATAAGAATCCAGCAAAGGAACTGAACATCCAACTGAAAAGCCTTTCTAGAAAGGCTTCTGACAGTAAACAGACTGTCATTAAATTCAAACAAGAGAACAAAAAGATCTAGATTGCCCACATGTCCAACAACGGGATATTAGATGGTGCGATAGTGACACATTTGACCATCCTAAAAGCTACAATCAACTGCGACGCCCTCGATCAAGGGAGAAAGGTGGAGGGAAAGAACGGAGGCAACCTGCTCAGTATTTTGCAAGTGGAATTTTGTAAATAACTAGGTGGATGATAAAAACATCGTGCTTTCGATCAGCCTCGGTTGCTCCTGCCTGTGTTTTTGAAGATATAATGCTACTTCTGAATATTTACCATCAACTACAGTGAAAAAAATAGCCTCTGGCACTCTCCTTTCCCTCCATCCTCCCATAAAAGGTGTTAAATGTGCATCTTGGTGTTATTTACTCACTATCCAAAACAACATTCAACATTCTGAAACACACAAAGTCTTCCTCTACTTAGTAAGTCAAAAAGAACATTTTGGAGTGGAAAAGAAACCATGTGGTAGTGAGACACAGGCCTTTCAACTCTAAACCCCAGATCAAATTCAACTCAAATTGGTGGATGAAGACATCCTCTATCTGCAAGTGTCTCATGTAAAATGAATTTGGGCAGTCTCAACCCAGTTCCTGTTAGACATGACTCCACAGCACAAAGCTGTCTCTCTCTCGGAGAGGCCATTGGATGGCTTGGTCTGGGAAATGAAAGGTGGTCAAACTGGTGCAATTGGGGTTGCACCCCAGACTAGGACTGAAGCATGTTGTTTGGGCAGATTGAAGAGAGCATTATTTTGCATCTAACCACGTTACATCTGATCTGGAATGCTTGATATGACAAGGGGAGCCTGGAAGGCAAAGTGCTTCATTCCTAAGCACTAACAGGCTGGAAGAGAGGTTGAACGAGGAGGAGGATTCCTCTAAATTTGTAATGAAGTAGTAAATGTGTTCTTTTTAAGCTGCATTTATAATTTTGCTGCAAACAGCAAAAAGGAAACTGTTCACCCAAATGAGGACAAAAATTCACCAAATTTAAACAAAGGCAAACTCACCATAGTGTCATATTTTAGGGTATGTTAAGTTTTTTCACAGAAAGGATTTGGAAATTAGTTACATTTAAGTGGTGCGTTTTGAAACAAAATGGATTCACACACAGGTTTAAAATTCGCCTTACAGCCATATATCGCAACCACTAAAACAATGAAGAGTTTAGATGTTATGAGCCAGCCATGAAGATGTGTTTACATAATGATCAGGGACAATGACCAGGGACAATAGTGAATTTTGTTATCTCGTTTTTAGCCTTCCTAATAAACATCCACACACATTATCACTGGGATGATCCTTTCCTTTGATCCCTGCGGGGGTGCCATTATTATGTAGTGACAATAATAAACTAAAAAGCTATTAGCTTATCTTAGTTTTTTAACCACGAATTATTTCAGTGTTCAGTGGAGTGCCAAAATAGTTTACTAAAACCAGGGATTTAACAATGCCCTTGTTTGTTCCAAATCAGGGAAAAGAATCACTGCAGCAATTGATGCAGAGAGCAATTCAAATTTTACAAAGCTTAATAACCAAAAGTTAAAAAAAGTCTCTCATTCATTATTGCTTAAACAGAAAACAAAACAGAAAGCACATAAAATGCAAAAATAAAGGCCAAGCACACATGCTTAAAAGCATGGAACTGAATGATTTCAGACAGTATTTTTTTTTAAATGGATACTCAAATGTTTCTGGAAGATGTTTATAAAAAAAAATTCTGAACCAACTAACAGCACTTCATCTTCAAAGGTGCCTGTAAGACTATCTTGTGATTCATAATTTGGAAGTTGAAGGCTCTGGAAGTGAAAATCAGTTCTTTATTGATTTGGTTATATATAAAAACAGAACAAAGCATGCATATTCTAACCTTTTATATTCCATCCTCCTTTAGGTCAGCTAAAAACAATGTTACATTAAGAAACATTAAATGTTTTATGATATTAACTCAGCATCTTAGCACTGCATCAGTAACTTGTGATTTTCACGGTAAAGTAATAATACAAAGTGATTACTGCACAGCCTCATTAGCTGCACTATCAAGTACAGTATTAAGAAGCAAAATAATTTGATCACTTTAGAAAAAATTCCATCAGCTTTTTTTTTGGTGAGGGAATAGAAATCTTGCATCATTAAAGAACTGGATTGAAGCGATGCAGTATTATACTTTCCTCCCATCCCATTTCCCTGCCCCTACACTTGCTTAAAACCTGTTACATCTGTAACATTTTCCAGTTCTGATGAAAGGTCATCGAGCTGAAACGTTAACTCTATTTCTCTCTCCACAGATGCTGCCTGGCCTGCTGAGTATTTCCAGCTTTTTCTGTTTTCATTCAATATTATACAAGTCTGACTAACAAAGTTTTCCTGCTCAAACATCATTTCCTATCTATAGGCACTGCGTAACAATCGTTGCAAGTGTGGAAGATATATAGGATATTTTTGGACCCGAACTACAAATCTGGGAACTTACCCTTGATCAAAATAGAAATTTTCAACAAACTTCTCAATTCTGATTGGTGTCCTTTATGTTTGACTGAAGGATAATCACATATTAAGAACACCAAACTAAAATCCCATCAGAGAGTGCAATAAAGTTCAAAATTGCTGTGATACAGCTGCCAGTAACTGGGACTGATATGCAAGACTTCTCAGACCTTAAGCATCAAGGCTTCTTAAAAATTAACTGTCCCACTAAATACATTCTGTGTTTTAAAAGGGAAATAAATAGCAAGAGTGAAATCAAGAGTAGCTTATAGTTAAGAACAGGTTATTTGATAACATGCTGCTTTGATAGAATCAAGATCTGTCCTTCAACGTCAGCATTTGTATAATGACTGAAGATGTAATTCAATCACAGATCTTTGGAAGGCAAGGGAAGGCTAGTGTAGGAAGCAGTAGCTTTAGAAAGATATTAATTGGAAACCTACAGTTCAAAAGGCCCATCAATTGTTTATTTAGGTTGAAGAACTTAATTTGCTATCTCAGCCTTTACTGAGGTTACCCATCTTAAATCACAACCTACTGTCGGAGATGTCATCTTTCGGATGAGACGTTAAAACCAGGCCCTGTCTGCCCTCTCAGGTGGACGTAAAGGATTCCACGGCACTATTTCGAAGAAGAGCAGGGGCGTTCTCCTGGCTAATGTTTATCCCTCAACCAAAATCACTAAAACAGATTATCTGGCCATTATCTCATTGGTTTGTGGGACCTTGCAGTGTGCAAACTGGCTGCCGCATTTCTCTACATGACAACAGTGACTACATTTCAAAAAGTACTTCATTGGGTGTAAATCGCTTTGGGATGTCCTGAGGTCATGAAAAGCGCTATATAAATGCAAGTCTTTCTTTCTTTACTGTACTTGCATTTGTCAGTTATGACGAGCAATCAAAGCATGCCAATCAAAATGGTATTAAATAAAACATCACCAAGTGTATGAAACAAAACAAACTGGTGAACCAAGCTAATAAGCCACCACCATTGTACGACTCTTCCTTTCAGGAATGGACCCATTAAATGCTTTGTTAAAATACACTGTGATTTTATATTTTAAAAAACCAATGAACTCATTGAAATGTTTTATATTTAGTCATTTTTAAAAGACACTTCACTAATGCTAGTCAGGTGGTAATCTGACAAAAGGCTACAGCCTGGTTTAACTATAGCCAGCATGCTTATATAACAGTACCTGTTCGTATAGTGTGTACAACCATGCATACAAAGTTACAAATCCTGCTATTAAATTCATCCTGCTGTACAGAACTGAAATTTTCTGAATACAATTCAAATTTAAAGGAGACATTTAAATTTGCTTACATTAGGCAACAACAAAAAAGTTCCTACTGACTCAAAGGTGAACAAAGTATTTGGGCCAAAGGAGCCCCATGAATTTAATATGCAATTCCAAATATTTTGAGTTTTCAAAATGCAAGCCTTTCCACCCTGACAACAGACACTAGACAGTTCTCTCTTTTTAAGTTTTAGAACGACTCTCACACATAATACGCTGCAACATTACAGAATAGGAAGTAATGAACTAACCTGGCTTGTTCCATGGATAAGATGGACCTGATAACTCACTTCTGGAATAAACCGAGTGATTCCACTACTTCCCATTATGCTTGCTCCAAGTACACAGCTTGATCAAATTCAAAAATGACCTATTTTTGGTTGTGTCCACTCCTTTTAGGCATAGACATGAAGGGGAAGTTTCATTTTAATGTGAACATTTGCAGCTTACAAATAATAATAAGCAGCAAATTAGTAGCTCCCATTTATATTTGAAAATAGGAAACTTGTTCATGGCTCATCTAATTTTATTGTTTTAAATTAAACTTAGCAATTAAGCACATTTTTAAAAGTTTAAATATCTTAACAGTACAGTTAGGCTTACAGTAAAATGTAATGTGGGCATGAGAAACTTTAATATGTATGGCCACATTACATTTTACTGTTTGCCTTTCCACCCTGGTCATTTGCCATTTTAAACTTGGGCTGTAAGAGGAAGCATTCCAAGCTGCAGAATACTGGGTGCTTATAGGTTATCACTCATGGTGGAAGCAATTTGATCTGAATTAAAAAACATACAAATTATATGATGTGATTTTTCCCACAGCCTATTGGTATCATTATGCTAAATAAGCTTGGTGACAAAATTTAATTTGCTGAATCCTCAAGTTCCCTTTTTCAGGACTTATATAGTGCAAGACTCTTTATGAAGAGACATTATCGTCAGCAATATCCAACACTGCTTTAGTTTTTGAAAATACATTTAATGAAGTGTTGAGTATTACGCCTGTGTTGATATTCCCATTAGTAACAGGTTACCTTAATATAACACTCCAATTTCCAGAAGATTGGCTACATACAAAATGATGTGGTGCAATGCACAAAGCAGAAGTATTTGTTTAAAAAGCCAATTATATACTTTATTAGAAAATTTGAACGGCATACTCTTCTTAATGGTGTAAGTTTAACAAAAGTTGTCCATTTATCCTAGAGCTAGTTACTCACCAGATCAGTAATTCCCGCCAAAGTAAAAAGACCCAGCGCTAGATTGAATTCTTCTTCCACAATCAGGTAACCCAAATATGGTGACAAGCCAATCCTTGCCATACAGAGTAAGTTTGGAATTGTCCATGGATTTTCATACTGCAAAGAAAGATAAGAAATGTATTATTTTCAGATGAACATATTCCTGATCACCAGTAAGAAAGCCTCATTTTTTTTTGGTAGGGAAAGAGTGCTCAGACAGGTATCTGACACGTATGGAAACCCATCAGCATGTTTAGGAATTTCCAAACTAAACTACTGAGAAATGTACACATATCCTTCCTATTTCCCCAATATAAAAGGCTGCACAATACTGGGTGCTTATATGTTATCACTAGTGGTGGAAGCAATTTGACCTGAATTAAAAGCAATACATTAAAACAAATTATTAGTATTTCTCCAAGTAAGGCATACTCCATTTACCCAAATCCATAGACATTTGGTTCAGGTTGGCAGCGGTCAAAGCTGAGGTCAAAGGTTATCCACTTTAGTGGCAAAAACAGGTAGACAGATTATCTGAACGGCAATAGATTGGGAAAAGGGGAAGTGCAACGAGACCTGGGTGTCCTTGTGCACCAGTCGCTGAAGGTAAGCATGCAGGTGCAGCAGGCAATTAAGAAGGCAAATAGTATGTTGGCCTTCATAGCGAGAGGATTCGAGTACAAGAGCAAGGATGTCTTGCTGCAGTTGTACAGGGCCTCGTTGAGACCACACCTTGAGTACTGTGTGCAGTTTTGGTCACTTATCTGAGGAAGGATGTTCTTACCCTGGAGAGAGTGCAGCGAAGACTCACCAGACTGATACCTAGGATGGCAGGAATGACGTATGAAGAGAGATTGGGTCGATTAGACTTATATTCGCTAGAGTTTAGAAGAATGAGAGGGGATCTCATTGAAACTTATAAATTTCTAACAAGACTAGATGCTGGAAGGATGTTCCCGATGGCGGGGGAGTCCAGAACCAGGGGTCACAGTCTAAGGATAAGGGGTAAGCCATTTAGGACTGAAATGAGGAAGAATTTCTTCACCCAGAGATTGGTGAACCTGTGGAATTCTCTACCACACAAGGCAGTTGAGGCCAATTCATTAAATATATTCAAGAAGGAGTTAGATATATTTCTTAAGGCTAAAGGGATCAAGGGATATGAGGAGAAAGCAGGGACAGGGTACTGAAATTGAATGATCAGCCATGATCTCATTAAATGGCAGAACAGGCTTGAGGGGCCGAATGGCCTACTCCTGCTCCTATTTTCTATGTTTCTATGACACTGCTGGAGTTTAGCCAGCTAAAACCATGAATCGTAGCTTTACAGAGCACCGGTAAACCTCCACCTGCTTGTCCTAACTGTCAGGGTACTGTCTTGCAGAATTATCTGTGGTTGAGTAGGGAAGGATCCCAGCTCTCACTGAGAGGTCTATTCCTCCGGATTAGATTAATGAGCCAGGCTCGCTGGCTGGCAATCATTCACAATGCCCCAGAGTACTGTTCTGTGAGCAATTGTTGTTTTCAAAATCTCAGTCTGAACAAAAAGACACCTGTAAATAATTTTGCCATCAAAACGTAGCTCAAAAAGGTTCTAAATTTCATGCGCCAGCCCACTTCCACACCACCTCTCCCTGACCATGAGCATCGCCACAGGAGATCCACAAGTATTTCTGCCTAAAAATCACAGGCCTACATTCACTTCCTGTCATTATACCAATTGCTTCACACTTCCTGCATATCTGGCATACAATAATATATGCACATTTTTTACATCCAATTTTTTTGTAATTGATTGGCTAATATATGCTCAAAATATGAATATTTTTTCACCTGCCACATCTTTCCCTTCAGCCTGCCCAGTAATTCCCCACAATAAGGTTTGTAACATAACAAAACTACTTAAGTATTACATATTTCACAATAACATAATTAAACTTCCCTATAAAATTGTCTATAAGTTGTCCCTATAAAAATACCTTTGAGAAATTTACTTGCAGGCCTCAACCTGCCTCAAAAGACTAGGCTTGAAGTTCATATTTTCCCCAGAGCTATCACTCTGTCAGCTAAAGGGAGATGCTACAAGAACTTGCATTGATATAACAACTTTAACATAGAAAAACCGAGTGTCTGAGTGTGTGTAGTGTGCACAATTACCCAGCATGCATCAAAGAGTTTCTGTTGGTGCAAGTGTTTCCTCATATTCCAAACAAGTTGTATATGTTCATATCCCTCCATGGCCTCACCCTTCCCTATCTCTGTAACCTCCTCCAGCCCTACAACCGTCCAAGAACTCTGCCTTCCTCCAACTCTGGCCTCTTGTGCATCCCCCACTCCTTTTGGTCCACCGTTGGTGGCTATGCCCTCAGCTGTCTAGGCCTTAAGCTCTGGAATTTTCTCCCTAATCCTCTGCCTTTAAGACCCTCCTTAAAACCTACCTCTTTGACCAAGCTTTTGATCGCCTGTCTTAATATCCTACCATCTCCTTCTTTGGCTCAGTGTCAGTTTTTGTCTGATTATGCTCCTATGAAACGCCTTGGGCCATTTTCCCATGTTACAGGCGCTACATAAATGCAAGATGTTGTTATAGGATCAACAGCATAATCTATTATGAACAGTTTAATTTTACTTCAGAGATAGCCAGAGCTAATGGGTGATTAATATGGCCTGTGTCTTATATTTAGACTCAGAAATCCATTGTGTGCCTCCACAATGATCTTCCTTATCTTCAAAAGCAGCAAGCACTCACGCTAGACATTATTTTAGGCTTTAAATGCCAACCAAGGGCACAGTAACCAAGTGGTTATGGTACTGGACTAGCAATCCGGAGGAGAGTTCAGATCCTCCCCATGAAAAATTATGGATTTGATTTCTGTAATAAATGTAGTAAGCTGAGATGTAAAAACGCAACAGGTTCACTAATGTCCCTCAGTGAAGGGAACCTGCCACTCCTAGCCAGCCTATCTTACACGTGACTTCAGTCACATACCATGTGGTTGATTGGTTCTGTCACCAACTTAATGGTAAATTTTCCTCATTGCTCAGAGTTTGAGTTCTGCTTTGCTCCTCTCTCATGAACATGAAATATAGGTCAGGCAGATTGAAGGGCTTTTCATATGAGGTGTGATACAGGGCTGCATAGAAATTTGCTGTGACATCACTCCATAATGATGCATTAATGGTTTCGCCATTATTAAATCATAAAAAATCCAGCAAGTTGCGGAGTAACTGAGATATGCCATCGGTTTTGATCCTCCGCTGTTATCCTCGCCAAAGCTGATAAGAGTCCATTCTTGCCGCTCAGTTTTCCATTGTAGTTAATGGCAATCGCTAATTTGCTGGATTTATACTGTTATTTCTGCCGCAGGCAGTTAAACTGAAAAAAAATGTCGTGGATCACCTGGTATTGACATGATTTATGGCCAGCACATGGCTCTCAGCCTGAGGCCAACAAAGGGACCTTTAAAGCTATGGAGCAGTCAGGAAATTTTTCTAAAAGTATTTTTTCCTAACTCTCTCATGTTTGGCAGTTTATTCTTGTCAACTTTGCCATCCAGACTACCGTTAGTGTCTGAAGGCAATTCCTTTCAAGGCCCCTATCTGTGTCAGGAAGGCAAAAGCATTGTAATGGTCTATCCACTGGGCATTCCCATGTTCCTGATTATTATGGATGACCTGGAGGGGGTGCAGAGGGAGTCAGCATGTCACTTGAGGTACCATGGCCGGAGACCTCTGTAACATCAGCCAAGAAGCTGTGAGGACCTGCATTCAACAGGTGACTGATGCAATATTCTGCAGGGCATCTGACTGCATTAAATACCCTGTGCAGCAAAGAGACAGATCCATCAACTTCCACGGGATTGCTGGCTTCCCTAAGATGCAGGGCAATGTTTCCGTTTAGCTGCACAGCTGTCTGAAGCTCCCGCGCGGGCAGCTTGCCGGTTTCTGAATGGAAAAACTGTGCATGTGTGGAAGCTTGAACAGGCCGCGCACCCAAACATTGGTGTAGGGGGCTATCGATGGGACCCGCATGCTGCTGAAGGCTCCACCTGAGGAACCTGTCACTTTCATCAACAGGAAGGTTATCACTCACTAAATGTGCAAATTGGTTATGATGCCTAACTAAGGATTCTACATGTAAACTCACGAGCACTGGGGATGCACTCACAACAGGGACATGCAGACACTAGAGATTACCTTTTGCAGCCTTTTATGAAGTTTATTTTTAAAATATATTAAATTTTTTAAGTTGATTTGGGTTGATTTCAGAAGGGGCAGCTCAGTTACCTCCCAGTGTCAAAACTCAATCTGACTTATGGCAAATGTTCCCTATTACCATGTGGTTGCTCTGCAGGGTAAGCCATTGGGTATGCTGCCCATGAGGCCTCGGATACGTCACTGACCTTGTCGTTACTGGATCAGCGGTGCAAATATAGATCATTATCAGCAGGGAGCTGAAAACTCCAACTAAGGGCATGCACAGCCTAATACGCTGTTTCAGCAATTCAGGCCCTTTAAAAGTGCCAACTACACATCCACGAAAGAGTTGTGAAAAGCAAGCAAGTGTAAACTTAACATACATTACACAACTGCATCTATCACAAAATCTGGTCTTATTTTGCTTCTATGAAAGGCTGACTAACCACATTGTCAGCTCTTCCAGAAACATCAGAGCATGTTCTGCTATATCCTATAAGCATGGCCCATATCAAGTAAATTTCAACAAAGGCGATAAATTTCAACAAACGCGCGAATAGGTAGTCAAAATAATTGGTCGCGTCTAATAATAAAAAGAAAAACAATTACTAACTCTAACCACCTGCCCCAAGCCTAACCACCTGCCCCAAGCCTAACCACTTGCCCCAAGCCTAACCACTTACAGTAATAATTTGCACTGCAATGTTTATATAACAAAAAACTTCAGCTGTGGTACATTCTCCATTGAAAATCAGATGGTAGTTTTTCAGCAGCAAAGTCCACAACCAATGCAAGTGTATCTCTGGAATGAGTTTACGGTAAAAGACTGGGGAAAAATCTGAGCCCAATGAATATGTGGAAGTGAGTCAGTAACTGGGAGAGAGGGCGGGCGATGACGGCGGGAGGGCGACAGAGGGCGGGCGGCGGAGGGCGAGCGGGCGGCGGAGGGCGGTGGGTGACGGAGGGCGGGGAAAGCTGGCGACGGAGGGCGGGGAAAGCTGGCGACGGAGGGCGGGGAAAGCTGGCGACGGAGGGCAAGCGAGGGCGGGCGGGCGAGGGCAAAGGAGGGCAGGCGACGGGGGGGGGGGGGGGCGGGCGACGGGGGGGGCGGGCGACCGGGGGGGGGGGGCGGCGGGTGGGCGACGGGGGCGCGGAGGGAGGGCGACGGGGGGTGCGGAGGGAGGGCGACGGGGGGCGCGGAGGGAGGGCGACGGGGGGGGCGCGGAGGGAGGGCGACGGGGGGGGGCGCGGAGGGAGGGCGACGGGGGGGGCGCGGAGGGAGGGCGACGGGGGGGGCGCGGAGGGAGGGCGACGGGGGGGCGCGGAGGGCAGGCGACGGGAGGGCGGGCGACGCGCAACGCCGAGGGCGGGCGCGGGTGACGGGGGGCGCCGAGGCGTGACAGGGGCAGGCGACGGCGGGCGACGGGGGGGTGCGCGGAGGGCGGGCGACGGCGCGGAGGGCGGGCGACGGGCGCGGCGCGGAGGGCGGGCGACGGGGGGGGGGCGCGGAGGGCAGGCGACGGTGGGGGCGCGGAGGGCGGGCGACGGGGGGGGCGCGGAGGGCGGGCGACGCGGGCGGGCAACGCGGAGGGCGGGCGACGGGGGGGGCACGGAGGGCGGGCGACGGGGGGGGGGCACGGAGGTCGGGCGACGGGGGGGGGCACGGAGGTCGGGCGACGGGGGGGGGCACGGAGGTCGGGCGACGGGGGGGGGCACGGAGGGCGGGCGACGGGGGGGGCACGGAGGACGGGGGACGGGGGGGCACGGAGGGCGGGCGACGGGGCGCGAGCGACAGAGTGAGAGGACATGATTGTTTTGTTGGAATAGCTCAGGTGCGAAGTCAGGTAATGTAATTCAGAAAGAGTGGAGCTTGGGCAGATTCCATGTGTGCCGCTGAGCTGGAGAGTTAATTGCTGGAAGAGCTCAGATGCCGAGTCAGGCCCTGTCATTGAGTGGAGTTTGGGCAGATCCCATGGGTGTCGCCGAGTGAGTGAGTGAGGCGGTGTAACGCGCGGCCCCGGCCCACCCTTTGCCCTTACCAGCTCCGGAGACCGGGCGGTTGCCCTGCTCTTGCCGGCGGCCCTCTCCTTCCCCTCATCTCCGTCCCCCCGGTAGGTGCAGGGCTCGGCGGGTTCCCTTTTCGCGGCCGGTTTCCCGGCTCCGTAACCGCGAGTGCCGCCGGCGGACCCGGGGCCTGGATCCACCTGCTGCCGGAGGCCGGGACAACACCAGGGGCTCCAGCCGGGCCGCAGACGTCTCCAACCGGCCCTGGGCAGGGACAGAGCCAGGCCGCCGGCACCGGGGAGCAGGACAGAGCCCAGCCGTCGACGGCAGCCCCACCTGTGAGGCGAGGGTGGGGTCCCGCTCGGGCCTGTTCTCGGCCGAGGCCCCGCGTCCGCCTGGCCGTTGCCGGCGCTCCCTTGCAGCGGTCGGGTCACTGCCCGCCCGACGCTGCTAATCGCCCAGCGGCTTCGACACAGGAACATGCTGAGGGCCCGAGAGTGGGGCAGGGACCCGGCCGCGGCAAGCGCCTCACGCTCAGTGCGAGTACCGGCAGCCGCCGCCGCCTTCTGCCCGCCTCTCTCGGCACCCCTGACCAGTGACCATTTTGTAACCGTGTCCTGGGCTGGAGGGAAGAGGCCCGGCTCGGCCGGGCCAAACCTGAACTAGCACCCGCTTAAAGGCGCAGGCCGCCACACACTTTCGGCCGACTAAATATCTCTTCTTAAAGGCGTCTGCCCCAGCCGTAAATGCTCGCAGAGCCGGTCGCTCGCTGGTGCCCTCCTCTCTCAATTGGATTGCTAACAACTGTCCTGCTGAAGAATTCGCCAGATCAGGACAGCTGAGGAAGGCCCGCTCACACTGAATCTACCCAAGCTCCACTCCCTCAATCGCTCTCTCCCTCACTTTGAAAATTGGATTTAAGCCAGTTACGTCTCTGGGAGGATCCCATCCATTGTGTAGGCAGTTATATATACTGATCACTATTGTGACAGCATATTCAGTGGGAAATATACCAATTGGATTTTCATTGATCAAAAGGGTACTTGGTGGCTTACCCAGACAATTTGAAATATTACAATGAGTGTGATGAAATATGTTATTCATCAGACTCTAACTACATATATTGTATTGCCTGCTCCGGTGTTTTCCCTTGTATTGTATATAGTGCACCGCCCCCTTTCTCCCCATTGGGTGTGTTGGCTCCGCCCATACCTGGCCCTACTTAAGACAAGCCCAGGCTTGTCTTGGAGCAGAACGCTAGGTAAAGACACAGGCATCTTTCTTTGCTAATAAAAGCCTTGTTTTATCCAGTTAACTTTGAGCCTTGAAGTTATTGAGGCGCATCAATGAGAATTAATCCAGAGAAATGCTAAAAACCCACTCCATATTTCCACTGGTTGGCGATTCTGGGACTAAGGGGGTATAGTCTAAATATTAGAGCCAGACCTTTCTGGAGTGAAATTAGGAAACACTTCTACACAGAAAGGGTGGTAGAAGTTTGGAACTCTTCCGCAAACAGCAATTGATGCTACATCAATTGTTCATTTTAAATCCGAGAGCGATAGATTTTTGTTAACCAAAAGGTATTAACGGATATGGGCCAAAGGCAGGTATATGGAGTTAGATCACAGAACAGCCATGATCTAATTGAATAGGGGAACAGGCTCAAGGGGCTGAATGGCCTACTCCTGTTCCTATGTTCCATCGTAGCATCTACTTTCTTAAATGATTCCAAGGTTTTTTTGCCTCCATTGCTCTATCTGTAGGCCATTTGCACATGTTGATCATTCTGTGAAGGATTTCCTGCTATCTGGCCTAAAATTACCTTTACAAAAGGAAAATATTGCAGATAATAATCTGAAATAAACAGAAAATGCTACAAATACTCAGGTCAGACAGCATCTGTGGAGAGAGAGATGTTTCTCTCTCCACAGATGCTGCCTGACCTGCTGAGTATTTCCAGCATTTTTTATTTTTATAACTAAAATTACCTTTATTAGTTTAAACCTGTGTCCTTCAGTTCTATTCCTGCAATTAAATGTTATGTATTATTCTGGGTTAACTTTTTCTATATCCCCCCTAACTCCCCACAGCTGAAAAAATGCAGTGGCAACATAGGGAGCATTCTGCATTTTATTTTGTGTTATGTCAGATGTTTAGGATGAACCCAATTCGAAAATTGGATTTAAGCCAGAAACTTGCAGACAGAAACTAATTTTGTTTTCAAGTTTGTGCTGTTTCAGTATCTTGCTCATTTGACTTGTGTGTTACTTAACCGGTGAATAAATCTAAGATTTTTAACTTGTATGCACTGGCCTGGCAGACCGTGTGGCAGAACATCTCGCATGTTCTCAGTGAACTATATATTGCACAATTACTCTGGGTCACACATATAGAAGGGCTACTTGAGTACCAAACTCTTCAGTGCTCCTTCATTTCCATACTCAATTCAAAATTTGGGTGATATTCTCTGGGAAAATTCATAGACCGTGACAAAATAAAAATGAATTAAGAACATAGAAGTCTCAACAAAGGTATCAGTCCAAACTATAAAAAGGTATGGACGTTCCATTTATTCTGTCAATGTTAAACAAAATATAATTTTAATAGCATTTGTTCATTGCATTTTTCAAAATATATCTTCTATAAGATGGACAGAAACTCCTTTCCATACTTTGTAGATTATAATGTAGAATTACAGAACCACAGAACATAGTATTTTCTTAATCAACTAAAAGCTATTTTTGTATAAATGATAATACTCTAATATTTGAAATAAAATTTCTACACAGAATTGAGGAAACAGAATTACTTAATGGTGTAAATACCCACAAAAGTGAGAAAATGTATTATGACCCATTTAATATTTCCAGCAATGTTTTTAAATGGGAAAAGATTCTTGTTTGAAAATTTTTCTCTTCCTTTTCACTGCACATTTCTAGAGAAGGTCTGGGCAGAACTTTCTCCACACTAATGCCTTAACTCCACAGAAACCCCACACTTCCCCACTGTACTCCTATTTTGTGGCTGAGCACAGATGAAACTCAGTTGAGTAATAGGCACCCTGGCAATCAAGATCTTATTGCTTGAATTTCAGACAAGTGACAGCAAAGATGCATTAATAAAGTCCGAACAGGTTTCTTGTCCCCACATCTATGATTATTAAAAATCTTTCATCTGCACACACTTGAGTCAACTTTTTCCCACTGTAAATTCTTAAGTCGACATTTGGAAACTGCCGATGTAAACTTGTCACACATATAATTACATCTTTCCACCAGTGTAGGTGCTGCAGTGCCACTACTGGCAGAGTGCAATTACAGTGTGACGAGTTCACATAGGAAGTTTCCATTATAAATTTAATATAAGAATTTGTAAATGGAAAATATAAAATAAGGGCGGAATTATACAATTTTAAAATGGCAACTAAATTGTTTGCACGCCCTGGTCCGGTTAACCCCACTTTACCCGAGGTCTACACATAGTCTCGACTTCCCCTGCGCAATGCCATGGGAGATTAACTTGCTTTTTATTCTTTATTACTCACCCAAGTGGCATGCACCACACCAGGTGAGATGGTGAACAATTTACTTTCACCGAGCTCTGCCAATGCTGCTAAAGTATGCAGGAGCAGTACTGTGCAACTCTTCTCTCCCTTTTGAAGTTTCCAAACCCTTTTCCCTACTTTGTTCAGAAATATAGCTAATAACAGAACTAGTCCTGTGGAGTACACAGGAAGTAGATTCAAGCCTACTTTTCCGTGACATAGCGAGTACCAACATCCTACCCGAACTCAATTTCCTTACTGAACAGTAACTGATATTTGTGGGGATAGGGGAAATAATCAGAATGAACAATTCTATTCCTACCAACACTTTCCAAACATTATGAAATTCAGCAATTTTGAATGTATGTAGTAACTTGTCAGAATGGGTTGTTTTTTTCTTTAAAAAAAGCTAAAATTAGGATTTTGCTCCGACCTAGTGTTATAAGTAAATAAATATTTCTATTGTCACCCATACTATTTTGCTGATTTGTAGCTTGAAAGATTTATGACATAATAATCATATCACCTAAAGTGGATGTCATTTTAGCTCTCCTTGCCTTTGTTTTCCTTTGAGGGGTTAGAACAATTCTACAAAGGCACTTGCTGTAGAATGTTTGATCGGTCTGCGGTTACATGGTCTGGAGCTGATAAAGTCTTGATCCCTTTTTTAACAAGTAGCCCTGAACATTCAAAGAGTGGATAAATCCCTCAAAGTCAGATACCTGCATAATTTAAGACAAAAATAAAATTGTGTTTTAATCGTTATCTGTAGTACTATGCAGTGCAACAACAACTTGCTTTTACAAAGCATCTTTACCACACAAGGCATCCCATGGCGCTCCACAGAGAAATAGTAAGAGGAAACGATGCACAGCCAAGGGAGAGATATTGAGAGGTGACTGAAGGTTAGGTGGAAAAGATGGGGTTGGAAGAGGTTTTTTTAAAAAGGACAGAGAAGTAGAGGGGTAAATGGATTTAGGGAGGAAGTTTCTAAGTCGGACCAAAGTGACTGAAAGCTCTGCCATCAAAAGGTGGGGTAAGAGGGCAGGGGGATGCACAGGAACCCAGAGTAAGACTGAAGAATGTGGGAGGCATGTATGGCATGGAGAGAGAGATTGGGGGGGAGGACAAGAGAAATAAAGAAGTAAAGAAAAGAAAGATCGAAAGAAACAAAAGGAGAAAAGAAACAGAACAATCTTGCATTTATAACGCCTTTCACAATTTCAGAAAGTCCGAAATCACTTCACAACCAACAAAGTACTTTTAAATGACAAAGGAGGTGTATTTACCTGTATCTGTATTTCTCTTGCTAATTGCTTGAGTTGTTGAAATTCAAAAACAGTTTTATAAGTCTGTTCTGCTATCCTGTTCAGAGCAGCCACAAATCTTTTTGCCTGGGATCGTTTGCTCATACCAGAACCATGCTGTGAGCGTTGAAAATCCAATCTTCCAAACTCATCAGAGAAAGTATCTAATAAGCTGTTAAAACAGTATATATGTTTTATAAAGGTGATTTATTGAAGCTAAATTAAGAGTAAAAGAGACAGAGAAAGAAGGGGAAATAAAGAGATTACTTTCACCTGGTTACACACCGGCATCTAAATATCCGGAACTCTTTCTTAACCGGCAAAATTCAGGAGTAGGTTCAGGTAGGTTTTACTATATATTAGTGGCCGTGTAAACGGGGTTCCTGCACCTGTGGCCGTGCAACAGGGACTCCTGGATCTGTGGCCGTGTAACCGGGACTCCTGCACAAGTGCCATGTAACCGGGGCTCCTGCAGTTGTGGCCGTGTACAGGGCTCTCGTACCTTGGTAAGTATACCTCTCTGTAATCCGGGCTTTTTGATCAACCAGCACCACACCGGTCCCGTCGGTGCTGGATAAAAAAGAGTTTCCTTGTACAGGAAACTTTGGTTTATCCGGAGGTTAAAAGTCCGGAAAGCTCTATCTACCGGCAAAATTCAGGAGCCGTTTCCTATAAGTATTTTTACTTCTCGTTGCATTTTTTTCCCCAGTCAGGCTCTGCAAGGTCTGTAGCTAAGCAATAGCTTCAGCTAGAGACGCTTTTAAGCTGCAGCCGACTGTTTTGAAGCTGTTAGCAACAGGGTTTGTTGATTCACACGGAGCTGAAAATCTTCGTATGTTTCAACATGTCCGGCGGTTTTGATCTAACGGCAACAGCTCGGTCCCGTCGGTGCCGGATATCACAAAGTTTCCTGTACTACATTTAAAAAAAAAGAAATAAAGATTACCAGAAGACATTTAAAGCCTCAGACTGATGCCCATAGTGTTACCTGGACTAGAGATGGACCCAGAAGACGTTAAGTAAGTAAGCAACATTATTACATACCTTGAAGACCAAGCATGGAAGGCTCAGAAGTGAGCAAAATCAATAGAAAAATATATTAGCATGACAAAAGAATTGTGGAAACAAGCAATGCAGAAATAGACGCGACCAGAAATGAGTTAGTGGAAGTGGATAGTCAAGAATTTTATTTTATTACATTATTGATAAAAGATATAGCTGGAAAATCCTAAGCAACGTCAAGTGTCTTAGTAGCTCATGGATAGTGGTGCAACAGAAGTGCTGACTCCTACCCATTTACAATCTTGCCTTCTCACCTGGTGGGAACAGTCCAGGATCTTAACTCATGATGTGTGCTACCATTCATACCGCTCCATCAACTTACCAATTTTATCCCTATAATTCAGATAATCCTATTACTAACTCAGATGGGTTTTTTCAAATTGGCCTGAAGTTCCTAGCCACCTTTTGGATAGGGATTCTGTTTCTCCAAATTCAGTATTAATTTTAGGTTGGTTTTCACCATACCTCCAAATATACAATTTCCTGTCAGATCCCATTACGCCAGCAAAGGCTTTGTTGGCCCTAAAATAGGAAGACTGCGTCTGGCCCGTATTTTCCGATTCTTATGAGTGTGTAAACACCCGTAGGGACATCGGAAATGCCGGTTTCAGGCATGCGAAGCGCACGCGCTGAAAACCAGCATTTCCGATCTGTCAAGAACAGATCCTCTGCCTACACTGGAGAAGGGCCTCTACGGATGGAGAGTTCCGCTTTCTGCAGAACCTCCGCCCACTGAAAACCGTTAGAAATCTTACGCCTGGTAAAAGCAGGCGCAAGGCCTGCTTTTATCAGCATAATAAGAGTTTAAAAAAGTTTTTAAAAAATTCTCATTTATAATGTTAAAATACTTTTTAAAAAGGTAAGTTCATTTTTAGCCCCGTAAAAAACTTCAATTATTTTTTTCAAAAAATGTAATTTTTGTTAAATATATTTAATTTAATGTAATTTTAACTCATTTTAAAAACGTGATTTAAAGAAAATTATTTAATGTTTTAGTGCCTTTTTGGAGTGATCCCCATTCATACTTTTGATAGGTCTATCTGTCAAAAGTATGAAGGGAGATTCCCTTCTTTCATTGGCTCGCCTGCCCATGTGATCCCAGGGACGCCCCTGGGATACGTGGGCCCTGCGCATTTCGACTGTGGAGAGGCCCAGGATCGGAAGTGTCCGCACCTCGGGAGCCCTCAGGTGAGTGCGTAGATTTTTTTCCTATAGGAGGCATTCGCACGCAGGAAGCCTCCTATTGGAAATTACAGACCTTTGGCCTAGAAATTCAGTATAGCCACGTTTGGGGCGCTACAGCATGGCGTTCGATAACTTTTGCACCCGGCGCAACTTAGAGGAAGCCAGCCCATCAGGGACACCCTCAGCCGAGGCAGCCCATGGCCATGATGGTGACACGTCTTCCCTGGAGGGGAGCAGGGGGGAAGGGTCGGAGGATAGTGAAGCTCCGGGGACCAGCGGGCTGCAGCAACGCGGGAGGGGTGGGGAAGCTCGGCGGCCTTCTCCCCGGAGGGTGAGTGCGGCCTCCAGTCCTGCTACGGTGAGCGCAGAGGAGGTGCGGCTCCTAGCGGAAATGGGCGCCCAGGCTGAGCGCAGGCACACTGAGCTCATGGCTGCAGTGGCAAGGATGCCTGACTCCATAGTCACTGGCAAGGAGTGTGCAGGAATTCGGGGCAGCACAGGCCAGGAGTCTGCAACAATTCAGTGCAGCACAGGCCAGGAGTCTGCAGGACATCGCGGCAGCACAGGCTAGGAGTCAGCAGGACTTCGCTGCTTCACAGGCGGCTTCTAGCCAAGTGCTCAGTCGTGCCGTGCATTCACTGGCTGCTGTCATGCAGACACAGACCAGGGCCACACGGGCACTAACTGCTGCCACACTCGCTGGATCGGCCAGGCATCGCTGGGGCACTCGCTGTGCCGCAGCAGCCCAGCAGTCTGTGCCTCAGCAGATTGCTGCGCATGCTGTAGTGCTGGCCCGTACGCGTGCCAATGTCTCAGCCGACCAGGGAGTGCCTGTGATCTGTCAGGTTGGCAGCATTCCTGCAGCCAACACTGTCACTCCTCCATTGCAGCTGCCACCAGCTGTTGGACAGACTGCTGCCGCCCAAGCAGAGTTGGAGCAGTCAGCAGCCGGCCCCCTCCAGGCCCAGAGCTGGTCCAGGCCGACCCCCAAGGGCATCTGCCGTCTCACCATCTGACCCTCAGCAGCCTTCCCCCAGCCTTGCTGCAGCCACTGGGGTCCCATTGAGGAGGAGCTGCAGGGCGGGTAGGGGCCAGTCACGGAAGCGAAACGGATCACCCTCGCAGGGGAAAAAGTAGAAGGGGTGGCCAAATGTTTTGTTTTACTTATAAAAGCCGAGACTGGTGTATTTGTTTCATATTTAAAAGCAGAGACTGGTGTATTTGTTTTACTTGTAAAGGCCGAGACTGGTGTATTTGTGTTTTTTGGGGGGGGGGTTTCTCTCCATTAGTTTGTCATGTGGGAAGGGCACAGAGGTATCATAGTAAAAAAAATTCTTAAGTCGCACTGTCCATGCTGTCTTTTGGAAGTCCTGGTTGCCCTGCTCGGCTGAGGGCTTGTGGAGCGGCTACATTCATCTTCTGCCATTGGCACAAGCCATTCCCTGAGAGGGGGCCTAGAACCGACTTGCAATAAGCCACCGACGGGCGGCCCTTGCACTTTCTGCCTCCCTCCTGTGCTGGTCCTCCTCCTCCTCCGGTGGTCCTCCAATGTCTGCTGGCAGTGGCTGAGTCCTGCGGATAGCCAGGTTGTGCAGCATGCAGCACACGACAACGAAATGGGAGACTCGCTCAGGCGAGTACTGTAGGGCTCCCCCTGAACGATCCAGACAGCGGAACCGTTGCTTCAGCACGCCGATTGTTTGCTCAATGATGTTCCTGTTTCCTTGATGGCTCTCATTGTATCCCTCTTTAGCAGGGGTGCTGGGCGCACGGAGCGGGGTCATCAGCCAGGTGCACAAAGGATAGCCTTTGTCCCCGAGAAGCCATCCTCGTGGGTGAGGCTGGGCCTTGAACATGTCTGCCACAGAAGTCTGGCGCAGGATGAAGGCATCGTGGCTGCTGCCTGGAAAGCGGGCATTGACAGCTAGGATGAGCTGCCTGTGGTCACACACCAACTGCACGTTGAGCGAATGGTAGCCCTTCCGGTTGCGGTAATCCTCGGCATTCTCTAGAGGTGCCCGCAAAGCCACATGCGTGCAGTCAATGGCGCCCTGCACCATGGGGAAGCCCGCTAATGCTGCAAAGCCCATTGCACGCTGTTGCTGCTTGTCAACGGTCATGGGGAAGGAGATGAACTGACGTCTCCTTCTGAAAAGGGCATTGGTCACCTGGCGGATGCAGCAATGTACCGCAAACTGGGAGATGTTGGAAATGTCCCCAGTCGCGGATTGGAAGGAGCCGGTGGCATAGAAGTTGAGAGCCACCGGCACCTTCACTGCCACCGACAGAGACGTCTTGCTCCTCAGCTGTGGCTGCAGATCTCCGCGAAGCAGGTGGCAGATCTCAGTGACCACCGCCCTTCTGAATCGCAGCCTCCGAACACACTGCTCCTCAGACATGTTCAGATATGAGAACTGCTGGCGGTATACCCTGGGTGGGTAAGGCCTCCTTTGCCGACGCCTGTTGCCCCTTCTCCGTCTGGCCATGACTGGCACTCTCTCACGGCGTCTCCGAGCCCTTTGAATGCAATGGAGAAGCCCAACGTTTCCACCCATTGCAGCCCCCATTATATGTTTCCAATCAATGCTATGACTCTGAAGTTAAAGACAAGTGCAAAGCTGTGGCCTGAAGCCACAAGTACCTGTGCGAGTGTTGAGCCAAACCAGAAAGCTCTCTACCTTTGTCTCTCTCCAAAGATCCGTCTCTCACAAAGAAGGAGTGGTGCAAAATGGCTGCCATTTATACTGCAGGAGGAGTCCCCTTTAATTAGCGCCCCCCGCAGCAACTGGGAACCGTTCCCCTCTACCAGTCGCTAGGGGCGCCAGGCGCACAATAGGCCGGCGCCACTGAATTTCCGGTTTGGGGCGCACAAAGGGCGTTGCACCATGAAATGACGTCAGGATCTGCGTGCGCAGCTGAGCGCGCACAAAGGTTTTGCGCCGCCGCTAAATCTTAACTGAAGTTCGCGAGAGGCGCAGACCGTGCTGCGCCCGTGCGCTAGCCGCTTAGCACCCCACTTCTCCTCCTAAGGCACTAGTGGCTGGCGCAAACTACTGAATTTCTAGGCCTTTGTCTTTTACTTCATAAAAGGAGTAAATCTCCTTACTTTGTTTGGATTTTTATGGCTCCAATGAGCTTTTGCAATCTTAAAAATGGGGAAAAGATCCTTGAGCAGATGAAAGTATATATTTTTTTGCAATGGCTACAAAAAAAAATTGCCTAGTAATAATCAAATAAAGATTATTAATTGTACCCATTACCCTCCAAATGTTGTGTACGTCATTAAAATGTGTCAGCTCCCTGCACATCCTGGAGAGATTAGAGATATCAATTAACTTCTTCCTCCTAACTATGTTCACAGTCAACAGTTACATTAGCCTGTGTTCATTGTGTACAATTTGCTCCATGTTGTAGCTTTGCATATTTTGTACCTTTATGCTTTTTGTTTGCCTCTACTTGTTCTGTAAAGATTAAATAAAGATAATATTAAAGAAAAGGCTCTACCTATGTTTCATGATGTCCACCACATCTTCTGCGTCACTTTTTGTTGCATTTTCTCTGAGTTCTAATCTTGCTCTTGCCTTTCAAAACACAGAAAGTAGACTTTTTATCTCCAACATTAATAGGCACTGAATTGAACAGAACACTAGTTACCATGGATTGAAACATGGTACAGCAACATTTGAACTAGAGATACTGATTGGGGGAGGGAGGGGATGCGGGGAAATCAGTCTGCTCCCAAACATTTCAAAGGAGGATGCAATTTAGTGCCAATTAATACCCAACTTGCACAATGCTGTTATAATCTAGCAAAATATCACAATGTGCTTCACAATGGGAGAGGATTCAGTTACTGGGAGAAGATTTAGAGGAGATGATCAAAAGGAGGAATTGAAGAGGTAGTTTTAATGAGGCCTTTGAAGGTGGCTAGAAATGATGTTTTAGAAAAAAATTCAGAGAATTGGATCGTGATAGCTGAAGACTTCCATTACTGATGGTGCAGCAGAGTGAGAAGGGAGCTGGGGGTGGAGAGGAGGAACTCACAGTCGGCCAGAATCAAGAGTGAAAGATGCAGCCTGGGATATAGAGCTAGAGAAGGTTACAAAAGTTGGATGGAGCAAACCCTTAGAGGGAAGTTTTAAATGAGGATCACAATTTTTCAAATCAATGGGCAATGGATGGGGAACCTCAGCAAGGACAGTGACGTTCTGGGAGAGTTGGAGTTTGAGAGTTAGGAACTCTGGAGGCCAAAAAGGAGAGCTTTGGAGAAAGAGTCAGGAGGAACTATGGCATAAGTGACTGTTTCAGCAGGACTGGGGATGAGATAGGAATGGTGGCAGGCAGTGTTGCGGGGGTGGAAATGGGTGGTCTTAGTGATGGTTGAGTGTGGGATATGAAGGTCAGTTCGAGGTTAAACATGATGCCAAGGCTGAACGCCATCAGGTTTAGCCTGAGGATGGCAAGTTGCTGAACTCTGACCTTCTGCAGGTGAAAACGCCAACTAGTGGTCAAGTGTTACACCACAGAAAAGGAGCAAGTCTGTTTCAGCTGTTCTTCTATACCTTTAGTGCCCAGATCAAGAGCAAGATTGATAGAGCCCCAAGGAACAGATCACTTGGCACAAAAGCCACAGAATGTTGTTTGTGGGGTTACCACAAACTGGGCCACTGAGATCATTTATTCTCCTCCCCAAAAGAGTTACCTTGTTGTCTGCTATATTAGACCCCGAGTGTGACCCAAGAATGCTGTAAGATTATTGGATTTAGTAGGATAAATTCAGCACTCACACACTCCCAGCTGGAAATCTCACTCAAAAAGAGCTAAAGTTACAATACTGTAGCACTGATTCTCCAATCTGCGCTCCCTTTGAGCAACCCTTCCTGTCAGAAATGCAGAATATCTGAATTTACTCAAGTGCATCACAGCTTCTTGCGTGTACTGTTTTTAGAACAAAATGGAAAAACAAGTAACATGGAGCGATTCCAACATACTTTTTAGGCACGTTCACATGTCAGGTTTAAATTCTGTTTCACCAATTGCCCCAAAGTACTTTGAACAATACATCCATATTTACCTCTGTGAGCCTTATAAGAGACTCCAGCTGTCTTGTGGTAATTGGAGTGTTATCTGGACCTTGATTCTGTCTCCTCAACTCTAGATAAAACTCTTGAAGTACTTGAGCTGCTTCAATGGATAACTTTGGACAAACATAATGACGTGCGTATCCTACATATTTTCTTAGTAACTGATGAGGAATAGGATCAAAGTTTTCTCCAGGGGAAGCCTTTTAAACACAAATACTTTGGATCAGAATGCTACAGTGGAGAACACAAACTATTAGATTTCTGTTTGTAGCCAATCATAGAAAAAGGTAATGTATTAAAATATCAGAACTTTTAGACACTTGTTTCAAGATCAAAATTCTACTAATCTGGAGTCTAGTAGTGCCTTAAAACCACACTGATAATTTAAATCAGATGCAAGTTTTATGTGCCAGTAGTCGATTGCCTGCATCTCTAATTTACTATATCCGTGCGGTTTCCCATTTCTTGTCAGAATTGGGAGTGGAACATTTTCGCACTTTCAGCACTTAATGACAGCAGCAGGCACTCCAGATCAAGTAAATCACAGCCAAATACAGAGATTAATCGATCCACCTTAACCTCAATCTTAGAAAAGCATCACTTAAAGCACCAATAGGATTTTTCCATTTTCCATACCATCCACCCTTGAGTGACACTGTTCTCACTGTGGATAATTTTGTGCTGTAGTTCCACACCCACTAAGGACTCGCTTCACCCCATCTTTTCACCCCACTGTAACATCCAGTTCCCCAGCTAATTCTCAGTTCTAAATTTTGCATTATTAGTGTCCCCAATACATTCTTTGCTTTTCCAGCTTCTCCACATCATGTCAGTTTTGCTTAGTTGATAAAGAGATTTGCCTCCAAATTAGGAGTATATAAGTTCATGTCCCACTCCCCAAGCAATTGAGGACATAATAATTTAGCCCCAAGATACAGCTGCTTTGGCAGAGATGTTGCCCTTCAAATTAGACATTAAACTAAAACCCCGTCTCCTGGCCTCATTCGTTCACATGGTTACTAATATCCCATGGCATTATTCAAAGAACAAATGAACAAACTTGCATTTATATAGTGCCTTTCACAACCTCAGGACATCCCAAAGTTATCCAGATGTCCTGAAGTTTTCCCAGTGTTCATGACAGGTCATTAATCTCATTGTTATTTGTGGGATCTTGTGTGCCAAATGACTGCTGCATTTCCCTGCACTCAAGTCATTTCATTTCAAAAGTATTTCATTGTAGGTGAAGCACTGCGAGACATTTCTGACAGACATGATAAAGTGCTGTTTAAATGTAAGTTTTTATTCCTTTCTCTCCCACATCTTAAAGTTTTTACTGTATTTATTTCTGTTTTGAAGTGTTTTGGTGTTCAGGATGTCCTAGGCACAACACACAATGGTGAATTGTGATGGCCAAGAGATCTGACTTCTGTTTTGGACAACTGGGCGGTGGGAGTTTAATACTTTAATCTCAGTCACTGTCAAGGTGCTGTCTTATACATGACTATAAGCGTATTATAAAATACACTACAGTAATTATACAGTCATACAAATCATTTCTGGTTTCACTTTCACAATTACTGCACACTTCTGTACCTTTAATCTTTCGGCTAAGGGTCTATCTGAAGCAATTTCAAGTACTGAAGTATTAGTATCTTGTGTGCTTTGACGTGAAACTGTGGCACTGCTCAAGACTGCTTTCTTCCCAGCATGCAAGGCCATGACATGTTCTGAAAGAAGGTTGTCATGATCTTCGTTTGGAGTATCAAGCAAAATAAATACCAAATCGAATCTTGAAAGTAGGGCACTGCCCATTCTAAAACATTAAACATAAATAATGAAAGTTACCTCACACATGAATAGTACTATTTGTTGTTAAGGTATTTCTATATTCATTTCATCCTGTAGAAATAGCACAACATACAATTCCTACTGGTCAGCAATACATTGCTTAATATTCCTCTATGCTCGAAGAAAAATAATTTCCAATGGATGTGCTTTGCAAGCAAATTAAAACCTATGATGAATGGCTTCAGAGAGAGTTGAGAATTTTATGTTAAACTGATAGTCTATTGGCTTTTTATTCCACTTTTAAATTTACTTTCAGCCTTTAACACCCCAAACGTAACTCCCATTGGCCAGTTACAAAGACTGATCTTGGGTTACTTCCATAAAATTTAACACTGCTTTTTCCTTCAAACTCCAGCCGCTGTCTCCCTCTGACAGTACAGCTGATACAAGAAATTCACTGTGAGACAAATCATAAGGAGAAATACATGTCCTACTATTCTATAATGGAGTTTTGGGAGGACAACCACCCTACCACTAAACTGAGAGTTTCTGTCTTTTCATATTACCCGAATTGTCAATGCAGAAAATAATTAAAAGTGTTAATTATACAAGCACAACCTACTTTAAGTTCTCAGAGACTGTTTTAGCTTTACTGTAGTGGCCTCCAGCCGGATTAGCAGCAGCAAGAATTGAAGTTCTGGCAGGCAAACTGCAAACAATTCCAGCTTTGGCTAGACTGATACTCTGTTGCTCCATGGCTTCCAGTAAGGCTTGGTGCTGGTTTCCCATTTTATCAAATTCATCAATGCAGCAAATGCCTGAAATAGATAGGAGACAATTCAGCAAAGTACATTTTCATAACTTTAACAGAAATTGCAATTTTCCCTAAAATAAGTAATTCTAGTGGTTTCTGGCAAAGCCATAACCCTGAAGTAACATTGCTGCAATTGCTTTGGGATAAGGTGAAAAAAAAGCACATATTCAAATTCCTAAAGTATATACTGAAAGCACACAATTACAATTTGAGAGACAATTAAACACAGATCCTGATGGTCAAGCTGAGAGGTATTACCTAGCAAAAAGCACCCAATCTTTCAGGTCTAGAAGAGCCAAGTCCTCACTCCTATACATAGATGGTGAACTGATATAGAATCTTACAGCACAGAAGGGGGCCATTCGGCCTGTCAGGCTTGTGCCGGCTCTTTGAAAGAGCTGTCCAATTTAGTCCCACACCGAGCTTTTTCCCATGACCCTGCAAATTAGTCCTCTTCAAATAAATATCCAATTACCTTTTGAAAGCTCCTGTGGAATCTGATTCCACCACCCTTTCAGGCAGAGCGTTCCAGATCTTAACAACCCTCTGAAAATGTTTTTCCTAATTTCCCCTCTAGTTCCTTTGCCAATTATTTTAAATCTATGACCTCTGGTTATCAGCCCACTTGCCAGAGGAAAGTTTCTCCCTACTTGCTCTATCAAAACCCCTCATAATTTTGAATGCCTCTATTAGGTCTCCCCTTAACCTTTCTCTAAGGAAAACAATCTCAGCTTCTCCAATCTTTCCACATAACTGAAGTCCCTCATCCCTGGTATCATCATGGTAATCCTCTGTACCCTCTCCAAGGCCTTGATATCCTTTCTAAAGCCCAGAATTATACGCAGGTTGCGGTCTAACTAGTGATTTGTAAAGCTTTTGCATGACTTCCTTGTTTTTGTATTCAATGCCCCTACTTACAAAGCCAAGTATCCCATCTGCTTTCTTAACTGCCTCATTAACTTGCCCTGCCACCTTCAAAAATTTGTGAATATGCACTCCTTGGTCCCTCTGTTCTTGCACCCCCCCCTCAAAATAGTACCATTTAGATTATACTGCCTCTCCATATTGTTCCTCTTAATGTGCATCACTTCACACTTATCCATATTAAACTGCATCTGCCTCGTGTCTGCCCATTTCACCAATCTGTCTATGTCCTCCTGAAGTCTGCTATTATCCTGCTCATTATTTACTGCATTGCCAAGTTTTGTATCATCTGCAAACTTTGAAATTGGACTGCCTATACCCAAGTCCAGGTCACATGAAAAGCAATGGTCCTAATTTTGACCCCTGGGGGACTCCACTGCACACTTCTCTCCAGTCAGAAAAAACGGCTGTTCACCACCACTCTCTTCCTCATATCCCTTAGCCAATTACAATCAAAAATATCATTGATGAAATAGAAAATATTTAGTCACAAGCTAAATTCCACAAAATATAGGATCCACTTCATTTATATTTTCATATATTTGAAAAGTTTCAATGAAAAAAGTGATCAAACAGGAACAAAGACTGGAATATAAAATGGCTTAGATTAAAAAAAAGGGAAAAATAGTTGAGGAATAAGAATGAATGCAATGATGGAAGGGTGTGTAGCTTGTAGAAAATAGGTTTCAGAACATATAGCACCAATGGCTAACTTGAGTGATTTAATAATGAGAACCTGCAATAAGGGAAACAAGGGCAAGCCTAACTAGTACCTTTCAATATAGTTTGAAATTAACAGATGACGTGTTCAAATCAAATCCCAATCTTTCAGCATGTACCGAAAAACTCTAATTACAAATGCAAATATCTTTACTACAGCTGTGAACATACCAGAGCTATTTTTTTTGAGAATGTAATGTTACCTTCACCACCCACCCCCCCCAATTCCCCCACAAGCCTCCCACAGAGCAACTGGTCAGACTGAATCGATTTTACAATTAATTTCCTAAGCACCTAGCCAAGTACCGTAGTCAGAAATACTCACAATACACATGTACTTTGTAGTTCATGACTGCATAATTAGCTATGCATTCAGTCATCACCATATATCCAATTTGTTAATTACCTTGATCACCAAGTACAAGAGCCCCTGCTTCCAATGCAAAATCTCCTGATCCGCTGTCTCTTGATAAAGTTACAGTAAGTCCAGAAGTAGTGGTGGTGTTACCACAGACATATACTCCCCGTGGGGCAATATTACACACTGCCTAAGAATAAAATTGCAAATGGGCATTTAAGCATAAAATATAGCTAAATACACTTATCTGCAAAGTGCATAATTAGCACCACAGTTTTGAAGACAACAATAAGTAGAACCAAAACATCAAACATGCACTTGATGACTTTTGGGAATCAAATATTAAATCCGAGCACTGGTTATATTTTTAATATTTTATAGTACATTATCTCTCCTTTGAGTAATATTCTCAACTAAATGAACTACACAATAATTCAAATAAAATCCCCGTCTATAGTTATTTCAATGACAAATTTTATTCCACAGGAAGTGTCTGCCTAAAATGGAAGGTGTTACAAAATGAGTTTATGGTATAAGGAATTCTGTGTAATACAGATTTATATTTCAGTGTTGCCAACAATCCTCTATTTTTTTAATGAGGTAATTCACAAGAGTGGCAAATAAATCACAACTTAGTCCATTTATACTTTTTCTTGAAAATATAGTTACCTTTCACCAAGCAGAATTGAGCATTTTTCTTGTACAAAAACAAAGGCCTTGAAATTACTGAGATATTAACATGTGAGCATTTAGCACATTCATATGAAATTTCTTCCTCTGCTTCTTTTAAAGTAGCGGAGGATGCAATTCTTATAAAGCATCAAATGGCATAATTGTGTTTTGTATCATAGGCAAGGCCAACAATGCAGAGACATAGGGGGTGATTTTGCCAATGGGGGCGCGTTGGAGGCAGGACTGCTGCTTGTCGGGTTTTAGTCCCGCCTCCATCGACTTGTGGCCAACCCATGCTATTTTCCCTTGATTGACCTTGTTAAGCTCGCCCAGCGAGCTTAGCAGGCCAATTAAGGGGAAGCCAGTTACAGAGAGCGTCAGCGTATGATGTTTCAGCTGTCAAAAAATTTTGACAGATGAATTGTCATCGTTTGACAGCTCTGTGAAGCTGTCAAACACGGACATTCTATGTTGTTTGATGAGTTCTTGTATTCAAGACTCATCAAACCTCTTTTGTGAGCAGAAATTGGATGGCTGTTGCATCGGAGAATGCAGCAGCCATCTGTCATCTCTGCCAGTGAGATGCGAGAGTCTCCGCATCCCCAACTGTTGAAGCCTGCAGGAAGAAACAAAGATAAGTAAACATTTTCGATAACTTTTCACTCACCTCACATACTTACCTCTCCACACTTGCACCCATCACTTACCTACCTCCACAGCGCACTTTTGCACCCTTCTGACCCCCGCAGACCCACTGCTCGCCTCGGTGGCACTGGCGGGTTTCCCAACGTTGGGAAACCTGCGCCTCTGGTGGAAAAATGGGGATAATCCTCTTAACTGCCTGTTAACTACCTCCAGGAGACGGGATCCGGCACAGGTCGGCTACCCGCCTCCTGGGAAGATAGCACGGAGGCGGGTTGGGGGCGGGATAGGCACCCGCCCCCAGATTTTGACATTTTCCTGGCAGACTCACCTCCCCAAGGCTGGCAAAATCCAGCCCTCAGAGAATAAACTTCCAGGATTGGATTTGTTCTTTTTGTTCTTTGTGCCTAGTTTGCCCACCACAACCTACATTGGGATCAGGTCCAGATAAGCTTGCCTCACTTGGAAACTGAACGTTATCCAGTGGAATTGAATGAAGGTGAACAGTAGAAAGCACCAAGGTTTCCATAATTTGGTAATACCTAGATCCAGCACTGTGGAACTCAGTGGGGCAGACAAGCACCAAGGTATTACAATTGGACTCAGCAGGGGAAAGGAAAAAAAATCAGCCAGATCACTGTCAGCCACTCCTGCTACAAAGTTCAGATGCACAGATAACAATTCCAGGCATTTGGATACTCAGTCAGATGTCCTCCTCGGTCTAACAGTGTGCCAACACTCACAAAAGAATGGGTACTTGAACAAGATATCAGAGGACAGCTGACACTCCTGCAACTGTTCCTCTGTAGGAGCCCATATCTTAAGAGGAAAAAACATTGAAGCCATTTTTTGTGAACAAAGAATGATTTATACAAGTTTGAAAATCCTTACATTTTGCCTATAAAAAGGAGATTTTTGTACTTGATAACTTGCCTGTAACATTTGGCTCTTTCCAAGTCCAGGATCACCAACTATAAGCACATGAGGATCACCTCGGATAGGAATGCGATTTTTATCATCCACATACTTTTGGCAGCCTCCAAAGAGTGCCAGTGCCAATCCTGCTTTGACAAGCTACGAAAAAACATCTGTTTATTGGGAGTTTTCATTCAATAAAACACAGTAATAAGCTGTTTGAGCACAAAAAATAATTGTATTATTAATCATTTAATACTGTGGCCACAAGAGCAGCTCAGAGGCTGGGTATTCTGCGGCGAGTGTCTCACCTCCTGACTCCCCAAAGCCTTTCCACCATCTACAAGGCACAAGTCAGTGGTGTGATGGAATACTCTCCACTTGCCTGGATGAGTGCAGCTCCAACAACACTCAAGAAGCTCGACACCATCCAGTACAAAGCAGCCCACTTGATCGGCACCCCATCCACCACCTTAAACATTCACTCCCTCCAGTGCTGGCAAACCATGTCTGCAGTGTGTACCGTCTGCAGGATGCACTGCAGCAACTCGCCAAGGCTTCTTCGACAGCACCTCCCAAACCCGCGACCTCCACCACCTAGAAGGACAAGGGCAGCAGGCGCATGGGAACACCATCACCTGCAAGTTTCCCTCCAAGTTACACACCATCCTGACTTGGAAATATATCGCCGTTCCTTCATCGTCGCTGGGTCAAAATCCTGGAACTCCCTCCCTAACAGCACTATGGTAGTACCTTCACCACACAGACTGCAGCGGTTCAAGAAGGCGGCTCACCACCACCTTCTCAAGGGCAATTAGGGATGGACAATAAAAGCTGGCCTGGACAGTGACGCACACATCCCAGGAACGAATAAAAAAAATTAATGGCAGCTTTATTATTGTACCGTGACACTCACCTCATGACCATATATAGCAGGACACAATGAACTGCAAAAAAAATAAAGATCTTCAGTTGCCTTTCAAAATTATACTAAACAACAGTTTTAAAGAAATAGGATACAACATACTTAACAAATAATTTGAAAAGGTTTTCTTCAGCCTGAATCTCTTGAATTGCATAAAGCTCTTTAAGTGTAAACTCCATGGAGGCCATATCACCAGATACCTCTTCAGAACTCACATTCCTCCGTCCTTTACCATTACTAATAGAGTTGGCCTCAATATACAAAAAGAACATGCACTTGTCATCTTTGTTTCTAGTCTTCCCTAAAAAGATAAGTCAAACAGAATAATGAATGAATATATACAGCCAAAATATAGAGAACTAGTGAACCTTCCATTGCCTTAATCAGTTAATCAGAGGAAATAGTGCGGGAGAAATTTGTTATGGCCCGTTTTCAGGCACATAACTGACAGCATGCTTCCAGTGGGTGCCCGAATCAGGAGACCCCTAGGCTCGATAGAAATTGGGCATACTGGGGGTGTGACAGAGTTATCAACTCAAGGAATTTAATCAATTAACAGATAAGCAATTTTCCTGGAATATACTGTGGAAAAAGCTCAGTATCAATCATTTATTTTGATTCAGGGATTGTGCTGACAGTCAGTACGGCTACCATTAGTAACGAATGTTTATTTTTATATCCTGCCAAAAATGGAAGAGTACTGGCCACATGAACTCTACAAGTGTACATTACACAGACTAGCACAGGTTGGAATATATTTCAAAACTGCAACACATCTTGGTGATTCAGATAATGTTGCAAAATTCGCAGGATCTAAACCACATGATGGCTAACTGCCTTGCAACACGCTCCAATCAATCAGTTCTCCAATATAAATGTGGCACATCAGCACCCAGCCAGGACTGTCCTTTCTTGGCTTGGGCACCTCCAGAACAGCATCCAGGTTGATATGAAGTGTTAACTTCTGGGTAAACCAGTATAACCACTCAAGGACACATCAGTAACCTACATCATTAGAACAGTGCCAGGTGAAAGAGAAGACTTAAAATGGCAGTTCTGCACAGGAAAGGAAATTAGTCATATAAATCAACACCACCCGAGTTATGTTACATTTTATAGATTGGTGCATGGATGAGAGTACTTTATACTGGAAATACTCCACTGTACTCGTTCCAACTCCTTTAAACTATTTCCATACGTTTTCTTCTATTGATATGAAAAGGTAGAGAAAAGGAGATGGAGATCTTACAATACGAGCTGAAGTGGTAGAAGACAGAGTTAGTTGAAATTGTAACGAGTCATTTGGCAATGGCTCTCTAGTGAAATGATCTTAAATAGTTTTGGTGCATAAGACATTACAAGTTCAGAACTAATGGCTGGAATGTTTTCATAAGACGACATCACACAGGTGCATGTGTCGTGGACAGCAAACAAAAGGTGTACAGTTTATGTGAACTTCCGTCATACCTTCATTACTGTTTGCCACCTTGACAATCCCTGTGACTGTTACCATGTCTCCTGGAACACAACAGTCTACCAAATCCTGGATAAGTTCACATTCTATAGTTCGAGGGATTCTCCCAGCCTCTCTCTTATCATCTGATGTAAGCTCCTGCAGTCTTTAAAAAAAGAAACAAACATATACACAACTTTACCTAAATGGGAAAAGGTCTTTCCACGTTAAAAGAGACACCCATTTGTGTGTGGCAAAAGTAAATGATCTCTTGTACTTAAAAAAAAACACATATATTCCTGGCAATGTTACGTCTAATTTTTTTTGGTACACAGTCCCTTGCGCGGCCCATTCAAATTTTCGCTCATGCACAGTTTCTTCCACTGAAAAGCCGGCGAGTGGCCTGCGTGGGACCTCTAGACCGCCGTGCAGCCACTCGCCTTAACGGGAACGTTGATTCCTGGAGACCCAACAATTCTACAGCGTCTCAGCTACAAACTGCAATTCTCTAGATTGAGATACCAATACTGAATTTTTACATCACTGATGCAACTAAAGTGGGAGGATGAATACTTGAACCTACACAGCGCCACATGCCATTAATTAATATTATATATTAGAAAATGGTGCATGGTCACAACATGGTGAGCATGTAGTTGCTGATGTGAGCATACCATTGCATGACAGAGCCACCTAAAGCAAAAATATCTGAAGTACTTTTGGAAACACCAAAGGGACCAAAAAATGTAAACTTCGAGGAAAAAAACCCATCTGCAAGCTGCTTCACCTCAAATCAAATGACCAGTTACTTAAAGAATGAGGTGAAAGACACCTACGGCTGAAGAAGGCTTGTAAAAGACGGTGATCTCAACGCCTCCAGCCCCAACCCCCACCCCCACAGTCCTTCTACTAGTTAGAAGCAGATAATACAGTCTTAAACTAGTACAGCTATATAACTCTCCTGTTGAAAGCACCAAATTAAATCGCAATGCCACCAAGGTCAGGCCGTTCTGGCCAGCTGGATTGAATAATAATTTATTTATTTTTAAAAACTAGAAATACAGAAAATGCAAAGATCTTTGATCAAAAGTTTACTTACTTGATAGATTGCCAGTCCACAGTAACTGTTAATGGAGAACTTCTATTCGGTGTAAATGATCGGCTGCGACAATCTGGCGCTAAACACTATAGAAAGAATTCGAAATTAGTTTCCTCAAATAATTCCCAATTTAATCAATATTTTTTTCTCTCTAATATGATAGTACAATACCTTTGTAGGGAGTGTGTATTTTCCATCAGGAAGAGGTAGACTCTGAACATCTCCACATGTATTACATGTAAAGGCCATTCTAGTGCAGAAAGGTTTGACATTGCTGACACGGACAACTGTTCCACGCAGAGAAACATATTTTCCATAGCAGTTAGCTCGTAAATTTTTCAACGACGTCAAAGGCTCATAGTTATAGACCCTAAAAATGTAAACACTTTGCATGAGATGCATGTTTATTTTAATAAAGTAAAAATAGTACATCTTAGCTATGTTTTCATCATACTTTGCTGTCACACCATATATGCAAATATTTTGCAATTTATTGTTTTATGAAGACAAAATTTGAGCCTATGACAAATCATAATTGAACAGGTAGGTGCCATATGAATCATGCAAACATGAATAAAAATTAAAAATGAACATACTTTTCTATATTATAAAAATAGTACATCTACACATTTCTTGTCCAGCACATTCAAATTTCTGTGTTGCATCTTAAAAAAAACCACAGAAGCCAGAATGTATGTAATCTCCGAGTGACTTTACAAATCACAAAAAAAAAGCCGCAATTGTAATCAAACTTTGAACTTAACGGCCTAGAAATTGGGTTGGGGCGCCAAAGTCGCCTGAGCGCAGGATTTAGTGCAGCGTTCAAGGCTTTAGCGATCGTCAGATATTCAGTTTCATTGCCCCTAGAGGGAGACGGGGCGAGGCTCTCCGCGTCCCTCTTAGGGCGCTGAAACTGAATATCGCAGCGCAACGTGCTGCAGCACGGCACGCTGCGGTACTGCAGGCCTTCCTCCCATTGTTAAGGGGGAGGGGCCTGCAACAGCGCGATCCCCGCTCGCGAGTGCCGGCAAACGAGCCCAGCACCAAGAAGTGCCGGGCTCTCGGGAAACAGCCGGCAATGCCACGGGGAGGGGGTCAGGAGGCCGGGGACGGAGGTGCTGGCAGGCGGCCGCCCCGCACCTCCACCTTAACTTGCGCCGCTGCCGGCACAGCAAGGTCCCGTAAACCGGGCGCGGGTAGCGAACGGCGCAACTGCGCCGTTCGCTACCAAATATCGCGAATGGGGCGCTGTGCACACCGATGATGTCATTGGTGGCGGCGCAGCACAAATGGCCAACGCCACCATTAGCGCCCCTGCTGAATATCACGGGAGGCGCAGCCAGTGGCGCTACAGCCACTGATTGCCTCTTTAGGCGCTAACAGGTGGCGCTACTCACCCAATTTTTCCCCCATCCTGTTTTAACTTTACATCACTTACCAAACCATCACTTTAGGTCCCCACGAACACTCCGCTACCTTATCAAGGACTTCACCACCTCCCCAGCTGTTTGCTCAGGCTGAACCAGACTGTACAAAATGTCAGTGTCCTGTTCGACCCAGAACTAAGCTACAAACTCCAATCCTATCCATCACCAAAGTGCTTACATGTACCTTAGCAACATCACACACCTCTGCCCCTACCTTATCTCCACCTTCCATAAATTCCAACTGAACCACCTGCATCCTGCCCCAATCTCATTACACACTGCAATACCTGCAATTTTTCCCTCAAACTCAAAACACACAATTAATAATTCAATTCTTAACTTATCCATATCTACAAAAACAACTTGTATTTATACTGCAGTTATTGTAGAAAACATCTCAAAGGCACTTTAGAGAGAACATAAGAAATAGGAGCAGGAGTAGGCCATTCGGCCCTTCGAGCCTGCTCCGCCATTCAATGAGATCATGGCTGATCTGCTGCCTCAGTTCCATTCACCGGCCTTATCGCCATATCCCTTGATGACTTTACTAGTCAGAAATCTATCGACTTCTGTTTTGAATATACCCAATGACTGAGCCTCCACAGCCCTCTGGGGTAGAGAATTCCAAAGATTCACCACCCTCTGTGTGAAGAAATTTCTTCTCATCTCAGTCCTGAATGGCCTACCCTTTATCCTGAGGCTGTGGCCCCTGGTTCTAGACTCCCCAGCCAAGGGAAACATTCTCCTAGCATCCACCCTATCAAGCCCTGTAATAATTTTGTATGCTTCAATGAGATCCCCTCTCATTCTTCTGAATTCAAGAGAATACAGACCTAGTTTACTCAATCTCTTCTCATACGACAGTCCCGCCATCCCAGGAATCAATCTCGTGAACCTTCATTGCACTCTCTCTATGGCAAGTATATCCTTCCTTAGGTAAGGAGACAAAATTGTACACAGTACTCCAGGTGTGGTCTCACCAAGGCCCTATATCATTGGAGTAAGACTTATTTACTCCTGTACTCAAATCCTCTTGTAATGAAGGCCAGCATACCATTTGCCTTCCTAATGACTTGCTGCACCTGCACATTTACTTTCAGGAACTCATGTACAAGGACACCCAGGTCCCTTTGAGCATCTGCATTCCCCAATCTTTCACCATTTAGGAAATACACTGCCTTTCTGTTTTTTCTACCAAAGTGGATAATTTCACTTTTATCCACATTACATTCCATCTGCCATGTTCGCACCCACTCACTGAGCCTGTCGAGATCCCCTTGAAGCCTCTTCACATCTGACAGCAGTTATCATGGGTGACTTTAATCTACATATAGATTGGGCTAACCAAATTAGTAACAATACTGTGGAGGAGGAATTCCTGAAGTGTATACGGGATGGTTTCCTGGACCAATATGTCGAGGGACCAACTAGAGATCAGGCCATCTTAGACTGGGTATTATGTAATGAGAAAGGATTAATTAGCAATCTTGTTGTGCGAGGCCACTTGGGTCAGAGCAATCATAATATGATAGAATTCTTCATTAAGATGGAGAGTGAAATAGTTGACTCAGAGACTAGGGTCCTGAATTTAAATAAAGGAGACTACAATGGTATGAGGTGCGAGTTGGGTAGGATTGATTGGGGAATGTCACTCAAAGGGTTGACGGTGGATAAGCAATGGCAAACATTCAAAGATCGCATGGATGAACTACAGAATTTGTTCATCCCTGTTTGGCATAAAAATAAAACAAAAAGGTGACTCAACCGTGGCTAACAAGGGAAATTAGGGATAGCATAAGATCCAAGGAGAGGACATAAAAATTGGCCAGAAAAAGCAGTAAACCTGAGGATTGGAAGCAGTTTAGGATTCAACAAAGGAGGACAAAGGGACTAATTAAGAGGGGGAAAATAGAGTATGAGAGTAAGCTTGCAGGGAACATAAAAACTGACTGTAAAAGCTTTTATAGATATGTGAAGAGAAAAAGATTGGTGAAGTCAAGCGTAGGTCCCTTGCAGTCAGAATCAGGGGAATTTATAATGGGGAACAAAGAAATGGCAGACCAATTAAATACATACTTTGGTTCTGTCTTCACAAAGGAGGACACAAATAACCTCCCAAAGATGTCGGGGAACATAGGGTCTAATGAAAGGGAGGAACTGATAGAAATCAGTATTTGTAGGGAAATTGTGTTCGGGAAATTGATGGGATTGAGGGCCGATAAATCGCCAGGGCCTGATAATCTACATCCTAGGGTACTTAAGGAAGTGGCCCTAGAAATAGTAGATGCATTGCTGGTCATCTTCCAAAATTCTGTAGGCTCTGGAACAGTACCCATGGATTGGCGGGTAGCTAATGTTACCCCACTATTCAAAAAGGGTGGTAGAGAGAAAACGGGGAATTATAGACCGGTAAGCCTGACATCGGTAGTGGGGAAAATGCTAGTGTCCATTATAAAGGATGTAATAGGAGAGCACTTGGAAAAAAGTGACCGGATCGGACAAAGTCAACATGGATTTACAAAAGGTAAATCGTGCTTGACTAATCTACTGGAATTTTTCGAGGATGTAACTGGTAAAATAGATAAGGGAGAACCAGTGGATGTGGTGTATTTGGATTTTCAAAAGGCTTTCAATAAGGTCCCGCATAAGAGATTAGCGTGTAAAATTAAGGCACATGGGATTGGGGGTAAAGTATTGACTTGGATAGAGAACTGGATGGCAGACAGAAAGCAAAGAGTTGGAATAAATGGCTCTTTTTCCGAGTGGCAGGCAGTGACTAGTGGGGTACCGCAGGGATCAGTCCTTGGACCCCAGCTATTCACAATATATATTAATGATCTGGACGAGGGAACTAGATGTAATATCTCCAAGTTTGCAGACGACACAAAGCTGGGTGGGCGTGTGTGCTGTGAGGAGGATGCCGAGAAACTCCAGTATGATTTGGACAGGTTGGGTGATTGGGCAGAAGCATGGCAGATGCAATATACAGGAAACTTTCGATTAACCGGCCCCTAAATAACCGGAAATGTCGGTTAACCGGCAAAATTCAGTAGTCGGTTTCAGCTAGCTTTTATAACTTTTATTACTTGCACAGCAACAAATTGAGGAAGGCAAGGGTTTGGCTGCAGCTGTTGCTAAGCTACAGAGACGCTTGCAACTTGTGGACGTTCTTCTGAAGCAACAGGGTTTGTTGCTTCATACGGAGCTCTAAGGTCCGTATCTTTCACTATCGTGTTCAGTTATCCGGAATTGTTGCTGAACTGGCACCACGTCGGTCCCGTCCGTGCCGGATACCAGAAAGTTTCCTGTAACGTGGATAAATGCGAGGTTATCCACTTTGGTGTCAAAAACAGGAAGGCAGATTATTATCTGAATGGCAATAGATTGGGAGAAGGGGAAGTGCAACGAGACCTGGGCGTCCTTGTGCACCAGTCGCTGAAAGTAAGCATGCAGGCGCAGCAGGCGGTTAAGAAGGCAAATGGTATGTTGGCCTTCGTAGCGAGAGGGTTTGAGTACAGGAACAAGGATGGCTTGCTGCAGTTGTACAGGGCCTTGGTGAGACCACATCTTGAGTATTGTGTGCAGTTTTGGTCGCCTTATCTGAGGAAAGATGTTCTTGCCATGGAGGGAGTGCAGCAAAGATTCACCAGGCTGATACCTGGGATGGCAGGAATGACGTATGAGGAGAGATTGGGTCGATTGGGCTTGTACTCGCTGGAGTTTAGAAGAATGAGAGGGGATCTCATCGAAACTTATAACATTCTAACAGGACTAGACAGACTAGATGCTGGAAGGATGTTCCCGACGGTCGGGGAGTCCAGAACCAGGGGTCACAGTCTAAGGATAAGGGGTAAGCCATTTAGGACAGAGATGAGAAGGAATTTCTTCACCCAGAGAGTGGTGAACCTGTGGAATTCTCTGCCAAAGAAAGCAGCAGAGGCCAATTCATTAAATATATTCAAGAAGGAGTTGGATATAGTTCTTAAGGCTAAAGGGATCAAGGGGTATGGAGAGAAGGCAGGAACAGGGTACTGAATTTGGATGATCTGCCATGATCTCATTGAATGGCGGAGCAGGCTCGAGGGGCCGAATAGCCTACTCCTGCTCCTATCTTCTATGTTTCTATGACACTGCCACCTAGCTTTGTATCATCAGCAAATTTGGAAATTTTACATTTAGTCCCCTCATCCAAATCATTGATATAGATTGTGAATAGCTGGGGTCCAAGCACCGATCCTTGCGGTACCCCACTAGTCACAGCCTGCCATCCTGAAAAAGACCCGTTTATCCCTACTCTTTGTTTTCTGTCCGTTAACCAATTCTCAATCCATGCTAATATATTACCCCCAATTCCATGTGCCCTAATTTTGTTCACCAACCTCAAAATTAGGGCACATGGAATTGGGGGTAATATACTAGAGGTGAGGGAAATAAAGGTAAAAGAAATAAATGCTGACCAATGGAGGGAGGGGGAGTAGAAAGTGATTAGAACAGGTGACCAAAAGCTCGGTCACAAAGATGAGTTTACAGAAGGTTTTTAAATGGAGAGAAAGGAAATAGAGAGCCAGAGGGGTTTAGGAAGAGTGACGGAGCCAGAGAGGATATGGGTTAGTAGCTCAGTTTGCCACTGAATAAGGACACAAAGGTTTAGTCTGAGACATTGGCCAGGGAGGAGAATGAGATCTGCAACATGGAAGCAGAGTTTATTAGACCAAAGATGACAGCTTTGGTTCTCCTAATGTTCAGTTAGAGAAAGTTTTGGCACATCTATATGTTGATGTTGGTCAGGCAGTCTGATGCGGTTGTGGGTTTGAGGGAAGAGGTGGAGTGGCAATGCTATGTATCATCAGCATATATATGGAAGTTGACCCAGTCCTGCAGATGATGTCACCAATGGCATGTTGATGAGAAACAGAAGAGGACCAAGAAAAGATCCTTGTGAGATTCCAAAAAGGTGAGGCTGTTGAGACAGGAAGACAAACTATTGCTGGATATGCATTCAAATAGGTAGGAGTGAAACCATGCAAGGGTAACCCTACAGAGTAGAACAGAGGCGACGCTATGTAAAAGAATGGTGCGGTCAACCGTATCAAACACCATAGAGGACGAAGAGGGATTGTGCATCATGGTCATAAAGGATATCATTTGAGATTTTGGCCATAACCGTCTCAGTGCTGCAAAAAGGGCAGAAGCCAGATGAAGGGAATCTGAACAGGAAGTTTAGGGAGAGAACGACATGGAACATGGAGACGACGACACTTTGAAGAAAATAGTTAGCCTTAATTTGACGATTTAATTTGGTTTCTTTGTACAGCACTAATTTAAAGGACAGATTCCTGATGACTAATGAGAAATCCACCCTTGAAAATACAGATCATATTTTAAAGGTCCCTATATTGTGTATAGTGTATATCACCAGTTTCTTATAATAGCAAAAACTGACAAAAGGTAATTAAATTTTGCTTTGGCCAAGTTATTTCAACATGATTTAGTATTAATGGCTTTCTTGGGTATGAATTATACGGTAGCAACAGACCACAAAAATACCAGTTTGCATTTCTTTGCAATCATGTCCACTTATACTATAGTTCTTTGTTCTCAACAGATACAGGCACTGGCCAAGTGAAACAGGTCAGTCAACAGCTAGGAAACATTGTCCAACATATAAATACACTCTCAGATGATACAGAAAATTATATGTTTATAGCAGATTAAGTCTTCACTTAACCTTTCAAGACAATATTTGCAAGCAGCCCTAAAAGTTTCTTGTTTTAAACTTACCGTGCATGAATGAAGGGGACATTTACAATTGGAGCCTCTTCATTTGGTAGCCCTTGTTCCAACTGAGCTGCCTGTCTTTCAAGATCTCTAGTTATTACCTGAATGCATGCAGTATAAGCAACATAAATTAAGCTACAAGCTTTACATTAAAAAAAACAGTTCAGCTTACTTACGACAAATGTCCAATAAGGAGACTTTCAGAATAGTATTTTCATAACAGTAGAAAGTAGAGTTGCACCATAACTTTTTTTTTTAAAGAATAGCAATTCTTTTTACTTTACATTCTTCCAGAAGAAGTGGAAAAACAAAGCAAAAAAGTACATTTAGAACTTGTAAAATTAAGAAAATTGTGTTTGTTACTCAACATGCACATTTAACTGAATGGTTACGCAGAGAAGAGTTACATGATACTTAACCTGGTGAACTGCCAATCCCAAGCAATCCAACAATTTTTCTGGCATATCCCTCAATTCAGTGGCTAAATTTGGCATGAGACCAGTTAGCTCTTCATCATTTACAAGTTCCTTAAAGTCAACCAGGATGCTTCCTTTTCTTTCTATTTCATCCTTTGAAGAGAAATATTTCTCATTTTCAAGTGAATTGCACTTTCAACTTTTCTTATCGCTATCTGCATCATTACTGTGAATGGCCAGCCAGCAGCACTGAATTGATTTTTTTTTCATAACACTCCAATACAGTATGAGAGAGTGCTGCATACCATTGACGAAGTTGTAATGACTATAGTAGCATTTTTAAATGTTTGAAGATTAACTGGTAAACTTCTCCTGGGTGCATTTGACGTTAAAAAGTATAAACAGCATGGTAAAACTCGAAGTCAAATTCTTAATGTACATCTTAAATTCATTAATTAAAAATTAATACATTAGCAAAAAGTTGCTATGGGCCAATTTTGTTTACAATAAATGTTAAAGTTTTATAAATACTAAACTATTGTTTCTTTCTCCCCAGATAGTAAACCAAACTACTAGTTAAGAAAGACTACCCACAAACAGTAAACAATGAAACTAGAAAATTCAAAAATGAAGGGCCAGGATTCTTACCTTGTCATACAAATCAATATGATTTGTGAAAAACTTTTCAAATGTACTAATCTTCTGTATGAAAGGAGAGCTCCCAACATAAGCTTTTAAAGAAAAAGTTTGAAAATCAGGTTTTTAAAAAAAATCCCTCAACATTTTAGCACATAGTTACCCGAAACACAATACTAAAACCACCAATAATTACTGAAAAGCAAGCAGCTGTCATCAGGAATGCAGCTGATAGCAATGAACCAGTCTGTCCAATACCTGAGCCTTGAGATGGTCTCACAGCTAACTATGGGCTCCCTTAATGGTATTCTAAAGTACATTTTCTTAGAAATACCCCAAAATCATTCATGGCTTTTCCACAATTTTCCACAGCAAAGGTTAAATGAGTGATTTCACAAGCCAAGAAGCAAATTAATTCACTACATAAATGTGTGGGCTGTCATCATCACTTTGTGGTGATGCTTGCAACGCTGGCTCACCTATGCGCAGCCAGAACAGCCTCTACGTGGAGAAAGTCGCAACAGCATCTGCATTATGAGAGAGAAAGGAGGGTAACTTACTTTTTAATGTATTTAAATGGTTCTCAGGGAGGCTCTAGCCATCAAGTGAAATATCTCACTCCAGCTGAAGCTGGCATATTTGCATGCTAACCAAGCACTCCACAAACCCTAAACACTGCAGGTGTTTGTACTCAAATGCCTTACAGTTCCAACTAAGGAAAGAATTATGCACCAGCCTTATTGGGAATCCCAAAAATCACCACACAACAAAGGAATGAATGAGTTCTTCAATCTGTTTTAAACTAACAACATTAATCAGTTAATTTTATCGAAGACTAGCTGGAGTGCCCGGCGGTGCCGAGGCTTTTTTGAGGGCATGTTGTTGTTGGAAGAGAGAGAGAGCGCGACTGGGGGGAAGAGAGAGAGCGACCGGGGGAGAAGAGAGAGAGCGACCCGGGGGGAAGAGAGAGAGCGACCCGGGGGGAAGAGAGAGAGCGACCCGGGGGGAAGAGAGAGAGCGACCCGGGGGAAGAGAGAGAGCGACCCGGGGGGAAGAGAGAGAGCGACCCGGGGGGAAGAGAGAGAGCGACCCGGGGGGGGAAGAGAGAGAGCGACCCGGGGGGAAGAGAGAGAGCGACCCGGGGGGAAGAGAGAGAGCGACCCGGGGGGAAGAGAGCGACCCGGGGGGAAGAGAGAGAGCGACCCGGGGGGAAGAGAGCGCGACCCGGGGGGAAGAGAGAGAGCGCGACCCGGGGGGAAGAGAGAGAGCGAGACCCGGGGGGAAGAGAGAGAGCGACCCGGGGGGAAGAGAGAGAGCGACCCGGGGGGAAGAGAGAGAGCGACCCGGGGGGAAGAGAGAGAGCGACCCGGGGGGAAGGGGGAGGGGGTGAGAAAGGGGGGAGGTTAAGGGGGGTGGAGGGGAAGGGGGGGGGAGGGGAAGGGGGGGTGGAGGGGAAGGGGGGGTGGAGGGGAAGGGGGGGTGGAGGGGAAGGGGGGTGGAGGGGAAGGGGGGTGGAGGGGAAGGGGAAGGGGGGTGGAGGGGAAGGGGAAGGGGGGTGGAGGGGAAGGGGAAGGGGGGTGGAGGGGAAGGGGGGAGGGCTGAAGGGGAAGGGGGTGGAGGGGAAGGGGGGAGGGGGTGGAGGGGAAGGGGGGAGGGGGTGGAGGGGAAGGGGGGAGGGGGTGGAGGGGAAGGGGGGAGGGGGTGGAGGGGAAGGGGGGAGGGGGTGGAGGGGAAGGGGGGAGGGGGGGAGGGGAAGGGGGGAGGGGAAGGGGGGAGAGGGGAAGGGGGGAGGGGGTAGGGGAAGGGGGGAGGGGGTGGGTGGGGGGGGAGGGGAAGGGGGGAGGGGGTGGAGGGGAAGGGGGGAGGGGGTGGAGGGGAAGGGGGGAGGGGGTGGAGGGGAAGGGGGGAGGGGGTGGAGGGGAAGGGGGGAGGGGGTGGAGGGGAAGGGGGTGGAGGGGAAGGAGGGGAAGGGGGTGGAGGGGAAGGGGGGTGGAGGGGAAGGGGGGTGGAGGGGAAGGGGGGTGGAGGGGAAGGGGGGTGGAGGGGAAGGGGGGTGGGGGTGGAGGGGAAGGGGGGTGAGGGTGGAGGAGAAGGGGGAGGGGGTGGAGGGGAAGGGAGGGGGGAGGGGGTGGAGGGGAAGGGAGGGGGAAGGGGGTGGAGGGGAAGGGGGTGGAGGGGAAGGGGGTGGAGGGGAAGGGGGTGGAGGGGGAGGGGAAGGGGGTGGAGGGGAAGGGGAGCCGGGGGGGAAGGGGGGCCGGGGGGGAAGGGGGGCCGGGGGGGAAGGGGGGGCCGGGGAAAGGGGGGGTGGGAGGGGGGAGAGGGGGTGGGGAGGGGAAGGGGTGGGGAGGGGAAGGGGTGGGGAGGGGAGGGGAAGGGGTGGGGAGGGGAAGGGGTGGGGAGGGGAAGGGGTGGGGAGGGGAAGGGGTGGCGGGGGAGGGGGGTGGAGGGGGAGGGGGGTGGAAAGGGTGTGGGGGGGAAGGCGGGAAGGGAGAAAGGGCGGGAAGGGAGGGAGGGAGGGCGGGAAGGGAGGGAGGGAGGGAGGGAGGGAGAAAGGGAGGGAGGGAGGGAGGGAGGGAGAAAGGGAGGGAGGGAGGGAGAAAGGGAGGGAGGGAGGAAGGGAGGGAGGGAGAAAGGGAGGGGGAGAGCCAGCAGACCCTCTCCCCTCTCCCGGCGATGGCTCCGCGGAGCTCCATGCCGCCCCACGCACTGACATGGCCCAGCCGAGCGTAGCGCCCCGGTCAGCCCGAGCCCCGCCCCCCCGGCTTCAAGACCGCCGATTGCGGCTGGGCCTGCGCTGGAGCCAAGCCGCGGGAACGGGCGTGAGTCGGCTTGAGGCTGTGAGAGGGGGCCGGGCGCGGTTGCCGGGGTAACCCTTCCCCCCTCTCCTGAGCACCGGCCTCCCGAGCCCCGCCCTCCCGAGCACCGGCCCCCCGCCCAAGCCGTCGGGGGGGGGGGGGGGGGGGGAAGGAGAGAGCGCGCCGCCGCTCCTCCGGTCAATGTGTTGCGGGCCGACCCCTGATGAGTGCCCGATCAGCTGAGCCCGAGCCTCGCGGTGACCGCAACTGACCTCCCGCTAGGCTCCCTCCCGCCCCGCCAGCCTTTACCAAAATGGCGGCGATGGCTACGCTCAGCCCAGCCAGCCTTTACAAAGATGGCAGCGATCGCGGGGCGGGCCCAGCGGGAGGAGCGGTGCCTAGCTCGGGCGTGGCTGGGCAACAGAGGCCCAGGCTTCCAGGCCTGCAAAAACGGTGAAAGGTAGGAAAATTATAGAGGTTAGAGAAAAGATTTACAAATTAATTAACTTTTTTTAAAAACAATTTGTGTTTTAAAAGCAACTTTTTTTTTTGCTGGAAATCTAGATTTGAAAAGAAACACGCAGAAAGTGGGGAAAAAAATAAACTTACGAATCAAGATGACTGACACTTACCTCAGTTCAGAATGATAAGGCCCGCCCACACACGCACCGATTGGTCAACCGTCAGGTCACTGAACTGTAGGATTGGTCAATCGTCACGTCACTCAACTCTAGGATGGCCCGCCCGCACACGCAATGAACCCGCCCCCACTCAATGCTAATGAGCGGATAATGAGCGGAATTTTGAACGTTTTTTAGATACCGTCGGCACAATTTTTGTCCGACCAAAAAGTAAATATGCCTATGAGAGTCCCCTAATGATAAGCTTTCTTTTGATATAACATATGTGTAGGTACGCTCTATAACTTTTGATTGTATAGCCGGACAGAGAGACAGAAAGACAGAGAGACAGACCGTTTTATATATATATAGATAGATATGTGCTGTATTTCCTTAAATTTCTTCACATGTACAGTTCTTGATTTCCCCCCCCTCCCATTTTATCTTTAGTTTCAGCTTTTAAAATTATGCTGCTTTCACATTAAAACTGCTTTGCATAATACCTTTGAATGGAGACCCCTTTTAAAAAATATTAAAGATACTAGTTTGAGATTGGTACTCATATCATATGATTACCCTTCCTTGTGCTCGCTCTTATAGCCACTGTGTTGATATGATTAGCTCAGTAAACTTCTGGACAATAGTGACCCCAGCCCCAAGATGTTGAGGGACTTAGTGGTGCCATTGGAAGTCTGGTAATGGCGGTTTAACTTTCTCTTGTTGGAGATGGTCATAACCTGGTACTTGTGGCGTCAATGTAAGCTGTCTTTGACAGTCCAAGCCTAGATGGCCCAAGTCCTGCTGTATGGGATGGAGTACATCATTAATCGCTGGTGTTGACAATGGAACTGAAGATCATGAAATGGTCAGTGAACAGCCTCATTCCCAACCTTACGATGGAGGGAAGGTCATTGATACAGCCACTGAAGATGATCAAGCCAAGGATATTTCCCTGTGGAGCTCATTCAGCCATGTCCTGGGACTGTGATGATTGGCCTCTGACAAATACAATCACCTTCCTTTGCAGCAGGTATGACTCCAGCCACTGCTGCGCTTTCCCATTAACCCCAATTGACTTTTGTTTTGCTATGGCCCCTTAGTGTCATACTCAACTGATACACTAGGCATAAGGGTTTGTTCAAATTTTCTATTCAAGTGGGCCATCAAGCAGGTTCATGTAATTTTTGGTAATGAACAGTTAAGTTTTACAGCAGTCTACAAGGCTAATTATCTACTACTCTGCATATTAATCATACTAATGTTAATAGATGGAGACGCTCCCCGTCTGGTGATATTAAAGCTATTAGAAAAGTTAACAAATCTTTCACGTGGTTCAACTTGGCTAGCATAGTCCCCATAAATATTTTCTCCAGCCTCAACAAAAATTCAAAGCTTGAACTTTGTGCAATAAAACTGTAAGATTTCACTTTTCTCTGCTTCTGTTGTCCCTTTTTCTTTCCACTCTCACTTAATTAGCCTTGACTGGAATATTTGACTGTTTACTATGTCATTGATGATGTCAACCATGCACGATGTTGCTCCATAACATCACCCGTCTCCACCCCTGCCTCAGCCCATATGCTGCTGAAACCCTCATCAATGCCTGTGTTACCTCCAGACTCGACTATTCCAACGCTCTCCTGGCCGGCCTCCCATCTTCCACCCTCCATAAACTTGCGCTCATCCAAAACTCTAAGCCATATGCTAATACACATCAAGTCCTGCTCACCCATCATCTCTGTGCTCGCTGACCTACACTGGCTCCTAGTCCACCAATCCCTCAAATTTAAAATCATCATTCCAGTGTTCAAATCCCTCCATAGCTTCGTCCCTCCCTATCTCTGTAACCTCCTCTGCGCTACAATCCTCGAAGAACTCTCTTTTCCTCCAACTCTGGCCTCATGCATACCTCACTCCCTTTGCCCCACCATTGGTGCCGTCTAGGGACTAAGCTTTGGAATTCCCTCCCTAAACCTCACCGCCTCGCTTGCGTCCTTAAAACCTACTATTTTGACCAAGCTTTTAGTCACCACTCCTAATATTTCCTTCTTTGGCTCAATGTCAATTTTTGTCTAACATGCTCCTGAAAAGCACCATGGTACGTTTTCCTAAGTTAAAGGCATTATATAAATGCATATTGTTGTTGTCTGTTTGGAAGCTCTAATATTTCCTTTTAAACTTTTGCTAATTTATCAAACATCTGTCATTATTAACTAAGTTATCTTCAATACAAATAGTTTCAAAAGGAAGGCTCACCTTCTGAAAAATAAAGTTTCCAACCCTTATATGGTATAAATTGATCCAAAGTTCCTTGAATTAGGCGCGAATGAGGCTTTATCTGTTGAAAACCTAAGACAAAATGTGTCATTCAATAATCAGAATCTTTACTAGTTCAAATAGGCTTTTCATCATATTTTTAAATCATTTAATCTGTCATTCTTGCAACAAATTACAACTTTTAAATACTAATAACATCAGTAGTAATTTTATAATGTACATTCAGCATGAAATACAGTCCAAAGTTACATATTCAACTCTATTTGAGCAAGGTTTGGGAATAAATGAAATCATAAACGAACATGAAATTTCTAAGAGGAAAGTAATTTTAATCCAAATCATTCTCACCTAACATCAACAGCAGATGAAATTTCACTTACTGCCAAGAGTAAATGAATGCTATCCAAAAATAGTAAGTCAATTAAAACAGATTCAGGTGGGTTAGACACAGGTTTTTCTGGGAGATGTTCTCAAAGCCATTCCAGACTAAAGGAACAAAAGTGTCCTCTGCCTGCCCTCTGAAACGCATTTGAGCAGTCTAAGTTTAGTTTCATTCACTTTGCTTCCAATTTCCACCCTTCCCTCGCCTTCACATAATCCATCTCCAACTCTTCCCTTCCCTTCCTCGACTTCTCCGTCTCCATCTCTGGGAATAGGTTATTGACAAACATTCACTACAAGCCCACTGACACCTACAGCTACCTGGACTACACTTCCTCCCATCCCGATGCCACCTTCCATACCAGTGCTTCCGACATGTCTTCCTTTTTCCTCAACCGAGGATTCCCCTCTACTGTGGTTGACACGGCCCTTGACCATGTCTGTTCTATCTCCCGCACTTCTGCTCTCACCCCTGCCCCTCCCTCCCGGAACAACGATAGGGTTCCCCTTGTCCTCACCTTTCACCCTACCAGCCTCCACATTCAATGGATCATCCACCACCATTTCCGCCACCAAACACATCTTCCCCTCATCTCCCCTTTCAGCATTCCGAAGGGACCGCTCACTCCGCAACACCCTGGTCCACTCCTCCATCACCCCCAACACCCCTTCCCCTGCCACCTTCCCGTGCAAACGTAGGGGATGCAACACATGCTCTATACCTCCCCCCTTCCCACTGTCCAGGGCCCCAAACACCCCTTCCAGGTGAAACAGCGATTTACTTGTACTTCTTGCAATTTAGTATACTGTATTCGCTGCTCACGATGCGATCTCCTCTACATTGGGAAGAACAAACGCAGATTGGGTGACCGCTTTGCAGAACACCTCTGTTCAGTCCATAAGGGGGACCCCAAGCTTCCGGTCGCCTGTCACTTTAATTCTCCGCTCCACTCCCACTCAGACCCCACCATCTTGGCCGCTTACATTGTTCCACTGAAGCTGAACGTAAGCTCGAGGAACAGCACCTCATCTTTTGATTAGGCACTTTACAGCCTTCTGGACTCAACATAGAGTTCAACAATTTCAGATCATAACCTCGGCCCATAGAAACATAGAAGATAGGAGCAGGAGTAGGCCATTCGGCCCCTTGAGCCTGCTCCGCCATTCAATGAGATCATGGCTGATCATCCAAATTCAGTACCCTGTCCCTCCCTTCTCCCCATATCCCTTGATCCCTTTAGCCTTAAGAAATATATCCAACTCCTTCTTGAATATATTTAATGAATTGGCCTCAACTGCCTTCTGTGGTAGAGAATTCCACAGGTTCACCACTCTCGGGGTGAAGAAATTCCTCCTCATCTCAGTCCTAAATGGCTTACCCCTTATCCTTAGACTGTGACCCCTGGTTCTGGACTCCCCCACCATCGGGAACATCCTTCCTGCATCTAGTCTGTATAGTCCTGTTAGAATTTTATAAGTTTCAATGAGATGCCCTCTCATTCTTCTAAACTCCAGCGAGTATGAGCCCAATCGACCCAATCTCTCCTTATACGTCATTCCTGCCATCCCAGGTATCAGTCTGGTGAATCTTCGCTGCACTCCCTCCATGGCAAGAACATCCTTCCTCAGATAAGGCGACCAAAACTGCACACAATACTCAAGGTGTGGTCTCACCAAGGCCCTGTACAACTGCAGCAAGACATCCTTGCTTCTGTACTCGAATCCTCTCGCTATGAATGCCAACATACCATTTGCCTTCTTCACCGCCTGCTGCACCTGCATGCTTACCTTCAGCGACTGGTGCACAAGGACACCCAGGTCTCATTGCACTTCCCCTTCTCTCAATCGATTGCCGTTCAGATAATAATCTGCCTTCCTGTTTTTGCCACCGAAGTGGATAACCTCGCATTTATCCACATTATACTGCATTTGTCATACGTTTGCCCAATCACCCAACCTGTCCAAATCATACTGGAGTTTCTCAGCATCCTCCTCACAGCACACACGCCCACCCAGCTTTGTGTCGTCTGCAAACTTGGAGATATTACATCTAGTTACTTCGTCTGGATCATTAATATATATTGTGAATAGCTGGGGTCCTAGGACCGAACTCTGCGGTACCCCACTAGTCACTGCCTGCCACTCGGAAAAAGAGCCGTTTATTCCAACTCTTTGCTTCCTGTCTGCCAACCAGTTCTCTATCCAAGTCAGTACCTTGCCCCCAATCCCATGTGCCTTAACTTTACACGCTAATCTCTTATGCGGGACCTTATCGAAAGCCTTCTGAAAGTCCAAATACAGCACATCCACTGGTTCTCCCTTATCTATTCTACCAGTTACATCCTCAAAAAATTCCAGTAGATTAGTCAAGCACGATTTATCTTTTGTAAATCCATGTTGACTTTGTCCGATCCTGTCACTGTTTTCCAAGTGCTCTGCTATTACATCTTTTATAATGGACTCTGGCATTTTCCTCACTACCGATGTCAGGTTTACCGGTCTATAATTCCCCGTTTTCTCTCTACCACCTTTTTTGAATAGTGGGGTAACATTAGCTACCCTCCAATCCATGGGTACTGTTCCAGAGTCTATCGAATTTTGGAAGATGACCAGCAATGCATCGACTATTTCTAGGGCCACTTCCTTAAGTACCCTAGGATGTAGATTATCAGGCCCTGGCGATTTATCGGCCCTCAATCCCATAAATTTCCCTAACACCATTTCCCTACAAATACTGATTTCTATCAGTTCCTCCCTTTCATTAGACCCTATATGTTCCCCGACATCTTTGGGAGGTTATTTGTGTCCTCCTTTGTGAAGACAGAACCAAAGTATGTATTTAATTGGTCTGCCATTTCTTTGTTCCCCATTATAAATTCCCCTGATTCTGACTGCAAGGGACCTACGCTTGACTTCACCAATCTTTTTCTCTTCACATATCTATAAAAGCTTTTAGTCAGTTTTTATGTTCCCTGCAAGCTTACTCTCATACTCTATTTTCCCCCTCTTAATTAATCCCTTTGTCCTCCTTTGTTGAATCCTAAACTGCTCCCAATCCTCAGGTTTACTGCTTTTTCTGGCCAATTTATATGTCGTCTCCTTGGATCTTATGCTATCCCTAATTTCCCTTGTTAGCCACAGATGAGTCACCTTTTTGTTTTATTTTTATGCCAAACAGGGATGAACAAATTCTGTAGTTCATCCATGCGATCTTTGAATGCTTACCATTGCCTATCCACCGTCAACCCTTTTGAGTAACATTTCCCAATCAGTCCTACCCAACTCGCGCCTCATACCATCGTAGTTTCCTTTATTGAAATTCAGGACCCTAGTCTCTGAGTCAACTACTTCACTCTCCATCTTAATGAAGAATTCTATCATATTATGATCCCTCCGCCCCAAGGGGCCTCGCACAAGATTGCTAATTAATCCTTTCTCATTACATAATACCCAGTCTAAGATGGCCTGATCTCTAGTTGGTTCCTCGACATATTGGTCCGGGAAACCATCCTGTATACACTCCAGGAATTCCTCCTCCACAGTATTGTTACTAATTTGGTTAGCTCGATCTATATGTAGATTAAAGTCACCCATGATAACTGCTGTGCCCTTATTGCATGCATCTCTAATTTCCCATTTAATGCCATCCCCGACCTCTGCATTACTGTTGGAGGTCTATATACCACTCCTACTAACGTTTTCTGCCCCTTGGTATTTCTCAGTTCTACCCATACAGATTCCACATCATCAGAGCTAATATCCTTCCTTACAATTGTGTTAATCCCCTCTTTAACCAGCAATGCTACCCCACCTCCTTTTCCTTTCTGCCTGTCTTTCCTGAATATTGAATACCCCTGGGTGTTGAGTTCCCAGCCTTGGTCACCCTGGAGCCATGTTTCCGTAATCCCAATATCATATCCGTTTACCTCTATTTGCGCAGCTAGTTCATCCACCTTATTACGAATGCTCCTCGAATATATATATTTTTTTCCACACTTTTTTTTTGTTTGTGTTTTCTTTTCTTCTCTCCCACATGGCAGCTGTCTTTCATTCTGCCAGCACAATTTACACTTCATCTAGAGTCATCTTTTGTTTCTTAACCTGTCCCATTACCATCTCCTTTTGCCTTGAATATCTCTTAATGTCTCTTAAACTCTCCTGCCTTCTATCCTATCACAGACCTTCCCTTTTGTTCTTTCATCCCCTCTCCCCTTTCCCAGCTCCTACACTTGCTTAAAAATCTGTTCCATTTCCTGCTTTTTTCCAGTTCTGACGAAAGGTCATCGACCTGAAATGTTAACTGTTTCTCTCTTCACAGATGCTGCCTGACCTGCTGAATATCTCCAGCATTTTCTGTTTTTATTTCAGATTTCCAGCATCTGCAGTATTTTCTTTTTGTATAAGTTTAGGTCCTAGTGGGAATGGGCCCATGGCACAAAATTAATTTGCCACTGATTGCCAATCTAATTTAGAAAGGGCACAAGTGAGAAATGGGAAAAAAATTCACACTGGTACCGTATTGAATGCTCTTGAGGTTGGGGTTGTGGCACCTTGTTGGGGTAGGGTACAGGTAGTTGCATCTACCTGTGGTATACCTGTCCTGGGAGTCTTTGATGCTGAAACTGTGGCTGAAATGGAAAAAAATGCTCCATTCCCCAACACTAACATCCCTTACCTGGATGAGCAGAGAGAAAAAACATGAAAACTAGTGTAATTTAGAAAAAAGATTAATCTAAAGAGCTGCTTGAAGAGGCAGAATGTAAACTTCTCCCTCATCCCTTTTTAAGATGAATTATTTTTGACACGTAGAGCTCAGAGCCACCATGGCATGTGCATAATAAAGGAAGATTGGAGTGCAGGACAATGCAGCAAATTTTCTTTGATGAGGTTTAAAGTGCTACAAAAAGCACAGTGTGCATCAGAGGTGTTAATAATAATTTGGAATTGTAATGATCACCATGAAAATATACTGGAGAATTTGCCATAGTTTTGCTTACAGGTGGCAGCAGAATCAAACAACATCGGAGGAGAACACTTGACTTGGCAGGGAGTGCCATGCTCAATCCTAAACTTACATTTTATGAATAGTGACACCACTAAGAGCGCAATGGCTTTGGTCAAAAACAAATGCAGCCTGCAAAAGTACATCAATGGTCTGGAGACAGAATGCTTTAGGTACTACAGTCTTTTAAATTTACTGTTCCTGTCTTTTTTCCCTTTCTAATTATTCAACTTCTTGCAACTTTAGAACTGCACTGGCAGGAATTTTTTTTTTTTAAGAAAGTGAAATGTTGACTTCTGACAATATACAGTAACAGCTGTAGTCACTTACGCCTCCTCTGGATCCATTTTTGTTTCTTTACTTGTCCCATTACCACCCCTTTTGCCCTGCGCCATCATCCTTTTTGTAATTTAATCACCCCTGCCCTCCACCCCATCACAGAATTTTCCCATTAATCTCCCCACTTTTTTCCCTAGCTCTGCACTTGCTTAAATTAAAACTGTTAAATCTCTGACTTCTTCCAGTTCTGATGAAATGTCATCGACCTGGAAGGCTAACTGTTTCTCTCTCCACAGATGCTGCCCTACCTGCTGAGTGTTTCCAGCATTTTCTGTTTTTATTTCAGGTTTCCAGCATCCGCAGTATTTTGCACTCGTCACTTACCTATGTCTATATGGTTTTGGCCTGAATTTATGTGAGGCCGACAGAAAATCGCACAGCTTGGATTTCTCATGCTGATGATGATAACAACTTATAGTACAATTAACATAGAAAAACTTCTCACTTCACAGGTGTAAGGAAAGCAGATGCTAAGCCAAAGAAACAAGGAGTAATCAATAGGTTGGTCAAAGAGATGGGCTTTAAGGAGGGTCTTAAAGACAACCAGGATGGCGGTGGAGAGGGGTTTAAGGAGAGAATTTCAGGTAGTGGAACCTAGATGCTTGAAGCACAGCAATCAATGGTGAGGTGCACAAGAAGCCGTAGTCAGAGGAACAGAGAGTATTGGGGGCGTATTGTTGTAGGAAGTTAAAGCAATAGGAAGGGAAAGGCCATAGAGGGATTAGAATTTTAAATTGGAGGTATTGGGGAATGAAAAGCCAAAGTAGTGCAGCTTCTTCTTCTTAGGCAGTCCCTCAGAACCAAGGATGACTTGCTTCCACATTAAAAACTAGTTCTCAGGTGAGCGATGAGACCAATGCGGGACCTACAGTCTCTGTCACAGGTGGGGCAGACAGTGGGTGGGGTGCTTGGGTTGAGGTGCGCTCCTTGTGCTTGGCTTCCGCTTGCTCCCGGCGAAGAGGCTCGAGGTGTTCGGCGCCTTCCCGGATGCTTCTCCTCCACTTTGTGCAGTCTTGGGCCAGGAGGGATGTTGCACTTTTTCCAAGGAGGCTTTGAGGGTGTCCTTGAAGCGTTTCCTCTGCCCACCTGGGGCTCTCTTGCAGTATCGGAGCTGAGTAGAGCGCTTGTTTTGGGAATCTCGTATCGGGCATGCGGACAATGTGACCCGTCCATCTGAGCTGATCGAGCGTGGTCAAAGTTTTGATGCTGGGGATGTTGGCCTGAGCAAGAACACGGATGTTGGTGTGCCTATCCTGCCAATGGATTTGCAGGATCTTGCGGAGGCAGCGTTGGTGGTACCTCTCCAGTGCTTTGAGGTGCCTGCTGTACATGGTCCATGTCTCTGAGGCATACAGCAGGGCAGGTATCACTACTGCTCTGTAGACCATGAGCTTGGTGCCGGGTTTGAGGTCCTGGTCTTCAAACACTCTCTTCCTCAGGCGACCGAAGGCTGCACTGGCACACTGAAGACGGTGTTGGACTTCGTCATCGACGTCTGCCCTTGTTGACAGTAGGCTCCCAAAGTATGGAAAGTGGTCCACGTTGTCCAAGGCCTTGTCGTGGATTTTGATAATCGGGGGGCAGCACTGTGTGGCGGGGGCAGGTTGGTGGAGGACCTTTGTCTTACGGATGTTTAGTGTAAGGCCCATGTTCTCGTACGCTTCGGTGAAGGTGTTGACGATGGTTTGGAGTTCGACCTCCGAGTGTGCGGAAACACAAGCGTCATCTGCATACTGTAATTCGATGACAAAGGATGGGACAACCTTGGATCTGGACTGGAGGTGACGGAGGTTGAACAGTTTCCCGTTTGTTCTGTAAATTAGCTCCACTCCAGCAGGGAGCTTACTGAGGGTGAGATGGAGCATTGCAGCAAGGAAGATCGAGAAGAGCATTGGTGCGATGACACAGCCTTGCTTGACCCCGGTCCGTACGTGAATTGGGTCTGTGGTGGAACCGTTGGTTAGGATCACGGCTTGCATGTTGTCATGAAGCAGGCGGAGGATGGTGACAAACTTTTGATCAAGATGGGTGTGATGGATGAGTGTAACTTGTTGTGGAATAGAACAAGGATAGCAGAGGTTTGAATGAACTGAAGATTATGGAGGGTGGCGAATAGGAGGTTGACTAGGAAAGCAATGGAGTAATCAAGTCGGTTGGTGACAAAGACATAAATGAGGGCTTCAACAACAGATCGCTGAGGTAGGGATGGAGACAAGTAATGTTAGAGGTGGCAGCAAGTGAAGAGGAGGATCTGGAATCGTGGTCAAACAGGCTGCTATGGTTACAGACATCCTGGTTCAGCCTAAGACAGTGGCCAGAGAGGGAATGGAGTCAGGAATAAGCATACAGTTTGTTGCAGGGTACCAAGACAATAGCTTTGGTCTTCCAAGTGTTTAGCTGAAGGACGTTAGAGTGATATCCGACATGTAGCCTGGCAATACAGAAGCAGTGGAAGGGTCGAGAGAGGCAGAACTTGTGTCATCAGCATACGGAAGCTGACCCCATGGTTTTGGCTACCATCACCAAAAGGACAGCATGGAGATGAGGGAGAGGCCACGGATGAATTATTGGGGTACTCTACAAGTTGCGATGATGTTCTTGGTGGACATGCCCTGTATACAATTGCACAACAGAGGAGAGATGTTGGAGCAGGATGGTGAGATTGACGGTGTCAAAAGCTGCAATGAGGACAAGGAGAGATAAAGCATCATGGTCACAGTGAACACATTACTTTTAGTTAGGGCCATTTTGGTGCAGCAGGAGGGTCAGAAATCTGGTGGAAGGGAGTTGTGAGGGAGATGGGCAAGTGATACATTCAGGGACCTTGGAGGTGAAGAGGAGGGTGGAGACGGGGTGGTAGTTTGTGAAGACAGATGGACTGAGAGTGGGTTTTGGCAGGTAGGGGCGACGACAGGGGTTTTGAAAGGTTGGGGAACAGTCCCTGAGCAGAGGCTAGATGGAGCTGCACCATCAGGTTTGGCGCCACACCATTTCACCTCTTGAAGCGGACCAGCCCACTGTTAACCTAGGACAGAGTTTGCACAGACTTCCAAGTTAAAATGCACGGGACTTACTTCCTTCACTTCTCCTGGATTTGTCCCAGTTTCCTCTTCCTCTGCACGGTTTCCCCCTCCATCCACCACCCGTAGCCGCTCTGGCACCCCGCCATGCCCTCCCGCCTCTCCAATCGGAGCACATTGCAGATACTGCCCTTGTTGCCCTTAGCCTTCCTGTGCAGCATTGGGGGGGGGGGGGGGCGCCGGTCACACTGGGCTGAGCTCTGCTGCCAGCTCCACTACAACCTATGGGGCGGGGAGCGTTTCTATGGTTACTGGTTCCCCCACACCCACACCCGGCGGTCAAATCAATTTGCAATCGTGCGAGTTTTGTTTTTCTTTTCCCTCTCTTGCCAGATCGCCTATTTCCAGCCGCTTGCGTTTAAACTCGTCGTCAGTTACACGGACAAGCGGACTGACCGCGGTTCAACGCTCCGACTGTTTGAATCGACCAGAGCAGCTCCTCGCGCCCTGGGCTTCAGTTGTGCGCGTGTGCGTTGCACGATCACTTCCGCTTCCCGTCGCGCATGCGCGCGGAGGAGAGCCGACCAACCGTTGCCCGGGGGAGGCCGAGCCCCGGTACAACCGGCGTCTTCCACACCGCCGTCTTCATTTTATTTCGCTGCTGAGAGTTCGCCGCCTGTATTTCTTTCGGTCCCAGAGCCGTGCTCATTTGTTGGTGGAATGGATTGAATGCGCCTGGCCGCGGCTACGGGAGAAGTTGAAGGGCACGTGGAAGAAAGAGGCAGTGCGGCGGCAATGGCAGCAATAATGTCTGCAGCTGGCGAGGCGCTGGGTCCCGGCAGCGGGGCCCAGACTGTCAGCGAGGGCGACCATGTGGTCCTGAAGAGAGAAGATGTGTTTAAAGCCGTGCAGGTGCACAGGAGAAGGTACAGGAGCCTTGCTGTCCCGGAAGTGTAAAGGTGGGGGGTGGGGGCAGGGGGTGCATTACCACCACTACTACCACCTCCTATGGATGTAGAGCAACAACTATAATTTTATATTTTAGGTGGTTAAGCCAGATAATTGCGCCAGGAGTATCGGAGAGTATCGCTCTGATGCCTCCTTCGTATTTGTGAATCGGGCATTGAGTCGTTGTATGTTCCATGGTCTGTTTTGGGTGATCACAGTCGCACACTGGGGATTTTTTATATCTCCATTTGTGCGTCAAGTATCCGCATCTGCCACGGTTTGTGTGTCATACAGTCAGAGTTTTACAGCACAGAAAGAGACCCTTCGGCCCATCGCGTCCGCGCCGGCCATCAAGTCCTGTCTAATCTAATCCCATTTTCCAGCATTTGGTCCGTAGCCTTGTATGCTGTGGCATTTCAAGTGCTCATCCAAATGCTTCTTGAATGTTGTGAGGGTTCCTGCCTCTACCACCCTTTCAGGCAGTGAGTTCCAGATTCCAACCACCCTCTGGGTGAAAAAGTTCTTCCTCTAAACCTCCTGCCCCTTACCTTGAATCTATGCCCCCTTGTTATTGACTCCTCTACTAAGGGGAAAAGTTCCCTTCTATCTACCCTACCTATGTCCCTCATAATTTTGTGCACCTCAATCAGGTCCCCCCTCAGCCTTCTCTGCTCCAAGGAAAACAACCCCAGCCTATCCAGTCTTTCTTCATAGCTGAAGCGCTCCAGCCCAGGTAACATCCTGGTAAATCTCCTCTGCACCCTCTCCAAAACAATCACATCCTTCCTATGTGGCGACCAGAACTGCACACAGTACTCCAGCTGTGGCCTTACCAGCGTTTTGTACAGCTCCATCATAACCTCCCTGCTCTTATATTCTGTGCCTCGGCTAATGAAGGCAAGTATCCCATATGCCTTTTTAACCACCTTATCCACCTGTTCTGCTGCCTTCAGGGATCTATGTACATGCACACTAAGGTCCCTCTGATCCTCTGTCTTTCCTAGGGTCTTACCATTCATTGTGTATTCCCTTGCCTTGTTAGTCTGTCCAAAATGCATCACCTCACACTTTTCAGGGTTAAATTCCATTTGCCACTGCTCTGCCCATCTGACCAATCCATCTATATCGTCCTGTAGCCTGAGGCTTCCCTCCTCGCTATTTACCACCCCACCAATTTTCGTGTCATCTGCGAACTTACTGATCATACCTTTTACATCCACATCCAAATCATTTATGTAGACCCTTGTCTCTGAGTCAACTACTTCATTCTCCATCTTAATGAAGAATTCGATCATATTATGATCGCTCCGACCCAAGGGGCCTCGTACAACAAGATTGCTAATTAATCCGTTCTCGTTACATAATACCCAGTCTAAGATTGCCAAACAGCAAGGGACCCAGCACCAATCCCTGCGCTACCCCACTGGACACAGGCTTTCAGTCACAAAAACAATCTTCCACCATCACCCTCTGCCTTCTGCCACTAAGCCAGTTTTGGATCCAATGTGCCAAGGCACCCTGGATCCCATGGGCTCTTACCTTCCTGACCAGTCTCCTATGTGGGACTTTATCAAAAGCCTTACTGAAATCCATGTAAACCACATCCACTGCACTACCCTCATCCACACACCTAGTCACCCCCTCGAAAAATTCAATCAAATTGGTCAGACATGATCTTCCCTTGACAAAGCCATGCTGGCTATCCCTAATTAATCCTTGCCTCTCCAAGTGGAGACTAATTCTGTCCCTCAGAATTTTTCCAATAATTTCCCTACCACTGATGTTAGGCTCACTGGCCTGTAATTCCCTGGTTTATCCCTGCTACCCTTCTTGAATAATGGTACTACGTTAGCTGTTCTCCAGTCCTGTGGCCAGAGAGGTTCTGAAAATTTGTATCAGAGCTCCTGCAATCTCCTCCTTTGCCTCACATAGTAGCCTGGGATACATCTCGTCCGGTCCTGGGGATTTATCCACTTTTAAGCCTGCTAAAACCACTACTACTTCCTCCCTCTCAATGCTAATATGCATGGAGACAGAGGAAAGGAAAACACGGATAAAAGCAAAAGATAGGAAGGAGAAAAACAAAAGTGGCAGTCAGAGAAATCAACAGTTTAAATCAAACGTGGCCACAGTAAATAATAATTCTAATAGGTCTAAGAGTGTTAAGAAAACAAGCCTGAAGGCTTTGTGTCTTAATGCGAGGAGCATTTGTAATAAGGTGGATGAATTGGCTGCGCAAATAGAGGTAAACGGATATGATTTGGTTGGGATTACGGAAACGTGGCTCAAGGATGGCCAAGACTGGGAACTCAACATCCAGGGGTATTCGATATTCAGGAAAGATAGGCAAAAAGGAAAGGGAGGTGGGGTAGCATTACTGGTTAAAGAAGTGATATACCTATCAATTCGTCCAATAAAAAGCGACGAGTTAGGAACGTAACTAAAGGTTTTTATTGACTAAATAACAGAGCCCACCCTCGTGGGTGATCGGGTCCAACAAGGAGGAATACCAGCCAGCCGACTACCTTTATACCTGGGCAGGTAGGTGGAGCCATGGGCGGAGTCGGAGGTGGTCAGCCCAGGTATAACAGCGCAACAAGAGGCGACCTCGTATAGTGATACAACAGTGAGAACAGTGATAACAATACAACAGTGATAACTATAGAGTAACGATAGTGAACGATAAAAGTGGTTTACCACATTCACCCCTTGTTTACATTTGAGTCCGGCGGGGTGAAGTGTACTACCAGTTCTGGTATGTCAGTCTGTCCGGAGGCCTCGTAAGCCTCTCCGATCGTCGCAGCGGCGGTGCTGCGTTATCTGGTGTTAATGCTGGTGTCTGCGTGGTCGGCGAAGGCTCGTGGGGTTCCGGCATGCCGTCTACCTGGGCTGGAATTGGGGGGTTGGTGGGGGGGGTAAAGGTGGTGTCTCCGGAGTGCCCGAGGGTGCGAGGTCTCGTAAGGAGACAGTGTCCTCCCGCCCGTCTGGGTAAGCCACGTAGGCGTACTGGGGGTTGGCGTGCAGGAGGTTCACCCTCTCGACCAGGGGGTCCGTTTTATGGGCCCTCACGTGCTTTCGCAGCAAGACGGGCCCCGGAGAGGTCAGCCAGGTTGGTAGAGTGGTTCCCGTAGTCGACTTCCTGGGGAAAACAAACATTCGTTCATGGGGGGTGGCGTTAACGGCAGTGCAAAGTAGTGACCGGATGGAGTGCAGCGCTGTCGGGAGGACTTCCTGCCAGCGGGAGGTTGGGAGGCCCTTAGACTTTAAGGCTAAGAGGACGGCCTTCCATACCGTCGCGTTCTCTCTTTCCACCTGGCCGTTCCCTCGGGGGTTGTAGCTGGTGGTCCTACTTGCTGCAATACCTCTCGCTAGTAGGAACTGACGGAGTTCCTCGCTCATGAAGGAGGAGCCCCGGTCACTATGTATATAGTTCGGGAACCCGAACAAGGCGAAGAGGTCGTTCAGGCACTTGATGACCGTGGTACTGGTCATGTCTGGGCAGGGGAAGGCAAAAGGGAAACGGGAGTACTCATCAACGATGTTGAGGAAGTACACATTGCGGTCAGATGACGGTAGAGGCCCCTTAAAGTCGATGCTCAGGCACTCGAAGGGGCGGGTGGCCTTGATCAGGCTTGCTCTGTCCGGCCTATAGAAGTGCGGTTTGCACTCGGCGCAGGTCTGGCAGTTCCTGGTCATGGTCCTGACCTCCTCGATGGAGGTGGTCAGGTTGCGGGCCTTAATGAAATGGTAAAGTCTGGTGACCCCGGGGTGGCAGAGGTCGTTGTGGAGGGTCTGAAGTCTATCAATATGCGCGCTGGCGCATGTAATTCGTGAAAGAGCATCAGGGGGTTCGTTCAGCTTACCTGGCCGGTACAAGATATCATAATCGTAGGTGGATAGCTCGATTCTCCACCTCAAGATCTTGTCATTCTTGATTTTGCCCCTCAGCTTGTTATTAAACATGAAAGCAACCGAACGTTGGTCGGTGAGGAGGGTAAATCGTTTGCCTGCCAGGTAATGCCTCCAGCGCCGTACCGCCTCCACAATTGCCTGGGCTTCCTTCTCGACTGACGAGTGTCGGATCTCGGGGCCCTGTAGGGTCCTTGAGAAGAAGGCCACCGGCCTCCCCTCCTGGTTAAGGGTAGCGGCTAGGGCGAAGTCGGATGCATCGCTCTCCACTTGGAAGGGGATGGACTATGGACTCATCCACTGCGTGCATTGTGGCCTTGGCTATGTCTCCCTTGATGAGGGAGAAGGCCGCGCACGCTTCCTCCGTGAGGGGGAAGGATGTGGACTTCATGAGGGGTCTGGCTTTGTCCGCATAATTGGGCACCCATTGGGCATAGTAGGCGAAGAGCCCCAGGGTTCTCTTAAGTGCCTTAGGGCAGTGGGGGAGGGGTAGCTCCATGAGGGGGCGCATTCTTTCGGGGTCGGGGCCGATGAGTCCGTTCTCTACTACACAGCCAAGGATGGCAAGGCGCGAGGTGTTAAACACACATTTCTCCTTATTGTAGGTGAGGTTCAGCCGTTGGGCCGTACGGAGGAATTTCTCCAGATTCACGTCATGGACCTGCCGGTCGCGGCTGCAGATGGTGACGTTATCTAGATAGGGGAATGTGGCCTGCAGTCTGTTCTGGTCAACCATCCGGTCCATCTCCCTTTGGAAGACCGAGACCCCGTTGGTGACACCGAAGGGGACCCTAAGGAAGTGGTATAGGCGCCCATTCGCCTCGAAGGCGGTGTACTGGCGGTCCTCGGGGTGGATAGGGAGTTGGTGGTAGGCCGACTTAAGGTCGATGGTCGAGAATACGCGGTATTGTGCAATCTGATTGACCATGTCGGATATGCGGGGAAGGGGGTATGCGTCCAGCTGGGTGTATCTGTTTATGGTCTGGCTGTAGTCGATGACCAGGCGATTTTTATCGCCGGTCTTAACGACCACGACCTGGGCACGCCAGGGGCTGTTGCTCCCCTCGATAATGCCCTCTTTCAGGAGGCGCCGCACCTCAGAGCTAATGAAGGCTCTGTCCCCAGCGCTGTACCGCCTGCTCTTGGTAGCGACGGGTTTGCAGTCGGGGGTGAGGTTAGCGAACAGGGAAGGTGGCGGCACCTTGAGGGTGGATAGGCTGCAGGTGTTACGCGGTGGGCGGTTTAACATTCGCTGGTTGTTGACTGTGAGTGGGGGTAGGGGTCCACCGTATGCTAGGGTTACACTTTGAAGGTGGGATTGGAAGTCCAGCCCTAGTAGGACGGCAGCGCAAAGCTGGGGGAGGACGAGGAGTTTAAAATTTTTATACTCCGTACCCTTAACCGACAAGGTCACAACACAGTAGCCGCTAATGTCCGTGGCGTGGGACCTCGATGCCATCGAGATTCGGTTGCGCGTTGGCAGGACAGGGAGGGAGTAGTGGCTCACCGTGTCCGGGTGGATGAAGCTCTCCGTGCTTCCGCTGTCGAACAGGCAGGTCGTGGCGTGGCCGTTTACTTTGATGTCCATCATCGACTTGGACAGGTGGTGTGGGCGGGCTTGATCCAGAGTGACGGAGGCTAGTGTGTAGGTAAGCGAGTCGTTGTCGTCTGCGGTCGTCGGGTCCGGGGGCCCGGTGGGTAAAATGGCGTCTCCCACGAGGTAGGACAAGATGGCGGAGAAGATGGCTGCCCCCATAACTCACATGAGGCACTATTGGGGTCGGTTGCCTTGATCAAAGATGGCCGTCCCATGACTCACGTGTGGGGATGCTGGCCTCAGTTGCCTTGAAAGAAGATGGCCGCCCCCACAGTTCGCATGAGGCACTGCTGGCCTCTGAAGATCCGCTCCTGCAGGCCTTAGAGAAGTGGCCTTTCTTCCTGCAGGTTGAGCAGGTAGAGTTCCTGGCTGGGCAGCGCGACCTCGGGTGCTTCTCCTGGCCGCAAAAGAAGCAGCCGGCGGCCCGATCGCGGGTGCCCGATGTCGGAGCCGGTACTGGGGGTGGCGGTCCCGGTCGGGTCCGGGACGCCGACGCTGAGGTAGGTCCCGGGGGCGGCGCTGCGAAGGGTATTGCGGTAGGGGTCGGGCCCGAGTCCCAGGGTCGCGAGCAGTACCTGGAAAACGCCTCCTGGTCCTGATGGGCCACCTCTAGGGAGAGAGCGAGGGCTTCAGCTTTGTCCAGGTCGAGGTCTTTAGCTTCAAGCAGTCTTTGCCGTGAGTAGTCGGACCGTAGGCCTTTCACAAAGGCATCGCGGATATTATCTTCCATATTTTCAACAGCCGTCACTGCTTTAAAGTCACAGTTCCTGCCGAGTGCTCTTAGCGCCCGTAAAAATTCAGCTACAGACTCTCCTGGCTGTTGCGGGCGGGATCTCAGGAGGTGCCTGGTGTACATGTAATTTACCGGGCTCCGGTACTGCTGTTTCAGTAGGTTGATAGCGGCCTCGTATGTAGTCGTGTCCTGGATGAGTGCGTATACTCTCGGGCTCGCTTGGGCGTTCAGAACTCTTAGTTTGGATCTCTGAGGGACGCCGGATTCTTCCAGGTAGGATTCGAAGCAGTCCAGCCAGTGTTTGAAGTCGAGGGCTGAGTTTGCTGCCTGTGGGTTTAGATCCAGGTACGGTGGTTTGAGGGCTTGCAGCCAAGCCGGCTGGTGTAGCCCGGTGTCTGAAAGCTGCTGTGGCTGTGCTTCTGGGAGGGCTTCTGGCTGGCCAGTAGTAGACATCTTTAAAATGTAGTCAATAAAATTGATATACCTATCAATTCGTCCAATAAAAAGCGACGAGTTAGGAACGTAACTAAAGGTTTTTATTGACTAAATAACAGAGCCCACCCTCGTGGGTGATCGGGTCCAACAAGGAGGAATACCAGCCAGCCGACTACCTTTATACCTGGGCAGGTAGGTGGAGCCATGGGCGGAGTCGGAGGTGGTCAGCCCAGGTATAACAGCGCGACAAGAGGCGACCTCGTATAGTGATATCACTGTTGTATTGTTATCACTGTTCTAACTATAGAGTAACGATAGTGAACGATAAAAGTGGTTTACCACAAGAAGGGATTAATACAATTGTAATGAAGGATATTAGCTCTGATGACGTGGAATCTGTATGGGTAGAATTGAGAAATACTAAGGGGAAAAAAACATTAGTGGGAGTGGTATCTCGACCTCCAAACAGTAAGGCGGAGGTTGGGGGTGGCATTAAAAGGGAAATTAAAGAAGCGTGCAATAAGGGCACAGCAGTCGTCATGGGTGACTTTAATCTACATATAGATTGGGCCAACCAAATTAGTAACAATACTGTGGAGGAGGAATTCCTGGAGTGTTTACGGGATGGTTTCCTGGACCAATATGTCGAGGAACCAACCAGAGATCAGGCCATCTTAGACTGGGTATTATGTAACAAGAAAGGATTAATTAGCAATCTTGTTGTACGAGGCCCCTTGGGTCGGAGCGATCATAATATGATCGAATTCTTCGTTAAGATGGAGAATGAAGTAGTTGACTCAGAGACAAGGGTCCTCAATTTAAATAAAGGAAACTACGATGGTCTGAGGAGCGAGTTGGGTAGGATTGATTGGGGAATGGCACTCAAAGGGTTGACAGTGGATAGGCAATGGCAAACATTCAAAGACCGAATGGATGAGCTACAGAATTTGTTCATCCCTGTTTGGCATAAAAATAAAACAAAAAAGGTGACTCAACCGTGGCTAACAAGGGAAATTAGGGATAGCATAAGATCCAAGGAGAGGACATATAAATTGGCTAGAAAAAGCAATAATCCTGAGGATTGGGAGCAGTTTAGGAGTCAACAAAGGAGGACAAAGGGATTAATTAAGAAAGGGAAAATAGAATATGAGAGTAAGCTTGCAGGGAACATAAAAACTGACTGTAAAAGCTTTTATAGATATGTGAAGAGAAAAAGATTGGTGAAGTCAAGCGTAGGTCCCTTACAGTCAGAATCAGGGGAATTTATAATGGGAAACAAGGAAATGGCAGACCAACTAAATACATACTTTGGTTCTGTCTTCACAAAGGAGGACACAAATAACCTCCCAGAGATGTCGGGGAACATAGAGTCTGATGAAAGGGAGGAACTGAAAGAAATCAGTATTTGTAGGGAAATTGTGTTAGGAAAATTGATGGGACTGAAGGCTGATAAATCCCCAGGGCCTGATGGTCTACATCCCAGGGTACTTAAGGAAGTGGCCCTAGAGATAGTAGATGCATTGCTGGTCATCTTCCAGAACTCGATAGACTCTGGAACGGTATCCATGGATTGGAGAGTAGCTAATGTTACCCCACTATTCAAAAAAGGTGGTAGAGAAAAAGGCGGGGAATTATAGACCGGTAAGCCTGACATCGGTAGTGGGGAAAATGCTGGAGTCTATTATAAAAGATGTAATAGCAGAGCACTTGGAAAGCAGTGACAGGATCGGACAAAGTCAACATGGATTTACAAAAGGTAAATCATGCTTGACTAATCTACTGGAATTTTTTGAGGATGTAACTGGTAAAATAGATAAGGGAGAACCAGTGGATGTGGTGTATTTGGACTTTCAGAAGGCTTTCGATAAGGTCCCACATAAGAGATTAGCGTGCAAAATTAAGGCACATGGGATTGGGGGCAAGGTATTGACTTGGATAGAGAACTGGTTGGCGGACAGAAAGCAAAGAGTTGGAATAAACGGGTCGTTTTCCGAGTGGCAGGCAGTGACTAGTGGGGTACCGCAAGGATCGGTCCTAGGACCCCAGCTGTTCACAATATATATTAATGATCTGGACGAGGGAATTGGATGTAATATCTCCAAATTTGCAGATGACACAAAGCTGGGTGGGAGGGTAAGCTGTGAGGAGGATGTCGTGAAACTCCAGTACGATTTGGACAGGTTGGGTGATTGGGCAGAAACATGGCAAATGCACTATAATGTGGATAAATGTGAGGTTATCCACTTTGGTGGCAAAAACAGGAAGGCAGATTATTACTTGAATGGCAATAGATTGGGAGAAGGGGAAGTGCCAAGAGACCTGGGTGTTCTTGTGCACCAGTTGCTGAAGGTAAGCATGCAGGTGCAGCAGGCGGTTAAGAAGGCAAATGGTATGCTGGCCTTCGTAGCAAGAGGGTTCGAGTACAGGAACAAGGATGTCTTGCTACAGTTGTACAGGGCCTTGGTGAGACCGCACCTTGAGTATTGTGTGCAGTTTTGGTCACCTTACCTGAGTTCTTGCCATGGAGGGAGTGCAGCGAAGATTCACCAGGCTGATACCTGGGATGGCAGGCATGATGTATGAGGAGAGATTGTGTCGATTGGGCTTATACTCACTGGAGTTTAGAAGATTGAGAGGGGATCTCATCGAAACCTATAAAATTCTGTCAGGTCTGGACAGACTAGATGCAGGAAGGATGTTTCGGATGGCCGGGGAGTCCAGAACCAGGGGTCATAGTCTAAGGATAAGGGGTAAGCCATTTTGGACTGAAATGAGGAGGAACTTCTTCACCCAGAGAGTGGTGAACCTGTGGAATTCTCTGCCACAGAGGGTGGTGGAGGCCAGTTCATTAAATATATTCAAGAAGGAGTTGGATATATTTCTTAAGGCTAAAGGGATCAAGGGATATGGGGAGAAAGCAGGGACAGGGTACTGAATTTGGATGATCAGCCATGATCTCATTGAATGGCGGAGCAGGCTCGAAGGGCCGAATGGCCTACTCCTGCTCCTATCTTCTATGTTTCTATGTAAATGCGGTTTAGAGTTGCCCATTGTGGTAAACCACGTTCACTATCGTATCACTGTTAGTAGTTAGCACTGTTCACCACTGTTCGTTATAACTGTATCACTGACCACTATTGTATCACGGTACGAGGTCGCCTCTTGCCACACTGCTATACCTGGGATGAGCACCGCCGACTCCGCCTTGGCTCCACCCACCAGGCCAGGTATAAAGGTGAGCGACTGACTGGTATTCCTCCTGCTTGGATCGGATCACCCACGAGAGTGGGCTCTGTTATTTAGTCAATAAAAACCTTTAGTCACCTTCGTAACTCTTCGCCTTTTATTGGAGGAATTGATAGGTATATCAATTTTATTGACTAAATTTAATGATGTCCGACAACGAGTCACAACCGGCGGAGGAGCCACCAGCGCAGCTCCCAGGAGCACAGCCACACCAGCCAGCTTGGCTGCGAGCCCTCAGACCGCCGTACCTGGACCTGAACCCACGAGCAGCAAACTCAGCCGCAGACTTTAAACACTGGCTGGTCTGCTTCGAATCATACCTGAGAGAATCCAGCGTCCCTCAGGCATCCAAACTAAGTGTCCTGCAGGCGCAACTGAGCCCGAGAGTATACACTCTCATCGAGGACATGACTACCTACGAGACCGCCATCAACCTGCTGAAACAGAAGTACCGGACCCCGGTAAACTACATGTACGCTAGGCACCTCCTAAGATCACGGCCGCAACAGCCAGGAGAATCAGTAGCCGAATTCTCACAGGCGCTATATGCACTCGCCAGGAACTGTGACTTTAAATCGGTGTCGGCAGCCGAAAATACTGAAGATAATATCCGCGACGCATTCCTGAAAGGCCTACGGTCCGAGTACTCACGGCAAAGACTGCTGGAAGCTAAAGACCTCAGCATGGAAAAAGCTGAAGCCCTCGCTATCTCCCTGGAAGTGGCCCACCAAGATCAGGAAGCATTCACCAGGTACTGCTCGCGACCCTGGGACTCGGGCCCGACCCCTACCACAGCACCCTTCCCAGCGCCGCCCCCGGGACCTACCTCTGCGTCGGCGTCCCGGACCCGACCGGCCCCGCCACCCCCGGCACCGGCCCCGACATCGGGCATCCGCGATCGGGCCGCCGGCTGTTTTTTTTGTGGCCAGGAGAAGCACCCGAGGTCGCGCTGCCCAGCCAAGAACTCCACATGCAGAACCTGCCTGAAGAAAGGCCACTTCTCCAAGGCCTGCAGGAGCGGATCCTCAGAGGCCAGCAGTGCCGCATGCGAACTATGGGGGCGGCCATCTTCGTTTAGGGCAACTGAGGCCAGCATCCCCACACATGAGTCATGGGGGCGGCCATCTTTGATTAAGGCAACCGACCCCAATAGTGCCTCATGTGAGCTACGGGGGCAGCCATCTTCTCCGTCATTTTGCCCTACCTCGTGGGAGACGCCATTTTACTCACCACGCCCGACCGCCTCGCCCGCAGATGACAACGACTCGCTCAGCTACACACTAGCTTCCGTCACCCTGGACCAAGCCCGCCCGCACCATCTGTCCAAGTCAATGATGGACATCAAAGTGAACGGCCACGCCACGACCTGCCTGTTCGACAGCGGAAGCACGGAGAGCTTCATCCACCCAGACACGGTGAGCCACTACTCCCTCTCTGTCCTACCAACGCGCAGCCGAATCTCGATGGCATCGAGGTCCCACGCCACGGACATCAGCGGCTACTGTGTCGTGACCCTGTCGGTTAAGGGCATGGAGTATAAAAACTTTAAACTCCTCGTCCTCCCCCATCTCTGCGCTGCCGTCCTACTAGGGCTGGACTTCCAATCCCACCTCCAAAGCGTAACCCTAGCATACGGTGGACCCCTCCCCCCACTCACAGTCAACAACCAGCAAACGTTAAACCGCCCACCGCGTAACACCTGCAGCCTCTCCACCCTCAAGGTCCCGCCACCCTCTCTGTTTGCTAACCTTACCCCTGACTGCAAACCCGTCGCTACCAAGAGCAGGCGGTATAGCGCCGGGGACAGAGCCTTCATTAGCTCTGAGGTGCGGCGCCTCCTGAAAGAGGGCATTATCGAGGGGAGCAGCAGCCCCTGGCGTGCCCAGGTCGTAGTCGTAAAGACCGGCGATAAAAACCGCCTGGTCATCGACTACAGCCAGACCATAAACAGATATACCCAGCTGGACGCATACCCCCTCCCCCGCATATCTGACATGGTCAATCAGATTGCACAGTATAAAGTATTCTCGACCATCGACCTGAAGTCGGCCTACCACCAACTCCCTATCCACCCTGAGGACCGCCAGTATACCGCCTTCGAGGCGAATGGGCGCCTATACCACTTCCTTAGGGTCCCCTTCGGTGTCACTAATGGGGTCTCGGTCTTCCAAAGGGAGATGGACCAGATGGTTGACCAGAACGAACTGCAGGCTACATTCCCCTACCTAGATAACGTCACTATCTGCGGCCGCGACCGGCAGGAACATGACGCGAATCTGGAGAAATTCCTCCGTACGGCCCAACGGCTGAACCTCACCTACAATAAGGAGAAATGCGTGTTTAACACCACCCGCCTTGCCATCCTCGGCTGCGTAGTGGAGAACGGAATCATCGGCCCCGACCCAGAAAGAATGCGCCCCCTCATGGAGCTACCCCTCCCCCACTGCCCTAAAGCACTTAGGAGAACCCTGGGGCTTTTCGCCTACTATGCCCAATGGGTACCCAATTACGCGGACAAAGCCAGACCCCTCCTGAAAGCCACTTCCTTCCCCCTCACGGAGGAGGCGTGCGCGGCCTTCTCCCTCATTAAGGGAGACATAGCCAAGGCCACGATGCACGCAGTGGACGAGTCCATCCCCTTCCAGGTGGAGAGCGACGCATCCGACTTCGCCTTAGCCGCCACCCTAAACCAGGAGGGGAGGCCAGTGGCCTTCTTCTCAAGGACCCTACAGGGCCCCGAGATCCGACATTCGTCGGTCGAGAAAGAGGCCCAGGCGATCGTGGAGGCAGTACGGCGCTGGAGGCACTACCTGGCAGGCAAACGATTTACCCTCCTCACCGACCAGCGTTCGGTGGCTTTCATGTTTAATAACAAGCTGAAGGGCAAAATCAAGAATGACAAGATTTTGAGATGGAGAATCGAGCTCTCCACCTACGATTATGAGATCTTGTACCGGCCAGGCAAGCTGAACGAATCCCCTGATGCCCTTTCACGAATGACATGCGCCAGCGCGCATATCGATAGGCTTCAGACCCTCCACGACCAGCTCTGCCACCCCGGAGTCACCAGACTCTACCATTTCATTAAGGCCCGCAACCTGACCTACTCCATCGAGGAGGTCAGGACCATGACCAGGAACTGCCAGACCTGTGCGGAGTGCAAACCGCACTTCTATAGGCCGGACCGAGCAAGCCTGATCAAGGCCACCCGCCCCTTCGAGCGCCTGAGCATCGACTTTAAGGGGCCCCTCCCGTCCTCTGACCGTAATGTGTACTTCCTCAACATCGTTGATGAGTACTCCCGTTTCCCCTTTGCCTTCCCCTGCCCCGACATGACCAGTAGCACGGTCATTAAGTGCCTGAATGCCCTCTTCGCCTTGTTCGGGTTCCCGAACTATATACACAGCGACCGGGGCTCCTCCTTCATGAGCGAGGAACTCCGGCAATTCCTCCTAGAGAGAGGTATTGCAGCAAGCAGGACCACCAGCTACAACCCCAGAGGTAACGGTCAGGTGGAAAGAGAGAACGCGACGGTATGGAAGGCCGTCCTCTTAGCCTTAAAGTCTAAGGGCCTCCCAACCTCCCGCTGGCAAGAAGTCCTCCCGACAGCGCTGCACTCCATCCGGTCATTACTTTGCACGGCCACTAACACCACCCCCCATGAACGAATGTTCGTTTTCCCCAGGAAGTCGACTACGGGAACCACTCTACCAACCTGGCTGACCGCCCCGGGGCCGGTCTGGCTGCGGAAACACGTGAGGGCCCATAAAACGGACCCCCTGGTCGAGAGGGTGAACCTCCTGCACGCCAACCCCCAGTACGCCTACGTGGCGTACCCAGACGGGCGGGAGGACACTGTCTCCCTACGAGACCTCGCACCCTCAGCCGATCCGGAAACACCGCCACCACCCCCCCCAACCCCAGCCCAGGTAGACGGCATGCCGGAACCCCACGAGCCCTCGCCGACCACGCAAACACCAGCATCAACACCGGATAAGGCACCAGCACCGGATAAGGCAACACCACCGCTGCGGCGATCGGAGAGGCTTACGAAGCCTCCGGACAGACTGACCTACCAGAATTGGTAGTACACTTCACCCCGCCGGACTTAATTCTAAACAAGGGGTGAATGTGGTAAACCACGTTCACTATCGTATCACTGTTAGTAGTTAGCACTGTTCACCACTGTTCGTTATAACTGTATCACTGACCACTATTGTATCACGGTACGAGGTCGCCTCTTGCCACACTGCTATACCTGGGATGACCACCGCCGACTCCGCCTTGGCTCCACCCACCAGGCCAGGTATAAAGGTGAGCGACTGACTGGTATTCCTCCTGCTTGGATCGGATCACCCACGAGAGTGGGCTCTGTTATTTAGTCAATAAAAACCTTTAGTCACCTTCGTAACTCTTCGCCTTTTATTGGAGGAATTGATAGGTATATCACCCATTAAGTTTCGTGGAAGATCGAAGCCAGGGATCCTCTGTGTTGGGTCTGTCACGGGGTGTTTGTGACTTGTAAGCTACATTCAGCTCTCCAAGCATCATCAGGGTTGAAGTCGCATTGTCGAAGGTTAAGCGCGTGGCTCCAAAAGGGCTGGCGCGTCTTCAAGCGGTGGCGAGGGACGTTGTTAAGATCCTGGAGGATGGAGAGACCTTCGTTTTCCACGAGTTGCTGGACTTCCCGGAGGGTTGCGGCATCGTAACGAGTGGATGGGGAGTGAGGTGTGATGGTACGGGTAGCTCGGGTGTTGTGGTCGACTTGAGGGTTCCAGTGATGCACCGCATTGCACTGTTTAGTTGGACATCAACAAGTCGAGTGTGGCTACGTCTGGTCCATATCGGTGCACAGAACGGAGGGGTGTGATGAACCATGAGGAAAGACTAGAGAAGCTTCAGACTTTATGGAGGTATTAAATGGTGTAGGTAGACAAGATAAATGCAGATTTACTTCAAAATTAAATATATAGTATTTTTACTAATGGCTATAATATCCTCTCCATACTAAGAATTATTATTGGTGGCTTGCTTTTTACTTCTATAAGTTATAACGTGCTATCTTGTGCCTTTGAACCACCAGAAGTTTGTGCCATAAATTCTACACAGCTGAACTAGCAATTGTATTGTGTCTGCACTAATGCTGTTGAACTTTTGGCTAAGCTGTTAATATGTCATTTAATAAGCTGAAACCTGCAAAATTTTAGCTAATATTGCTGTGCAATGTGCATGCCTCTCGTGGTTTTTTTTGTCCTTGGTGGCTTAGTTGAACCTCTGGAAACTCATGTATCCAGAACATCACGTGCTTGCTCCCTGCCTTATTTTGCAAATATGACCTAAATTTGCTTTTTGTGTTAGTTGTATTAGCCGTGGAAGTTTTTACATTAACATCAAAGAAAATTTAATGGTGCATCCGAGATTGGGTTTGTCTTAAAAATCTGGGGATGTTCATGATGAGATCTTAAAAATGTTCATTATTTTGCCCAGTACCTATTACTGTACTTAACTGTGACAGTGGTGGGCATTAAAATCCCACAGCACTATTTGAAGAGCAGGGTTACCCCTGTGTCCTGGTCAATATTTATCCTTCAGCCAACTTCACTAAAAAAAAAACAATTACATCTCACTGCTGTTTGTGGGATTCCTGTGAGCAAATTGGCTGCCACCTTCTTTACATTATAACACTTCAAAAGTAGTTCATTGGCTTTGAAGTGCTTGAAATGTTCTACGGTCGTGAAAGGCGCTATAAATGCAAGTTTCTTTTTAACGTGTGAAAAATAACAACAGTTTTGCTTTATCTTTTTCTCAAAATCTGTAATTAAAGAACATAAGAAATCAGAGCAGGAGTAGGCCACACGGCCCCTTGGCTGAACTTCTACATCAACTCCACTTTCCCGCCCTGTCCCCATATCCCTTGATTCCCTTAATGCCCAAAAATCTATAGATCTCAGTCTTGAATATACTCATCGACTGAGCATCCACAGTCCTCTGGGGTAGGCACTATTTCGAAGAAGAGCAGGGGAGTTCTCCCCAGTGTCCTAGCCAATATTTATCCCTCAGTCAACATCACTAAAACACATGATCTGGTCATTGTCACATTGCTGTTTGTGGGAGCTTGCTGTGCGCAAATTGGCTGCTGCATTTCCTACATTACAACAGTGACTACACTTCAAAAAGTACTTCATTGGCTGTAAAGCGCTTTGGAACGTCCAGTAGTCATGAAAAGTGCTATATAAATTCTAGAGAATTCTAAAGATTCATAACCCTCTGAGTGAAGAAATTTCTCCTCATCTCAGTCTCAGGATAAGGGGTCAGCCATTTAGGACTATGACCCCTAGTCTGTACAGTCTTGGGAACTGCTATTTGTCCTGAAAGATAATATATGTTTTGCAACTTGATATTTTAAATTTCAGGCCATTGTGGTGCATGGCCTTTCACTGATCTATTTCTTAGTATCACTACACAGCTGTAAAAGAATAACATGAAGAGTAGAACTTTAACCCATCATAATCTGTAAATACATCTGATCATCAAGCATCCTTTTTAAACCTTGAAATTTAATGCCTGTTTTCTATGGGAAATAAAAAGACAATCAAGCCATGCTAATGGGTTCAATTTCAGATTTGGTACATGGGCAGTCCTATTAGTAATCTAGTGTAAGCAATCATTAATAGTACAATTGTTAATATGTTTATGGGATCGTGTAATGCTCCTCTTCATTTCTGCCTTCTGGAGATGTGTAAGATCACAGAAACATAATTGGGCTTTACTTTAGCAGAAAAACAACCATTGTGACAGGCTAAGATGCAAATAACAGATCAGCAAGGTCATTTGAACCATCTTGACTCATCCACCCAGAAAGACCCTACAGTCCCCTCATCATGACATCCAACTGCTACTTAAATGATTCCACTATACTACCTAGAACCCACTGTTTGTGCTAACCATTCTTTTATGTGCAGAAGAATTTCCAGATATCAGTCCTAAATTTGCTTTTTATCAGTTTGAACCACCTATGGTCCTTCTCCTACTTGCAACAACAACTTGCATTTATTGTTGCCTTTTAGTGTAGTAAAATGTCCCAAGGTGATTCACAGGAGCGTTATCAGACAGCATTTGACACTGAGCCACATATTCGGACAGGTGACTAAAAGTTTGGTCAGCGATGTAGGTATTGAGCGTTTTAAAGAGAAGAGAAGAGAGGCGGAGAAGTTTAGGGTGAGAATGCCAGAACTTAGGGCCTAGACAGCTGAAGGCACGGCGGCCGGTGGAGGGGCAAAGGAACCAGGGCTGTACAAGGGCCAGAATTGGAGGAACACAGAGATCCTGGAGGGTTGTGGGGCTGGAGGAGGTTGCAGAGATGGGGAGGGACAAGGCCATGGAAGGATTTGAACACATGAATGAGAATTCTAAATGTGAGGTGTTGTTGGACCGGGAGCTGACATAGGTCGGCGAGCACAGGGGTAGTGGGTGAACGGAACTTGGTGCGCGTCAGGATATGGACAGCAGAGCTTTGGATGAGCTGCCAAGTTTACACAGGATGGAGGATGGGAGGCCAGCCAGGATAGCATTGGAATAGTCGAGTCTGGAGGTAACCAAAGCATCGATGAGTGTTTCTGCAGCAGATGGTTTGAGGCAGGGGTGGAAAGGGCGAAATAGGTAGTCTTGGTGAGGGAGAGGATATACGGTCGGAACCTCAGCTCAAGGTCAAATAGGATGCAGAGGTTGCCAACAGTCTGGTTCAGCCTCGGACAGTAGCCAGTGAAGGCTGGAATCGGTGGCTAGGGAATGGCTTTGGCCTTCCCAATATTTCATTGCAGGAAATCTTTGCTCTTCCAATACTGGATGTCGGGCCAAGTAGGCAGCCTTTGTGATGGAGAGGGTACAGACGAACAGGAGGCTGAGGTTGTGAGAAATCTTGTTCAGCCTGAGACAGTGGCCAGGGAGGAGAATCGAATCCGTGGTGAGGGTAGAGAGTTTGTGGTGGAGCTGAAATCCGAGGCTTTAGTCTTTCCCATATCTGCGCTCCTCTAATTCTGGCTTCTTGAGCATCCCTGATTTTAATTGCCCAACCATTGGTGGCCATGCCTTAAGCTGCCTGGGCCCTAAGCTCTGGAATTCTGTCCCTAAATCTCTCCACTTTTCTACCTCTCTTTCCTCCTTTTAAAACGCTCCTTAAAACCTACCACTTTGACCAAGCTTTTGGTCATCTGCTGTAATTTCTCCTTATGTGCCTCACTGTCAAATTTTGTTTTATGACACTCATGAAGCGCCTTGGGACGTTTTACTACATTAAAGACGCTATTTAAATACAAGTTGTCATTGTTAGCTGGAGGAAATAATGGCTTGTCCAAAGGGGTTGGGGTAAGGTAAGACCATGGATTTGAAGTTAAGGACAAGGTTTTAAAATTGCACGGATTGGGGGGGGACAAAGAACCAGTGCAGGTCAGCAAGGATAAGAATGATGAATGACTTAGTGTGGGGTAAAGATGAGCTTGGAGAGGGTGTGTGCAAGTTGGGAGAGAAACTGCAGAGTGATGGGATTTGGAATAAGATGATTGCCGGATTGGAATAGTCAAAACTGGTTGGGCAGGGTGGGTTGGGGAGAAGAAAGTGAGGTGGCAGCAGGCTCAACTGTGCTGAAGGTCTCAATCTTGAGAGACGAAGATTGTTTGTATTTGGAGTTGGAAGAGAAGGTGGGGGAGCTGGGAGAGTGATGTGGTTTGTTGTGGAGAAAAGGAGCCTTGGATTGTCCTTGCTCTTCAGGGTGGTTATCGAGTAATGCACCTATCTTTATTGTTGCCTTGGTGTTATTTGCACATCTTTTGTTGCACCAAACTCAAGTAGGAACCCTGTCCCTCCTGTACCAGTCCTTTTTGTTCTGAAGGTATTTCTAGTTACTTATGTAGGTCGCCTTTCTGTTTTTTGCACTATATTCCCAGCCACTCATTTGCATCCTCAGTTTATGAAGCTAAGAATTGGTGGAGACACTCAAAAAATCTGGAACATGATGGTTCCCGTGCTGAAGGAATCATGAAATTGTATATGGAGTGCATCTGTTTAAATTGAATAACATAGGTAGTGTTAGACTAAGAATCTGGAGCTCTACTAGATGAAGTAGAACAAGAAATTTTGGAGTATTTTAGCTGTAGGTATTATCTCCCTCATAATAAAGTTGGATACAGTTCTGTGACAGCACAAATCATACCATGACCTGGTGGAAGGGACTATATACAACTTTTATAGAATGGACTCAAAACAGCATATAGAGAGGTTATTGTGATAAACTTCATTTTTCGAGGGAGGGAGTTGTATTTGGGTTCCTTTTTGTACATCTTGTACGCAGCTTTTGAATGGCATTGGAGAATCACCTGCCTACCTTTGTCTGCTGCGGATGGTGTGTGGCTGACGACTGGGGTAGGTGGCAAATAACTTGGTACATGGCAGGATGAGAAAAGAAGTTGGATAGTCCCCAAAACTTTGTATCTGTTTGCTGCTACTGGGTTGTGGGATTCTTTTAAAAAATGATGCACCATCAGGGCATTTGGAAACAGTCAGCTGGGAGCTACAGTGTTTATTCAAAACCTTTTCAGAGAAAATGTATTTGCAGTCATCAGGTTTGTTCTGGAAGAAAGACTCTCAAATGGGAGACTGTTGGAGAGCTGCTCTACTAATATTCATACAACCAAATTTACTAGTTTCTGTTATCCATTCGTAAGATTATTTGACCTGTAATAAAATTACCACATTAATAGAATTTTGCTTCACAAGAGTGGATTGGTATTGATTTTTGCTACAAGTGGTTTAACATGTAAATTCTGGGTTTAATGAAGCCCTTCAATCACAAATGAGCAAGTGTAAGGAGACTATATATATTCCTGTTAAATGTCAGTACAGATGGTTTGACAAAAATGCTTCGTGCAAGTGCAAAATCAAAATTTCAAATTTAGACTGGTTGCTTTCATGGTAGTTCTTGAAATATTGCTTACAATACAATGGAGCAATTCAGATCTTGGATATTGTAACTATAAGTTTCTTGGTATTGCATTGTAGATAGTATTTAAACTCTATTGTTCTGTTCAGGTTTCGATAGAGCGTATGCTTCCTACAGCCAAGAAAACACATGTTAGGAGGTGTTGAAGCAATCTGATTATTTCACCATCTTTTGCCCTTTACTTTCCCTCTCTTGCCCCCGGCCCTCGCCTAAAGGTGCAAAGGGCGCCCATTGCCTCTCTACAGCAGTGTGGCTGAGACTGGGAGCTTGGCGTGAGGGGAAAAATAATACCTCTGCGGCTCTCCATTTTTTATGGTACTGTGTGTCGGTGCTTCAATCTGCTTCCTTTTTGTGCTGTCCCAACATGAAAGCATTTTTTTTTTTGCCTTTTCACCTCCAGTAGTTGAATCGATTTACCTGTGTTCCACTACCTAAAACAAACATTTTATTTAACTTGTTAGAGTAAAAGCTATTTCTTTTTATTGCTGGATTCTTGAGGTTCTGTAATTACTTCTGGGTGATGAACTCGCTCTGGGCCACAGCCCATCTGCTAAAATAATCAGGCAGTGTCCTAGGCCCAACCATCTTTAGCTGTTTCATCAATGACCTTCCCTCCAACATAAGGTCAGAAATGGGGATGTTCGCTAAGGTTCTCTTCAGCGCCATTCACAACTCCTCAGATAATGAAGCAGTCCATGCCCGCATGCAACAAGACCTGGACGACGTTCAGGCTTGCGCTGATAAGTGGCAGGTAACATTCGCGCCACAGAAGTGCCAAGCAATGAGTACTTCCAACAAGCGAGAGTCTAACCACCGCCCCTTGACATTCAACGGCTTTACCATCGCCAAATCCCCCACCATCAACATCCTGGGGGTCACCATTGACCAGAAATTTAACTGGACCGGCCATATAAATACTGTGGCAACAAGAACAGGTCAGAGGATAGATATTCTGCAGCGCGTGTCTCACCTCCTGACTCCCCAAAGCCTTTCCACCATCGACAAGGCACAAGTAAGGAATGTGATGGAATACTCTCCACTTGCCTAGATGAGAGCAGCTCCAACAACACTCAAAAAGCTCGACACCATCCAGGACAAAGCAGCCCGCTTGATTGGCACACCATCCATCACCTTAAACATTCACTCCCTCCACCACCGGCGTACCATGGCTGCAGTGTGTAACGTCTACAAGATGCACCGCAGCAACTTGCCAAGGCTTCTTCGACAGCACCTCCCAAACCCGTGACCTCTACCACCTAGAACGACAAGGGCAGAAGGAGCATGGGAACACCACCACCTCAAGTTCCCCTCCAAGTCACACACCATCCTGACTTAGAAGTATATCGGCGATCCTTCATCGTCGCTGGGTCAAAATCCTGGAACTCCCTACCTAACAGCACTGTGGGAGTATCTTCACCACACGGACTGCAGCGGTTCAAGAAGGCGGCTCACCACCACCTTCTCGAGGGCAATTAGGGATGGTCAATAAATGCTGGCCTTGCCAGCGATGCCCACATCCCATAAACAATTTTTTTTTTTAAAGCGTCTTGAGTTTTTTGAGACTATTATAAGTCTTTCAGTGATTGTGCCTGTGACTTTAGATGAAATGTAATGTTCTGGTTAGGACTCATTGGATCTTGAACTTTTGCTTTCCAGAAAAATCACCTTTGAGAAACAGTGGTTTTACTTGGACAATGTGATTGGACAGCAGTATGGCACCACTTTCGAGGTTTCCAGTGGTGGAGCACTCCAACCACTTAAAGCAAAAACTGAGGAAGCTGCTAAAGGTAGTGTCAGAATCTCTTGAATTGCAAACTGTACCTGTAAATTGCACTGTGGGAAGCTTAATGTCAGTGTTGCTGACCACTGAAGTTGGATATTCCACTAGACAGTCTGACTGTATACATTCAAAAGTATGTTTGACGAGATAACGCTTGCAAACCAGAATTGAGCAATACTAAGTCCGTATAATTTTTTAAGTGGTAATATTTAACACATTAACTTGTATTTGCGCAATACAATGTGCATATGGTAATTGCTGTTCCAGTTTGGGCTCTTTGGACAGTGTTTCTCCAGTGGTTATGTTCAGCTACCCGCAAGCATCCAATATCCCATGGGTAATATATAGGAAAGTGATTCAGTCAACACTTTATTGGATATAATTTTTAAAACTTTTAAGAGGATTGAGCTAGAGCATAGCTTTTGACGGGTCATGTAAACCTTCAGAATCTGAGTGAATTATTTCTGATTTGAAATCTGTCTTGGTTAGTGAATTAGCTTTCCACATTGCATTTTCTTTAATCTTCTGCTGAACTTAAAAGGCAGGTAAGAGTGTTTCTTCCCATACTATGCACCAAAATTAAGAGGATTAAAAGAAACATTTATTTCAAAATTAGTTGTAGTTTATATTTGTCCTTTACTTGGGGGGGGTCAGAAATAAAAGGATGTTTGCTAAATTCTCTTAATAGTTTGGCTTATGGATTTTTTTTTTAATTGCTGAAAGTCTAACTACTGATAGTTTGGACAATCTAAAGAATAACACCTAAGAAAATGGTACAAGCTTCAGTGTTTCATTTTTATTTTTGCCTGCTGAGAAATGAAACACTTGTGTACTTATTTGTAACCTAGTGTAGGTACTGAGCACAGATGGATGCTGGGGTAACATTTCTGCCTTAACTGTGTGTCTTAACTCTAGTCTAGGAAAAGCCCCAACGACTGTAGGTACTAATTTAATTAATTATGGAAAGTTGTATACTGTGGACCAATGTCCCCTTTAAGTTGCGCGGCCGCGCAGCCAGTGAGCCAGCTTTTAAATAGATAAACCGCACATGTGCGGAATTTTAAAGGGGCTGCGCGGGCCAAGAAAAAATTAAGAGGAAACATTGCTGTGGGCTCTTCCTCACCACGGATTGAGTTTCTCTTGGAATGCTTACAGTTTGAAGAGATCTTCAACCTAATAGTCTTGGCTAAATTTGACCCAGGTCCTTGCAAAAGAAAGACTTGCATTTATATAGCGCCTTTCACGACCTTGCAAAGTCCCAAAGCGCTTTACAGCCAATTAAATACTTTTGAAGTGTAGTCACTGTTATAATGTAGGAAACGCAGCAGCCAATTTGCGCACAGCAAGCTCCCGCAAACAGCAATGTGATAATAACCAGATAATCTGGTTTTTTTTTGTGATGTTGATTGAGGGATAAACATTGGCCAGGACACCGGGGATAACTCCCCTGCCATGGGATCTTTACGGCCACCTGAGAGAGCAGACGGGGCCTCGGTTCAACATCTCATCCGAAAGACGACACCTCCAACAGTGCAGCCCTCCCTCAGTACTGCAATAGAGTGTCAGCCTAGATTTTTGTGCTCAAGTCTCTGGAGTGGGACTTGAACCCACATCTAACTCTGGCAAGAGTGCTATGCACTGAGCCATGGCTGACACAAAGTAGAAGGTTGCTGTTCTAACCTACTGCACTACTTGGTGCTTTTTTTTTTTTGTTTAGCTTTAAAGCATTCCACATTTTATTTTCTTCCAGAAACAAATGAAGCTGGTATTGATAACCGAAACATCATTGACGATGGCAAGTCCCAGAAGCTCAGCAGAGATGACATTGAGGCACTAAAAGAGCAAGGGTTAAAAGGGCAGGTAGGGAGGGATGCCTTTTATACTAGCCAAGTTGGCTGTTTCGTGAGAGTTACATTCTCTTTACTGAAATTGTGTCTTTAAAGCTAAGTTTTTATTTTATGCAGGATATTGTTCAACATCTGATAGAGAATAGCACTACATTTAGAGACAAAACTGGATTTGCTCAAGAAAAGTACATCAAGAAGAAAAAGAAAAAGTAAGCTTTTGTCCTTTGGGTGGGGAGTAGAGTCTTGTACTTCATTAGACGGAAAAGGTTTTCCCCTGACTGGGATAAAATATTTACTCTCACTACACTAACACATGAATTCTACCTATTTATTAATTTTAGTAAGAAATTACAGTTAACCAAATCGTTTAAGGTCTGATTTTGTTTCTTTTTGTAAAATTCTGATTCAGTGGTTCTGAGAGGAAGTGCAATGGCAATAAGGGAATATAGGTAACTGGTACATTGTAATGATACAATTCAGAAGCAAGTACTTCTCAACACACCTTCAGTGGAAGCCCATTTTAAAATACGCCTTGACATCTTTATATATTGTCACAAGAAATTCAATTACATAACTATGTTTTGGGGTTCAAATAAATTTTCGTATTTTCCACCTTAGAGTATAATGACTCATGGCCAAATTCTAACTTGGTTAAATCTTGTTGATAGGTACGAAGCCTTTATAACTATCTTGAAGCCCACCACTCGCATAATGGCCATGATGTATCATTCCCGTGAGCCAGGTAAAATTTGGTGAGTAAAATCAAGTTGAATGTTCGTTTTTTTTTTTATGTAGTTTAAAATTTTTAGAGCACATTTCAGACCAGTAGCTGCATTTTGGATTTCAGCCAGGCAGTACCATGTTTACCTTGCTGGTTTCTACCTGACTAGAACTCTAAGGGGTTGGTTTTAATTCCTTCCGCCTTGTGGTAAGTTGCGGGGGGATAGTTAAAATGGAGTGAATGTCTATTTGCTTTCTACAATGACGAGACATCGTGTTGATTCTACTATCGCTTTCAGATCTCGGAGCGCAAGAACATAAGAAGCAGGAGTCGGCCAGTCGGCCCCTCGAGCCTGCTCCACCATTCAATAAGATCATGGCTGATCCAATCTTGTCCTCAACACCACTTTCCCGCTCTCCTCCTACCCCTTGACTCCCTTGTAGTTCAAATGTCTGTCAATCTCCGTCTTGAATATATTCAATGATTCTGCCTCCATAGTTCTCTGGGGTAGAGAATTCCAAAGATTCACGACCTTCTGAGAAGAAATTCCTCCTCATCTCCGTCTTAAATGGGCAACCCCTTATTCTGCAACTATGCCCCCTAGTTCTAGATACCCCCACTAGGGGAGACATCCTCTCAGCATCCACCCTGTCAATCCCCCTCAGAATCTTATGTTTCAAAAAGATCACCTCTCATTCTTCTAAACTCCAATGAGTATAGGCCCAACCTGCTCAACCTTTGTCATACGTCAACCCCTTCATCCCAGGAATCAACCTAGTGAACCTTTTCTGTACTGCCTCCAGCGCAAGTATATACTTCCTTAAATATGGAGACCAAAACTGTACGCAGTACTCCAGGTGCCTGTAAAGTGTCAGCGCCCTGTAAAGTTGCATCAAAACTTCCCTACTTTTATACTCCATACCCCTTGCAATAAAGGCCAACATTTAATTACTTGCTATACCTGCATGCTAACTTTTTGTGTTTCATGCACTAGGGCCCCCGATCCCTTTGTACCGCAGCATTTTGTAGTCTCACTCCATTTAAATAATAATTTGCTTTTTCATTCTTCCTTCCAAAGTGGATAACCTCGCATTTTCCCACATTATACTCCATTTGCCAAATTTTTGCCCATTCACTTAACCTATCTATATCCCTCTGCAGAGTCTTTGTGTCCTCCTCACAACTTGCTAACCCACCTATCTTTGTATCATCAGCAAATTTGTCTACAGTACACTCGGTCCCTTCATCCAAGTCATTAATATAGATTGTAAATAGTTGAGGCCCCAGCACTGATCTCTGTGGCACCCCACTAGTTACTGATTGCCAACCGGAAAATTACCCATTTATCCCGACTCTGTTTTCTGTTAGTTAGCCAATCCCCTACCCCCAACCCTGTGCGCTCTTATCTTGTGCAGTAACCTTTTATGTGGCACCTTATCGAATGCCTTCTGGAAATCCAAATACACCACATCTACTGGTTCCCCTTTATCCACCCTGTTTGTTACATCCTCAAAGAACTCTAGCAAATTTGGCAAACACGATTTCCCTTTCATAAAACCATGTTGACTCTGCTTGATTGTCTTATGATTTTGTAAATGTCCTGCTATTACCTCCTTAATAATGGATTCCAGCATTTTCCCAATGACGGATGTTAGGCTAACTGACCTATAGTTTCCTGCTTTCTGTCTCCCTCCTTTCTTGAATAGTGGCGTTACATTTGCAGTTTTCCAATTCGCTGGGACCTCTCCAGCATCCTATCTAGTTGGACTCCATTCATGAAGTACTTTTTTCTTCCAGTGTGCAAGATCTTGGACTTGTCTGTATTGAATTTCATCTGCCATTGCCAAAATCAGCTATTTTTGTCCATAGCTTATGAGTTTCCTCTCTCTAACTGAAAAAGCAAGTTCTTTTTGAGAAAAATAGTACAGTACTCAGAATTTTTCTTCTGCATGTGTAGAAATTGGTTTCTATTATTTTGGTTCTACATGAAGTTGATCAGAAGCCGTGTATATATAAAAAATAAAATCATGCCATTAAGCCATGATATAATCTGCCTAGATGTCATTTGTCAAGTCAACATGGGTGGTGATTGACGATGCATTATGGAGCTCACTGTAATTGTTCGAGTAAAGCACCTCGGTATCGCAGGTTCAAGGGCAAAATTGCAAGTTCTGAGTATCTCGATTGGACACTTTTGATATACTACTTGATTATGGTTTTGATGTAACCACAGCAGATACAGAGGCAAAACGAGGCTCCGTAGATAATTCCTAGAAAGATTGTAACCAGTAGGGATCGGGGGCTACTGCCTTCCTGAGAAATGTTTTTCTATCCAGTGACAAATCTGCAAAGAAAGCCATTTCATTGAATTCAATTGACTGGTTTGTCTGTTTTAACCCTTTTTTTAACTGGTCCAAAGCTGCTGTGTTATTTTGAATCTGCTTCAGCAACTGTTTATTTCCGTGAGCGTCTTTTAACCATGAATAAACCAGTTTGATAGCTTAGTTTGCTGTGAAAGTGTCTGGTGCAACCAATGTTAATATTTTTCTGAAGTGATGTGGGTGTGCAGTTGAAATCCAGTGTGCAAATCTAGGGACAGTAAATGGGTTTATTGTGCACCCAGTGCATGCTATCTCAAATTACTTTTTATGCAAAGTTTAGCTTTAGTTCGGAGGCGAAGGATTGTACTGGCATGGCTGTGCAAACTGTTTTTTGTTGGGCACGAGGAAAGGAATCGGAAAAAATCTGAATCATAAACAATATGTTCCTCCTTGATTGTTACAGATTATAAGATATTGCACTTGTCCTTATTAAATTTCATTGTTTTGCCCACTTAAACTATTGACTAGATCCTTTTGCAACTTTTTCACTACTTCATGGGGGTGGAGAAAGAAAGACTGGCTCATTTGCATCATGATCTTTAAATTGCACAGTTGGTGTTGCTGTAAACCTCCAAAGATGCTGATTTACTGAATAGGTCAGCAGAACTGCACCATTAGAACCATTATTAACTAATAATTCTTTTCCAGCTATTTACGGTACGACACACTGGCTCAGATGCTCGCTCTTGGGAATATCCATGCTGGCTGCAAAGTAATTGTAGCAGAAACCTGTGCTGGTCTGGTGCTAGGCGCTGTAATGGAGAGGTTAGGAGGTAATGAAATCTAAATTTGCAGGCTATTACCATGAGAATTTCTAATGTGTTCTAAATGTACTGTTTTTTTTTAATTGTATTGTAGCGTGAGTATAGCTGACCAGTCTGATCACTGATGAAGCCTCACAGCTGTACTTATTGAACTTTAACTGAGCAAAACTCATCCTATTAGCAATACATCTCACTGAAGTTCTATCTAATTGAATGAAGAAGCACAACTAGGAATATATACTTCTAAATTTAAAGCTGTATCATCCAAAACTTCTAATTGCGGTGAACATCATAATGGGGAGTTGTGCAAGTTGGCCTTATAATGCGCATGTCACAAAATGAGTTCAGACGGTCTTGTTTAAATTATTTCTAATTTCTTCATCCTGTATAATGTTTATTAAGCTGGTACTACCACTTCTCCTATAAAAATACTAAGGTTTTGTGTCACTTATTCTATTCCTGAATACTGTGGGTGAAGAATGGATTAGGGAGGAATATGAGAGTTCACTTCAAAGAAATGGAAGTTGGGATTAAGGGTGGAGATACAAATTTTATTCTTTTTTTCTCTAACAAGAAAATATCACTTTTTAGTTTTCATAGTGGAACTTTTCCCTCCCTTATCCTTGAGTGCTGTTCATGTAGCAATTGTTAGCAACAGCAAAAAAAATGGGAATTAACTTTAATCGTTGAGCAACACAATTGAAAATCTATTTGCATACAATGCCGAGCAAAAGTATTGCAGGGAAAGAAGGGTCGGAGAGAATTAGTCTCGATGAAAGATATAAAATGCATGTAAAGAAAACTGCAAACTTTCCATTTTCCAAATCAGAAGGGTTAAATAATGCTAGATAGCTTTAATTTACAAATCCTGACCATTATTTTGTTGTCACCCACCCACATCCCTCTGCTCCCTTCGAACACCACTTCTGCCCTGAGGAAAAAATTCCCCCAAGTTATTTATAACTGCACTTGCAAACTCCCAACTAGCTAGCTTTGGTCCTCCATTCTACATAATGCCTCTACGGGCATCAATTTTCTCAACCACTCCCTCACCACCACATTTGATACCCTTGTCTCCATCTCAGTCATTCCCCCATCTCCATCTTTTGCTCTGGTCCATGGGCAGAGAATTGAGCATATCTGGTGCTTAACTGGCTGAACTGTCCATCACCAGATCTGGCTGGACTACCTCAGGCTTTACTGATTCTCATTCTCTTCTGCCAAGCCACTCGCTACTTTGGGATCATCCCGGAGAGCAAATATATCTTGGAAATATATCGCCGATCCTTCATTGTCGCTGGGTCAAAATCCTGGAACTCCCTACCTAACAGCACTGTGGGAGCACCTTTGCCACACGGACTGCAGCGGTTCAAGGCGGCGGCTCACCACCACCATCTCAAGGGCAATTAGGGATTGGCAATAAATGCTGACCTTGCCAGTGATGCCCACATCTCATAAACGAATAAAAAAATAATAGCACCTGGCTTCTTTTCACCGTTACCAACAATCTCCTTATACCCTACTCCTGTAGCTTTCCATCTGACCTCGTACAAGAAGTTTCAGGTGCTCATGAACTTTTTTGCCACCAAAGTATTTGTTCTGCTGCGTTTGCTGCATCTCCTCTTGTAAGAACATAAGAAATAGGAGCTGGAGTAGGCCATTTGGCCCTTCGAGCCTGCTCCGCCATTCTACAAGATCATGGCTGATCTTTTACCTCCACTCCACCTTCCTACACTCTCCCTATATCCCTTAATTCCCGAAAAATTATCGACCTCTGTCTTGAATATACTCAACAACTGAGCATCCACAGCTCTCAAGTAGAGAATTCCAAAGATTCACAAACTTTTGAGTGAAGACATTTCTCCTCATCTCAGTCCTAAGTGGCTGACCACTTATTTTGAGACTGTGACCCCGTGTTCTAGATTCCCCAGCCAGGAAAATATTTTCCCAGCATTAACCCTGTCAAGCCCCTTAAGAATTTTATATGTTTCAATTAGATCACCTCTCATTCATTCTTCTAAACTTTAGGGAATATATGTCTAGTCTACTCAATCTCTCCTCATAGGGCAATCCACTCATCCCAGGAACCAGTCTAGTGAACCTTCGTTGCACTCCCTCTAAGGCAAGTATGTCTTTCCTTAGGTAAGGAGACCAGAACTGTACACCGTACTCCAGGTGTGACCTCACCAATGCCCTGTATAATTGTAGTAAGACTTCTTTGCTCTTATACTCTAATCCTTTTATAACAAAAGCTAACATAACATTTGCTTTCCTAATTGCTTGCTGTACCTGCATGTTAACTTTCTGTGATTCATGTACCCAGGTCCCTCTGAATGCAAACATTTCCCAGTCTTGCCATTCAAAAAATATTCAGCTTTTTTGTTTTTCCTACCAAAGTGGATAACTTCACACTTCCCCCACCTTGTATTCCATTTGCCATGTTCTTGCCCACTCAGTCAACCTGTCTATATCTCTCTGCCGCCTCTTTGCATCCTCCTCACAGCTTACTTTTCCACCTAACTTTGTATCATCAGCAAACTTGGATACGTTACACTCAGTGGGGTAGAAATTCGGTTGTTTACGCCACCCGTTAGCGCCTAAAGAGACCGACAAGTGGGGCGATAACCAACGAGCGCCCGGGTGCTGCGATCCCTGCGCCTCTCCCCATATTGAGCGGGCATTTAGCGCTGGCGCTAAACAGTTGCGCCCGCTCACCGGCGCAAGCAGATCATGACATCATTTCAGTGTGCAATGCCTTTGGGGCGTCCCGGACTGGAAATTCAGTGGCGCCCCACTCTGTTCCGCCTGGCGCTAATAAGGACAGCTTACCTGGAACATTCCCCAGTCGCTGTCGGGCTGGGGGGGTGTTCTTTAAAGGGGACTGCTGTGGTATAAAAGCGGCAGCCATTTTTGGACCACAACTTCTTCAAGAGTTACAGAGAGTTGCTGAGCTGCACACTGAGCCATTTCACCACTGAGCCAGCGCTGGCAGAAGAACTTCAGCCTTCTGACCATCACCTTGCTGTTGGTGAGCATTTCAAGCGGGGAAAGTTTCTTTGCGCACTTAATATGGGGGCTGCATTGGAGGGGAACGTGCTGCTGCTGAATCATCTTGAGAGGGCACAGAGACGCAGGGAGAGAGGGGCAGGCATGGCCAGACGGAGGAGGGCCAACAGATGTCGCCACACGAGACCTTACGCTGCCAGGGTTTTGCGACAGCAGTTTTCCTACATGAACATGTCGGAGGAGCAGTGTATCAGAAGGCTGTGCTTTAGAAAGGAGGTGGTGACTGAGCTGTGCCACCTGCTTCAGCCAGATCTGCAGCCTCAGATAAGGTGCATGACATCTCTGTCGGTGGCTGTGAAGATGACTGTTGCCCTAAACTTCTTCGCAAGCGGCTCCTTTCAGGTCGCAACTGGGGACATAGCCAACATCTCGCAGTTCGCGATGCATTGCTGCATCTGTCAAGTGACTGATGCCCTGTTTAAAAGGAGGCAGCAGTACATCTCCTTCCCAATGACCCCAGACAAGCAGCGGGAGCGCGCAGAGGGCTTCGCAGCAATAGCGGACTTCCCCATGGTGCAGGGTGCCATTGACTGCATGCACATGGCTTTGCGGGCGCCTGTATTGAATGCGGAGGAGTTCCGCAACCGCAAGGGGTTCCATTTCTTGAATATCCAGCTGGTCTGTGACCACCGACAGCTGATCCTCGCAGTGAATGCCCAGTTCCCTGGCAGCAGCCACGACGCCTTCATCCTGCGCCAGACTTCTGTTGCAGACCTTTTCGAGGCCCCGGCTCACCCAGGAGGCTGGCTTCTCGGGGACAAGGGCTATCATCTGTGCCCGTGGCTGATGACCCCGCTCCGTTCGCCCAGCACCCCTGCTGAAGAACGCTACAATGCGAGCCATCAGGCAACGAGGAACATTGTGGAGCACACAATCGGCGTGCTGAAGCAGCGGTTCCGCTGTCTGGACCATTCCGGAGGAGCCCTGCAGTACTCACCTGAGCGAGTCTCCCACTTCGTGGTTGTATGTTGCATGCTGCATAACCTCGCTATCCTACGTACCCAGCCAATGCCACCAGCCATTGAAGCACCAGCGGAGGAGGAGGACCAAGACAGGAGGGAGGCACAAACTGGAAGGGCCGTCCGTCAGAGGCTGATCAGAAGTCGCTTCTAGGCCCCTCTCAGGGAATGCTTGCTGCCATTCCAAGAGCAGGAATGGAACCGTTCTGATACCCCAAAGCCTGTGAAGGGCAAAATGAATGTAAATAGCAGACATGGCCATTGTAAATAAAGAAAGTTGTTTATTTTACAAAATGTGCTTCTTTCCAGCATGACCAAGCAATGGCAACAGAAAGCAAAACTAACAGACTGCCACATAAGTTACTCGCACACCCGGGAGACTGTCCAAAACATCACTAACATTCAGACCAGCATCCTCAGCCTTGATTTCTACAAATAACAGGTATCAGCAGCACCTTCTACTTTTTCCCCCTCGATGGTGATCTGCTTTGCTTGCGAGACTGGCCCCTTCCCTCCCTGCAGCTCCTCCGTAATGGGACCCCAGTGGCTGCAGCAAGGCTGGGGGAGGCCTGCTGACTGTCCGAAAGCGCAGATGCCCCTGAGGGACGGCCTGGATAAGCTCTGGGCCTGGAGGGCCCGGCTGCTGACTGCTCCAACTCTGCATGGGTGGAAGCAGTCTGTCCTACAGGTGGTGGCAGCTGCAGTGGAGACGTGCCAGTGGTGGCATCAGGAATGCTGTGATCCTGAGAGCGGACAGCAGCTCCCTGGTCGGCCGACACACTGGCACTCTGACGGGGCAGCATGCGCAGCAATCAGCTGGTCCACAGATTGCTGGCCTGCTGTGGTGCTGCAAGGGCCCCGGGTAATCCTGCCCGATCCAGCGAGGGTGGCAGCAGTCACTGGTCGCGTGGCCTCAATCTGCGTCTGCATGAGGCCAGCGAGTGACTGCGTGGCAGCACTCAGCACTTGCGTGGCAGGTGCCAGTGCTTCGGTGAAGCCCTGGACAATCCTTTCCAGTGCTGCCCCGAAGTCCTGCGCACTCCTTGCCTGTGCTGCGCCGAGGTCTTCGACACTCCTTGCCAGTGTCTCGATGGATTCGGGCATCCTTGCCACTGCAGCCATGAGCTCAGTGTGCCTCAGCCCAGCCTGGGCGCTCATTTCTGCGAGGGCACGCACCTCTTCTGCGCTCTGTGCAGCAGCACTCGCGGCCTGACTCGCCCTCCGGGGAGACGGCCCCCGAGCTTCCCTACCCCACTTGCGTTGCTGCAGGCCGCTGGTTCCTGGAGCTGGTTCCTCCTCAGAACATTCCCCCCCCCCCCCCCCTGCTCCCCTCCAGGGAAGTAGTCTCCCCAGTCTGCAGATGGGCTGGCTCGCCTGAGGGTGGTGGGGATGGTCCGGCTTCCTCCTGCTCGTTGCCTCCGGAGTCAGTGGCAGTGGCAGCTTGAGGGCCCGGCTCCCGAGCTGGTGATGCAGCATCTGAAAGCAGGGAGGTTGAAGAGTGGCTTTAGCGAAAGGTCAGGGTGGCAGCAAGGGATGCATGAGTGCTGCAATGCTCTGACTTGGGTCCAGAGTGAAAGAGCATGCTGGTGGGGGGAACAAGTCGAAGGAGAGAGTTCAAAAAGGTGATGACCTTACCATCGCTGTGCACAATGGCGTCGGCAGCTTCAGTGGTGACGGGACCACTCATCCGGCTTGCAACAATCTGGTGGACCCGCTCCTCGAGGTCTGTGAGGGTCTGCAGGTGAGGCCGGCCTCCTCCGGTACGCAGCTGCTCCCTGCGATTCCTGGCCAGCTTGGCCTGCAAGAGAAAGGAAGGGAAGTGAAGAAACATGCTGCACTGAGCTGACATCACGTGCCCCCCATGGTAGAATAGCCCTTATGCACTGAGCTGAATGTGTGTGTGTGTGTTTCCAGAAAGGGCCATGGGTGCTGGATGACAGCTGGCCATTGGGGCTTCGCTAGCCCTCTGGCCATAAAGTGAGGTGCAGATGGAGGGATGAAGATGAATGTGAAAAAGGCACTCGCCCTAACGACCCAAGTGAGGTCGTTGAACTTCTTCCTGCATTGCACAGGAGTCCTGGGCACCATGCTACTGGAGGTGACTCTTTGGGAAACCTCCCTCCAAGCTCTGCGGTATTCAGTTGGATTAGGCCTCCTGCTATTCTCCGGGTACAGCACACCTCGCCGGCGCTCCACTGCGTCAACCAGAGCATTCAATGCCCCCTCGCTGAAGCGCTGCGCTCTCTCCCTGACCCTCTCCATGTCTTGGAAGTTTTGGCCGCCACAGGTAGGTCACTGCCGAGTTTGAGGCCTACAAGGCGCAGAGTGTGGCTGCAGATGAGAATCGATCCGCCCCTTTAAGAGTTGGCCGGCGCCGGCGTGTCTGGGTCAATTCGATTATTGACAGCACCTACGCTGCCCGCCCATGGAGAAATTGAGTTGCGCCGCCGGGTTAGCGCCTTAAGACTACCGTGCAGCGCCTGATTTAGCGCCGCGATCACCTTCAGGGGCACTACAACGCAATATCGCGCGAGGTGGCGTGAATTTGCGCCTGGCGCAAAACTTTGCGCACCGCCAGTACTAGTGCCCCAAATGGGGCGATACCCAATTTTTCCCCCAGTCTCTTCATCTAAGTCATTAATATGGATTGTAAATAGCTGAGGCCCAAGCACTGATCCTTGCGGTACCCCGCTAGTTACAGCCTGCCAACCCAAAAAAGTCCTGTTTATTCCTACTCTCTGTCTCTGTCCATTAACCAATCCTCAGTCCATGCTAATATATTACCCCCAATCCCATGGGTCCTAATTTTGTGTAATAACGTCTTGTGTGGCACCTTATCAAATGCTTTTTGAAAATCCAAATACACTGCATCCACTCGTTCCCTCTTATCTATCCTACTAGTTACATCGTCAAAAAACTCTTAACCGATTTGTCAAACACTATTTCCCTTTCAGAAAACCATGTTGGCTCTGCCTAATCATATTGCGATTTTCTAAGTGCCCTGTTACCACGTCCCTAATAATAGATTTTATCATTTTGATTACTACTGATGTCAGGCTAACTGGCCTACAGTTCCCTGTTTTTTCTCTTCCTCCTTAAACAGCGGGGTTATGTTTGCTACCTTCCAATCCTTGGGGACTGTTCTAAAATCTAGGGAATTCTGGAAGATTAATACCAGTGCATCCACTATCTCTGCAGCTACCTCTTTTAAAACCCTAGGATGCAGGTCGTCCGGTCTAGGGGATTTGTCGCCACTTAGTACCATTAATTTCTCCAGTATTATGTCTTTACTTATACTGATTTCTTTAAGTTCTTCATTCTCTCTAGACCCTTGGTTCCCCATTATTTCTAGAATGTTTTTTGTCTTCTAGTGTGAAGACAGATGCAAAGTATTTGTTTAATGGTCCAGAAATTTGGGTCGGAGGCTTCCCGTGGGTGCAAGCCTCCGACCTGCACTTACCTAGCGCGCCGGCCGTTAAGCTGTGGGCCCACGTGGGATTCCGATCCTGGGCCTCCTCCAACTGCTGGCGCGCAGTGCTTGCGTATCCCAGGGGCGCAGTTAGTTTGATGCGTCCCCTGGGATCACGTGGGCCATGGAGAGCCAGTGGTAGCAGGGAAACGCCCATTCATAAAATTGACAGGAAGAGCTGTCAAAACTATAAATACTATAAGCCCCAAAAATCACAAACTTCAAACTTCAAATAATTTTTTTTTTAAATCGCATTTTTGAAATAACTATAAATTACATAAAATAACTATTTCAAACAATAATTTAAATTTTTGAAAAAATTAATTACATTTTCTAATGGGGCTAAAAATAAACTTACCTTTCTTTAAATTATTTAAAAATAATAAACCTGTGGAAAAAATGCTTCAATTTTAATTAATTCACCACTTACCTTGTTAAAAGCAGGCCATTACATAGAAACATAGAAGATAGGAGCAGGAGTAGGCCATTCGGCCCCTCACGCCTGCTCCGCCATTCAATGAGATCATGGCTGATCATCCAAACTCAGTACCCTGTCCCTGCCTTCTCCCCATATCCCTTGATCCCTTTAGCCTTAAGAAATATATCCAACTCCTTCTTGAATATATTTAACTGGCTGGCGGGGCCCGGCGTTGCCAGGGCTTTTTTGGGCCGCGCGGTTTACGGCCGGCCGCTGCCGCTCCCCCGCTCTGTGTCTCGGGCCGAGCGGTTGTCAGGCCCGGCCCGAGTGACCCCTACTGACCTGCCGCTCCGGCGGGCCGGGAGCGGGATACTGTGCCGGAGCCGCAATGTGGGGGTTTGTTGTGCTGGTGCTGTCGCTGTCAGTATAAAAAAAATGGCAGCGAAGTTTCGGGAGGCTGCAGGATTAGGCCCGCCCACACACGGAATTAAACGCCCCCCGTGACGCACCGATTGGTCAACCATCAGGTCACTGAAGTGCAGGATTGGTCAACCATCACGTCAGTCAACGCTATCCCCTGTATGATTGGTCAACCATCACGTCACTCAACGCTAATGAGCGGTAGGATTGGTCAACCGCTAATGAGCGGATTTTTGAACGTTTTTTGTACACTGTCCGAACAATATTTGTCTGACCAAAAAGTAAATATGACTATAACACTCCCCTGATCATCAGCTTTCTTTTGATATAACGTGTAGGTACGCTCTATAACTTCTGAGTATATAGCGGACAGACAGACGGGCGAGCGGGCGGACGTCAACTGCCTTCTGTGGTAGAATATTCCACAGGTTCACCACTCTCTGGGTGAAGAAATTCCTCCTCATTTCTGTCCTAAATGGCTTACCCCTTATCCTTAGACTGACCCCTGGTTCTGGACTCCCCCGCCATCGGGAACATCCTTCCTGCATCTAGTCTGTCTAGTCCTGTTAGAATTTTATAAGTTTCAATGAGATCCCCCCTCATTCTTCTAAACTGCAGCGAGTATAAGCCCAATCGACCCAATATCTCCTCATACGTCATTCCTGCCATCCCAGGTATCAGTCTGGTGAATCTTTGCTGCACTCCCTCCATGGCAAGAACATCCTTCCTCAGATAAGGCGACCAAAACTGCACACAATACTCAAGGTGAGGTCTCACCAAGGCCCTGTACAACTGCAGCAAGACATCCTTGTTCCTGTACTCGAACCCTCTCACTACGAAGGCCAACATACCATTTGCCGCCTTAACCGCCTGCTGCACCTGCATGCTTACCTTCAGCGACTGGTGCACAAGGACACACAGGTCTCGTTGCACTTCCCCTTCTCCCAATCTATTGCCGTTCAGATAATAATCTGCCTTCCTGTTTTTGCCACCGAAGTGGATAACCTCGCAGTTATCCACATTGGGCAGATGCAGTACAATCACCCAACCTGTCCAAATCATACTGGAGTTTCTCGGCATCCTCCTCACAGCACACATGCCCACCCAGCTTTGTGTCGTCTGCAAACTTGGAGATATTACATCTAGTTCCCTCGTCTACATCATTAATATATATTGTTAATAGCTGGGGTCCTAGGACCGATCCCTGCGGTACCCCACTAGTCATTGCCTGCCACTCAGAAAAAGACCCATTTATTCCAACTCTTTGCTTCCTGTCTGCCAACCAGTTCTCTATCCAAGTCAGTACCTTGCCCCCAATCCCATGTGCCTTAACTTTACACGCTAATCTCTTATGCGGGACCTTATCGAAAGCCTTCTGAAAGTCCAATACACCACATCCACTGGTTCTCCCTTATCCTACCAGTTACATCCTCAAAAAATTCCAGTAGATTAGTCAAGCACGATTTACCTTTTGTAAATCCATGTTGACTTTGTCCGATCCGGTCACTGTTTTCCAAGTGCTCTGCTATTACATCTTTTATAATGGAGTCTAGCATTTTCCCCACTACTGAGGTCAGGCTTACCGGTCTATAATTCCCTGTTTTCTCTCTACCACCTTTTTTGAATAGTTGGGTAACATTAGCTACCCTCCAATCCATGGGAACTGTTCCAGAATCTATAGAATTTTGGAAGATGACCAGCAATGCATCTACTATTTCTAGGGCCACTTCCTTAAGTTCCCTAGGATGTAGATTATCAGGCCCTGGGGATTTATCGGCCTTCAATCCCGTCAATTTCCCTAACACCATTTCCCTACAAATACTGATTTCATTCAGTTCCTCCCTCTCATTAGACCCTATGTTCCCCGACATCTCTGGGAGGTTATTTGTGTCCTCCTTTGTGAAGACAGAACCAAAGTATGTATTTAATTGGTCTACCATTTCTTTGTTCCCCATTATAAATTCCCCTGATTCTGACTGCAAGGGACCTACGCTTGACTTCACCAATCTTTTTCTCTTCACATATCTATAGAAGCTTTTACAGTCAGTTTTTATGTTCCCTGCAAGCTTACTCTCATACTCTATTTTCCCCCTCTTAATTAATCCCTTTGTCCTCCTTTGTTGAATCCTAAACTGCTCCCAATCCTCAGGTTAACTGCTTTTTCTGGCCAATTTGTATGTTCTCTCCTTGGATCTTATGCTATCCCTAATTTCCCTTGTTAGCCACGGCTGAGTCACCTTTTTTGTTTTATTTTTATTCCAAACAGGGATGAACAAATTCTGTGGTTCATCCATGCGATCTTTAAATGTTTGCCATTGCCTATCCACCGTCAACCCTTTGAGTAACATTCCCCAATTAATCCTACCCAACTCGCGCCTCATACTCATAAATTCAGGACCCTAGTCTCTGAGTCAACTATTTCACTCTCCATCTTAATGAAGAATTCGATCATATTATGATCGCTGCGCCCCAAGGAGCCTCGCACAACAAGATTGCTAATTATTCCTTTCTCATTACATAATACCCAGTCTAAGATGGCCTGATCTCTAGTTGGTTCCTCGACATATTGGTCCAGGAAACCATCCTGTATACACTCCAGGAATTCCTCCTCCACAGTATTGTTACTAATTTGGTTAGCCCAATCTATATGTAGATTAAAGTCACCCATGATAACTGCTGTGCCCTTATTGCACGCGTCTCTAATTTCCCGTTTAATGCCATCCCCAACCTCTGCATTACTGTTTGGGGGTGTGTGCACAACTCCAACTAGCGTTTTCTGCCCCTTGGTATTTCTCAGCTCTACCCATACAGATTCAACATCATCAGAGTAATATCCTTCCTTGTGTTAATCTCTTTAACCAGCAATGCTACCCCACCTCCTTTTCCTTTTTGCCTGTCTTTCCTGAATATGGAATACCCCTGGATGTTGAGTTCCCAGCCTTGGTCACCCTGGAGCCATGTTTCCGTAAACCCAATCATATATATCCGTTTACATCTATTTGCGCAGCTAATTCATCCACCTTATTACGAATGCTCCTCGCATTAAGACACAAAGCCTTCAGGCTTGTTTTTTTAACACTCTTAGACCTTTTAGAATTATTATTTACTGTGGCCATGTGTAAATCCTGGAGACTTACCCTCCCGGAGAAACCTGCAAAAAAAAACGTAAGTTCCATGCGCACGCGCTGCCTCTCCGGCGTACGCGTTCGACCTCTGAACCCCTTTAAGGGAACGGAAGTTCCGGTTTCCCGCGCATGCGCAGTGCATGCACGAAACCGGCACTTCCGTTGGGCCTACGGGTGAGTACCCCATGCGTACTCACCCGTGGAGACCCGAATTTCTGGGCCCTTGTCTCTGCCATTTCCTTATTGCCCATTATAATTTCTCCTGTTTCTGCCTCTAATGGGCCCACGTTTACTTTTACAAATCTTTCTATTTAGGTACCTATAGAAACATTTACAATCTGTTTTTATGTCTCTTGCTAATTTACTCTCATTCTTTTATCTCTTTCCTTATCAATTTCTTGGTCCTCCTTTGCAGAATTCTAAAATCCTCCCAATCCTCAGGCTTACTACTCTTTGGCAACATTATAAGTCTCTTCCTTTGATTTAATACTATCTTCAACGTCTCTTGTTAGCCACGGTTGGACCACTTTTCCTGTGGGATTTTTGTGCCTTAAAGGAATGTATTTTTGTTGTAAATTATGTATTCTTTAAATGCTAGCAATTACTTGTCTACCACCGTACCTTTTAATGTAGTTTCCCAATCTACCATAGCCAACTTTCCCCTCATACCTACATAGTTTGCTTTGTTTAGATTTAAGACCCTAGTTTCGGACTTAACTAAATCACTTTCAAACTCTAAAATTCTACCATATTATGGTCACTCTTCCCTAAAGGCCCTTTTACTGCAAGGTTATTAATTAACACTTTCTCATTGCACAGTACTAGATCTAAAATAGCCTGTTCCCTAGTTTGTTCCTGTAGTGTCCGTGTGTTGATAAAGACACTGAAGACAGGAGTTGGTTCATAGGTGTTTATTAAGCAAAGTCTGGGGGGGGGTTCTAACGGATATACACAATATACAGGCTTATATAGCCCGAGTGGCAATTACTGGCATTACAGCACACCTGGGGCTCTTAAAGGCACATACACTACAGTTCCTCAACATAATGATCTAGAAAACTATCTTGTATACATTCCATGAACTCATCCTCCACACTATTACTGCAAATTTGGTTTGCCTAGTCTATATGTAGATTTAAGTCCCCCATGATTACTGTATTACCCTTGTTACATGCGTGTCTAATTTCCTGATTTTTATACTCTCCCCTATATTACAACTACTGTCTGGGGGCCTATAAACACTCCCATCAATGTTTTCTGCCCCTTGCTGTTTCATAGCTCCACCCAAACTGATTCTACTTCTTGATTTTCAGAGCTGAGATCTTTTCTCTCTGCTGTATTTATCCTATCATTTGTTATCAGGGCTGCCCCTCCTTTTCCATTTTGCCTATCTCTTCTAAGAGCTAAGTATCCTGGAATATTTAGTTCCTAACCTTGATCACTTTGCAACCATGTCTCCGTAATGACTATTAGATCAAACCTGTTCATTTCTATCTGCGCCATTAATTCATCTGTTTTGTTGTGAATGCTTTGTGCATTCAGATATAGTGCCTTTAGCTTTTACTTTTTTCTATTTTTCCCTGATGTCACCTTAGTCACTGATGCTCTATTACCTCTTCCCCTTGCCCACCAAGCCAAGCCACCCTAAGTTTGAGCCAAACACTCAGTTGAAATTTTAATTTGTCACTAACCTGCATACTGACCCCAAGCCAGAGTACACACATGTCTGTAATCAGTATCCAATTATCTATTCAATATAACCTATTTAATCTCTCTCTGCAGGTTTTGGGCCTGTTGTCCACATGTATCCAGGTAGCATGCCTATCAGAGCAGCGATGGAGAACTTTGGGTTTCCAAAATCATTTTATAACCACCTGTATGACTTTCCTATCAACAAATTGAACAGTCTGCTTTCTGGAAGTTTTTCAGCTGAGAAAGAAACATTGCAGAATCAAACTGAAGTTCTGGTGGGAGATGGTAATGGGAGCCCACTGAGTGCACACCAGGGTGATGGGGTGCCGAGTGGCGAAGCCACAATGGATAACGACCAAGCTGGGGAAACTGAGACCATGGATGTTGCATGTGAGGAGACAGAAAATAAAGACAAAAATACAGACAGAAAATCCAATGTAAGTTTTGCTCCAGTAGGATATAGATGTGGAATGTTACATTCTAATGTACCCAGTTTCGAGGGCCCAGTGATTTGAATAGAGTTATTGTCTGTGAGGAGAACTATTTCTCCAGATTGACTGTGACTTGATATCTGTGGGTAACCGGTTTCGTTGGGCAACAGTAAAATAGTGGCCACCCAACCCACCACCCACAAAGCACACTGCTTTTAATGCTTTGTCCTTTGTGTCGTTCTTTGCGTACATAACAGTCACTGCATTCCAAAAGTAATTGAATATGTGAAGTGCTTTACGGTGTTTTGACCTAACAAACCACTATATAATTGCAAATATTTATAACATTGTGCAGTGTGGTTTTGCCTTTATTTGCTTTCTTTGTTGAATTTGTTTCAACTGGAAAGATGCTTAAACATAACTACATTCCACTTTTTTTTGTTTGCTTCGGTCATCAACTGTTTTGCAACTTTTTGTGCTAATCGCTTCTGCAAATTTAGTCTTGGTTCCTACAATACCTTCCTGTTAGCTGTCTTATGGTGTTTCCTCAGTCAGCTTATGTCCTCGTTCATTGTCGCTGGGTCAAAATCCTGGAACTCCCTCCCTAACAGCACTGTGGGAGTACCTTTACCACACAGACTGCAGCGGTTCAAGAAGGCGGCTCACCACCACCTTCTCGAGGGCAATTAAGAATGGGCAATAAATGCTGGCCTTGCCAGTGACGCCCACATCCCATAAAAACGAATAAAAATTTTTTTTTTTTTTTAATTCAACACACTTCTGTTTGCATTTGGTTCACTAATGATGTCAGTTTATGGCAAGTTGCTGCTTCGTGTTACTCGGGGCTGGGACCTTTTGCTCTGCTTTAGTCATTTCATTCTGGTCAAAGTGGCAAATCCCAGTATCTTTCACAAGTACCATGCCCTGTTTGTGATGTTGACAATTTTGGTATATGGGCCTTCCCGAGCAAAAGTGCATCTCGGCAAGTGTGCATCTGACCACTGACTCCTCTGGATCCTAGTGCCTATGATTTTAAGTGCATTTACTGGGAGAAGGAGAGCAATTGATTTCTCCCTTCTTTGCACCAAATGCTTACGTGAATGCTAGTGTGACATTTCAAAATGTGGTGTAGTTCGATTCAATCAAACCCATCCATACAGTGTCAAAAGTTGATTTTTGGAAATAGTCCTGCTTTCATTTATACACTATTTGATAATCTGAGACTCCCATCTGTATCTACACCCTGGGCAGCTGACAGCTCCAGCTTTTGGGTGCTTACTTGCCTCATCCACTACTGACACAATTTTTTTTTTTTAAACCCACCAAATCAGTATTCCTTTCTAATCGTACCCTCCTTTCACTTGGGACCCTACTACTGGCACTTTATTCTGGCTGCGTTGTCTCTCTGAAACAGAATCTTTGATTTACCTCCTGCAAGAAAAGTTTTGTTTCAACATTCTCAAAAAACTTTTTTTCCAAAGCAACTCTTGTGAACTGCAGCCAAACCTTTTTTTTTGACTGTTCTCCTTGTGCAGCATAGTCCAGGTTTCTAACCTAGATTTATGCTTGTTCTTGTACAAGTTTTAGACTCCCAAAGTCAAACTGGACTCCATCTTTGGTGACATGTTTCTTGGCAGGTTGAAGAAAGGAAGAGTAAGCAAGAAGATCGTCTGAAGAAATTACAGGCCGCTGCTGCTGTGCTACAAGAGAGAAACGCAGATGGGTGAGCTTATGTAACAAATTAAAATGAACTCCAGTACAATTCTATTTCAAATTTTTCTTCTGAAAGTGGCAACTGTGATACTAAAAGATTGGGTGCCACCTTGATCTTTACAAACTTGTGCACAATTGGTCATCTCTATTTATTCAGAATAAATTATGACTTGTAGAAATTGCAACACTAAAACAGGCCTTCAGCCAACCAGTCCGTGTTAGTGTTTATCCTCCACACGAGCAGTAGTCCTAATTGTATGTGCCTGCCCTGTTCACAAAACCCTTTATCCTTTCCGTCAACTACTTGTGTAACCTATTCTTAAATGTTGACGCGGTCTCTGCTTCAGTCTCTAAACCCTGCCTTTAATTTTTTTTAAATGTTTCTCCTGCTCTCTGTCCTAAATCTCTTGCATTTAACCTTGTATCTATGTCCTCTCAACCTGGAAATGGACTGTTCCTTCATAATCAAATCGCCCCTTTAAATCACCTCTGTTGTGTAAAAAAAAAAAAGCAGTCTTTCTTCATATTTATATTATCTCATCAGACAGCAACCTAGTGAATTTGCAAGTATTCAGTTAGCTTTTTTATGGTCTGCTTTTAATGTTTTATGAACCCAAGTCCCCAAATCCCTCTGCTTATCTGCAGCAGCCAGCATTCCCCCATTCAAAATATAATTTTAAACCAAAATGTAGATCTTCATGCTGACTGACTTTGAATTACTACATCTGCTACTGTTTACCCATTCCACCATCTTATCAATTTCCCCATGAAACTTCCTATGGCCCTCAATTATTTACTATGCCTGTCTTCCATTTTAGTATCTGCTGCAAATTTGGACACTACTCCCTCTAGTCCGATACCCAAATCATTGATGTACACAGCAAACAAAAGTGGTCCCAGAACAGGACCCTCACTATTCACTTCTAACCACTCTTGCAAAATTGTCCTTGACTCCTACTCTGTTTCCCTGTTTCCTCCCTTCTAACCAGTTTTGGATCTAATTTTTCTAACCTTCCCTGACTCCATATCCCATAATCTCCAATAGTCACCTATATCGTACCTCCACCTACACTACATATGCTGAATTTCCCCATTTACCGTATCTCCTCCATTCTTTATTTAATGTAGGTAAAGCACATTAATTAATTTTGCAGATCACTCATTTATAAAGACAGTTCTGCCAAATAAGCAGAATTTCACACTTTGTTAAAAGCATCAGCTAATTTTTTCAAGAAGATTTAATTCTGTGATCATATTAATGTCACATGAACAGTTTCATATATCCTACATCATAGTGCCTTTGGTTTATGCTAACTTCTCAATGTTTGAGAATGTTTTAATTTATGTTTCATTCTTAAAAATGTAGTCTCATCCATACTTTTGTTTGTTACCTCCAGACTCGACTATTCCGGTGCTCTCCTGGTCGGCTTTCCATCTTCCACCCTGCATAAACTTAAGCTCATCCAAAACTCTACGCTTATCCTAACTCGCACCAAGTCCCATTCATCCATCACTCCTGTGCTTGCTACCCTACATTGGCTCCCGGTCCCTGAGCGCCTCCATTTTAAAACTCTCATGCTCAAATTCCATAATGACACCTTCCCTCCTGATCTCTAACCTCCTCCAGCCCAACAACCCTCTGAGAACTCTGCGTCCCTCCAACTGTGGCCTCTTGCCCATCTCCCACTTCCTTCACCAACCATTGGTGGCTGTGACATCAGCTGTCGAGGTCCAAAGCTCTGGAATTCCCTCCCTAAACTTCTCCACCTTCTTTAAGCCCCTCCATAAAACCTACCTCTTTGACCAAGTTTTTGGTCACCTGTCCTAATGTCTCCTTTTTTGGCTCAGTGTCATTTTGGTCGATTATACTCCTGTGAAGGGCCTTGGGATATTTTACTAGATTAAATGTGCTATATAAATGCAATTTGCTGTAAATATTATACATTATTATCGCCTCTGAGTCTGAAGGTTGTGGGTTCAAGTCCCACTCCAGGGACTTGAGCACAAATAACTAGGCTGACACTCCAGTGCAGCACTGTCGGAGGTACCGTTTTTCGGATGAAACATTAAACCGAGGTCCCCGTCTGCACTCAGGTGGATTAAAAGATCCCATGGCACTATTTCGAAGAAGAGCAGGGGAGTTATCCCTGGTGTCCTGGTTAATATTTATCCCTCAACCAACTTCACTAAAAGAGATTATCTGGTCATTATCACATTGCTGTTTGTGGGAGCTTGCTGTGTGCAAATTGGCTACTGTGTTTCCTACATTACAACAGTGATTACACTTCAAAAGTACTTCATTGGCTGTAATGCGCTTTGGGGCATCCAGTGATTGTGAAAGGCACTATATAAATGCAAGTCTTTCTTTCTTTCTATATAACTAATCCTGTCTAAACATTTTATTCTAAATAATGGCTATTTCTAGTAGCTAGCTTACCTCAATTAAATGAAAATTCACGTTGTTTTAGTAAATTCTGGTGAAAAGCTGTTTTTCTTATTTATTATAGGTTAATTATAGCAAGTCGCCTTTATCCTAGCCCCTTACTACTTTGTCTTCTGGAGTTTGTGGCACCATCTAGACCGTTTGTCATCTACTGCCAATACAAAGAGGTAAAACTGAATATTTGGCATGTTGTTGGTTTGATTGGACATTTGAGAGCACAGCTCAGTTTATTGTTTATTTTCTTCCCCCGTCTAGCCTTTGCTCGTGTGCTATGCAAATCTACGAGAAAGGGGTGGCGTTGTTAACCTGAGGCTATCTGAAACGTGGCTGAGAGGCTATCAGGTAAACTTCAATTAAACACCGTAGATGCCTCCTAAAGTAGAATTTCAGAAGCAGGTTATCAATGCCTCCAAAGTTCATTAACTTTTAAGCTGCTCTACGGTGTCCTTGTATCTAAATTCCTAATGTTTTGACAGAATATTATAACAATTATATAGTGAATCCTTCTGTTTTGGTCATACTGAGTGTATATTAGGGAGAGTTTGGCTGTACAAGCTGCCTCTTAACACTTTAAAAAAAAACTCACAAGCCATTTGCTTCATCATAAATGTTTCATGGGATTTATTACAAATGGCTTGTACTTCAGTTTTATGATAGAAAGGCCTTGCTGAAGTTCAGAATAATTAGTATGTTAAGTAAGAAAGCTTGCATCTCTATAGTATCAGCCTAGAACACGTGCTCAAGTCCTGAAGTGGGGCTTGAACCCACGACCTTCTGATTGAGAGGCGAGTGTGCTACCACTGAGTTAAGCTGGCATATATAACCTACTAAGCCAGCACGTTGCTAATACTGTGGACATTTTAATGCATGTGGATTTTCTAGATAAACTGTATGTGCCCGAACCAAGCATGTTGGCGTATACAAGATTCTTTGGTTTGTCCAAATAGTATTTTGTTTGCCTGGACAAATCGGCAAATTTTCTACAATTAATTTGGTACCTCATGTGACTAAGACTAAGTGAGACCACACCTTGAGTATTGTGTGCAGTTTTGGTCGCCTTATCTGAGGAAGGATGTTCTTGCCATGGAGGGAGTACAGCGAAGATTCACCAGACTGATACCTGGGATGGCAGGAATGACGTATGAGGAGAGATTGGATCGATTGGGCGCATACTCGCTGGAGTTTAGAAGAATGAGAGGGGATTTCATTGAAACTTATAAAATTCTAACAGGACTAGACAGACTAGATGCAGGAAGGATGTTCCCGATGGCGGGGGAGTCCAGAACCAGGGGTCACAGTCTAAGGATAAGGGGTAAGCCATTTAGGACAGAAATGAGGAGGAATTTCTTCACCCAGAGAGTGGTGAACCTGTGGAATTCTCTACCACAGAAGGCAGTTGAGGCCAATTCATTAAATATATTCAAGAAGGAGATAGATATATTTCTTAAGGCTAAAGGGATATGGGGAGAAAGCAGGGACAGGGTACTGAATTTGGATGATCAGCCATGATCTCATTAAATGGCAGAGCAGGCTTGAGGGGCCAAATGGCCTATTCCTGCTCCTAAATTCTATGTTTCTATGTATGTTTCTTCTTGCCAACTTAATCTGACCCTCCAGCCCTCTTCTATTGTATCCATTGCATGTGCTGTATTTAATTTGCAGTCCATCAGACCGGGTTTGTATCTCGGCCACATCAGACTGCACTGATAAATTTGCTATAAGAGGATTATATTATAGTAAATAACAACAGAAAATGCTGGAAATACTCAGCAGGCCAGGCAGCATCCGTGGAGAGAGAAACAAGAGTTAACGTTTCAGGTCTGGGACCCTTCATCAGAACTGGAAAAAGCTGGAAATGTAACAGATATTAAGCAGGTGCAGAGACAGGGGGAGAGGGGTTTAGGAGGGGAGGAAGGAATTGAAAGAACATGCTGTGAAAATGTTGCAAATGGGAATGGCAAAATCATACTGCATGAAAAATGGGGGCAGGGATTATTATCTGAAATTGTTGAACTCCATGTTGAGTCCGGCAGGCTGTAAAGTGCCTAATCGAAAGATGAGGTGCTGTTCCTCGAGCTTACGTTGAGCTTCATTAGAACAATGTATTAGGTCGAGGACAGAGCGATCAGAGTGGGAGTGAAGTGGAGAATTAAAGTGACAGGCGACCGGAAGCTCAGGGCCACCCTTACGGACTGAACAGAGGTGTTCCGCAAAGCAGTCGCCCAATCTGCGTTTGGTCTCCCCAATGTAGAGGAGACCGCATCGTGAGCAGCGAATACAGTATATTAAATTGCAAGAAGTACAAGTAAATCGCTGTTTCACCTGGAAGGGGTGTTTGGGGCCCCGGACAGTGGGAAGGGAGGAGGTAAAAGGGCATGTGTTGCATCTCCTGCGCTTGCACGGGAAGGTGCCAGGTGAAGGAAAAGGACTGTTGGGGGTGATGGAGGAGTGGACCAGGGTGTCGCTGAGGGAGCGGTCCCTTCGGAATGCTGAAAGGGGAGGTGAGGGGAAGATGTGTTTGGTGGTGGGATCACGTTGGAGATGGCGGAGGATGATCCGTTGAATGTGGAGGCTGGTGGGGTGAAAGGTGAGGACAAGGGGAACCCTATCATGGTTCTGGGAGGGAGGGGCAGGGGTGAGAGCAGAAGTGCGGGAAATAGAACGGACACGGTCAAGGGCCGTGTCAACCACAGTAGAGGGGAATCCTCGGTTGAGGAAAAAGGAAGACATGTCGGAAGCACTGGTATGGAAGGTGGCAACGTCAGAACAGATGCGGCGGAGATGGAGAAACTGGGAGAATGGAATAGAGTCCTTACAGGAAGCGGGGTGGGAGGAAGTGTAGTCCAGGTAGCTGTGGGAGTCGGTGGGCTTGTAGTGGATGTTAGTCGAAAGCCAATTGCCAGAAATGGAGACGGAGAAGTCAAGGAAGGGAAGGAAAGAGTCGGAGATGGACCATGTGAAGGTGAGGGAAGGGTGGAAATTGGAAGTAAAGTGAATGAACTTATCTAGTTCAGGGCGCGAGCAGGAAACGGCACCAATACAGTCATCGATGTACCGGAAAAAGAGGTGAGGGAAGTGACCCGAGTAGGACTGGCACAAAGAATGTTCCACATATCCCATGAACAGGCAGGCATAGCTAGGGCCCATGCGGGTTCCCATAGCAACACCTTTAATTTGGAGGAAGTGAGTGGAGTCAAAGGAGAAGTTGTTCAATGTGAGAACAAGTTCAGCCAGGCGGAGGAGGGTGGTGGTGGATGGGGACTGGTCGGGCCTCGGTTCAAGGAAGAAACAGAGCGCCTGTTCTGATGAAGGGTCCCAGACCTGAAACGTTAACTCTGTTTCTCTCTCCACAGATGCTGCCTGGCCTGCTGAGTATTTCCAGCATTTTCTGTTGTTATTTTAGATTTCCAGCATCCGCAGTATTTTGCTATTATATTATAGTAATTTTAACTTTGGAATTATGAGGAAAACCAGTTGAAGGGGCCATAGTGCAGGATGACACCAAATATTTCATCAAATTATAAAGACTGTTTTCAAACAGACCAAGCAAACACCATTACCAATGCTTTGAATAATTATCTGAAGAGCAATCTCCTTTTAAAGATAATGCACTTAATGAGTTTTTAGCATTTACTAATTTACAACAACATGCAAACTTTAATTTGTCCAAACTTTTTAGGTTTTGCCAAACCGAACTCATCCCAAGCTGACAATGAGTGGAGGTGGTGGCTACGTCCTGACCGGTATCACTGTTGCTATAGACAGAGCTAAATCTGTTGCCAGTAATTCTAAACCACAGGAATCTGAAGAACCTGCAGCTAAAAGACAGAAAGTAGAAGAATCCAAAAGTTAGCTTTCCCCCAAGTAGTTGCTGCTAATCCTGAAACTGTTTGATATTGGAGCCCATCGTAAAGCTTAAGCTGCAAGTTTTTACAGACTGCTATACTTTTATATTGGTATAATATGGAATGTGTGCCTTTTGGAATTTTCTGCTATGATGTGGAGTGCTAGCAACTGGTATTGCATGTGGGAGGAAGTGGAGGGAAGATGCTCTCAATGCAGCGAGAAGTATTTCTATGTACCGGTGTAAAATGTTTATTTTTTGCAGAGGTTGGGGGGAGGGGTGAAGAAAGAGAATGGAATTAAGTATTTTGGAAAATGTACGCCTGCTGGAATTTAACGCCAGAAGAGTTGGGTTTCAGGGCTCTTATATTGATAGAACTCTGCATGAATGTTTGTTCCATGCAGTCTCAGCCTGTTGAAGGCCCTCTAACGTTAGAAAATGGAGGTCCTAATTAGCTAGGATTTATATGGCCATCTGTAAAATAAACTGCTATTCATATTTTTACATAATTTCATTGGTTGTATCAAATTATGGAAAGTAACTTGATGCACTGAAGTATTTTTCTTAATGGGTTTAGCTTTTTAAAAATTGATCTTATTTATAATTTGTATCATTGTGTAATTGTTTTCAGTAGCAGTTTAGCCATATTGAATGTGTCTTATCACTAATCAACTATTAAAATATTAAGTTATCTGAAATAAATCCATTTAATCAAACTGATTTAAACTTGTGACTGTCTTTTTTAATAGTTAATTGATCCAACACATAAAAGTATTGTTTTCTCATAAATGCCCTATTGTTTTTATGAACTGCATGTATGAAAATACAGCCAAAAGATTTCTTCAGTGTTCAAAAACTTGCTACTGTCACTACTTACAAAGCTAATTGCTTCTTTATACCTTTTAGCATGTGCATTTTTTGAGCTTTCAAACTGTACATTCAACATCTGCAAGTGTTTTTAAAAAGTGACTATTATAAAAGTTTGCATGCATTGATGACTTGCTTTGAACGCAAAGCCTTGACATGTGAAGAGCAGGTTCTCAAACTGTAATGGAGATGCTTGTGTATTTTTATTAAAAATATTCTTCAATTCAAACTGCATTCATTTTTAAAAATTTGCTGTGGAGGAATATGTACAGAACACTTGTGAATCTTTGAAGAATGTTTTTTTTTCATTCCCTGACATTTAATATTATGAGAAACCATCAACCCTATTGAAGCTTGTCCCTCCAGTAATCCTCATAGTTCACTCCCACTACATTGGGATCTTTTTTTATTGCTTTTCTCCAGACTCTCTCTAACACATGTTTGTTCCTTTTTGAATTGTGGTGACCAAAATTGTACTTCATATTCTGTGACCTGACCAGTGCCATTATATAATCTCGGCATTACCTTTGTAGACTCCACAGTTCTTGCTATGTATTCGGCATTCTGTAGCATTTATTTTTTAATATCCATGTTCACATTGTTAGGACATTGAAAGTGATGAATCTGCTTGCAGATTGTTTTCTAACACTCCCTATACTAATTATTCCCTTCATTGTATAATCATGTTACAGGAAACTCTCATTTAAACGGCACCTAAATATCCAGAATTCTCTATTAACCGGCAAAATTCATACTCCGAAAACAACACCTCAATAACCGGAAATGTTGCTGAGTTCGAGTCTTCCGCGGTGGCCGAGTGGGGGTAGATCTCCAAACTGCCACTACTCGGCTTCTTGGCGCTGTCGAAGTCCGAACACCTCAATAACAGGAGTCTGACTTTCCCACGCTGCCGGTAGTCTCTTCCGATCCGCCATTTTTCTGTGTGTCTCCATCTTTATCGTGAATTATCTCCCCCATCTTGCATTATGGAATTCCCAAAAGTTGGCCCAAGCAAAAGATCAGTTTACACACCGGGCAGTATATTTGTCAGTTGAGCTATGAGGGAAGCCTACATTATAAGTTTTCATTTCAGTACTGTATACAGTCCTTTACTGTAAGTTTTGTTTTACTGTTAAGTAATTAAAGAGTTATGGATTACCCTCAACTGGCAGTACTGTACTTAATCAAGCATCTTCCACCATCCATTTAACACAACATTCTGTAGGTGAGTACCCAATTACTGTATACTGCACATTTGTTGATTTTTTAATTTTTGTTTGTTAAAAATAGCCTCGGTAGATAACCCTCTCCGTCATCCGGAATTTTTAATCAACCGGCACCATCCCGGTCCCGTCGGTGCCGGATACCAAAGAGTTTCCTGTATATTTGTCAGTATTCATGTTTTGTTGCTCACTTAGTAATCGTGAAGAATGGGCACGCAACATGAATTTTCACATCTGATGTGTGAAGTGCAGCATTTCAGAAATATTGGAATTCACTGTCTGTAATATCAAACAGTTGAATCCCATATTTAATTGTGTGCATTGGCAGTGGCTGCTGACCTCTTCTGATTTGGCAGGTTCATCTTATTTTAAATACTCCAAATCAGCTCTCTGCACAACCTGAGCCTTGTGCAGAGAGGCACGTGGATTGGGAGCATGCAGCCCTAAAAGGTATTGCTCCAACTTAAAGTGATGTGACTCCAGTCTTTAGAATTTCTGAAAATAGTTTCATACATATGTCATATTTTGGCGAAAGATAAAAAGGAGGGTGAAAGTGAATCCAATGGTGAGGCACAAAATGGAGTCTATTGACAAGTGGCAGAGTGGAGCAGCTCCTGATCCCATATTTCTGACTGGGGATGTCAACGTGCTTGAGGAGGCTCGCCCTGATTGGCACTCAAGGACATCCTCCCTGGAGGACAGCATTGCACCATGTGTGCCAGCCAAACTAAACATTGCCTACAGTACCTGGAAATACACGTGGGATAAGACTATTGCAATGTAAGACTAACAACCGTACCAGGTAGATGTCACATGCTGCAGTGTTCCACCATTATTGTTTGCCATCTTCCCATTCTTGCAGGATTTACAGTAATGATGCAGCATACAATAAAAACCATGCCACACTCTCATCTTCCAAGGCTTTAATTTGGACATGTGGTCGCAAGCAGTGACTCCCATAATGTTGTCCCATTTCCCAAAGTTATGGGTGGAAAAGGAATTAAGTGTTGGCTATGCTGACCAATGCATGTCATCTTTTTGATGCCTTTATGGTCAGCACTATACCAAGAGTGCTAGCTAGGACTTGGGCCATAGGCATAACAATTAGGGTTGCAAAGGGAAGTTTAGCTTGGGAATTTTGCCCAAAACACATGCTAGCATATAATAATTGGTTTTTTTTAAAAAGAATTTCACAGGTCCTCTTAAAATTACTAACTGAGATGGAATCTTAATTATTAAGGAATTTCTTAATCAATATATGTTTATCTTGACTTGTTTTAATAATTACAAGTTTTGTGTGTGACTGAACAAATGTGTCCTGATTGGGTGGATGAGCGATTAGCTCCCTCTATTGGTGATGATGGGTCATGCGTGCACAGGTCATGCTTCTATCACATGGAGCATCAGGAAAAATTTACTCACCCTGTTGCAATCGTGCTGATTGACTGCAGTTCGACACAGAGACGAATGCCCTTTATTTCTCTGCATAGAACAATGCCACGTTTACTGTCGGATGTGTGGAAGCATTTTACCCCAGGCATTAAAGATGGAAAGACTGTGTATATGTGCAAACACTGTACAAAGCCATATGTAAAGAATGCCACAAAGATGCAGCAGCATTTATCCAAATGCAACAACTTCACTCAAAGCTCACAGCAGTCAACCCAGAGTTCCTCTGCTTCCATTCAAGAAGATGATGGTTCACATTCAGCATCAGGCTCCTTTTCATCAGCAACTCCTGGCCCACTTGGAAGGTTCTTTGATACAATGGATAACCATAGCCAGAAGAATGCAGAGGAGTGCCTTGCTCGAGCTGTATATGCGACAGGCTTACCCCTTATGCTCACAGCCAATGTGTACTAGAAGAGATTTTTCAATGTTATTCGCCCTGCATACTGTCCTCCACACATGCTTTGTCTACTTATTTGCTGGAGGCTAGTATAACAGAGTCCAAGGAAAGCTCAAATAAATGATAGAGATGGCAGACTGTGTTGCAGTTATCTCAGATGAAAGCCTGTTTTTATTTGTATGGAACAGTATGTCTACTTTGATGACAAAGATAATATAAGGGTCAGAGACAAAAACCATCAGTGTGCAAAAAAACTATAAATTCCTGAAAATTCCCATGGAAAGTTTCCTCTTAAAAATTCCTGGAATTTTGCAACCCTAATAACAATTGAGGGCAGTGGTGATCTTGCTGGTAGTGCTTTTCCTATGTTGCAAGTGTCCTTGCTGCAGATGACAAAGCTCTGGCCTGGTGCCCTGGAGCAAGCTGAGGCAGTTCTCCTGCACAATGGGCAAGTAGATGTGCTAAGGGCTGCCAAATAGTCTAGGCCTGCTGATTTTCCTGCTTTCTCTACCCTAAAATTGGAAGTGATTTTAAACTGCTTGTGAAGGCGTTGGATCGGGTGGATGCGGGGAGGATGTTCCCGATGATGGGTGAAACTAGAACTAGGGGGCATAGTCTTAGAATAAGGGGCTGCTCTTTCAAAACTGAGATGAGGAGGAACTACTTCACTCAGAAGGTGGTAGTTCCATGGAATATGCTGCCCCAAAAAGCTGTAGAAGCTACATCATTACATAAATTTAAAACAAATAGACAGTTTCCTAGAAGTAAAGGGAATTAAGGGTTACGGGGAGCGGGCAGGAATTTGGACATGAGTCTAGGTTCGGATCGGTCATGGCCCTGTGGGTAGCGGAGCGGGCCCAGGGGCCGTGTAGCCTGATCCTGCTCCTATTTCTTATGTTTGTCTTGAGGAATGAACAAAAATAACTGCCAAAATTTCCCCCCAAAATTAATTTTTTATAATTTCAAATATGGGAAAATGGCCCAATGCAAACAGTGCACTATAAAGTTACTGTAAACATTATTTAAAAGAAACCTTCTAAAGGCTCTTTTGCCCATTGAAAATAGACACACGAATAAAAAGGAGGAAATCTGGCACAAGCCTAGGGAATTGAATGGTGTTCATTTAAAGATGTTTGCACTAAATCTGGGGCCTTAATAAGCCGTGTGCATGAAAACAAACACGAGCACTTCAGCTCACGAATAATAGAAGAGCAAGAAAATGAAACTCTGAAAGAAATTGGCAATGGGCATCCACTCCCAATTCTCACCTATCTGGGCCAGTTGTACACATGCTTTCCTAGCACACCAGACCCGGAAGGAGCCCTGTGTTGTACTAAAGTGCCTTAATTCTGTAATAGAGAAAATACCTGATAACTAAACGAAAGACGTCTGTCTTTCGGATGAGACATCAAACCAAGGCCCAATTTGCGCCCTCAGGTGGGTGTAAAAGATCCCATTGCATTATTTTGAAGAATAGCAGGGGAGTTCTCCCCAGTGCCTTGGGAAATATTTACCCCTCAATCAACATCACTAAAACCAATGATCTGATCTTTATCGCATTGCTGTTTGTGGGACCTTGCTGTTTGCAAATTGGCTGCCAAGTTTCCTACATTATAACAGTGACTGCACTTTGGAAGTACTTCATTGGCTGTAAAACGCTTTGGGATGTCCTGAGGTCATGAAAGCTGCTATATAAATGCAAGTTCTTTTTCTTTAAATTCATTCTCATGAATGGGATGAAATGTCTATCCTACTGTTTTCCCAGTGCGTGTATGTATGTATGTGTGCTGCAAGTGTTGGAATAATTTTGTTTTACGAAGAAGCCATTGTATACTTGTAATATATATCCCCAGTAGAATGCGTGTGATATCATTTATCAAAACCATATTACAGTATAGTTTTTAATTTGATGTAGAAATGCTGCTCAGGCTTTGAGGGTTAAATAATAGTTATTGAATTCAACTGCATTTTGCCACTTCAGTTCTTCATATTCCCTTTTTCTATAGCTAGGTAAAGTAGATGCGACACAGAGGTTTGGTCTCAATACACCTGGATTTTTATTTATAGCAAATTACAGGCTGAAGTGCAGCACAATAACAATATGAAATGAGTATATGAAGATGATGAGATCTGACATTTTTCATGAGTCTAGACCCAAACTGTTCTAATTTAATTTTTCATGCCTTTAAATCTGTATATCGTATAGCAATATAGAAGTACCACAATAGAAACATTTCCAGCAGCCTAAAACACACCACCAAGAGGACAACAAAAGACATTTGATACTGTGCAAGCAGCCTCTTCACTGCTGTTTATTTTTTTAATGATATATATGTGGCTTTCTAGTTTAAAAAAAATAAAACTGGTATAGCATTCGGTGCCTTGATAATCAAATAGACATTGCATTAACCTCTTTGACTCCCGTGCAGTTTCTCTGCCATTTTCTCCAATTCCAAGTCCATAGCTGCCAGATTTTCGAGCTCCTTCTCCTTTGGGGACAATGGAAAGCAATTTATTATTGGTATGGTAGCTTTTTCTTTGACTCTATTCAAGTATGGGCTAACAAAAACTTCACTGACTGCAGTACAGACAATATGATATTCTTCCAACAGTGTCATTGTATATTCTGAGACTCCTTAAGGGTTCTACAGCTCAATTATTTAACTGCCAAATTTTCTCCAAGCAAGCTACCAGCAATCACAATGCACTATAGAAGGCAATGTTCTTGTGGGTTTTACAAAGGAATAATTCATGAGGACTGGGAGGAGGGGGCATGTTTATTATGGGTTATGCTAATCTATCTAGTTAAGGTTTCATTTGTGAATAAGGAGTTATTTGCATGTTCAATTCAGGTGCACTTTACTCTGAGGTATTACTTTCGGCACAATTTGTACAACTAAATGTAAATTTTAATTCCATCCGCAAAACCTAGAAGGAATATTGTACATTTGGCCTGTTGTAAATTCAGAATGGTGAAACTATTCGGTAAATGCTCCAGGAACTCTCTTTGACTACTTATTCAAATGAATCCAAGTTTAGTTTTACCCCACAGAGTACTGACAGGTAACATATATATTCACCGACCTCGCCTGTCAAGTCCTTCTGGATCGCTCGTTTGGCGTTCCTGCAGAGTTCGTCAGAACAAGGACTTGTTTCAACATCAATGGAGACATCGCCCGCGTCCGCCCAACCTGCCCGTCACTCTGACAAGGCCTGCTGTTTCGCACGTCTCCACGGTCCTTCGCCTGACGGATACGTTTTATTCGCCACGACGTGTGTAAGGATCCGCTTACGACCAGCATCTACAGGCCTCGCCTGCCAAGTCGAGACAGCATGACCGCCGAGACCACCAGCTCGTCAGACCATCTCATCTTTGGACTTTCGTTAAAGCGAATTCTGGGGGGGCGCATGTGGCAGTTCCACCGGGTGTCCCTTACATATATAATGTACATAATTCACTTTAACCTAACTGTATGTATATTACTTACCTATTTGGGCCGTTGACCCTTTAACTTACCTGTTTGGGCCGTTGCCCCTTTAAGACGCGTCCTAATGCACTGATGTCACATGACGTACGCGTGGCGGCGGCCGGCCCGGCACGGCCGCCGGCGCAGCTCGGCCTACCGCACCCGTGACTTCGGCCGCATCGACCAGCCGCACTGCTGGGTGCCTCCTGCTCTCATGACTTCGGCCGCAACGGCCAGCCACAGCAATGCGCCGACGCAACGGCGCAGGTCACGTGACCACCCAAGCGTGGGCAAACGCGCTAACGTTACGACGCGGTCACGTGACCACACAAGCACAGGAAAACGCGGCCGAGCGTGATGACGTCATCACGCTCTCCACAGGACTGCGGACTCAGTCCTCGTGGCATCCCCGCTGGGGAAAGACCTACTTCACAGTGCTCCTGCATCCAGCTGCCTTACCTGCTGTACTTCGTCTGTTCTTGTAAATAAACAACTTCTAGATTGTTCTCCTGAAGTCGAACTCGATTATTTAGTAGTCATTCGTCCGATACCTACCTAGGTGAACACGAACTGCTACACCTCCCTGATTAAATAAGTCACATTGGTCATGTTTTGTAACTGAATGTTTTATTCCTTGGAACAGTTCTGTAAGAATTTTAATGATAATTAATCTGAAAGCATGTACACTGTAGCTGATTGTTTTTCTATAACCTTCAATGTAGCAAATTTCTGTGTTTCTAGTTATTAATCCAAGCATTCTGGAGAGAGAGAATTCTTATAGGAAATCATGCAAAATTTATTAAGGAAATTAAAAATTAGTTTTAAGTGTAATGACACATAACTACTCAGAAAGGAAAAGTAAGTGAACACTAACAGCATTTTACATTTGAATAACCACACTGTAAGTAAATACAGGTCTGTTTAAAAACCTGTGTGAGATTGACTAGAGAAACCGAAATGAGTATTATTGTTCTTTACTTAGTTAAATGAATTATATTTCTAAAGCATTAATGCAATATGTCTTTATCACTCATTTGTTTTGGTTCTTTGTTTCATATGTGTAATCAATAATGGACTGAAAATTGAGACAAATATTCAAAAGACTTAAATCATTACTCTTTAAAATCATAGAATCAGACAGTACAGGAAACTTTGGTTTATCCGGAGGTTGTATGCCCGGAAACCTCGATCTAACGGCAGAAATCAGCAGCTGTTTTAGTTAGGTATTTTTTCATCTAGCATTTTTTTTTTTTTAAACAGTCAGGCTCTGGAAAGCGTCTCTGTAGCTTAGCAACAGCTTCAGAGACGCTTCCAAGGTACGGGCCGAGTGTTTACAAGCTGTTGCTAAGCAACAGTGTTTGTTGTCAGATATGGAGATGAAAACCTCCGTATCCTTCAACATTAGCGCTGGTCTATCCGGAAGTTTTGATAGATCGGCAGCAGCTCGGTCCCGTCGGTGCCGGGTATCAGAACTTTTCCTGTACAGAGGAAGGCCATTCGGCCGACTGTGCCTGTGCCAGCTCTTTGAAAGAGCTATCCAATAAATCCCACTCCCCCTGCTCTTTCCCCATAGCCCTTCAAATTTTCCCTTTTCAATTATTTGTCCAATTCCCTTTTAAAAGTTATTATTGAATCTGCTTCCACCACCCTTTCAGGCAGTACATTCCGGATCATAACTCGCAGCATAAAAATGTTCTCCTCATCTCCCCTCTGGTTCTTTTTCCAATTATCTTAAATCTGTGTCCTCTGGTTACCGACCCTCCTGCCACTGGAAACAGTTTCTCCTTATTTATCCCTTCATGATTTTGAACACCTCTATCAAATTTCCTCTTAACCTTCTCTGCTCTAAGGAGAACAACCCCAGTTTCTCTACTCAATCCATGTAACTGAAGTCCCTCATCCTTGGTACCATTCTATTAAATCTCCTCTGCACCCTCTCTTAAGGCCTTGACACCCTTCCTAAAGTGTGGTGCCCAGAATTGGACACAGTACACCAGCTGGGACCTAACCAACCTCAGTCCTGAACTGCCCTTTTGCCAGTTTGTCCCCTAATTCTACAGCCGTGGTTTAACCCTGAAACAATACTACAGATTCTATCATCTCCCCCCTCTATGGGAGTCCCCTTCCCATTCCCCTACTTTCAAGGCTGGAGAGACCATCGTTTCCGCAGAGTTCGGTCCCTCTGCTCCATTTTCAGGGCCTGTTTGATTCCCTTGTGCCTCAGTGACCAAAGCTGAACTCAGTGTTCCAGGCGCAGCCTGAGTGGCGCATTGTACGACCTTGGACCTGCACTTGACTCAGCTCTCGGCACTGCTCAGCATTCGGTTCCCTTCTCCTCCCCCACCCCCCAAAATGGTTAATTTCATGAAATGTTATTGCCTTGAATTGTTCATCACATGTGTCTGGTCTTTTTGTTTTGGTTTATATACTGGAATACTAAGATGTCCCGATGGGCATTATGCAAAAATGGGTCTATTTGAATAGTCAGAAAATAAAATACATCTATCAATAAAAAGTATTGTTAAAATGCCCTCATCCTTCAAATCATCAAAAATCTGGCCTTTATTCTGGATAGGAAAAACTTCTGGGCTCCTTGCAGCGTTTATGCTTCAAGGAGCCCAGAAGTTACGAACTAAGTTATACTGAGTGTATTCCCCAAATGTATTCTTTAACTCTTTCCCTCTAAGTAAACAAGAACTTTAAATAGTTATCTTAAAACACAGCTTCATCCTAATGCTTTTCCTATTGCAGTTCTTTTTTAATTCTCTGGATGTGGGCGTCGCTGGCAATGCCGGCGTTTATTGCCCATCCCTAGTTGCTCTGAGAAGGTGGTGGGCCGCCATCTTGAAATGCTGCAGTCTGTGTGGTATTTCTTTTGTAGCAGCATAATACATCTGAGTGGCTTGCTAGGCTGTTTCAGAAGGCAGGTAAGAGTCAACCACATTGGTGTGGGACTGGAGTCACATATAGGCCAGACCGGGTAAGGAGTCGGGATGGCAGGTTTCCTTCTAGTTGGGTTTTTAAATGACAATCCGATAGAACCGTGTTCGCTTTTACTGGTAGCGTCTTTTTATTTCCAGATTTTTAAAATTCAATTCGAATTATTATACCGGGATTTGAATTCGCATTCTTCTGGATCATTAGTCCAGGCCTCTGGATTACTAGTGCAGTAACATAACCACTACACTATCATACCCCCATTACAAAATAATTTGTTGACAATTTAAATAGAACTTTTAAGAAAAATAATTTGAAAAAAATGATCCTTGGTAGATCAGACGATGCCGCTACCTTCTATTCTGTGTTCAATAACTTCAAAAATAACTGGCGGAGATAAAAATGCTTTGCCCTTGTGCGATCAAGGTCACCTTGCAATCAGTTATCTGCTTGTCTATTTTACCTCCGACAAGTAACCTCTTCCTTCACCTGCTGCCCCATCCAAATGCATGTTATCCTTCAGAAAATACTTTTCATCTTTTTCAATTTTGGGGGAGGGAAGTGAAAGAAAGGGTGAATATTTGTTCATGTGAAGATGATGGATGTTATTATCAGCATCAAATTTCCCAGTTCTAGAATATACTAGGCAGATACAGAGAAAGGTTTCTCCTATCCACTCCCAACAATGTGCCTTTAGCTTCAGGCTCAAAGACACCAGTATGATATTTCCATTTTTCACACCAGCCATCCCTGTTGAGGGTGACTGCCAATTGGTACTGAATTGTATGTAGTTTTGTGCTGGAGGACTGCCAGCAGTAGGAGCTGAGTTGAGATTGTGTTTTATTAAGCTCACTTACAACCTGCAATGAAAGGACACTTTCAGCCCATTAGTTGGAACTACATTCAAACACTGGGCCCACTGGAAGTAAAATAATTGTGTTTTAAAACACTGCATTTCCCAGTCTTCAATGGTGCTCTCTTTTTAATATCTATATCTTATTGAAAATCTTGCAGATGGCATGCACTTCATGTCCACAAATCATACATCTGTTGTGTATGTACCTTTTAAGGGAAGAACTGGTTTTAGACTGCAGTACCGGCAGTGACCACCCCTGTATAAAAGGCCCTAGCAGGCTTCTGTATTTCAGTCTGATGTTGCCCTCCTGTTTAGTAAAGTACCTGTTAAACTGTTCTCCCGAAGTCCGTGTATTATTGAGGCGCGGACTTTACAGTGGCGACGAGTAAGTTCGAACTCACCTGCAGTGTGGCATCATCTCACGGGGATCTCGCCCTGAGAGGAGGTTTCTTGGAGGTCGTAGTCTGAGCAACGGGCGTCGACCGTGGGCAACCGCCCAAAGAATTCATCGGTGTTCGGAGAATTGCGGGAGAGACTGTGGAGAGCTGTGCTTGGCTCCCCAGTTAAGGTGTTCCAGCAAATTGTGCTGGTAGCAGGTAGTGCGCTGACCCTTCCGGACTGCGGCGGGCTCAAGCTCGATCGAGCGGCTCTACAAAACGGGCCGCGCAGCGTCGCCGGGAAAAGAAAACGAGAGAGGGTGGAGCGCACAGGGCGCGGTCGGTGCTCAAGAACCGGGCAGCGGAGAGAAAATAAACGGGGGGGAAGGAAAGCGAGATGCGCCAAAGCCGCGGGTCACCGCCATTACCCCGTAGAACGTTAGGAGCAGCGCGGCAGCAAGGGGAAGAAGGAAAAGCGCGGGAGGCGCCATTTTATCCCGTTGGGGAAGAAGGAAAAGCGCGGGAGGCGCCATTTTATTCCATTGGGGAAGAAGAAAAAGCGCGGGAGGCACCATTTTAAATTACCCAAGATGCCAAAAAGCGTCAGTATCACTGCTTTCGACAACGAGGTAGAAGACTGGACCACGTATGTGGAAAGAATTGAAGTGTACTGCAAGGCAAATGAGGTGGCCAATGGAAAGAGGGCGTCGGTATTATTGAATTTGATGGGCGCGAGTACGTACGGCCTATTGCGGAATTTAGTTACCCCAGCTAAACCAATGGAGAAAAGTTTTGAGGAGATTGTTAATACCTTACAGGAACACCTAAACCCTACACCGCTGCTGATAGCAGAAAGATTAAAGTTCCATAAAAGAAACCAGCACAAAGATGAGAGCAATGCTGGCTATCTTACGGAACTACGCAAGTTATCGAAGCACTGCCAGTTTGGATCAGGACTGGCAGACACCTTGCGGGATAAGTTTGTCTGCGGGCTCCAGAGTGAAGGAACCCAGAAACGACTACTTTCAAAAAAGGACCTGACGCTAGAACAGGCTTTCAGCGTGGCAGTATCCTACGAAGCAGCAGCACGGGGAGCTGCAGAAATACAACAGAAACCACAAGAATACAGCGCTAACGAAATGGCGTATGGAGCAGAAAAGTGCTATCGCTGCGGCAGAACAACCCATGAGCAGAAGGACTGCTGGTTTAAGGACAAAGCATGCAGGCAATGCGGAAAAATGGGACATATAGCAAGAGTTTGCAGGTCGGGAAAGAAAACCAACACGACAAGAACTACTAAAGAACAGTACAGGAAAGTAAAGAAACTGACAGACAGTAGTTCGGAAGATCAGGAGAGTGATAAGGACTCCGGGAGCAGGAGACTAAGTTGTCTAAAGTTACACAACGTGATCGCAAAGGAAGATCACCGAACCATTTGGGTCACCCTCATGATAGCAGGGTCCCCAGTAAAGATGGAATTGGACACAGGATCAGCCCTAACTGTCATGAATCGACGAGACTATGAGTGGCTATTCTCACACACACCCTTAAAGGACATGTCCATTGTATTGAAGACAGACACGGGGCAAAAGGTCTACCCCAGAGGAAAAATAAGGGTGCTAGTTAAATATAACGGCAAGGAAACACAGAAACTATATATGTATATACTACAAGATGGAGGACCACCATTATTGGGACGTGAATGGATCCAAAAAATACAATTGGATTGGCATTCCATTCTGGCGCTAACTGTGACTGACAAAAAGGATGATGACGTCGCACCTGGACATCTGTCACGAATTCTATCTGACGCGGAGGAGGTGTTCCAACAAGGACTTGGGACTCTAAAAGGAGTAAAGGCAACCATAAAGATTGAGGATAACTCAAACCCAAAATTTTTCAAGGCTAGACCGGTGCCATACACGATCCGCCCAGCCGTTGAAGCTGAACTGGAGAGTCTGGAGCGTTCGGGTGTGCTGTCCAAGGTGGACTGGAGCGAGTGGGCCACACCCATCATTCCTGTAATGAAGAAAGCATTGAGCAGCACACCTGGGGAGCCAAAGAAGGTTCGCATTCGTGGGGACTTCAAGGTGACTGTGAACCCAGTCCTGCACACAGTACAGTATCCACTTCCGCGGATAGAAGTTATTTTCGCCTCACTATCTGGAGGGAAACATTTTACAAAGATTGAGCTGGCCCAAGCGTATCTACAAATGGAGGTGGAAGAAGCATCTAGAAAATACCTCACGATAAACACTCACAAAGGCCTTTACCAGTACAATCGACTGGTATTCGGGGTAGCATCCGCCCCGGCTATTTGGCAGAGGGCAATGGAACAAGTCCTGCAAGGGATCCCGGGGACCCAGTGTTATTTGGACGACATCCTGGTTACGGACGAAAATGACAATGAACACCTTGCCAACCTGGAGCAGGTGCTCACGAGATTACAGGAATATGGGCTACGAGCCAACCGCCCCAAATGCGAGTTCTTCAGGAGACAAATCTCGTATTGTGGCCACATGATTGATGAAGGGTTGCATAAGTCGCCGGACAAGATTGAGGCTGTAGTCAAGGCTCCAGCACCGGAAAATGTGTCCCAACTGAGGTCGTTCCTCGGGTTGGTGAACTACTACCATAAGTTCTTGCCGAATTTATCTACAATTCTGCACCCACTGAACGCCCTGCTGCAAACTGGAGTGACATGGAAATGGAGTGATGAGTGTAGGCTTGCCTTTCAGGAATGTAAATGCCTAATCACTTCAAAAGAAGTATTGGCCCACTACAACCCAACACTACCGATTCGGTTGGCATGTGATTCGTCGCCCTACGGCATTGGAGCGGTACTGTCACACAAATTCCATGACGGTTCAGAGAGGCCAATAGCCTTTGCGTCACGCTCGCTAACCTCAGCCGAGCGTAACTACGCCCAGATTGACAGGGAGGCCCTCAGCCTGGTGTGGGGGGTGAAGAAGTTCAATCACTATCTGCACGGGCAGAAATTCACCCTACTGACTGATCATCAACCCCTGGTCTCAATTTTTAACCCAAAGAAGGGCGTTCCGGTGATGACGGCGCAACGGCTGCAAAGGTGGTCACTTTTTCTAGGGGCACATCAGTATGACATAGAGTACAAAGGTACGAAACAACATGGAAACGCTGATGGGCTGTCGCGCCTACCGTTGCCTACGGCGGAAGAAGCACCTGCAGTGGACCCGGTGGAGATATTCCATGCGACCATAGTCGAATGTTTGCCTGTTACAAACTCGAGTATAGAGAAGGAAACCCGAAATGACCCGACACTCTCTTGGGTCTACGATTTGACGGTGAAGGGATGGCCAGCATATGGCGACTCACTGTTGCCAGCATTCTCGCCAAGGAGAGAACAGCTGTCAGTGTGCCGGGGAACCTTGATGTGTGGATCCCGAGTAGTAATTCCACCCAAGTTGAGAGATAGAGTCCTCAATGAGCTTCATGAGGGTCATCTGGGAGGGGTAAAAATGAAGAGCCTAGCCAGGGCGTTTGTGTGGTGACCGGGAATCGATAAAGAAATCGAGGATATGACCAAGAGATGCACAGGATGCCAGAAGGTCCAAAATGCTCCACCACAGGCCCCGCTACATCCATGGGAGTGGCCCTCATCTCCATGGCAATGGGTACACATTGATTTTGCTGGTCCATTTATGGACTCAATGTTTCTAATCGCTGTGGACGCCCATTCGAAATGGCCAGAGGTCATTAAAATGTCCTCCACCACCACAGAGAAAACTATTGCAGTCCTAAGGACCATTTTCGCCAGGAATGGGTTGCCAGAACAGATTTGCTCCGACAATGGGCCACAGTTTGTGTCTGTGGATTTCCGGAGGTTCCTGAAGAATAATGGGGTGAAACATTACACACCTGCCCCATATCATCCAGCCACAAATGGATTGGCTGAGAGGTTTGTTCAGACCTTTAAAAAGGCCATAAAGGCAATGTATAATGACGACATACCACTACAACACAAGGTGGATAGTTTCTTGTTTGCTTACCGGAATGCGACACATGCAGTAACCAACCAAGCTCCAGCCGTACTGTTCTTCAACCGAAGGCTAAGATGTCGCCTGGATTTGCTCAAACCAAACATAAGACGAGATGTTGAGGATAAGCAATTCCAGCACATAAATGAGAAGCCAACCCGGAGCTTCAAGGTAGGGCAACCAGTCTTGGCCCGCGACTACCGAACAGAAAAATGGCAGCCAGGAACGATATGCACACAGCAGGGACCACTAATGTACACAGTGGACGTTGGAGAGAGCATTGTGAGGCGCCATGCTGACCAGATTCTAGAGTCACAGGAACAAGCCAAACCTGTACCACGAGAAGGTGCACCTGGTAATCAACCTGAAGTACAGATTGCGTCTACCTCAGAAGCAGTGGATTGGAAGCTGACGAACCAACCAGTGACCATGAACCAGAATCAGCTTCGCCGCAAGAACAGGATACTCGAGAAAGGCGCTATCCAGTCAGGATCAGGAAGCCTCTTCAAAGACTGAACTTATAAATGATTATTTCAGTTGATGTATATAATATCCAGAAAGTTGTAATTAGTTATTATTTAGTTGTTAAATGAATGTTATATACTGTTTATCTAAAAGGGGAGGAATTGTTGTGTATGTACCTTTAAGGGAAGAACTGGTTTTAGACTGCAGTACCGGCAGTGACCACCCCTGTATAAAAGGCCCTAGCAGGCTTCTGTATTTCAGTCTGACATTGCCCTCCTGTTCAGTAAAGTACCTGTTAAACTGTTCTCCCGAAGTCCGTGTATTATTGAGGCGCGGACTTTACAACATCCTGTTCTGATTTTTTGTCAATCTTTTCTGTCAACATTTACCATAGTAAATTGCGATGTCAAAATTTCTTATTCAATTTTGCTCTATCAACTTTCACAATAGTTGCAGGTTTTGGCCACTGGGTGGCGGCATGGAACGAGTTTCCGAGTCGCCCAACTCTCGCTATCTTGTATGTCTAATATTCATTAACTGACCATGGGCATTGCATTTACTAGCATCTTTTATATCTTATGTGCAGTTTTAATCTCTTCATTGTTTACAGCCATTACAGGATGGAAAACAGTGCAGTCCATTCTCCAAAGTATATAATAATCATACCTTTGCAAGAAAACAATAAGAACTAATGCCAGTTAAATCTACATTCCATACTTTATCCTGTGTTGAGCAGTTTTACCTACAAGTCTCAGAGGATAATTTCATTTCTGTAAACTAAAGAGTATTGCGAGCACCATCTGAACTTACATATCCCAATCCTGATCAATTGATGCCATATGGCCTCAGCTAGCTTTTGCTAAAATATTCCAGTTAGTATTTTATTATATTTTATCTCCCTACCACCCCCATAATTTTTTCTGGCCTCTAATCTTTCATGGTTCTATATATGTTACCAGCATTCATGTTGGAAGATAATGATGAATTCTCAAATAATGTAACAATTACCATAACATGTACTTTATATTCTGTAAATTGCAGAACAATTGAGCAATTTTTTTTTTATTCGTTCATGGGATGTGGGCGTCACTGGCAAGGCCAGTATTTATTGCCCATCCCTAATTGCCCTTGAGAAGGTGGTGGTGAGCCGCCTTCTTGAACTGTTGCAGTCCGTGTGGTGAAGATGCTCCTACAGTGCTGTTAGGGAGGGAGTTCCAGGATTTTGACCCAGCAACGATGAGGGAACGGCGATAGACTTCTAAGTCAGGATGGTGTGTGACTTGGAGGGGAACTTGGAGGTGGTTTTCAAAATTGCAACCTCAATTTTCCTATTTTAATGAGCACTTCAGCCTTCGTCAATGTTAGGAAGGGTGATTTCATTTATTTAATATACTAGCAGATCTCCTGTGATGATGAACATGGTGAGTGTTTTATAACAATATGGGTATTTTTGCAATCTAGGGCATAACAGCAGGGCCACTGATTTACAGTGACCGAATATGTCAAAATCCATTTTTATTACATGGTATTCTGGGATTTTTACCATCATTTTGGGGATTGAATTCCTTGACACTGCCCACTATTCTGTGGAAACCAAAAATGAGTGGTATTTTGTTATATATCCCATGGCATTGCACACATCGGGGCTAGTTTTCATCCCTGCCCCCCCCCCCCAATCAGGTGAGAACGGGGCAATAGTATACCTTCCCTATCTCTGTAACCTCCTCCAGCCCTACAATCCTCCAAGATCTTTGCGCTCCTCCAATTCTGGTCTCTTGAGCATCCTCTATTTTAATCGCTCCACCATTGGTGGCTAACCTTCAGCTGCCTAGGCCACAAGCTCTGAAATTCCCTCCCCAAACTTCTCAACCTTTCCTCCTTTAAGATGCTCCTTAAAACGTACCTCTTTGACCAAGCTTTTGGTCACCTGTCCTAATACCCCCTTATGTGGCTCGGTGTCAAATTTTGTTTGACACCGCTCCTGTAAAGCACCTTGGGATGTTTTACTATGTTAAAGACGCTATATAATTGCAAGCTGGTTGTTGTTGTTGTTGTGATTAAAATGGCGGTGCATCCACACTCCTGTTGGTGTCTGGTCACCGTCATTTTGGTGGGGCCTTGAAATGGGCAGCCCAAACGTGCCCACTGGAAGCAGATGGGAGCCGTGTTATCTCATGCAAATAGAGGTCCTCTGACTTCAATAGGACCCCAATGTAATGGCCACGCACACTCCTCCCATTAGTACTTGGCATAGAATGGCCTAACCGATGGTTCTTAAAGAGACTGTTGCAAGCCGGTTCAAAAAAGTTGAAGAAAAGCCTTGTAAATGATTTTTGGGGAGCATTCCTGGCTCCAAAAATCGACCCCTAATGCCTAACTCTCCATGGCCCGCCCCTGGGATTGCTTCCCCGCCCTTTTTACTTACCTGGACTGGCTGCACGCTGCAGTGAAACCTCCAGATTTCCTGTCCCCCACCCCCCCTGCTCAGTGAGCTGTTCTAAAAGTACACGAAGCTCGCCAATGAAATTCAAATAAGACCCGACCGTGAAAATGGTTCAGGCCTCTGACCACTTCCATCGGGCGAGTGCTGAGTTCAAGAAAGGTAATCGCATGGTGAAACTAAACATATCTAAGTATTTTTGGTTTATATCCAAGATTTAGAATTATCTCGATGTCTGGCTCCCCGTTCAAATGCATTGAGCGGCGTGAAGTTCATGGCTTGCACAGTAGATATAAACTAAAATCGCCACAGAAAGTTAAGTCAAGTCATTTCAAGTCTAAGTACCCTTTTAATGATGTGATGAGTGTAAATTACTGCCAGCCAACCTCTCCGGCACTGAAAATTAACTATTACAAGTGTGGAATCTTATTCGGGTTGTAATTGTCGTTGGAGATTTTTTTGAAAATTAAAATGAATTCTTTTTTCTTTTCTGTCTCTTCTCTCCCTCAATCCAATCTTTCTTTCCCTCTCTTTATTTCTCTTTCTGTCCAAGATTTGTCATTGAATGCACCCACTCTAATCTACACTTCCTTGTTGAGACCTTGCGCCGTTCATTTCGCAGTCGTTCAATCTGATTGGTTAAGGAGATATACAGTTGCTTTCCCTGTTCACGCAGGTCCCAGATGCCCTGTAGTGGGCAGCGTGCCATTTCCATCTCGCACTTCCAGCAACTTGCAGCGCAAAATATCATGGAGATTAAACGGGCAAGGGCAAGTCTTCCATTTGCCTGCCACAGCAATTTGTGGACCCATATGTTATCTCCATAGCAACTGGCTGTCAAGCTGTTCATTCTGCAGGCTTCCCACTCTCTGATGAGCCTTGACTCTTGTTTGCCACTTAGTTCACACCTTCACACTCGGGGCTTCCCACCACCAAAACTTGCCTTGCCTCATCCTCATAATTAATGCTGCTCTAGGCATTACTAGTATTGTATGGCATAAATAGAATGGTGCAGAAGAAGCTGCTTTAAATCTAATTCTGAAAGAGCATCTGTATATTCATTCACTCGCATTTCACTCCTGAGCTATTCAGTCTTTCACTTGAGGAATAATTAATATATGGGGAAATCTAGAACGCGGGGGCACAGTTTTAGAATAAAGGGTCACCCTTTTAGAACTGAGATGAGGAGGAATTTCTTCTCTCAGAGGGTCATAAATCTGTAGAATTCTCTGCCCCAGAGAGCTGTGGAGGCTGGGTCATTAAATACATTTAAGGTGGAGATAGACAAATTTTTGCAAGATATGGGAGTGAAGGGTTATGGGGAGCGGACAGGGAAGTGGCTTTGAGCCCAAAATCATAATCTTATTGAATGGCGGAGCAGGCTCGAGGGGCCAAGTGGCCTATTCCTGCTCCTATTTCTTGTGTTCTTGTGTTCAATCATCCTAATGATTCTTTACCAAATCTATATCATTTCCACTGGCATACAATTCATGTGTTTACCTAGATGCATGAGGAAACTACTCATTGCCAGATTCAGAGGCATCCTGCTATATCTAGCATTAGTATTTTTAAAAATTCATTCTCAGGCTGTGGTCATCACTGGCAAGTGCGCCGTTTATTGCCTATCCTTGGTTGTCCTTGAGAAGGTGGTGGTGGGCCGCCGCCTTCTTCAACCATTGCTGATGCACGTGCTTCTACAATGCTGTTAGGTAGGAAGCTACAAGCTTTTGACCCAGCGACAATGAAGGAACAGCGATATATGTCCAAGTCAGCATGGTGTGTGACTTTGAGGGGAATTTGAAGGCGACGGTGTTCCCCTGCACCTGCTGCCCTTGTCCTAGCTGGTGGAGGTCGCAGGTTTGGGAGGGAGGGAGGGAGCTGGTGCCAATGAAGCCATAGCAAATTGCTGCAGTGCATCCTGTAGGGAGTACACACTGCAGCCGATGGTAGAAGGAGTGGATGTTTAAGCCAGTGGATAGGGTGCCAATCAAGCAGACTGCTTTGTCCTGGATAGTGTCTGAGTATGTAAAAATGGACTCTCCCTGGCTACTGTTTCTACTAAAGGAATTATGGTTCCTACCGAGCTCTATACAAACATGAAAAAGAATGTAGTTTCAAGCATGTACAAGTTGACCATTCTCCATCACTGCTTCAATAGAAACAGGAGTATCTGATCAGACCACCACTATCAGATGCATTGACCTGTTGGTTCCCTTTATTTTACTATGTTGCAACCTAGCAAGTTGAAATTCTGACCGAAGTAATCAGGAGTATAGTCTACTCATTAAATAGGCTCTGAATTTGCGGTCGGAGGCTACCCGCGGGGAAAAGACTCCGATCCGTAAATAAAATTTCCCCGGTACCTAGTGGTCCGGGAGGTACGGAGACTCACGGTCCCACCCAAACTGTGGGTAGAGGCCCACATATCCCAGGGGCGCAGGCGGTTCACAAGCGCCCCAGGGATCACATGGGCCGGCCCAACAAAGACAGAGGGGAATCCCCATTCATATTTATGGGGATTCTGTATGTATGGAACTCCCATAAGTATGAATGGGAATATCCCCAAAAAATACCTCTACACTTCAAATAAATTTTAAAAAACCATTACATATTTAAAATGAATTAAAAAGGCATTTAATTAAATATTTAAAATAAAAATTTAATTTTTAATTTGGCATCAAGGGGTATGGGGAGAGAGTGGGAATATGGTATTGAGATAGAGGATCAGCCATGATCATATTGAATGGTGGAGCAGGCTCGAAGAGCAAATGGCCTACTCCTGCTCCTATTTTTTCTATGTTTCTATAAATTTACATGTTTTAATGGGGCTAAAAATAAACTTACCTTATTGGACAGGATTTTTAATGCATAAATTATTGATAAAATTTTATTTTTCTGTTTTTTAAACTCTTACGCTGGTAAAAACAGGCCTTACGCTTTCCATGGGCATTCGCTGGGCAGAAGGTGGGCAAATAGCGCAACTCTCTGCCCGCGGAGGCCCTTTTCCCGAGGATGTGAATGATCTGTCAAGAATCCTTGTATGCACCCATAGGGGCCGCAAATTACGGCCCAATGTTTTGACTAAAATTCACCTCACATACCTCATGGATATGCGCAAGGAAAGAACTTGGAGCCAACCCCACACTTCAAGCATTACTATCCAGACTTAACTGCTAAGAAAAACACACAGTTTGAGCTGTATTCAACTTTGTTTTTGGTCCTAAATGGAAAGGTCCTCCCTCTGAGGAGCTACTGTGGAAATGTTAGCCATGGTTTCAAGCAAGGAAGAAGAACTCACCCTTAAATGTAATTGCCTTTATTGTTTCAATAAAGTTTCGATTCCACATATCATATTTGCCCACGATCCAACCCATAAGTTCTGCTCCGTGGGCTGTTGTGCTGGTGCAGGTTTTCCTCATATGACAATGGCCTAAAAATTCATTGATGCTGCGCCCGTTTTACAGGCATAAAATGGGCACCTAAGCGTCCAAAATGGTGGGTGGCGTGAGTGTGCACACTCTGTACCAGAAGTGCACTGCCCACCATATTGGACGCACACTGACAGGCGCCCAGGGCCCGTGACTGAAACAGACGCTAAGCCTTTGAATATGCAAATATGGGGTTTGACGCTTGTTTCAGGACCCCTTCCCAAAATTGGGCTGTCCCGAACGCAGCCAATGCCGGCTGCGTTCAGGATAACCAAGTCCACATTCGGCCTAACCAGCAGCCTTTAAAGGGGCCATTGGAGGTTGCCACCAAAAAGGTAAGTTTAAAAAAATTACTTACCTGAATGTGGAACCAGAAGGAACAGGACTGCTCCTCCCATCTCCACAGCAGTCCCAAAGACCATTGCCAGCCCCCCGCTCAGCCCCACTCCCAATCACCTCTTTCCCCCGCCAATCATCTTTCACCTCCCGATCGCCTTCCGATTCTTCCACCTGGGTGTAGGCCTGCCAAACTTTTCACAGAATCTAACTTTAAGATACTTCCTCAGGCCAAAAACAACAAAAGATGATTCAGGACGTGGAAATTAATCCAAATTGTTGATCTTTAATATCATTAATAACTTAACCTTATCTTATCAATAGTGATCAATTTTTTTTAAAGAATATTCGCAATGCTTACATCAGTACGCTTTTTAAGGTAAACATACTTTAATTTTGATTCCAAAATGCTACTAAAGTTCTAAGAGTTAGAATAATAATTCTTATGGAATACTTATTGTGAAAATATTTGAGATCAAATTAAATGGTTACAATATTTAAAAACTTGACATTAAACTATAGCTATAAAACGTTTTATAAATTGTCATGATAGTATTCATGTAACCATGTATCATTTTAGTATCCCATCAGATTATTTTAGATCACTAATCAATCAGCTACGTTGCAAAGTGAAAATGATCACTTTTTCCCTATAACCTTACCCATTAGTTCATCCAAAATAAGAAATACAAGTTAGTGAAGAGTTTTACTCTCTTTCATTAAAAGAAAAAAAAATCAGTTGCCTCACCTCTTCTTCAGTCAATGTTCTGTGGTTCATGGTCCTTTTTTCCTCTTCATGGGGTTGCTGTTCCTTTTCTTCCTCAAAATCATAAAGTTCTGGGATTTCCAATGACTTTTTCTTGGATTTCAGATATTGTGCCAGCTTGTCCATTCTATCATACATCCTTTTCTCTTGGAAATCGTGGGCAAAGTTTTGTCTTACAGCGTGTTCTTCATTAACTTCCTCATTCTGCCCCTGATCTTCCTCCTCGTGTCTTTTTTCATAACGTCTCTTCTCCCACCTGTCACCATGTTCTTCATATTCTGGATAAAAGTTCCTTTCCTCACTGTGCTTTATTTCTTCTTCACTGCCAGGATTTCGGCCCTCCGTACTGTGCCTTTTCTTCCACCAACCCCGTTGCACTTTTGGAAAGTGTTTTGTATTTCTCTCTTCCTCTTCATCTTTTTCATTGCTGGCATATTTCTCTTCTGTGTCTTCCTCGCTTTGGTATCTCTTTTCATTGTGATTATATCTCTTTTCTTCTTCACTATAATGCCTCTTTTCCTCACTGTGATACTTCTTTCCCTCTTCCTCCTCTTCCTCTTCTTCCTCTTCACTCTGGTGTCTCTTGTTCCCATTATGATGTCTCTTTTCTTCTTCACTGTGGTGTTTCTTTTCTTCACTGTAGTGCATTTTTTCTTCACTGTGGGTCCTTTTGTCATGGCGTCGTTTTTCCTCATCTGATTCCTCTGAGTTACTTCCCATGTATCCATTTATTTTATCCTCATAATGATGTTTACGTTCTTCATATTCTTCCTGGTTGTTATTTCTCTTAAGGTAATTATGAATGTTATTGATCTGTTCTAGTTCTTCGCTGGATTCATCAGATTTACCAGAGTTCTTCTTATCTTGGTGGGGACTTCTATCCTCATCAGAATGACCATAGCTGTTTCTTTTGTGGTAGTGTCTGCGACCATTATGTCGTTTCTCTCTTTCTTCACTATCTTCCTCTTCTGATTCTTCAGAGTCAGATTTCTTATGCTCATAATGGCCATTTCTTTTGTCTTGATTATTGTGATCTTCTTCAGATCCCTCTGAACTATATCTTCTTTCTTCTGAGTGTCCATGTAAACCAATTTGTTTATCCTCCTCAGATGACTCTTCTTCACTTCTTTTGTCATGTTCATGATGCCATTTTTGATGGGACCCATTGCTTGTATTCTCAGAACTGTCTGTTTTTTGTGAGCTTTTTTCCTCTTGTTCACTATCTTCCTCACTGTGTCTTCGTTTCCTGTGTTTTTCTTCTTCATCTTGCTCACTTCTATTATCTGCATATCTTCTTTCTTCAGAGTTGAGATATTCTTGGTCTGAATGATGCTCTCTGTGACCTCTGACATGGCGGGTGGTTGTTACTGGTTCGAAGTCTTCCATACTCCTGCTATCCTTTTCATTGTTATTCTCTTCACTATTTTCTTCATCATGGTTTCGTTTGTAATGCAGTTTTTCCTCACTTTCATCTTTATTGCGTTTGTCTGCCTCATAATACTTTCCCTTGTGCCCCTCCACTGCTTCCTGGCTTGCCTTATCTTCATAGTGTCGCTTTTCAGATTCCTCAACATGTCTCTCCTCTTCATAGTGTTTGCTTCCTCCCTCATTTTTCTTTTCTATTACTTCATGTTTACCACCTGGAATAGGATGTAACAATGAAGATTTAAGCATCTTTACATCAGGAGATAGGACATCTCATTGAATATGGACACGAGTTCTCAGTTATGTTATTCACTGTGTGAAAGTCAAACTCATTAGATTTACTGGAACATGCTACATATTAGCCTGGACAATCTTTATCCTTCAACCAACATCTTCCGATATATCTTCCTTTTTCCTCAACTGAGGATTCCCCTCTACTGTGGTCGACAGGGCCCTCGGCCAAGTCCATTCCATTTCCCGCACTTCTGCTCTCACCCCTTCCCCTCCCTCCCAGAACTATGATACGGTTCACCTTATCCTCTCCTTTCACTCCACCAGCCTCCACATTCAATGGATCCTCCTTCGTCATTTCCGCCACCTCCAGCGTGATCCCACAACCAAACACATCTTCCCCTCCTCTTTCAGCATTCTGAGGGACCGCTCCCTCCGTGACACACTGGTCCACTCCTCAATCACCCCCAACACCACCTCCCCTTCCCATGGCACCTTCCCATGCAAGCACAGGAGATGCAACACCTGTCCTTTTACCTCCTCCCTTCCCACCGTCCAGGGCCCCAAACACTCCTTCCAGGTGAAACAGCGATTTACTTGTACTTCTTACAATTTAGTATACTGTATTCGCTGTTCACGATACAGTCTCCTCTACACTGGGGAGACCAAACGCAGATTGGGTGACTGCTTTGCAGAACACCTCTGTTCAGTCCATAAGCATGACCTCGAGCTTCCGGTCACCTGTCACTTTTGTTTTCCACTCCACTCCCACTCTGACCTCTCTGTCCTCGACCTCCTACACTGTTCCAATGAAGCTCAATGTAAGCTCGAGGAACAGCACCTCATCTTTCGATTAGACACATTACAGCCTTCTGGACTCAATATCGAGTTCAACAATTTCAGACCATAACCTTTGCCCCCATTTATTCAGACAGCAGCTGTTGCTGATTCTGCTATTCCCATTTACACCTTCTCTAGACCCATCTTTTGTTCCTTTACTTGTCCTATTACCATCTCCTCCTGCCTTGTACAATCACACCTTTTGGGCTGGATTTTATCAATGGAGGCGAGTAGGAGGCAGGACTCCCACTTTTGGGGTTGCAGTCCCGCCTCCATCGAGTTGTGGCCAATCCACTTGATTTTCCCTTGATTGACCTTGTTGAGCCTGCCCAGCGGGCTCAGCAGGCCAATTAAGGGCCACCCGGCAACAGGTGACGTCACAGACTGACATTTCATCTGTCAAGAGCTTTTGACAGATGAAATATCTGCGTTTGACAGCTCTTTGTACTCTAAATTAATTCCTTCCTCTCAGGCTGATTTAGAGATCTCTCCAGAACAGAAAGCAGAGGCTGCAACTTTTGACAGCTCGCGGCCATTCTGCTTTCTGTACTGGTGAGATGAGGGACTCCCGAGACCTGAAGGAAGGAAGCCTGCATTAGTAAGTAAAGGTAAGTAAAACTTATTTAAACACTTTACACACACCAAACACACTTACCTCTGCACTCAGGCACCCATCACTCACCTGAACACCGGACATCTCGAACCCTCCAAGTCCTTCAGCCCGACGGTCTGCCTCGCTAACTTGGCGTGGTTTGGAGCTGTCGGGCAGCCCACACTTCAGGGGTAAAAATAGGGATTAGGCTAAAAACTGCCTGTTAACTACCTGTTAACAGGCAGTTAATTGGCACGAATCCCCTTCCCGCCTCAGGGAGGCGGCTCCAAGCACAGGTCGGGTACCCGCCTCCTGGGAAACGGGCATGGAGGCGGGTTGGGGGTGGGATGGGTTTGTGCCCCCCGATTTTGCAATTTTAACCCCCCACACGCCTCCAATCCTGCCTCAACAGCCTGATGAAATTCGAGCCCTTTGTCATTCAACCTCTCCTGCCTTCCACCCTAATCTAATGAAGGGGGGTGGGAAGATGCAGGAAAGGATAAATTGAAAAGCAGTAAGAGAAATGTCAAGGCGGTAGAGCAGAGTAGTGATCTGGGTAAAGATCAGCAGGGTGGGTCAGGAAGGGACAGAAAGACTAATAAAGGTAATAGGGCATTTCTGACGAAAGTTACATCAGGGAAAAATAGAAAAAAGTTAAAGTTAAAGGTGCTATACCTGATTGCACGAAGCATTCGCAACAAAATAGATGAATTAATAGCGCAGATAGAAATAAATGGGTTTGATTTAATAGCCATTACAGAGATGTGGTTGCAGAGTGACCAAGGTTGGGAACTAAATATTCTGGGATATTTGACTTTTAGAAGAGATAGGCAAAATGGAAAAGGAAGAGGGGTAGCCCTGATAATAAAGGAGGGAATAAAGGATCTTGGCTCGGAAAAACAAAATGTAGAATCAGTTTGGGTGGAGCTAAGAAACAACAAGGGGCAGAAAACATTAGTGGGAGTAGTCTACAGTGGTTGTAGTGTCAGGCAGAGTATATATTAGGAAATTAGAGATGCATGTAACAAGGGTAACAAAGTAATCGTCGGGGACTTTAACTTTCATATAGACTGGGCAAGCCAAATTTGCAGAAATAGTGCGGAGGAAGAGTTCATGGAATGCATTCAACATAGTTTTCTATTCAGTATGTCAAGGAACCTACGGGGGAATTGACTATTTTAAATCTAGTACTGTGCAATGAGACAGGGTTAATTAATAACCTTGTAGTGAAGGAGCCACTGGGGAGCAGTGATCACAATATGATAGAATTTTATGTTGCGTTTGAGAGTGATTTAGTTAAGTATGAAACTAGGGTGCTAAACCTGAACAAAGCTAACTATGTAGGTATGAGAGGTGAGTTAGCTAAGGTAGGTTAGGAAACTAGATTTAAAAATATGACAGTAGAAAAGCAATGACAAGCATTTAAAGAAATAATTTATAATTCGCAATGAATATACATTCCCTTAAGGAATTAAAACACCACAGGAAAAATGGTCCAACCATGGCTAACAAAAGAAATTAAAGATAGTATTAGATTAAAGGAAGAGGCTTATAATGTTGCCAAAAGGAGTAGTAAGTCTGAGGATTGGAAGGATTTTAGAATTCAGCAAAGGAGGATCAAGAAATTGATAAAGAAACAGAAAATAGAATATGAGAGTAAACTAGCGAGAGCCATATAAACAGACTGTAAAAGCTTCTCTAGGTATGTAAAAAGGAAAAGATTAGCGAAAGTAAACGTGTGTCCCTTACAGGCTGAGACAGGAGAAATAATAATGGGGAATAAGGAAATGGCAGAGAAATTAAACAAATAAATCCAATAAATCCCCTGGACCTGATGGCCTACATCCTAGGGTTTTGAAAGAGGTGGCTATAGAGATAGTGGATGCATTGGTTGCCATCTTCCAAAATTCCATAGATTCTAGAACGGTTCCCACGGATTGGAAGGTAGAAAATGTAACCTAACTATTTAAGAAAGGAAGGAGAGAGAAAACGGGGAACTACAGTTAAACTATGTTAGCCTGGCATCACTATTGGAGAAAATGCTAGAATCTATTATTAAGGATGTGGTAACAGTCCACTTAGAAAATAATAATAGGATTGGGCAGAGTCAACATGGATTTATGAAAGGGAAATCATGCTTGAAGAATCTTTGAGTTTTTTGAGGTTGTAACTAGCAGAATAGATAAGGGGGAACCAATGGATGTGGTGTATTTGGATTTTCAAAAGACATTCGATAAGGTGCCACACAAGAGGCTGTTAAACAAAATTAGGGCTCATGGGATTGGGGATAATACACTAGCATGGATTGAGGATTGGTTAATGGACAGAAAACAGAGAGTAGGAATAAACGGGTCATTTTCGGGTTGGCAGGCTGTAACTAGTGGGGTACCGCAAGGATCAGTGCTTGGGCCTCAGCTATTCACAATCTATATCAATGATTTGATGAGGGGACCAAATGTAATATATCTAAGTTTGCTGATGATACAAAGCTAGGTGGGAATGTAAGTTGTGAGGCGGATGCAAAGAGGCTTCAAGGGGATGTAGACAGGCTAAGTGAGTGGGCAGGAACATGGCAAATGGAATATAATGTGGAGAAATGTGAAGTTATCCACTTTGGTAGGAAAAATAGAAAAGCAGAGCATTTTTTAAATGGTGAGAGATTGGGAAATGTTGGTGTTCAGAGGGACCTGGGTGTCCTTGTACACGGATCACTGAAAGTTAAACATAGAAACATAGAGATAGGAACAGGAGTAGGCCATTCGGCCCTTCGAGCCTGCTCCGCCATTCAATGAGATCATGGCTGATCTTCGTCTGAGATTATAGCTGATCTTACCAGTTCAGTACCCCGTCCCCGCCTTTTCTCCGTAACCCTTAATCCCCTTAGCCTTCAGAAATATATCCAATTCTCTCTTGAAAATATTTATTGAATTAGCCTTCACAGCCCTCTGTGGCAGGGAATTCCACAGGCTCACCACTCTTTGAGTGAAGAAATTCTTCCTCATCTCTGTTTTAAATGATTTGCCCGCTATTTTTAGACTGTGGCCCCTGGTTCTGTGCTCCCCGGCCATTGGAAACATTCTCTCTGAATTCAGCCTGTCCAGGCCTGCCATAATTTTATATGTTTCGATGAGATCCCCTCTCAATCTTCTAAACTCCAGTGAGTACAAGCCCAAACTATTTAATCTCTCTTCGTAGGTCATTCCCGCCATTCCAGGTATCAGCCTGGTGAATCGCCGTTGCACTCTTTCCATGGCAAGAACATCCTTCCGCAGATGGGGTGACCAAAACTGTACACAATACTCCAGATGCGGTCTCACCAGCACCTTGTACAGCTGTAGTAAGGTATCCCTATTCCTATACTCGAACCCCCTTGATATGAAGGCCAACATACCATTTGCCTTCTTAATCGCCTGTTGCACCTGCATGCTCTCCTTCAGTGACTGGTGCACAAGAACACCCAGGTCCCTCTGCACTTCCCAATCTATTGCCATTTAGATAATAATCTACCCTCCTGTTTTTACCCCCAAAGTGGATAACCTCGCATTTATCCACATTATAGTGCATCTGCCACGTATCCGCCCATTCCCCCAACCTGTCCAAATCGCACTGTAGCCTCCTGACATCCTCATCAGAGCCCACCCCTCCTCCTAGTTTAGTGTCGTCAGCGAATTTGGAAATATTGCATCCAATTCCCTGATCCAGATCATTTATATATATTGTGAACAGCTGGGGTCCCAGGACAGATCCTTGCGGCACCCCGCTGGTCACTGCCTGCCACTCCGAAAACGAGCCGTTTATTCCAACTCTCTGTTTTCTATCCGCCAGCCAGTTCTCTATCCACGTTAATACTTTGCCCCCAATCCCATGAGCCTTAATTTTGCATGATAATCTTTTGTGTGGGACCTTATCGAAGGCTTTCTGGAAGTCAAGGTACACCACATCCACTGGCTCTCCCCCATCTATTTTACCAGTTACTTCCTCAAAAAATTCCAGCAGATTAGTCAAACACGATTTACCCTTTGTAAATCCATGTTGACTCTGTCCGATCCTTTCCCCATTTGTCAAGTGCTCCGCTATTTTATCCTTAATAATGGACTCTAGCATTTTGCCCACAACCGATGTAAGGCTTACTGGTCTATAATTCCCTGCTTTCTCTCTACCCCCCTTTTTAAATATTGGGGTAACATTAGCTACCCTCCAATCCACGGGTACTGTTCCCGAGTCAATGGAGTTCCGGAAGATGATCCTTAGAGCATCTGCTATCTCCAGGGCCACCTCCTTAAGTACCCTAGGATGTAGTTTATCAGGCCCCGGGGATTTGTCGGCCTTCAGTCCCTTCAACTTACCCAACACCATATCCCTAGAGATACTAATTTCTGTCAGCTCCTCCCTCTCATTAGTCCCTATGTTTGCCGATATTCCTGGGAGGTTATTTGTGTCCTCCTTTGTGAATACAGAACCAAAGTATGAGTTTAATTGGTCTGCCATTTCCTTATTCTCCATTATATATTCTCCCGAATCGGACTGCAAGGGACCGACTTGGGATTTTACCAGTCTTTTCCTCCTGATATACCGATAAAAGCTTTTGCAGTCTGTCTTTATGTTTGCTGCAAGTTTACTTTCGTATTCTATTTTCCCCTTCCTGATTAATCCCTTTGTCCTCTTTTGCTGTATCCTGTACTGCCCCCAATCTTCCGGTCTGGTGCTTTTTTTTGCCAGTTGATATGCCCTTTTTTTAAATTTTATGCTGTCCCTAATTTCCCTCGTTATCCACGGTTGAGTCACCTTTTTAGGTTTATTTTTATGCCAAACCGGTATAAACATGTTCTGGAATTCTTCCATTCTATCTTTGAATGCTTGCCATTGTCTATCCACTGTCAATCCCCCCAGAAACACCACCCAATCAATCTTACCCAATTCCCGTCTCATACCCTCGTAATTCCCTTTATTTAAGTTCTGGACCTTAGTCTCTGATTCAATTTCCTCACTCTCCATCTCGACTGAGAGCTCGATCATATTATGATCGCTCTGACCCAAGGGGCCTCGTACAAGAAGATTGCTGATAAGTCCCTTCTCATTGCACAATACCCAGTCTAAAATGGCCTGATCTCGAGTCGGCTCCTCGACATATTGGTCCAGATAACCGTCCCGAAAACATTCCAGGAATTCCTCCTCCTCAGAATTTTTACTAATTTGGGTAGTCCAATCAATATGTAAATTAAAGTCACCCATGATGACAGCTGTGCTCTTATCGCACGCTTCTCTAATTTCCCTTTTTATGCCTTCCCTCACCTCCATATTACTATTTGGAGGCCTATATATCACACCCACTAACGTTTTCCTCCCCTTGCTATTTCTCATTTCTACCCATACAGATTCCGTTTCATCCGAGTTAATATCCTTCCTTTCCATTGCATTAATCCCCTCCTTTACCAGCAATGCTACCCCACCTCCCCTACCTTTTTGCCGATCCTTCCTAAATATTGTATATCCCTGGATGTTAAGTTCCCAGCCTTGCCCACCCTGCAGCCACGTTTCTGTAATCCCAATCAAATCATACTTGTTTACCTCTATTTCCACAACTAATTCATCCACCTTGTTCCTAATGCTTCTAGCATTAAGATACAAAGCCTTCAGGCTTGCTTTTTTCACACTCTCATTGTGAATTAGTTTGGCCCTTTGTGTTTCTCTCCTTTGCTTATTGCTTCTCACCTTTCTACCATCTATTTCTGACTTCATATGACTTCCCTCTTTTCCACTACCTAGGTTCCCATCCCCCTGCCAAATTAGTTTAAATCCTCCCGAACCGCCCTAGAAAATATTACCCCGAGGACATCGGCTCCCTCACAGTTCAGGTGTAGACCGTCCCCTTGGTACAGGTCACTCCTCCCCAAGAACTGGTTCCAATGCCTCAAGAATTTAAATCCCTCTCCCTTGCACCACTGCTCAAGCCACGTATTTAGCTTATCTATCTTACTCTCTCTAAACTTATTAGCTCGTGGCACTGGTAGCAATCCAGAGATTACTACCTTTGAGGTCCTACTTTTCAATTTAGCTCCTAACTCCCTAAATTCAGCTTGTAGGACCTCCTCCCTCTTTTTACCTACATCGTTGGTACCTACATGTACCACGACAACTGGCTGATCCCCCTCCCCCTTCAGAATGCTCTGCATGCAGGTACAGCAAGCAATTAGGAAAGCAAATGGTATGTTGGCCTTTATTACAAGAGGATTTTAGCATAAGAGTAAAGACGTCTTACTGCAATTATATAGGGCCCTATATAGAGACCACACCTGGAGTATTGTGTACAGTTTTGGTCTCCTTACCTAAGGAAGGATATACTTGCCATAGAGGGAATGTAACGAAGGTTCACCAGACTGATTCCTGGGATGGGGCGATTGTCCTATGAGGAGAGATTGAGTAGACTAGGCCTATATTGGCCCAGAAATTCATGTTGGGGGCTTCCCGTGGGTGCAAGCCCCCGACCTACACTTACCTAGCGCGCCAGCAGTTGAAGCCTGGGCCTGCGTGGATTTCCTGTCTGTGGCCCGGTTCAGCTCCCGGCGCGCTGTGCTTCCGTGATCCAGCGGCGTACTTAGTGCGATGCGTCGGCTGGGATCACGTGAGCACTGGGCAACCAATTGGAGGATGCAAAAGTTCATTCATGAGTTTGACAGTAAGAACTGTCAAACTCATGAAAACTCCGGGCGCCCAAAACAGTACTTAAACTTGAAATAAAATTTTAAAAAACATCACACTATTTAAATGAACTATAAATAACTTTAAATAACTATTTTAAACAATAATTTAAATTTTTGAAAAATAATTTTATAAAAAATCGGGGCTAAAAATACACTTACCTTACTGTAAAGTCTTTAAAAATAATAAACCTGTGGAATAACATTCTAATTTTAATAGACCACTTACCTTTTAAAATTAAGTCCTTACGTCTGCTTTTTTAAAGTGTAAAAAGTGGAGACCTTCACGCACGGGCAAACCTGGAAAAGAAAGGAAGTTCAACGTGCACACGCAGACTCCTGCGCGCACACATTCGACCTCTGAACCCCTTGGTTCAGAGGATCGGAAATGCCGGTTTCCCGCTCATGCGCTGTGCATGCAGAAAACCGGCAATTCCATCGGTCCCACGCATGAGTACACGGTGCTTACTTGTGCATTGGGACACTAATTTCTGGGCCATTCTCTGGAGTTTAGAAGAATGAGAGGTGATCTCATTGAAACATACAAAATTCTTACAGGACTTGACAGGGTAGATGCAGGGAGGATGTTTCCCCTGGCTGGCGAGTCTAGAACCAGGGGTCACAGTCTCAGAATAAGGGGTCGGCCATTTAGGACTGAGATGAGGAGAAATTTCTTCACTTTAGAGGGTGGTGAATCGTAGGAATTTTCTACCCCAGAGGGCTGTGGGGGCTCAGTCGTTGAGTATATTCAAGACAGAGATCAATAGATTTTTGGATATTAAGGGAATCAAGGGATATGGGGATAGTGCAGGAAAGTGGAGTTGAGGTAGAAGATCAGCCATCATCTTATTGAATGGCAGAGCAAGCTCGAGGGGCCAAATGGCCTACTCCTGCTCCTATTTCTTACGTTCTTATCACAGACCTTCCCTCTTGTTCTTCCCTCCCCTCCCTGCCCCTTCAATTGCTTGAAACCTATTATATCTCTAATTATTCCAATTCTGACGAAAGGTCATTGACCTGAAACACTAACTCTGTTTCTCTCTCCACAGATGCTGCCCGACCTGCTGAGTATTTCCAGCATTTTCTGTTTTTATATCAGTAAAACAGATTATCTGGTCATTATCACATTGCTGTTTGTGGGAGCTTGCTGTGGCAAATTGGATGCGTGTTTCCTACATTACATTCGTGGCTACTCTTCAAAAAGTACTTCATTGGCTGTAAAGCGCATTGGAACGTCCTGAGGTCGTGAAAGTCGCTGGATAAATGCAAGTTTTTATTTATTTTTACATGCTTAGAGTAGGAGTAATATAAAAGGTACTTTACATTCACAGATCATCTTAAAAATGTCCTTGGTAAACGTTGCATCCCATACCCCAGTGAACACTTTAAGGAAACAATGCTTGGCGTTGAAAGATCCCGAGGCACAAAGGCAGTGTTCATCGTGCAATGACCGGGATTTCAGCCGCTGCCCATTCTCATGTTTTACTCACCAGCAATATGGTCACATTTAAAGAACCAGAAACCTCCAGCCCTCGAAATTCGGAGCCCAGGGTCACTTCCATTCAATGTCTCTTTAAATGAAACGGCCGAGCGAGTACAGGTACCATGAAATGTTGAAGTCGCTTGTTCTTCATTACACGTCTATCTGCAATTCCGAAGCTTTGAAAGTTTCGGGCGAACGCGGGGGCATTGCGTGCGTTTACCCAACCCGTTCTCAACTCACGGACCGCTTCCACACGGACCGGCGTTGAACTGGAGTGTTAAATATGAGAGTGAAAATCCCGAATGTAGTGTCGCTGGATTTGCTGTGCCTTCGGGAAATTTAAACGGAATATGCAATGGCAGAAATTCGGACTTTATAGCAAGCGCAAATCTTGCTGATATTTGTTAGAATTTGTCGAAATGTCACCACGCGGGTGTCTTCAGAGCATGCATTTGTGAAACGCGGTGTCTTGGATTGGAAACATTCACCAAATAGGGGGCTTGGGAAAAGCTGCAAACCTCGCGGGCTCCCAAAACCCAGCGCTTGCTGTCAGGGGAGAAACTAAACCATCACAGATCGCTACTGTAATGTAATTAAAAAAACACACATTTAGAATATTGGAGCAATAAAAGGCAATGGCATTCTCTATTACTGATAGTTCTTTAACCGCTCCTTAATGGAAATGAATCTCCTCGGAACCCAACACTTTGGATTGAGCTGTTCAGTAACGGCTGAAGCTTCACCGCCCAGAGGATAATACATTTTTTTCAATTGTTTACCTCCTTCACGCCCCGTTTTTGTTCTAAATTTCAGCGTAGAATGCAGATTAAAAGACACCTACGCAAAACACTCGCATTTTCCAGTGGTCTTGTATGGATTTTTGCATTAGTGATCTGTGGAATAGTTAAGCTCAGAGTGGTTAGTGATGCTATTGACCATGCAAAGACATGCACTTACTCTTCAGGATCTCGCTGCACTCCGAGGTCACTGGAGGAGCGTTGGGTTTGGAAAGGGCGTTGGAGAGCGCTTCGATTATACATCGTGTCACCTAAATGGACAAATACCGGACAATATCAGTTTCTCTGGTAAAGAGCAAGAATTGACCATCTGTATTGGAAACACATTTACTGACACCTACCAATTCATCCTTCTGTGCCTCTCTCTCCACCGGCAGCGGTCTGACGACTGCCAAGAACAAATTAGAAAGAAAGAAATGGCATTACCGATCAGTTTCAAACAACCGCTGCACAGGGCGTGGCTTTCTCTCACTGTACATTGCGAAGAAGGAACGCGAGACTGCAGAAGCCAGCCAGTGTAAGTTAACCCGCAGTTTGGTTTATCCCGACCTGCCGCTTAGAATCTGAGCCCGCCGGCACTCTTTAAATCTACAAAACCGGACTCCCTGCCCCGGTGTGGGCACGGTTTCTGTGAAAGTTTTCATTTTAAGATCAGCAGCAGCCTTGCGAGTTTGTCTTTCGCTTCAATGTGCTGTCATACAATTGTTGTTTACTATTATAATGAAGTGGGGAAATCGATCAGTGAATCTATGCGAGCCCTCGACAATCTGTCGACAAACCCGTGCCCCCAGTATGAAGACCTACTGTGCGGGGCAGTCGGTAACACGCCTCTTGTAACAGGTAATAACCCGCATTTCACCATACTGGGCTCTAAGCACGGCAGCAACACAACGGGTATTCTGACATGTAGCTACCAACACGCGCTTTTCCATGATCAAAAAATGTCACACTTTGTTCCGATTTACCAATTACAAGAAGAAGAAATGCCAACCAAGTTCCTCCCAAATCATAACATTTAGGAAGTCCTGGCAGCCGGGATCAGTCGCCGGGACCCATCCGCTGTCCAAGGTGCTGAAACGCAGGAGCCGCTGGATGGGAATAAGGATTAAAAATAAACTTTACCTGCCGCGGCTGACAGAACGGACAAGGCGAGGAGAGCCAAGAATTGCATCGTCTTGTGCGAGGCGTACACGCTTGTGTGGGACGAGGGCAGCGCTTCCCCGGCTGCTTGCAGTCTCCGCCGGTCTCTGCACCGAGCCCAGCTCCAGTAATCCCAATTTAAAGCCAAGGGGTCGGCGGAGGCAACGCGCTGCTCGTCAGAGAGGCGGAGGCAGCCTTCACTCCCAAGAACATCATCGTCATCAAAGTCCCACAAGAGCCAGCGCAAAGTGTTTCTGTGTCATGCAGCAACTTTCATCTCCATTCATGATTTAGTCCCGGATTCTTAAAAGTACGTGCTTGATCTAGATCTACCGAACTCGGGAAGCTCAAGCCCGTTTATTTGTCTAACCCAACCGCACCTTAGAGTTGTCAAGTCACTGATTCTGTCTATCAGCCCTTCGGTTATAGAGGGACGATATCGACACCAAGGTCGATTCTTAGGCACTTCTTAGGCAATCCCTCGGAACCGAGGATGACTTGCTTCCACATTAAAAATGAGTTCTCAGGTGACTGATGAGTCCAATGCGGGACCTACAGTCTCTGTCACAGGTGGGGCAGATGGTGGTTGAAGGGGTGGGTGGGTGGGGTGCTTGGGTTGACGTGCGCTCCTTGCGCTGCCAGCGAAGAGACTTGAGGTGTTCAGTGACTTCCCAGATGCTTGTCCTCCACTTTGTGCGGTCTTGGGCCAGGGATTCCCAGGTGTCGGTGGGGATGTTACACTTTTTCAAGGAGGCTTTGAGGGTGTCCTTGAAGCATTTCCTCTGCCCACCTGGGGCTCTCTTGCCGTGCCGGAGCTCCGAGTAGAGTGCTTGTTTTGGGAGTTTCGTATCGGGCATGTGGACACCAAGGTACGGTTACAGAAAATAGGGTTACAGTTTCTGTTATTGGAGTTTTTTTCAGTTTATTTTCTCCCAATCTTCTCCCATTTTTTTCTTCTAGGGTAGAGTTCTATAGGCAATCAAATCCCTTCAGCAAGTGCTCATTCCTTATGTTTAAGGCTAAATAACAAGACTTTCTGGCATAACAATGTAATATGCTGAAAATGGCCAAACTTTTGAAGTAGAACTTAATGGATGCTCTCTAAATATAAACCCATTTGCTTTTACACAAAGAGAAATACATTTCAAGTCAATTTGTGGCCAGTTCTCTTTGCCAGATATTCAATAACATGAGGTTTAAACTGTTTACTGTGAAATTTGAAGAATCTAAAAGAAGGTAGTAAGGGAGACAAAAGAAACAAGAAAAAAGCCTTGACATGCCCACAAGGAAATTACAGAATCATAGGAATAATTTTTCATCTTTTGTACTCCTAGACAGAAAACCATGAGCCCACAATTGGGCATGTGCCTGAATTCCCGATATGAGCTCCTGGCATACGGCACTCTGGATCAGAGTGCTAAAGATGAAAATTTACCCTTTAGCAATTATAGCACAGAAAGAGGCCATTCATCCCATTGCATCTGGGTAAGTGCTAACTGGAGCAATCTACGCCAATCCCAATTCTCTGGCCTTTCTTGTATCATTTAATATTCTTCCTTTTCAAAAATGTTTCTATTCCATTTTTAATGAGGTTATCGTGTCTGCCTGAATAGCACAGGTGGCAAATCATTTCACATTCTAATACCCTCTCTACGAAAAATGTTTTCCAACTTCCTACTTTATTCTTCTGGTGATAGTCCTGAACTAATTCCCCCTCATTATTAATTCACTAACCAGTCTTTCACATTTCTCTGCATTGGCCTACATCTGCCATCCATCTGTCCACTCTGCTGACTCTGTTGTTCTGCAATTTGCGGTATTCCTCCTTACCATTTTCCAAGCCCTCTAATTTGATACAGTTCTTTGTGTGCTTTTGTCCAAATCATTTACATAAATGGTAATCAATAGAAGTCCCAACATAGATCCCAGAGGAACACCACTATCCCAATACCCAGATCCCACCAAACCAAACAAAAATCCATTTACCCCATTGTTTGCTTTATGTCTCCTAACCATCTCTCTATCCAAATGGCTACATTGTCTTTAAGACCGTATATGTTAATTTTTGTAGCAAAACTCTTATATGGCACCTAATAAAACACCTTCTGATAATCTATCTATATATCTACCACATTCCCTTTATTAATATGCACTGATTAGCCTATGCCACTTTAAAGGCTGATTTAGGGATCCCAATAAAAAGGCTGTTGGAATCACTGCACCAGACCAAATCCTTTCCCAGGGAAATGGCAAGCTGACCTTGCCAGATGCAGTGACGCCAGCTAATTAATATCTTTTTCATATGGTCACGGTGCAACTTAAGCTTTGCAATGAAGGGAGTCCCTTAAAGAACTGCTGCTCAAAATTAAAGGGATGTGGCCATTTAAAGATAAGTGGCCACATACATGGAGATAACAATGTTGGAGCCTTTTTAAAGACTCGGAAATGGGTTACACAAGTTTTCAGTCTTTACAAAGGTTAGGAAAGGGGGAAGAAAATGCAGGGAAGAGCAAAAGGTTAGACAACACAATGTGATAACATGAAATGGAGTTTGCGGGCAATGGCATAATGGTACTGCCCAAATACCTTATTTAATGGTTGGCAAAGTTGACATTCTGCTTCATGAGGTGGGTTCAAGTTCAATCAAGGAGGCTTGCCATGTTTGGCACTCTGGGGCACCCTCCCCAGAAGATGTTAGTACATTATTGATTGTGCATTATGCCTGCCAGAAGATGACAGCCAAACAGAATGCTGTCTACTGTACCTGCAGGCCCTGAGAATTGAGGCAGGTGAAGGTGTCACACTTTAAGAAGTCTGGCAAGGTACAACTAACTAACAGTACCATGTACCAATTAAATAGCACAAGCTGCAAAGTGTAGCCTGTCAATCTGTTCCACATTTATTTCATGCCCATGCCATGCCCTCATAGAGTCATAGGAGTCGATTTTAGTTCAGGTGCGGGGAATTGGCGGTTTCCCCGAATTTAGTGATTCCGACATGATTGTAAATGGGTCTGTGAGATTGATGCAAATTTAACACAATTGGCCAATTGATTTCCAGCGTGTGGGAAGCCTTGGCAATTGAGTATTTCCAGTCAGAAAGTTGCAGAATATGATGTCATAATTGCTGCTGCTTTTAAGGCCCACAGCAAGCCTTGCTTCCTCTGCAGGCTTCCAACCTTCAACATTAAGATGGCACAGGAGCCTGCAGGAGGAACGGCCAGCGGGAGGGCCAGATCTGCACCCAAATTTGATGAGGCTTCACTACAGGCATTACTGGATGGTGCTAGGGCCCACAGGGAGGTCCTCTTCCCTTCTTCAGGGAGGAAGAGGCCTCCCAGCCAGACCAAGGCTGTGTGGCTACAGGTGGCAGGCCAAGTCAACTCCTTGGGGCTTACACAAAGAACGTGGTTGCAGTGCAGGAAAAGATTCCATGACCTTCTTCGCACTGGAAAAGTAAGTACTGTATGATGTTTCCATCACCCTCAATCTGATTGCCTTTCCTCACCAGCACTCAGCTTTAGCAATCTCTTCCTGCACATCCCACTAGACACTCACATCCATGCACCCTTACCCATTCCCTCTCTCACTATGCTCACAGTCACAGAATTATGCCACCATGCAGCCCTCACACTCCCTCTCACTCTGATGCTTTGAACACAACTGACAACACACAGGGAGGGCCCTTGGTATTGCAACCTCACTCCATCTTTGTCTCCTTCTAAGTATCTATGCTATGCAATCTCTGCACTCACTCCTTCATTCTCACTCAACCTCCACTTGTCTCCCTCATTGCAGGAAAAGAGAGCTCACAACAGGAGAGAGCGAGCCAGGACAGGAGGAGGGCTGCCCTCATTAGCCCAGCTCACCCCCTGGGAGGAAGGCATCCTGGAGTTTGCTGGGGCTGACCGAGATGTGGACATTGGGGAAGGACAGGCAGGAGCATCCCCGCAAGCTGGTGACAGAATAGTTTTCCATCTCTCTCATTGGCATTGCATGAGTCACTGATAATGATTCTGAAGCTACATCATATGGACTTATGATCATCTGCAAAATGCAATGTGCATGTAACCTTGGCATCACATCTCTAACCTTTTCCTTGAGTCCCCTATAGGACCATCGAGAGCCCCCGTCCCCACTGTGCAGGAGGAAGAGCCTGAGATTCCAGACTCCTCAGAGGAATCTGCAACCTCTGAGGGCGCAGCGTCATCAGAAATAAGCGCTCCCAGCACCAGTGCAGACACTCACACCTCGGTGGGACCATCAGGACATAGAGTAGAGTTGTCACCTGGTGTATCACAGCTCACAAGTGAGCATCAGCAGATTGTGGAGACAGGGACAGCAGTGGAGAGTCCTCGTTGGAGGGCGCAGGACTCTGCCAGCTCGGCTCAGCAGCATGTCGACCCTCTGCCTCTGGGTCCATCTGTAAGATCAGAGGTGATGGATCTCCAGGCACAGATGCAGAAGTCTCTGGTAGGTTTTGTCTCTAGGGTCGCTGCGAGTGTGGAGCGAATGGAGGAGTCTATTGTGAACATGAGCAGAGCCTTTGTGGAGTCATTGGCGCATGAACGCATCAACACGGAAAGGATGGCTACCTACGTGGAAATGATTGCCGCCTCCGTGGTAAGGCTGGCTACGGTAGAGGAGAGGAGGGCTATGGCCATAGAGGAGGTTAGTCACCAGGGTATGGAAAACATGGTGCATGTTCAGAATAGAATGACATCTCTTGAGGAGCGATGGACATCTATTGAACAGAGAAACCAGACCTTCATGGAAGTCTTTCTGAGTAGGACTGCCATTGCAGATACGGGTCCCCATGTCCCCCCTGATGTGCAGCAAGCTGCTCTCAAGCCACTTGCAGGCACTGAGGGGGACCTGACTCATGAGAGGGAGGCTGGTGGCAGACCTCAAGGAAGTGGGAGCTCCTCTCCAAGCGCTCACACTTCCATGCCACTGCAGAGCCCTCGGTCAGAGCCCCGCCGGAGTACACACCCAACGGAGATAGAGATCTCAACCCCTGCACAGCCGCAGGAGCAGCAGACTGCTGGTGAGCCCTCACAGGCTCGCCATCCTAGAGGATGCCCGCCAAAGGTGTCGAGACAGAAGCAGCAGGAAAGTGAGCAAGGGGCCTCCACATCTGCTGAAGCCACAGGGGAACCACTACGTAGGAGCACGTGTAAGAGGAAAATAAACCACAAATAGTCACAAGGGTAGTCACTTGGGTGAAATGCCATCAGTTGTGTGTTTTTCATAAAAATTCTGATGGCAACTTCTGCAGTTGTGGCATGTGTCATTTCGCGAATGGGGCTGGAGGTCCTCTAATTCAAAGAGGGGAAGGAAAAAAAGGCCTCCCATGTTTCTGGTAGGTGCCTCAGTTGAGGAAGCGCTGAGTGAGGGTGGCGAGAGGGGTCTCGCAGGAGGTCACACTGGAGATGGGTGTCAGGCTCCAAACTTCCACAGCTGTGGTTAGGCCTTCTAAAAGTTCCCCCAGACCTGAGGCAACAAAGTCCTGCCACCTGCAAATGATGACTGATCAAATATCCTCTTTAATGTTGGACCTGTAGCTGATAGTCAGCAAGCCAATAGTGTTCACACCAGGTTTCACAGGCGTGATCCCCACCAGGCGTGTTTTACGTGGGAAAAGGGTTAATCAGGCAAGGGCCTGTTCAAATGGGATTATAAAGGCCAATCAGTGCTGCTTAAGGGCCCTAAAGACCAGTCCCGCCTGCTGCAAGCGAGACTGATTCTGGTCAATCAGACACACCTAGGTTAAAATGGTGTGGAGGCAGGAACCAGGCGGGGGGGTCGCGACCCCCAGGTTTTGCGATTTGAACCCCCCCACATGCCTAAAAGCCCGCCTCACGGCCCAATGAAAATCGAGACCATAGAGTCATAATGGCACAGAAGGAGGCCATTCGGCCCATCAAGTCTGTGCCAGCTCTCTGTAGAGCAATCCAGTCAGTCTTATTCCCCCGCTCTATCCCCCTAGCCCTGCAAGTTTATTTCCATCATGTGCCTATCCAGTCTCCCCTTGGAAACATTGAGTGTCTCCACTTCCACCACCTCCGTCGGCAGCAAGTTTCAGGTCCTCACCACTTGCTGCATAATTTCTTTCCCCTCACATCCCTCCTATATCTGTTGCCCAAAACCTTAAATCTGTGTCCCCTAGTCCTTGTACCATCAACTAGTGGGAACAGCCTCCCCCCATCTAGCCTATCCAAACTTGTCATAATCTTGTACACCTCTATCAAATCACCCCTCAACCTCCTTTGCTCTAATGAAAACAAATCCAGCTTCTCCAAGCTGTCCTTGTAGCTAAGATCCCCCATCCCCGGAACCATTCTGGTAAATCTCCTCTGCACCCTCTCAAGTGCCTTCACATCCTTCCTAAAGTGTGGTGACCAGAACTGGACGTAATACTCCAGTTGTGGTCTAACCAGCGCTTTATAAAGGTTCAGCATAACTTCTCTACTTTTGTACTCAATACCTCTATTTATGAAGCCCAAGACCCCATATGCTTTGCTAACCACTCTCTCAATACGTCCCACCACCTTCAGGGACCTATGCACATTAACTCCCAGGTCCCTCTGTCCCTGCACACTTTTTAAAACTGTGCCATTAAGTGTATATTGCCTCTCCCTGTTCCTTCTGCCAAAATGCATCACCTCACACTTCTCTGTATTAAATTCCATCTGCCACTTGTCTGCCCATTCTCCTAGCCTTTCTATGTCCTGTTGCAGTCAATTGGTATCATCCTCACTGTTTGCCACACCCCCAAGTTTGGTGTCATCAGCAAATTTAGAAATTCTACTCTGTATTCCAATATCCAGGTCATTTATATATATCAGAAAAAGCAGTGGCCCCAGCACTGACCCTTGGGGGACACCACTGTCTACCATCCTCCAGTCTGAAAAACAGTCATTTACCACAACTCACTGTTTTCTGTCCTTAAGCCAATTCCTTATCCAAGCTGCCACTGACCCACTTATTCCATGAGCCTCAATTTTGTTAACCAGCCTTCTATTTGGTACTTTGTCAAACGCCCTCCGAAAATCCATGTAGACAACATCCATTGCATTCCCTTCATCAATCCTTCCTGTTACTTCATCAAAAAATTCAATTAGATTAGTCAAACACGATCTGCCTTTTACAAATCCGTGTTGGCTCTCCTTAATTAGCTTAAACCTCTCCAAGTGCCCGCTAATTTTTTCCTTGATTATTGTTTCTAAAACTTTACCCACCACTGATGTTAAACTGACCGGCCTGTAGTTACTAGGATTGTCCTTACACCTTTTCTTGAACAATGGTGTCACATTTGCCACTCTCCAATCCTCAGGCACCTCCCCCGCACCTAGGGAAGATTGGAAAATTATGGCAAGCCCTTCCGCTATCTCCTCCCCCAATTCTCTTAGCAACCTGGGAGCAAGCCATCTGGACCAGGCGACTTATCCCCTCTAAGCACACACAGCCTTTTTAGTACATCCTGTCTATCAATTTTCACCCCTTCCATTGCTTCTACCTTTTCCACTTCTACCAATATTTTGTCAGCATCCACCTCCTTAGTAAACACTGATACAAAGTACTCATTGAGTATTCTAGCCTTGCCCTGTGCCTCTAAGCATATATCACCTTCTTTGTCTCTAATAGGCCCCACCCCGCCTCTTACTACCTGCTTACTGTTTACATGCTGGTAGAAGATTTTTGGGTTTCCTTTTCTGCCATTCTACTCTCATATTCTCTCTTTGCCAATCTTATTTTCATCTTCACTCCCGCTCTCAACTTATTGTATTTGGTCTGGTTTTCCTTTGAAGAATTCACCTGACATTCATCATACACCCTCTTTTTTTGTTTCATCATCTTCTCTATCTCCCTCGTCATCCAAGGAGCCCTTGCTTTGGTTCCCTTACCCTTCCCTCTTGTTGGAATATATAACCTTACAGCTCCTTCAATGCATATCCTGCCTACCCTTACCATAGGAGGGTACACAGTCAAGATGCAACATACAAATGGAAGCCTTGCCAAATTCACAGCTTCCAACGGGTTTAGGTTGAGCACATGGCAACCACCAGTACTTTGGGAAATGTACCAGAGTGGTGAAATTGGGTAGCCATACCATGCTATGTGCTGGCTATGCTGACCAATGTATCAGTCATCTTGTTGATCATATGTGGGCAACAGAGTATCTGATATTGGAGTTCTAGCAGAAAACAATAGGCTTAACAATTGAGAGAAGTGGTGATCTTGCCAAATATTGGTATTGCTAATCAATCCTATGTTGCAAGTTGACTGCAAGTGTCTGCTACAGATGATAAAGCTCTGCCCTGCTTACATGTAGCAAGCGAAGGCAATTGTCCTGGATTATTGGCCAGGTCTGAAAACCAGTCTAGAGCCTGCTGATGTCACTGGAATGCCTTCTTTCATACCATCTCAACCAAGAAATAATATATTTGAGGTACTTTAAAAACAAACTTAAGGAGTATAAAATGACTGCTTTCATGAAAAATTAATATTCATCAAAAATTAAAATAAATGGAACAATGGGGGGTGGGGGGTAGGGGTACGGTAGCATACTGGTTACAATACTGGTGTGGCAAAACCACCAATGATCTTCTGTACAAATGCATAACTGTCTTTAACCCAATGCTACAGCATCTGTGTTTGTTGGCTGAGTGTAAATAAGCTTTCTGCAAAAGCCCTGAAACAACGTGATGACGTCATCACGTTGGTCACGTGATGCCCCGAACGGCGGGAAACGTGATGACGTGATGACGTCAGAGAGTGGGAGGTTCTAAGCCCAGACCTCGTGTAACGAGCTGCTGAAAAGACCTGTTTGCTGTTGCTCCTGCATGTTTTTGTTTTGTTCACTTGTTTGATTAAATTCAGTTGAATTATTGAACTGACTCGACTTCAGTGCTTCAGTTAGGGATAGATCGATTCCTACATTGGTGACCCCGAAGCTTCGCGGACGATTTTCGCGGAGGAAAGTTCGAGAACAAGATGGATGTGAATGCAGCGAGTTTGAAGCTCCCTCAATTTTGGGAATGACAGGCAGCCTCCTGGTTCGTGCAAGCGGAGGCTCAGTTCCAACTTCGGAACATCGTGCTGGGTCAGACCCATTACCTTTACGTGGTCTCCGCACTGGACAGCCCAACGGCTTCCCGAATCATCAGCCTGCTGGAGAACCCAACCGTGGATGACAAGTATGAAATGCTTAAGGCGCGCCTTATGCAAATATTCGGTCTCACGAAAGCGGAGCGCGCACGATGTTTGCTCACACTCCCCGGGTTAGGCGACTCGAAGCCTTCCGAGTTGATGAGCCAAATGCTCACACTCCTCGGGTCTGAGCCACAGTGTTTTCTGTTTCGGGAACTGTTCCTGAGCCAGCTCCCTGAGCAGGTACAAGCAGCCCTCGCCAGGTCGGAGGCTACGGACGGCGTAGCGCTCGCGGCCGAAGCCGACACCATTCACGCGGTGATGCAACAGTACTGTGCCACTTCGAAGCATCCTGCCTCAAGGAACCCCGCCTCGGTGCCTCCACAGACCGGCCTCTGTTACTACCATGCCCAGTTCGGACCGAAAGCCAGATACTGCCGACCCCCATGTAGTTGCGTGCCACCGGCACCGAGAAAGCAGCAAAACCGTGCGCGAGAACGGAAGAATGACACCGAGGTCAGGTTCGCATCCACAATGACGGTTGGTGATTCCGGGAAATTGTTGTATATCACCGACTCCATTTTGGGCCGGCGGTTCTTGTGCGACACGGGCGCCCAGTGCAGCATCCTCCCCGCTTCGCCCCTCGACGTCGGGTCCGGGAGGCGTGGTACTCCGCTACAGGCCGCCAATGGCAGCGCTATCTGTACGTTTGGGATGCGGCGAATCAGGTTGTGTCTCGGCGGGCAACTCTTCCACTGGGAGTTTATAACCGCCAAAATACCACTAGCAATCCTCAGCGCTGACTTTTTCTGTGCTAATAACCTACTGGTCAACGTACGTAATCGCCGCCTGATTCACGCCGCCTCATGGGCCCCCATCCCCTGTTTTCGGGGCTCAGGCATGGCCCCCGCGCTCGCCTGCGCTGAGTCGACGCCTGACGACTTCACCCACCTGCTCAAGGAATTTCCGGAGCTCACTCGACCCACCTTCTCGGCGACGACCGCCAAACATGGTGTTGAGCACCACATCACGATGACCGGACCCCCAGTTTATGCCCGCGCTTGACGTTTGGAGGCCAGTAAACTCGAGGCCGCGAAGGCGGAATTCGCTACCATGGAGCGGTTGGGCGTCGTTCGCCGGTCCGATAGTCCCTGGTCGTCTCCACTGCATATCGTGCCAAAGCCAGGCAGTGGGTGGCGGCCCTGCGGTGATTATTGGCGCCTCAATGAGGTCACGACTCTGGACCGGTACCCGATACCGTACATCCAGGATTTTTCCGCTCATTTAGCAGGCAATTCGTTTTTTTCCAAGATCGACCTCATCCGGGGGTTCCCCCAGGTGCCCGTCCACCCCCAGGATGTCCAGAAGACGGCGGTCATTACCCCGTTTGGACTTTTTGAATTCTTACGAATGCCTTTCGGTCTCAAAAATGCGGCGCAGGCGTTCCAACGCCTCATGGATTCGGTGCTACGGGACCTCACATTCCTTTTCGTGTACCTTGATGACATCCTCGTCGCCAGCGCTTCAAAGGAGGAGCATCTACGACACCTGCGCATCCTTTTCCGTCGCCTCCAGGAGCATGGCCTTATAATTAATCCACACAAGTGTCAATTCAGACTGAGGCAGATCGATTTTCTGGGCCACCGCATCACGGCAGAAGGGGCACTGCCACTCCGGGTGAAAGTGGCAGCCATCACTGCGTTTCCACGGCCACAATCCGTCAAAGCACGGTGGCATAGTGGTTAGCACTGTTGCCTCACAGCGCCAGGGACCCGGGTTCGAATCCGGCCTCGGGCAACTGTCTGTGTGGAGTTTGCGCATTCTCCCCGTGTTTGCGTGGGTTTTCTCCAGGTGCTCCGGTTTCCTCCCACAGTCCAAAGATGTGCGGGTTAGGTTGATTGGTTATGATAAAAAATTGACCCTTAGTGTTAGGGGGATTAAATACGTGGGGTTACGGGGATAGGGTGGGATATGTGTTGGTGTAGGGGTTACGGGGATCGGGTGGGATATGTGTCGGTGCAGGCTCGATGGGCCGAAATGGCCTCTATTGGCACTGTGGGGTTTCTGTGATTCTGTGAAAGCGCTCCAAGAATTCCTCGGCATGGTAAATTTTTACCATCGATTTGTCCCCCGGGCCGCACGGCTCATGCGGCCGCTCTACGAGGCACTCCGAGGGAAGCCGGGGAAAGAACCTGTGTCTTGGACGCCGGAGATGGACTGCGCTTTTGGGGACATGAAGGAGGCCCTCGCCAACGCGACCATGTTGGCGCACCAGCTGCCTGGCGCCACCATCGCGCTCACGACGGATACGACGGACTACGCCGTCGGTGCCGTGCAAGAGCAATGGGTCGATGGGACATGGCAACCGCTGGCGTTTTTTAGTCGCCAGCTGCGTAGTAACGAACGTAGCTGCAGCACATTCAACCGGGAGCTGTTGGCGTTGTTCCTGGCCATCCGCCACTTTCGTTTTTTATTGGAAGGATGCCAATTCACAGCGTTTGTCGATCACAAGCCCCTGACGTTTGCCATGGCCAAGACGACTGAGCCATGGTCAGCCCGGCAGCAACGACAACTCACCTTCATTTCTGAGTTTACCACCGACATCCGGCACGTGGCTGGCAAGGACAACGTGGTTGCCGACTGCCTCTCACGTACGACCGTCCAGGCCGTCCAACTGGGGCTCGATTATTCGCTCATGGCAGCTGACCAAGCGACTGACCCGGAAACGCAAGCTTTCCGCTCTGATTCGTCCTGCCTGCGGCCAGCAGATGTGCCTTTCCATTTGGCTGGCACCTCCTTGCTCTGCGACGTCTCCCTGGGAGACCCACACCCGATCGTTCCGTTGTCCTGGCGCAGGAAAGTATTCGATGTAGTTCACGGACTTGCACACCCGGGCGTGCGGGCTTCACAGAAATTGTTAACGTCCAAATTCGTCTGGAGGGGAATGAGAAAAGATGTGCGTGACTGGGCCAAGACCTGCGTTGTGTGCCAGAGGGCGAAGGTACAGCACCACGTCAAAGCTCCTGTCGCCATTTTCGAGGTACCGGAGCGGCGAGTCGATCACGTTCACATCAACCTCGTGGGTCCACTACCGCCATCACAAGGGTTTACGCATCTTTTGACAATCGTCGACCGTACCACCAGGTGGCCGGAGGCCATTCCTTTAACGTCCACCACCTCCGCGGATGTCGCCCGAGCTTTTCTTTCATCCTGGGTTGCTTGTTTCGGCGTTCCATCGGACATTTCGTCGGACCGCAGGCCGCAGTTTTTGTCTGCTTTGTGGAACGCTGTGGCTTCAGGTTTGGGCACCAAGCTCCATCGGACCATGGCTTACCATCCGCAGGCCAACGGGTTATGCGAACGCTTTCACCGCTCTTTGAAGGCGTCGCTGCGGGCCACCCTCCAAGGGACCGCATGGGTGGATAAGCTGCCATGGGTGATGCTCGGGTTGCGCACAGTGCCTAAAGAGGACCTGCAGGCGTCGGCCGCTGAACTAGTTTATGGCCAGCCGCTCAGGGGGCCCGGCGACTTTCTTCCATCACCGACGCGTCCGTGGTCAGCAGCTGAACAACTGGAGGCTCACCGGGCCGCAGTGCACTCTTTCTGGCCCATTCCGACTTCACAGCATGGACTGCCCGCGTCACATGTTCCGCTGGAGCTTATGAGGGCTAAATTTGTTTTCGTCCGACAGGATGCCCACCGTAGTCCTCTCATGCCTCCATACGCAGGCCCTTTCCGAGTACTGCAGGCGGGCGCCAAGAGTTTTCTAGTGGACGTCGGAGGTAAACCCGACCACATTTCCGTGGACCGCCTCAAGGCTGCACATCCAGATCTCGAGCAGCCAGTCGAGGCAGCGCAGCCGCCACGTCGTGGCCGACCGCCCGCGAGCGCTGCGCCTGGCCCGTTGGCCCCGCAACCCAGCTCATCTCCTGCACCATCCATTCCTCTCCGGGAATATCGGAGTCGCTCCGACAGGATTGTCCGACCTCCTCTGCGATTGACCTTTGCGATTAAAGACACTTCTGGGGGGGCGCATGTGGCAAAACCACCAATGATCTTCTGTACAAATGCATAACTGTCTTTAACCCAATGCTACAGTATCTGTGTTTGTTGGCTGAGTGTAAATAAGCTTTCTGCAAAAGCCCTGAAACAACGTGATGACGTCATCACGTTGGTCATGTGATGCCCCGAACGGCGGGAAACATGATGACGTCATGACGTCAGAGAGTGGGAGGTTCTAAGCCCAGACCTCGTGTAACGAGCTGTTGAAAAGACCTGTTTGCTGTTGCTCCTGCATGTTTTTATTTTGTTCACTTGTTTGATTAAATTCAGTTGAATTATTGAACTGACTCGACTTCAGTGCTTCAGTTAGGGATAGATCGATTCCTACACTGGACTAGTAACCCAGAGGCCTGGACTAATGAACCGGAGACATGAGATCTGGAATAAAAAGCTAGTATCAGTAATGGTGACCATGAAACTACAGGATTGTCGTAAAAACCCATCTGGTTCACTAATGTCCTATAGGGAAGGAAACCTGCCGTCCTTACCTGGTCTGGTCTATATCTGACTCCAGACCCACAACAATGTGGTTGACTCTTAACTGCCCTCTGAAATGGCCAAGCAAGCCAGTTGTATCAAAACCTCTACGAAAAAGTATAATTAGAAACACCACACGGACTGCAGCGGTTCAAGAAGGCGGCTCACCACCATCTTCTCAAGGGCAATTAGGGATGGGCACTAAATGCTGGCCTTGCCAGCGAAGCCCACATCCCTTGAATGAATAAAAAAAATATATATTTAAGAGCTCCAATGTCGATGGAGCTTTCGTTGCTCCCATTCCAAATGGGTAAAGAAAGAAACGAGAGCAAACCCAGCAAAATGCCATTGAAATGTGCTACATGTTCATTTAGATATTTTTACAACAAATCTGGGGCATTAATGAGGCTTGTGCATGAAATTGGGCACAGACCTTTAAGCTCACTAAAATAGAAGAGTGATGAATTGCAGACCCAAAAGAATTTGGCACAGGGCTTGCTCCTCTAATTCAGTGCTCCCTCAGCATCAGTTGTGCACCGGCTCTCCTGGTGCATACAACAGCTGAACTGGTCTTTGAGTGTTCATTAATTTCATCCTGCATATGGACTCTAGAAATGTTACCACAACTGAGATTAGATGAAATAGGAACATAGGAAAAGGAGCAGGCCATTCAGCCCCTCGAGCCTGTTCCGCCATTCAATTAGATCACGGCTGATCTGCATCTTAACTCCAGCTTACCTGCCTTGGTTCCGTAACCCTTAGTACTCTTGCCTAACAAAAATCTATCTCAGTTTTGAAATGTTCAATTGACCCCTAGCCTCTACAGCTTTTGGGGGGGAGTGAGTTCCAGATTTCCACTGCCCTTTGTGTGAAGACGTGCTTTCTGACATCACCCTGAATGGCCGAGCTCTAATTTTGAGGCTATGTCTAGTTGTTCTGGACTCCCCCACCAGAGGAAGTAGTTTCTATCGATCTACCCTATCAACTCCTTTGATCATCTTAAACATCTCAATTAGAGCACTCCTTACTCTTCTATATTCAAGGGAGTACAAGTCTATGCAACCTGTCCTCGTAATTTAACCCTTTTAGCCCGGTATCATTCTGGCCTATATTTTCTTGGCTTATCTCATTCCTCTTTCTTGAACACTAAAGTATTTGTTATTAAGTACCAAAGAAAACTAAATACAGGAAACTTTGTGTTATCCGGAGGCTAACTGTCCAGAATGCTCGAGCCACCGGCAAAAATCAGGTGCCGTTTTCGTTAGTTTTTTTTTCTCATTGCTTTTTTCCTCAACAGTCAAGCTCTGCAAGGTCTGCTGAAGCTGTTGCTAAGCTACAGAGATGCTACAGAGATGCTTGGACTGTTTAGAAGCTGTTGCTAAGCAACAGGGTTTGTTGACAGATACAGAGCTCAGAAGCTTCCGTACCTTTCAACATTAACGCTGGAGTGTCCGGCAGTTTTGAGGGAACGGCAACAGCTCGGTCCCGTCGGTGCCGGAGAGCACAAAGTTTCCTGTAGGTGGATTCCCCACTCAGGCCTGAGTTAAAATTACAGTCGGGTCTCAATGATGTCATTGGGCCACAACATACATATGTAAAGAAGGACCCTGTTGGCTCCGGGCGGGTGTCCTTGCTGTCTGTTCAGGAGAGCAGATTAAAATTGCAGATGTTGTGATCGTGGCGTCTTTTGGACAGGTAAGAGCCAGAGTGATTTTAACTGCCCACCCGCCAGGTTTCTGCTGAGCGAGTAAGGTTAAAATCACCTCCCCATGTTTCAGTTTGTCATTCGACAAAAGAATAAGATCAGTACAAAGGGTATTGTACTGGCCGTGCTAGACGTGTTCCTATCTAGTTATCCAGCAAGTTAAACACTCTATTCAAAATAATTCTTCTGAAGCCGTTTGCTGTTTTGAAGCTTTACTTGAACAAATTTGTGAAACTGTAAACAAAGACAAAGTATGTTTTGTACATAAACTGAGTACTATACATTTGATATTACATAAGATATAAACATATTTACAACAGTAGAATAGACTAATTGTATAACTAACTAACATTTGAACTAACTTCTGTAACTATTAAATATTAACCTTTTATAAACATAGTATTATCAAAATATTACTCTGACAACATTGCTATTATGCTAAGAACCAAAGATACTCACAGATATTGCGCTTGGCCTAACATATGAAATCAGATTACACTGGATTGTAAATGGAACCTCTCATGGCAAATTCTCCATTACTCAAGTCAGGTTCTTCCTGGCAAAACTGCTTCCTGGGGTCAACAGGAAGAAAGGTAGGAAGGTCAAATGACCTCTCACGGGAAGAAAGGAACAAAGGTCAAATGACCTCACACAGCATACAAACTGTTAACACAATAACTGCCACCAGAGGGTGCTATTGCATGTAAAAATGTCCAGAATGTCACATAATGTCCATCGGTCCAGAACAGGTATAGTGTGTAGACGGTGAGTTATAGTTATTCCATGTATAACTTTTACAAGGAGTCCCCGAGTTCAAACTCACAGTAAGGGAAAATAAAACAATTTTACCTGATCCTTCTGTGCCGTATATGGGAATAGGTATCAGACTATTAGTGATACTAAAGAGCAAAATGGGACTAAACCAAATTTCTAGAGACATTGGGGGTGATCTTTGACTTCCACCCTGAATGGGCGTAAGGTCAGTGGAGCGTCCACACTGCCCACCCATTGTAACTGCGGTGAGACCCAAGATGTCTTGAGGCCTGGGCATCATTTACATGCAACTGGCAAGCTGCCCTTGCCAAACCAGTGCTCTGCAGCCACTCACTAGTTGGGGAGGATGGGTAGTCAGGCCGGCTGCTATGCAGAGCCAGCCAACAGCTGGAGCCTGGGGAGAGGGAAGCGATCCCGGGAAAAGGAGGGGTGGGGGGTTGGGGCAACACAGCCTGTAATTTTTTTTAAAAGTTAAGCATTTTTTATGCTGCTTTTTGAGCAGCCTCCAGAAGCCCCTTTAAAGACCAGTGGTTAGGCTATTCAACAAAATGGACGGAGTGTCAGTGGTGCACACTGTTCCCATTTGCAAATATGGTCTCATTTATGTCATAAGTCCCTGATCAAAAATGGCCTCCCATCTGAAATAGGTGGGCGTTCAGGCTGCCCTTCTCAGAACCTTACCTAAGATGGTGGTGGCTGGACCCAAAGTATGCGACCTTTGTGAGTGAGAGGATATGGGGTTGGAAGCTCAGCCTGAGGTTGCAACCAGTCCCATTCAGCCTGAGACAATGGCTGGGGAAAGGGATGGAATTGGTAGTAAGCATACGGAGTTAGTGGCAGGGGGCAAAAGGCAATGACTTTGGTCTTCCCAATGTTTAAGTGGAGGAAATTACAGATTCTCCAGGACTGTATTTTCGACTCGCAGTCGGACAACACAGCGGCAGTGGAAGAGTTGAGCAAGGTGGTGGAGAGGGTGAGCTGGGTGTTGTCAGCGTACACGTGAAAACTGTCCCCCGTGTCTGCAGATGATGTCAGCATGGGGCAAGAATCAGAGAGGGCCGAGGATGGATCCTTGGGTGACTCCGGAGGTAACGGTGTGGGGACAGGAAGAGATGCCATTGCTGGAAATGCGCTGGCTATGACTAGATAATTAAGAGTGGAACCAAGCGAGACCAGCCCCACTGTGCTGGACAATGGTGGAGAGGTATTGGAGGAGGATTGTGTGGTCGATCATGCTAAAGGCTGGAGAGAGGTCGAGGAGAATGAGGAAGGATAATGCATCATGGTTACAATCACAGAGGATGCCATTTGTGACTTTGGTTAGGGCCATTTCGGTACTGTGGTAGTGATGGAAACCTGGTGAGAGAGACTCAAACATGGAGTTGTGGGAAAGATAGGCATGGATTTGGGAGGTGACAACATGTTCAAGGACTTTGGCGAGCAAAGGAAGGTTAGAGATGAGGTGGTAGTTTGCAAGGTCAGAGGGGTTAAGGAACAAAGGGCGAGGTTAGGATTTATTTTATGTGGATAGTTATTTAAGTACGGAATCTCTACCAGAAACAGTGTTGATAGCAGAATTCATAATACTTTTAAAAAGGAAGTTGATAAATATTTGAAAAAGAAACATTTTAAAGAGTGTGGGGAGGGAATAGGACTAAGTTGATAGCTGTTTCAGAGAGCTGGCACAGGAGCGAGAGGCCCAAATGGCCTCCTTTTGTGCTATAGCATTCTATGATTATATTTTGACAGTAGAAAGCTCTATGGCCTAGAAATTCATTGACGCCACTTTTGGGGCGCTAAAGTGGGGCGTCCGCTAAAGTTTGCGGCCACCGCCAAATCGATGCCACTTCTCCGATATTCATTAGCTTAGCCCTACGAGTTCGGGCGAGCGCTAAAACTGCTGCTGGACGCCTCACTTTGGGCGCTAAGCCGGAGGTGGTGATCGATAGCGCCGAGGCCGGGCACAGCGCAGGTGCGGCCATCTCGTGATTGACAGCAAACACCCTGGCGCCGGCCAGCTCTTAAGGGGGAAGGGTCGACTGTGTCTGCTGCCACGCCCTGGATAGTGGAGCCCTCCAGCTAGGCCTGAACACTGCTGCTGGACCCAAATAGCGCCTGAAGACATGGAGAAGGCCCGTGAACGTGCGCAGCGCTTCTCAGAGCGTGATCTGAGTGTGCTGCTTGCTGCTGTGGAGAAGAGGCGCCATGTTTTGTACCCGGACAATGGCAAGAAGGCGACGGTCCGCGTCTACAGGAGAGCCTGGAGGCATGTCGCCAGCAAGCTGTCAGCCAACAGCGACGTCCCCAGGACCGGTGCCCAATGCCGCAAAAAGTTAAATGACCTCACACGCATTGTCAGGGTGAGTACCCTTTCCAATGACCTCCTCATCCTTGCATGTGCACCTCACATTATGGGCAAAGGGACCTGAAAGCTCTAATGGCCAGCCTTCATCCAGCAGCTATGGGACAGGCATGAGCATCAATTGCACATTCTGCACTTAACACACTGGCCAAGCTATTCCACCATGGGAGGCAGTGCACACCAGATCATGGTGACACACTGGCCAGGCTATTCCACCATGGGAGGCAGTGCACACCAGATCATGGCGACACACTGGCCAGGCTATTCCACCATGGGAGGCAGTGCACACAAGATCACGGCGACACACTGTACTTAGAGGCCGACCTTTCTCTTGCAGGCCAAGCTGGCGAATAATCGCAAGAGCCGGACTGCGACCGGGGGAGGCCGACCCCATATCCAGCCACTCACCGACCTGCAACATCGCGTGGAGCGCCTCATGGGTGGCCGGGTGATTGGGCCCGTTGCATGTGGAGATGCCGACCCTGTTCTGGGCAGCAATGGTAAGGACATCACCTTTTGCACCTCTCTCGTCCCACTTGCGCATCAGATCTACATCCTTTGCCACTGTCCGACCAATGCGCTGAATGCCACCACTCATGCATCCCGCACTGACGCCCTCTCCTCACTCTAAAGCTACTCTTGTGCCTTCCTGCTTTCAGATGGTCAAGAGGAGGTCCCTCAACTTGCCAGTGACAGACCCTCCGAGGAGGAGCAGGAGGAGGAGCAAGAGGAAGGCGGCCCATCAGGGGAACCCTCAGCCGCGGCCACCCAGGCCAATGTAGGGGACACGTCTTCCCTGGAGGGCAGCGTGGCGGAAGTGTCGAAGGGGAGGGGAGCTCCTGGGACCTGCGTGCTGCAGAAAGGCGGGAGGGGGGTGGAAGCTCGGCGGCCTTCTCCCCAGAGGGGGGATGCGTCGGAGGGGAGTCCAATTGCTGGGCCCAGCGGCCTCCAGCAATGCAGGAAGGGTCGGCCAGCTCGGCGGCCTTCTCCCCAGAGGGAGAGTCCGGCCTCCAGTCAGGAGATGCTCTTCGCCGAGGAGATGGAACGCCTCGAAGACTTGTCCGCGGACTCGGAGTGCCGGCACGCGGAGCTCATGGCGGCAGTGGCACGGTTGCCTGAGTCCATCGATTCCCTCTCTCGGAGTGTGGCCGAGTTCGGGCCCTCAGAGGCCACCAGTCGGGCGGAATACCGGGCAGATCTGTCAGCGACTGGCCAGGTGATCAGTGGTGCCGTCCAGTCACTGGCTGCTCTGATGCGGTCAGTGAACAGGTCAACACGGGCACTCACTGCTGCCACACTCGCTGTGTCAGCCAGGCATCGCCAGGGCACCCGGCGCGCTGCAGCAGCACAGCGGTCTGTCCCTCGGCAGATTGGTGCGCATGCTGCAGTGCTGGCCCGGGCGAGTGCCAGTGTCTCAGGCGACCAGCGAGCACCTGCCATCCGCCAGCTTGCCGCCATTCCTCCAGCCGCCACTGCCAGTCCCCCAGTGGAGCTGCCAGGAGCTGCTGCAGCGACTGATGCTGGCCAGCCACAGCTGCAGCAATCAACAGCCACCTGCTCGATGGCCAGACCTCGACTAGGCCGACCCCCAAGGGCATCTGCCGTCACGACATGTGCCCCTCAGGAGCCTGCCCCCAGCCTTGCAGCAGCCAATGGCCTTACTTTGAGGCGGAGCAGCAGGGCGGGCAGGGGCCACCCAAAGATGGCCAAGGCATCGCCCTAGCGGGCCAAATAGTCGAATGTGTGGCCATTTGTGTTTGTTTCTTGAGGCCGAGAATTGGATGTTTGTTTTTTGAAGGCCGATGATGTGATGTTTGTTTTTGACGAAGGCCGAGAATGACGGCCATTTTAGTTGCCCTATTTTGTTAATCCTCTCCAGGTTGTGGGAGCGAGTGATGTGTTTGAATGTTTTTTGGGGGTTTCGTCTGTTTTTGGTTTTCATGTGGGAAGGGCCCAGAGTTTGTACAATAAAGCATTTTATTTATTCACATTGTCCATGTTTGATCTTTGAAGTGTTTGTTACCTTAACCGGCTGAGGGCTTGCGGAGCGGCTGCAATCATATTCTATCATTGGCACAAGCCATTCCCTGACAGGGGGCCTAGAAGTGACGTTCAATAAGCCGCCGACGGGCGGCCCTTGGACCTTGTGCGTCCCTCCTGGGCTGGTACTCCTCGTCCTCGTCATCCTCATGCTCCTCCTGCTCCTCCTCCTGAGGTGGTGGTCCAACGTGAGGTGGCAGTGCCTGAGTCCTGCGGACAGCCAGGTTGTGCAGCATGCAGCAAACGACGACGAATTGGGAGACTCGATCCTGTGAATACTGGAGGGCTCCCCCGGAGCGATCGAGACAGCGGAACCGTTGCTTGAGCACGCCGATTGTTTGTTCTATGAGGCTCCTCGTCGCTTGATGGCTCTCGTTGTATGCCTCTTCAGCAGGGGTCGTGGGCGCGCGGAGCGGGGTCATGAGCCAGGTACACAAAGGATAGCCTTTGTCCCCGATAAGCCATCCTCTTGGGGGAGGCTGTGCCTGGAACATGTCAGCCACAGTTGTCTGTCGCAGGATAAAGGCATCGTGGCTGCTGCCTGGAAAGCGGGCATTGACAGCTAGGATGCGCTGCCTGTGGTCACACACCAGCTGTACATTGAGGGAATGGTAGCCCTTCCGGTTGCGGTACTCCTCGGCATGCTCAAGAGGCGCCCGCAAAGCCACATGCGTGCAGTCAATGGCGCCCTGCACCATGGGGAAGCCCGCTATTCTTGCAAACCCCACTGCACGCTGCTGCTGCTTGTCCAGGGTCATGGGGAAGGAGATGAATTGATGTCTCCTTCTGAAAAGGGCTTCGGTCACCTGGCGGATGCAGCAATGCACGGCGAACTGGGAGATGTTAGCGATGTCCCCAGTAGCGGATTGGAAGGAGCCGGAGACATAGAAGTTGAGAGCCACCGTCACCTTCACTGCCACCGACAGAGACGTCCTGTGCATCAGCTGTGGCTGCAGATCTCTCTGAAGCAGCCGGCAGATGTCTGCAACCACCTCCCTTCGGAATCGCAGCCTCCTAACACACATCGCGGCAGACATGGTCAGATAGGAGGTCTGCTGGCGGTATACCCTGCGTGGGTAAGGCCTCAGTTGGCGACGCCTGTTGCCCCCTCTGCGTCTAGCCAGGGCTGCCACTCTCTCACGGCGTCTGTAAGCCCTTCTGGCATAAGGCTGAAATTCAGCGTTGCCACCCAGTGCAGCCCCCATTATATGCTGGCAAACACTGAGCTCTGAATGAAGGCAAAGATAATTGGTAAGCTCTGGCCTGAGCCAAAAATACCTGTCCAAGTGTTGGTCCAAACCAGTAAACTCTCCTCCTTGGTCTCTGTCCAAAAAACCGTTGCACAAGAGTGAATGCTGCAAAATGGCCGACCTTTATACTGCTGGGTAAGTGCCCTTTAATTAGCGCTCCCCGCGGCCCGGCTGGCCTGTGTACTGTTCCACTTCACAGTCGCTCGGGCCGCCCGGCGCACAATGGGCCGGCGCGAGTGAAGTTCCGGTTTGGGGCGCACAAAGGGCGTTGCACTATTAAATGACGTCATGATCTGCGCGCGCAGCAGGGCGCGCGCTAAGACTTTGCGCCGGCGCTAAATGTGTCCTGAAGTTGGGGAGAGGCGCAGATCGCGCTGCGCCCAGGCGATAAGCGCCTAGCGCTCGAGATCTACTCCTCCTAAGGCGCTAGCGGCTGGCGCGCCCAACTGAATTTCTAGGCCTATGACTTGATGTATCTAGACTTCCAAAAAGCATTTGACAGTAATGTTAAGCTTGTTGTGGCGTGGATTCAGAGTAGACCTTGAGAATAGATAAGAAATTGGCTGACGGGCAGAAAACTTCCCCCTCACCCGACATAACACCTTTAACTAGTTAGAGGAGTTATGTTAGGGTGAGGGGGAAGTACGGAGTGGGGTGTTTCAGGGATCAGTATTGGGACCACTACTGTTCCTAGATTACATCAATGGTTTGGATTCAGAAACAGAATGCAAATTGGTCAAAGTTGCAGATACCAAATTAGATGGGGCAGTTGATTCCCAAGGAGACACCTTGGGAAATACAAAATTAGGAAAATAGCATGCGTTCCTTTACAGGTGTATGCTTCAACCCACCAGATTTTCCAGTATGTGTTGTGCCCAGGCATTCCAGTGTTCCCGGGTGCAGCCTCAGGGAAATCTTCTCTAATAAGCCCAACCAATGCAGCAATGATGAACTATATAGCCAAAATGATAGGGGCACAAGTGAGAGGAAGTCATGTTTAAACTGTACAGTTTGAGTACTGTACCCAGTTCTTGTTACTGAGACACAGAGGAGATTTTAAAGAACGTTCACATTTTAATGAACTTTGCGATGTAGTTAAATTTAACATCACATTTCTCTAGGACATGGACTAACAAGCTCAGTCAGACTGTCAGGAGAGATGCAAAGCGGATATGCAATACGTCCTCCACAAAAGATGATGAAGAACAGGAAAGTAAATCAACCCACATCATTGTTGCACCCCTCCTAGCAGTTATTTACAGAGTGTGGTAAACCACTTTTATCGTTGCACTATAGTTATCACTGTTGTATTGTTATCACCGTTATCACTGTTGTATCACGATACGAGGTCGCCTCTTGTCGCGCTGTTATACCTGGGCTGACCACCTCCGACTCCGCCCATGGCTCCACCTACCTGCCCAGGTATAAAGGTAGTCGACTGGCTGGTATTCCTCCTTGTTGGACCCGATCACCCACGAGGGTGGGCTCTGTTATTTAGTCAATAAAAACCTTTAGTTACGTTCCTAACTCGTCGCTTTTTATTGGACGAATTGATAGGTATATCAATTTTATTGACTAAATTTTAAAGATGTCTACTACTGACCAGCCAGGAGCCCTCCCAGAAGCACAGCCACAGCAGCTTTCAGACACCGGGCTACACCAGCCACACCAGCCGGCTTGGCTGCAAGCCCTCAAACCACCGTACCTGGATCTAAACCCACAGGCAGCAAACTCAGCCCTCAACTTCAAACACTGGCTGGGCTGCTTCGAATCCTACCTGGAAGAATCCGGCGCCCCGCAGAGATCCAAACTAAGACTTCTGAACGCCCAAGCGAGCCCGAGAGTATACGCACTCATCCAGGATACGACTACATACGAGGCCGCTATCAACCTACTGAAACAGCAGTACCGCAGCCCGGTAAATTACATGTACACCAGGCACCTCCTAAGATCCCGCCCGCAACAGCCAGGAGAGTCTGTAGCTGAATTTTTACGGGCGCTAAGAGCACTCGGCAGGAACTGTGACTTTAAAGCGGTGACGGCTGTTGAAAATACGGAAGATAATATCCGCGATGCCTTTGTGAAAGGCCTACGGTCCGACTACTCACGGCAAAGACTGCTTGAAGCTAAAGACCTCGACCTGGACAAAGCTGAAGCCCTCGCTCTCTCCCTGGAGGTGGCCCATCAGGACCAGGAGGCGTTTTCCAGGTACTGCTCGCGACCCTGGGACTCGGGCCCGACCCCTACCGCAATACCCTTCGCAGCGCCGCCCCCGGGACCTACCTCAGCGTCGGCGTCCCGGACCCGACCGGGCCCGCCACCCCCGGTACCGGCTCCGACATCGGGCACCCGCGATCGGGCCGCCGGCTGCTTCTTTTGCGGCCAGGAGAAGCACCCGAGGTCGCGCTGCCCAGCCAGGAACTCTACCTGCACAACCTGCAGGAAGAAAGGCCATTTCTCTAAGGCCTGCAGGAGCGGATCTTCAGAAGCCAGCAGTGCCTCATGCGAACTGTGGGGGCGGCCATCTTCTTTCACGGCAACTGAGGCCAGTATCCCCACACGTGAGTCATGGGGGCGGCCATCTTTGATCAAGGCAACCGACCCCAATAGTGCCTCATGTGAGTTATGGGGGCAGCCATCTTCTCCGCCATTTTGTCCTACCTCGTGGGAGACGCCATTTTACCCACCACGCCCGACTGCCACCGGGCCCCCGGACCCGACGACCGCCTCGCCCGCAGACGACAACGACTCGCTTACCTACACGCTAGCCTCCGTCACTCTGGATCAAGCCCGCCCACACCACCTGTCCAAGTCGATGATGGACATCAAAGTAAACGGCCACGCCACGACCTGCCTGTTCGACAGCGGAAGCACGGAGAGCTTCATCCACCCAGACACGGTGAGCCACTACTCCCTCCCTGTCCTGCCAACGCGCAACCGAATCTCGATGGCATCGAGGTCCCACGCCACGGACATTAGCGGCTACTGTGCTGTGACCTTGTCGGTTAAGGGTACAGAGTATAAAAACTTTAAACTCCTCGTCCTCCCCCAGCTCTGCGCTGCCGTCCTACTAGGGCTGGACTTCCAATCCCACCTCCAAAGTGTAACCCTAGCATACGGTGGACCCCTCCCCCCACTCACAGTCGACAACCAGCGAAGGTTAAACCGCCCACCGCGTAACACCTGCAGCCTATCCACCCTCAAGGTGCCGCCACCTTCCCTGTTCGCTAACCTCACCCCCGACTGCAAACCCGTCGCTACCAAGAGCAGGCGGTACAGCGCTGGGGACAGAGCTTTCATTAGCTCTGAGGTGCAGCGTCTCCTGAAGGAGGGCATCATCGAGGGGAGCAACAGCCCCTGGCGTGCCCAGGTCGTGGTCGTTAAGACCGGCGATAAAAATCGCCTGGTCATCGACTACAGCCAGACCATAAACAGATACACCCAGCTGGACGCATACCCCCTTCCCCGCATATCTGACATGGTCAATCAGATTGCACAATACCGCGTATTCTCGACCATCGACCTTAAGTCGGCCTACCACCAACTCCCTATCCACCCCGAGGACCGCCAGTACACCGCCTTCGAGGCGAATGGGCGCCTATACCACTTCCTTAGGGTCCCCTTCGGTGTCACCAACGGGGTCTCGGTCTTCCAAAGGGAGATGGACCGGATGGTTGACCAGAACGGACTGCAGGCCACATTCCCCTACCTAGATAACGTCACCATCTGCGGCCGCGACCGGCAGGACCACGACGTGAATCTGGAGAAATTCCTCCGTACAGCCCAACGGCTGAACCTCACCTACAATAAGGAGAAATGTGTGTTTAACACCTCGCGCCTTGCCATCCTTGGCTGTGTAGTAGAGAACGGACTCATCGGCCCCGACCCCGAAAGAATGCGCCCCCTCATGGAGCTACCCCTCCCCCACTGCCCTAAGGCACTTAAGAGAACCCTGGGGTTCTTTGCCTACTATGCCCAATGGGTGCCCAATTATGCGGACAAAGCCAGACCCCTCATGAAGTCCACATCCTTCCCCCTTACGGAGGAAGCGTGCGCAGCCTTCTCCCTCATTAAGGGAGACATTGCCAAGGCCACTATGCACGCAGTGGATGAGTCCATCCCCTTCCAAGTCGAGAGCGATGCATCCGACTTCGCCCTAGCCGCCACCCTTAACCAGGAGGGGAGACCGGTGGCCTTCTTCTCAAGGACCCTACAGGGCCCTGAGATCCGACACTCGTCGGTCGAGAAGGAGGCCCAGGCGATTGTGGAGGCGGTACGACGCTGGAGGCACTACCTGGCAGGCAAACGATTTACCCTCCTTACCGACCAACGTTCGGTCGCTTTTATGTTTAATAACAAGCTGAGGGGCAAAATCAAGAATGACAAGATCTTGAGGTGGAGAATCGAGCTCTCCACCTACGATTATGATATCTTGTACCGGCCAGGTAAGCTGAACGAACCCCCCGATGCTCTGTCACGAATTACATGCGCCAGCGCGCAAAGTGATAGACTTCAGACCCTCCACAACGACCTCTGCCACCCCGGGGTCACCAGACTTTACCACTTCATTAAGGCCCGCAACCTGCCCTACTCCATCGAGGAGGTCAGGACCATGACCAGGAACTGCCAGACCTGTGCTGAGTGCAAACCGCACTTCTTTAGGCCGGACAGAGCAAGCCTGATCAAGGCCACCCGCCCCTTCGAGCGCCTGAGCATCGACTTTAAGGGGCCCCTCCCGTCCTCTGACCATAATGTGTACTTCCTCAACACTGTTGATGAGTACTCCCATTTCCCCTTTGCCTTCCCCTGCCCAGACATGACCAGTGCCACGGTCATTAAATGCCTGAACGACCTCTTCGCCTTGTTCGGGTTCCCAAACTATATACATAGTGACCGGGGCTCCTCTTTCATGAGCGAGGAACTCCGTCAGTTCCTACTAGCGAGAGGTATTGCAGCAAGTAGGACCACCAGCTACAACCCCCGAGGGAACGGCCAGGTGGAAAGAGAGAACGCGACGGTATGGAAGGCCGTCCTCTTAGCCTTAAAGTCTAAGGGCCTCCCAACCTCCCGCTGGCAGGAAGTCCTCCCGACAGCGCTGCACTCCATCCGGTCACTACTTTGCACTGCCGTTAACGCCACCCCCCATGAACGAATGTTTGTTTTCCCCAGGAAGTCGACTACGGGAACCACTCTACCAACCTGGCTGACCTCTCCGGGGCCCGTCTTGCTGCGAAAGCACGTGAGGGCCCATAAAACAGACCCCCTGGTCGAGAGGGTGAACCTCCTGCACGCCAACCCCCAGTACGCCTACGTGGCTTACCCAGACGGGCGGGAGGACACTGTCTCCTTACGAGACCTCGCACCCTCGGGCACTCCGGAGACACCACCTTTACCCCCCCCCACCACCCCCCCAATTCCAGCCCAGGTAGACGGCATGCCGGAACCCCACGAGCCTTCGCCGACCACGCAGACACCAGCACTAACACCGGATAATGCAGCACCGCCGCTGCGACGATCGGAGAGGCTTACGAGGCCTCCGGACAGACTGACATACCAGAACTGGTAGTACACTTCACCCCGCCGGACTCAAATCTAAACAAGGGGTGAATGTGGTAAACCACTTTTATCGTTACACTATAGTTATCACTGTTGTATTGTTATCACCGTTATCACTGTTGTATCACGATACGAGGTCGCCTCTTGTCGCGCTGTTATACCTGGGCTGACCACCTCCGACTCCGCCCATGGCTCCACCTACCTGCCCAGGTATAAAGGTAGTCGACTGGCTGGTATTCCTCCTTGTTGGACCCGATCACCCACGAGGGTGGGCTCTGTTATTTAGTCAATAAAAACCTTTAGTTACGTTCCTAACTCGTCGCTTTTTATTGGACGAATTGATAGGTATATCACAGAGGGACACTGGAAGAGAAATGACAACGAGTTGATTTATCTCTATCTCTGTTAAAAGATGAAACATGTCGTAAAGAGCGCAAGAAAGGGAGAAAGAAAGAAAAATGAGAGAAAGTAAAAATACAAATGAGTCAATGTATGCAAAAATGAGCAACAGCTCATTCCTTCTGGAGCTACCAAGGATGCATTCCATTTAAGGAAAGGGCTTTCCCTCAGCCTAAGTTGGCCACAGGTAAAAGGAACAGTCAAAAGCCAAATAGTTATGCAGTTAATTAGGGAACTTTATTCACAAATTAATCTTTTTCTGAGCATATGAAATCCCTCTTTTTTCCCCCTTTTTCTCTCTTTCCATCTCTCACTAGGCCTTGCACCTCAAACAACCAAGAGGGCGGGTGACCTGTTTCCTCTGCCAGTGCTACTTTTCAGCTAGCTGGTAGGAGGTGCGTGACAGCAGTATGGTGACAACTCTTCCTTCTCCTGTGGTAGACATTGATGTGCCTCAATAATTCCGAGACTCGAAGGTAGCAGAACAAAACAAGGCTTTTATTAACTTAGAATGAAACACATAAGCGAGAGAGATGTCGTCCTTCTGGAGATTGGGGCTAGACTGAAGCTAGCTTACAAACGGGGCCAGGTATGGGCGGAGCCCTACACACAGCACATTCCAGCACATTCCAGTATACAATACAGCACATTCCAGTACACAATACAATGAGGTCTGGGGGAAGGGAAATGACACTGAAGCCGATCTCAGTCACAGGCAGTGATGAATGGAAATATTTCATCACATTCACCCCTTCTATAGATTTAGTCTGTTCGGGGGTTTGATAGTCCTCTGCGACCGACGTGGCTGTTGCGGTGCCGCGGGTGTCGGCTGGGTGTCCCCGGTAGCCTCCTGGGTCTCTGCCGGGGGTGCCGCCAGGGTTGTTGAAGGGGTAATTGGTGGGGGTGCCATTGGTCGGTGTTCTTCCGGGGGTGATGAAAGAGTAGTGGGTGGGTAAGAGTTGCTGTGATCGTCATTGCCGCTATTGCCGTGGTTGTTGTCGATGCCAGCTGGGGCGACATCTTTTATGGACACGGTGTCCTCCCTTCCGTCGGCGTGCCGGACATATGCGTATTGGGGGTTGGCGTGGAGTAGGTGTACTGGCTCCATGAGAGGGTCCGTCTTGTGGCCCCTCACATGCCTTCGCACGAGTACCGGACCTGGGGTGGAGAGCCATGACGGCATGGATACGCCTGAGGTGGATTTCCGGGGAAAGACAAACATTCGTTCATGAGGCGTGGTATTAGTGGCCGTACACAATAGCGACTGTATCGAATGGAGCACATCCGAGAGGACTTCCTGCCAGCGGGAGATAGGGAGGCCCTTGGTCCTTAGAGCTAGAGTGACTGCTTTCCATACTGTCCCGTTCTCTCGCTCCACTTGGCCGTTACCCCGGGGGTTGTAGCTGGTGGTACGGCTCGTGGCGATCCCCCTGGACAGCATGTACTGGCGTAGCTCTTCACTCGTGCAGGACGCCCCCCTATCCGTATGGATGTAGCTCGGCATACCGAACAGGCAGAACAGGCTGTTGAGGCATTTAATGACCGTGGCGCTGGTCATCTCTGGGCAGGGGAAGGCGAATGGGAACCGGGAGTATTCGTCCACAATGTTCAGGAAGTAAACATTGCGGTCGACGGACGGGAGGGGGCCCTTGAAATCTAAGCTGAGCCGCTCAAAGGGCCGTGTAGCTTTGATTAAGTGGGCTCTATCTGGGCGGTAGAACCGAGGCTTGCACTCAGCGCAAGTGCGGCAGTTCCTGGTCAGGGACCGAACTTCCTCAATCGAGTAGGGTAAGTTACGGGACTTTATGAAGTGGAACAGCCGCGTGACCCCTGGGTGGCAGAGGTCGTTGTGGAGGGTCTGTAGCCGATCCCCGGTGGCGCTGGCACACATCCCTCGTGAGAGGGCGTCAGGGGATTCGTTAAGGGCCCCTGGCCGGTAAATGATGTCGTACTCGAAGGTGGAGAGCTCGATCCGCCACCTAAGAATCTTATCATTTTTAATCTTCCCCCTCTGTTTATTATTGAACATAAACGCTACCGACCGCTGGTCGGTAAGTAGGGTGAAGCGTTTGCCGGCTAGGTAGTGGCGCCAGTGGCGCACTGCCTCCACGATGGCTTGGGCCTCCTTTTCCACGGAGGAGTGTCTGATCTCGGGCCCTTGGAGGGTCCTCGAGAAGAAAGCTACGGGCCGCCCCGCCTGGTTGAGGGTGGCCGCCAAGGCGAAGTCAGACGCATCACTTTCCACTTGAAATGGAGTGTTCTCGTCCACTGCCTGTAGCGTGGCCCGCTCAATATCCTGCTTAATGCTTTTGAAGGCGGCGTGGGCCTCAGCAGAGAGCGGGAAAGAGGATGCTTTCAAGAGGGGGCGGGCTTTGTCGGAGTAGTTGGGGACCCATTGGGAATAATAAGAAAATAACCCCAGGCATCTTTTCAGGGCTTTGGGAGTGTTGGGCAGGGGCAGCTCCCGTAGGGGGCGCAATCGGTCGGGGTCTGGTCCGATTTCCCCATTCTCCACCACGCTGCCTAGTATGCAGAGGCGCATGGTGTTGTAAACGCACTTGTCCTCGTTGTAGGTGAGGTTGAGTTTTTGTGCGGTTTTCAGGAACCTCTCGAGGTTCGAGTCGTGATCCTGCTGGTTGTGACCGCAGATGGTGACATTGTCGAGGTAGGGGAAGGTTGCCTGCAAGTGGTGGTCATCGACCATGCGGTCCATCTCCCTCTGGAAGACCGAGACCCCATTCGTCACCCCAAAGGGGACTCTGAGGAATTGGTAGAGGCGTCCATTCGCCTCGAAGGCGGTGTACGGGCGGTCCTCTGGTCTGATAGGGAGCTGGTGGTACGCTGACTTGAGGTCGATGGTGGAGAACACCCGGTATTGGGCGATTTGGTTCACCATTTCTGATATGCGGGGTAGCGGGTAGGCGTCTAGTAGGGTGTACCTGTTGATCGTTTGACTATAGTCGATCACCATCCGTTTCTTCTCGCTACCCCTTACCACTACCACTTGGGTGCGCCACGGGCTGTTGCTGCGTTCAATAATGCGCTCTTTCAGGAGCCTGTCTACCTCGGTCGCGATAAACCACCTGTCCTCCCAGCTGTACCTCCTGCTTTTGGTCGCTATTGGCCGGCAGTTAGGGGTAAGGTTCGCGAATAGCGAAGGCGGCTTTACCTTCAGGGTAGCCAGACCGCACACTGTGAGGGTCGGCTGGGGCCCACCGTACTTGAGCGTGATGCTTTGGTGGTTGCACTGGAAATCCAGGCCCAAGATCACGCTCCCACATAGGTTCTTCATGATTAATACTTTAAAATTATCATATACAGTTCCGTTAACGCACAATTGTACCGTGCAGTAACCCAGAATGGTCAATGTCTGGGTTTTGTCAGCCATAGAGATGGTACCCTGAGTAGGGACCACCTTTAGGGAGAGTTGTTGTGCCAGTTCTGGGTGGATAAAGCTCTCCGTGCTTCCACTGTCAATTAAGCATTTAACCCGGCACCCGTTTACCTCGATGTCCACCATTGATCTGGATAGCGGGTGCGGCCTGGTCTGGTCCACTGTGACCGATGCCACTGTAGGGCCCTGATCGATACAAGATGGCATCCACGCTGTCTGCTCACAAGATGGCGGACCCCACGAGGTCGGGCAAGATGGCGTCCAAGATGGCCGCTCCCACGGTGCACACGCGGCGGTGGCGGGTTTTCCGGCGGGGTTCCCTCTGCACACCTTCCCGAAGTGCCCCTTCTTACCGCACTTAAATCAGGTGGTGCCTTTCGCCGGGCACAGGTTTCTGGTGTGCTTTGGCTGCCCGCAGAAGTAGCAGTTGGGTCCCTGACGCGTCGCGGCTGTCGTAGGGCTTCTGGGGGGAGAGCGGGGCCCAGCCGGTGTCGGGCTGTCGGGCGGGGAAGATGCCTTCCAAGATGGCGGCGCCCTCGGTGCACACGTGGCGGCGTGGACGGCGCGGGCTGAAGAGTAGGCGTCCGAGTTTCTCTGGGCCACATCCAGGGATCGCGCGGTGTCCACAGCCTGTTTCAGGTCCAACCCCGTTTTTTCCAGCAGTCTTTGCCGGATGTAAGTGGAGCTGAGGCCTGTGATGAAGGCATCGCGAACAAGCTCGTCAGTGTACACCGCGGCTTTTACATCTCGGCACTTGCAGTCTTTGCCAAGCATTTTCAGGGTGCTTAGGAACTCCTCCACCGATTCCCCAGGTCGCTGTGCGCGGGTGGCGAGCAGGTGCCTAGCATACACCTCATTCGTAGGCTGCTGGTAATGTGCCTTTAAGATGTCGCAGGCGGCCAGGTATGTCTCGGCGTCTTGGATGAGGGGGTAAACCCGGTGGCTTACCCAATTCCGCAGAATTCTGAGTCTCATCCTTGCAGCGTCCGTAGCGTCTTTGACGGCTGCGGAATTGTCCAGGAAGAATTCCATACACTCAAACCAGTGTCCGAAGCGTGCTGATGCGTCCGGAGCATGTTGATCCAAATCCAAACGTTCGGGTTTCAGGAGTTGATCCATAGTGTTGAAAAAATAAGTTAATAAATTTGATGTGCCTCAATAATTCCGAGGCTCGAAGGTAGCAGAACAAAACAAGGCTTTTATTAACTTAGAACGAAACACGTAAGCGAGAGAGATGTCGTCCTTCTGGAGATTGGGGCTAGACTGAAGCTAGCTTACAAACGGGGCCAGGTATGGGTGGAGCCCTACACACAGCACATTCCAGCACATTCCAGTATACAATACAGCACATTCCAGTACACAATACAATGAGGTCTGGGGGAAGGGAAATGACACTGAAACCGATCTCAGTCACAGGCAGTGATGAATGGAAATATTTCATCACAGACATCAGGGGCTCAGCAGAGTGGGAGGAGATCGAACCTCTGATTCTTCATGCCTTGATGGGTGCTGAGCCAGTGCATCGCCACAGGAGTTATTCTTTCAGCCAAGACATTTCTTTCAATTTTACCTCTCTTCTTTATCCTGACCTTCCTCTTTGATTACCTACGGCTTTCCTCTACATTATATTAGCCCTCACTCCTTGCATGTTTTGAAACTACAGCTGTGTTGGCTTTTTGCTCTCAGCGACATTAAATGCAGTCATCACATCCCTTGAGGCTACTGCCAATCCGTCATTACACAAAGATAAATACATCACTCCAACTGAAGACTTTAGAACTTGAGGAAGATCCTGGACCCAGGTCCAGTACTTTATTTCAAATCTGCAAAGATATGAACAGGGCAAACCTTCATATTTTCAATTTGCGTACATATCAACAGTCTCTCCAAAAAAATTCATTGGGCCGTATTTTCCGATGCCTACGGGTGGGTACGAGGTGTGTACACACCCGTAGGGACATCGGAAATGCTGGTTTCAGGCACGCGGAACGCATGCACTGAAAACCGTCATTTCCGATCTGTCAGGAATGCTCTTGACAGATCCTCCGCCTGCCCTGGAGAAGGGCCTCTGCGGATGGAGAGTTCCGCTTTCTGAAGAACCTCCGCCCGCTGAAAATCCTTAGAAATCTTACGCCTGGTAAAAGTTAAAAAAAAATTTTAAATGATTTTTTTTCCACTCATTTATAGTTTAAAAATACTTTTAAAAAAGGTAAGTTTATTTTTAGCCCCGTAAAAAACTTTAATTATTTTTTCAAAAAATTAAATTTTTGTTTAAAATATTAAATTTAATGTAATATTAACTCATTTTAAAAACGTGATGGTTTTAAAAACATTTATTTAATGTTTTAGTGTCTTTTATCAGTGATCCCCATTCATACCTTTGACAGGTCTATCTGTCAAAAGTATGAAGTGAGATTTTCTTCTTTCATTGGCTTGCCTGGCCCACATGACCCCAGGGATGCTTGCGAACCGCATGCGCCCCTGGGATACTTGGGCCCTGCCCATTTCGACTGTGGAGAGACCCAGGATCGGAAGTGTCCGGACCTCAGGAGCCCTCAGGTTAAGTGTGCAGATTTTTTTCTGCTAGGTGGCATCCGCACGCAGGAAGCCTCCTATCGAAAATTACGGGCCTTAGTGTAAAGCAATTTAAGACTGTTTGATGACACAATGAGGTGCTATATAAAAGCAAATATTTTCTCTTTACAAATTATTTTTTTACATAACCTCAAATGCTACGAAACATAATGGGGTAGAAATTAGTACACACGGTTTCCAGGTCCAGAATGGGTGCCACAAAGTCGAATTTGGCAATGTGGCATTCCGTGCCAGAAGTGTGGCCAACGTCATATTGGTTCGGGCGCTTGGTAGGAATTCCTGGCGGCCACCTGAAACCAATGCAGGCATAATTTAAATATGTTAGTAAGGGTCCTGTGCATGAATCAGTGCCCTTTTGTGAAATTGGTGTCTGTGCCCGCCTGAAATGTCACTTCGTTAACCGGCCCAGCAAATCATGGCGGGAGCAGTCGGCAAGCAGGTTTGACAAGCGGTATTTAAAAGGACCTTCACCTCCATTAAAGTAAGTCTCTGGTTAGTCATTTTAGGTGTCGAGAGTGCTTTTGGGCCAAACCTTTGGCTGTTTTGGCAGGTATTTGTATGTGAGATACTTCTACAGAATGTGTTTGTGGAGGGCAGGAACTGTTTCACAATTCACAGAATCACAGAAACCCCACAGTGCAGATAGAGGCCATTTCGGCCCATCGAGCCTGCACCGACACATATCCCACCCGATCCCCGTAACCCCACATATTTAATCCCCCTAACACTAAGGGTCAATGTGGGACTGTTGCTGGGCTTGTCCTCGACGCTCCGAAATCAGGAGGAGAACCAGCAAAGAAGACAGCAAAGACCATGCACAGTCTGCAAGAAGAGGGCGAAGGAGGCATTACAGCTTTCGGGTATTCAAAAACAGAACATCATACCTGGACCTCATAGAGGAACAATGTGTAAGGCAGCTGCATTTCAACAAGGTGACAATCTTGTGCCACCTGTTGGAGCAAGAGTTGGAGCCCAATACCAGGGCCTGCACTGTACTGCCAGTAGCAGTGAAGGTCACAGTGGCTCTAAACATTTATGCTTCTGGCTCCTTCCAAACTGCTTCTGGTGATATCAGCAACCTCAGTCAGTTTGCTGTGCACACGGCGATCTGGCAGGTCACTGATGCACTGTTTATGAGGCAACAACAGTCCATTAGCTTCCTCATGGAGGCTGACAAGCAAGAAGAAAGAGCACTGGGATTTGCCTGCATTGCTGGATTCTTGCAGGTGCAGGGCTTCATAGATTGCATGCATGTAGCCCTGCATGCTCCCCATCACTCTTCTCTCCGGAGTTCTGATGATGGCCATCGACCTGAAACATTGACTCTGTTTCTCGCTCCACAGATGCTGACTGACATGCTGAGTGCTTCCAGCATTTTCTGTTTTTATTTGCTCCCCGTCACTGCTTCTCAACAGGAAGGACTTCCATTCGCTCAATGTTCAACCTGCTTGTGACCACAGGCAGCTAGTCATGAAGGTCTGTGCCCGGCTGCAGGCTACTGGGACTCGGGTTTAGTTAGGGAAGTCTGCCTGTCTGGCACCAACAAGGACACTGGTTGAGAGGCTGGCGGGGGAGCAGGTGTGCTGTCTTCCCGAGAGAGGACTGCATGTGCCTCTGCCATGGAGCCAAGTGTAACAGGTGCCAAGTGCTGCAGTAGAGAGCAGAAGGAGGTGGATTGATGTGTACTGCAGTTATTGGAAGAGGGTGCTGGTAATCAGGGGAGGGAAGGGTTGTGAGTGCTAGGGTAACAGATATGGCAAGGCTAAGCAGAGAATATTGACAGATACATGTTAAGGAGGCTTACCTTAGGTAACCTTGGGGGTCATTGGACTATATTCTGCATTGCAGCTATGCCCTGGGGCGATACTACTGGCACTGGTCCATTATCCCACCTCTGCTGAGGTGCTAGGCAGCATGCCTTGATATTTTCCTGCTGCCTGGTGGATAGAAGATGTCCCAGCTCCTGCTGAGCTCCTCCACCAAAACTTCCAATGTAGGATCAGAAAAACGAGGGGCCTGATACGCTTATCAATTACTTCATAAAAGGTGATGAGTCGAAGAAGAGATGATGAGTCGAAAGAAGAGATGAATAAGGCTTTTATTAGCTAAGAAGAGACCATGCTTCTTCGTGAGTGACTGAACAAGTCTGAACGAAACCCACACAGTGGTGGGTGGAGTCAGCTGAGGCATGCCTCCATACACAGCGCCACCCAGAGGTGGCAATATACAATACAGTGGTTTACCACATTCACCCCTTGTTTAATGTGAAGTCCGGCGGGGTGAAGGGTACTACAAGTTAAGTCTATCAGGAGGCCTTGTCTGACGTCCTGATCGTCGTGGTGGCGGCGGTGGTGTTGCAGCATCCGACGTCGGGTCTGGTGTCTGGGTGGTTGGCGAAGATTCCTGGGGCTTTGGCATGCCGTCTGCAGGGGTTGGGTTGGGAGGGGTGGTGGGGGATAACAGTGGTAAGGGGGATAACGGTGGTAAGGGGGATAACGGTGATAATTCAGGGGTACCCGAGGGTGCGAGATCTCGTATGGAGACCGTGTCCTCCCGCCCGTCTGGGTATGTCACCCAGGCATACTGGGGGTTGGCGTGTAGGAGGTGCACCCGCTCGACCAGGGGGTCCGTTTTATGCGTCCTCACGTGCCTCCGCAGTAGGACGGGCCCAGGAGAAGTCAACCATGCCGGTAGCGAGGTACCCGATGTAGACTTCCGGGGGAAAACGAACATTTTCTCATGAGGGGTCGCATTAGTGGCAGTACAAAGCAGTGACCGAATGGAGTGAAGCGCTGCAGGGAGGACCTCCTGCCAGCGGGAGGTCGGAAGGCCCTTAGATTTTAGTGCTAAGAGGACTGCCTTCCAAACCGTCGCGTTCTCCCTTTCCACCTGGCCGTTCCCCCGGGGGTTGTAACTGGTGGTCCTGCTCGTGGCGATACCTCTTGTTAGCAGGTACTGCCGAAGTTCGTCGCTCATGAACGATGAGCCCCTGTCGCTATGTATATAGCTGGGGAACCCGAACAGAGCGAAGATGTCATTCAGACACTTGATGACCGTGGTACTGGTCATGTCTGGGCAAGGGATGGCAAAGGGGAAACGGGAGTACTCATCAACTATGTTGAGGAAGTACACATTGCGGTCAGCGGAGGGGAGGGGCCCTTTAAAATCGACGCTCAGGCGTTCGAAGGGGCGGGTGGCCTTGATCAGGCTTGCTCTGTCCGGCCTATAGAAGTGCGGTTTGCACTCGGCGCAGATTTGGCAGCTCTTGGTCATGGTCCTGACCTCCTCGATGGAGTAGGGCAGGTTACGGGATTTGATAAAATGGAAAAACCTGGTGACCCCCGGGTGGCAGAGGTCATTGTGGAGGGACTGCAGCCTATCACTCTGCGCGTTGGCGCATGTACCACGTGATAGGGCATCTGGGGGCTCATTGAGTTTCCCTGGCCGATACAAGATATCATAATTGTAGGTGGAGAGTTCGATTCTCCACCTCAAGATCTTGTCGTTCTTGATTTTACCCCTCTGCTTATTATTAAACATAAAAGCTACTGAACGCTGGTCAGTGAGCAGGGTAAATCGTTTCCCGGCCAGGTAATGCCTCCAGTGACGCACCGCTTCTACAATAGCCTGGGCCTCCTTTTCGACGGAGGAGTGTCTCGTCTCGGGGCCCTGGAGGGTCCTTGAGAAAAAGGCCACGGGTCTGCCCGCCTGGTTAAGGGTCGCGGCTAGGGCGAAGTCGGAGGCATCGCTCTCCACTTGGAAGGGGATGGACTCATCCACCGCGTGCATTGCGGCCTTCGCGATATCGTTCTTGATAAGAGTGAAGGCTGCACACGCCTCTGGTGTCAGGGGGAAGGAGGTGGCTTTGATGAGGGGCCTGGCTTTGTCTGCATAGAGGGGCACCCACTGGGCGTAGTAGGAGAAAAACCCCAGGCATCTCTTCAGTGCTTTTTGGCAGTGGGGAAGGGGTAGCTCCATTAGGGGGCGCATTCTGTCGGGGTCGGGCCCGATGACTCCGTTCTCCACCACGCAGCCGAGGATGGCCAGGCGCTTGGTGTGAAACATACATTTTTCCTTATTGTACGTTAGGTTCAGCCGTTGGGCCGTACGGAGGAAATTTGCTAGATTAACGTCGTGGTCCTGCTGGTCGTGGCCGCAGATGGTGACGTTATCCAAATAGGGGAAGGTTGCCCGCAGCGCGTTCTGGTCAACCATTCGGTCCATCTCCCTTTGGAAGACCGAAACCCCGTTGGTGACGCCGAAGGGGACCCTAAGGAAGTGGTAGAGGCGGCCGTTTGCCTCGAAGGCAGTATACTGGCGGTCCTCATGGCGGATGGGCAGCTGGTGGTACGCTGACTTAAGGTCGATGGTGGAGAATACTTTGTATTGCGCAATCTGATTGACCATATCAGATATGCGAGGGAGGGGGTACGCGTCCAGCTGGGTGTACCGGTTTATGGTTTGGCTGTAGTCGATTACCATGCGGCGTTTTGCAGTGGTTTTAACGACTACAACCTGGGCTCGCCAGGGGCTAGTGCTACCTTCGATAATGCCCTCCTTCAAGAGCCGCTCCACCTCAGAGCTGATAAAAGCTCTGTCCCCGGCACTGTACCGCCTGCTTTTGGTAGCGATGGGTTTACAGTCGCGGGTGAGGTTAGCGAACAGGGGAGGGGGGGGGACTTTTAATGTGGAAAGGCTGCAGGTGGTTTGCAGCGGGCGATTTAAAAGTTGTTGGTTGCAGACTGTGAGTGGGGGGAGGGGTCCACCGTATGCTAGTGTGACACTCTTAAGGTGGCACTGAAAATCCAACCCTAGCAGGACGGCAGCGCAAAGACGGGGCAGGACTAGCAGTTTAAATTTTTGATATTCAGTGCCCCCTACTGACAGGGTCACCACACAGTAGCCGCTGATGTCCATTGACTGGGACTTGGACGCCATAGAAATGCGATGGTGCGTTGGCAGAATCGTGAGGGAGTGGCTACGTACCGTGTCGGGGTGGACGAAACTCTCTGTGCTCCCGCTGTCGATCAGGCAACTGGTGGCGCGGCCGTTTACCGCGATATCCATCATGGAGCTGGATAGATGGTGAGGGTGGCCTTGATCCAGCGTCACGGAGGCCAGTATGTGGCTTAGTGAGTCACTATAGTCATCCGCCGAGACGGTGGTCGGTTCCGGTGACGAAATGGCGGTTGAGTGCGTTGGATACGATGGCGGCGGATGCCATGCGGCCGGGGGTACACAAAATGGCGGATAAGATGGCTGCTCCCACGGCCCGCACGCTGCGCTGCTGGCTGGCTTCCCCTTGCAGGCGTTAGCGTAATGGCCTTTCTTCCCGCAGCCCGAGCAGGTAGCTGTCTTAGCTGGGCAGTGCGCTCTGGGATGTTTTAACTGGCCACAGAAATAGCATTTTTGGGCCTGGTTACTGGGCATCGAAGCAGTTCTTACCGGAGGCTGCTGTCTCGGTTGGGTCGCTGCAGCGGTTGGTGCCGGGGGCGGCGGTCCCGTGTCCCACGGTTTCGATTGCCATGTCTCGGCGCCGTTACGGGGGTATGCCTCGAGGTTTCGGTGGGCCTCCTCTAACGAGAGCGCAAGGGCAATGGCCGTCTTCAGGTCGGGTTCCTTGCTTTCTAGCAGTCTCTGCCGGGTGTGGTCTGACTGGAGGCCCCTGACGAAGGCATCACAGGCGAGTCCCTGCGCGTGCTCCACAGCCGTTACCGCTTTACAATCGCAGTCTCTGCAGAGTGCCAGTAGCGCCCGTGCAAATGCCCCTACCGATTCTCCCGGTTGCTGCCTGCGGGATCCCAAGAGGTGTCGGGCGTAAATTGTGTTCACTGGGCGCGTATATTGCCCTTTTAGTAGCTCGAGGGCCACCACGTACGTATTAGAGTCCCGGATTAGCATATATACTTGATGGCTCACCTGGGCGGTCAAAATTTTCAGTTTGTGATCCTCCTCTGTAACCTGTGAGATTGCGAGGAAGGATTCAAAGCAGCTCAGCCAGTGTTCAAACTTGGCTGATGCACCCACATCTTGAGGGTCGAGGTCCAGGCGTGGTGGTCTGAGGGCTCTCAGCAATGTCTGCTGTATCCGTTGCTGTTGTTGCTCCTCAGGTGTCGCCATTTAACTTTTAGCTAATAAAATTGATACGCTTATCAATTACTTCATAAAAGGTGATGAGTCGAAGAAGAGATGATGAGTCGAAAGAAGAGATGAATAAGGCTTTTATTAGCTAAGAAGAGACCATGCTTCTTCGTGAGTGACTGAACAAGTCTGAACGAAACCCACACAGTGGTGGGTGGAGTCAGCTGAGGCATGCCTCCATACACAGCGCCACCCAGAGGTGGCAATATACAATACAGTGGTTTACCACAGGGCCCTTGTAGCTTCTCCTGTGCCTGCCATTGTCCACAATCCCCAGCTATAGTTGCTTGCAGCCAAAGTCCAGCTCCCCTTTAAGAGTTGCAGGATGCCTATAAATGGCATCAGCAATGCACGATATTAGGTGAGCTGCCAGTGAACAGCACGAATAGTGCTGGCAGTCTGCCTATTTTATTTAAAGTAATCAGGGAACCAATTTGGGGCCTCAGTTGCGTTCACATGATCAGAGGGTGGTGCCAATTCTGCGCCCGAACACTTGATTTAACCCATTTCCACCCCTATGAATCATCGTTAAAATATGTATTCCTGTATTGCATCTAAGGGAAAGTAAGATTATGCACTGGGCCACATGAGAGGAAGTGGGGATGTGGGACATCAATCATTTAGTAACTGCTTTTTTGAGACCTATTGGAGATTTATGTAGTGTGGAATAGGTTGTCCAGACATTCCAATGAAGAAAATATATTAAAAATAGCACACATATTGCCATATCTGTTCTAACTAATTTATTTTTTAATTTTGAAATCAGTCCATTTTCTTGCCGTGATCACCCGTGGCAACAGAATGACTCCAGTCAAGAGGGCTGCAGGGTGGCCTGTTCCTGCAGCTCCCTTAACGCTGCCCTGTGCTAACGTTAAGAATGCATGATGATAATTCTTCCCTCCAATTTCTCCTCCTCTTCACCCCCTTCCACAACACCACAGAGGGGCAACCCAACCTCTCACTGGACCCTCCCCACACAAAGCTAACGCAGAGGTTTTTCAGGAAGAAGTTTAAAGCCGGCCAGACCAATTCATATTGCAGAACCTTGTGAAGAAAATCATACCTTATGCTTCACGCTGAAAACTGAGTTCGTCCTCCTGCCTGGAAATGCCTTCCCATGGGGTAGCCAAGTGACGGAGTATAAATGTGCTACAAAACAGTTGGAGACGTATCAAAAATGTAACATAAAAGTTGAGTATGACCTTGTTTGGGTGCCATATATCTATATATATAAAAGGATCGTGGTGTGTGTCTGTCTGTCTGTCTGTCTGTCTGTCTGTCTATCTGTCTGTCTGCCTGTCCGGGGCATCACTCAAAAGTTATAGAGCGTAACTACACATATGTTATATCAAAAGAAAGCTTACGATTAGGGGAGGCCTATAGGCGTATTTACTCTTTGGTCAGACAAAAATTGTTCGGACAGTATACAAAAAACGTTCAAAAAACTGACAAAATCCGCTCATTAGCAGTTGACCAATTCTACTGCTCATTAGCGTTGAGTGACGTGATGGTTGACCAATTGGGGGGGCGTTTCAGGGCGTTTGTGGGCGGGGCCTAATCCTTCAAACTGCTGAGCGGGAGCTGAGCTGAGGTGAGTGGCGGCCATTAAAGACCGGCCGGGCCGGAAGCTAAAAAAATGGTAATGGAGGTGAGGAAATTGTTGATTCATTAGTATTGATTCAGGAATTTCTCTCTCTCTCTCTCTCCTTCCCCCCCCTCTCTCTTTCTCTCTCTCTCCCAAAGCGGGAGCTCAGCTGAGGTGAGTTGCGGCCCGAGAGCCCAGCCGGGCTTGAAACGCTAGGCCACGCACGGTCACCGCGGCCTGCCTCTAAGTCCTTCCCCCCCTCTCTCTCTCTCTCTCTCCTTCCCCCCCTCCCTCTCTCTCCTCTTCCCTCTCTCTCTCTCCTCTTCCCTCTCTCTCTCTCTCTCTCCTTCCCCCTCTCTCTCTTGCCATTAGTGCGGGACCAGGAAAACTGGGGCTTTCCAACAAGCCGTCCCCGACCTAAATCGGACACGGGAGTCCGGAGCGAAAGGCCTTCCACTGCCGCCCGGCCAACCGGGTCCAAAGTCCCGCCTGGTTAAACACGAGGAACCCCGGGCTCGCTTCTGAGCGATGGGCACCCGGCCTCCCAGTGTCGGATATACTCCGTTCTGGTACCGAGGTGAGTCGGAGGGAGAGGAGAGGGGGAGAGGGAGAGAGAGGGAGAGGGGAGGGAGGGAGAGAGGGGGGAGAGAAAGCGGGGAGGGAGAGAGAGGGAGGGAGAGAGAGCGGGGAGGGAGGGGGAGAGAGAGAGAGCGGGGAGGGAGGGGGAGAGAGAGAGAGCGGGGAGGGGGGGAGAGAGAGAGGGGCAGGGAGAGAGAGGGGGGAGAGAGAGAGGGGAGAGAGAGTGTGGCAGGGAGAGGGAGGGGGAGGGAGAGAGAGGGTGAGGGAGGGAGAGAGAGATGGGCAGGGAGAGAGAGGGGCAGGGAGAGAGAGGGGGAGGGAGAGAGAGAGGGTGAGGGAGGGAGAGAGAGAGGGGCAGGGAGAGAGAGGGGCAAGGAGAGAGAGGGGCAGGGAGAGAGAGGGGGAAGAGAGAGAGGGGAGAGAGAGTGGCAGGGAGAGAGAGGGGAGGGAGAGAGAGAGGGTGAGGGAGGGAAAGAGTGAAGGGGTGGGAGAGGGAGCGAGAGCTTGCCTTCTTCCTTCCTTCGGCTGCCGCAATTCAAACTTCCCGCCGACCTCACAAAATGGCGGCCACCCTTCTTCACCTGCTGGGATCTGAGCCCAGCCCCTTCCCTGGGGTGTCTTCCTCTCTTCTCTATCTCCTTCCCTCACTCTCTCCTTCCCTCTCTCTCTCTCTCTCTCTCTCCTTCCCTCTCTCTCTCTCTCTCCTTCCCTCTCTCTCTCTCTCTCCTTCCCTCTCTCTCTCTCTCTCCTTCCCTCTCTCTCTCTCTCCTTCCCTTTCTCTCTCCTTCCCTCTCTATCTCTCTCTCTCCTTCCCTCTCTCTCTCTGCCTCTCTCTCCTTCCCTCTCTCCTTCCCCCTCTCTCTCTCTCTCTCCTTCTCTCTCTCTCTCCCTCCTTCCCTCTCTCTCTCTCTCCTTCCCTCTCTCTCTCTCTCCTTCCCTCTCTCTCTCTCTCTCCTTCCCTCTCTCTCTCCTTCCCTCTCTCTCCCCCTCCTTCCCTCTCTCTCTCTCCTTCCCTCTCTCTCTCTGTCTCCTTCCCTCTCTCTCTCTTTCCCTCTCTCTCTCTCTCTCCTTCCCTCACTCTCTCTCTCCTTCCCTCTCTCTCTCACTCTCCTTCCCTCTCTCTCTCTCTCTCCTTCCCACACAGACAGACAGACAGACAAACTCATTTATATATATATATAAAAATTATTTCTACTTTTCATAACAACATGCCCTCAAAAAACCCTCAGCACCGCCGGGCACTCCAGCTAGTATATATATATATGTAGGATGTGGGTAGGCATGTGGTTCTATCGTTCAAAAAAAGTCTTAAAGTGACAGTCACTGTAAACAAGAAAGTGAAAAATCACTGATGCTGGAGATGCACACACAGCAGGTCAATCAACATCTGATAGAGAAAGATTAATGTTTCAGGAATGACCAGAACTGACCAGTGTTGATGAAGGGTCACTGCTAACACCTTGACTATTTTATCCTCTCTCAGATGCTGAGCAACCTGTATATGCATTTCTGGAATTTTCTATTTTTTTTTCCTCTGCCGTTCCTACTGGTTTTGCTCTTTTGACATGTTGATTTAACCCACTGTGCACGGAGAGCAACAAATGAAATAAAAACAAAGAGCTTCCAGTGGTCTAATGAGAGCGGTTTTGTTAATTGGCTTCAGCGAGCCTTGACTAGATTACTGAATTTAATAAATCATAAATGCATTCCCTGAAAATGCAAAGTTGGTTACTCAATGCCCTATTAATCTACCCATCTAAGTTCATTTTAGTATCACGGTACAGTATAATTTAATTCGAGCCAGATTTTTCCTCAATTTAAATTATAAACAATTTAAACTACTGACTCGCATGTCAGCAAATAGAATTACCTCTTGAGTTGTCTCCACCATAACAAAATATAAGTGTCATTAAGATTCATATCTGGCTCAATTTATTGATGCCCCAAACGTTTCCCCTCAGAGCACAGGATTAGATCACTATAGCTACAGTGTGTCCAACTGTCTGGTTGCAATGTAAGATAGCAATGGTTTCTTTCACTATTCATTGCAGCCAAATCAATAAAGACATGCTACGGAGCACTTTCAAGCTCACTATGTAGTAAAAAAGTGCTGATTGCAAGTGGGCGGAACTTATTAAGTAAGGTCTGTCTATGTAAATGAAATCATTTTATCCATTTATATCAACTTTTGTGCTCCGATCATGCTGGAACTACTGCAGGACAGGACAACACGAAGCTTAGCTTTTGGCACTAATTTAATCTCAGGGCCAATGAGAGTAATAAATCACAAAACCCCAAGCGCTTAAAGAAACTAATTACAACACACACAATATTACAGACTCTCATAAAACCTCCTCTTACAACAAATCTCTTCTCCCCCACAGTCCCATCCAAAGCTCTATCATAATTACCAGCGAGTTCAATAAAGTTTTCTTTAATTCATTCTCGGAATGTGGGCGTTTATTACCCATCCCAAGTTGCCCTGAGAATGTGGTGGTGAATCTTCTTCTTGAACCTCTGAGTAAATGTTTGATACAATTGGGTGGCTTGCTAGGCCACTTCAGAGGGCAGTTGCGATTCAACCACATTGGTGGGACTGGAGTCATATATAGGCCAGACCGGGTAAGGACAGCAGGTTTCCTTCCCAAAAGGACATTAGTGAACCAGTTGGGTTTTTGGCAACAATTTGATAGCTTCATGGTCACTTTTATTGGTACTATCTTTTTGTTTTAATTTCCAGATATCCAACTCCTGTAAAACTATTGGCCCAGACTTTTGTGGTCAGTGGTGAACGAAAGGCATCTGCCGTTCATTACACTTACATTTGTCCACAGACTTTCTATGGGCTTTTGCACTGCAACTTGTGGTGATTAGAGAGCCCAAACAGTGTGGTGCCCTCTACAGGGGATCTGGGACCTGCGTGAACAGGGCAAGGAACTGTGTACCTGCTTAACCAATCAAATTGAAATATCCTTATTAAGGCACACAGGGCTAAAAATTGAGTAGTGCCCCATTTGGGGCACTAACTTCGCCGGGGCGCTACTTTTAGTGCCCCGGAAAAATTAGCGCCCCCGCGCTGGAAGTTGAGTCGTTGCGCCCCAAGAGGGAAGCGCGACACTACTGGAAGCACCCCGTATCCCTCTTGGGGCGCTGCTAGTCAATATCGCGGTGCTACTTGCCGCGGTATTGAGGCCTTCCTCCCCTTCTTAAAGGGGAGGGGCTTTGTGCAGCACGGCCCGGGGCCCAGCTGGGCCCCCAGGGATCGGGAGTGCCGGCAAAAGAGCCCAGCACCCAAGAGAAGTGCCGGGCTCTTGAAGCACAGCCGGCACTCCGCGGGGGCGGGCCGTTCAGGAGGCCGGGGACGGGAGCGCAGGCAGGTGCTGGCAGGCGACCAGCAACAAAAATGGCCGCCCCGCACCTCACCATTAAATAGTGCCTCCCCGGCTGCAGGTAGGCCCTCCTGACCCCGTCGGACATAGCATCAGGCGGTAAGTCAGGAGGCGCTCCCGAAGATCGTGGCCGGGGCACGAGTGGGGCACTGCGCACGGCGATGGCGTCATCGCCGGCGGCGCAGCACCATGAGGCGCTACTGGTTAGCGCGCTGCTAACCTCCCACTGAATTTCGCGGGAGGAGTGGGCGGCACTGCGCCCAGGCGCTAGTTGCTTTGCGCCCCGTTAGCGCCCTCTTAGAGCACTAACGGGAGGAGCAAAGCAACCCAATTTTCCCCCCACAGAGTCTGAACCAGGAAGCATCAATTAGAATAGTTAATTCAATGCCAAATCATGTACAGAAAGTGAAATAAAGAGAGGGAAAGAAAGATGGGATTAAGGAGAGAGAGAAAAGAGACAGAAAGAAAAAGTTCTTTTAAAATTATTTTAATTTTTAAATTAAAAAAAAATCTCCAATGATAATTAAAATCTGAAGGAATGAAACTGCACACTTGTAAAAGTTAATTTTAAGTGCCAAGGAGGTTATTTGGCAGTAATTAAGACTTACTACGCCATAAAAAATGTACTTACGCTGGAATGGACAAGCCCTAACTTTTTCTGGTGAATTTAGAGGGTATCTATCACGTAAGTACTGAAACTTCACGCCCATCATGTGTTTGAATGCTGAGCCTCTCGGTGAGATACCAGTATAGTGTAGCTTGTGGAGGAGCAGGGCAACTCGGACAGCAACTTCCTGATTTCCCCATTTAACTGCACATGTGCGGTCACTGGAAGTTGCTGTTCGATTTACTCTTTAATAACGGAGCGTTGATGGCCTTGCCATTCGCAACTTCTCAGATAATGAAGCAGTCCATGCCCGCATGCAGCAAGACCGGACGACATTCACGCTTGGGCTGATAAGTGGCAGGTAACATTTGCGCCACACAAGTGCCAGACAATGAATATTTCCAAAAAGCGAGCGTCTGACATTCAACGGCGTTACCATTGCCGAATCCCCCACCATCAATATCCTGGGGGTCACCATTAACCAGAAACTTAACTGGACCAGTCACATAAATATTGTGGCAACAAGAGCAGGTCAGAGGTTGGGTATTCTGCGGCGTGTGTCTCACCTCCTGACTCCCCAAAGCCTTTCCACCATCTACAAGGCAAAAGTCAGGAGTGTGATGGAATACTCTCCACTTGCCTGGATGAGTGCAGCTCCAACAACACTCAAGAAGCTCGACACCATCCAAGACAAAGCAGCCCGCTTGATTGGCACCCCATCCATCACCTTAAACATTCACTCCCTCCACCACTGGCGTACCGTGGCTCCAGTGTATACCATCTACAAGATGCACTGCAGCAACTCGCCAAGGCTTCTTCGACAGCACCTCCCAAACCCGCGACCTCCACCACCTAGAAGGACATGGGCAGCAGGCGCATGGGAACACCATCACCTGCAAGTTCCCCTCCAAGTCACACACCATCCTGACTTGGAAATATATCGCCGTTCCTTCATCATCGATGGGTCAAAATCCTGGAATTCCCTCCCTAACAGCACTGTGGGAGTACCTTCACCACACGGACTGCAGCAGTTCAAGAAGGCGGCTCACCACCACCTTCTCAAGGGCAATTAGGGATGAACAATAAATGCTGGCCTTGCCAGCAATGCCCACATCCCATGAACAAATTAAAAAAAAATTATTACCATAGAATTCGGGGCATTGTATGTGAATGTTAGTCACCAGTTTGTAACACTGGGGTTTGATTGTAATTCTATAATTTGGATTAATACATTTTCATGATGATTTGAATAAATGCTTTATCACCCTTTCATGAAGAAGGAAATATATTTTAAAATTATTCTTTTCTCCTCAAAGTATCCCTTTGATTTTCTCCTCTCGTACATGTAATGACTCATACTATGCTCAGGTAACCATTCCTCACGTGCAAGTCTAGAAAATGAGGTAGAAGTTCATCTGGGCCCATTTTCGGGTCCATATTTGGTGCAGCACATGAGCTCAATTAGGAGGTGAAGTTGTTCAGGGGCCCTTAATCTCATTAAGCAGGTGGGCTGCCAGTGCTATTTGCAATTAGCCTAATCGGGGGCATGAATATCAGGTGTCCATGATGCTATTTAAAGGCAGCCTGCACCTCTTAAAGGGGATGCACTTTGGCTGTAGGCAACAGGAAGGCAATTCCAAAGATGACAGGCCAAGGAGAAGCTTCAAGGCCCTCCCACCACCCCTTCCCCACACAATATTGGAGGTCCTGATGGAGGAGATCAGCTGGAGGAGGGAAGTCCTCTTCCCAACAAGCAGCAGGACAATATCCTGCCAAACTGCCCGGCAGCAGTGGGCACAGGTGTCAGAGCGCATCAGCACCAGGGGCATCGCCAGATACACTTGGCTGCAGTACAGGAAGTAGTTTAGTGACCTGACCAGGGTTGCTAAGGTAAGACTCCTCACTCCTATGTCGCATCACTCTCTATAGAGCCCTGCACTACCTGAAGTCCCAGTGTTTACAACCCTTCCCTCCCCCGATTACCAGCACTCTTCTCCATTCACTGCAGCACACTTCACTCCACCTCCTTTTGCTCCTAATGCCACACTCTGCACCTCCTACTCTCCTCACCAGTATTACCTTCACCTCCTCACATCTCCACCACCCTCCACATACCAATGCCACTATTTTACCTTGACATGCCCATTCTTAAAGCATCTCAGTAGGCGAGTGCAAACAATCTCCTTTCTTGTAGAGCAAGCTGGTACACAATAGTAGAGAGGAGGCGAGGCCAGGAGGAGGGCGAGCATCCATTCAGGTCCTCTCCCCAATCGAGGAGGACATTATGCTGAACGTGAGGATGGGGTGAGGCGAGTGGCAAGCTGGGAGGAAACGTCCTGCATGGCTCTTGGCTATCTTACATTCTATCCCTTCTCACTGAAATCTCACCCTCATGCACTATGCATAACAAAGTGCAACTGTTTTCAGCAGCCACACATCTGCCTCTGCTTATCCCTGACACTAAGTGCTAATTCTTCACCCTCTCTTCTCTTCCAGCTCAAGAAAATTTAGAGCACCCAGAGGCTCAGGAGCTGGAAGAGAGCATCATTTAAGTTGACACCATATCACTTAACCTTACGTTAGCAAGCACCAGCTCAGAGACTGGTACGCAATGTTCCCTCTAAGCTGCGCAGCCACGTGGCACGCAGCTGTCAGCCAGACCTGCGCAGCCCGGGGCCAGCTTTTCCAATGTTACATTTTGTGCATGTGCGAAACCGTGAATGGGCCGCGCAGCCATTTAAAGGGGCCACGCACCCCCCAAAAAAATTACTGGGAACATTGCTGGTCTGGTGCGTACTTTATAGGATAGGCTAGAGGAGTGGTCTGCACTGGGAGACTCACCGAGCGTTAGTACGCATGAGCATGGGCAAAAGAGATGGGACAGCCCAGGATGCAGATAGTCGGATGGCGAGCTTACATCTTAACCCTGCTGCAGAGGGCACAGATGAAGATTTCCAGTGCACAGCCTATATTCGAAGTCTGATTCCTATACACCAGGACCTTTTTAAGTGCACTGGGCAACCTACCAGCAAGCTTGAACATAATGGTACAGAGCCTTGAGGAGTCCAACTCTAGCTTGTGTGGGGTCATCCAGCGAGGCATTGGGACCATGCAGTCAACCATGGAGTGAGTGGTTACCTCTATGAACACTGCAGTGGAGCCCACAATGACGGCGCCTCTGGTGACAGCTTCGATGGTAATCCCAGCAACAATCCCATCTTTTCCGGTACTCCTGCAGCCAATGAAGTAAAACAGTGCAGCTGGAGCCCAAAGTCAGCTCTCCAACAACTCTGATGAAAGGTCAGCGACCTGAAATATTAACACTGTTTCTCACTCCACAGATGCTGCCAGACCTGCTGAGTGTTTCCAGCATTTTCTGATTTAATTCCAGCAGCTCTATAGTATCAACAGAATTGCCAAAACGCAGCCAAAAAATGGCTCCAGAGATCCCCAATAACCAAAAATGACTAGCCAGAGACTAACCTTAATTGAGGAGGCAATCCCTTTAAATGTTCCTGTTTCTGCCTACTTCCTGAATGTTCAGCCATGTTATTCTGGGCGGGTTTAAGAATGAGCCAATCAAATGCTTCCAGGCACCAATTTCCCCAAAGGTTCCTAATACAAGTGCAGGATGCCCATTTAATTATTTTAATGCAGTCAATGTTCATTTTAGGCAGCAGTCACATCCACAGTCAGCAATGGATTCCTGTGCAAACTCCAAAGAATAACAGGATTAGTGGGTAACAGTTAGTGGGGTGCTCTCATCGCACTTTCTTTGTGATGTAAAACACAACCCTGCTGTTCAAAACTACAGATGGTAGTTTGAACCGAGCCCGCCCAGTGGGTGACTGACGGGTTGGGATCGGCCACCCGCCAATGGAAAGTAAAATCAGCCGGGGTGTAAAACAGGCAGCACATCTCATCCCGTCAGTATCCTGCTGAGCGGGCTAGGTTCAAATGATCCCCTTAAAGACTTACTGCACAAGGGGCACAGGTAGAATCATAGACATTTACGGCATAGGAGGAGGCTATTCGGCCCATCGTGTCTGCGCTGGCCGAAGAAACACTATCCAACCTAATCCCACTTTCCAGCCTTGCAAGTTATGGCACTTCAAGTGCATATCCAAGTACTTTTTAAATGTGGTGAGGGTTTCTGCCTCTACCACCCTTTCAGGCGGTGAGTTCCAGACCCCCCACCACCCAGCAGTTACTGTTGAAATTAATCAGATTTTGTTCCCTTCACTTTTTTGATCAGCTTTTGAGATGAAACATTCAAGGCAGACTTAGTCAGCTCTTTCTGATTAAGTGAGATGAACTCAATATTCCTGTTAGGCTCCATTTTGGGAGTCAGGTCTGCACTACCATTATACATAGAATATTTACAGCACAGAAACAGGCCATTCGGCCCAGCAGGTCTATGCCGGTGGTTATGCTCCACACAAGGTTCCTCCAACTCTATTTCATCTAATCCCATCAACATGTCCTTCTATTCCTTTCTCCCTCATGTGCTTATCTAGCTTCCCCTTAAACGCATCAATGCTGTTCGCCTCAACTCCTCCATGTGGTAGCAAGTTCCACTTTCTAACCATTCTTTGGGTAAAGAAGTTTCTCCTGAATTCCCTATTGGAGTTGTTAGTGCCTTTCTTATATTTATGGCCCCTACTTTTGGACTTGCCCACAAGTGGAAACATCTTCTCTACGTCTACCCTATCAAATCCCTTCATGATTTTAAAGACCTCTATTCGATCATTCCTCAGCCTTCTCTTGTCTGGAGAAAAGAGCCCCAGCCTATTCAATCTTTCTTCATTCTAACCTTAAAACAGAATACAGCTTAGCTATCGTCAGGCCATCTTCCAATCTGCTGAGGTCAACCAGAAAGGTGGTCCAATGGAATTTTTCTTCAACAGCATATACCAAGAGACCTGCTTAGTAATGAAGAAAAAAACTTGCGCTGCTTCATCAGTTCTCTCCAATCATAAGAAAATAATTTGGAAGTTCATGCGAATCTACCTTTGATCACACCTGCAAGGAGGTCAGGAATTCTGCCACTTCCCTCATCATGATACAAGTAATCACTGTTCCCCACTTTCACTGTGACATATACAGCAAAGCCAGGACAATGAGGATGTTAATAGTTTAACGGCAGCCGTAATTATGTGTGGGACCACATCACAAGCCCCTACTGTTAAAGCGAACTGAAATATCTGACAAAGTAGCAATCTAATAGAAAGTGTAAGAAATGGAAAAATCACATACGTATTTTGTAAATTTGAGGTTTAGACACATTTGCTGGGTTGATGTACTGGCACCTCGAGGCAATTTTAACTCATCCCTCCTGGAGGGAAAGGGATGGCTGCTCAGTTAAACTCGCCGAAAACCCCTGTTCCTGCTCCATACCCTCCTGCCCCATCCGGCCCTACAACCCTCCGAGATTTCTGTGTTTCTCCAATTCTGGCATCTTGAGCATCCCCAATTTTCATCGCTCCACCATTGGTGGCCATGCCTTCAGTTGCCTAAGCCCTAAGCTCCGGAATTCCCTCCCTAAACCTCTCTAATTCTCTCCTCCTTTAAAACCCACCTTCACTTGTCCTAATATCTCCTTATGTGGCTCGGTGTCAAATTTTGCCTGACAATGCATCTGTGAAGCGCCTTGGGACATTTTGCTATGTTAAAGGTGCTATATAAATGCTGGTGAGGCTACAACACAGGACTACTTGCATGCCAAACAACGGAAGCAACATGCGATAGACAGAGCTAAGCGATCTCACAACCATCGGATCAAATCAAAGCTCTGCAGTCCTGCCACATCCAGTCGTGAGTGGTGGTGGACAATTAAACAGTTAACAGGAGGAGGAGGCTCCAAAAATATCCCCATCCCCAATGATGGTGGAGCCCAGCACGTGAGTGCAAAAGACAAGGCTGAAGCATTTGCAACTATCTTCAGCCAGAAGTGCCGAGTGGATGATCCATCTCGGCCTCCTCCTGAGGTCCCCAGCATCACAGATGCCAGTCTTCAGCCCATTCAATTCACTCCACGTGATGTCAAGAAACGGCTGAAGACACTGGATACTGCAAAGGCTATGGGCCCTGACAACATTCCGGCAATAGTACTGAAGACTTGTGCTCCAGAACTAGCTACGCCCCTAGCCAAGCTGTTTCAGTACAGCTACAACACTGGCATCTACCCGGCAATGTGGAAAATTGCCCAAGTATGTCCTGTCTACAAAAAGCAGGACAAATCCGACCCGGCCAATGTTGTGTATGTACCTTTAAGGGAATAACTGGTCTCAGACTGCAGTACCGGCAGTGACCACCCCTGTATAAAAGGCCCTAGCAGGCTTCTGTAGTTTCAGTTTCCAGGTTGTCTCCATTCAGTAAAGACTTGTTATAATCAACTCCTGCAGTCCGTGTCTCAATTATACGCGGACATAATACTGGCGACGAGTAAGAAACGAACTTACCTGCAACTCGGCAGCACCTCAGACGACATTATTGAAGGTCGAAGCCAGAAGAAAGAAAAAAAAATAATCCAAAGAAACTCGAGAAACGGGCGTCGACCGTGGGCAACCGCCCTCCAAATCATCGAATTGAAAAGTGCAGGAGAGACTGTCGAGAGCCAGGCTTGGTCTCCAGTCTGTGGTTTCCCAGCTAATCGGGCTGGTGGCAGGTAGTGCACTGATCCTTCCTGGGCTGCGGCGGGCTAGAGCTCGATCGGGTGGCTCTGCAACGGGGCCGGGCAGCGAGTCGGGAAGCAGAGAGAGAGAGAGAGAGGTTGGAGCACACAGGGCGCGGCCGGTGCTTCGCAGCCGGGCAGCGTTCGGACCTAAGAAGAGGGAGGGAAGTGTTCCAGAGGGTCCGCTCCACGACGGGAACGGTTCTTCAATTAACGGAGCAAATATTGAAGTGCGATAGAAAAATAAAAATACCGCGGAGAGCGGCGTTGGCAGCAGCGATCGGGGAGGCGCGAAGACCATAGGGCGTCGCCATTACAGGATAGTAAAATAAATATAATGGCCAGCAACAGCGTTGGCAGCAGCGGCAGCGGCGGGAAAGCGCGGGAGGCGCCATCTTAACTCGGCGGGGAAGAAGGAAAAGTGTGGGAGGCGCCATTTTGATCCATCGGGGACGAAGGCAAAGCGCGGGAGGCGCCATCTTAGATTTTCAAGATGCCAAAGACTGGCGATATCACTGCCTTCGATAATGCAATAGAAGACTGGACCACGTATGTGGAAAGAGTCGAGGTATATTGCGAGGCAAACGAAATAGCTGATGAGAAAAAGGCATCGGTATTGCTCAATTTAATGGGCGCAAGAACATACGGCCTATTGCGGGACCTGATTACTCCAGCCAAACCGAAGGTGAAGAGTTTTAATGAAATTGTTGCTATCCTACAGGAACACCTAAATCCTACACCGCTGCTGAGAGCAGAAAGATTTAAATTCCACAGGAGAAATCAGCATAAAAATGAGAGCAATGCTGATTACCTTACGGAACTACGCAAGCTATCAAAGCACTGCCAGTTCGGAGCAGGACTGGCAGATACCTTACGGGACAAATTTGTCTGTGGACTCCTGAGTGAAGGAACCCAGAAGAGGTTACTCTCAGTGAAAGAGCTGACGCTAGATAAGGCTTTCAGCGTGGCAGTATCGTACGAAGCAGCAGCAAGGGGAGCTGCGGAAATACAACAAAAGCCACAGGAATACGGCACCCACGAAATGACACGGGGATTTGCAAAATGTTATCGCTGCGGCAGAACAAACCATGGCCAGAAGGACTGCTGGTCCAAGGACAAAATATGCAGGCAATGCGGAAAGATGGGACACATTGCACAAGTTTGCAGGTCTGGGAAGAAGACCAACGACAACAAAAAGGCTACTAAGGAACCGTACGGGAAAGTACAAAAGATGACGGACAGTAGTTCCGAAGACCAGATGAGCAATAGTGAATATGGGAACAAGAGACTAAGCTGTCTCAAACTTCACAACGTAATCGCAAAAGAGGATCACCGAACCATTTGGGTCACCCTCACGATAGCAGGGTCCCAAGTCAAAATGGAATTGGATACAGGATCAGCTCTAACCGACATGAATCGACGAGACTATGAGCGGCTATTCTCACACATACCCTTGAGAGAGACATCCATTGTCTTGAGGATGTATACGGGGCAAAAAGTATACCCCAGAGGAAAAATAAGGGTGCCTGTCGAATACAACGGCAAGAAAATACAGAAACTGTATCTCTACATTCTGCAAGATAGTGGACCACCGTTATTGGGACGTGAATGGATCAGAAAGATAAGTTTAGACTGGCACTGCATTCAGGCACTGACGGTGGCTGGTAAAAAGGATGACGACGTCACTCCTGGACGATTGTCAACAATCTTAGCTGACGCCAAAGAGGTATTTCAACAAGAACTGGGCACTCTTAAAGGTGTAACCGCCTCAATAAAAATAGAGGAGAATGCAATTCCCAAGTTTTCAATGCAATTCGCCCAGCCGTCGAGGCAGAGCTGGAGAATCTGGAGAAGGCAGGCGTGTTATCTAAGGTAGACTGGAGCGAGTGGGTGACACCCATCGTTTCTGTCATGAAGAAAACGTTAAACAATAAGTCTGAGGAGCCAAGGAAGGATCACATCTGTGGGGACTTCAAGGTGATGGTGAACCCAGTCCTTCACACAGTACAATATCCTCTTCCAAGGATAGAAGATATCTTCGCCTCACTATCTGGAGGGAAGCGTTTTACAAAAACTGACCTAGCACAAGCATATTTGCAGATGGAGGTTGAAGAATCCTCTAGGAAGTATCTCACGATAAACACTCACAAAGGTCTTTACCAGTATAATCGAATGGTATTCGGAGCAGCATCAGCTCCGGCGATATGGCAAAGAGTGATGGAACAAGTCCTGCAAGGGATTCCGGGGACTCAGTGTTACTTGGACGACATCCTAGTGACAGGTGAAGATGACAGTGAACACCTTGCCAACCTAGAGCAGGTGCTCACTAGACTACGTGAACATGGGCTATGAGCCAATCGCCCTAAGTGCGAGTTTTTTAAGAAACAGATATCGTATTATGGCCACGTGATTGATGAAGAGGGGTTGCATAAGTCCCCTGACAAAATTGAAGCGGTAGTTAAGGCTCCAGTGCCTGAAAATGTGTCGCAACTGAGGTCATTCCTTGGATTGGTGAATTACTACCATAAGTTTTTGCCGAATTTGTCCACAATTCTGCATCCACTGAACGCCCTACTACGAACGGGAATAGCATGGAAATGGAGCGATGAATGTAAGCGGGCCTTTCAGAAGAGTAAGGACCTAATCACTTCAAGAGAAGTATTGGCTCACTACAACCCATCACTACCGATAAGACTGGCGTGTGATGCGTCTCCCTACGGTGTTGGGGCGGTACTGTCACATAAATTCCTTGATGGTTCTGAGAGGCCGATAGCTTTTGCGTCACGCTCGTTAACTTCAGCCGAGCGTAACTACGCCCAGATTGACAGAGAGGCCCTCAGCCTGGTGTGGGGGGTGAAGAAGTTCAATCACTACCTGCACGATCAGAAATTTACTCTACTAACTGATCATCAACCTCTCGTCTCCATTTTCAACCCTCAGAAGGGCGTACCGATAATGACAGCACAACAGCTACAGAGGTGGTCCCTTTTCCTAGGGGCACACCAATATGACATCGAGTACAAAGGAACTAAACAGCATGGGAATGCTGATGGATTGTCACGCCTACCATTGCCGACGGTGGAAGAAGAACTGGCAGTGGATCCAGTGGAGTCATTCCACTCGACGATAGTCGAATGTCTCCCTGTGACGAATGCAAACATAGAAAAGGAAACACGAAATGACCCAACACTCTCCTGGGTCTATGATTTAACGGTGAAGGGATGGCCAGCACATGGCGAACCACTGCTGCCAGCATTCTCGCCGAGAAGAGAACAGCTGTCAGTGTGCAGAGGAACTTTGATGTGTGGATCCAGAGTAGTAATTCCACCCAAATTGAAGGATAGAGTGCTCAATGAGCTTCATGAGGGTCATCTGGCAGGGGTAAAAATGAAGAACTTAGCCAGAGCGTTTGTGTGGTGGCCGGGAATCGATAGAGAAATCGAAGAGATGACCAAGAGCTGTACAGGATGCCAGAAGGCCCAAAACGCCCCACCACAAGCCCCTCTACATCCATGGGAGTGGCCCTCATCTCCATGGCAAAGGGTGCACATTGATTTTGCTGGTCCCTTTATGGACTCGATGTTTTTAATTGCGGTGGATGCACATTCAAAGTGGCCAGAGGTAATAAAAATGTCCTCAACCACCACAGAAAAAACTATCACAGTGTTACGAAACATATTCGCCAGGAATGGGCTGCCTGAACAGATTTGCTCTGACAATGGACCACAGTTTGTGTCTGAAGAGTTCCGGAGGTTCTTAAAGAACAATGGTGTTAAGCATTACACATCCGCCCCATATCATCCAGCCACTAATGGATTGGCTGAGAGGTTTGTTCAAACATTCAAGAAGGCTATCAAGGCAATGTGTAATGAAGATATACCCCTACAACACAAGGTGGATAACTTCTTATTTGCCTACCGGAATGCGACACATGCGGTTACCAACCAAACTCCAGCCATGATGTTCTTCAATCAAAGACTACGATGCCGCTTGGATTTGGTTAAGCCAAACGTCAGAAGAGATGTGGAGAACAGGCAGTTTCAGAATATGAATGAAAGGCCAACCAGGAGTTTTAAGATAGGTCAACCAGTTTTGGCCCCGGACTACCGCACAGAGAAATGGCAGCCAGGAACGATCTGTACACGGCAAGGACCTCTAATGTATACCGTGGACGTTGGAGAGAGCATTGTAAGATGCCATGCTGACCAGATTCTAGAGTCACTGGAAAACGTCAACTCCACACCACGATCTGATACACCTGGCGATGAAACTGAAGTACCAATTGCATCTACCGCAGAATCGGTGATATTGGAAGCAGACGAACCAAACAACGACATTGATCCCGATGCAACCTTGCCAGAAGAACCTGATACTCCAAAGAGGCGTTATCCAGACCGAATCAGGAAACCTCCTCAAAGACTGAACTTATAATTGCTTAACTTCAACCAATGTATCTAGCAATCGTAATTGTAATTGTAATGAGTTATTATTTAGTTGTTAAATGAATGTTATGTACTGTTTATCTAAAAGGGGAGGAATTGTTGTGTATGTACCTTTTAAGGGAATAACTGGTCTCAGACTGCAGTACCGGCAGTGACCACCCCTGTATATAAGGCCCTAGCAGGCTTCTGTAGTTTCAGTTTCCAGGTTGTCCCCATTCAGTAAAGACTTGTTATAATCAACTCCTGCAGTCCGTGTCTCAATTATACATGGACATAATAGCCAATTACCGTCCCATCAGTCTACTTTCAATCATCAGCAAAGTGATGGAAGGTGTCGTCGACAGTGCTATCAAGCGGCACTTACTCAGCAATAACCTGCTAACTGACGCCCAGTTTGGGTTCTGCCAGGGCCACTCAGCTCCTGACCTCATTACAGCCTTGGTCCAAACATGGACAAAAGAGCTGAACTCAAGAGGTGAGCTGAGAGTGACTGCCCTTGACATCAAGGCAGCATTTGATCGAGTGTGGCATCAAGGAGCCCTAGCAAAACTGAAGTCAATGGGAATCAAGGGGAAAACTCTCCATTGGTTGGAATCATACCTAGCACAAAGGAGGTTGGCTGTGGTTGTTGGAGGTCATTCATCTCAATCACATGACATCACTGCAGGAGTTCCTCAGGGCAGTGTCCTAGGCCCAACCATCTTCAGCTGTTTCATCAATGACCTTCCCTCCATCATAAGGTCAGAAGTGGGGATGTTCGCTGATGATTGCACACTGTTCAGCACCATTCGAGACTCGTCAGATACTGACGCAGTCCGTGTCCATATGCAGAAAGACCTGGACAACATTCAGACTTGGGCTGACAAGTGGCAAGTAACATTCGCACCACACAAGTGCCAGGCAATGACCATCTCCAACAAGCGAGACTCTAACTATCTCCCCTTGACATTCAATGGCATTATCATCGCTGAATCCCCCACTATCAACATCCTGGGGGTTAGCATTGATCAGAAACTGAACTGGACCAGCCATATAAATACTGTGGCTACAAGAGCAGGCCAGAGGCTGGGAATTCTGTGGCGAGTGTCTCACCTCCTGACTCCCCAAAGCCTTTCCACCATCTACAAGGCACAAGTCAGGAGTGTGATGGAATACTCTCCACTTGCCTGGATGAGTGCAGCTCCAACAACACTCAAGAAGCTCGACACCATTCAGGATAAAGCAGCCCGCTTGATTGGCACTCCATCCACCACCTTCAACATTCACTCCCTCCACCACCGGCGCACTGTGGCTGCAGTGTGTACCATCTACAAGATGCACTGCAGCAACTCACCAAAGCTCCTTCAACAGCACCTTCCAAACCCGCGACCTCTACCACTTAGAAGGACAAGGGCAGCAGACGCATGGGAACATCACCACCTACAAGTTCCCCTCCAAGCCACACACCATCCTGACTTGGACCTGTATCGCCGTTCCTTCACTGTCGCTGGGCCAAAATCCTGGAACTCCCTTCGTAACAGCATTGTGGGTGTACCTACACCATATGGACTGCAGCGGTTCAAGAAGGCGGCCCACCACCATCTTCTCAAGGGCAATTAGGGATGGGCACTAAATGCAGGCCTAGCCAGCGATGCCCACATCCCATCAATGAATTTAAAAAAAAGGTTGTTGTTGAATAAAGGGGTATGGGAACAGAGCAGGCACATGGGATTCGGATTACTGGTGATGTAAAGGATAAACACCAACACAGACTGGGCCGAATTACTTGTTTCCGTGCTGTAATTTCTATATAATTTTATAACTATTATTAAATCCTTAGTTGGAAATTTCAGTTGTGAGCAGTGAGAAATCAGTCAGTATATCAAAATAGTTTCCCCTATTGCTCCCCATCTTACTCACAGTGGACTGTGTAAAATGACAAACTGCAGGCAAAATGGGACACAGTATCTTATTGCCTTGGCATTCACGCAACAGTAACTGAAGGTAGAGGGGGTGAACTTCCACTGGGGTTCTCCCGCTTGTCCGCCATACCTTCAGCGGAAGGGCAGTGGAAGTTATGGCAGAGCAGCAGAAACCCGCCGGAAATTCACCCCTATAGAGTCTTTTAATGTCAGATGCGTTGCAGTAAATCCTGACTGCAGTTTTGCTGGCAGTGTCTATTTGTTATTAAGTTGCAAAAAATTATTTTAACTCATAATCACGCCCTGGTATGTGTTGTGTATGTACCTTTAAGAGAATAACTGGTCTCAGACTGCAGTACCGGCAGTGACCACCCCTGTATAAATGGCGCTAGAGAGCCTCTGTTGGTTAGATTCGTTTATGCCTTTCAACAGTAAAGACTTGTTTGTTTCTCTCCTGCTAGTCCGTGTCTCAATCATTCACGGACTTAACACTGGCGACGAGTTAGAAACGAACTTACCTGCAACTCAGCAGCAGCTCCGACGACGTGTTGAAGGTCGGAGCCAGAAGAAAGAAGAAATTTTTTTTAAAAAAAAATAGGCCATTGAAACTCGAGAAACGGGCGTCGACCGTCAATCATCGATTTCAAAACTCGCAGGAGAGACTGTCCAGAGCCAGGCTGGGTTCCTCGGTCCGTGGTTTCCCAGCTAATCGGGCTGGTGGCAGGTAGTGCTCTGATCCTTCCTGGGCTGCAACGGGGCCGGGCAGCGAGTCGGGAAGCAAGGAGAGAGAGAGAGGGTGGAGCATACAGGGCGCGGCCGGTGTTTCGAAGCTGGGCAGCGTTCGGACCTCAGAAGAGGGAGGGAAGTGTCCCAGAGGGTCCGCTCCATGACGGGAAAATAATAAAAGAAAAAGAATACGCGCAAGAAACCGTGGAAAGCAGTGCTAACAACAGCAGGGAAGAAGGAAAAGCGCGGGAGGCGCCATTTTGTTAAATTGGAGAAGAAGGCAAAGCGCGGGAGGCGCCATTTTAGATTTGCAAGATGCCGAAGACTGGCTGTATCACTGCTTTTGATAATACATTAGAGGACTGGACCACATATGTGGAAAGAGTTGAGGTATATTTCGAGGCAAATGAAATAGCGGAGGGGAAAAAGGCATCAATATTGCTAAACGTAATGGGCGCTAGAACGTACGGCCTATTGCGGGATCTGATTACTCCAGCCAAACCGAAGGCGAAGAGTTTTAACGAAATTGTTGCTGTTCTACAGGAGCACTTAAACCCTGCACCGCTGTTGATAGCAGAAAGATTTAAATTCCACAGGAGAACTCAGCACGAAGATGAGAGCAATGCTGAGTATCTTACGGAACTACGCAAGCTATCAAAGCACTGCCAGTTCGGAGCAGGACTGACAGATACCCTACGGGACAAATTTGTCTGTGGACTCCTGAGTGAAGGAACACAGAAGAAGTTACTCGCAGAAAAAGAGCTGACGCTAGATAAGGCTTTCAGCGTGGCAGTATCGTATGAAGCAGCAGCCAGGGGAGCTGCAGAAATTCAACAAAAACCACAGGAATACGGCACCCACGAAATGACACGGGGATTTGCAAAATGTTATCGCTGCGGCAGAACTAACCATGATCAGAAGGACTGCTGGTCCAAAGACAAAATATGCAGACAATGCGGGAAGATTGGACACATTGCACGAGTTTGTAGGTCTGGGAAGAAGACCAGCGACAACAAAAAGGCTACTAAGGAATCGTACAAGAATGTACAAAAGATGACGGACAGTAGTTCCGAAGACCAGATGAGCGATAGTGAATCCGAGAACAGGAGATTAAGCTGTCTCAAACTTCACAATGTAATCGCAAAAGAGGATCACCGAACCATTTGGGTCACCTTCACGATAGCAGGGTCCCAAGTTAAAATGGAATTGGATACAGGATCAGTGCTAACCGTCATGAATCGACGAGACTATGAGCGGCTGTTTTCACACATACCCTTGAGAGAGACATCCATCGTCTTGACGACGTATACGGGGCAAAAGGTATACCCCAGAGGAAAAATAAGGGTGCCTGTCGAATACAATGGCAAGAAAATACGGAAATTGTATCTCTACATACTACCAAATGGTGGACCACCGTTATTGGGACGGGAATGGATCAGGAAGATAAACTTAGATTGGCATTCCATTCATGCAATGACGGTGGACGGTAAAAAAGATGAAGACGTCACTCCTGGACGATTGTCAACAATCTTAGCTAACGCCAAAGAGGTATTTCAACAAGAACTGGGCACGCTTAAAGGCGTAACCGCCTCGTTAAAAATTGAAGAGAATGCAGTTCCCAAGTTTTTCAAAGCGAGATCGGTACCATATGCAATTCGTCCAGCCGTCGAGGCAGAGCTGGAGAATCTGGAGAAGGCGGGCGTGTTGTCTAAGGTCGACTGGAGCGAGTGGGCGACACCCATCGTTCCTGTCATGAAGAAAACGTTAAGCAATAACTCCGGAGAGCCAAGGAAGATTCGCATCTGTGGGGATTTCAAGGTGACGGTGAACCCTGTCCTTCACACAGTACAATATCCTCTTCCAAGGATAGAAGACATCTTCGCCTCACTGTCTGGAGGGAAGCGTTTTACAAAAATTGACCTAGCAAAAGCATATTTGCAGATGGAGGTTGAAGACTCCTCTAGGAAGTATCTCACGATAAACACTCACAAAGGTCTTTACCAGTATCATCGATTGGTATTCGGAGTAGCATCGGCTCCGGCGATATGGCAAAGAGCGATGGAACAAGTCCTGCAAGGGATTCCGAGGACTCAGTGTTACTTGGACGACATCCTTGTAACAGGTGAAGATGACAGTGAACACCTTAACAACCTAGAACAGGTGCTCACTAGACTACGGGAACATGGGCTGCGAGCCAACCGCCCCAAGTGCGAATTTTTTAAGAAACAGATATCGTATTGTGGCCACGTGATTGATGAAGAGGGGTTACATAAGTCCCCTGACAAAATTGAAGCGGTTGTTAAGGCCCCAGCGCCTGAAAATGTGTCGCAACTGAGGTCATTCCTCGGGTTGGTGAATTACTATCATAAGTTTTTGCCGAATTTGTCGACAATTCTGCATCCACTGAACGCCCTGCTACGAACGGGGGTAGCATGGAAATGGAGCGATGATTGTAAACGTGCTTTTCAGAAGAGTAAGGACTTAATCACTTCGAAGGAAGTATTGGCTCACTACAACCCAGCACTGCCAATCAGGCTGGCGTGTGATGCGTCTCCCTACGGCATTGGGGCGGTACTGTCACATAAATTCCTTGATGGTTTAGAGAGGCCGATAGCTTTTGCGTCACGCTCGTTAACTTCTGCCGAGCATAACTACGCCCAGATTGACAGAGAGGCCCTCAGCCTAGTGTGGGGGGTGAAGAAGTTCATCACTATCTGCACGGTCAAAAATTTACTCTACTAACCGATCATCAACCTCTTGTCTCCATTTTCAACCCTCAGAAGGGCGTACCGATAATGACAGCACAACGGCTGCAGAGATGGTCCCTTTTCCTAGAGGCACACCAATATGACATCGAGTACTGGGGAACTAAACAGCATGGAAATGCTGATGGATTGTCACGTCTACCATTGCCGACGGTGGAAGAAGAAGACTTTGCAGTGGATCCAATGGAGTTATTCCACTCGACCATAGTCGAATGTCTCCCTGTGACGAATGCAAACATAGAAAAGGAAACACGGAATGACCCGACACTATCACGGGTCTATGATTTAACGGTGAAGGGATGGCCAGCACATGGTGAACCACTGCTGCCAGCATTTTCGCCAAGAAGAGAACAGCTGTCAGTGTGCAGAGGAACCTTGATGTGTGGATCCAGAGTAGTAATTCCACCTAAGTTGACGGATAGAGTGCTCAATGAGCTTCATGAGGGTCATCTGGTTGGGGTAGAAATGAAGAGCTTAGCCAGAGCGTTTGTGTGGTGGCCGGGAATCGATAGAGAAATCGAAGAGATGACCAAGAGCTGTGCAGGATGCCAGAAGGTCCAAAACGCCCCACCACAAGCTCCTCTGCATCCATGGGAGTGGCCCTCATCTCCATGGCAAAGGGTGCACATTGATTTTGCTGGTCCCTTCATGGACTCGATGTTTTTAATTGCGGTGGATGCACATTCAAAGTGGCCAGAGGTAATAAAAATGTCCTCAACCACCACGGAAAAAACTATCGCAGTTTTACGAACCATATTCGCCAGGAATGGGCTGCCTGAACAGATTTGCTCTGACAATGGACCACAGTTTGTGTCTGAAGAGTTCCGGAGGTTCTTAAAGAACAATGGTGTTAAGCATTACACATCTGCCCCATATCATCCAGCCACTAATGGATTGGCCGAGAGGTTTGTCCAAACATTCAAGAAGGCTATCAAGGCAATGTGTAATGAAGATATACCCCTACAACACAAGGTGGACAACTTCTTGTTTGCCTACCGGAATGCGACACATGCGGTTACCAACCAAACTCCAGCCATGATGTTCTTCAATCGAAGACTATGATGCCGCTTGGATTTGGTTAAGCCAAACGTCCGAAGAGATGTGGAGAACAGGCAGTTTCAGAATATGAATGAAAGGCCGACCAGAAGTTTTAAGATAGGTCAACCAGTTTTGGCCCGGGACTACCGCACTGAGAAATAGCAGCCAGGAACGATTTGTACACGACAAGGACCTCTCATGTATACCGTGGACGTTGGGGAGAGCATTGTAAGACGCCATGCTGACCAGATTCTAGAGTCACTGGAAAACGTCAACTCCACACCACGATCTGATACACCTGGTAATGAAATCGACGTTCCAATTGCAGCTACCGCAGAACCGGTAATATTGGAAGCAGATGAACCAAACAACGACATTGATTCCGACTCAACATTGCCAGAAGAACCTGATACTCCAAAGAGGCGTTATCCAGACAGAATCAGGAAGCCTCCTGAAAGACTGAACTTATAATTGCTTAAACTTAACCAATGTATCTAGCAACAGTAATTGTGATTGTAATTCGTTATCATTAGTTGTTAAATGAATGTTATGTACTGTTTATCTAAAAGGGGAGGAATTGTTGTGTATGTACCTTTAAGAGAATAACTGGTCTCAGACTGCAGTACCGGCAGTGACCACCCCTGTATAAAAGGCGCTAGAGAGCCTCTGTTGGTTAGATTCGTTTATGCCTTTCAACAGTAAAGACTTGTTTGTTTCTCTCCTGCTAGTCCGTGTCTCAATCATTCACGGACTTAACAGTATGTGTATACATTTTATCATTAAAATCACAGAATAACCGATTGAAACAGAATGGGCCAGCTAATAGTTTTCAAGGCATCTATCACTGCATTGTTTCCCAATACACTTTCATGTCCTTCTTGAGCCCACAAACCTTGTGACTAATGCTGCGTCATTTCAAACAGGCACAAAGCTTAAACAAAAATGCTATTCCTGCAACACTGTCTGTCATCTTTCATTTGATCTGATCTTTTTTCCATGAATCATACAACATAGGCTGCTTCTGTTAGTGTATGCAACCAGGAAAATATCTATCAACAGTGTTTAAATAATTTAGTAACATCACACTGAAAGGCAGTGTAGTTGCTGTGGAATGATTTGTGCTTATTATCAGTTTCAATGAAGGAAGACGTTTACTGAGTCCTCCGCCATTTCCGCCACCTCCAATGAGATCCCACTACCAAACACATCTTCCCCTCCCCTCCCCTTTCAGCATTCCGAAGGGACCGCTCCCTCCGCGACACCCTGGTCCACTCCTCAATCACCTACAACACCCCCTCCCCTTCGCCCGGCACCTTCCCGTGCAAGCGCAGGAGATGCAACACCTGCCCTTTTACTTCCTCCCTTCCCACTGTCCAGGGCCCCAAACATTCCTTCTAGGTGAAACAGTGATTTACTTGCACTTCTTGCGATTTAGTATACTGTATTCACTGCTCGCGACATGGTCTCCTCTACATTGGGGAGACCAAACGTAGATTGGGTGACCGCTTTGCGGAACACCACCGTTCAATCCGCAAGTATGACCCTGAGCTTCCGGTCGCCTGTCACTTTAATTCTCTGCTCCACTCCCACTCTGACCGCTCTGTCCTCGGCCTCTTACACTGTTCCAATGAAGCTCAATGTAAGCTCGAGGAACAGCACCTCATCTTTCTATTAGGCACTTTATAGCCTTCTGGACTCAACATCGAATTCAACAATTTCAGACCAGAACCTCTGCCCCTATTTTTTCACATGGCAGCTGTTTGATTCTGCTATTCCCATTTACACCTCTTCTAGACCCATCTTTTGTTTCTTTACTTGTCCCATTACCATTTCCTTATGCTTTGCACAATCATACATTTTGTCATTTAATCTCTCCTGCCTTCCACCCTATCACAGACCTTCCCCTTTGTTCTTTCCTCCCCCCCCCCTTTCCCTGCCTCTGTACTTGCTTAAAATCTGTTATATCTCTAACTTTTTCCAGTTCCGACGAAAGGTCATCAACCTGAAATGCTAACTCTGTTTCCCTCTCCACAGATGCTGCCTGACCTGCCGAGTATTTCCAGCACTTTCTGTTTTTATTTTTGTTACTGAGTGCTGGTGCTGCACCTTGGGTCAGAATCACACTGCTAATTGGTATGCAGTAGGTTTCTTTCCATACTGAGTCAGAGCATTTGTCAATGGTTGATACAATCTCTTCAGATTGCATCCTATGAACAAGTCTGTGTTATATCACAATATATATCACCAATGTTACTGTTTGACACTCTACAAAGGTTGCATTTCGATTCTAATACAGAGCCTAGGTTTAAAAAATATATTTACTGCAATTAGTAATAAAGGGGTTAACTGGCTCAACAATAAAACAGAAATGCTTGCTATTTTTTATTAGGTTCAAGTCAGAAGCTGAACAGCTTCTTGTGTTTCCATGATCAAATACAGAATAATATCATCACCTCTGTCAAATTCTACAGAAATGACCTCAGATGTGTGTTTGTCTTAATAAGCAAAGTGCCAAATATTATTTTAAATTGTCCACTTTTGATAAATCCTGAGAGCAGTGGACAATAGAGGTGGAATTTTCGTGGCGGACAATTGTGAGCAGCACATGCATGAACTTCCTATATGAGTTTCCAGTGAGTGAGACTCCTCGCCAGTAATGCAGTCTTGTAAAATTACCCCTTAGGTGCATAGTTAAGGAATTTGTCACTGTTTGACCACGAAGGTAAAACTCTGTCTCTGCTGCACATGTCCTAACTCACACCAAATCCTGTTTATCCATCACCCCTGCGTTCCTGGTCCAGCAATACCTCGAACTTAAAATTATCATCCTTGTGCTCAAATCCCTCCATGGCCTTGCCCCTTCCTATCTCTGTAACTTCCTCCAACCTCCGAGAATGCAGTGTTCCTCCAACTCTGGCCTCTTGCGCATCCCCAATTTCTTCTGCCCCATCTTGGTGGCCGTGCCTTCAGCTGCCTAGGCCCTAAGCTGTGGAATTCCCTCCCTAAACCTCGCCGCCTCTCTGCCTCTATCTCCTCCTTTGTCACTCCTTAAAACCTAGCTCTTCTGTCCTAATATCTCCGTATGTGGCTCTGTGTCAAATTTTGTTTGATAACGCTCCTGTGAAGCACCTTTAGATGTTTTAATATGTTAAAGGCGCTATATAAATACAAGTTGTTGTTAATCCCTCTAGTGTGCGTGAGGAAACTGTGGCTGCCATTAACAACCTACAACTGAATGAAACGCTGAGGCTTCATGGTTTTTTGGATGAATATTTTAAGAGTTTCCCTTGATCTAATTCTTTTGTTGATGATCCTCTTTGGTTTCATGTTAGAACTCAAGTTCTTCCTAAGTCCCTGCAGCATCATTGCAATTTCATTACTAAAACTTATAATGCAATGATGTGCATCTCACTTCTGAATTTTGATTATGCCCTTAACCGTGACCTGATTATGATGAGGTAAATAAATAGTGATAGATTGTATCCACTGCTCAGTGAGATGGTAACGGGAAAGCACCAATTTAAGATAATTACAAAACTAATTAAAGGAGTGGTTAGGGAAAAAAATCTTTGAACAGAGGGGTGTTTAGAATCTGGAACTCTCAGCCACAAACAGTTCTTGAGGCAGAGTCAATTATTTTTAAAATGGCCCCAATTTTAACTCCAGGTGGATTCCCTGCTCAGGCCTGAGTTAAAATTACAGACGGGTCTCAATGATGTCATTGGGCTGCATTATGCCTATGTAAAGAAGGACCCTGTTGGCTCCGGGCACACGTCCTTGCTGCCTGCCCAGGAGAACAGGTTAAAATTGCAGATGTTGTGATCATGGCAGCTTTCAAACAGGTAGGAGCCAGGACGATTTTAATTGCCCACCCACCAGGTTTCTGCTGAGCAAGAAGGGTTAAAATCACCTTGAAAATGAGTACTATTAAAGGATATGAGGGATGAGTAGGAGAATGTGATAAGTCTAGATGGTTTATGTGGAGAAAAACATTGGCACAGACTTATTGGGCCAAATGGCCTATTGCTGTGCTGTAACAATTCTTGGACTATGATGGTTCTGGGACTTTCACCTCATCCTAGTAACAGTTAAAAACTTACAATTCTTTCAATTGAAGCGTCTCAGCATGCTTCACTACTTCTCAACTCTGTGTGGTTTGCCTTGGTGCTCTTGTTAGTTCCAGAGATGTCAGATCAGATAAAACCTTCACTCCATAGCGCAGTGGCTTTTACCATTTGACACAAAAATGTTGCAGATGCAAACATTTCCTCAGGGTCCTTTCAGAACACTGCAGTAATACAATGCAATGCAAGTAGGTTTATTAGATACCAAACAGGATTGTGGTTAAAAAGCATTAGTATTGATCGAACACTTATTTTACATTAAAAGTTTTGTCAGATAACAAAAAAATAGTTATTGTTGAGCTTTGTACGCCTGGGGAGAGAGAGAGAGACTGGGGAGAGAGAGAGACTGGGGAGAGAGAGGGAGAGAGACTGGGGAGAGAGAGAGCGACAGAGACTGTGGCGAGAGAGAGAGAGAGACGGGGGAGAGAGAGAGAGATTGGGGAGAGAGAGAGAGAGAGAGAGAGACTGGGGAGAGAGAGAGAGAGACTGGGGGGAGAGAGAGAGAGAGACTGGGGAGAGAGAGAGAGAGACTGGGAAGAGAGAGGGAGAGAGACTGGGGAGAGAGAGAGAGAGAGAGCGACAGAGACTGTGGCGAGAGAGAGAGAGAGACGGGGGAGAGAGAGAGAGATTGGGGAGAGAGAGAGAGAGAGAGAGACTGGGGAGAGAGAGAGACTGGGGAGAGAGAGGGAGAGAGACTGGGGAGAGAGAGAGCGACAGAGACTGTGGCGAGAGAGAGAGAGAGACGGGGGAGAGAGAGAGAGATTGGGGAGAGAGAGAGAGAGAGAGAGAGACTGGGGAGAGAGAGAGAGAGACTGGGGAGAGAGAGAGAGAGAGAGACTGGGGGGAGAGAGAGAGAGAGACTGGGAAGAGAGAGGGAGAGAGACTGGGGAGAGAGAGAGAGAGAGAGCGACAGAGACTGTGGCGAGAGAGAGAGAGAGACGGGGGAGAGAGAGAGAGATTGGGGAGAGAGAGAGAGAGAGAGACTGGGGAGAGAGAGAGAGAGACTGGGGAGAGAGAGAGACTGGGGAGAGAGAGGGAGAGAGACTGGGGAGAGAGAGAGAGAGAGAGCGACAGAGACTGTGGCGAGAGAGAGAGAGAGACGGGGAGAGAGAGAGAGATTGGGGAGAGAGAGAGAGAGACTGGGGAGAGAGAGAGAGAGACTGGGGGGAGAGAGAGAGAGACTGGGGAGAGAGAGAGAGAGACTGGGAAGAGAGAGAGAGAGACTGACCGCCTTAGCACCCTCACAGCAGGATCAAGTGATAATTTCCTCATGCTCAGTGAGGATGTGGGATATGGATCCTCGGTAAAGGGTTCAATTGTCAACATCAAGAAAGAAAAGATACCACAGAAAACAGAGGAGCAGGGTGCATTGTTCCACAGGCCTTTTATCTCACTGTGAAATCTTGGGAAGATGCTGTTGATGAATGAAGAAACAGTTTGGGTGTAAGATTTGTAGATAGGAATTCTAAATCTGTGCGATTTTTCTAAGCAAAAGCGAATTAAAAACCTTTCCAGTGGTCTGTAACTGAACAGGGAGGGTTGGGGAGTAGGGTCTTATGGCAACTCACAGCATGTTCCCTCAGAAGGGATACCTCATGACCTCTAAGTAGTTTCCTTCACTACCTCTAACAAGTTTCATTTTAGAAGATCTAAGTCAGGGTCCTAAAAGATGACAAAGGTGGCCAGTAAGGTTGCATCAAACTAGGACGAGCTCTTGTCTTCCCAGAGATTTGGCAAGTTCCTTTTCCTGAAATTGATTCATTATTTACAACTTGGAAGCAGACATTTGGAATGCACAATAATGACTTGGCCAGTCGTCAGTAGGAAATGCAGTTTTATATCCCATCATTTATTGACAAAGTGAAAGATTCCTAGTGATCTCTGCAAATCTATTATAATAAATCAATAATATGTGCAGAATCCTTTTGCATTCAAAGCATTTCTGCAGTACTTTTCAACAAAGTTATTTAAGAGCAAAAATGTTATATAAGCAATCTTTAAATATTTATCACCAGGCTGGTACTTTAGGATAAAAATTTAATGTACAATGAAAAATCCTTCATTTGGGGTTCATTAAATATACAAAGCATCTAATTGGTGATCAACTTTATTTTTTTAAGTTTATACATGTGCCTCATCACTTAGAAACTTTTTTGGGGGTAAAACAGATGGAAGACGGTTTGCACCTGGGCAGGGCTGGAACCAATGTCCTAGGGGGAGTGTTTGCTAGTGCTGTGGGGGAGGGTTTAAACTAAAATGGCAGGGGGTTGGGAACCTGAGCAGGGAGACAGAGGAAAGTGAAACAAGGATAAAAGCAAAAGATAGGAAGGAGAAAAACAAAAGTGGCAGTCAGAGAAATCAACGGTTTAAATCAAACATGGCCACAGTAAATAATAATTCTAATAGGTCTAAGAGCGTTAAAAAAACAAGCCTGAAGGCTTTGTGTCTTAATGCAAGGAGCATTTGTAATAAGGTGGATGAATTGGCTGCGCAAATAGAAGTAAACAAATACGATTTGGTTGGGATTACGGAAACGTGGCTCAAGGAAGGCCAGGACTGGGAACTCAACATCCAGGGGTATTCGATATTCAGGAAAGATAGGCAAAAAGGAAAGGGAGGTGGGGTAGCATTACTGGTTAAAGAAGGGATTAACACAATTGTAATGAAGGATATTAGCTCTGATGAGGTGGAATCTGTATGGGTAGAATTGAGAAATACTAAGGGGAAAAAAACGTTAGTGGGAGTGGTTTATAGACCTCCAAACAGTAAGGCGGAGGTTGGGGATGGCATTCAAAGAGAAATTAAAGAAGCGTGCAATAAGGGCACAGCAGTCATCATGGGTGACTTTAATCGACATATAGATTGGGCCAACCAAATGAGTAACAATACTGTGGAGGAGGAATTCCTGGAGTGTTTACGGGATGGTTTCCTGGACCAATATGTCGAGGAACCAACCAGAGATCAGGCCATCTTAGACTGGGTATTATGTAACGAGAAAGGATTAATTAGCAATCTTGTTGTACGAGGCCCCTTGGGTCGGAGCGATCATAATATGATCGAATTCTTCATTAAGATGGAGAATGAAGTAGTTGACTCGGAGACTAGGGTCCTCAATTTAAATAAAGGAAACTATGATGGTCTGAGGAGCGAGTTGGGTAGGATTGATTGGGGAATGTCACTCAAAGGGTTGACGGTGGATAGGCAATGGCAAACATTCAAAGACCGAATGGATGAACTACAGAATTTGTTCATCCCAGTTTGGCATAAAAATAAAACAAAAAAGGTGACCCAACCGTGGCTAACAAGGGAAATTAGGGATAGCATAAGGTCCAAGGAGAGTGCATATAAATTGGCCAGAAAAAGCAATAATCCTGAGGATTGGGAGCAGTTTAGGATTCAACAAAGGAGGACAAAGGGATTAATTAAGAAAGGGAAAATAGAATATGAGAGTAAGCTTGCAGAGAACATAAAAACTGACTGTAAAAGCTTTTATAGATATGTGAAGAGAAAAAGATTGGTGAAGTCAAGCGTAGGTCCCGTGCAGTCAGAATCGGGGGAATTTATAATGGGGAACAAAGAAATGGCAGACCAACTAAATACATATTTTGGTTCTGTCTTCACAAAGGAGGACACAAATAACCTCCCAGAGATGCCGGGGAACATAGGGTCTGATGAAAGGGTGGAACTGAAAGAAATCAGTATTTGTAGGGAAATGGTGTTAGGAAAATTGATGGGACTGAAGGCCGATAAATCCCCAGGGCCTGATAATCTACATCCCAGGGTACTTAAGGAAGTGGCCCTAGAAATAGTAGATGCATTGCTGGTCATCTTCCAGAACTCGATAGACTCTGGAACGGTACCCATGGATTGGCGGGTAGCTAATGTTACCCCACTATTCAAAAAAGGTGGTAGAAAAATGGCGGGGAATTATAGACCGGTAAGCTTGACATCGGTAGTGGGGGAAATGCTAGAGTCCATTATAAAAGATGTAATAGCAGAGCACTTGGAAAGCAGTGACTGGATCGGACAAAGTCAACATGGATTTACAAAAGGTAAATCATGCTTCACTAATCTACTGGAATTTTTTGAGGATGTAACTGGTAAAATAGATAAGGGAGAACCAGTGGATGTGGTGTATTTGGACTTTCAGAAGGCTTTCGATAAGGTCCCGCATAAGAGATTAGCGTGCAAAATTAAGGCACATGGGATTGAGGGAAAGGTATTGACTTGGATAGAGAACTGGTTGGCGGACAGAAAGCAAAGAGTTGGAATAAACGGGTCATTTTCCGAGTGGCAGGCAGTGACTAGTGGGGTACCGCAAGGATCGGTCCTAGGACCCCAGCTGTTCACAATATGCATTAATGATCTGGACGAGGGAATTGGATGTAATATCTCCAAATTTGCAGATGACACAAAGCTGGGGGGGAGGGTATGCTGTGAGGAGGATGTCGTGAAACTCCAGCACGATTTGGACAGGTTGGGTGATTGGGCAGAAACATGGGAAATGCACTATAATGTGGATAAATGTGAGGTTATCCACTTTGGTGGCAAAAACAGGAAGGCAGATTATTATTTGAATGGTAATAGATTGGGAGAAGGGGAAGTGCAAAGAGACCTGGGTGTTCTTGTACACCAGTCGCTGAAGGTAAGCATGCAGGCGCAGCAGGCAGTTAAGAAGGCAAATGGTATGTTGGCCTTCGTAGCAAGAGGGTTCGAGTACAAGAACAAGGATGTCTTGCTACAGTTGTACGGGGCCTTGGTGAGACCACACCTTGAGTATTGTGTGCAGTTTTGGTCGCCTTACCTGAGGAAGGACGTTCTTGCCATGGAAGGAGTGCAGCGAAGATTCACCAGGCTGATACCTGGGATGGCAGGAATGACGTATGAGGAGAGATTGGGTCGATTGGGCTTATACTCACTGGAGTTTAGAAGATTGAGAGGGGATCTCATCGAAACCTATAAAATTCTGTCAGGCCTGGACAGACTAGATGCAGGAAGGATGTTTCTGATGGCCGGGGAGTCCAGAACCAGGGGTCATAGTCTAAGGATAAGGGGTAAGCCATTTAGGACTGAAATGAGGAGGAATTTCTTCACCCAGAGAGTGGTGAACCTGTGGAATTCTCTGCCACAGAGGGCGGTGGAGGCCAGTTCATTAAGTATATTCAAGAAAGAGTTGGATATATTTCTTAAGGCTAAAGGGATCAAGGGATATGGGGAGAAGGCAGGGACCGGGTACTGAATTTGGATGATCAGCCATGATCTCATTGAATGGCGGAGCAGGATCGAAGGGCCGAATGGCCTACTCCTGCTCCTATCTTCTATGTATCTATGTACCTAAGAGGCAATAAAATGAAACACAGTACTGGGCTAGAAATTCGGTGACTTAGCGCCTCTCATTATCGCCTCCAGGAGGGCCGATAACAGGGCCCTAAGGTCATACCGCCCGGGCGCGGCGATGTTACTGCCACCTGCGAAATTCACCTGCCGGTTTGCGGCGGCAGTAGCCCTTATCGCCACGCCCGCCTGCGGCCGGAGATCGTGACATCATCCGGCCGCGCATCGCCCCAGTAGCATCCTGGACCCGAAATTAATTTCCGCCCCCTGAAGCATCGCCGGGCGAAAGCAACGCCAGCTTCAGGGGGCGAATTACAGTATGCAGACGATGCTTGCGTCTGTGCTCACTCGGAGGTCAAACTCCACACCATCATCAACACCTTCACCGAAGCGTACGAGAGCATGGGACTTACACTAAACATCCGTAAGACAAAGGTCCTCTACAAACCTGCCCCTGCCACACAGTGCTGCCCCCCGATTATCAAAATCCACGACAAGGCCTTGGACAACGTGGACCACTTTCCATACCTTGGGAGCCTACTGTCAACAAGGGCAGACGTCGACCTTCAGTGTGCCAGTGCAGCCTTTGGTCGCCTGAGGAAGAGAGTGTTTGAAGATCAGGACCTCAAACCCGGCACTAAGCTCATGGTCTACAGGGCAGCAGTGATACCTGCCCTGCTGTATGCCTCAGAGACATGGACCATGTACAGCAGGCACCTCAAAGCACTGGAGAGGTACCACCAATGCTGCCTCCGCAAGATCCTGCAAATCCATTGGCAGGATAGGTGCACCAACGTCAGTGTTCTTGCTCAGGCCAATATCCCCAGCATCGAAGCTCTGACCACGCTCAATCAGCTCTGATGGATGGGTCACATTGTCCGCATGCCCGATACGAGACTCCCAAAACAAGCGCTCTACTCGGAGCTCCGGCACAGCAAGAGAGCCCCAGGTGGGCAGAGGAAACGCTTCAAGGACACCCTCAAAGCCTCCTTGAAAAAGTGTAACATCCCCACTGACACCTGGGAATCCCTGGCCCAAGACCGCACAAAGTGGAGGAGAAGCTTCCGGGAAGGCACCGAACACCTCGAGTCTCTTCGGCGGGAGCAAGCGGAAGCCAAGCGCAGGCAGCGCAAGGAGCGCACGTCAACCCAAGAACCCCACCCACCCGCCCCTTCAACCACCGTCTGCCCCACCTGTGACAGAGACTGTAGGTCCCGCATTGGACTCATCAGTCACCTGAGAACTAATTTTTAATGTGGAAGCAAGTCATCCTCGGTTCCGAGGGACTGCCTAAGAAGAAGAAGAAGAAGAAGCAACGGGCGACCAGCCGCTTCAGTGGCGATGCTTACCTCGAGGTAGCCAAGGTAAGTTATAAACAAACTTACCTTTTTTGATCCGGTTTTTTTCGCGGGTTCCTGCCCGTGATCAATCAGCCCGGCACTCTGAGCGAGTGCCGGGCTGATCGTGTGGGTTTGCCGCTCTTTAGTGGACCAGATAGGTGCCCTTTCTTTGGCAGAGCCTGCAGCGATGGCCCTTCTCTTTAAGGGAGGGAAGGTGCCTTCCAACACGACAGCGCTGCACGGCCCAGTGTGCAGCGTTTCAAAACTCACCACCCCATCTGCTGCCAATCGTGCTCCAAGAGGGAAGTGGCTCAGTTGGTAGCACACTCGCCTCTGAGTCAAGAAGGTCGTGAGCACAAAAAGCGAGGCTGACACTCCAGTGCAATACTGAGGGAGTGCTGCACTGTTGAAGGTGCCGTCTTTCGGGTGAGATGCTAAACCGAGGCTCCGTCTGCTCTTGCAGGTGGATGTAAAAGATCCCATGGCACTATTTTGAAGAAGAGCAGGGGAGTTATCCCTGGTGTCCTGGGCAATATCTATCGCTCAATCAACATAACAAAAACAGATTATCTGGTCATTATCACATTGCTGTTTGTGGGAGCTTGCTGTGCACAAATTGGCTGCCACGTTTCCCACCTCACAACAGTGACCACACTCCAAAAGTACTTCATTGGCTGTAAAATGCTTTGAGACATCCGGTGGTCGTGAAAGTCGCTATACAAACGCAAGTCTTTCTTTATAGCAGAGTAACCTTATAGAAGCCTTGTCCTTCCCTCATCACCACTGCTAGAGATTATGCACTCAATCATCAATAGATTGGCCTATTTACCCTTTAAGGTATTGTTCAGGCTGACCACATTGCATAAAGCAAACTTAAATCATCAGATCTCATGCCAGGTTAGAAAAGGATATGCATAATTCTATATGAACCTAACTGGATGTTAATTCACCAGATATTTTGGTTAATCCGACAATAGGAAAGTTTATCTGAATCTTCACCTGAAAAGTCATACTTTGCAGAAAGGAGTAAGTAACCTTTTACGGTAAAACAAACACAAAACACTGCGGAAAACTGAAATAAAAACATAAATGCTGGAAAAACTTGGCAGGTCAGGCAGCTTTTGTGGAGAGAGAAGCAGAGTTAAAGGCCCTGATATTGATTGGGCCAGAATTTTCAAGCAGGGACAGGAGTTCTGGTCGGGAAACCTGGAAGTTTTAAATCCACAACGGTGTGTTTTTTTTTTAACAGGTTCCCCTGTCCAAAATCATAGAATCATAGAGTCATAGAATGGTTACAGCACAGCAGGAGGCCATTCGGCCCATCGAGCCCGTGCCGGCTCTCTGCAAGAGCACCTCAGCTAGTCCCACTACCCCACCCTTTCCCCGTAGCCCTGCATTTTTTTCCTTCAGGTACTTTTCCAATTCCCTTTTGAAAGCCACTATTGAATCTGCCTCCACCACCCTTTCAGGCAGTGCATTCCAGATCCTAACCACTTGCTTTTAAAAAAGGTTTTCCTCATGTCGCCTTTTGATTTTCTGCCAATCACCTTAAATCTGTGTCCTCTGGTTCTTGACCCTTCCGCCAATGAGAGCAGTTTCTCTCTATCTGCTCTGTCCAGACCCCTCATGATTTTGAACACCTCTATCAAATCTCCTCTCAATCTTCTCTGCTCTAAGGAGAACAACACCAGCTTCTCCAGTCTATCCACATACTGAAGTCCCTTATCCCTGGAACCATTCTTGTAAATTTTTTCTGCACCCTCTCCAAGGCCTTCACATCCTTCCTAAAGTGTGGTGCCCAGAATTGGACACAATACTCCAGTTGTGGCTGAACCAGTGTTTTATAAAGGTTCGTCATAACTTCCTTGCTTTTGTACTCTATGCCTCCATTTATAAAACCCAGGATCCTGTATGCTTTTTTAAGCGGTTTCTCAACCTGCCCTGCCATCTTCAACAATTTGTGCACATATACACCCAGGCCTCTCTGCTCCTGCACACCCTTTAGAATTGTAACCTTTAGTTTATATTGCCTCTCCTCGTTCTTTCTACCAAAATGTATCACTTCGCACTTTTCTGCATTAAATTTCATCTGCCATTCCACCAGCCTGCCTATGTCCTCTTGAAGTCTATACCTATCTTCCTCACTATTCACTATACTTCCAAGTTTTGTATCAGCTGCAAATATTGAAATAGTGCCCTGCACACCCAAGTCCATGTCATTAATATATATTGAGAAAAGCAGTGGTCCTAGTACCGACCTCTGGGGAACACCACTGTATACCTTCCTCCAGTCCGAAAAACAAGGCAAGTATGTCTTTCCTTAGGTAAGGAGACCAGAACTGTACACAGTACTGCAGGTGTGGCCTCACCAATGCCCTGTATAGTTATAGTAAGATTTCTTTGCTCTTATACTCTAATCCTTTTATAACAAAAGCTAACATAACATTTGCTTTCCTAATTGCTTGCTGTACCTGCATATTAACTTTCTGTGATTCATGTACAAAGACACCCAGGTCCCTCTGAATGCAAACATTTCCCAGTCTCTCACCATTCAAAAATATTTTTGTTTTTCCTACCAAAGTGGATAACTTCACACTTCCCCCACCTTGTATTCCATTTGCCAAGTTCTTGCCCACTCAGTCAACCTGTCTATATCTCCCTGCAGCCTCTTTGCGTCCACCTCACAGATTACTTTCCCACCTAACTTTGTATCATCAGCAAACTTGGATACGTTACACTCGGTCCCTTCATCTAAGTTATTAATATAGATTGTGAATAGCTGAGGCCCAAGCACTGATCCTTGCAGTACCCCGCTAGTTACAGCCTGCCAACCCGAAAAAGTCCAGTTTATTCCTACTCTCTGTTTCTGTCCATTAACCAATCCTCAAGCCATGCTAATATATTACCCCCAATCCCATGAGTCCTAATTTTGTGTAAAAACCTCTTGTGTGGCACCTTATCGAAAGCTTTTTGAAAATCCAAATACACTACATCCACTGGTTCCCCCTTATCCATCTTGCTAGTTACATCTTCAAAAAACTCTTCCTCATTTCTTAAATAGCGGGGTTATGTTTGCTACCTTCCAATCCTTGGGGACTGATCTAGGATATAGGGAATTTTGGAAGATTAATACCAGTGCATCCATTATCTCTGCAGCTATCTCTTTTAAAACCCTAGGATGCAGGTCGTCAGGTCCAGGAGATTTGTCGCCACTTAGTCCCATTAATTTCTCCAGTACTATGTCTTTACTTATACTGATTTCTTTAAGTTCTTCATTCTCTCTAGACCCTTGGCTCCCCATTATTTCTGGAAGGTTTTTTATATCTTCTACCGTGAAGACAGATACAAAATATTTGTTTAATGTCCCTGCCATTTCCTTGTTGCCTATTATAATTTCTCCTGAATCTGCCTCTAATGGGCCCATGCTTACTTTCACTAATCTTTTCCTATTTACACACCTATACAAACATTTACAATCTGTTTTTATGGCTCTTGCTAATTTATTCTCATATTCTTTTTTCTCCTTCCTTATCAATTTCTTGGTCCTCCTTTGCTGGATTCTAAAATCTTCCCAATCTTCAGGCTTCCTATTCTTTTTGGCAACATTATAAGCCTCTTCCTTTGATCTAATACTATCTTTAACTTCTCTTGTTAGCCACGGTTGGACCACTTTTCCTGTGGGATTTTTGTGCCTTAAAGGAATGTATATTTGTTGTAAATTATGTATTAATTCTTTAAATACTAGCCATTGCTTGTCTACTGTCATAGCTTTTAATGTAGTTTCCCAACCTACCTTAGCTAACTCGCCCCTCATATCTATGTATTTTGCTTTGTTAAGATTTAAAACCCTAGTTTCGACTTAAGTAAATCACTTTCAAACTCAATATAAAATTCTATCATATTATGGTGTCTCGTCCCTAAAGGCCCCTTTACTACAAGGTTATTAATGAACCCTTTCGCGTTGCACAATACTAGATCTAAAATAGCCTGTTCCCTAGTTGGTTCCTCAACATACTGATCTAGAAAACTATCTAGTACAGGATATACATTCCATGAATTCGTCCTCCACATTATTACTGCAAATTTGGTTTGCCCAGTCTATATGTAGATTAAAGTCCCCCATTATTACTGTATTACCCTTGTTACATGCGCCTCTAATTTCCTGATTTATACTCTGCCCTACATTACAACTACTGTTTGGAGGCCTATAAACAACTCTCACCAATGTTTTCTGCCCTTTACTGTTTCTTAGCTCCACCCAAACTAATTCTACTTCTTGATTTTCAGAGCTGAGATCCTTTCTCTCTACTGTCTTTATCCCATCCTTTATTATCAGGGCTACCCCTCCCCCTTTTCCATTTTGCCTATCTCTTCTAAAAGTTAAGTATCCTGGAATATTTATTTCCCAACCTTGGTCACTTTGCAACCACATCTCCATAATAGCTTTTAGATCAAACCTATTAATTTCTATCTGCGGTATTCATCTATTTTGTTGCGAATGCTTCACGCATTTTTCGCTGATGTCATCTTAATCACTCATGCCCTATTATCTGACCCACTCTGCTTATTTTTACCCAAAACTCTGCTCTGCTTTCGAGCCTTGACATTTCTCTCGCTGCTTTTAAATTTACTCTTTCCTGAATCCTCCCACCCCCACCCCCTTCATTAGCTTAAAGCCCTGTCTACTGCCCTAGTTATTTGATTTGCCAGGACACTGGTTCCAGCCCAGTTTAAGTGGAACCCGTCCCAACAGAAAAGCTCCCTCTTTCCCCAGTACCAGTGTCAGTGGCCCATGAAGTGAAACTCCTACCTCTCACACCACTCTTTCAGCCACGCATGTAGCCTTATAATTTGCTTATCCCTATGCCAATTGGTGCGTGGCTCAGGTAACAAGCCAGAGATTATTACCTTTGAGGTTCTGCTTTTTAATTGGATCCTACATGGACCACGACAACTGGATCCTCCCCTTCCCACTCCAAGTTCTTCTCCAGCTGCGAGGAGATGTCTTTAACCCTGGCACCAGGCAGGCAACACAGTCTTCGGTACTCCCTGTCACGGCAGCAGAGAATAGTATCTATCCCCTTGACTGTACTTTCGCCTACCACTACCACATTCCTTTTTACTCCCCCCTCTTGAATGGTGTCCTGTACCACAGTGCCGTGGTCAGTTTGCCCATCCTCCCTGCAGTCCTTGATCTCATCCATACAGGCAGCAAGTACCTCATACCTGTTGGACAAGGTCAAGGGCTGAGGCTCCTCCATCACTATATCCTGGGTCCCCATACCTTCCTGACTCAATTCAATTCAATTTTTCAATTCAATTTTATTTGCCATATGTAACCAGTACAAGTACAATTACAATGACTCACAGACACACCTTCCTGTCCCTGACCATTGACTAACTCTAAAGTATTGCTTAACCTAAGGGGTGTGACTGCCTCCGTGAACTAAGTGCCCAGGTAACTCCCCCCCTCTCTGATGCATTGCAATGTCTGCAGCTCGGACTCCAGCTCAACAACTCTGAACCGAAGTTCCTTGAGCTGCAGACATTACCGCAGATGTGGTTGCTCGGAATCTCATTGGTCTTCACCAACACCTACATGCTGCAGTTACGACACACCACCTGCACTGCCACCTCTACCTAACCTTATTTTATTTATATAATTAGTTACAGTTTTTATTGAAAGGATTATTTTTAGATTTAATTTTTAGTTTCAATTAGTTAATTTAGTTTAGAGTTATTAATTTAATAAAGATATAATAGTTAATACTCTCCCAGTTCTGAATTTAATCCACTTATCTAACCTAGAGAGCAAAAGAGCTGTAATAGTCACCAACCAATCACCCACCTGCTGTCCTGTGATGTCACTCCTTGTTTTTTGTTTTTAAATCGCCGCTCAGCTCCCTTTATGCTGCTGCCTCCGCTGCCGCCACACCCGCCCAGGTCTGCGCTGTGCCCTGGCCCTTCTCTGGTGCTCCCTTTATACCGCCGCTCCCGCTCAGGTCCGTGCTGTGTCCTGGACCTTCTCCGGTGCTCCCTTTATAATGCTGCTCCTGCTCAGGTCCGCGCTGTGTCCTGGACCTTCTCTGGTGCTCCCTTTATGCCACCGCTCCTGCTCAGGTCTGCGCTGTGTCCTGGGCCTTCTCCGCTGCTCCCTTTATACCGCCACTCCCGCTCAGGTCCGCGCTGTGTCCTGGACCTTCTCCGCTGCTCCCTTTATACCGCCACTCCCGCTCAGGTCTGCGCTGTGTCCTGGACCTTCTCCGGTGCTCCCTTTATGCCGCCGTCTCCCGCTCAGGTCCGTGCTGTGTCCTGGACCTTCTCCGCTGCTCTCTTTATAACGCTGCTCCCGCTCAGGTCCGCGCTGTGTCCTGGACCTTCTCCGCTGCTCCCTTTATACCGCTGCTCCCGCTCAGGTCCACGCTGTGTCCTGGACCTTCTCTGGTGCTCCCTTTATACCACTGCTCCCGCTCAGGTCCGCACTGTGTCCGGGGCCTTCTCCGGTGCTCCTTTTATAACGCTGCTCCCGCTCAGGTCCGCACTGTGTCCTGGGCCTTCTCCAGTGCTCCCTTTATACCACTGCTCCTGCTCAGGTCCGCACTGTGTCCTGGGCCTTCTCCGGTGCTCCCTTTATACCGCTGCTCCTGCTCAAGTCCGCACTGTGTCCTGGACCTTCTCTGGTGCTCCCTTTATACCGCTGCTCCTGCTCAAGTCCGCACTGTGTCCTGGGCCTTCTCCGGTGCTCCCTTTATACCGCTGCTCCCGCTCAGGTCCGCACTGTGTCCTGAACCTTCTCTGGAGCTCCCTTTATGCCGCTGCTCCCGCTCAGGTCTGCACTGTGTTCTGGGCCTTCTCTGGTGCTCCCTTTATGCCGCCACCTCTCCTGCTGCCGCTCCCACTCAGGTCCGCGCTATCAGGTCTGCTATGTTCCTAAAGGGGAAGGTCTGTGATAGGGTGGAGGGCAGGAGTGATTAAATGATAAAAGGGATGATGGTGCAAGGCAAAAGAGGGTGGTAATGGGACAAAAGCTGGGTTACAGGAGGTGTAAATAGTTACATCAGAATGGTAGAGGGGGGAGGCAAGCATGGAAAACATGGGAAAGAGAAAAATGCACCCGTGGCCCGGGAACGTGGCGGAAGATGAAACACCTTTTATGGTGTTTTATCAGTCGATCAATTTTAAATTCTTTCCAATTCCACTAGTGTGCTGATAAATTGCCTGCTTGATAAAACTGATTTTTTTTTAAGTGGCTCTTCATCTCAAGTGTCAGCTTCAGAAAGATGTACCAGGCCAAATCTTGCTGGAAAAGTAACACCTCGTTAATGATGTGCCAAATAACTGCCCGAATCCGTGAAGTTAAAGTTTAAGACTGAAGGCTTTTATTAAGTAAGAATCATGGCAGAGTTAACAGAGTTCATCATCGACCGAGCCCTTGGTAGAACATACCAGAAGAGGGGCGGGGCCAGGGAGGAGCATTAGTGGTTACCCCCGGTGGAACATTCCAGACATTACAAGTACAAGTACAAATATCAGAACACAGAGTTATTTCATCACATTCACCCCCTGCTATAGATTCAGTCTGTCAGGAGGTCTGATAATCCTCTGGGAACGACGTAACTCTTGCTGAGGCTCCTCCCGGAGTACTAACTCCGGTTCATTCGAATTCCCAGAATCATCAGTATTTTCCACACTGAGGGTTTGTGCCTCTGAAGGTCCAATACCACGATTGAAAACTCTACTCTCAGAGTCGAACTCTTTTCGAGCTCCAGCAGGTGCAAGATCTTTAATAGAGACCGTATCCTCTCGCCCATCCGAATATTGAATATACGCATACTGGGGATTAGCATGGAGGAGTTGTACTTCCTCCACCAGTGGATCAGTCTTGTGGCCTCTCACATGTCTGCGCAACAACACAGGGCCCGTGGTCGTCAACCATGTGGGTAACTGTGGTAAACCACTGTTATTGTTGTTCACCGTTGTTGTTGTTGTTGCACACTGTTGTATCTATGCATGCCTCAGCTGGCTCCGCCCCTGGCTCCACCCACATGCCCAGGTATAAAGGTGACTGCTCTGCAGCCCCCGGCCTTCTTGGAAACCAGTCAACCATGAGAGGCATGCTCTGTTCTTTGTTAATAAAAGCCTTTTAGTTACTCTCCTAACTCTTCGTCTTTTATGAGTAATTGATAACACATCAATTTTATTAACAAAAACAAAATGTCGGCACCAAACGCTGAGCAGCAGGCGCTGCAGCAAACGACGGCACCAAACGCTAAGCAGCAGGCGCTGCTGCAAGCCCTCAGACCAACATGCCTGGACCTAGACCCTCAACATAAGAACATAAGAATTTATTTAATGATGTAGCTTCCACAGCTTTCTGGGGCAGCAAATTCCACAAACCTCAAGAGGCGGGTTCGTCTACCAAGTTCGCACAATGGCTGCGTTGCTTCGAAGCTTACCTGGAAGCCTCAGCCGTGACACTAGAGGGAAACAAACTAAAAATCCTGGCCTCCAAGGTGGGCCACCAAGTCTACACGCTCATCCAGGACGCGACTACCTACGCGGCGGCTATCGATCTGCTAAAAGGACAATACACACGCCCGGTAAATACGGTTTACGCCAAACACCTCCTGAGATCCCGCAAACAGCAGTCCGGGGAATCAGTGGAGGCATTCCTACGGGCACTACAGATACTCGGCTAAGCCTGCGATTGTAAAGAGGTATCGGCCGCGACACACACGGAGGGACTTATCCGAGATGCTTTCGTTGCGGGCCTCAAGTCCGACTACTCCCAGCAGAGACTGTTGGAGAAGGGCGAAATCGACCTGAAGAAGGCAGTGTCCCTCGCGCTCTCGCTAGACGCGGCCCACCGGAATATGGACGCATTCTCCCCTAACCGCTCCGCACCGTGGACGCCGCAACCTTGGGTCATGGGACCGCCACCCCCGGCACCAACTGCTGCAGCGATGTCCAAGGGCCCGAAATGTTACTTTTGTGGCCAGGCAAAACACCCCAGAGCACGCTGCCCGGCGAAAAACGCTACCTGCTCTGGCTGCGGGAAGAAAGGACACTACGTCAGCGCCTGCAAAGGTAAAACCGCTAACGCCAGCAGCGCCGCGTGTGAACCGTGGGGGCAGCCCTCTTGTCCGCCATCTTGGACACCTCCAGCCGCGTGGGGATTGGGATCATGGGCGCAGCCATTTTGTCCGCCATCTTGGACGCCTCCAACTCCAATCGCGGGTGACCCGGACTCAACCACCGCCTCGTCTGACGACCACAGCGACTCGCACGACCGTACGCTGGCCTCCGTGACGCTGGACCAATCTCTCCCTCACCAACTGTCTAGGTCCACGATGGACATTACGGTAAACGGCCGCGCCACTACCTGCCTTTTCGACAGCGGGAGCATGGAGAGCTTTATCCACCCCGACACGGTGCGCAGTTACTCTCTCCCGGTCCTGCCAACGCGCCATCGGATCTCTATGGCTTCCAAATCCCATTCAGCAGACGTCGGTGGCTACTGTGTAGTGGCCCTTTCAGTAAGGGGCACAGAATACAAAAATTTTAAACTTCTTGTCCTGCCCCATCTCTGCGCTGCCGTTCTACTGGGGTTGGATTTTCAGTGCCACCTTAAAAGTGTCACATTAGCGTATGGCGGACCTCTCCCCCCACTCACAGTCTGCAGCCAGCAGCTTTTAAATCGCCCACCGCGCACCATTTGCAGCCTCTCCACGCTTAAAGTCTCCCCCCCCGCTTGTTCGCTAACCTCACCCGCGACTGTAAGCCCATCGCTACCAAAAGCAGGCGGTACAGTGCCGGGGATAGGAGCTTCATTAAATCCGAAGTAGCAAGACTCCTGAAGGAAGGGATTATTGAGGGTAGCACTAGCCCATGACGAGCACAAGTGGTGGTAGTGAAGACTGGCGAAAAACAGCGCCTAGTTATTGACTACAGCCAGACGATCAATCGCTACACCCAGTTAGATGCATACCCACTCCCCCGCATATCTGACATGGTCAATCAGATAGCACAATACCGGGTGTTCTCGACGATTGATCTGAAGTCAGCATACCACCAGCTCCCCATCAGGGCTGAGGACCGCCAGTACACAGCTTTTGAAGCTGACGGTCGTCTCTACCACTTCCTCCGAGTCCCCTTCGGCGTCACCAACGGGGTTTCGGTCTTCCAAAGGGAGATGGACCGAATGGTTGACCAGAACGCGCTGCAGGCCACCTTCCCCTATCTAGACAACGTCACCATCTGCGGCCACGACCAGCAGGACCACGATGTTAACCTAGAGAAATTCCTCCATATGGCCCAGCGGCTGAATCTAACATACAACAAGGACAAATGTATGTTTCGCACCACGTGCCTCGCCATTCTTGGCTGCGTAGTGGAGAACGGAGTCATCGGCCCCGACCCCGACAGAATGCGCCCCCTTATGGAGCTCCCCCTCCCCCACTGCCAAAAAGCACTGAAGAGATGCCTAGGGTTTTTCTCTTACTATGCTCAGTGGGTGCCCAACTATGCGGACAAAGCCAGACCCCTCATCAAGTCCACCTCCTTCCCCCTGACAGCAGAGGCATGTGCAGCCTTCACTCTCATAAAAAGAGATATTGCGAAGGCCACAATGCACGCAGTGGATGAGTCCATCCCTTTCCAAGTGGAGAGCGACGCATCCGACTTCGCCCTAGCTGCAACCCTTAACCAGGCGGGGAGACCCGTGGCCTTTTTCTCAAGGACCCTCCAGGGCCCCGAGATTCGACACTCCTCTGTCGAAAAGGAGGCCCAGGCCATTGTGGAAGCGGTGCGACATTGGAGGCATTACCTGGCCGGAAAACAATTTACCCTGCTCACTGACCAGCGTTCAGTAGCTTTTATGTTTAATAATAAGCAGAGGGGCAAAATCAAGAACGACAAGATCTTGAGGTGGAGAATCGAACTCTCCACCTACAATTACGATATCTTGTACCGGCCCGGGAAACTCAATGAGCCCCCAGATGCCCTATCACGTGGTACATGCGCCAACGCGCAGGTTGAGAGACTGCAGACCCTCCACAATGACCTCTGCCACCCGGGGGTCACCAGGTTCTTCCATTTCATCAAATCCCGTAACCTGCCCTCCTCCATCGAGGAGGTCAGGACCATGACCAGGAACTGCCAAATCTGTGCCGAGTGCAAACCGCATTTTTATAGGCCAGACAGAGCAAGCCTGATCAAGGCCACTCGCCCCTTCGAGCGCCTGAGCGTCGATTTTAAAGGGCCCCTCCCCTCCTCTGACCGCAACGTGTACTTCCTCAACATAACTGATGAGTACTCCCGTTTCCCGTTTGCTATCCCTTGCCCAGACATGACCAGTACCACGGTCATTAAATGTCTGAATGACCTTTTCGCTTTGTTCGGCTTCCCTAGCTATATCCATAGCGACCGGGGCTCATCCTTCATGAGCGACGAACTCCGTCAGTACCTGCTCATGAGAGGTATTGCTACAAGCAGAACCACCAGCTGCAACCCCCGGGGGAACGGCCAGGTGTAAAGAGAGAACGCGACGGTTTGGAAGGCCGTCCTCTTAAACTTAAAATCTAAGGGCCTTCCGACCTCTCGCTGGCAGGTGGTCCTCCCTGCGGCGCTCCACTTCATTCGGTCACTGCTTTGTACGGCCACCAATGCCACCCCCCATGAAAAAATGTTCACTTTCCCCAGGAAGTCCACATCGGGGACCTCCCTACCGACATGGCTGACATCTCCAGGACCCGTCCTACTGCGGAAGCACGTGAGGTCCCATAAAACGGAACCCCTGGTCGAGAGGGTGAGCCTCCTCCATGCCAACCCCCAGTATGCTTACGTGGCGTACCCGGACGGGCGGGAGGACACAGTCTCCATACGAGACCTCGCACCTTCGGGTGCCCCGAAACACTACCATTGCCATCCACCACTACCCACAACCCAACCCCTGTAGACGGCATGCCGCAGCCCCAGGACCCGTCATTGACCACCCAACCACTCAATGAGACGCCAGATTCAACGTTGGATGCTGCACCATCACCGCCGCCACCACGGCGATCAGGACGGCATACAAGGCCACCTGATAGACTTACTTACACGAACCTTTAGTACACTTCACCCCGTCGGACTCAATTTTAAACAAGGGGTGAATGTGGTAAACCACTGTTATTGTTGTTCACCGTTGTTGTTGTTGTTGCACACTGTTGTATCTATGCATGCCTCAGCTGGCTCCGCCCCTGGCTCCACCCACATGCCCAGGTATAAAGGTGACTGCTCTGCAGCCCCCGGCCTTCTTGGAAACCAGTCAACCACGAGAGGCATGCTCTGTTCTTTGTTAATAAAAGCCTTTTAGTTACTCTCCTAACTCTCCGTCTTTTATGAGTAATTGACAGCGCATCAGTAACGATACTCCATTAGTAGCTTTTCTTGGAAAACTAAACATCCTTTCATGAGGGGTGGCATTCGTCGCTGTACACAAAAGAGACCTTATGGAATGCAGCACGTCTGGCAGGACATCCTGCCAGCGAGAGGTCGGCAGGCCTCGTGACTTCAGAGACAGTACGATAGCCTTCCACACTGTCGCATTTTCTTTCTCGACCTGCCCATTACCACGAGGGTTATAGCTGGTAGTTCTACTCGTTGCAATCCCCTTCAATAGCAAAAATTGTCGTAATTCTTCGCTCATAAAGGAAGAACCCCTATCACTATGTATATAGTTAGGCATGCTGAACAAGGAAAACAGTTGGCAGAGGCATTTAATTACAACAGCACTAGTCACATCCGGACAGGGGATAACAAAAGGGAACCGAGAGTACTCGTCTATAATATTAAGATAATAGACATTACGGTTGCTCGATGGAAGGGGACCTTTAAAATCGAGACTCAAACGCTCAAATGGTCGAGTTGCTTTAATAAGATGAGCTGGCTCGGACGGCTTATAGAAGCGGGGTTTGCATTCAGCACAAACATGACAGGTTCTGGTCATTGTCCGGACCTCCTCAATAGAGTAGGGTAGATTGTGGGACTTAATGAAGTGGTTCATTCTGGTAACCCCAGGGTGGCAGAGTGCGTCGTGGAGACTTTGAAGCTTATCTGTACCTAGACTAGCACATACTCCTCGTGACAAAGCATCCGATGGCTCATTAAATACTCCAGGCCTGTACTGAATATCATAGTCATATGTTGACAGTTCTATTTGCCATCTTAAAATCTTACCATTTTTGATCTTGCCTCTCTGCTTAGTGTTGAACATAAAGGCCATGGATCGCTGGTCAGTAATGAGTGTAAAACGTTGGCCAGCGAGATAATGTTTCCAATACCTGACTGCTTCGATAATCGCCTGTGCCTCCTTTTCCACTGAAGAATGTTGAACTTCTGGTCCTTGCAATGTACGAGAGAAGAAAGCTACTGGTCTACCAGCTTGGTTAAGAGTTGCTGCCAACGCAAAATCAGATGCATCACTTTCCACTTGAAAAGGGATCTTCTCATCCACGGCACATACCACTGCCTTCTCAATGTCCCGTTTGATATTAAGGAAAGCCTCCTGAGCTTCCGCCGATAGCGGAAAAGACATTGACTTAATAAGAGGTCAGACTTTATCTGAGTAGCTAGCCACCCACTGGGCATAGAACGAGGAGAATCCCAGACACCTTCTTAAAGCTTTTACAGTGTGAGGTAAAGGTAATTCCTTAAGTGGGCGTAATCTTTCAGGGTCTGGCCCAATTACCCCATTCTCCACAACGCAACCAAGAATACACAAACGTATAGTATTGAAGGTACACTTGTTTTCGTTGTAGGTCAGGTTTAACCTCTTTGCAGTCTCTAGGAACTTCACGAGATTTTGATCATGCTCCCATTGGTCACGCCCACAGATGGTAACATTGTCCAGGTACGGGAATGTTGCTTCCAACGCGTATTCATTCACCATACGATCCATCTCCCGTTGGAAGACGGATACCCCATTCGTCACTCCAAAGGGCACCCGAAGGAATTGGTACAGGTGCCCATTAGCTTCGAAGGCCGTATAAGGTCGGTCTTCTATTTTGATGGGGAGTTGATGGTAGGCAGACTTTAAATCAATGGTGGAGAACACGCGGTACTGAGCTATCTGGTTCACCATCTCAGAAATACGAGGCAAAGGATAGGCGTCTAATTGGGTATACAAGTTTATAGTCTGGCTATAATCGACCACAAGTCTTTTCTTCTCATTAGTTTTAACCACCACCACCTGGGCACACCACGGGCTACCACTGTGTTCGATGATTCCCTCCCGTTGAAGCCTTTCCACTTCCTCTTTTATAAATGTTTTATCTTCTGAACTATACCGTCGACTCTTAGTCGCTATAGGTCTACAATTAGGAGCAAGGTTCGCAAACAAAGAAGGCGGACTTACGTTTAAAGTAGAAAGGCCGCAGACTGTGAGTGGAGGCTGAGATTCACCATACTTAAGGGTAACGCTCTCATGCTGACACTGGAAGTCCAAGCCTAATATTAAGTTCACACACAACTGAGGTAATATGAGGAGTTTAAAGTCCTTATACTCCGTATCCTTAATGGTCAATGTGACTTTACAATATCCAGTTACCTCCGAAGTAAGGGATTTGGACGCCATCACAATTTCACTTCGAGTAGGATACACCTTCAATGAACAGGAGTTAACAAGGTTGGGGTGTATAAAACTTTCAGTTCTGCCACAGTCTATCAAACACCCAGTAGGACGACCATTAATCTTGATGTCCATCATAGATTTTGACAAGGAACACGGTATGGTCTGGTCAACCGTAGCCGAGGCTAGAGTAAAACGATAGGCGGCAGCAGAGAAGACCTCGGGTACAGGATTACCCTTACACACTTTACTAAAATGTCCCCGTTTCTTACATTTAAAACAGGTAGCCTCTCTGGCTGGGCAACTTTGCCTGGGGTGTTTAGATTGGCCACAAAAATAACACTTATACCCATGGGGCACAGCCACAACAATAGGATTAAGTGGGGGCTCCATTGGTTTTATGGATGCCTCCATACTCGGAACACACGAGGCTGAGAGAGATGCATGGGCTGATGCATACACTTCTGAATTCTTCTGGGCTACATCTAACGATCGAGCAGCAGCAACGACCGTTTTTAAAACTAACGAGTCGTTCTCGAGGAGTCTCTGTCTAATATAATTAGATCGGAGGCCAGATATGAAAGAATCGTGGATGGCTTCTTCCTGATACACTATGGCAGAGACAGCCTTGTAGTTGCAACCCTTAGCCAAAGCCTTAAGGTCCTGCAGGAAATCGTCCAGAGATTCCTCGGGTAATTGCCTGCGAGTAGACAGGAGATACCTGGTGTATACTTCGTTAACCGACTTAAGGTACTGGGCTTTAAGAGCTGCGAGGGCCTCTTCATATGTAGTAATATCTTCAATTATAGAGTAAGTTTGATGACTTACCAAGTTAGTTAGAAGACCCAACTTGTTAACCGTCGAATCGAACGATGTGATGAAGTGTTCAAAACATCGCAGCCAATGCGTAAATTTCTTCGACGCGTCTGCCGAATGCGGATCGATATCCAGATGCTCTGGTTTCAAAAATCGATCCATCTTCCAAAGTTGTTACTTAATAAAATTGATGTGCCAAATAACTGCCCGAATCCTTGAAGTTAAAGTTTAAGACTGAAGGCTTTTATTTAGTAAGAATCATGGCAGAGTTAACAGAGTTCATCATCGACCGAGCCCTTGGTAGAACATACCAGAAGAGGGGCGGGGCCAGGGAGGAGCATTAGTGGTTCCCCCCGGTGGAACATTCCAGACATTACAAGTACAAGTACAAATATCAGAACACAGAGTTATTTCATCGCAGTTAACGACACACACCGTTATTAATTGCATAGAATTAGATAGAATTACATAGAAAGTACAGCACAGAAACAGGCCATTCGGCCCAACAGCTCCATGCCAGTATTTATGCTCCACACGAACCTCCTCCCGCCCTGCTTCATCTAACCTATCATCATAACCTTCTATTCCTTTCTCTGACATGTGTTTGTCTAGCTTCCCCTTAAATGCATCAGGTCGGGACCAGCGGGAGCAGCGAGGAGGAGCTCGGGAGAAAACCCGGCGACCAGCGAGGCCCGAGACCAGTCGGGAGCAGTGAGTCGGAGCCCGGTATAAAAACTGGAGAGAGGCGAGGCCCGAGACCAGTCGGGACCAGCGGGAGCAGCGAGGAGGAGCTCGGGAGAAAACCCGGTGACCAGCGAGGCCCGAGACCAGTCGGGAGCAGTGAGTCGGAGCCCGGTATAAAAACCGGAGAGAGGCGAGGCCCGAGACCAGTCGGGACCAGCGGGAGCAGCGAGGAGGAGCTCGGGAGAAAACCCGGCGACCAGCGAGGCCCGAGACCAGTCGGGAGCAGTGAGTCGGAGCCCGGTATAAAAACCGGAGAGAGGCGAGGCCCGAGACCAGTCGGGACCAGCGGGAGCAGCGAGGAGGAGCTCGGGAGAAAACCCGGCGACCAGCGAGGCCCGAGACCAGTCGGGAGCAGTGAGTCGGAGCCCGGTATAAAAACCGGAGAGAGGCGAGGCCCGAGACCAGTCGGGACCAGCGGGAGCAGCGAGGAGGAGCTCGGGAGAAAACCCGGCGACCAGCGAGGCCCGAGACCAGTCGGGAGCAGTGAGTCGGAGCCCGGTATAAAAACCGGAGAGAGGCGAGGCCCGAGACCACAGCTGGGGCAGTCGGGAGAGCAGGAGGCCAGTAACTGCTGGGGCAGTCGGGAGAGCAGGAGGCCAGTAACTGGTGAGTTTAAAAGCTCACCTTTCGCGGGCTTTTTCTTTCACAGCTGGTGCAGTCGGGAGAGCAGGAGGCCAGTAACTCTTATATAGGTGGAGCTGTTGCTAAACCCGAAACACTACAGTGTAGTGTCTCCCACCCTTCCACCTCCTCTAACCTTTTAGGGGTTAGGGGAAGTTGAAAAGGTAGGTTCAATTTATTTTATTTCAGGAGCCTAACCTAGGTGGAAAAGGTTCCAGGACAGGAGGCGGCAGTGAAAATACAACACCAGAAAACAGGTAGGTGACTGGTTGGTGAGTACTTTCACAAACTTATTCTAAGTAGAATTCAATAATTAAGCTAAATCGTAGTAAATAAAAGGGTATTGTAAGGGTTAAGTCATGGAAGGGCAGCTCGGACCCGTGTCATGCTTCTCCTGTGCCATGTGGGAAATCAGGGACACTGTCCCTGACAACTATGTGTGCAGGAAGTGTGTCCAGCTGCAGCTCCTAGCAGACCGCATGGCGGCGCTGGAGCTGCGAATGGACTCACTCTGGAGCATACGCGATGCTGAGGATGTTGTGGATAGCACATTCAGTGAGTTGGTCACACCGCAGGTAAAGGCTAGCTCAGACAGTAAATGGGTGACCAAAAGGCAGGGTAAAGGCAGGAAGGTAGTGCAGGAGTCACCTGCGGTCATCTCCCTCCAAAACAGGTTTACCGTTTTGGGTACTGTTGGGGGAGATGACTTATCAGGGGAAGGCACCAGCAGCCAGGTCCAGGGCACCATGACTGGCTCTGCTGCACAGAAGGGCGGGAAAAAGAGGGATAGGGCTATAGTGATAGGGGATTCAATTGTAAGGGGGATAGATAGGAGTTTCTGTGGCCGAGACCGAGACTCCAAGATGGTATGTTGCCTCCCTGGTGCAAGGGTCAAGGATGTCTCGGAGCGGGTGCAGAGCATTCTGAAGGGGGAGGGGGATCAGCCAGTTGTCGTGGTACATGTAGGTACCAACGATGTAGGTAAAAAGAGGGAGGAGGTCCTACAAGCTGAATTTAGGGAGTTAGGAGCTAAATTGAAAAGTAGGACCTCAAAGGTAGTAATCTCTGGATTGCTACCAGTGCCACGAGCTAATAAGTTTAGAGAGAGTAAGATAGATAAGCTAAATACGTGGCTTGAGCAGTGGTGCAAGGGAGAGGGATTTAAATTCTTGAGGCATTGGAACCAGTTCTTGGGGAGGAGTGACCTGTACCAAGGGGACGGTCTACACCTGAACTGTGAGGGAGCCGATGTCCTCGGGGTAATATTTTCTAGGGCGGTTCGGGAGGATTTAAACTAATTTGGCAGGGGGATGGGAACCTAGGTAGTGGAAAAGAGGGAAGTCATATGAAGTCAGAAATAGATGGTAGAAAGGTGAGAAGCAATAAGCAAAGGAGAGAAACACAAAGGGCCAAACTAATTCATAATGAGAGTGTGAAAAAAGCAAGCCTGAAGGCTTTGTATCTTAATGCTAGAAGCATTAGGAACAAGGTGGATGAATTAGTTGTGGAAATAGAGGTAAACAAGTATGATTTGATTGGGATTACAGAAACGTGGCTGCAGGGTGGGCAAGGCTGGGAACTTAACATCCAGGGATATACAATATTTAGGAAGGATCGGCAAAAAGGTAGGGGAGGTGGGGTAGCATTGCTGGTAAAGGAGGGGATTAATGCAATGGAAAGGAAGGATATTAACTCGGATGAAACGGAATCTGTATGGGTAGAAATGAGAAATAGCAAGGGGAGGAAAACGTTAGTGGGTGTGATATATAGGCCTCCAAATAGTAATATGGAGGTGAGGGAAGGCATAAAAAGGGAAATTAGAGAAGCGTGCGATAAGAGCACAGCTGTCATCATGGGTGACTTTAATTTACATATTGATTGGACTACCCAAATTAGTAAAAATTCTGAGGAGGAGGAATTCCTGGAATGTTTTCGGGACGGTTATCTGGACCAATATGTCGAGGAGCCGACTCGAGATCAGGCCATTTTAGACTGGGTATTGTGCAATGAGAAGGGACTTATCAGCAATCTTCTTATACGAGGCCCCTTGGGTCAGAGCGATCATAATATGATCGAGCTCTCAGTCGAGATGGAGAGTGAGGAAATTGAATCAGAGACTAAGGTCCAGAACTTAAATAAAGGGAATTACGAGGGTATGAGACGGGAATTGGGTAAGATTGATTGGGTGGTGTTTCTGGGGGGATTGACAGTGGATAGACAATGGCAAGCATTCAAAGATAGAATGGAAGAATTCCAGAACATGTTTATACCGGTTTGGCATAAAAATAAACCTAAAAAGGTGACTCAACCGTGGATAACGAGGGAAATTAGGGACAGCATAAAATCAAAAAAAAGGGCATATCAACTGGCAAAAAAAAGCACCAGACCGGAAGATTGGGGGCAGTACAGGATACAGCAAAAGAGGACAAAGGGATTAATCAGGAAGGGGAAAATAGAATACGAAAGTAAACTTGCAGCAAACATAAAGACAGACTGCAAAAGCTTTTATCGGTATATCAGGAGGAAAAGACTGGTAAAATCCCAAGTCGGTCCCTTGCAGTCCGATTCGGGAGAATATATAATGGAGAATAAGGAAATGGCAGACCAATTAAACTCATACTTTGGTTCTGTATTCACAAAGGAGGACACAAATAACCTCCCAGGAATATCGGCAAACATAGGGACTAATGAGAGGGAGGAGCTGACAGAAATTAGTATCTCCAGGGATATGGTGTTGGGTAAGTTGAGGGGACTGAAGGCCGACAAATCCCCGGGGCCTGATAAACTACATCCTAGGGTACTTAAGGAGGTGGCCCTGGAGATAGCAGATGCTCTAAGGATCATCTTCCGGAACTCCATTGACTCGGGAACAGTACCCGTGGATTGGAGGGTAGCTAATGTTACCCCAATATTTAAAAAGGGGGGTAGAGAGAAAGCAGGGAATTATAGACCAGTAAGCCTTACATCGGTTGTGGGCAAAATGCTAGAGTCCATTATTAAGGATAAAATAGCGGAGCACTTGACAAATGGGGAAAGGATCGGACAGAGTCAACATGGATTTACAAAGGGTAAATCGTGTTTGACTAATCTGCTGGAATTTTTTGAGGAAGTAACTGGTAAAATAGATGGGGGAGAGCCAGTGGATGTGGTGTACCTTGACTTCCAGAAAGCCTTCGATAAGTTTCCACACAAAAGATTATCATGCAAAATTAAGGCTCATGGGATTGGGGGCAAAGTATTAACGTGGATAGAGAACTGGCTGGCGGATAGAAAACAGAGAGTTGGAATAAACGGCTCATTTTCGGAGTGGCAGGCAGTGACCAGCGGGGTGCCGCAAGGATCTGTCCTGGGACCCCAGCTGTTCACAATATATATAAATGATCTGGATCAGGGAATTGGATGCAATATTTCCAAATTCGCTGACGACACTAAACTAGGAGGAGGGGTGGGCTCTGATGAGGATGTCAGGAGGCTACAGTGCGATTTGGACAGGTTGGGGGAATGGGCGGATACGTGGCAGATGCACTATAATGTGGATAAATGCGAGGTTATCCACTTTGGGGGTAAAAACAGGAGGGTAGATTATTATCTAAATGGCAATAGATTGGGAGATGGGGAAGTGCAGAGGGACCTGGGTGTTCTTGTGCACCAGTCACTGAAGGAGAGCATGCAGGTGCAACAGGCGATTAAGAAGGCAAATGGTATGTTGGCCTTCATATCAAGGGGGTTCGAGTATAGGAATAGGGATACCTTACTACAGCTGTACAAGGTGCTGGTGAGACCGCATCTGGAGTATTGTGTACAGTTTTGGTCGCCCCATCTGCGGAAGGATGTTCTTGCCATGGAAAGAGTGCAGCGGCGATTCACCAGGCTGATACCTGGAATGGCGGGAATGACCTACGAGGAGAGATTGAATAGTTTGGGCTTGTACTCACTGGAGTTTAGAAGATTGAGAGGGGATCTCATCGAAACATATAAAATTATGGCAGGCCTGGACAGGCTGAATTCAGAGAGAATGTTTCCAATGGCAGGGGAGCACAGAACCAGGGGCCACAGTCTAAAAATAGCGGGCAAATCATTTAAAACAGAGATGAGGAAGAATTTCTTCACTCAAAGAGTGGTGAGCCTGTGGAATTCCCTGCCACAGAGGGCTGTGAAGGCTAATTCAATAAATATTTTCAAGAGAGAATTGGATATATTTCTGAAGGCTAAGGGGATTAAGGGTTACGGAGAAAAGGCGGGGACGGGGTACTGAACTGGTAAGCTCAGCTATGATCTCAGACGAAGATCAGCCATGATCTCATTGAATGGCGGAGCAGGCTCGAAGGGCCGAATGGCCTACTCCTGTTCCTATCTCTATGTTTCTATGTAATCTTTTCTGACTATCAGGGCCAGCTAGGTTATCTTTTTCTGTGAAGATTGCAAGCAGGTTGACTATCTTCCACTAATGATCAGATCTAGCCATTTATATAACTTTTCCCTGATTGCCTGTGGCTTGCTTGGATTTTCATAATATTCACTTGGGCCTCGATTTTAACTCCGGGCAGGTTTTGTCAGATAACGCTCCTGTAGCAAGGTCCGGGGAAGAAGAGATACTAACCTGTCACACCTAGAAGTTGGGATTTTTAATAGAACCAAAGTGAGAAGGTGGAGGTCCTACCTCTTTGTGGTGGCTTTGCTAAACCAATACTAATGAATGACTGTAGGACAAAACTGCTGATATTGTGGCATTAACTGATGCTAAATTGCAAGCTTCTCCCAAAGATGCCACAAAGAGGATCAGGATGGGAACTAGAAACATGTCGGAAGGATGTAGTAGTGGTACCCTTCAGCAGTTGGGGTTAAGACATATTGTTTGGACCAAATGAGGGAGCTTGACTCTACATCTGTCTCCTGATTGTTTAATACGAACAGTGGGCGATAAAAGTGGAAAAGTGTTCTATTCCCCAGTACTATTGCCTCTCACTTTGATACGTGCAGAAAAATATTAAAATACCACTATTGCCTGTTGCACAGATGAAGTATGGAGGTATTGTTATATTTAATAATTGAAGCAAATGGTGGAGCAGCGTAAATCAGCCAGCAAGCTCCGGAGATTCGCTGGTCACCATGAAATTGAGGTGCTTTACAAGTGCGTTTAAGGAGTGAGCAAAGAATGACTGCAAATGTTACAAGAAACCCTTCCAAAGGCTATTTGAAGACTCTTATGCCCATGGAGCCTCCCTGGTACCCATTCAAAATGGACATTCACAAAGTAAAAAGAGCAGCTTGGGACCAATCCCAGAGAGTTGTGAGTGGTGCACATTTAAACATGTTTCAAAATTAAATCTGGGACCTTAATGGGATATGCGCATGAAATGGGCACAGGTAATCCAGCTCACCGATAGTGGAAGAGCTGGGGAAATTGCAGTCTTGAAAGAAATTGGTGTTGGGCCTCCATTTTCAATTTCCCACCCGCTCTGCTCCAGTTGTGCTCCTGTAGTCCCGGTGTGTGGGATTAGGGAATCAGCCCGATAGGGAATATAAATACTCAGGAGAAAAAAAACCTTGGCTGTATTAGCAAAAATATTTTATGAAAATTGACTTAATGTTTCATGAGCTGTCTCTCATATTGACATATGCAAATTAAGTATCATTCACATTGAAATGATATTAATAATCAAGCAGGATCACATATCGGTTCACATAATAGACAAAACAATTTTATATGAATGTGTTAAAATGTTTGTACACTAATTTTGCACAGCTTGAATTTCATAATATATTAGTCTTACTAACATCATGAATATATTCTTCAAGCTTCATTTATAGGAACAAATCATTCCATGGTATCTAATCTTCTCTTCTTCTTGGGCAGTCCCTCGGAACCGAGGATGACTTGCTCCCACATTAAAAATGAGTTCTCGGGTGACTGATGAATCCAATGCGGGACCTACAGTCTCTGTCACAGGTGGGGCAGACGGTGGTTGTAGGGGCGAGTGGGTGGGGTGCTTGGGTTGACGTGCGCTCCTTGAGCTGCTTGCGCTTGGCTTCCACTTGCTCCCAGCAAAGAGACCCGAGGTGTTCGGCGCCTTCCCGGATGCTTCTCCTCCACTTTGTGGGGTCTTGGGCCAGGGATTCCCAGGTGTCAGTGGGAATGTTGCACTTTTTCAAGGAGACTTTGAGGGTGTCCTTGAAGCGTTTCCTCTGCCCACCTGGGGCTCTCTTGCCGTGTTGGAACTCCGAGTAGAGCACTTGTTTTGGGAGTCTCGTATCGGGCATGCGGACGATGTGCCCCATCCATCGGAGCTGATCGAGCGTGGGCAAAGCTTCGATGCCGGGGATGTTGGCCTGAACGAGAACACTGACGTTGGTGCACCTATCCTGCCAATGAATTTGCAGGATCTTGTGGAGGCAGCATTGGTGGTACCTCTCCAGTGCTTTGAGGTGCCTGCTGTACATGGTCCATGTCTCTGAGGCATACAGCAGGGCGGGTATCACTGCTGCTCTGTAGACCATGAGCTTAATGCCGGGTTTGAGGTCCTGGTCTTCAAACACTCTCTTCCTCAGGTGACCGAAGGCTGCACTGGCACCCTAAAGGTGGTGTTGGACTTCGTCATCGACGTCTGCCCTTGTTGACAGTAAGTTCCCAAGGTATGGAAAGTGGTCCACATTGTCCAAGGCCTTGTCATGGATTTTGATAATCGGGGGGCAGCACTGTGTGGCGGGGGCAGGTTACGGATGTTTAGTGTAAGGCCCATGCCCTCGTACGCTTCGGTGAAGGTGTTGACGATGGTTTGGAGTTCGACCTCCGAGTGAGCGCAGATGCAAGTGTCGTCTGCATACTGTAATTTGACGACAGAGAATGGGATGAGCTTGGATCTGGGCTGGAGGCGACGGAGGTTGAACAGTTTCCGGTTTGTTCTGTAAATTAGCTCCACTCCAGTGGGAAGCTTATTGAGGGTGAGATGGAGCATTGCAGCAAGGAAGATCGAGAAGAGCGTTGGTGCGATGACACAGCCTTGCTTGGCACCGGTCCGTACGTGAATTGGGTCTGTGGTGGAACCGTTGGTCAAGATCACGGCTTGCATGTCGTTGTGCAGCAGGCGGAGGATGGTGACAAACTTTTGAGGGCAGCCGAATTTGAGGAGGACACTCCATAATAGAAACATAGAAACATAAAAGATAGGAGCAGGAGTAGCCCATTTGGCCCCTCGAGCCTGCTCCGCCATTCAATGAGATCATGGTTGATCATCCAAACTCAATACCCTGTCCCTGCCTTCTCCGCATGTCCCTTGATCCCTTTAGCCTTAAGAAATATATCTAACTCCTTCTTGAATATATTTAATGAATTGGCCTCAACTGCCTTCTGTGGTAGAGAATTCCACAGGTTCACCACTCTCTGGGTGAAGAAATTCCTCCTCATCTCAGTCCTAAATGGCTTACCCCTTATCTTTAGAGTGTGACCCCTGGTTCTGGACTCCCCTGCCATCGGGAACATCCTTCCTGCATCTAGTCTGTCTAGTCCTGTTAGAATTTTATAAGTTTCAATGAGATCCCCTCTCATTCTTCTAAACTCCAGCGAGTATATGCCCAATCGACCCAATCTCTCCTCATACGTCAATCCTGCCACCCCAGGTATCAGTCTGGTGAATCTTCGCTGCACTCCCTCCATGGGAAGAACATCCTTCCTCAGATAAGGCGAACAAAGACTGCACACAATACTCAAGATGTGGTCTCACCAAGGCCCTGTACAACTGCAGCAAGACATCCTTATTCCTGTACTCGAACCCTCTCGCTACGAAGGCCAACATACCATTTGCCTTCTTAACCGCCTGCTGCACCTGCATGCTTACCTTCAGCGACTGGTGCACAAGGACACCCAGATCTCGTTGCACTTCCCCTTCTGTAGGGAGTGGCGTGTGGCCAGTCAGTTATGCCCCTGACTGCCTGTGAGTGATTCGAATCGCTCCCACACCTCTGGGTTCTCGACACCGGACTTAGGTGCAGGTGGCGACACAGAAAAACGAGTAGACAATTGGTTTGGTACAAGAAAACCGTGAACTTTATTAAAATGATGATAAAAATTACAAATACTGAGAAATCACTATGTAGTCACAGGCTTATAAAAAAAAACACTTAAATGGGAATGGGGAACACACGGCACATCGAGGGAAAACAACTTAATATAAATCCCCTTATCCTTATCCCACCCCTATACCTAACTAGATTAAGCTAAGAGGGGCCAGGAATTCATGCTCACCAAGTCAAAATCTGCTGAGTTAAAGCGGTTGTGGGGTTTGGGGTTCGCTCTTTGTGCTCTCTGGGGTCTGCCATCGTCACGTGGTCTCAGGGCGCTGCAAGGGCGTCGTCCAGGTAAAGTACCCCGAGATTAAAGTCTTTGCTTGCGTACTTTACCTCGCAGGGATGATAGTTCCTCTTCTTCGGGCGGCAGCAGTTGAATTTTGCATGAAGATAGTCGCAGGTTTAGCTGGATTGAAGGCCCGATTATTCGAAGCGTTCTTCAATCTTCTTCCAATTCATCTCGTCTCATCTCATCTCATCTCGTCTCATCTCGTGTCGTCTGGTCTGGTCTGCCCGTGTTTGCCTGGTGTGATACCGGGTGTCCCTGATGGATTTGGGGAAGACACAGGCAGTGGCCAGGTAGCAAGCGCAGGAGGAAGAGAGCGTGGTTACCGATGGGCCTACCATTATACTCCTTCCAAAGGCCCTTATCTGTGCGCCAAATCAGGTCAGTCTATTGTCCAATTTAGGCGGGCTCGTTTAATATAATTATACCAATCTAAGTTAACTGACTTTAGATGGCCGTTTATCGCACCTGATGGCCCCGATGTCCGGGTTGTATTGTCATTAATGCATTTTAATCGGCCTGTCCGGCCTTGGTGGCTCCCTTGAGCTGTTTCCGATTATTTATGCGGACAAACTAATGGCCTTATATTTAGGCCTAACTGGGCTTGATCTGTTTCGATCTGATGCAATGCATATTCAGTGTTTGCCTAGCTGTCTGGCTTTTCAAACACAAAGTCCTTTTCACAGAAATGCATTTTAAGTTTCGATTTCCCAAAGCTGCCTTTTTGTGCTACAGAGTCCACGCTTGTAAAATCTTACAGGCTTTTGGTCACAAGTTGCGGACGCCATCTTTTCGGGTATCCCTTTTAAAATTGTCCATACAGGGTCCCTTTTATTAATAACCTTGGGGGAATGTGGGAATTTTGAGAACCTTACAGTACCCTCGTGATACTAAAACTTGCTTGAAGTATCATTCTTACAAGGTGAGCAAAATTTCTGACCCTCGATACTCAATCTTCCCCTGTAATTACCTATCTAATATACCCACGACACATGCACTTCCCATTACACAAAAATGTAGTGTACGTAATCATACATAGAATAACCACAGTCGTTTACACACATCCAAGCATGGAGGAGGTCCAACACCCCTGCACCACTTGGTACACATACATCTTTATTAACAAAGTGTCGCAAAATCTTTATTAAAAACAACAAACACAAAAAACAACAGTCTTTCATCAAAAATACAACAAACGCAAAAAAAAACAACAATCTTTAATCAAAAATTCAAAAAAACTTAAACCGGCGTATCTCCCTCCACCTTCACATAATGTTCCTTCCAGATCCTCTGGTTTCGGAATTCTAGCATCTGACCTTTTCCCTTGCACTGAATGCAAACTAGATACAACACTATCCCTAACTGGCAAACCACGAGAATGCAGGAAGCCAGTCTAATCCACGAAGGGACCTCTATATTACTGAAAAGGTTCCACCATGGTGGAGCCACAATATCCAGTATCTTCATCCCTATCTCTACTGTTTTCTGTTCGAGTGTATAAAAATGTTTCTGTGAAACTATAACGGCTTTGAATATTTTGGTCAGATGTTCAGGGAGAGGGGGAATTTCGTAGCCAAAGTGCGCTATGTACTTTTGCAAATTGGTAAAATTCTCCTTCACAGTGAGGTGAACAGTGGAGGGTTCAGGAATGGGGACAATTCGCTCCTGGGCCACTTGAACTTCTGCCTTGGGTTTGAAACAGAAACTGCTGTCACTAACCGGACACCAGCTATGCTGTCCATGCTGGTAGTGGGATGCGCCGGTGGTGACACAATATGTCCCACCCCCTATATATGCTACCTGCAGGGGAACATGGCCTTGTGTCATTGCCTCCATGGTACAATTTATAGGTTTCACACCAGCAGCTCTGAACCCGCACTGTGGTTTTGAAAAGGCATTCAAGTGCTGGGGACACAGGATTATGTGTGCTCCCCGGCTCTGGCACCCTGAGAGGTCAGTACCTGTCATAGCGTGCTCCCACTTTATGACGTAAGGTGGGACCGCTGTGAAACGAATGTGTGCACCCACTTGAATGACTCCAATGTTCTCAACCCTGTATACCGGTGTGGGTCGGGCTGTCCTACCCATGACTGGCATCCTAACTACTAGTCCCATGATCGTGTGGTTGGACCGCCCACAATCCACTGGGACTGGGTAGGCTTCGGAAGCTAGCCGGAGTTGGCACGGGCTTAATGCATTCTCAAAAGGGTGGAGGGCTGCGAGGTGCTTGTTGCTAATGCAGGAGGGGACCAAACCTTGTTTTAAATCCTCCAGATTACTGCGGCCCTCGCCCAGTAACCACGCCCTGTATAACATGCACACCTCATTCTGCGCAGCCTGGTCAGAAGCATTTCTGTCCTCCCTTATGAGAACGTCTTTGCGTGCTTTTCCAACTCGGCTATGATTTCCTTTAAATGGACCGTCATGGCCTGGTCCTCATGCAACTCCAAGCCCACTACCTTGTTCTCATCCAGCAATATCCTCTTTAACTGTTTTTAAACTGTTTATCTGGGTCTGCAGCTCTATGTCATCCAAGCTGTTGATGACAGAGGACCCAGTATTAAACACAGGAAAAACATCATTCCATACTCCCCTTCTTTGTCTCCCTGCATTACCCAGAAATTCTCGGTGTGTGGTGTAGAGTTCGGTCTTGTCCACGTGGGCAAAATCGAACTCGTAAAACTTCTTGAACATGTCCTTTAATAGGGCCTGGTGTAACTGCTCTGTTTCTTTGGGGCACCACTCCGGTAAATGTACCTCCGTGAGATTTAAAATCACGGAGGCTACCGCGTAGTGTACCCCCTGGTACAGCATCTGATCGGTGGGGACTAGTACCAACCCATTCCCTGGTCCCTTGGTGGTGGTGGGGCAATCTTCCCTGGATAACCTCGCCACCTGCGCCGTGGGCAGGGGCTTACGGGGCCGGGTTACCAGCTCAGTGGCGTTGACCGTGATCTGGGAATATGGGACCGCACACACCTTCCGGCTGGCATCCCAGCTTATCCCCTTCCCGGTGTCGTGCCACTGCTGGTGGAACATAATGGATATGCCTGTGGGGCAGACCGTCTCTGACCCCCACATACAGATGTAAATCCCTTGATCCGGTTCCCACCACTTGTCCCAACACACGCTTAGTCCTCCATGAGTCCCGGTAATTGTCCGATGGGTGTTGTTTCCCAACCGTTCCCATTCGACTTCGGGGTTCCTCATGTCCTTGCTCAACTTCCTGAGCCACCACCATCTATCCAGTGGAATGTGTCCTTCACACGTCAAACATATTCGCTTTCCAACGGTGACGCTGACCCTCGTAGTAACAACTCGTACCCGGGGGCACAGGAGGGAGGCTTCCCCGTACGTGAATCCGGTTTGGCTGGAGTACTGAGACGAATTGGACCCCAACCATCCTGGCCACCTTCCCTCATGGATGTAGACGGCGGTCTCCTCCGCATCCCGTTCACCGCTCCCATCGATCACCAGGGGCGCCTTGTCTCCCGAACACCCATAGATGTGAGAGTCCTGGACGTCGCCCCTCCTCTCCACACTCATCCCGATCAGGGCGCATAGGATCACGATCCATTCCATCCCGAAAATCTTTCTGCAAAAAGATGTAAAAACATGCAGCCAGGTCCCAAAGAGATTCTCTGGCTTGGTGAGGCATGGTCGGGTCCCGCGACCTCGACCCAAATATACACTCTTAACAGACTACTTACATAAAACTACCCAACACCTTATTTAACTTAAATTATAAACACCCAAACTTAAGCTAAATAATTACACTTTACTTAAAACTTAAACTTAAACTAAAACTATGTACATCCGCCGCCCGTCTCCGGGTGGCCAGGCTAATCCCTGGTCGGACTGCGGCTCGCCGCTACCCCTGGCGTGACCGCACAGTCCTGCCCTGTTGGTCCCCCGCAGCCTGTGGCTGCTGGCTGAGGACCTCTGTCTTTGGACCTCTCCCTGGCTCGCGGGGCGGCCCTTGGTAACTGGAGGGCTGGTGACCATGGCTTTCTCGGCTGGGGCGTCCGTTGGGACCTTCTGGGGGCTTTGGCGGGTGGGGCTGTCTTGGCCGTTGGGCCTTTTACCCGAACCGCTGCTCCCCCAGGCTTGACCCCTCCCGAACCTGGGCTGAGGGCAGGTAACTTTTCACAGCCTGCTGCTGCGAGCTGAGAGTATCCGCCCCCAGGTCCCATGGCTGGGACGGGGGCGGGGTTTTCGACCTCAGGTCCCTCCCGCTCTACACCTGGGTTAGGGGCGGGGTTTTTGCCCTCAGGTCCCTCCCCCTCGTCTGGATCCCAGAAGAGTGGAGGAGTGTCCCAACCGATGGGCGGGATGGTCCCTCCCTTCAAACAAGCCACAGCACCTGCTTGTGCAGTCTGTGAACTTGCTCCTGCTGCGGGCTGAGGATCTTTACCCTCAGACCTTTTCCCAACTGGCTGTTTTCCCCATTTGGGTGTAAACAGCTTACACTGGTTGATGGAACCAGCGGCCTGTTTTAAAACCTGTGCTGAAGGCTCGCCCGCTGCCCCAAACGGACCTTCTGGGGGCTTCCCTTTCTTTTTCCTCACCGGGACGGTCTTACAGGCAGGATCTTGGGCCTGGACCTGCTTTAGGTCCGGGGCCAAAACTACCCCCCGTGTGCCTCCCTTGTCCCGGACTGCGGCTTCCGGACCTGCCTGATAGGGGTCCCGGGACTCTCCTTCCCTGGCTCCCTGTTCGGCTACCTCGTTGGTCTTTTGGTTACCCTCCCACGTGGTAGGGAGGGATCCCAAAAGTTTGGCCAAAAGTTTGACCATTTCCCCAGCCTGCTCGTTAGACTTGGGTGGATTGTCATAGTCATAGAGTCATAGAGTTTTACAGCACAGAAAGAGGCCCTTCGGCCCATCGTGTCTGCGCCGCCCATCCATCCCTGTCCAGTCTAATCCCATTTTCCAGCATTTGGTCCATAGCCTTGTATGCAATGGCATTTCAAGTGCTCATCCAAATGCTTCTTGAATGTTGTGAGGGTTCCTGCCTCTACCACCCTTTTAAGCATTGAGCTCCACATTCCAACCACCCTCTGGGTGAAAAAGTTCCTCCTCAAATCCCCTCTAAATCTCCTGCCCCTTACCCTGAATCTATGCCCCCTTGTTATTGACCCCCCTACTAAGGGGAAAAGTTCCTCTTTGTCTACCCTATCTATGCCCCTCATCATTTTGTACACCTCAATCAGGTCCCCCTCAGCCTTCTTTGCTCCAAGGAAAACAACCCCAGCCTGTTTAGTCTTTCTTCATAGCTGAGGCGCTCCATCCCAGGTAACATCCTGGTGAATCTTCTCTGCACCCTCTCCAAAGCAATCACATCCTTCCTATAGTGAGGTGACCAGAACTGCACACAGTACTCCAGCTGTGGCCTCACCAGCGTTTTGTACAGCTCCATCATAACCTCCCTGCTCTTATATCCTATGCCTCGGCTAATGAAGGCAAGTATCCCATATGCCTTTTTAACCACCTTATCTACCTGTTCCGCTGCCTTCAGGGATCTATGTACATGTACACCAAGGTCCCTCTGACCCTCTGTACTTCCTAGGGTCCTACCACTCATTGTGTATTCCCTTGCCTTATTTGTCCGTCCAAAATGCATCACCTCGCACTTTTCAGGGTTAAATTGCATTTGCCACTTTTCCGCCCACCTGACCAACCCGTTTATATCGTCCTGTAGCCTGAGGCTTTCCTCCTCGCAATTTACCACCCCACCAATTTTCGTGTCATCTGCGAACTTACTGATCATACCTTTTACATTCTCATCCAAATCATTTATGTAGATCACAAACAACAAGGGACCCAGCACCGATCCCTGAGGTACCCCACTGGACACAGGCTTCCAGTCACAAAAGCAACCTTCGACCATCACCCTCTGCCTCCTGCCACTCAGCCAGTTTAGGATCCAACGCGCCAAGGCACCCTGGATCCCATGGGCTCTTACCTTCTTGACCAGTCTCCTATGCGGGACTTTGTCAAAAGCTTTACTGAAGTCCATGTAAACCACATCCACAGCATTTCCCTCATCCACCCCCCTAGTCACCCCCTCGAAAAATTCAATCAGATTTGTCAGACATGATTTACCCTTGACAAAGCCATGCTGACTATCCCCGATTAATCCTTGCCTCTCCAAGTGGAGACTAATTTTGTCCCTCAGAATTTTTTCCAATAATTTCCCTACCACAGATGTTAGGCTCACTGGCCTGTAATTCCCTGGTTTATCCCTGCTACCCTTCTTGTATAATGGTACTACATTAGCTGTTCTCCAGTCCTCTGGTACATCCCCTGTGGCCAGAGAGGTTCTGAAAATTTGTGTCAGAGCCCCTGCAATCTCCTCCTTTGCCTCCCACAGCAGCCTGGGATACATCTCGTCCGGGCCTGGGGATTTATCCACTTTTTGGCCCGCTAAAACCGCTAGCACCTCCTCCCTCTCGATGCTAATATGTTCAAGTATGTCACAGTCCCCTTGCCCGATTTCTATGTCCGCATCGTCTTTCTCCATAGTGAACACAGATGCAAAAAATTCATTTAAAACCCCGCCTACATCATCTGGCTCTACACACAGATTGCCACTTTGGTCCCTAATGGGCCCTACCCTTTCCCTGGTTATCCTCTTGCCCTTAATATACTTATAAAACATCTTAGGATTTTCCTTTATTTTGCTCGCCAGTGTTATTTCATGGCCCCTCCTCGCCCTCCTAATTTCTTTTTTAAGTATGCCCCTGCACTTTTTATACTCCTCTAGGGCTTCTTCCGTCGGGTCTTCCGGATGGACCACCGTGCTGGAAGCTCCAGTGTCCACCGAATATCTCCCCTGCACTGTCTCCACCCGCATCTTAACACAGGGCCTGCTCCCCTCGTCGTTTTCAAAGGGACACAGGTCGACAGGCTGCGCTGGTTCTAGTCAGGGCTGTGGGTTGGATGGGGCTGATGGGGTGAGAGCACCGGTGGCGGCTGCTACTCTCCCCTGGCCAGTCAATATGGACCTCATGGCGTCCAAAAATGACTCGGCCTCTGCGGGAGGGAGTCCTGCCCCCGCCTTTTGGGCTGGGGCTGTGGAATGCTTTCCCTTGTTATCTTTCCAAGGGTTCTTGCACTCCTTCCGCCTATGACTATCCTTCCTACACCCGTAACAATTCGCCTTTGTGTTGGGGGGGTTACTCCCTTCCTGGTGCCACTCTTTCCTACCCGGTCCGGGTTTTACCTCATGCACCTTTCCCTTGGGTGGGTGTGCATCGGCTCCCCTACCGTTTTTGTAAGCCAGAATGAGCTGCCTAATTACCGTAAGTTCTGTGGTCTGGGGATCTTTGGGGTCGAACCAGGCTTCTGCCTTGGCCCGGACCTGTGGCAAGCTGGTCGCCACCAGGCAACGGAGCCAATGCGTCAGGGAATCCCCGTTCAGGAACGTCCGGCCTGGCGTCCCTGGGCAAGCTTTCCGGTACATCGGCCAAAGCCGGTCCGCAAAAGCCTGCGGGGTTTCCCCAGAAAGCTGGATCGTCTTCTCCACGCGGGAGAAGGGACTTCCCTCATCCATCCCCATGGCCTCTAGAACCGCATCTCTAAGCTCTACACTCGTCAGAGAGGGATTGGAGGAGATTACTCTCCAGGGAGAATAGCAGCATTTTGGCCTTCTCAGCGTCATCGCAGTTGTTGACGCTGGCGGTTTGCTCTATTTCCCTGAAGTGGATCGAGGGGTCTCCCTTGGCGGAAAGCTTCGGGATATGGTTGACCATAACCCTGAGCTGTTGGGTGTTAAAGGGTAATACGAACTGGTTTTGGAGGGTTCCCTCATTGTCGCCATTGGCGGGTGGGCCGAACCTCTGATGCCGCGCTGGGCACATCGGTCCTGGCTCCGGCCTCTGGGGCGGGGGTTACTCTACCTCCGCCTCCACCTCTGGCTCCACTTCGGGTTCCACCCCCAGTTCCACCCCCCCTTGCTGCCAAACCTCGCTGAAACTTGGCGAGATGGGTGGTGGCCGTGAGGTCTCCAACCTCTCAACTGGGTCGTCCCTAGGCACCACCGGTGATGTTGGAACTGTCCTCCCCTCATTTCCCATAAAATCTGCCTGGCCTGCCTTTGGGCTTATGAGGCATACGATGCCTTTTGCCCTCCGGAGGGCCCGGCTCAGATTTTCTATCCTCTCTTTACAGGGGCCGTGGTCTGCCTCCTCAAACCTCTGTTCATTTGCTAGCTTATAAACGGCTTTTACCTCCTGTACTCTCTCTTCCTGTTCCCTGATCTGCCTTGCCAAGCGGGCATTTTTCTCCCGCAACCTTAACTCATTTCCCTTGGCCTCGGTGACTTGGCACCGTAGGTATTCCAATTGGGCCTTGTGTTCTCCTACTAAATGTACTCTCTCTTGGTTCAAAGTCTGCAAAGCTACCAATAACTTTTCCCCTGCGAGAGCCTTATCCTGGATCTCCAGGGCTGACTCCCTTAACTCGACTGCCTGTGTTGCAATGAGCCCGTCCAAGAGCTGGACCTGCTTTTTAAAGCACATCAGCCAAACTGCCTTCTCTAAGGACTTCTTGTGTTCCTTTCCCTCTGCCCACTTAGCTGCTGCATCTATTGGATGCCCAGCCCTTAACAGAGTGGTGATCCACTTCTTAGTGATATTCACCTTGCTAAACACATAATCAGAAATCCTTTCCTCCATCACGGTTCGCTCATCCGAACCACTGTCTACTGTATCGCAACCTTGTTGCCGGTGTCCTGCTGCGGTCGCCATTTCTGTAGGGGGTGGCGTGTGGTGGTGTTTGGCGCGTGCGTGTACGCCCAGTCAGTTATGACCCTGACTGTTTTGTGAGTGGTTCGAATCGCTCCCACGCCCCTGGGTTCTAGACACCGGACTTAGGTACAAGGCAACGGTACAGAGAAGACTCGAGTAGACAGGTGGTTGGATGCAAACAGAACCAAGATTTTATTGAAGAGGAAAAACTTACTTAATACAATCTCATGGAAAAGAATTACTAGTGTACACTTCTACAGGCAAAAATTACAAGAGAATCATAATAATACTTATACTTATGCAGGGAATGGGGAACACATGGCACATCGAGGGAAAACAACTATCTTAACAATCCCCTTATCCTTGTCCCACCCCCTTTACCTAACTAGATTAAGCTATGAGGGGTCAGAACTTCATGCTCACCAATCAAAAGGTTTGTTAGACTCAAAACAGCGGTTGGGTTCGGGGTTCGCTCTTGGTGCTCTCTGGAGCTTGTCGTCGTCATGTGGTCTCCAGGCGCTGCAAGGGCGCTGTCCGGGTTTGCGTACCCCAAAGTTAAAGTCTCTGTTTGGGTACTTTACCTTGCAGGGATGGTTCTTCGTCGACAGCGGCCAGTTTGAGTTGGTGTGCAGATATTCGAAGGTCGGCCGAGGCTGAAGGCCCGATGATTTGAAACCTCCCCTCGTTTGGCCTTCTCCGGCCAGTCTGCCCCTCGGTGGTTTTCCCTTCTCCCCTCGTCGTGTCTCGCCTCGCCTGGCCTGAATCTGTCCGTGTCCGCCCTGGTGCCGGGGCAGTTCCAGATGGATTGGGAAAAGGGCACGGGCAAAGGCCAGGGGGTAAGCGCGGGACGGGGAAAGAGCGGCAGCCACGAGGGCGAGGGGCCGAGGAGCAGCACCAGCACACCAACCAACGAACGCATCTGACGATCTTGGGCACCAACTCACCAACAACCAACTTCCTTGCTACCTGAGGGGGCCTTCAATTATACCTTCGTCGAGAACCCTTATCTGCGCGCCAAATCAGGTTAGTTCTTTGTCTTAATCTTGGCGGGCTACTTTAAATAATGGTACCAATCCATATTAACTGGTTTTGGATGGCCGGTAATCGCATCTGCTGGCCCGATAATTGACTTGTATTGTCCTGAAAGTTCCTTGATGGGCCTTGTCCGGCCTCGATGGCTCGGTTAATCTGTTTCTGATAATATATGCAGACTGCTAGATGGCCTTAACTATAGACCTAAACTGAATTTAGATTTGCCTCCAATTCAGTCTAATGCATAATTCAGAGTCCTGTCTGGTTCCAAAATACAAAGTTTCTCTCCACAGAAAGCCTGCAGCCTTAGTTTCGATTTCTCCCAAGCTGTCTGCTTTGCAGAATCCATTTTGGAATCCCACAGGCTTTCTGCCACGAGGCACGGACGCCATCTTGGGTACCCTTTTTAATTTAAAATGTCCACGCAGGGTCCCGTTTATTAATAACAGCCTTCGGGGAAATGCAGAAATTTTGTGAATCTTACACGTTCCCACTCGACTGCGGGGTTCCTCATATCTTTGCTCAGCTTTCTGAGCCACCACCACCTATCCAGAGGAATGTGTCCCTTGCACGTTAGACATACACGCTTCCCTACGGTGACGCTGACCCTTGTGGTAATGACCCATACCCTGGGGCACAGGAGGGAACATAAGAACATAAGAAATAGGAGCAGGAGTAGGCCATATGGCCCCTCGGGCCTGCTCCGCCATTCAATAGTGTAATGTCCGTGTGTAATTGAGACACGGACTGCAGAAGTTGGTTATAACAGGTGTTTACTGAATGGAGACAAAACTGGAACTACTATACAAAGTTACTACACAGGCTTATATACAGGGGTGGTCACTACTGGTACTGCAGTATACAGGGGCTGCAGAATATAGTTCCTTCTTCAAGGTACATACACTACAATTCCTCCCCTTTTAGCTAAACAGTACATAACATTCGATTAATAATTAAATAACATATTTACAATTACAGTTGCTATATACATTAGCTGAAGTTAATCAATTATAAATTCAGTCTTTGAGGAGGCTTCCTGATTCTGTCCGGATAACGCCTCTTTGGGGTATCAGGTTCTTCTGGCAAAGTTGATTCGGGATCAACGTCATTGTTTGGTTTGTCTGCTTCCAATATCACCGATTCTGAGGTAGATGCAATTAGTACTTCGGTTTCATCACCAGGTGTATAGGATCGTGGTGTAGATTTGACGTTTTCCAGTGACTCTAGAATCTGGTCAGCATGGCGTCTTACAATGCTCTCTCCAACGTCCACGGTATACATTAGAGGTCCTTGCCGTGTGCAGATCGTTCCTGGCTGCCATTTCTCTGTGCGGTAGTCCCGGGCCAAAACTGGTTGACCTATCTTGAAACTCCTGGTTGGCCTTTCATTCATATTCTGAAACTGCCTGTTCTCCACATCTCTTCTGATGTTTGGCTTAACCAAATCCAAGCGGCACCTTAGTCTTCAATTGAAGAACATCATGGCTGGAGTTTGGTTGGTAACCGCATGTGTCGCATTCCGGTAGGCAAACAAGAAGTTATCCATCTTGTGTTGTAGGGGTATGTCTTCATTACACATTGCCTTGATAGCCTTCTTGAATGTTTGAATGAACCTCTCAGCCAATCCATTGGTGGCTGGATGATATGGGGCGGATATGTAATGCTTAACACCATTGTTATTTAAGAACCTCCGGAACTCTTCAGACACAAACTGTGGTCCATTGTTGGAGCAAATCTGTTCAGGCAGCCCATTTCTGGTGAATATGGTTCGTAAGACTGTGATAGTTTTTTCTGTGGTGGTTGAGGACATTTTTATTACCTCTGGCCACTTTGAATGTGCATCCACCGCAATTAAAAACATCGAGTCCATAAATGGACCAGCAAAATCAATGTGTACCCTTTGCCATGGAGATGAGGGCCACTCCCATGGATGTAGAGGGGCTTGTGATGGAGCGTTTTGGACCTTCTGGCATCCTGTACAGCTCTTGGTCATCTCTTCGATTTCTCTATCGATTCCCGGCCACCACACAAACGCTCTGGCTAAGTTCTTCATTTTTACCCCTCCCAGATGACCCTCATGAAGCTCATTGAGCACTCTATCCTTCAATTTGGGTGGAATTACTGCTCTGGATCCACACATCAAGGTTCCTCGGCACACTGACAGCTGTTCTCTTCTCAGCGAGAATGCTGGCAACAGTGGTTCGCCATGTGCTGGCCATCCCTTCACCGTTAAATCATAGACCCTGGAGAGTGTCGGGTCATTTCGTGTTTCCTTTTCTATGTTTGCATTCGTCACAGGTAGACATTCGACTATGGTCGAGTGGAATATCTCCACAGGATCCACTGCAGGTGCTTCCTCCACCGTCGGCAACGGTAGGCGCGACAATCCATCAGCATTCCCATGCTGTTTAGTTCCTTTGTACTCGATGTCATATTGGTGTGCCCCTAGGAAAAGGGACCACCTCTGTAGCCGTTGTGCTGTCATTATCGGGACGCCTTTCTTAGGGTTGAAAATGGAGACAAGAGGTTGATGATCAGTTAGTAGAGTAAATTTCTGTCCGTGCAGGTAATGATTGAACTTCTTCACCCCCCACACCAGGCTGAGGGCCTCTCTGTCAATCTGGCCGTAGTTACGCTTGGCTGCAGTTAACGAGCGTGAAGCAAAAGCTATCGGCCTCTCTGAACCATCAAGGGATTTATGTGACAGTACCGCTCCAACGCCGTAGGGAGACGCATCACACGCCAGTCTTATCGGTAGTGATGGGTTGTAGTGAGCCAATACTTCTCTTGAAGTGATCAGGCCTTTACACTTCTGAAAGGCCCGCTTACATTCATCGCTCCATTTCCATGCTACTCCAGTTTGTAGCAGGGCGTTCAGTGGGTGCAGAATTGTGGACAAATTCGGCAAAAACTTAAGGTAGTAATTCACCAATCGGAGGAATGACCTCAGTTGCGACACATTTTCAGGCACTGGAGCCTTAACTACCGCTTCAATTTTGTCAGGGGACTTATGTAACCCCTCTTCATCAATCACGTGGCCACAATACGATATTTGTTTCTTAAAAAAATCGCACTTGGGGCGATTGGCTCGTAGCCCATGTTCTCTTAGTCTAGTGAGCACCTGCTCTAGGTTGGCAAGGTGTTCACTGTCATTTTCACCTGTCACTAGGATGTCGTCCAAGTAACACTGAGTCCCCAGAATCCCTTGCAGGACTTGTTCCATCGCTCTTTGCCATATAGCCGGAGCTGATGGAACTCCGAATACCAGTCGATTATACTGGTGAAGACCTTTGTGAGTGTTTATCGTGAGATATTTCCTAGAGGATTCTTCAACCTCCATCTGCAAATATGCTTACGCTAGGTCAATTTTTGTAAAACGTTTCCCTCCAGATAGTGAGGCGAAAATATCTTCTATCCTCGGAAGAGGATACTGTGCTGTGTGAAGGACTGGGTTCACAGTCACCTTGAAGTCCCCACAGATGCGAACCTTCCTTGGCTCCTCAGACTTATTGTTTAACGTTTTCTTCATGACAGGAACGATGGGTGTCGCCCACTCGCTCCAGTCTACCTTAGTTAACACGCCTGCATTCTCCAGATTCTCCAGTTCTGCCTCGACGGCTGGGCGAATTGCATACGGTACCGGTCTTGCTTTGAAAAACTTGGGAATTGCATTCTCTTCCATTTTTATCGAGGCGGTTATGCCTTTAAGAGTTCCCAGTTCTTGTTGAAATACCTCTTTAGCGTTAGCCAAGATTTTTGACAATCGACCAGGTGTGACGTCGTCATCCTTTTTACCAGCCACAGTCAGTGCCTGAATGGAGTGCCAGCCTAAACTTATCTTTCTGATCCATTCACATCCCAGTAACGGTGGTCCACCATCTTGCAGTATGTACAGATACAATTTCTGTATTTCCTTGCCGTTGTATTCGACAGGCACCCTTATTTTCCCTCTGGGGTATACTTTCTGCCCCGTATATGTCTTCAAGACAATGGATGTGTCTTTCAAGGGTATGTGTGAGAATAGCCGCTCATAGTCTCGTCGATTCATGACGGTCAGAGCTGATCCTGTATCCAATTCCATTTTGACTTGGGACCCTGCTATCGTGAGGGTGACCCAAATGGTTCGGTGATCCTCTTTTGTGATTACATTGTGTAGTTTGAGACAGCTTAGTCTCTTGTTCCCGGATTCACTATTGCTCTTCTGGTCTTCGGAACTACTGTCCGTCATCTTTTGTACTTTCCTGTACTTTTCCTTAGTAGTCTCTTTGTTGTCGTTAGTCTTCTTCCCGGACCTGCAAACTCGTGCAATGTGTCCCATCTTTCCGCATTGCCTGCATTTTTTGTCCTTAGACCAGCAGTCCTTCTGGTCATGGGTTGTTCTGCCGCAGCGATAACATTTTGCAAATCCCCGTGTCATTTCATGGGTGCCGTATTCCTGTGGCTTTTGCTGTATTTCCGCAGCTCCCCTTGCTGCTGCTTCGTACGATACTGCCACGCTGAAAGCCTTATCTAGCGTCAGCTCTTTCTCTGAGATTAACCTCTTCTGGGTTCCTTCACTCAGGACTCCACAGACAAATTTGTCCCGTAGGGTATCTGCCAGTCCTGCTCCGAACTGGCAGTGCTTTGATAGCTTGCGTAGTTCCGTAAGGTAATCAGCATTGCTCTCATCTTTATGCTGATTTCTCTTGTGGAATTTAAATCTTTCTGCTATCAGCAGCGGTGTAGGATTTAGGTGTTCCTGTAGGATATGAACAATTTCGTTAAAACTCTTCTCCATCGGTTTGACTGGAGTGATCAGGTTCCGCAATAGGCCGTACGTTCTTACGCCCATTAAGTTTAGTAGTACCGATGCCTTTTTCTCATCGGCTACTTCATTTGCCTTGCAATATACTTCGACTCTTTCCACATACGTGGTCCAGTCTTCTATTGCATTATCGAAGGCAGTGATATTGCCAGTCTTCGGCATCTTGGAGATCTAAGATGGCGCCTCCCGCGCTTTGCCTTCTTCCCCGATTGAACAAAATGGCGCCTCCCACGCTTTGCCTTCTTCCCCGCTGGATTAAGATGGCGCCTCCCGCGCTTTCTGTCTTTTCCGCTGCTGCCAGCGCTGTTGCTGGCATTTCTATGCCTTGATGGTGACGCCCTATGGTCTTCGCGTGCTTCCCCCCGCGCTGCTGCCAATGCCGCTCTCCACGGTCCCCGTGGCAAACTGCAGCTCCTCGCGGCTTTCTGCGCTTCTAATTTCTTTTTCTTTTATTTTAATTACTGTTCCCGTCGTCAGAGCGGACCCTATGGGACACTTCCCTCCCTCTTCTCGGGTCTGTACGATGCCCGGCTTCGTAGCACTGGCCGCGCCCTGTGTGCTCCACCCTCTCTCTCTCTCTCCTCTTCCCGACAACGCTGCTCGGCCCCGTTGAAAAGCCACCCGATCGAGCTCTAGCCCGCCGCAGCCCATGAAGGATCAATGTACTACCTGCCACCAGCCCGATTAGCTGGAACACCATAGACTGGATAACCAAGCCCAGCTCTCGACAGCCTCTCCTGCAAATCTTCGAATTCAATGAATCAGAGGGCAGTTGCCCACGGTTGACGCCCGTTTCTTCTGTTTGCTTTTTTTTCTTTTTGGATTTCTTCCTTCTGGCTTCGACCTCTAATAAATTCGCTTCAGGGATGGATCCCCGTGAGGTGGTGCAGAACTGTAGGTAAGTTCGGATCTGTTCGTCGCCAATGTAATGTCCGTGTGTAATTGAGACACGGACTGCAGAAGTTGGTTATAACAGGTGTTTACTGAATGGGGACAAAACTGGAACTACTATACAAAGTTACTACACAGGCTTATATACAGGGGTGGTCACTACTGGTACTGCAGTATACAGGGGCTGCAGAATATAGTTCCTTCTTCAAGGTACATACACTACAAATAAGATCATGGCTGATCTGAATCTAGACTCACGTCCACTTCCCTGCCCTCTCCCCGTAACCCCTAATTCCCTTTTCTGCTAGGAAAATGTCTATCTCCATTTTAAATTTATTTAATGTTGCAGCTTCCACAGCTCTCTGGGGTAGCAAATTCCATAGATTTACTACCCTCTGAGTGAAGAAGTTTCTCCTCATCTCAGATTATGCCCCCTAGTTCTAGTCTCACCCATCAGTGGAAACATCCTCACCGCATCCACCCAATCAAGTCCCCTCACAATCTTATATGTTGCGATAAGATCGCCTCTCATTCTTCTGAACTCCAATGAGTAGAGTCCCAACCTACTCAACCTTTCCTCATACGTCAACCCCCTCATCTCTGGAATCAACCGAGTGAACCTTCTCTGAACCGCCTCGAGAGCAAATATATCTTTTCTTAAATATGGAAACCAAAACTGCACGCAGTATTCCAGGTGTGGCCTCACCAATACCCTGTATAACTGCAGCAAGACTTCCCTGTTTTTATACTCCATCCCCCTTGCAATAAAAGCCAAGATTCCATTGGCCTTCCTGATCACCTGCTGCACCTGCATACTAACTTTTTGTGTTTCATGCACCAGGACCCCCAGATCCTTTTGTACTGTAGCACTTTGCAGTTTCTCTCCATTTAGATAATAACTTGCTCTTTGATTTTTTCTGCCAAAGTGCATAGCCTCACACTTTCCAACATTATATTGCATCTGCGAAATCTCTGCCCACTCACTTAGCCTGTCTATGTCCTTTTGCAGGTTTTTATGTCCTCCTCACTCACTGCTTTCCCTCCCATCTTTGTATCGTCGGCAAACTTGGATATGTTGCACTCGGTCCCTTCCTCCAAATCGTTAATATAAATTGTAAAGAGTTGGGGTCCCAGCACTGACCCCTGTGGAACACCACTAGTTACTGATTGCCAGCCCGAGAACGAACCATTTATCCCAACTCTTTGTTTTCTGTTAGACAGCCAATCTTCCACCCATGCTAGTATATTACCCCCAATCCTGTGATTTTTTATCTTGATCAGTAATCTTTTGTGTGGAACCTTGTCAAATGCCTTTTGGAAGTCCAAATACACTACATCCACTGGTTCCCCTTTATCCACCCTGTATGTTACATCCTCAAAGAATTCGAGCAAATTTGTCAAACATGACTTCCCCTTCGTAAAACCATGCTGACTCTGTCCTATTAAATTATGTTTATCCAAATGCTCTGTTACTGTTTCCTTAATAATGGACTCCAACATTTTGCCAACCACAGATGTTAGGCTAACTGATCTATAGTTTCCAGCTTTTTGCCTACTTCCCTTCCTAAATAAGGGTGTTACATTAGCAGTTTTCCAATCTGCCGGGACCTTTCCTGAGTCCAGGGAGCTCTGGAAAATGATCACCAATGCATCCACAATCCCGACTGTCACTTCTCTCAAGACCCTAGGATGTAGGCCATCAGGTCCGGGGGATTTATTCGCCTTAAGTCCCATTATTTTACTGAGTACCATCTCCTTAGTGATTTTAATCGTTTTTAGCTCCTCCTCCCCCCATTGCCCCCTGTTTGTCCAGTGTTGGGATATTTTTAGTGTCCTCTACTGTAAAGACTGATACAAAATATTTGTTCAGCGTCTTTGCCATCTCCATGTTCCCCACCACTAGTTTCCTGGTCCCATCCTCTAAGGGACCAACGTTCACTTTAGCCACCCTTTTTCTTTTTATATAGCTGTAGAAACTCTTGCTATCTGTTTTTATATTTTTTGTTAGTTTACTTTCATAATCTAGCTTCCCTTTCTTAATTAATCTTTTAGTTATTGTTTGCTGGCTTTTAAATGCTTCCTAATCTTCTATCCTCCCACTAGATTTGGCTACTTTATATGCCCTTGTTTTCAGTCGAATACTATCCTTTATTACTTTACTAAGCCACGGATGGCTGTCTTTTCTTTTACTCCCCTTTTTCCTCACTGGAGTATATTTATCTTGAAAGATGTGAAATATCTCCTTGAATATAGACCACTGCTCTTGTACCATCTTACACTTTAATCTGTTTTCCCAGTCCACTTTAGTCAATTCTACTCTTATACCTTCATAGTCTCCTTTATTTAAGCTTAGTACGCTGGTTTGAGATCCAACTCTCTCACTCTCAAACTGAATTTGGAATTCAACCATATTATGGTCACTCATTCCAAGGGGATCCTTTACTAGGACATTTTTTATTAATCCTGTCTCATTACACAGGACCAGATCTAAGATTGCCTGCCCCCTGGTTGGTTCAGTTACATACTGCTCAAGGAACCCATCCCTAATACACTCTATGAACTCTTCCTCAATGCTGCCATGCCCAATTTGATTGGTCCAGTCAATATGAAAGTTAAAATCCCCCATGATTATAGCTGTTCCCTTATTACAAGCCCCAACTATTTCCTGATTTATACTCCGACCAACAGAGTTGCAACTGTTAGGAGGCCTATAGACTACGCCCACTAGTGACTTTTTCCCCTTATTATTCTTTATCTCCACCCAAACTGTTTCACTATCCTGATCCTTTGACCCAATATCATTTCTGACTATTGCAGTGATTCCATCCTTGATTAACATAGCAACCCCACCTCCCTTTCCTTCCTGTCTGTCCTTCCTAATTGTCAAATACCCTTGTATGTTTAGTTCCCAGTCATGATTATCTTGCAGCTATGTTTCTGTAATGGCCACCAGATCATACCCATGTGTAGTTATTTGTACCGTCAACTCGTCAATTTTGTTATGAATGCTGCGTGCATTCAGATAAAGAACTTTCAAATATGTTTGCTGACAATTTATTCCTGCTTTTACCCCTTTTACTACTTTACCTTTATCATTATACATTCTGTCCCTTCCTGACATGCTCTGGTTTTTAATTCCCCCACTGCTACCTTGCTCTATTGCCTTCTCCGCTGTCATTTTTATTTTTCGCTCTCTTAAAACCTCCCCCCCACTAATTAGTTTAAAGCCCTCTCTACAGCCCTAGTTATTCGATTCGCCAGGATTCTAGTCCCAGCACTGGCCAAGTGAAGTCCGTCCCAACGGAACAGCTCTCTCCTGTCCCAGTACTGATGCCAGTGTCCCAGGAAGCAAAACCCATTTCTCCCACACCAGACTTTGAGCCACGTATTTAACTCTCCAATTTTATTTACCCTAGCCAAATTTGCACGTGGCTCAGGTAGTAATCCAGAGATTATTACCCTTGTGGTTCTGCTTTTTAATTTGGCCCCTAGCTGCTCAAACTCCCTCAGCAGAACCTCCTTCCTTGTCCTATCTATGTCGTTGGTACCAACATGGACCACGGCAACTGGATCCTCCCCCTCCCACTCCAAGTTTCTCTCCAGCCCAGAGGAGATGTCCTTAACCCTGGCACTGGGCAGGCAACACAGCCTTCGGGACTCTCGCTCTCAGCGGCAAAGAACTCTATCTATCCCCCTAACGATACTATCCCCTACCACTACAGCATTTCTTTTAACTCCCCCCACTTGAATGGCCCCCCGCTCCACGGTGCTGTGGCCAGGTTGCTCATCCTCCCTGCAGTCCCTGTTCCCATCCTCACAGGGAGTAAGAGCCTCAAACCTGTTGGACAAGAGCAAGGGCTGCGGCTCCTCCAACACTACCTCCTGGATCCCCGTACCTGCCTCACTTCTAGTCACACCATCCTGACCCTGGCCACGGACTACATCTGAATTAATTAATCTAATTGGTGTGACTACCTCCTGATACACAGAGTCCAGGTAACTCTCCCCCTCCCTGATGTGTCTCAGTATTTGAAGCTCGGACTCCAGCTCTTCAACACAGAGCTGGAGTTCCTCGAGCAGCCAACACTTACTGCAAATGTGATCACCGTGAGCATCAATGGTGTCCACCAGCTCCCACATATTGCAGCAGCAACACATCACCTGATCTCCCATTCTATGTAATTAATTAAATTTATTAATATTATTTTTAAATACCCTCTGCTCTGATTCTAGATGATGAATATCGCACCTTAGAAACTATAAACCACAGAGTTTAAGCTTAAAAAATAGAGCAATACTTACCAGCCAATCACTTACCCACTTTCTGGTGACGTCACACTTGGATTACTTTTTACCTCTCTCCTTCCCTCCGAGTTCCGAGTTCGGAGACTAGTACGCCTTACCTGGTCTCTGGGGCCTTTTATAGCCCCACTCTGCCGCTCGAGATTCCCGCTGACGCTGTGAGGCCTTACCTGGTCTCTGGGGCCTTTTATAGCCCCACTCTGCCGCTCGAGATTCCCGCCGACGCTGTGAGGCCTTACCTGGTCTCTGGGGCCTTTTATAGCCCCACTCTGCCGCTCGAGATTCCCGCCGATGCTGTGAGGCCTTACCTGGTCTCTGGGGCCTTTTATAGCCCCACTCTGCCGCTCGAGATTCCCGCCGACGCTGTGAGGCCTTACCTGGTCTCTGGGGCCTTTTATAGCCCCACTCTGCCGCTCGAGATTCCCGCCGACGCTGTGAGGCCTTACCTGGTCTCTGGGGCCTTTTATAGCCCCGCTCTGCCGCTCGAGATTCCCGCCGATGCTGTGAGGCCTTACCTGGTCTCTGGGGCCTTTTATAGCTCCGCTCTGCCGCTCGAGATTCCCGCCGACGCTGTGAGGCCTTACCTAGTCTCTGGGGCCTTTTATAGCCCTGCTCTGCCGCTCGAGATTCCTGCCGACGCTGTACATGAACCCGGTCTGGCTGGAGCCCTGAGACGAATTGGACCCCAGCCACCCTGGCCACCTTCCCTCGTGGACGTAGACGGCGGTCTCCTCTGCATCCCGTTCGCTGCTTCCGTCGGTTGCTATCGCCGCTCTATCCCCTGAGCACCCATAGATGTGACAGTCCTCCACGTCGTCCCTTTTTCCCAGGCTCAGTCCCATCAGGGCAAGTAGGATTACGATCCCCTTCATCCTGAAAGTCTTTCTGCAACAGATACAAAAACATGCAGCCAGGTCCCCAAGAGACTCTCTGGCTTGGGTGAAGCATAGTCGAGCCTTGCGGCCTCGACTCAAATACACACACTCTTAGCAGATTACTACTTAATTAAAAACTACCCATCACCTTGCTTAACTTAAGCTAAACACCCAAACATAAGTTAAATACCTAAACTTAAAATATAAACTTACATTACCTAAACTATATACATCCGCCACCCGTCTCCGGGCGGCCAGGCTAATTCCTGGTTGGGCTGCGGCACACCGCTTCCTCCGGCGTGGCCGCACCGCCCTGCACTGTTGGTCCCTCGCCGTCCGTGGCTGCTGGCTGGGGACCTCTGTCCTTGGAGTTCCCCCTGACTCGGGAGGCTGTCCCTTTGAACTGGGGAGCTGGTGACCACGGTTTCCTCGGCTGGGGCGTCCGTGGGGACCTTCTAGGGGCTCTGGCGGGTGGGGTTTTCTTGGCTGGTGGACTTTTAACCCAAACTTTAACTCAGGCTTGACCTCTCCCGAACCTGGGCTAGGGGCAGGTAACTCTTCGCAGCCTGTTGCGGCAAACTGAGAGTCTCCGCCCCCAGGTCCCATGACTGGGTCCGGGGCGGGGTTTTCAACCTTAGGTCCCTTCTCCTCTACACCTGGGTTAGGGGCGGGGTTTTTGCCCTCGGGTCCCTCCTCATCTGGAGCCCAGAAGAGTGGGGGAGTGTCCCAATCGGTGGGCGGGATGGCCCCTCCCCTTAAGCAAGCCACAGCGCCTGCCTGTGCAGTCTGTGAACTCGCTCCTGCTGCAGGCTGAGGATTTTTATCCTCAGACCCTACCCCAACTGGCTGTTTTCTCCTTTCAGGTTTAAACAGTTTGCACTGATTAATGTGAAACCATTTTGTGCGCCGAGGCATCTTAATGGCGTATACCATGGGGCTGGCTTTGTCTACAATGCTGTAGGACCCCATATATAATGGTTCCAAACTCCCCACTCGGGCATAGTTCCTCACCATGACCTGATCTCCTACCTCCCACTCATGGTGCTTTCTGGGTTTGAGCAGCAATCGGTTACTCCGATGCTGCTTTCCCATGTTCCCAGCCGCCTGCTCATGGACCTGCTTAAGGTGCTCAGAAAGATTTCGGGCGAACCTGTCCCGGTTTACCTCCCTGAGCTGACCCTCCGTGAGCACCGGGGCTAGTACATGGGTGGGGGTCCGCATAACCCTGCCAGTCATTAGCTCGTACGGTGAGTACCCCGTGCTTTTAGACTGGCTGGCCCGGATCCCCATCAGAACCAACGGTAGGACCTCGGCCCATTTACGGGGCGAGTCCACCGTTTCCTTCCTCAACCTTTCCTTTAGGGTCCTATTCATCCTTTCCACAATCCCTGATGACTGTGGGTTGTGGGCCCGTGCCACTTCCCCTCGATGCCTAGCAGCATAAGGGTATTCTGCATCACCTGTCCGGTGAAGTGACTCCCTTGGTTGGACTCCACATACTGTGGTAGTCCCCACCGCGAGAACACTTCCCGGACCAGGATCCTGGCAATACCCAGAGCTGTGGCTGTTCTGCAGGGGAAGGCCTCTACCCATTTGGTGAACACATCCACCAGGACTAGGCAGTACTTATAGCCTCCCTGGGCGGTGGTCAGGGACCTGATGTAGTCGACCTATATTGACTGCCAAGGTCCCTCTACCCTCCTGATGTGTCCCATAGGTACCTTCCTTTTGTGGAGGTCAGGGTTATTAGCAGCGTTCACAAGACAGCCTGCACAGAACTCGCGGACATCTTCCCTGAGTCCCGGCCACCATCCCGCCTGTTCCACCCATTGCCAGGTGGTCTCAGGCCCGGGGTGTCCCGCTCCTGGACCCTCGTGGGCCAGTTGAAGGAATTCCCTCCGGTGTTGCTGTGGCACAACCCACTGTTCCCCCCAAAACAGCATGCCCTCTTTCACGGAGAGGGTTGCTGTGCCGTACGGACCCTCTACCCTTTTTCCCTCAGTTACTGCACTGAGGACTGCTTTGAGGACGGGGTCTTGGGTTTGGACCGTCTTAAGGTCCGGGGCTAAAGCTACCCCTGCACTCCCTTGTGTCCCATCCCTACCCCTGACTGCTGCTATGGGTCTGGACCCATATGGGTCCCAGAAAGTGCATGTGCGGGCACCCTCCTTGGCGAGCAAGTCAGCCTGCTGGTTGCCTTGGCCGCGGGGTTCTGTGGAGGAATGGGCTTTTACCTTCTGGATGAAAACCTCCCCTCCTCCCCCACTGCGGCCAGGATCTTTTCCAGCAGGGGTTTTACTGTGAGGGGTCTCCTGTCAGCGGAGATGTATCCGCGGCGGGACCAGATGGCCAGGTACTCCATACACGAGTTGCACGTGAACATGCTGTCCGAGCAAATCGTGTAGCGGGTGGGGAAGATTTCGGGGTGTGTAACGACGTACACTACCGCGGACAGTTCAGCCTGCTGGGCGCTCATGGTGCTGGGGAGCTTAATCACCAGGGCAATGTTTGCCGCTGGGTCGTAAACTCCACACCCCGTGAGACGCTCGCCAGCAGATACCATGCTGGAACCGTCTACATAGATCTCGCGGCCCGTGGGATGTATCCCGGCCCGTAAACCTATGTTCACTTCCCAAACCCCTTCAATGGAACACCGGTGGGCTGTTCCAGGATATACCAGGTTGGCTGCGACCTTTGGCTCGCAGAGACCCTTCACCTTAAGATCCATCTGTGAGAGGAGCAAGGTCCAGCGGGCAATGCGGGCACTGCTCACTGTTCCATCCTTGATCCTCCCATCCAGAAGCATCTGGGTGGGTGTGTGATGGGTGAGGAGGGTGATGGGAGAGGTGCCTGTGAAGATCAGTGATCTTTTCACAGCCCAATGTGTGGCCAAGAGGTGCCGCTCACAGTTGGAGTAGCTCCTCTCCACATCCATGAGTATCTGGGAGGAGCAGACCACCGGCCGCAGCCGGCCGTGCCGCTCTTAGAGCAGCACAGTACTCAGGCTGTCCCCGCTGGCTGCTACCTCTAGGAAAAACTCTTTCCCCCCCATCTATGGCCGCTAGAGCTGGTGTGGTCTGCAAGTCTTCCTTGAGCCTGACAAATGCTGCCTGGCAACCCTCATCCCAAAGCCACTCCACTCCCTTGTGTAGGATTCGAAGCAGAGGGGCCGCTGTGGCTGCATAGTCCTCAATAAAGTCCCTGCAGTACCCGGTTAGCCCTAGAAACAACCTCACACCCGTCACTGTGTTGGGGACCGGTAACTCTTGTACCGCTTCTCTCCTAGCCTTATCTATGGCCCTTTCCCCAGCACGTACGGTCAGGCCTAGGAATTTCACCTCCTGCTGGCCGATCTGCGCTTTCTTGGGGTTCACCTTAAAACCCTTTTGCCCAAGCAGCTCCAGCAGTTCGGCCAATAGTGGGCCATGCTCCTCTCTCGAATCGGTGAAGAGAAGCAGGTCATCCACATATTGTACCAACTGTCTGGGCTGGCTATATCCTTTAAACTGTTTGCCATGCACTGATGGAAAATGCTGGGGCTGTTGTGGAAGCCCTGAGGCAAGCAGTTCTACGTGTACTGTTGCCCTTTAAATGTAAAGGCAAACTTGTACTGATCCTCCCTCTTTAAAGGGATGGACCAAAACCCGTTGGAAATATCCAGCACCGTGAAAGTGGTCACGGATGCTGGAATACTTCCTATCAGGTCAGCAACTGCTGCTACTGTGGGTGCACAGGCTGGGATGTTACTGTTGAGTACCCGATAGTCCACCGTGGCCCTCCAGGAATTGTCCGGCTTTCTAACCGGCCACAATGGAGAGTCTATGTGGGTGGCTATCGGCCTCAGAACTCCCTGCTGTACTAACGAGGACATGGCTGCTTCCATGTCTGGCTCCGCTTCCCTGGGGAAGTTATACTGTTTCTGTGGTCGGGCCATGGGGTCCCCGTCTACGCTGACCTCAAACCTGTTGACCCTCCCGCAGTCGTGTTTGTATGTGGCAAATATGGCTAACTGGGCCTGCACAAATGCCTGGAACTCCTGTAGGGTGTTACTGACCATAAGCTCGAGGTTATAACCCTCTTTGGGCTTCATGGTGCATAGGGTCCCCTTCCCTTCCTTTCCCGGGATTACTACGATCTCGCCGTCCTTTCCTGTACTTGCCCCCCATAGGAAATGATTTCTCAAATCTACTAGGATCCCGTGGCCTACAATAAAGTCGGCTCCCAGGACCCCTCTTCCACCCTCCACTTCCCACTTCATCAGGACAAAGGTCCACTTAGAGCGGAATGGTCCTAACCGAATGGCGAGCGGGATGGAGAACGAGCCAGCCTGTTCTTTGCCTGTGAACCCCGACAGACTGTATGGGACCCCATTAGATAGAGGCGAGGTGGTGGGGTTAGCTGAATGGACCACGGTGCATGATGCCCCCTTGTTCCAACAGGTAGGTCCCCGTCACCTTTTCCATCTCCATCTCCATGAGGGGTCTTTTCCATTCATCATACCAGAGAGAACACAGGTAAACAGGCCGCGCTGGCTCTAGTCAGGGCTGTGCGTTGGATGGGGCTGACAGGGTCAGAGCACCGGTAGTGGCTGCTACTCTCCCCTGGCCAGTCAATAAGGACCTCATGGTGTCCAGAAGTGACTCGACCGCTGCGGGAGGGATGCCTGCCTCCGCCTTTTGGGCTGGGGCTGTGGAATTCTTTCCCTTGTTATCTTTCCAAGGGTTTTTGCACTCCTTCCACTAGTGACCATCCTTCCCGCACCCGTAACAATTCGTCTTTGTGTTGGGGGGTTATTCCCTTTCTGGTGCCACTCTTTCCTACCCGGTCCGGGTTTTACCTCATGCACCTTCCCCTTAGGTGGGTGTGCATCGGTTCCCCTACTGTTTTTATAGGCTAGAGTCAACTGACTGATCATCGTAAGTTCGGTGGTCTGGGGGTTCTTGGGGTCGAACCAGACTTCTGCTTTGGCCCGGACCTGTGGCAAGCTGTTCGCCACCAGGCAACGGAGCCAATGGGCCAGGGGATCCCCGTTCAGGAACACCCGGTTCGGCGTCCCCGGACAGGCCTTCCGGTATACCGGCCATAACCGGTCTGCGAAATCCTGCGGGGTTTCCCCTGCGAGCTGGACCGTCTTCTCCACATGGGAGAAAGGACTTCCCTCATTCATCCCCATGGCCTCCAGAACTTCATCCCTGAGTGCCTCATACCCGCTCTGCCCCTTCTTACACTCGTCAGAGAGGGATTGGAGGAGACTACTCTCCAGGGAGAATAGCAGCATCTTGGCCTGTTCGGCACCATCTCAGTCGTTGACGCTGGCTGCCTGCTCTATTTCCCTGAAGTGGATCGAGGGGTCTCCCTTTTCGGAGAGCTTTGGGATATGGTTCACCATAGCCCTAAGCTGTTGGGTGCTATAGGTTAATACGAACTGGTTTTGGAGGGGTCCCTCATCGTCGCCATTGACGGGTGGGCCGAACCTCCGATGCTGTGCTGGGCACATCGGTCCCGGCTCCGACCTCTCTGGCGGGGGTTGCTCCACCTCCGCTCCCACCTCTGGCTCCACCCCCCCTTGCTGCCAGGCCTCGCTGAAACTTGGCGCTACGTGTGGTGGTCGTGAGACCTCCTGTCCCTCAACTGGGTCGTCGCTGGGCACTACCAGTGATGTTTGAACTGTCCTCCCCTCGTTCCCCATAAAATCCGCCTGACCTGCCTTAGGGCTTATGAGGCACACCATGCCTTTTGCCTTCCTGAGGGCCAGGCTCAGATGTTCTATCCGCTCTTTGCAGGGGCCGTGGTCTGCCTCCTCAAACCCCCATTCACTCGCTAGCTTGTAAGTTGCCTTTACCTCCTGTACTTTCTCTTCTTGTTCCCTAACTTGCCTTGCCAAGCGGGCGTTCTTTTCCCGCAACCTTAACTCATTTCCCTTGGCTTCGGTGACTTGGCACTGTAGGTATTCCAACTGGGCCTTGTGTTCTCTCATTAGATACACTCTCTCCTGATTCAAGGCCTGCAATGCTACCAATAACTTCTCCCCTGCTAGAGCCATATCCTGGATCTCCAGGGCTGAATCCTTTAACTCGGCTGCCTGTGCTGCAACGAGCCTGTCCAAAAGCTGGACCTGCTTTTTGAAACACATCAGCCAGACTGCCTTTTCTAAGGACTTCTTGTGTTCCTTTCCCTCTGTCCAATTAGCTGCTGCATCTACCGCACGCCCAGTCCTTATCAGAGTGGTGATCCGCTTCTTTTTGATATTCACCTTGCTAAACACATAATCAGAAATACTTTCCTCCATCATGGTTTGCTCATCCGAACCATTGTCTACTGTATCGCAACACTGCTGCTGGTGTCCTGCCGCGGTCGCCATTTCTGGTGTCCTGCCGCGGTCGCCATTTTCTGTAGGGGGTGGCGTGTGGCCAGTCAGTTATGCCCCTGACTGCCTGTGAGCGGTTCGAATCGCTCCCACACCCCTGGGTTCTCGACACCGGACTTAGGTGCAGGTGGCGACACAGAAAAACGAATAGACAATTGGTTTGGTACAAGAAAACAGTGAACTTTATTAAAACGATGATAAAAATTACAAATACTGAGAAATCACTATGTAGTCACAGGCTTATCAAAAAAAAATACACTTAAATGGGAATGGGGAACACAAGGCACATCGAGGGAAAACAACTACATTACCATTCTCCTTATCCTTATCCCACCCCTATACCAACTAGATTAAGCTAAGAGGGGCCAGGAATTCATGCTCACCAAGTCAAAATCTGCTGAGTTAAAGCGGTTGTGGGGTTTGGGGTTCGCTCTTTGTGCTCTCTGGGGCCTGCTGTCGTCACGTGGTCTCAGGGCGCTGCAAGGGCGTCATCCAGGTAAAGTACCCCGAGATTAAAGTCTTTGCTTGCGTACTTTACCTCACAGGGATGATGGTTCTTCTTCTTCGGGTGGCAGCAGTTGAATTTTGCATGAAGATAGTCGCAGGTTTAGCTGGATTGAAGGCCCGATTATTCGAAGCGTTCTTCAATCTTCTTCCAATTCATCTCGTCTCATCTCATCTCATCTCGTCTCGTCTGGTCTGGTCTGCCCGTGTTTGCCTGGTGCGATACCAGGTGCCCCTGATGGATTTGGGGAAGACACGGGCAGTGGCCAGGTAGCAAGCGCAGGAGGAAGAGAGTGTGGTTACCGATGGGCCTACAATTATACTCCTTCCGAAGGCCCTTATCTGCGTGCCAAATCAGGTCAGTCTACTGTCCAATTTAGGCGGGCTCGTTTAATATAATTATACCAATCTAAGTTAACTGGCTTTAGATGGCCGTTTATCGCACCTGATGGCCCCAATGTCCGGGTTGTATTGTCATTAATGCATTTTAATCGGCCTGTCCGGCCTTGGTGGCTCCCTTGAGCTGTTTCCGATTATTTATGTGGACAAACTAATGGCCTTTTATTTAGGCCTAACTGGGCTTGATCTGTTTTGATCTGATGCAATGCATATTCAATGTTTGCCTAGCTGTCTGGCTTTTCAAACACAAAGTCCTTTTCACAGAAATGCATTTTAAGTTTCGATTTCCCAAAGCTGCCTGTTTGTGCTACAGAGTCCAAGTTTTTAAAATCTTACAGGCTTTTGGTCACGAGGTGCGGACACCATCTTTTCGGGTATCCCTTTTAAAATTGTCCATACAGGGTCCCTTTTATTAATAACCTTGGGGGAATGTGGGAATTTTGAGAACCTTACACTTCTCCCAATCTATTGCTGTTCAGATAATAATCTGCCTTCCTGTTTTTGCCACCAAAGTGGATAACCTCGCATTTATCCACATTGTACTGCATCTGCCATGCATCTGCCCAATCACCCAACCTGTCCAAATCATACTGGAGTTTCTCGGCATCCTCCTCACAGCACACATGCCCACCCAGCTTTGTGTCATCTGAAAACTTGGAGATATTACATCTAGTTCCCTCGTCTAGATCATTAATATATATTGTGAATAGCTGGGGTCCTAGGACCGATCCCTGCGGTACCCCACTAGTCACTGCCTGCCACTCGGAAAAAGACCCGTTTATTCCAACTCTGCTTCCTGCCTGTCAACCAGTTCTCTATACAAGTCAGTACCTTGCCTCCAATCCCATGTGCCTTAACTTTACACGCTAATCTCTTATGCGGGACCTTATTGAAAGCCTTCTGAAAGTCCACTGGTTCTCCCTTATCTATTCTACCAGTTACATCCTCAAAAAATTCCAGTAGATTAGTCAAGCACGATTTACCTTTTGTAAATCCATGTTGACTTTGTCCGATCCTGTCACTGTTTTCCAAGTGCTCTGCTATTACATCTTTTATAATGGACTTTAGCATTTTCCCCACTACCGATGTCAGGCTTACCGGTCTATAATTCCCTGTTTTCTCCCTACCACCTTTTTTGAATAGTGGGGTTACATTAGCTGCCCTCCAATCCATGGGAACTGTTCCAGAATCTATAGAATTTTGGAACATGACCAGCAATGCATCTACTATTTCTAGGGCCATTTCCTTAAGTACCCTAGGATGTAGATTATCAGGCCCTGGGGATTTATGTGCCTACAATCCCATCAATTTCCCTACAAATACTGATTTCATTCAGTTCCTCCCTTTCATTAGACCCTATGTTCCCTGACATCTCTGGGAGGTTATTTGTGTCCTCCTTTGTGAAGACAGAACCAAAGTATATATGTATTGGTCAGCCACTTCTTTGTTCCCCATTATAAATTCCCCTGATTCTGACTGCAAGGGACCTACGCTTGACTTCACCAATCTTTTTCTCTTCACATATCTATAGAAGCTTTTAAAGTCAGTTTTTATGTTCAATGCAAGCTTACTCTCATACTCTATTTTCCCCCTCTTAATTAATCCCTTTGTCCTCCTTTGCTGAATCCTAAACTGCTCCCAATCCTCAGGTTTACTGCTTTTGCTGGCTAATTTATATGTCCTCTCCTTGGATCTTATGCTATCCCTAATTTCCCTTGTTAGCCACAGTTGAGTCACCTTTTTTGTTTTATTTTTATTCCAAACAGGGATGAACAAATTCTGTAGTTCATCCATGCGATCTTTGAATGTTTGCCATTGCCTATCCGCCGTCAACCCTTTGAGTAACATTCCCCAATTAATCCTACCCAACTCACGCCTCATACCATCGTAGTTTCCTTTATTGAAATTCAGGACCCTAGTCTCTGAGTCAACTACTTCACTCATGTCTTAATGAAGAATTCTATCATATTATAATCGCTCCGCCCCAAGGGACCTCGCACAACAAGATTGCTAATTATTCCTTTCTCATTACATAATACCCAGTCTAAGATGGCCTGATCTCTAGTTGGTTCCGCAACATATTGGTCCAGGAAACCATCCCGTATACACTCCAGGAATTCCTCCTCCACAGTATTGTTACTAATTTGGTTAGCTCGATCTATATGTAGATTAAAGTCACCCATGATAACTGCTGTGCCCTTATTGCATGCATCTCTAATTTCCCATTTAATGCCATCCCCAACCTCCGCATTACTGTTTGGGGGTCTGTATCCCTCATGGTTGACAGTGTCGAAGGCCTTTGTGAGATCAAAGAAGGCCATGTACAACGGTTGGTGCTGTTCCCTGCATTTCTCTTGTAATTGATGTGCGGTGAAAATCATGTCCATTGTGCCCCTTAGTGGGCGGAATCCACATTCCGACTCTGGGAGGAGCTCTTCGGCCACTCGGAGAAGGCGATTGAGGAGGATTCTTGTGATGACTTTCCCTGTGGCAGACAGCAGGGAAACTCCTCTGTAATTACCGCAATCGGACTTGTCACCTTTCTTGAAGATGATCATATTGACATATTGCAAATTAAGTATCATTCACATTGAAGTGATATCAGTAATCAAGCAGGATTACACATCGGTTCACATAATAGACAAAGCAATTTTTTATGAATGTGTTAAAATGTTTGTACACTAATTTTGCACAGCTTGAATTTCATAATATATTAGTCTTACTAACATCATGAATATAATCTTCAAGCTTCATTTATAGGAACAAATCATTCCATGGTATCTAATATATCATAGCTGATCGCTTGACAAAAAAATTCTTGTTAAAGAAGTTCCAAACCTGGAGATCATTTTTTTTAGAATTGGCACTTTTTGGTAATCAAAGTGCTCATATTCTACTACCAAGACATTTCAGTGAAAAATGGATGTGTTAAAAAGAGCATTGTACAGATAAATTAATGTCAAGCAGATCAGTTCTCCTGCGACTCAGTCAGGGCCTGATCTCAGTTGAAATAACAACAGAAAACGCTGGAAGCACTCAGCAGGCCGGGCAGCATCCATGGAGATGGAAACAGAGTTAACGTTTCAGGTCGATGACCCTTCATCAGAACTGGAAAAGGTTAGAGATGTAACAGGTTTTAAACAGGTGCAGAGGCAGGGAAAGGGGGAGGGGAGGGGACGAAGGAACTGCAGGAACAGTCTGTGATAGGGTGGGAGGCAGGAGAGATTAAATGCTGCAAATGGGGATGGCAGAATCATCAACAGCTGCCTGAAAATGGGGGCAGGGGTTATAGTCTGAAATTGTTGTACTCAATGTTGAATCCAGAAGGCTGTAAAGTGCCTAATCGAAAGATGAGGTGCTGTTGCTCGAGCTTACGTTGAGCTTCATTGGAACAGTGTAAGAGGCCGAGGACGAAGAGGTCAGAGTGGGAGTGGAGCGGAAAATTAAAGTGACGGGCGACCGGAAGCTCGGGGTCATCCTTACGGACTGAACAGAGGTGTTCTGCAAAGCGGTCACCCAATCTGCGTTTGGTCTCCCCAATGTAGAGGAGACCGCATCGTGAGCAGCGAATACTGTATACTAGATTGCAAGAAGTGCAAGTAAATCACTGTTTCACCTGGAAGGGGTGTTTGGGGCCTGGACAGTGGGAAGGGAGGAGGTAAAAGGGCAGGTGTTGCATCTCCTGCGCTTGCACAGGAAGGTGCCGGGCGACAGGGAAGGGCTGTTAGGGGTGATTGAGGAGTGGACTAGGGTGTCGCGGAGGGAGCGGTCCCTTCGGAATGCTGAAAGGGGAGGTGAGGGAAAGATGCGTTTGGTGGTGGGAGCACATTGGAGGTGGCGGAAATTAATCTCTCCTGCCTCTTACCCTAGTACAGACTATTCCTTCAGTTCCTCCCCTCCCCTCCCCCTGCCTCTGCACCTGCTTAAAACCTATTACGTCTTTAACCTTTTCCAGTTCCAATAAAGGGTCCCAGACCTGAAACGTTAACTCTGTTTCTCTCTCCATGGATGCTGCCTGGCCTGTTGAGTGCTTCCAGCATTTTTTGTTGTTATTTCAGATTTCCAGCATTTGCAGTATTTTGCTATTGTACCTGATCTCAGTTGATTGGTTGTCCCTAGGATACTGATGGATTGATAAATAATTGTTGAATTAAAATAAATGTTATACGCTTAAACTTATGCTGTATTCTTGTTTTTCTGGATGGAATCTAATTTTAAAAAATCCAACAGAACAAGAACACAGCATATAGCTTCATTAGAAAAAAATGCCAATTTATGAGGAGTTATAACAGAGCTACAGCAGTGCTGATTGAATATTCGTCTGTTTCTGGAACAGGAATTGAGATTAGGTGGGATTTTATGTCAGGAATATATCTCCTTCTGTATGGAACTGTTCATTTTCTCTTTAAAATGCCATCCTATTAACCGTAGAATGCTGGGAGGGTTCAACACAATACAACTGTTTCTGAGTGTAAACCTAACAAAATGGTGTTCATTTCATTCTGTGCACATTACAAGGAAGCAATTAATCCAGCAATCGATTGACAACATAATGGCTATAGTGCAGCAAGCATCTCAGGCTCAAATGAAAACAAGCCCGATTAGATTTGTCAGTGTAGTTTTGCCAAAGGTATAATTTCTCATATAACTACATGAGATGAGAAATGAATTATTTACTAAATGCAGCATTTTTATGTTGTTCCAATGTCAATGTTGTGACTGTCACAGTTATGTCAACAATTAATTTTCAATATGAAAGTTTACATACAGTTGGGATACTTTGCATTTTTCATAACCCTGATGAATAAGTTGAAATAAAGGGGGCGATTTTCTGAGGCCCGAGGAGGCGGGTTTGGAGGTGGGAAAGGCGGGAAAAATTGGAAAAAATGAGTGTGGGTTCGGAACTCGCCTCCAACCCGCCTCCGCGGGATTTTGCCGGTGCCGGTATTGCAGGGCGGGAAACGGTCCCGCCTCCAGCTGGCCAGAGAGCTTGTTAAGAGGCTTAAATGCTCGTTAAGGGCCTCTCTAAGCCTATTTTGAGAGGCCCTCGTTATTTTTTTGACTATTTCGGCGTGTTCCACAACTCTCCTAAACCACGCCAGCTAAACCTGGCGGGTTGACAAGTGGGTGGGCTCCTCACAGCTGCAGCTCAAACATTAAATCAGAGATTTCATCAGGGATTAGTTGCAGTTTGCAGCACTTTGCTTTAAAAGGTCTTTGAGCATTTTTAGCAGGCCTTCCAAAGTCGGAGGTGCTGCAGCTTATAAGAACACATGAGCATAAGAAATAGGAGCAGGAGTAGGCCATTCGTCCCTTCGAGCCTGCTCCGCCATTCAATGAGATCATGGCTGATCTTCTGCCTCAACTCCATTCACCGGCTCTATCGTCATATGCCTTGATGCCTTTACTAGTCAGAAATGTATCGACTTCTGTTTTGAATGTATCCAATGACTAAGCCTCCACAGCCCTCTGGGGTAGAGAATTCCAAAGATTCACCACCCTCTGTATGAAGAAATTTCTTCTCATCTCAGTCCTGAACGGCCTACCCCTTATCCTGAGGCTGTGGCCCCTGGTTCTAGACTCCCCAGCCAAGGGAAACATTCTCCCACCATCCACCCCATCAAGCCCTGTAATAGTTTTATACGCTTCAATGAGATCCCCTCTCATTCTTCAAAATTCAAGAGAATACAAGCCTAGTTTACTCAATCTCTTCTCATACGACAGTCCCGTCATCCCAGGAACCAATCTCGTGAACCTTCATTGCACTCCCTCTATGGCAAGTATATCCTTCCTTAGGTAAGGAGACCAAAATTGTACACAGTACTCCAGGTGTGGTCTCACCAAGGCCCTATATAATTGGAGTAAGACTTCTTTACTCCTGTACTCAAATCCTCTTGTAATGAAGGCCAGTATACCAGTTGCCTTCCTAATGGCTTGCTGCACCTGCACATTCACTTTCAGTGATTCATGTACAAGGACACCCAGGTCCCTTTGAGCATCTGCATTCCCCAATCTTTCACTATTTAGGAAATACTTTGTTTTTTTTCTACCAAAGTGGATAACTTCACATTTATCCATATTATATTCCATCTGCCATGTTCTCGCCCACTCACTGAGCCTGTCGAGATCCCCTTGAAGCCTCTTCACATCCTCTTCACAACTGACACTGCCACCTAGCTTTGTATCATCAGCAAATTTGGAAATGTTACATTTAGTCCCCTCATCCAAATCATTGATATAGATTGTGAATAGCTGGGGCCCAAGCACCGATCCTTGCGGTACCCCACTAGTCACAGCCTGCCATCCTGAAAAAGACCAGTTTATCCCTACTCTTTGTTTTCTGTCTGTTAACCAATTCTCAATCCATGCTAGTATATTACCCCCAACTTCATGTGCCCTAATTTTGTTCACCAACCTCTTATGTGGGACCTTATCGAAGGCCATCTGAAAATCCAGATACACCACATCTACCGGTTCCCCTTTGCCTACTCCACTAGTTACATCCTCAAAGAACTCCAATAGGTTTGTCAAACGGGATATCCCTTTCATAAATCCATGTTGACTCTGCCCAATCTTACTATTAGTTTCTCAGTGCCCAGTTATTGCATCCTTTATAATAGATTCCAGCATTTTCCCAACTACTGATGTGAGGCTAACAGGTCTGTACTTCCCCATTTTCTCTCTCCCTCCTTTCTTAAATAGCGGGGTTACATTTGCTATCCTCCAATCTGCAGGAACCATTCCAGAATCTATAGAATTTTGGAAGATGACAACCAATGTGTCCACTATCCCAATGGCCACCTCTTTCAAAACCCTAGGATGTAGGTCATCCGGTCCTTGGGATTTATCGACTTTTAGTCCCATTAATTTTGCTAGTACTGTTTTTTAACTAATAGTAATTTCTTTAAGTTCCTCATTCTCGCCATACCCTTGGTTTTCTCGTATTTCTGGGAGGATTTTTTGTGTCTTCCTCCGTGAAGACAGAAACAAAGTATTTATTTAATTTCTCTGCCATTTCCTCATTCCCATTATAAATTCTCCTGTCTCTGACTGTAAAGGACCTACATTTACCTTCAACAATCTTTTCCTTTTCACATACCTATAGAAGCTTTTACAATCCGTTTTTATATTTTTCGCTAGTTTGTGCTCATATTCCATTTTCCCTTTCTTTATCAATTTCTTGGTCCCCCTTTGCTGATTTCTAAAAAGATCCCAATCCTCAGGCTGACCGCTTTTTCTGGCAACTTTATAAGCTTCCTCCTTTGACTTAATACTAGCTTTAATTTCTTTTGTTAGCCATGGTTGGATCACTTTTCCTTTTGGGTTTTTATGCCCCAGAGGAATATATGTTTGTTGCAAATTATGCATTATTTCCTTGAATGTTAGCCATTGTATGTCCACCTTCATACCTTTTAGTGTAGTCTCCCAATCTACCATGGCCAACTTGTCCCTCATACCCTTGTAGTTTCTTCTGTTTAGATTGAAGACCTTAGTTTCAGATTGGACTACATCACTCTCAAACTTAATGTAAAATTCAATCATATTATGGTCACTTGTCCCTAAAGGCCCCTTTACCACAAGATTATTGATTAGCCCTTTCTCATTACACAGTACCAGATCCAGAATAGCCTGTTCCCTGGTTGGTTCCTCTACATACTGATCCAGGAAACCATCTCGCATGCATTCCAAGAATTCGTCCTCTACACCATTAGTGGTAATTTGATTTGCCCGGTCAATATGTAGATTAAAGTCCCCCATGATTACTGTATTGCCCTTGTTATATGCACTTCTAATTTCTTGATTGATACTGCGCCCTACATTACCACTACTGTTTGGTGGCCTATACACAACTCCCACCAATGTTTTCTGCCCTTTGCTGTTTCTTCGCTCCACCCAAACTGATTCCAGTTCTACATCACGATCTGCCAAGCCAAGATCTTTTATCTCTACCACACCAATCTCATCCCTTATTAACAGCGCTACGCCACCTCCTTTTCCTTTTTGTCTGTCCTTCCTAAATGTTGAGTAACCTGGAACATTCAGCTCCCAGCTTTGGTTACCCTGCAACCATGTCTCTGTAATGGCAATTACATCATACCCATTTACTTCTATTTGTGCCATTAATTCATCCACCTTGTTGCGAATGCTACGTGCATTTAGATAAAATGCCTTCAACTTTGCCTGTTTTAATATTTTTCTGCACTTTGACCCTCTTTACTGTTGGCCTTTGTTTCCTGCTCCCTACTAGTTTTGCTGACTACTTTTCTAACTTTCACTTCCAGCTTTGTTTCTCTCCGTTCTGGGCCCACACTTATGTTCCCAGCCCCCTGACAAGCTAGTTTTAATCCTTCCCAACAGCACTAGCAAACCCCCTGCGAGGATATTGGTCCCAGTTCTGCCGAGGTGTAATCCGTCCAGCTTGTACAGGTCCCACCTTCCCCAGAATCAGTCCCAATGGCTCAGGAATTTAAATCCCTCCCTCCCATCTCTCCAGCCATGCATTCATTTGTTCTATTCTCCTATTTCTGCTCTCACTAGCACGTGGCACTGGGAGTAATCCTGAGATTACTACCTTTGAGGTCCTGCTTTTTAATTTATTTCCTAGCTCCCTATATTCTGCTTGCAGGACCTTGTCCCTCTTTCTACCTATGTCGATGGTAGCGATATGGACCACGACCTCTGGCTGTTCACCCTCCCCCTTCAGAATGCCCCAGGGAGGTAACATACCATCCTGGAGTCATGTCTGCGGCCACAGAAACGTCTATCTGTTCCCCTTACGATAGAATCCCCTATCACTATTGCTCTCCCATTCTTTTTCCTCCTCTCCTGTGCAGCTGAGCCACTCATAGTGCCACGGACTTGGCTCTTGCTGCATTCCCCTGAGAAACCATCTCCCCCAGCAGTATCCAAAACGGAAAATCTGTTGGAGAGGGAGATGGACCCAGGGGACTCCTGCGCTACCTTCCTAGTTACATAGAAACATAGAAGATAGGAGCAGGAGTAGGCCATCCGGCCCCTCGAGCCTGCTCCGCCATTTAATGAGATCATGGCTGATCATCCAAATTCAGTACCCTGTCCCTGCTTTCTCCCCATATCCCTTGATCCCTTTAGCCTTAAGACATATATCTAACTCCTTCTTGAATATATTTAATGAATTGGCCTCAACTGCCTTCTGTGGTAGAGAATTCCACAGGTTCACCACTCTCTGGGTGAAGAAATTCCTCCTCATCTCTGTCCTAAATGGCTTACCCCTTATCCTTAGACTGTGACCCCTGGTTCTGGACTCCCCCGCCATCGGGAACATCCTTCCTGCATCTAGTCTGTCTAGTCCTGTTAGAATTTTATAAGTTTCAATGAGATCCCCTCTCATTCTTCTAAACTCCAGCGAGTATAAGCCCAATCGACCCAATCTCTCCTCATACGTCAGTCCTGCCATCACGGTATCAGTCTGGTGAATCTTCGCTGCACTCCCTCCATGGCAAGAACATCCTTCCTCAGGTAAGGCGACCAAAACTGCACACAATACTCAAGATGTGATCTCACCAAGGCCCTGTACAACTGCAGCAATACATCCTTGTTCCTGTACTCGAACCCTCTCGCTACGAAGGCCAACATACCAGTTGCCTTCTTAACTGCCTGCTGCACCTGCATGCTTACCTTCAGCGACTGGTGCACAAGGACACCCAAGTCTCGTTGCACTTCCCCTTCTCCCAATCTATTGCCATTCAGATAATAATCTGCCTTCCTGTTTTTGCCACCAAAGTGGATAACCTCGCATTTATCCACATTATACTGCATCTGCCATGCATCTGCCCAATAACCCAACCTGTCGAAATCATACTGGAGTTTCTCGGCATCCTCCTCACAGCACACACGTCCACCAAGCTTTGTGTCATCTGCAAACTTGGAGATATTACATCTAGTTCCCTCGGCTAGATCTTTAATATATATTGTGAATAGCTGGGGTCCTAGGACCGATCACTGCGGTACCCCACTAGTCACTGCCTGCCACTCGGAAAAAGACCCGTTTATTCCAACTCTTTGCTTCCTGTCTGCCAACCAGTTCTCTATCCAAGTCAGTACCTTGCACCCAATCCCATGTGCCTTAACTTTACACGCTAATCTCTTATGCGGGACCTTATCGAAAGCCTTCTGAAAGTCCAAATACACCACATCCACTGGTTCTCCCTTATCTATTCTACCAGCTACATCCTCAAAAAATTCCAGTAGATTAGTCAAGCACGAGTTACCTTTTGTAAATCCATGTTGACTTTGTCCGATCCTGTCACTGTTTTCCAAGAGCTCTGCTATTACATCTTTTATAATGGACTCTAGCATTTTCCCCACTATCGATGTCAGGCTTACCGGTCTATAATTCCCTGTTTTCTCTCTACCACTTTTTTTGAATAGTGGGGTAACATTAGCTACTCTCCAACCCATGGGAACTGTTCCAGAGTCTATAGAATTTTGGAAGATGACCAGCAATGCATCTACTATTTCTAGTTCTTTTACTCTGCCAGATGGTCACCCATTCCCTTTCTGACTGTGCACTCTTTACCTGCCACCTCGTTAATTGTGCTATCCACGTAGATCTCAGCTTCACAGATGCTCCACAGTGACTCCAGCCGCTGCTCCAGATCCGAAACGCGGATTTCGAGTAGCTGCAGCTGGAGACACTTCCTGCACACGTGTTCGCCCTGGACAACGAAAGTGTCCCTAACTTCCCACATAGCACAGGAGAAGCACTCCATGCTGCCGAGTTGCCCTGCCATGTCCTACCCTTAATTTACTTCCTTTACTTCCTCTAAATTAAAGAATATTAAATACACTAGGGACCTTACTTCAGTTTAAACACTACGGCCTAGAAATTGGGTATAGCCCCGCTTGAGGCGTTAGAACTGGCGCTGCGCAAAGTTTATAGCCAGACGAAACTTATCGCCGCCTGGCGCAATATTGGGTTGCATCACCCCCAAAGGTGATTGAGGCATGAATTCAGATGTTGCACGGGCCTCCTAAGGCGCAAAACTTCCGGCGCTACCCAATATCGGCGCGGACGGGCGCAGCGCAGGTGATCTCAATTACCGATAACCACGAGACTTCCAGGCGCCGGCCGGCTCTTAAAGGGGTGGGTCAGTCAGCCTCAGCTTCCACACTCATCGCCCTGTAGGCCTCAGAATCGGCGCATGCCCATCTCTGGCGCAAAAAACTTGGTCAAGATGGAGAAGGTGAGACAGAGAGCAGAGCACTTCAGCACTGAGGCTCTGGAGCAGTTGGTGGCCGCAGTGGAGCACCGTTGAGATGTTCTCTATCCTGACAATGGCAGGAGGCCGAATCAAAAGGACTACCACCGAGCTTGGCGGGATATTTGTCAGAGGGTCAACTCCAGCAGCATGGCGACCAGGAGCCCTGTTCAGTGCAGGAAGAAATTCAACGACCTCACTCGGGTCGTTAGGGTGAGTGGTGTTTATGCAAACTTCTGATTCCCTCCATGTGCACCTGACTTGATGGCTACAGGGTGCGCGATGCCCCAATGGCCATGTGTCAGCAAGCACCCATGGCCCTTTCTGGGCACACACATGCACATTTGACTCAAGGCGTCATGTAAGGGCTCTTGCACCATGGGGGGCATTGATGATCACTCAGGGCATCATGTAAGGGCTCTTGCACCATGGGGGGCATGAGGTGATCACTCAGGGCATCATGTAAGGGCTCTTGCACCATGGGGGGCATGAGGTGATCACTCAGGGCATCATGTAACAGAACTTCCCCTTCTTTCCCCTGCAGTCCAAGCTGGCGACGATTCGCAAGGACCAGCTTCAAACCGGTGGAGGACCTCCACAAGTGGTCACTCTGACGGATCTCGAGGAGAGAGTGCACCAGATTCTTGGAGGACGTCTGAGTGGTCCTGTTACCACTGCAGCTGCCGACCCCATTGTCGACAGCGATGGTAAGGATCTCACCTTTTTCAGCTGTCTCCTTCCACTTGGTCCCCCCGCCAGCATGCTTTCTCACTGTGGAGCTATGTCATAGCCTTGCCGCAATCTGGCATGCCTTGCTGCCAACCTGTCCTTTTGCTAAAGCCACTCTTCCACCTCCCTGCTTTCAGATGCTGCATCACCAGCTCGGGATCCAGGTCCTGAAGCTGCCAGTGCCAGTGGCTCCGGAGGCGAGGATCAGGAGGAAGCCGCACCATCCGTTCCAGCCGCAGGGGAGCCAACACATCTGCAGACTGGGGATAGTAGCTCCCTGGAGGGGAGGGGGGGGAGCTCTGATGAGGAGCCAGTTGCCGGAACAAGCGGCCTGCATCAACGCAAGGGGGGTAGGCAAGTTCGGGCACCGGCTCCCTGGAGGGCGAGGCAGGGAGCGATGACTGCTGCACAGAGTGCAGAGGAGGTGCGTAGCCTGGCTGAAATGAGCACCTAGGCCCGGCTCAGGCACACTGAGCTTATGGCTGCAGTGGGGAGGATGCCTCAGTCGATAGAAACACTGACAAAGAGTGTGCTGGACTTTGGCGCTGCAATGGAGAGGACTGTCCAGGGCTTTGGGGCAGCAATGGAGAGGACTGTCCAGGGCTTCGAGGCCGCTATGGAATGGACTGTTCAGAGCTTCGGACAATCCCTGGAAAGGTCTGTCCAGGGCTTGTCCGAGGCAGTGGAACGGACTGCTCCGGCCTTGTCCGAAGCAATGGAGAGAACTGTCCAGGGCTTCTCCGAAGCACTGGCACCTGCCACACAGGCCCTCACTGCTGCCACGCGGTCACTTGCTGGCCTCGTCCAGACCCAGATTGAGGCAATGCGAACTCTCACTGCTGCCACCCTATGTGCATCAGCTAGGATCACCCCGGGCCCTTCCAGTACCACACGAGGCCAGGAATCAGTGGAGCAGTCGCTTGTGGCGGTGGAGCCGAGCCAGTCCCCTCCGAGAGCCAGTGTGTCGTCCGACCATGGTGCAGGTGTCCTCTCTCGGCAGGTGACCATTGCTCAGGCCACCGCTGGAACGTCTGCAGTGCAGCTGCCACCACCTGCAGTGCACACTGCTTCCAGCCATGCCCAGATCAAGCAGCCAGCCTCCGCACCCTCCAAGCCCAGAGGTCGTCCAGGCCGTCCATCAGGGGCTTCTGCGCTTGCAGACAGTCACCGGGCATCCCCCATCCTTGACGCCGCCACTGGGGTTCAACTATGGAGGAGCAGCAGGGAGGGAAGGGGCCGACCGCGAAAGAGAAGTTGGTCTCCATCAAGGGGCCAGCAGTAGAGGGAGGTGCTGAGATGTTTCTTTCCCCAAATTCAAGGACACTCTCACCTGTTCTGATTGTTGGTGATGGTTTGTTTAGTTTTGTGGCTTTGCCAGAGAGTTAACTGTTATTTTGTTCGTTATGGTTTCTGTTGACATGATGTTGTTATGCTGGAAGGAAGCACTTTGTTGAAAATAAAGATTTTTTTAAATTTACAATGGTACTCGTAACTATTTACACTCATGGTGGCCTTCATAGGCTTTGAATGATCAGAAGTGCGCAGGACGAATGAGACCCATCATTCCGTCAGAGGGTCCTCGAACCGAGTCCTTATGAGCCTCTGACGGACGGCCCTTCCAGTTTCAGGAGCCCTCCCATCTTCCTCCTCCTCCTCCTCGTCCGCATGCTCCTCCTCCTCCTCCTCGTCCGCCTGCTCTTCCTCCTCCTCCTCCTCCTCCTCGTGTGCCTGCTCTGCTGGACCTTGAGGGGCAGCTGGCATTGGCCTGGTTCGTCGAATGGCCAAGTTGTGGAGCATGCAGCAGACGACGACGATGCACCCCACTTGCTCCGGCGAGTACTGCAGGGCTCCCCCCGAATGGTCTAGACAGCGGAAATGCTGTTTGAGCACACCAATAGTGTGCTCCACAATGTTACTGGTTGCCTGATGGCTGCTATTGTAAAGCTCTTCTGCCGGGGTGGCGGGCAAACGGAGTGGGGTCATGAGCCATGGGCAGAGAGGATAGCCCTTGTCGCCAAGAAGCCAGCCTCGTGGGTGAGCCGGCCCCTCAAAAAGGTCAGAAACTGAGGTCTGCTGCAGGATGAATGTATCGTGACTGCTCCCAGGGAATTGCGCGTTGACTGCCATGATCATCTGGCGGTGGTCACAGACCAGCTGGACATTGAGGGAGTGGAACCTGTTGTGTCGGTACCTTTCTACCTAGACACAATTTAGGACTCAGAACTCAGAGATTCAAACATGAAGTGCTTTATTGGAAGGAAAGGAAGTTCTGGAAAGTTCCGAACAAAGAGAGCTAAAACTTAACAGAGAACACCCAACCATTTATCTCCTGTGACAGCGCCACCACAGGTGGGAGGAGAACACACAATAGAACACACAATACATAACATTTCCTCCCCTCTTAAATGGAAGGTCCACATTATTCCTCAACAGGTAAGTTACTTTCAATGCACTCAACGAACCTAGGGTAGAGGTAGACTGCCTCAAACCCTGACTTTACCCTGGGGTTTATTCTGCCCCAGTCTTGTGGGTAAGTCACTAAGCCTACAGATCCAAGCGTCTTGGAGGCCGCCGCTCTCTGACAGGATACCGGCGGTCATCGCTGGCTTCCACAGCAGTAGGCATTGACACAGGCCTGGATGGAGAAGGTGCCTGTGTCAGTTGAAAGTCAGGAGTTTGCACAGGTGGAACCGTCTCTTTGACTTCCTGTGTTGGAGAAGAGCACTGTGGCAAAGGATGCTGGTTTGCAGTATCATCCGGAAACAGTTCAGGCCAACCAGCCGTTGGAGCCTCTGTGGCTGTCTCTGCTCCTAGCAACAGTTGATCTGTGTGTCTTCTCCAGACGACGTCCTCAGCAGTCTCAACCGTGTAAGACACAGGGCCCGTCTGCGCGATCACCGTAGCAGGAACCCATTTCGGTCCAGTGTTGTAGTTTTGAGCTAGGACGTGCTCTCCCGGATGAAACCGTGTCTCCTTGGCTCTTTTCTCTCTCTTTTCAACTTGAGCTTGTTGTTGACAATGGACAACCTGTTCTGCCCTTGGAGGTTTGAGTAAGTCAAAACTTGTCCGCAACTGCCTCTTCATCATGAGCGAAGCGGGGGAAGTTTTGGTTGTGGCATGCGGCTCGTTCCTGTAGGACAACAGGAAGCTGTTCAGACGTTGGTGGATTGAGCCCTGACCTTGCGATGCCTTCAAGGCGTGCTTCAAAGTTTGCACAAACCTTTCTGCCTGGCCGTTAGTAGAGGGATGATAGGGCGCAGACCTGATGTGTTGGACACCATTCACATGCAGGAAGGTTGCAAACTCCTGTGATACAAATTGTGGACCGTTGTCACTTACAAGTTGTTCTGGTGAGCCATAACGGCTGAACATCTCACCAAGTTTCTCAATTGTTTTCTCTGCCGTGGTAGACCTCATCACAGCGACCTCTGGCCACTTGCTACGAGCGTCCACAACCACCATAAACATCTTCCCTTCGAAAGGACCGGCGAAGTCCACATGTACTCACTGCCACACTTCTGCAGGCCAATCCCAGGGGTGTAGGGTTGCCAGCTGTGGAACATTCCGGACCCTTTGACATGGGGAACATGTTTTGGCTTTCTCCTCAATATTCCCATCGAGACCTGGCCACCAGAAGTAGCTTCTTGCCATTTCCTTCATCCGAACCATCCCACTGTGGCCTGTATGAAGTTGTTGCAGTATAGGTTCCCTCAGAGGTGGCAGAATGATGACACGGCGTCCCCAAAGAAGACAACCTGCCTGGACGGAGAGCTCATTTCTTTTTGAAACGTAAGGTTTCAAACTAGGAGAATCTCCTATAGCTCTCCCTCGAATGACATCGTCCATTACCTCAGACAGGACTGGATCGTTGCGGGTGTATCTTCGCACCTGAACTGCAGCGACAGGTGCTCCCTCCACTTGGCTAAAGTAGAAGATGTCTATCTGACGAGGCTCTGGGGGAGTAACAGGCAAGGGTAGCCTCGAGAGACCGTCTGCATTGCCGTGCAAGTCTGATTTGCGATATTTGATGTCGTATGTGTGTCCTGACAACAGTAAAGCCCACCTTTGCATCCTGCTTGCAGCGAGAGACGGAATTCCGGTGTGGGGCCCGAAGATTGAAGTCAATGGATGGTGGTCCGTCAGGAGTGTGGACCTTCTCCCAAACGGGTACTGATGAAATTTTCGAATTCCAAAAACGATTCCCAAGGCCTCGCGCTCAATCTGCGCATAGTTACTCTTGGCCTTGTTCAAGGTGCGTGATGCGAAGGCGATAGGTTTCTCTTCACCCGAAGGCATGATGTGGGATATGACTGCTCCCACACCATATGGTGATGCATCACATGCTAGCTGCACGGGTAGCTTTGGGTCGAAGTGTGTCAGGACCTCCGAATTCAGCAATGCTTTCTTTGCTTGGGCGAAAGCTTCGTTGCACAGTTCAGTCCATTTCCATGTTTTGCCTTGACATAACAACTGATGTAACGGCTTCAGCAATGTTGCTAAGTCTGGAATAAACTTCCCATAGTAGTTAAGTAGCCCCAGAAATGAACGTAACTGGCTCACATTCTGGGGTGCTGGGGCCTCCACGATCGCCTTGACCTTTGGCGGCGCCTTATGCAGGCCAGTAGCGTCAATCACATGCCCCAGGTACTCAACTGAAGACTGAAAGAATTCACCTTTGTCTTTACGAACTCTGAGTCCGTACTCTTTCAGTCGTTGTAGTGTCGCATCCAAGTTCAGAAGATGATCCTCCTCATTTGTCCCAGTGACAAGGATGTCGTCCAGGTAGCACTGGACTCCTGGCAGTCCACTCAAAATCTGATCCATTGCCTTTTGGAATAGAGCAGGGGCCGACGTAATTCCAAACGGAAGGCGGCAATACCTGTATAGCCCCTTGTGTGTCACAATTGTCAGCAGCTCCTTTGATTTGTCATCGACATGCATTTGTAGATAAGCCTGGCATAAGTCTATTTTGCTGAACTTTTGCCCTCCGGCCAGGCCCGTAAAAAGATCATCAATGAGGGGAAGAGGGTACTGTTCCACAGACAGCACCGGGTTAATAGTCACTTTAAAATCCCCGCAGATTTGAACAGATCCATCCTTTTTCAGGACAGGAACAATGGGTGTGGCCCATTTGCTCATGCTCACAGGCTCCAGGACTCCATTCTCGACTAAGGCCTCCAAGTTAGCCTCAACTTTTGGCCTAATTGCATAGGGTACAGGTCAGGCTTTGTGAAACTTCGGCTTGCTGTCAGGTTTAATGTCCAGTCTCACGCTGATCTTTTTCATGCTCCCAAGTTCCCCATTGAAGAGTTCTGCATGTTTGTTTAACACTGCAGTCAGACCTGACTCCCCTTTTGACATCATGCGGACTGCAGGCCAGTCCAGCGTGATTTTCTCTAGCCACGCACGTCCCAGTAGCGATGGGTAATTTCCCTTTACCACATATAGTGGCAGTTTTGCAGTCTGTCCGTTCAATTTAACTGTCACCTCAATGATGCCTCTCAAGGCCACAGGTTCGCCGGTATACGTCTTTAGCACAATGTTTGTTGGCTGAAGGGTAAGATGCTTTAGCATTTTGTTGTAGACAGTGTCTGAAACAAGGGACACAGCCGTGCCTGTGTCCACCTCCATCCGCACTGATTGTCCCTCCACCAGTGGTGACACCCAGTAGCCATTTGAACCACCTGCAACCGTCAGTATGTGCACCTCTTCCTCCTCAGAGGTGTCGCTCCCCTCTGTTTTGCTTGTTCCATCATACTGCACTGAATGAACACTCTTTTTCCTCTCTTGTCCAAATACAGACATTTTGCTTCCATGCTTCCCAGCTCTGTCTGTTCTTTTTTTACCTCTACAGGCACGTTCAATGTGACCCTTTTTGCCACAATTTCGGCATTCCAGCTCCGTACACCAGCAGTCATTAGCGCGATGGCCCGTTTTCCCACAACGGTAACATGTGCCGTTCCGCGCACCTTTAGGCTCAGACGACACCTTGTGAACTCTCCCTGTTGAACTCAACTGGTGAGCCTCCTTTTCCGCCATCTCCATGGAGACACTAACTTCAATGGCCTTTTCAAGAGTAAGGTTGTCCTCAGTAAGAAGGCGCTTCTGTGTGGCTGCATTTTGCAGACCACACACAAGTCTGTCTCTAATGGTGTCATTCAGCACCTCCTTGAACTGGCAGTGTTCCGACAACCTTTTTAAAGCAGCAATAAACATCGTCACTGATTCCCCCTCCTCTTGATTCCGTTTGTGAAATCAAAATCTCTCAGCAATAACCAGAGGTTTTGGTGAAAAATGTGCTCCAAGAATTTCCACTAGTTGCTTATATGTTTTAGTTCCTGGCTTATCTGGCTGCACGAGGCTGCGAAGTAAATTGAAAGTTTTCGGCCCGATTACACTCAAAAAGGTAGGCACAACCTTTTCATTTGCCATCGCATTCGCCAATACAAAATAGTCAAAACGTTCCGTATATGCGCTCCATTGCTCCACATTTTCATCAAAATCACCGATGTTTCCTAATATCGTAGCCATCTCACGTTTCAAATTAAATTTTCTGTTTACTCACTGCACCCGTAACGTACGCAGATTCATCCGCTCCTCGTTGCCACTTGTTGTGTCGGTACCTTTCTACCTAGACACAATTTAGGACTCAGAACTCAGAGATTCAAACATGAAGTGCTTTATTGGAAGGAAAGGAAGTTCTGGAAAGTTCCGAACAAAGAGAGCTAAAACTTAACAGAGAACACCCAACCATTTATCTCCTGTGACAGCGCCACCACAGGTGGGAGGAGAACACACAATGGAACACACAATACATAACAGAACCCCTTGCGGTTGCGGAACGCCTGAGGATTCAGTAATGGCGCCCGCAAAGCCACGTGTGTGCAATCAATGGCCCCATGCACCATGGGGAAGTCCGCAATAGCAGCGAAGCCCTGCGCGCGCTCCGCCTGCTTCTCCAGGGTCAGAGGGAAGGTGATTAATTGACGCCTTCTTCTACAGAGGGCAGCTGTCACTTGCCGGATGCAACAATGCACTGCAAATTGTGATATATTCGCTATGTCCCCAGTGGCTGACTGAAAGGATCCGGTGGCGTAAAAGTTGAGGGCAACAGTCACTTTGACGGCCACCAACAGAGAGGTCCTGCACCGTAGACGCGGCTGCAGATCCTCAGCAAGCAGGTGGCACAGCTCAGTCACAACCTCCTTACCAAATCGGAGCCTTCGCAGACACTACTCCTCCGACATGGTAAGGTATGACACCTGCTGCCTGAAAACCCTCGCAGCGTATCTTCGGAGTGGCCGACCTCCATTGCCCCTCCTCCTTCTGGCCAATCCCGGCCCTCTCTCCCACCGTCTCTGTGCCCCTTCAAAGTGTCCGGCCATGAGGACCTTCCCCTCCAAAGCAGCTCCCATTGCTATGCCAGACGGGCAACACGCTATAATGTCTAGCGCTCCAACTGCTCCGGACAGGGCTGAAGGTCCCAAGTATTCGAAGGCTAAATCCGACAAATCCTGTGCAACAGTAGCTCACCAACTCTCTCCAGCAACGATCAGAATGAACAGGCCAAGTGGCTGCAGCTTTTATACTAGAGCTGTCCCCTTTAAATAGCGCCCCTCGACTCCGAGAAGGGCCTGGGAGCGTTCCTTCGAACTGTCACTAATAGCGCCAGGCGGAAAGGTTCCGGGCGCCACCGAATATCCGGTCAGGGGCGCCAAAAGGGCGTTGCCCACTGAAATGATGTCATGATCTGCCTGCGCACGCGGGCGCGCGCTAACAGTTAACACAGGCGCTAAATGGATAGTCAATATGGGAGTTGTCGCTATCCTCATTGCGCCCGCCCGAACATTGGGTAGCGCCCCAAATCTCGGGCTCATTAGGCGCTAATCGCTGGTGCAACCAACCGAATTTCTAGGCCTACTTACTTTAAACTAGAGACCTTACTTTTACTTTAACGACTGGACTGTAGAAATACTCGCCAGGTCCTACTTACCAATCAGCTCCTTCCCGGATTGTGACGTCACTTTAGCAGTTTTGCAGTTGTTGTTGTTTGACTGCTCCCACTCTCGGACTCTTTCCTGGGTGTAAAGTAAGAATCAATTCCTACAGAGTGAAAAGTTAGGGAAAGCAAAGGTGAAGCAAGGGAGCTCCTCCTTCCACTCCTCACCCACCTAACTCCCTCAATCACCCAACTCTCAGCACTCTGTTCAAGCCACACTCAGTGCAGATCGCACTGCGAATCCTGTTTTTATAGGCCTAGTTTCCCTAATTAACTGCCTTCAGCTGCTCTGATTGATCCTCTGCCTTCTCCGGTGCTGCCGACTCCTTTCAGGTCCGCTGTCCTCGGCCTCCCGTGCTCTTGAATCTATCAACTGTGGGACCTCCTTGGAAGACCCTCTCCCCGCTTGCAATGAGCGCTTCCCCAACGGAGGCATCTGCAAGCAGCATGGGAACCATTCATTTTCTTTCAACATGGACCTCAGATGAGGATGAGGATGAGGAGGAGGAGCAGGAGGAGGAGGAGGAGCAGGAGGAGGTCAGAGCACCGGTGTATCGACCAGCAGCAGTGGCAGCACGTGAGCACATGATTGCCCGTGATGCAAGGGATGAACTTATCCTGGCCAGATTTACATAGGTTGCCCAAGTTGGCACATGTCCTTGGCTCCATCTTAAGACATCATTGACAATGGACATGACTCTCTGGCCTCCTTTCACTCTGGCCATCAGCCTGACAATGCAAGTGTTGCGGAGCCCGCAATGTGGAGCTGTCTAAGGCGAAAGAACAGATGCCATAATACCAACATTTTGGCATCAAATCATTTTAATGCTTTCCAACAGGGATGGCATTTCATCAATACACATAAACATTCTCCCAATCTGCACACAGACCTGGAGGTTATATCCCTTGCCAGCTGGACCCACACAGCCTTGGTTTCTTTGGGAGGCCTCTTTCTCCCAGGTGAGTGGAAGAGGACCTCCCTGCTAGCTGCCACCCCTCAAACAACATTTGCAGCGCCTCATCCGAGAGCCTTGGGAGGCCCTTGACTTGGAATTGGACATAGTGGTTTCTCAGAATATGTTGCAGCATCGTCAGAAATCCTGTGGAATGATCTAAGGCAGCAAGAAGCCCTTAAAATAGACTGGAAAAGTGATGTCAGCAGAGGCGAGTTTCAGTCCCAAAACACTAATTGGCCCAGGGCAACCCACATCTCTGAAATCAAGTGGCTAATCAGGAGAAAATCGCAATTTTTTGAAAACAGCCAGTGGAGGCGGGTTTCGAACCCACCTGAACCAAAACCCGCCTCCAACCCGCCTCCAGTGGGAAAATCACCCCCAAATTGTCACATCTTAATCCTTCAGTTACAACCTATGAAATGAAGCTAGTTACCAAAATCCACCCACTTTGACTGCGGGTGAGTTATCGTCATCTGTGGTCTTCGCTTTAGATGACTAAAAGTCATGTCAGATAGCTTCAGCGGTCTCTTATATAATTCAGCTGTACTCATAACCCTTCTTCCAATTGGTTGAAACAATGGCCAATAAAGGATGCAGTGAAAAAGTTTTCAGCAAAACTTTCCTTCCTTCTGTTCACAAACAAATGAAGTAACTACTTACTTGTTTTGAATTAAACCCCAGGTACATATAAATGCAAGCTGCTGTGTTGTTGTTGTACTCTAGCCATTATGTGGCAATGCATCACTTGCCTGTGACATTATTGTGAAGAAAATGATGTGGAAGCTCTTCTGGTGCTTCTCTTTTCCCCCTCAACAATAAAGAACATGCCAAAAAAAGCCTTCCCTTTCGCACAGTGCCCATTTAAAGTGATTTTGAAGAATTAATGTCCCTGACGTGAGAAAACTGAGGAATAGACAGGGTGTGGTGGAGGAGCAGTTGTAAACTGGCTGACAGTCACCAATGCCCAGGATTCCAGCATAAGTAAGGATGAAGTTACAGCTAGGAGGGGAAAAAAAGTTTAAAAAGTTATCTGCTGAATGTAGGTGACTTTACCAGTGTTCATGTGTGGCAGCGTGGCTCAGTGGCTCTATTTAGAGGTTTCATGTATCAGTTCATAAAAACTTCAGCTTATTATTTTTAATTATTGATGTACAATTTATAACAAGTCTGTGAAAGAAAATTGAAAACATTCGGTCATTAATTGTACACGGCACATCTTTGGAGCTGATTTAGCGAAAAATATACTACATATTACAATTTTTTCTAAAGACATAAGGCCCACCACCATTTTAACTCCTGGATTTTCAGCAGGTTCAAGGCAGGTAGGCAGCCTAGTGAGACGGCGTACTGCAGCTCCACCTCACTGTACTCAGAGTGTTAAGACACGGATTCGCAGCCATGATTCCCTTGTGCCGAGCTTCAAATCTTCAACTGTGCTATTAAGGCGAGGAGAGGTCAGAAGTATCCCCAAAGGGAAGGAGGAAGAATTAAATGGTCCGTCAGCTATGTTACTTTTGTACATCTCGGATGGCTGGTTATAATGCAAGGCCACATTTTGGGATTTCTAATTATGCCAGCACAGGGACAGCAGGGCGTAATTAATGTCAAAATTGCTCCTATTAAGTTAAATATAGCTCTCGAGGGGCTAAATTCACAGAACAGCAGAGATGGGAAATGCAGATTTGGATCTGAGCCAGAGTATTTTGGCCAATGAAAGTTAGTTTAGAGATTCCAGTGAGCATTCACACGTATTACAGTCAGGATGTTTCCAGCATAAGGTGTCTGCTGAGAATATACACTTGGGAGAGATCGCAATCAGTTAGGTTGACAGGCCTACTGGCAAATCACCGAGAAGGGAAGGAGTCAGTGGCCTCATCTTTCCACTTCCTGCCAATAATCAAAGAGTAGAGGGAGAAAGAGTCACGTGATTTTGCCTTCAATGGAAATAAAAATACTTCAGAGATATAAAACGGGTTACCAATTCGCCATCATCCATTTTACACTATCGCACAAAATCAAAATCTACCCTAACATGTCTGGGTTAGCTTACTATTATCTTGGAAAGAGTGTAATGTTTCTAACTATGCCAAATTGTTTGATCTTTTACTGGTAAGAAATGTCTTCCACATCCTACTGACAATGATGCCTCAGCTGCTGAAAACCTCTGTTGCCTTTGTTGCCTCTAGACTTGACTATTCCAACGCACTCCTGGCTGGCCTCCCATCTTTCACTCTCCGTAAACTTGAGGTCATCCTAAACTCTGTTGCCCATGTCCTAACTTGCACCAAGTCCCATTCACCCATCAACCTTGTGCTCGCTGACTTACATTGGCTCCCAGTTAAGCAACGCCTCAATTTTAAAATTCTCATCCTTGTTTTCAAATCCCTCCATAGCCTCGCCCCTCCCTATCTCTGTAACCTTCTCCAGCCCCACAACCCCCAAGATATCTATGCTCCTCCAATTTTGGCCACTTGTGCATTCACAATTTTAATCACTCCCCCATTGGCAGCCATGCCTTCAGCTGCCTAGGCCCTAAACTCTGGAATTCCCTCTCTAAATTTCTCCACCTCTCTACCTCTCTTTCCTCCTTTAAGATGCTCCTTAAAACCTACCTCTTTGACCAAGCTCTGCCCTAATATCTCCTTATATGGCTCAGTGTCAAACTTTGTTTGATAACGCTCCTGTGAAGCACCATTTTGCTATTTCAATACAAGTTGTTGCTGTTGAATTAATGTGGTGCAACACTGCCATCTACTGGTGTAATAGCATATGACACATAAGGATCACATGACAATAATCTCAGACTAGATAGTTTCAGAGCAAGTCATCTGACTTTACTTACGAACTGTCTTTGAGGTGTATAAATATGAACTGTTTTCAGCAGTTATTAGGTATTCAGTGCTGAGATCTAACCTAGATTGGAAATAAATCAGACCCTGATGGATATCCTACTTGTAAGTATATAGCCGTATAAACTTGCTTGTACTTTCTGTCAGTATTAATAAAACCAGCAAGTTGATTTATCTCTAGCCTTGGAATCTATATAATCTGGTTTAATCTACTCAGTTGATCTAACATCGAGAGAAAAAATCTATTTTGTGATTCAGTAAAGAATATAATTTTTCACGTATCCGCCTTTCAATAGTCTGAGTACTGTATTTCATCCAAAATACAACAATAAATAAAACAATCTTTGACTCCATTTTAATGCAATTTTTTCCTTTTCATAAGTGATGCCCTCCTAGCCTGCATATCATGACCAAGAGGCCAAGAGGCCAAGAGGCCAGTAGCGGGTTTATAGTTTGCTACATGGCTCTTGTTGGATTAGTCTTTCTTCTTCAGTTTGCCAAATTAATTACCTAGTAGGGTTTGGTTGTTTTCACTGAAAATGTAATAAAATAGTAAGCATTTAAAAGCATTGGTATATATTTTCATAGCAATTGCTCCACAGTTACAACACAAAGTCATTAATTCATATATTGTAGATAGGATAAACTCCTAGAATTATGAATTCATATGTTTTAGAGATGATAGAATTCTTAGTTAAAATCAATCATATATTTTAAAATATAAGCCTAGAAATCATTCTTGGCTATATTTGGGGTCAAACGCTTAAACCATTTGTATACTATCCCTCTGCTATTTTAATGGAGGCACTAACCTGTTTATTTTAAATAGATTAATGCTTCCACTAAAGTAGAAATCTGATGAATTTCATACAAATGCATTAAGTGTTTATTTGCAACTACTATTGACAGTAATCCTTAAGCTATAATTGTTCGAAAATATAATTGGTGAGTATCTTTGTTTATATTGAGAAACAACAATTAAAAATAACATTACTACAAAAGCTAGAGGAAAGGTTGGTTTCGGGCCTTCTGCAACTGGCAGGTGGCAAAAGATATTTTCTATATCATTTGTATTTGTTCACTTTGAAATCTCCTGTAGAATAAAATTGACGACATCCTTTGAGAGTCCAGGCAAAGGGTTGAATTCTGCAGAATCGACTACAGAATTGACAGAGGAGGAGAAAGGAAATTTTAAGAATGTGCCTTTCTTGAAAATGTTAGCACCATGTCTATTAAACAGAACCAGGGCCATTTGGAAGCTTCGCAGGAGATACTGGCCACCTCTCTCTTCTTTCAGTTGTGAAATTTTTGAGGTCAGCAGATGTGCAATTTGTTCAGAGACAGGGTTAGACTCCACCAGTTTCCTTTGCCCTGCATCTTTAAAAAAATCTTCCATTGTCTGTGCAATGTTGGTACATCCGTGCTCATCTTCATTGCTTGGATGCAACTCTGCAATTCCAACAGAGGAGATGGCATCTTCAGAGATTGGGTGGTCTGAATCTGCTGAAGACATTATAATTAACAGTCTTCATTTTTGTTAGGTCACATTAACAACAATGAGTAGTGATATGAGCAAGTGGAAGCTCACTTAACAATATAATTACCATTATCAACTTTACTTTATCATTTGATTAACCACATTAAAAGATACCAATGTAAAATAATTATGTTTATACTCAATTAAGACATTTAAAAAATACTTTACAATGACTTTAGCATTGGAATATAACTGTATGGAGAAATAGAAACACGTAGCACTCCATGACAAACACTAAGAGTAAATGTCCTTTAAGGACTCCTGCCAAATCTGAATGGATTATTTAACATGCCATATTTAAATATACTCTTATCCTCATTTTTGAATTAATAAGGACGACACTGAAATTTTTGATAACCAGGATGTATCACACTTCCTACTCATAAAAGTTCTTTACGAAAAATCAATTTTGTCCCATCACAATATTTTCCGTTGAACTGACAAATTATACCAGTCTCTGGCCAGTATTATCATATAAAAAACACCAGTGAATATATGCACAACTGAGATAAATGACGAACTTGTCACCTAAATGGATAAAATTCAATGAAATTTAGATTAATGGAAATAAAAATTCACATTCATAAGAACATAAGAACATAAGAAATAGGAGCAGGAGTAGGCCAATCGGCCCCTCGAGCCTGCTCCGCCATTCAATAAGATCATGGCTGATCTGATCCTAACCGCCAACCTACTATCACAGAACCATCTCCTGAATCTAACAGAATTAGACACACGAAATAGGAGCAGGATCAGGCTACATGGCCCCTGGGCCCGCTCCGCTACCCACAGGGCCATGTCCGATCCGAACCTAGACTCATGTCCAAATTCCTGCCCGCTCCCCGTAACCCTTAATTCCCTTTACTTCTAGGAAACTGTCTATTTCTGTTTTAAATTTATGTAATGATGTAGCTTCTACAGCTTTTTGGGGCAACATATTCCATGGACCTACCTCATCTCAGTTTTGAAAGAGCAGCCCCTTATTCTAAGACTATGCCCCCTAGTTCTAGTTTCACCCATCATCGGGAACATCCTCCCCGCAGCCACCCGATCCAACCCCTTCACAATCTTATATGTTTCAATAAGATTGCCTCTGATTCTTCTGAACTCCAATGAGTAGAGTCCCAATCTACTCAACCTCTCCTCATATGTCCATCCCCTCATCCCCGGGATTAACCGAGTGAACCTTCTTTGTACTGACTCGAGAGCAAGTATGTCTTTTCTTAAGTATGGACACCAAAACTGTATGCAGTATTCCAGGTGCGGTCTCACCAATACCTTGTACAACTGAAGCAATACCTCCCTATTTTTATATTCCATCCCCCTAGCAATGAAAGCCAACATTCCATTGGCCTTCTTAATCACTTGCTGCACCTGCATACTAACCTTTTGAGTTTCGTGCACCAGGACGCCCAGATCCCTTTGTACTTCAGTACTTTCCAGTTTCTTGCCATTAGGATATTAACTTGCTCTACGATTTTTCCTGCCAAAGTGCATAACCTCACATTTTTCAGTATTGTATTCCATCTGCCAAATCTCTGCCCACTTACTTAGCCTGTCTATGTCCCCTTGCAGGTTTTTTTATGTCCTCCTCACTCACTACTTTCCCTCCCATCTTAGTATCATCTGCAAACTTTGATATGTTACACTCGGTCCCCTCCTCCAAATCGTTAATATAGATTGTAAAGAGTTGGGGACCCAGCACTGACCCCTGCGAACACCACTAGTTACTGATTGCCAGTCTGAGAATGAACCATTTATCCCAACTCTCTGCCTTCTGTTAGATAGCCAATCCTCTATCCATGCCAGAATATTACCCCCAATCCCGTGATTTTTTATCTTAAGCAATAATCTTTTGTGTGGCACCTTGTCAAATGCCTTTTGGAAGTCTAAATACACTACGTCCACTGGTTCCCCTTTATCCACCCTATATGTTACTTCCTCAAAGAACTCCAGCAAATTTGTCAAACATGACTTCCCCTTCATAAAACCATGCTGACTTTGTCCTATTAAATTATGATTATCCAAATGTCCTGTTACTGTCTCCTTAATAATGGACTCCAAAATTTTACCTACCACAGATGTTAGGCTAACCGGTCTATAGTTTCCAGCCTTCTGTCTACTGCCCTTTTTAAATAAGGGTGTTACATTAGCAGTTTTCCAGTCTGCCGGGACCTTTGCTGAGTCCAGGGAGTTTTGGAAAATTATTACTAATGCATCCACAATCCCTACCGCCACTTCCCTCAAGACCCTAAGATGTAAGCTATCAGGTCCAGGTAATTTATCCGCCTTGAGTCCCATTATTTTACCGAGTACCACTTCCTTAGTGATTTTGATCATGTTTAGCTCCTCCCCCCCTATAGCCCCCTGTTTGTCCAGTGTTGGGATATTCTTAGTGTCCTCTACTGTAAAGACTGATACAAAATATTCATTCAGTGTTTTTGCCATCTCCATATTTCCCACCATTAATTTCCTGGTCTCATCCTCTAAGGGACCAACATTTACTTTAGCCACCCTTTTTCTTTTTATATAACTATAAAAACTCTTACTATCTGTTTTTATATTTTTTGCTAATTTACTTTCATAATCTATCTTCCCTTTCTTAATCAATCTTTTTGTTATTTTTTGCTGTCTTTTAAAGTTTTCCCAATCCTCTATCCTCCCACTAGATTTGGCTACCTTATATGCCCTTGTTTTTAGTCGAATACTATCCTTAATTTCTTTACTTAGCCACGGATGGCTGTCTTTTCTTTTACACCCTTTTCTTCTCAGTGGAATATATTTTTTTTGGAAGTTGTAAAATAACTCCTTAAATGTACACCACTGATCATGTATCGTCTTACCCTTTAATCTATTTTCCCAATCCACTCTACTCAATTCCGCTCTCATACCTTCATAGTCTCCTTTATTCAAGCTTAGCACGCTTGTTTGAGATCCAACCTTCTCACCCTCTAATTGAATATGGAATTCAACCATGTTATGGTCACTCATTCCAAGGGGATCCTTTACTAGGACATTTTTAATTAATCCTGTCTCGTTACACAGGACCAGATCTAAGGTTGCTTGCCCCCTGGTCGGTTCAGTTACATACTGCTCAAGAAACCCATCCCTAATACACTCAATGAACTCATCCTCAAGGCAGCCCTGCCCAATTTGATTTGTCCAATTAATATGATAGTTAAAATCCCCCATAATTATAGATGTTCCCTTATTACAAGCCTCAACTATTTCCTGATTGATACTCCGTCCAACAGAGTTGCAACTGTTCGGAGGCCTATAGACTACGCCCACTAGTGTTTTTTCCCCCTTATTATTCCTTATCTCCACCCAAACTGTTTCATTATCCTGATCTTTTGACCCAATATCATTTCTCTGTATTACAGTGATTCCTTCCTTTATTAACATAGCCACCCCACCTCCCCTTCCTTCCTGCCTATCCTTCCTGATCGTTAAATAACCTGGTATGTTTAATTCCCAGGCATTGTCACCCTGCAGCCATATTTCTGTAATGGCCACAAGATCATACCCATATGTAGTTATTTGTGCCATTAACTCATCTATTTTGTTACGAATGCTACGTGCATTCAGATAGAGAACTTTCAAATATGTTTTGTGACACTTAGTTCCTGCTTTTGCCCTTTTTATTACTTTACCTTTTACTCCATACCTTCTGCCCCTTCCTGACACGCTCTGGTTTTTAATTTCCCCACTGCTACCTAAGTCTATGACCTTCTCTGTTGTCATTTTTATTATTTGCTCTCTAGGAACCTCCCCCCCACTAGTTAGTTTAAAGCCCTCTCTACAGCCCTAGTTATATGATCCGCCAGGACTCTAGTCCCAGCACTGGCCAAGTGAAGCCCGTCCCAATGGAACAGCTCCCTCCTGCCCCAGTACTGGTGCCAGTGTCCCAGGAAGCAAAACCCATTTCTCCCACACCAGTCTTTGAGCCACGCATTTAACTGTCTAATTTTATTTGTCCTAGCCAAATTTGCTCGTGGCTCAGGTAATAATCCAGAGATTATTACCCTTGAGGTTCTGTTTTTTAATTTGACCCCTAGCTGCTCATACTCCTTTAACAGAACCGGCTTCCTAGTCCTATCTACGTCGTTTGTACCAACATGGACCACGACAACTGGATCCACCCCCTCCCACTGCAAGTTTCTTTCCAGCCCAGAGGAGATGTCCTTAACCCTGGCATTGGGTAGGCAACACAGCCTTCGGGACTCTCGCTCTCGGCTGCAGAGAACTCTATCTATCCCCCTAATAATACTATCCCCTACCACTACTACATTTCTATTTACTCCCCCCTCTTGAATGGCCTCCCATTCCACGGTGCTGTGGCCAGGTTGCTCATCCTCCCTGCAGTCCCTGCTCCTGTCCCCACAGGGAGTAAGAACCTCGAACCTGTTGGACAAGAGCAAGGGCTGCGGCTCCTCCAACACTACCTCCTGGATCCCCGTACCTGCCTCACTCGTAGTCACACCGTCCTGTCCCTGACCATGGGTTACATCTGAATTAATTAACTTCATAGGTGTGACCACCTCCTGAAACACAGAGTCCAGGTACTTCTCCCCCTCCCTGATGTGTCGCAGTGTCTGAAGCTCAGACTCCAGCTCATCAACACGGAGCTGGAGTTCCTGTAGCAGCAGACACTTGTCACAGACGTAATCACCGTGAGCCTCAATGGGGTCCACCGGCTCCCACATCTCGCAACAGTAACACATCACCTGCTCCATTCTATGTAATTAATTAAATTTTGTATTGTTAGTTATGGACACCCTCTGCCCGATTTTAGATGCTAGTATCCCCTTTAATTAATTGGATTTAAATTAAATCAATCCCTCTAATTACACCAGTTAAATGGTTTACCAACAGTCACTCTGCACCAGAAAGGCCTTATTAACTACAACCCACAGAGTTAACATTTGAAAAGAGCACCTAACACCCCACTTACCCTAACTCACACTTACCCAAACTCACAGCACTCTCTGCTGACTCGCACTCAGTGCTTGCTCGCACTAGGACTGGTCTTTTTATACTGTTTGTTTGTTTGTTTACAGCCAAATGAGTCACCCCTGCTGATTGGTTAGAAAACTGGTTTCCACTGCCTGCTGTGCCAATTTACTCCTACTGCAGTGTAACCTTGTTTTACTCTTCTTAAACCAACAGAATCCCAAATATTTAACTTTTCCCCTTTACTTAAACTGCTTAAGTAATCTTATCAAGAATGATTTAAAGAGAAATAACAATTAAAGAACTCTCACACTTACCCAAACTCACAGCACTCTCTGCTGACTCACACTCAGTGCTTGCTCGCACTAGGACTGGTCTTTTTATACTGTTTGTTTGTTTACAGCCAAATGAGTCACCCCTGCTGATTGGTCACAAAATTCTAACTAAATAAGGCAAGAAAACAGAAAAGCCTTTTGCAGTCTAACTTACTTAGTCTCTTCTGGGAAGGCTGCATCAGGTAATCAAGCAAAACTCCCGAGTATCTATCCATTCTCGCAGCTCTACTATTCAATGTTGGCTGATACCTTTACCCATAGAAACCATTATGTTATGTGAAGTATTTGATTATCACAACCTAGAAGTATCCTTAGATTTTGGACATATACATTGCAAGTTGAAAAGTTAATTAAAAATACTATTATTTACCATCATCTCTGAATTTTACTCATCAAATTCCAAGTAGTTGTAATTTTACAGCTTGAAGTAGACAGCAGCTGGATGTTAATCATTGAATGAGCTAAGTCGCATAGTAAACACTATAGCGCTAAACTGTTTTATGTGGATATGCTGAAAATTTAAATGAAGGTTAATCCACTCTCACTGCAGAATTGGATTTAATGAATGCAGTAAAAGTGTGAGTAACAGTCAAACGCACCATAAAAACTTGGTGATCCACTGACTCAGTACATTGGTGTGTTAATGAACGACACTGGATTGGTAGCGCTTGTACTGTCCTCCATGACTTAACAAACCTGGGTTTCTACTCACAGACTTCGAGATGAGAGAAGAAAAGCACATGTATGTAATCATTAATTACATGGTGGTACGTCTCAGGGAGAGATTAAAAATATCAATGGATAATCCACTTTCTGCTTATGCATGCCTCCTATGGCTCAAAAATAGCATTGATAGAGACCAAAGAATCGGTCATATCCCTGTGGAGCAGTGGGGCAGAAAATTAGAACTGTAATGATAATAAGTGGGGTGTGTTCATGTGCTGCACCACAGAATGGTAGATTAAGTATCTGTACCTGGCATTCACCAATATTGGGTGTAGTTTCGGTGTGTTAACAGGATGCAAAGTGCTTCCTAACCCAAAACCTTTGTAAAGCAAGTAGAGCAAAGCAGAGCTTTTACTGACAGAATGCTAGCATGATGAATTGCATGTTCAGTTTATTCTATGAAATAAACAAGGAAGAGAATATTTGCAATTTTTCAATTCATTGCGTGTTTGGTCCGTGATCTTGCTGCTATGAATATTCAGTTAAGCCTGAGCTTTAAGGTCACTGTGAAACCATTTCACCAGAGGTAGTAATTATATCTATCCTTCTCTATGCTGGGTTTTTTCTGCAGTACTCCAAATATATTAGTGTACTGAGCAACATGTTATGTAAATGGAAAAACGGACATAATGACAGACTTTCCTTTTAGTACACCTCTAGTGTTACAGTGGCACTTAGATTAGCCTCTATAATCAAAATAATTAACTGCCGAAAAGCTCTCACAGCCTCTGCACAAATATAAGCATCCAGCCTACTGTTGTGCACACATTATTCATGGTTTGAATCTTGAAAGCTAGAAGCAATGAATAATATACAATGCACTGGGGGAATCACAGTTTCATTAATATTTCATTCTATCAAGAGGAATGGCTTACTTTCTGTTCAAAGAGAAGAGCTGTCTGGCAAGGAAAATGTACTCTTTATGATTGGAAAAAATTTGATGTTGTCAAAAATCAACACTTTTAGCCTATAATTTTGTTAATAGTCTACCCAAGTTCAATGTGGCAACTGAGAACAATTTTAAGATTGAGTGGCTTTCCCCCTTCCCCTTGTTTTATCCTTTGATCACAATAAAGTGGTCTCTGATACACACCAATGGAAAAAATACCGCTTTCAGATTTCAAATTAACAAAAGGCAGTAATTGAATGATTACTTCTTGAAAGCAGTGCAGGTTATTCCAGTAACAAAAATCAAAATACTGGAATAACGCTCCTCTTTGATTCTGATGTTACAATAACAGGTCAAATCTGACCAAAATTTCAGTTCTGCCTCAGTCCTTAATAAATTCTTTTTAAATCTACCGTCGCTATCTCAGTTCATGTTTCACTGAATAAGGCCACTCTTAGCCAGCTGCTCTGAGCTTTGTTCCCAAGAATCGACATTGGCTGTTTAAGTTGGTAATCTAACATCTATTGGTAGGTCTTGTCATCTTTTCATTCAGAAGTCCTATGGTAGCAGTCGCTATCGATTTTTCACTGCCAATTGTGTCCACACCTATGGTGCATCTGGTGATGCCTGCCCTGTCAGGATTTCCCCATTAGTCGTGGTTCAGTGGGTAGCACTTTCGCCTCTAAGTCAGAAGATCGTGAGTTCAAGCTCCACTGCAGGGACTTGAGCACAAAATCTAGGCTGACACTTCAGTACAGTACTGAGGGAGTGCCACACTGCCAGAGGTGGTGTTAAACCAAGGTCCTGCCTGTCCTTTTTGGTGAATGTAAAAGGTCTCATGGCCCTATTCAAAGAACAGGGATTTCTCCTGCTGTCCCACAACCAACACCGCTAAAAACAGATTATCTGGTCATTTCACTCATTGCTGTTTGTAGAACCTTTGCTGTGCAAAAATTGGCTGTTTCATATCCACACATCGCAACAGTGATTACATTTCAAAATACTTCATTGGCTCTGAGGTGATTTGGGATGTTCTGAGGTCAGGAAAGGTGCTATACACACACACACACACACACACACACACACACACGAGTCCTTTCTTTCATTAATCTGACTCCTGTGAACATGTAGTTCCACCCCTGGCCACACATTGGTGCTGCAGAGCAATCTGTTTCTCAACTCACGAAGGTATCTATGTTTATTTTCTCCTCTCTGAGGTTGAGCACAGTGGGCTGAAGTTTTACCTTTGCATGTGGATAGCAGCGGAGCGGGGGGGGGGGAGGGCGTGAATTGCGTCGGGATCCCAGAGGTTGGAGAGGTGCGTTTTGCAGTGGCTTTTTAACGAAGCCACTGCAACTGAATCAGACTTCCGAGTTTGCATATAATGGCCCAGAACTTGGTGTCGGGGGCTTGCCGCGCGTGCAAGCCCCCGATCTGCACTCACCCTGTGCGCTGACATCTGAAGCCCGGGCCTGCTTGCATTTCCTGTGACAGGCCCGGTTCAGATGTCAGCGCGCAGTGCTTACCTGATCCAGCGGCGTAGTTAGTGCGATGTGCCGGCTGGGATCAGGTGAGCACTGTACAACCAATCAGGGGAGGGGAAGGTTCATTCATGAGTTTGAGAGTAAGAACTGTCAAACTCATGAAAACTACGGGGGCCCAAAACACTATTTAAACTTTAAATAAAAATTTAAAAAACACCCCAATCATTAAATTAATTATAAATAAGTTTAAAAAAATAATTTAAACAATAATTTTTCTTTTGGAAAAAAATAATTTTTTAATAAAAAGGGTCTAAAACTAAACTTACCTTATTGTAGATTCTTTAAAATAATAAACCTGTGGAAATTTTTTTTCTAAATTACACTAAAACACCACTTACCTGTAAAAATAAATACTTACGTGTGCTTTTTACAAGCGTAAAGACCGAAGGCCTTTACACATGCGCAAATCCCCCAAAACAGAGGAAATCCAAGACGCACGCGCTGCCCCCTACAGCGCACGTGCTAGCCTCTTCACCTCTTGGGTTAGAGGAGAGGAAATGCCGGTTTTCAGCACATGCGCTGTGCATGCTGAAAACCGGCATTTCCTCTGGCCAGACGCATGAGTACCCCTTCCATACTCACGCGTTTGGGGAGGAATTTCTGCCCCAATGTCTGTTGATAGTCTCTTTTCAGTCACCATGAACCTAGAGCAGTTGCCCACTATTCTCATGTTGTTTATTGTGATGCAGTGAAATTTGGTTAAAATGATCAGGAAAGTCAGGCCAAGACAAAGTCAAACATCTAGATTAGCTAAGTTGTCATGGGATGTAAATTTTTTTAATGTTTTGAATAAAATCCTACGGCAAATTTGATAACATTATATTCTTTGAATCGTGTTAAATCATGACAACATTTATTGTTTGGACGCTCATGCTTTCCAGTTTAAAAAGTACTTTGTTACGCTACAGATAGCAGAAAAAAATCATGCGGCAGGGCAGCAGGTCTCAACTTTGCTTCAAAATATGATGTCCAAGTCCTTAATTGTACTTGAAACGTGCCATTATCAGCAGAATGGTGCATAATATTTCATTTTGTAGAAAGACCTCTTCAATATGTGCTTGAGAAGCATTCTGTAGTCAAAACACTAACTTGAAAATATTGAATTAGCAGACAGTGGGGTATTTTTCCATTTCACCGCCCATCGCCTGAGTGGCAGCCTGGCGGAGCGGATCGCCCACTCATTGCGAACCCACTCACTTTTTGTTGCATTGAAATCAATTGAATGAGAAACGGGCGAGCTACTCCACCAGTTTACCACCCAAACAGCAGAGTTTAAAATTACCCCATTACTCTCCACATATTGGGCTGGATTTTGCAGCCAGCAGCGAACGAACGGCGCTCGCCGTTCATTGCACTTACAGTTGTCCACAGACTTTCAAGGGCTTTTGCACTGGAACTTGCTGTGATTAGAAATTCAAAATAGCACGGCGCCCCCTACAGGGCATCTGGGACCTGTGTGAACAGGTCAAGCAACCGTGTGTCTCCTTAACCAATCAGATTGAAGAATCCTTACTGAGGCACGCAGAGTCTGAACCAGGAGGTGTCAGTTAGAATAGTTAATTCAATGTAAAATTATGTACAGAAAAAGAGAGGGAAAGAAAGATTGGATTAAGAGCAAGTGATAAAAGAGACAGAAAGAAAAAGTAAAAAAAAAATGTAATTTTTAATTTAAAAAAATCTCCAACAGTAATTAACATCTGAAGGAATGAGATTCCACACTTTTAAAAATAAATTTTTAGTACCAAAGAGGTTGTTTGGCAGTAATTAAGACTTACCACACCCTTAAAAATTCATTTATACTTGTATGGACAAGCCCTAACTTTTGCTGGCATGTTTAGTGGGTATCTAGTAGGTAACCACCGTAACTTCACGTCCTCCATGTGTATCAATGCCAAGTCTTTCAGTGAGATACTATTAGAGTGAAGCTTATGGAGGAGGCAGGGTAACTCGGACAATGGGCTGGATTTTGATACTGGGGCAGGCTGGGGTCGTGTAATCCGCATTTCGTGTTAGCCACCCGATTCTAAATTGATGTGGGAGAATGATGCAATTTTAACTTAATTGGCCAATTGAGTTCCAACGTGTGGGAACCCATGTCAAATGAGTTTTTCCAGTCTGAAAGTCGCCTCCGATGACGTCATCATTCCTGCTACATTTAAGGTCTGCAACAAGCCTTGCTTCTTCTGCAGACTGCCAACCTTTTGGCCTTTGCAGTGAGAGGCACCTGCAGGCAGAATGGCCAGCCAGAGACCTAGGTCTGCACCCCGCTTCGATGACGTTGCCCTGCAGGCTTTAGTAGAGGGAGCAAGAGCACATAAAGAGGTGCACTTCCCTTCTTCAGAGAGGAAGAAGCCTCCCCAGCAAACCAAGGCTGTGTGGATCCAGGTGGCTGAGGAGGTCAACTCCTTGTCAGCAACCCGCAGAACCTGGCTTCAGTGCAGGAAGAGGTTTCATGACCTTCTGCGCACTGGAAAACTGAGTATAAATTTCCCATCACCCTCAATCTGATCCCCATTGCCTCTCCTCACCAGCACTCAGCTTTAGCAATCTCTTCCTCCACATCCCACTTGACACTGACATCCATGCACCCTTACCCATTCCCTCTCTCTCTATGGTCACATTCACCTAACTATTCGACTATGCAGCCCTCACACTCCCTATCACTGTGATACAATTACAACTTACAACACACAGGGAGGGCCCTTGGTCTAGCCACCTCACTCCATCTTTGTCTCCTTCTAAGCATCTATGCTATGGATTTTCTACACTCACTCCTTCATTCTCACTCAAACTCCACTTGTCTCCCTCATTGCAGGAAAAGAGCGCTCACAATAAATGGGAAAGAGCAAAGACAGGAGGAGGGCCACCCTCAGTAGCCCAGCTCACCACCTGGGAGGAGGCGGTCCTGGAGATCGTGGGAGTGGAGGAAGATTCCCAAGTGGAGGACGGACAGGCGGGCGCATCACAGCAAGCCGGTGACAGAATAGTTTTCCATCTCTCTCAATGACATTGCATGAGTCGCTGATAATGATTCTGAAGCTCTAACAGATGGACTTATGATCATCGGCAATATGCAATGTGCATGTAGCCCTGGCATCACATCTCTGACTCTTTCCTTTACTCCCCCACAGGACCATCGCAAGCACCCATCCCCACTAGCCAGGAGGAAGAGCCTGAGCATCCAGACACCTCAGAGGAAGCTGCAACCTCTGAGGGCACAGCGTCACCAGAATTCAGCGCTGTTCTGGACCAATGAACATTTTATGTGTGCAGATAGCACCCTCTGGTGGCGGTTATTGTGTTAACAGTTTGTATGCTGGAAAGGTCATCTGATCTTTCTTCCTGTGTGAGGTCATTTGACCTTTGTTCCTTTCTTCCTGTGAGACGTCATTTGACCTTCCTACCTTTCTTCCTGTTGACCCCAGGAAGCAGTTTTGCCAGGAAGAACCTGACTTGAGTAATGGAGAATCTGCATGAGAGGTTCCATTTACAATCCAATGTAATCTGATTTCATATGTTAGGCCAAGCGCAATATCTTTTCACAAATTTGTTCAAGTAAAGGCTTCAAACAGCAAACGGCGTCAGAAGAATTATTTTGAATAAGTGTTTAACTTGCTGGATAACTAGATAGGAGCACGTCTAGCGCGGCCAGTACAGTGAAAAGATATCAGTGAAAAGATATCAGTGAAAAGATATCAGTGAAAAGATATCAGTGAAAAGATAGCAATATGGCTAGCTGTGAAGAGCGGAGCAGGAGGAACCCAGAGTAAGCCTTAACCTCGTAGAGCACATCTACCTCACATCAACATGTCAGAAGATAATAACGAAAATGCTTTGCAGCAAGTAGAAGACCTTAAACAGGCAGACGAAACTGTAGAACGTGACAATCGGTCTATAAGCACCGGTTACTACAGATCGCAAGTTGATTCACGGTCATCGGGTGGTTCTAGAGTAAGCATAGCCATCGCCAAAGCACGGGCTAAGCTAGTAGCAGCTCAAGCCAGAGCTGCACATACGGACAGTGAAATAGAAATAAAAGTAAGACAGGCCCGTCTCCAAGCTGAACCCCAAGCAGAACAGGCCCGGCTCCAAGCAGAACAGGCCTGACTCCAAGCTGAATTCCAAGCGGAACAGGCCCGTCACCAAGTGGAACGCCAGGCTGAACAGGCCCGTCTCCAAGCCACATTAGACGCTCTGCAGCAACAAAAAAAGATAGACGCTGCATTAGCCGAGACACAAGTATTCGAGGCAATTTTGGAGGGAGCTGATCCCGAGACAGCTTACAAACCTTTAATTCCCGTTTCGTGGCAGAGTCCACGACAGCGCACCATAGATTACGTGAGCGACCATGCCGACATACAGTTTACAGGAGAAAGGGATGGAGGCCCGCACATCTCTACAGATGCAAACACTTCGTATAACATGCCACAAGTTGCCAACCAACGTCAAAGCAGACGGCGTGCCTCAAGCCGCAGAGTCTCCGCCAGCAGAACGGAAGACACGGTGCAAAGGAATAGGACGCCGAACAGAGAAAGTCAAAGGCAAATCCCCTCTCGGTCCCTTGAGACCCCCAACAGAGCCCCCAGCCAAGGCAACCCTGGCACAGGTCCCAGCACCTACGGCCTCGCCAAATACCTTGCACGCACCCAGCTGGTGACTTCGGGGTTAATCAAGTGTAACCCCTTCACGGTTCTCTAGATATATGTGAGATGTGGTCTCTGTTGTAGACAGTATTCTATAGTCCAGTAAGGAGATCACTACTACAATGGCTTAATTCTAATTATCTTACTTTATAGTTTTAACGTCAGACAGTATAAGAAGATTACGGGTCCATGACCTAAATTAGACATTTGCATACATTAGAATGAATCTAGACATAATAAACATACATTCTCCATTTATATGGATTCAAAGGAGAATCTGTCCCTGTATCCAAATTCGAGTGCACTCTTTCGTTGGCGCGCTTAAGTTGGAGCTCATGGTATGTATAATGTCTGCAAGACTTACGACTCCGAACCCCTTCGTTGAATTCTCTTCATGATCACTGAATCCCACTTTGAGTTCTGAATGCAGAGCTACTAATACGAAGGGCGGCGGCCGAGTTTGGAAGCCCGGGACGGGATGCGGCAGCCATTTGCCTCCTGAGCCCTCTTTTCAGAGCTCCTGCCCTCTTTTCTTCCAGTCGCTCGTGTTTCCCGCTCGAAAAACCCGACTCCACCCCTTCCTCCTGGGGTTTCTGCCTGGAGACTGCGCAGCCTCACTGTCTGCAACAGTTGATACTGGTGCAGAATTATGGAAAGTCTGCTCTTAGTCACATTGTGTCCTTAAAAGTTCTTGCCGTACCTTCACATGGGCAACTTTAACCCAGGGATTTATAACAATAATAATAGTGTCTAAGTTAAAGATTGATAACCATACTTAGCGTACATAACATTTCCAGTGGGTATTACACTCCCCCCCTACCAAATATAGGCATGTCCCCATGACTAATGAACTTTACACATAAGTGGTTGCATGCTTCCCAACCATGTATAAAGGGAGGTAACATATCGAACCGTAGGGGCTATCATTACACTTGGCACTCCTAGTGTACTGTATGTCAATCTTTCAGGAACCTTCTTAACTCGCTGTGAGCTTCTTATTTCGGATACCCGGTCTTCAGTTCCTTCAACTACGTTGGAGGCGTTGGTTCCTTTGTTATCATGCCTTTCAGTCTCTTTTATCTCCTTCTCGGAAGCATCTGGTTCTTCCCAGACCATGTCCAAGTCTGAGCTAAATGGTTCAGACAATTCATCCAGATTCTGTCTTATGCGTCTTTCTGGGAGGTCGTACCATAGATCCCATTCTTCATCTTCCGACTCATCAGGTTCCTCATGATCCACACACTGTGTCATGGGTTTTCTGTCTTCTGGAACAAAGTTTTCCTGGTTTCTCGTTCTTTTCCTTCTTCTTCTCTGCAGGGTTCTCCTACTAGGTGTCGGCACATTATCCGCTGGCGGATCCAGACGCACTTGCTGTCCCAATGGCAGGATATGATTCCGGTGCAGTATTTTTATGGGTCCATTCCCACCTGCAGGTTTTAGCCGAAACACAGGTAGTTGTGACATTTGACTTTCAACAATGTAAGGTGTAGAAGCCCAGCGGTCTGCTAACTTATGTTTCCCTTGAAGTCCTAGGTTCCGTATGAGAACTCGGTCACCAGGCATGAGTTGGGAAAAACGGATCTTCTGGTCATACCTCTGCTTATTTCCTTTATTCTGTTTGGCAGAAACAGACTCAGCAAGTTCATAAGCAGCTTGCAATTCCTTTCTCATGTCAGATACATACTTGAGGTAAGTTCTCTGTGATGTGCCATCACTGGATACTCCGAAACACAAATCCACCGGCATCCTCGCTTCACGTCCAAACATGAGGTAGTACGGTGAAAAACCAGTAGCGTCACTTCGGGTACAATTATAAGAATGAACAAGATGTCCAATGTGCCGACTCCACTTGTTCTTTCGCTTTGAATCCAGCGTTCCAAGCATGTCTAACAAAGTACGGTTAAACCGCTCAGGTTGAGGATCTCCCTGAGGATGGTATGGAGTTGTTCTTGACTTCTCAATCCCGAGCATGGACAACAACTCATGTATAAGTCTACTTTCAAAGTCTCTACCTTGATCATTGTGTATTCGCTTTGGCAGTCCATAGTGGATGAAGTATTTCTCCCACAACACTTTGGCAACGGTGGATGCTTTCTGATCCTTTGTGGGAAAAGCTTGGGCATAGCGAGTATAATGATCTGTAATGACCAAGACATTTGCGGTATTGCTGGAATCGGGTTCGATGGACAGAAAATCCATACAGACAAGGTCTAGAGGTCCATCACTTTGCATGTGAAACAGAGGAGCAACTCTTTTAGGTAAAGTCTTTCTCTGGACACAACGTGCACAGGACTTGCAGAACTCCTCAACCGCAGACTTCATACGCGGCCAATAGAATCTGTCCTTGACCAACCCGTAGGTCTTATCTACTCCCAGATGACCTGCGTCATCATGCAAAGACTTCATCACTATTTCCCTGTACTTTTCAGGCAGGACCAACTGTGAATGACATGGTTTAGTGGGTGGGTGAGTGATTCTACACAACACTCCCTCTTTAATTTCCAAGTGGCCCCATTCTCTTAGGAGCAGACGACAGTCAGGATGCTTTGATTTGTCGATCTGTGTAATATCACCCAGACGGAGAGCTGAAAACACCTCATGAATACAGGGATCCTCCTGTTGTGCTTTGGATATTTCAGATGAACACAACATGGGTAAGTTTTGTACATCCAAACTGGAAAGGTTGCAAAATGCCTGGGGAACAGCATGCATTGACGCTCCCAAGTGGTCAATCTCTCGGGCATGAAATGAATTCTTTGGTCCAGATACCACGGACATCTGACACATTACTTTCACATCTGCTGAAGCAACATCTTTCCACTCTGGTTTCTGGTAGTGTGGGCGACGAGACAGAGCATCTGCGTCAATGTTCTGGTTCCCAGGTCTGTACCTGAGACTAAAGTCGTAAGCAGATAGTGCAGCAAGCCAGCGGTGGCCGGTGGCATCAAGTTTTGCCGAAGTCAACACATAGGTTAATGGATTATTGTCTGTCCTCACTTCAAACTTCGCTCCATACAGATAATCCTGCAGCTTATCCACCACCCCCCACTTCAACGCCAAGAATTCTAGCTTATGAGCTGGGTAGTTACGCTCTGATGGCGTAAGACTGCGACTGATGAACGCTACAGGTCTCAGCCCTGCTCCTTGGTCCTGATACAACACACCACCCAACCCTTCTTGACTGGCATCCACGTGTAGCACATATGGCAGCTGTGGGTTTGCAAAAGCCAACACGGGGGCTTGAGTAAGACTTTGCTTTAAGGTGTGGAAGGCCTCTTCGCATTTCTCATCCCATCTAACACCAAAAGGCTCAGAGGGTTTGAAGTAGTCCTTGTTCTCTTTACCTTTAGCCTTTTTCTTCCTCTCGGCTGGTGGGAGGTAACCAGCCAGCAGCTGATTCAGAGGATGGGCCACTTTGGAGTAATCCTGCACAAAGCGCCTGTAATATCCGCAGAACCCAAGAAATGACCGCAAGGCAGTCACTGTGTTCGGTTTGGGCCATGTGGTAACAGCTTCGATCTTGGATGGATCTGTGGCTACTCCATCCTGTGATACAATATGCCCCACATAGGACACGGATGTTTGGCAAAACTGACACTTGTCCAATGATAGCTTGAGACCTTCATCCTCCAGGCGACCAAGCACTTTCAGCAACCGAGCTTCGTGTTCTTCAAGGGTTGCCCCAAACACAATGATATCATCCAAGTACACCAATACTTCGAGCAAGTTCATGTCCCCAACTGTTTGTTCCATTATTCTTTGAAAAGTTGCTGGAGCGCCTGAAACTCCCTGTGGCATCCTTTCAAATTGGTAGAACCCAACTGGACATATAAAGGCTGTCTTTTCTTTGTCCGATTCACTCATCGGTATTTGGTAGTATCCACTTCTGAGATCCAACACACTGAACCACTTGCTTCCATTAAGACAAGCCAGTGCATCCTCAATTCTTGGAACGGTGTATTGGTCAGGAATAGTACGTCTGTTAAGCGTCCTAAAGTCCACACACATCCGAATCTTTCCGTTCTTTTTCCTCACCACCACTATAGGAGATGCATAAGGACTCCTGGACTCGGTAATGATCTCAGCTTCTTTTAACTGCGACAGGTGCTGTCTCACTGCTTCGATGTCAGCTGGTGCCAGCCGTCGAGACCTCTCCCAAAAGGGTTTATCCTCGGTAATTCTGATAGAATGGCGAGTACTCTTACTACAACCAACATCAAACTCATGAGTAGAGAAAACTCCTCTCCGCTCCATCATTTTCCTGACTAATCGGTTCTTCCATTCTTTAGGAACGAATGAATCTCCAAAGTTGAAGGAGGAGGGTGTCAGATCTCCGGTTGAGTTAACTTTGGACTCTTCCTTCACATGTGACGACAGTACATTTACAGGAAACAGATGCGCAATCTGCATTCCTTTCCTCAATGTGATTCCTTTGCCTGACATATTCCTCACGGTCACTGTAACTCTCCTTGACATCACAGCTGTCGGGGTCTGCAACTCTGGTCTCACCAGAAGCTCATTTGGAAACTGTGACTCTTCTGCAGGATCATCAGGTGACTCTATCAGAATGGCTTCAGTACCTGGCGTTCCAGGGAATTTTGGTATCCCAGGGATTCTAGCCACTCCTCCAGGACGCAGGGTGATAGGTTTGGCTCGAACGTACCACACTGTTCCTCTTTTGCTATCATCTATGTCGGAAGAAAGTTCAGGCAGTTTCTCAAAAGCCTTTTTGAAAACAGGGTGAATGTGTCTGGTGCTCAAGAAGTTTTCACCTCCCTGTTCTTTGCAGCTTGTCAGGAGTCGTCTCACTATGGGTGTATTACTGCCAACCAGTATGGAAACCTTACCTTTCACCATGGGGTCAGGGCAAACCAACGCAAGTGCATCAATGGTCTCAGTGGTCCCTACATCAGCTTCCAAGAACTCCAACCTCAGCGACAAATAGCCATCATATGGGTAATCAGCAGGACTAAGGCCCCAGATCTGCAGAAGACTGATTGGGGTTAACGGCAAATGCGTCAGGTATCGGTCATAGAAGGATCTGTACAGTATGGTAACCTGAGAACCCGTGTCAAGGATAGCTTTAGTATAAATGCCTTCAATCTGTATTGATACAGCAGAACTCGGCCCTACTAAACCTTCAGGTATGATGTCTTTCATATCCCCTCGTCTATTATTGCACTTAGCGGAACGTGTCTTAACTACAGGGACAGCAGGCCGTTCCGTTACTGTGCCCCTTTGTAGTTTCCCGACTTCTTGGTAAGTTTTATGAGACGGTCATTTACTTTTTTTTAGATTTTCCTCACCTCTACATTCTCGCTTGAAATGTCCATCCTTTCCACAGTTATAACAAAAGACTCCAGGTCTATCTCCTTCATGGGGATATCCTTTAGAGGAATCATTCATTTTGCTGTTAGACTTCGCAGGGTGTTCAACCTTTTGCACCCGTGCGTCATCCCTTTCTGTGTTGGGCTTAGACCGAAAATATGCCATCTCGGCTCTCATGACATTTATTTCCTTCTTCAGCTGTTCCATCTCAGGGTTGACATCACCCTTAGGAGTAGGAACTGTAACAGGAGTCACAAGCTTGGACATCACAGCACTCCTTGCTACATTCCGGGCCTGAAGCATATCCTCCTCCTCTCTGACTTCCCTTAGCAGCTCAGTGAAGGTAGGTGGATCTCGCAACTTATGGGTCATGCGTATGCGAAGAGCAGTCACGTCTTCGAGCAATGCACCTCGCACAACCTGTTCAATGCGGAACCGATTCATTTCAGGCAACTCAATCCCTCTTTTCCGTAACATACAATGCAGCAGTTTGTCTATTCTCAGCAGATAACTGGACAGCTTCTCTCCCTCACACTGGAATGTGCTTCTGAATCTGACCATCAAATTTGAAATGGTTTCAGTAGTTCCAAAGGCAGTTTCTAGAGCCTGCATGTAGTCAAAGGAAGTAGCAGAGGTGTTCTGCGCTTTTAAGAATCTTACAATGTCAGCAGCAGGACCCTTAAGGCTTTCTACTATTCTCTGCCTCTTCACATTGTCACTGCACAGCCATTCCTCTAGCAGAGGCAGGGTCTGCTCAGCCCAGGCGTCGTACTCCTCTTCCCCACTGGGAGTTGGTCTCACTCCTGAGAACATACGGAGCTTATGGTATCCCTGAGCCTCGAAGGGCAGATTGGTGCATTTATCCACCAGAGAACTAATGGCACTGACCAACTGAGTGTTCATATCCAGGGCCGAAGGACCTATCAGACCTTTGACATCAGCAACAGTCTTTCCTTCTTGTCTCAAGAATGACAACAACTTGGTCTGAAACCCTTCTTCTTCCTTAGTAGTAATAGGGACAAACTGAACTGGCCAGGGACCAGCCTCTTCAGAAAGCCCAACTGCCTCAGGTAAACCATGACCTCTCAGGTTCTCTGATGTCTGGATCAACACAAACTGCTTCTTGGTAGCTGTATCCAAGCAGCGCTCAACTAGCCTAACGTTTCCAAAGGCTTTGACACAATTCAGAGCCCTTAGCAAGACATCATCAGGGTCATCGTTAGCAACACCATTCAGCACAATGGCATGGGTAGTAGCTATCTGCTTCCGTTTGCACCAAGCTTCAACCTCAATAACATCCATCTTTTATGCTCAAACAGCCCAGTAGAAACCACAAACCACTCTCTTAGCAATGAGCATTCAATACTGTTAGTTTACTGACATAAATAGACCACAATCCCGGACGAGCCCCCAAAATGTAACCCCTTCACGGTTCTCTAGATATATGTGAGATGTGGTCTCTGTTGTAGACAGTATTCTATAGTCCAGTAAGGAGATCACTACTACAATGGCTTAATTCTAATTATCTTACTTTATAGTTTTAACGTCAGACAGTATAAGAAGATTACGGGTCCATGACCTAAATTAGACATTTGCATACATTAGAATGAATCTAGACATAATAAACATACATTCTCCATTTATATGGATTCAAAGGAGAATCTGTCCCTGTATCCAAATTCGAGTGCACTCTTTCGTTGGCGCGCTTAAGTTGGAGCTCATGGTATGTATAATGTCTGCAAGACTTACGACTCCGAACCCCTTCATTGAATTCTCTTCATGATCACTGAATCCCACTTTGAGTTCTGAATGCAGAGCTACTAATACGAAGGGCGGCGGCCGAGTTTGGAAGCCCGGGACGGGATGCGGCAGCCATTTGCCTCCTGAGCCCTCTTTTCAGAGCTCCTGCCCTCTTTTCTTCCAGTCGCTCGTGTTTCCCGCTCGAAAAACCCGACTCCACCCCTTCCTCCTGGGGTTTCTGCCTGGAGACTGCGCAGCCTCACTGTCTGCAACAGTTGATACTGGTGCAGAATTATGGAAAGTCTGCTCTTAGTCACATTGTGTCCTTAAAAGTTTTTGCCGTACCTTCACATGGGCAACTTTAACCCAGGGATTTATAACAATAATAATAGTGTCTAAGTTAAAGATTGATAACCCATACTTAGCGTACATAACATTTCCAGTGGGTATTACACAAGTTTGATGACAGGCCGGAGAATTATCGGGCTTGGAAGTCCTGCTTCCACGATGCCATATCGGGCTTAGACCTGTCGGCAGGAGAAGAGCTCGGCCTCCTTATCAAATGGCTCGGCCCAGAGTCCGCCGGACAGGCCTGCAGGATAAAAGCGGCCAATGTGGGGCAGCTGCCAGAGGGGTTGAAGAAGGCTTGGGTGAGGCTGGAAGAAAGCTACGGCTCGCCCGAAGCCATTGAAAGTGCTCTCTTTGACAGGTTGGAGAACTTTCCGAGGTTGACGAGTAAGGAACCCCAGAAGCTCCGCGACCTTGGAGATCTGCTGTCGGAACTCGAAGCCGCAAAGCAGGACGGCTACCTACCCGGTCTATCGTATTTAGACACTTCCAGAGGGGTAAGTCCCATCATTGAGAAGCTTCCATTTAACCTGCAGGAGAAGTGGATAACGTTTGGATCAAAGTTCAAGCTAAAGCACAACGTGGCGTTCCCACCATTCTCTGCGTTCGTTAAATTCATCCGTAAAGAAGCCAAAGCCAGGAACGACCCCAGCTTCAACTTCTTCTCCTCCCACCCAGCACTTGCCAGAAGAGACAAGTTCGACAGACATGGAAAGACACCAATATCTGTCCACAGAATGCAAGTGTCCTCAACTGAGCACACAAAGATTCAGAAGAAACCTGAGGATATGAGCAAACAATGCCCTATCCACAGAAGCCCCATCCTTTAAAGAAGTGCAGAGGCTTCAGGGAGATGTCCCTGGAAGATCGGAAACAATATCTTAAAGAGAACTCTATATGTTTCAGGTGCTGCTCGTCCATGAGCCATCTCGCCAAGAACTGCAAGGTGGATGCAAAATGCACTGAATATGAAAGTGATCGGCACGTTTCAGCACTACATCCAGGCCCAGCTCCTTGGAAGTCAGAGACGCCTCCTCCCGCTTCAGAGCACGACGGGGAGAGAGAGGGAGCTGCTGGTCCAGAGATTACATCCAGGTGCACCGAGGTGTGTGGAGAAGGAGTGAGCGCAAGAGCATGCTCCAAGATATGCCTCGTTAATGTGTACCCTGCAGGGCGTCGCACACTAGAGAAGAAGCCAGAGATGAAAGCACACTTCCTAGAATTTGTCAAGAAAATGCTTGTCAACGATCATGCAGAGATAGCTCCTCCACTCCAGGAAGGCCAAGAGTGTTGGTACCTCCCTTCCTTTGGAGTCTACCACCCCAAAAAGCCGGAACAGATCCGATTGGTGTTTGACTCCAGTGCACCATATCAGGGCATCTCTCTCAACGACGTACTCCTCACAGGGCCCGATCTTAACAACAGCCTCTTGGGAGTGCTCATGAGATTCAGGAAAGAGCCCGTCGCCATCACTGCCGATATCCAGCACATGTTTCATTGCTTCGTGGTGAGAGAAGACCACAGAGACTTCCTCCGCTTCCTGTGGTATCGGGACAATGACCCCAATAGAGACATTGTGGACTACAGAATGCGTGTCCATGTCTTTGGGAATTGCCCATTGTGGTAAACCACTTTTATCGTTCACTATCGTTACACTATGGTTATCACTGTTATATCGTTACACTATGGTTATCACTGTTTACACTGTTGTATCACTACACGAGGTCGCCTCTTGTCACGCTGTTATACCTGGGCTGACCACTGCTGACTCCGCCCATGGCTCCACCTACCTGCCCAGGTATAAAGGTGGTCGACTGGCTGGTATTCCTCCTTGTTGGATCCGATCACCCACGAGGGTGGGCTCTGTTATTTAGCCAATAAAAACCTATAGTTACTTTCTTAACTCATCGCTTTTCATTGGATGAATTGATAGGTATATCAATTTTATTGGCTAAATTTTAAAATGTCGTTACCTGAGCAGCCAAACGACCAGTCAACGGAGCAGCCAAACGACCAGTCAGACGCCCAGCTACAACAGCCACAGCAGCCGGCCTGGCTGCGAGCCCTCCGACCACCGTACCTGGATCTAAACCCACAGGCAGCAAACTCAACCCTCGACTTCGAACACTGGCTGAGCTGTTTCGAATCCTACCTGGGAGAATCCGGCGTGCCTCAGAGATCCAAGCTAAGAGTTCTGACCGCCCAAGTGAGCCCTAAAGTATTCGCACTCATCCGGGACCTTACTACATACGAGGCCGCCATCAACCTGCTGAAACAACAGTACCGGAGCCCGGTAAATTCCATGTATGCCAGACATCTCCTAAGATCCCGCCCGCAACAGCCAGGAGAGTCTGTAGATGAATTTTTACGGGCGCTACAAACACTCGGCAGGGACTGTGACTTTAAAGCGGTAACGGCGGCAGAAAATACTGAAGATAATATCCGCGATGCCTTCGTGAATGGCCTGCGGTCCGACTACTCACGGCAAAGACTGCTTGAAGCAAAGGACCTCGACCTGAACACAGCTGCAGCCCTCGCTCGCTCCCTAGAAGTGGCCCATCGGGACCTCGAGGCGTACTCCAGGTACTGTAATTCGCGACCCTGGGACTCGGGACCGACCCCGACCGCAATACCCCTCGCAGCGCTGCCCCTGGGACCTACCTCAGCGTCGGCGTCCCGGACCCGATCAGGACCGCCACCCCCGGTACCGGCTGCGACATCGGACCCCCGCGATCGGGCCGCCGGCTGCTTCTTCTGCGGCCAGGCGAAACACCCGAGGTCGCGCTGCCCTGCGAGAAACGCGACTTGCTCCAGTTGCCAGAAGAAAGGCCACTTCGCTAAGGCCTGCAGAGGGAGAGCCACAGACACCAGCAGTGCCTCATGCGAGCTGTGGGGGCGGCCATCTTTCATCAAGGCCACAGATGCCAGTATCCCCTCGTGTGAGTCGTGGGGGCGGCTATCTTTGATCAAGGCCACCGACACCAGCAGTGCCACATGTGAGTTGTGGGGGCAGCCATCTTCTCCGCCATCTTACCCCACCTCGTGGGCGCCGCCATTTTACCCACCACACTCGACCGCCACCTCGCCTCCAGACCCGACCACCGCCTCACCCGCAGACTACAGCAGCTCGCTCAGCCATACACTAGCCTCCGTCACACTGGACCAAGCTCGCCCGCATCACCTGTCCAAGTCCATGATGGACATCGAAGTAAACGGCCACGCCACGACCTGCCTGTTCGACAGCGGAAGCACGGAGAGCTTCATCCATCCAGACACGGTGAGCCACTACTCCCTCACTGTCCGGCCAATGCGCAACCGGGTCTCGATGGCGTCTAGGTCCCACTCTACAGACATCAGCGGCTACTGTGTTGTGACCCTGTCGGTTAGGGGCACGGAGTATAAAAATTTTAAACTTCTCGTCCTGCCCCAACTCTGCGCTGCCGTCCTACTAGGGCTGGATTTCCAATCCCACCTTCAAAGTGTCACTCTAGCATACGGTGGACCCCTCCCCCCACTCACAGTCGACAACCAGCAGCCTTTAAACCTGTGGTAAACCACTTTTATCGTTCACTATCGTTACACTATAGTTATCACTGTTATATCGTTACTCTATGGTTAGCACTGTTCACACTGTTGTATCACTATACGAGGTCGCCTCTTGTCACGCTGTTATACCTGGGCTGACCACTGCTGACTCCGCCCATGACTCCACCTACCTGCCCAGGTATAAAGGTAGTCGACTGGCTGGCATTCCTCCTTGTTGTATCCGATCACCCACGAGGGTGGGCTCTGTTATTTAGCCAATAAAAACCTATAGTTACTTTCTTAACTCGTCGCTTTTCATTGGATGAATTGATAGGTATATCAATTTTATTGGCTAAATTTTAAAATGTCTACCGAGCCAGACCAGCCAGACGCCCAGCTACAACAGCCACAGCAGCCGTCAGACGCCGAGCTACAACAGCCACAGCAGCCGGCTTGGCTGCGAGCCCTCCGACCACCGTACCTGGATTTAAACCCACAGGCAGCAAACTCAGCCCTCGACTTCGAACACTGGTTGAGCTGTTTCGAGTCCTACCTGGGAGGATCCGGCGTGCCTCAGAAATCCAAGCTAAGAGTTCTGACCGCCCAAGTGAGCCCTAAAGTATTCGCACTCATCCGGGACCTTAAAACATACGAGGACGCCATCAACCGGCTGAAACGACAGTACCAGAGCCCGGTAAATTCCATGTATGCCAGACACCTCCTAAGATCCCGCCCGCAACAGCCAGGAGAGCCTGTGGATGAATTTTTACGGGTGCTACAAGCACTCGGCAGAGACTGTAACTTTAAAGCGGTAACGGCGGCAGAAAATACTGAAGACAACGTCCGCGATGCCTTCGTGAAAGGCCTGCGGTCCGACTACTCACGGCAAAGACTACTTGAAGCAAAGGACCTCGACCTGGACAAAGCTGCAGCCCTCGCTCGCTCCCTAGAAGTGGCCCATCGGGACCTCGAGGCATATTCAAGGTACTGTAACTCGCGACCCTGGGACTTGGGACCGACCCCGACCGCAATACCCCCCGCAGCACCCCCCCGGGACCTACCTCAGCGTCGGCGTCCCGGACCCGATCGGGACTGCCACCCCCGGTACCGGCTGCGACATCGGACCCCCGCGATCGGGCCGCCGGCTGCTTCTTCTGCGGCCAGGCAAAACACCCGAGGGCGCGCTGCCCAGCCAGAAACGCGACCTGCTCGAGATGCATGAAGAAAGGCCACTTTGCAAAGGCCTGCAGAGGGGGATCAACGGAGGCCAGCAGTGCCTCATGCGAGCTGTGGGGGCGGCCATCTTCCATCAAGGCCACAGAGGCCAGCATCCCCACATGTGAGTCATGGGGGCTGCCATCTTTGATCCAGGCAACCGACACCAGCAGTGCCTCATGTGAGTTGTGGGGGCAGCCATCTTCTCCGCCATTTTGTCCTACCTCGTGGGAGACGCCATTTTACCCACCACGCTCGACCGTCACCGTGACTCCAGACCCGACCACCGCCTCACCCGCAGACTACAGCGACTCGCTCAGCTATACACTAGCCTCCGTCACACTGGATCAAGCCCGCCCGCATCACCTGTCCAAGTCCATGATGGACATCAAAGTGAACGGCCACGCCACGACCTGCCTGTTCGACAGCGGAAGCACGGAGAGTTTCATCCACCCAGACACGGTGAGCCACTACTCCCTCACTGTCCGGCCAACGCGCAACCGGATCTCGATGGCATCGAGGTCCCACGCCACGGACATCAGCGGCTACTGCGTTGTGACCCTGTCGGTTAAGGGCACGGAGTATAAAAATTTTAAACTCCTCGTCCTGCCCCAGCTATGCGCTGCCGTCCTACTAGGCCTAGACTTCCAATCCCACCTCCAAAGCGTCACGCTAGCATACGGCGGACCCCTCCCCCCACTCACAGTCGATAACCAGCAGATTTTAAACCGCCCACCGCGCAACACCTGCGGCCTATCCACCCTCAAGGTCCCGCCACCTTCCCTGTTCGCTAACCTCACCCCCGACTGCAAACCCGTCGCTACCAAGAGCAGGCGGTACAGCGCCGGGGACAGAGCTTTCATTAGCTCTGAGGTGCAGCGTCTCCTGAAGGAGGGCATCATCGAGGGGAGCACCAGCCCCTGGCGTGCCCAGGTCGTGGTCGTTAAGACCGGCAATAAAAACCGCCTGGTCATCGACTACAGCCAGACCATAAACAGGTACACCCAGCTGGACGCATACCCCCTTCCCCGCATATCTGATATGGTCAATCAGATTGCGCAGTACCGGGTATTCTCCACCATCGACCTTAAGTCGGCCTATCACCAACTCCCTATCCGCCCTGAGGATCGCCAGTATACAGCCTTCGAGGCGAACGGCCGCCTCTACCACTTCCTTAGGGTTCCCTTCGGCGTCACCAACGGGGTTTCGGTCTTCCAAAGGGAGATGGACCGGATGGTTGACCAGAACGGGCTGCACGCCACGTTCCCCTATCTAGATAACGTCACCATCTGCGGCCGCGACCGGCAGGACCACGATGTTAATCTGGAGAGATTCCTCCGTACGGCCCAATGGCTGAACCTCACCTACAATAAGGATAAATGTGTGTTTAACACCTCGTGCCTTGCCATCCTCGGCTGTGTAGTAGAGAACGGAGTCATCGGCCCCGACCCCGAAAGAATGCGCCCCCTCATGGAGCTACCCCTCCCCCACTGTCCAATGGCACTGAAGAGAACCCTGGGGCTCTTTGCCTACTATGCCCAATGGGTGCCCAATTATGTGGACAAAGCCAGACCCCTCATGAAGTCCATGTCCTTCCCCCTTACGGAGGAAGCGTGCGCAGCCTTCTCCCTCATTAAGGGAGACATTGCCAAGGCCACAATGCACGCAGTGGATGAGTCCATCCCCTTCCAAGTCGAGAGCGATGCATCCGACTTCGCCCTAGCCGCCACCCTTAACCAGGAGGGGAGACCGGTGGCCTTCTTCTCAAGGACCCTACAGGGCCCTGAGATCCGACACTCGTCGGTCGAGAAGGAGGCCCAGGCGATCGTGGAGGCGGTACGACGCTGGAGGCATTACCTGGCAGGCAAACGATTTACCCTCCTCACCGACCAACGTTCGGTCGCTTTTATGTTCAATAACAAGCTGAGGGGCAAAATCAAGAATGACAAGATCTTGAGGTGGAGAATCGAGCTCTCCACCTATGATTATGATATCTTGTACCGGCCAGGTAAGCTGAACGAACCCCCCGATGCTCTGTCACGAATTACATGCGCCAGCGCGCAAAGTGATAGACTTCAGACCCTCCACAACGGCCTCTGCCACCCCGGGGTCACCAGACTTTACCACTTCATTAAGGCCCGCAACCTGCCCTACTCCATCGAGGAGGTCAGGACCATGACCAGGAACTGCCAGACCTGTGCCGAGTGCAAACCGCACTTCTTTAGGCCGGACAGAGCAAGCCTGATCAAGGCCACCCGCCCCTTCGAGCGCCTGAGCATCGACTTTAAGGGGCCCCTCCCGTCCTCTGACCGTAATGTGTACTTCCTCAACATTGTTGATGAGTACTCCCGTTTCCCCTTTGCCTTCCCCTGCCCAGACATGACCAGTACCACGGTCATTAAATGCCTGAACGACCTCTTCGCCTTGTTCGGGTTCCCAAACTATATACATAGTGACCGGGGCTCCTCCTTCATGAGCGAGGAACTCCGTCAGTTCCTACTAGCGAGAGGTATTGCTGCAAGCAGGACCACCAGCTACAACCCCCGAGGGAACGGCCAGGTGGAAAGAGAGAACGCGACGGTATGGAAGGCCGTCCTCTTAGCCTTAAAGTCTAAGGGCCTCCCAACCTCCCGCTGGCAGGAAGTCCTCCCGGCAGCGCTGCATTCCATCCGGTCACTACTTTGCACTGCCGTTAACGCCACCCCCCATGAACGAATGTTTGTTATCCCCAGGAAGTCGACTACGGGAACCACGCTACCAACCTGGCTGACCTCTCCGGGGCCCGTCTTGCTGCGAAAGCATGTGAGGGCCCATAAAATGGACCCCCTGGTCGAGAGGGTGGACCTCCTGCACGCCAACCCCCAGTACGCCTATGTGGCATACCCAGACGGGCGGGAGGACACAGTCTCCTTACGAGACCTCGCACCCTCGGGCACTCCGGAGACACCACCTTCACCCCCCCCCCACCACCCCCCCAATTCCAGCCCAGATAGACGGCATGCCGGTACCCCACGAGCCTTCGCCGACCACGCAGACACCAGCATTAACACCGGATAATGCAACACCGCCGCTGCGACGATCAGAAAGGCTTACGAGGCCTCCGGACAGACTGACATACCAGAACTGGTAGTACACTTCACCCCGCCGGACTCAAATCTAAACAAGGGGTGAATGTGGTAAACCACTTTTATCGTTCACTATCGTTACACTATAGTTATCACTGTTATATCGTTACTCTATGGTTAGCACTGTTCACACTGTTGTATCACTATATGAGGTCGCCTCTTGTCACGCTGTTATACCTGGGCTGACCACTGCTGACTCCGCCCATGACTCCACCTACCTGCCCAGGTATAAAGGTAGTCGACTGGCTGGCATTCCTCCTTGTTGTATCCGATCACCCACGAGGGTGGGCTCTGTTACCTATAGGTAACCTATAGTTACTTTCTTAACTCGTCGCTTTTCATTGGATGAATTGATAGGTATATCAAAACCGCCCACCGCGTACCACCTGCGGCCTATCCACCCTCAGGGTCCCGCCTCCCTCCCTGTTCGCCAACCTCACCCGCGACTGTAAACCCGTCGCCACCAAGAGCAGGCGGTACAGCGCCGGTGACAGAGCTTTTATTAGCTCTGAAGTGCAGCGCCTCCTGAAGGAGGGCATCATCGAGAGGAGCAACAGCCCCTGGCGCGCTCAGGTCGTAGTCGTCAAGACCGGCGATAAAAACCGCCTAGTCATCGACTACAGCCAAACCATAAACCGGTACACCCAGCTGGACGCATACCCCCTTCCCCGCATATCTGATATGGTCAATCAGATTGCACAGTACCGCGTATTCTCTACCATCGACCTTAAGTCGGCCTATCACCAACTCCCTATCCGCCCTGAGGACCGCCAGTATACCGCCTTCGAGGCGAATGGCCGCCTCTACCACTTCCTGAGGGTTCCCTTCGGCGTCACCAACGGGGTTTCGGTCTTCCAAAGGGAGATGGACCGGATGGTTGACCAGAACGGGCTGCAAGCCACGTTCCCCTATCTAGATAACGTCACCATCTGCGGCCGCGACCGGCAGGACCACGATGCTAATCTGGAGAGATTCCTCCGTACGGCCCAGCGGCTGAACCTCACCCACAATAAGGAGAAATGTGTGTTTAACACCTCGCGCCTTGCCATCCTCGGCTGCGTAGTCGAGAACGGAGTCATCGGCCCCGACCCCGAAAGAATGCGCCCCCTCATGGAGCTTCCCCTCCCCCACTGTCCAAAGGCGCTGAGGAGAACCCTGGGGCACTTCGCCTACTATGCCCAATGGGTGCCCAATTATGCGGACAAAGCCAGACCCCTCATGAAGTCCACCTCCTTCCCCCTGACGGCAGAAGCGTGCGCAGCCTTCTCCCTCGTTAAGGGAGACATTGCTAAGGCCACAATGCACGCGGTGGATGAGTCTATCCCTTTCCAAGTGGAGAGCGATGCATCCGACTTCGCCCTGGCCGCAACCCTTAACCAGGAGGGGAGACCAGTGGCCTTCTTCTCAAGGACCCTCCAGGGCCCCGAGATCCGACACTCTTCGGTCGAGAAGGAGGCCCAGGTGATCGTGGAGGCTGTACGACGCTGGAGGCATTACCTGGCAGGCAAACGATTTACCCTCCTCACCGACCAACGTTCGGTCGCTTTTATGTTTAATAACAAGCTGAGGGGCAAAATCAAGAATGACAAGATCTTGAGGTGGAGAATCGAGCTCTCCACCTATGATTATGATATCTTGTACCGGCCTGGTAAACTGAACGAACCCCCAGATGCTCTATCACGAAGTACATGCGCCAGCGTGCAAAGTAGACTGCAGACCCTCCACAACGACCTCTGCCACCCCGGGGTCACCAGACTTTACCACTTCATTAAGGCCCGCAACCTGCCCTACTCCATCGAGGAGGTCAGGACCATGACCAGGAACTGCCAAACCTGTGCCGAATGCAAACCGCATTTCTTTAGGCCGGACAGAGCAAGCCTGATCAAGGCCACCCACCCCTTCGAGCGCTTGAGCATCGATTTTAAGGGGCCCCTCCCGTCCTCTGACCGTAATGTGTACTTCCTCAACATTATTGATGAGTACTCCCGTTTCCCCTTCGCCTTCCCCTGCCCAGACATGACCAGTACCACGGTCATCAGATGCCTGAACGACCTCTTCGCCTTGTTCGGGTTCCCGAACTATATACATAGCGACCGGGGCTCCTCCTTCATGAGTGAGGAACTTCGCCAGTTCCTACTAGCGAGAGGTATTGCTGCAAGCAGGACCACCAGCTACAACCCCCGGGGGAACGGCCAGGTGGAAAGAGAGAACGCGACTGTCTGGAAGGCCGTTCTCTTAGCCTTAAAGTCTAAGGGCCTCCCAACCTCTCGCTGGCAGGAAGTCCTCCCGGCAGCGCTGCACTCCATCCGGTCACTGCTTTGCACTGCCATTAACGCCACCCCCCATGAACGAATGTTTGTTTTCCCCAGGAAGTCGACTACGGGAACCACGCTACCAACTTGGCTGACCTCTCCGGGGCCCGTCTTGCTGCGAAAGCACGTGAGGGCCCATAAAACGGACCCCCTGGTCGAGAGGGTGGACCTCCTGCACGCCAACCCCCAGTACGCCTATGTGGTATACCCAGACGGGCGGGAGGACACAGTCTCCTTACGAGACCTTGCACCCTCGGGCACCCCTGAGACACCACCTTTACCCCCCACCACTCCCCCAGATCCAGCCCAGGTAGACGGCATGCCGGAACCCCACGAGCCTTCGCCGACCACGCAGACACCAGCATTAACGTCGGATACTGCATCACCGCCGCCGCTGCTGCGACGATCAGAAAGGCTTACGAGGCCTCCGGACAGACTGACATACCCGAACTGGTAGTACACTTCACCCCGCCGGACTCAAATCTAAACAAGGGGTGAATGTGGTAAACCACTTTTATCGTTCACTATCGTTACACTATGGTTATCACTGTTATATCGTTACACTATGGTTATCACTGTTTACACTGTTGTATCACTACACGAGGTCGCCTCTTGTCACGCTGTTATACCTGGGCTGACCACTGCTGACTCCGCCCATGGCTCCACCTACCTGCCCAGGTATAAAGGTGGTCGACTGGCTGGTATTCCTCCTTGTTGGATCCGATCACCCACGAGGGTGGGCTCTGTTATTTAGCCAATAAAAACCTATAGTTACTTTCTTAACTCGTCGCTTTTCATTGGATGAATTGATAGGTATATCACCCATCCCCTGCTGTCGCCATATACGGACTAAGGAGGGTTGCCAAGGAAGAAGACGACGACTTTGGCAGTGATGTGAGAGGGTTCATCGAACGAGAGTTCTATGTCGACGACGCACTGAAGTCATTCCCGACTGAAGCAGAGGCCATCGGTACCCTCGGACAAGCCCAGGAACTACTTGTACTATCCAACCTCAGGCTGCATAAGATAGCCTCTAACAGACCAGCAGTGATGGAGGCATTCCCCCCTGAAGATCGTGCTAAGGACGTCAAGGACCTAGACCTCTTCACTGATGACCTCCCCCTACAGCGTAGCCTAGGGGTGTCGTGGAACATAGCAACAGACACGTTCACGTTCCAAGTCCTAGACACCAAGAAACCCTTCACACGTAGAGGAGTGCTCTCTACTGTTAACAGCCTATACGACCCTCTCGGCTTCTTAGCCCCTGTCACCATACAAGGCAGGCTGCTCCTCAGGGAACTCTCCACACACGCTGAAGAGTGGGATTCACCTCTCCCTGAAGAGATGGAAGCAGAGTGGGACAGATGGAGAGACTCACTCCAAGACTTACAGGAGATCCGAATACCTCGCTGCTATTCGTCTTTCTCTCCCTTAAATGCCCAATTCAAAGGGCTTTGTGTCTTTGCAGACGCATCCGCTATGGCCATTGCAAGTGTGGCTTATCTGAAGGTCACCACTCAAGGACAAAGCAAAATCGGCTTCGTCTTTGATAGAGGCAAGTTGGCGCCCCAGCCAGACCTCACCATACCCAGGTTGGAACTGTGCGTAGCAGAACGCAACCTACCCCCTCACAGCAGTCTACGGAAGCTGCATCCTATCATCGACATCGACGGACCGTCTCTGAGGTGGTTCTTCTTTTGTCGCCAGAGGACTCCAGTGACAAGTAGAGTTCGGACTATGTGGAGTCGTTAACGACCCCAGACGGGGAGTGTTCTGGACCAATGAACATTTTATGTGTGCAGATAGCACCCTCTGGTGGCGGTTATTGTGTTAACAGTTTGTATGCTGGAAAGGTCATCTGATCTTTCTTCCTGTGTGAGGTCATTTGACCTTTGTTCCTTTCTTCCTGTGAGAGGTCATTTGACCTTCCTACCTTTCTTCCTGTTGACCCCAGGAAACAGTTTTGCCAGGAAGAACCTGACTTGAGTAATGGAGAATCTGCCATGAGAGGTTCCATTTACAATCCAATGTAATCTGATTTCATATGTTAGGCCAGGCGCAATATCTTTTCACAAATTTGTTCAAGTAAAGGCTTCAAACAGCAAACGGCTTCAGAAGAATTATTTTGAATAAGTGTTTAACTTGCTGGATAACTAGATAGGAGCACGTCTAGCGCGGCCAGTGCAAGCGCACTCAGCACCAGCGCAGACACTCACCTCGATGGGACCATCGCGAGATAGAGTAGTGAGCATCAGCAGATTGTGGAGACAGGGACAGCAGTGGAGAGTCCTAGTCGGAGGGCGCAGGACTCTGCCAGCTCAGCTCAGCTGCATGTCGACCCTCTGCCTCTGGGTCCATCCATCAGATCAGCGGTGCTGGAACTCCAGGAACAGATGCAGGAATCTCTGGCAGGTTTTGTTTCCAGGGTCGCTGCGAGTGTGGAGCGAATGGAGGAATCCATTGCGAACATGAGCAGAGTCTTTGTGGAGTCATTGGCGCATGAACGCATCACCATGGAAAGGGTGGCAACCTCCATGGAGGTGATAAGTCGCCAGAGTGCAGAAAACATGGTGAGTGTTCTGAATAGAATGACATCTCTGGAGGAGCGATGGTCATCTATTGAACAGAGAAACCAGACTTTCATGGATGTCCTTCTGAGTAGGACTGCCAGTGCAGATATGGGTCCCCATGGCCCCCCTGATGTGCAGCAAGGTGCTCTCAAGCCACTTGCAAGCGCTGAGGGGGACCTGACCCATGAGAGGGAAGTTGGTGACAGACATCAAGGAAGTGGGGGCTCCTCTCCAAGCGCTCCCACTTCCATGCCACTGCAGAGCCCTCAGTCAGAGCCCGACCAAAGTCCACACCCAACTGAGATCGGCGTCTCAACCCCTGCACAGCAGCAGGAGCAGCAGACTGTTGACGAGCCCTCACAGGTTCGCACCCCAGAGGATGCCTGCCAAAGGTGTCGAGACAGGAGCAGCAAGAAAGTGAGCAAGGGGCCTCCACATCTGCTGAAGCCACAGGGGAAGCACCACGTAGGAGCACGCGTAAGAGAAAGATACTGCACAAATAGTCACAAGGGTAGTCACTTGGGTGAAATTTGATGTTTTATGTTAAAAAGCCATCAGATGATTACTGTAAATAAAAAATCTGATGGCTACTGCTGTAGTTGTGGCGTGTGTCATTTTGCGAATGGGATCTCCACATTGAAGGCTTAGGATTACTTGCAATTGTCAGTATGGTGGTCAAATTGCTAGGAATCCGCTGGTTCTTGGCCATTGTCGATGCTCAGGTAAGAAGCTGCGAGGCAAAAGTGCTTGATTGGCCAGGCTAAGCAAATCTGGCCAGGATGAGTGCATTCCTTGCATCCCGGGCAGCAATGTTGTCGCGTACTGCTGCCGCTGGTTGATGGGCCCCTGCGAGATGTTTGTTTTCGCTCTCCTCCTCCTCACCTGAGGAGGATATGTGACGAGCCACTTGGCCCTCAGGAATCTGCAAGCCACAATGCTGTGCCATGTTGTGAAGTGCACAGCAAACCACGACGATTCTAGAGACCCTGGCTGCTGAGTACTGCAGGGCTCCACTGGATCTATCCAGGCATCTGAAGTGCATCTTCAGCAAACCGATGGTTTGCTCGATTATGGCTCTGGTGGACATGTAGCTGGAGTTGTAGCTCTCCTCAGCTTCATTGGATGGTCTCCTCAACGGCGTCATTAGTCACGTCTTCAGGGGATAGCCCTTGTCTCCAAGTAGCCATCCTCTAAGTTGGTCTGGCGGACTGAATAGCAGAGGCACACTAGACTGGCGCAGTATGAAGGGGTCATGGCAACTGCCAGGGTACTTAGCACAAACATACAAAATTTCCTTCTTGTGGTCACACACCAGCTGTACGTTGAGGGAGTGGAAGCCCTTGCGGTTGACAAAAATACCTGGATTGCGATGGGGTGCCTTAAGGGCCACATGTGTGCAGTCAACAACGCCCTATACCCTTGGAAAGCCTGCCAGATTAGCTAATCCAACCGCACGCGCCGTGGCACTTGCTTGATCCTTGGTGAAATGGATGTGATTGTGCGCAATGGCAAAGAGGGCATCAGTTACCTGCATGATGCAATTGTGTGCGGCCGCCTGGGAGATGCCGCTGATGTCTGCTGCTGATCCCTGGAATGAGCCTGAGGCAAAAAAGTTGAGTGCGGTGGTGACTTTGATGGCCACTGGTAAGGCTTGTCCACCTGGTCTTCTGGGCTGCAGGTCTTGTTGCAGCATTGCGCAGATGTCACTCACTACCTCTCACTAAAGTCGGAGCCGCCTTTGGCACTGCTGCTCAGGCATGTTGAGGTAGCTGACCCTGTGTCTGTAGACCTTGTTCGGGGGGTATCTCTTGCGCCGGCAGGCTTCCATGCGCTGGCCCCTTCTGGCCTGTGCAGCTTCAGGTGGGTGAGCAGTAGCCTGGCGCTCCTGCTGGTGCTGCTGTTGTTGGTGCTGCTGTTGTTGGTGCTGCTGTTGTTCCTGGTTCTGCTGATGCCGCGGCTGGTGCTCGAGCTCATCTAATGCCCAGGAGGAAGGGAAATAAATGGCTCCCATGCTTCTGGTATATGCCTCAGTTGAGGAAGCGCTCAGTCAAGGTGGCGAGAGGGGTTTCCCAGGAGGTCACTCTGGAGATGGGTGTCAGGCTCCAAACTTCCACAGCTATGGTTATGCCTTCTAAAAGTTCCCCCAGACCTGAGACAACAAAGTCCTGCCACCTGCAAATGATGGCTGATCAAATCTCCTATTTAATGGTTGAGCTGCAGCTGATAGTCAGCAATCCAATTGTGCTACCGCCAGGTTTCACCATCGTGTTTCAGAACAGGCGTGCTTCACGTGGGAAAAGGGTTAAAATTGCAATGGCATATCAAAATGGCATTATAGAGGCTTGTTAAGAGCCTTAACGGCCTATCCCGCCTCTTGGAGGCGGGATGGAGACGGGACCAGTAGACACGATTTTTTAAAATTGCTTTGAGGCGGGATGGAGACGGGGTTGGGCCCGCCCGCCAGTTTCTGCAATTTTAACCCCCCACACGCCTCCAATCCCGCCTCAACGGCCCGATGAAAATCCAGCCCAACAACTTCCTGATTTCCACATATGCGATCACCGGACATTGCTGTCCGACTTACTCATTTATCATGGTGAGCGGCGATAGCCTCACCGTTATTTCTACCGCAGAATTCAGGCCTATGTAACTCCTGAGGCGCATTCCCGGTGGAGAATAGGTGATGCTATCACCTGTTTCTATTGGGATTTCTCTTTCAGTGTATGATTGCTAGCAGCAGACCTGGAAACCACTGTGATGCCGTTGGATTTAGGGGACGTTCTACGGGAGGAACCTCAGGTTTAGTCAAAAAGTACATGACACCCTGCACATGAACGTCACAAAGGACAGATGCCCTGTTAGGAATTTTAGACTGAACACAAAACTTCCTGTACTCTTCTCTTAGAACAGCCAATGCAATTCATATCTACATGGTCCAAGCAGCATTAGTCCTTAGCTACAGTTTTGAGTCTACTTTGTAGCCATCAACCAGCTACAAGGGCTGGAAGACTAAACTAATGCCCACATTGTCAAAAAGATGCTTCGAGGGTCTGGCCAGGTACAGAGCAGCCTGAGCTAACAACAGCCCGCTCTATCACCCTGCAGCTCCTCTACGCAAATGTATATGCTGCAATGCCTAAAAGCACCTAATTATATTCAATTTACTTCTGATAGATTGTCTTTATTTTAGCACCGAATATAACCATGCCAAGTTCATCACTTGCTTTTGTTTGTAGTTTCCTTCAAGCTTCCAAAAATTCACTTTGACACTCCCAAAACTTCTACCAGTTGTAAAACAGCCTACATTTTTTCAGACTTCTGAACTGTAACATACAGTTTGGCAGGATAAAAATCTTCACTTCCTGAGGGCCGGTAAAATGAAAAGAGTCCGAACAATTTCACTTATTCCCCATGGGCACAAAATCGTAACACAAAACTGACAATAATATGGCACTAATTAGACAATTGTACTTATATAGAGCGTAAGGGTAGCTGGTGTGGGAACTGAAGTGTCATAATGTATTAGTAAGGCTTCTTACGAGTTTCATTTACAGTATATTGTTAAGAAAATATAGAGACTGCTTCATTCTGCAATATAAAGAAAGAAAGAACTGCATAATTATATAATGCCGTTAATGGTTCCTTCTGGGTCTAGGAAGATCAGGAGTGCTCCTCCTTGGACCCACAACGATATCTTAGGCATTACCTTGGCCCCACACCAACCCCACCCCGATCGTGGACTTGCCAATGTTCTCTCCCCCACTGCAATCGTTACTCACCTGGCCGGGGACCGTTTCCTTGATGGCAGCCTGACCCCTCAACAATTTTATCTCATGCCCGTTGGTTGTGACGTCATTCCTGCCGGCTTTGGGCGAGAATCAGAGTCGGGAAGTATAAAGAAGTCCTGGGAGTTAAAACCTCCCGTGCCTCACATTCTGGGAGACCGGACGGTTTGCCATCTACTTTGGCCCCTGCACCCGCCCCGATTCCCACCCCGAGTCAAAATGGGCCCTTTGGTTTCTGGATTGTAGGGCACCATTAAAGAGTAGAGTGAGTTAAAAAAATAACAGAAACCTGTAGCGGTAACTTTTGCTTAGCTCTGTGTTTTTTTAAATGTGAAAGAGATGAGATAATGATGAGATCTGTTTTAATGATGTTGGTTGAGTGTGGAAGCAAGTCATCCTCAGTGCCGAGGGACTGCCTAAGAGAAGGAGAGAGAATATTGGCCAGAACACCGGGATAACTCCCCCTGCTCTTCTTCGAAATAGTGCCGTGGATCTTTTCCATCCACCTGAGAGGGGAGACGGGGCCTCGGTTTAACGTCTCATCTGAAAGACGCCACCTCTGACAGTGCAGCACCTGCTCGGTACTGCACTGGCAGCAGGGATCCTGACCATAGGAGGCCCAGGTAAGTGTTATTTTTTTTTTTTTAATGGCTCCTTCTGGGTCTAGGAAGATCAGCAGTGCTCCTCCTTGGACCCACAAGGATACCTCAGGCATTACCTTGGCCCCACACCAACCCCACCCTGCCAAGTTGAAAACCACAGCTGTAGCGCCTGGTCAGCCCACACATTGCACTGTTGATTGAATAAAGCTTGCGAAATAACTGCAGTGTTTTTTCCTTTCATCTCTCCACATAGAACATTGCTACATTAAAGAACAAAGACTCAATTGGACTTAATCTCGTCCTTTTTGGTGTTCTTTTGAGATAAAGTCCACCAAAGAAATAGGTAGCAGAATTGTATAATTTTCAATAATTAGTCAGCCTTTGAAGTATTGTAGGAAAATACATTTCATTTGATGCAGAATTCTTTTTTGCTTCCAATTTGGGTTAATCACTTCAACTGTAGAACTCAGTTCAATTTGAGCAATAGTCTGTCTCCTTGTAGCAATATAAAATCAATGTATTAGATAAAACTAAGGAGAGAATGTAAGACTTTAGATTGGGAGTAAAATTATGTCTGCTCATCTTGGTCTAATTATTCCCTGTCCTCTAACCCAGCTTCACCTGAAGACTACACTTGGTCTTCACCTTCTTTGCTCAATGCCATAGAAGTCAAACTAATTTGTATAAAACAAATTAGTTTGACTTCTATGGCATTGAGTACAGAAGGGGAAGACCAAGTGTAGTCTTGTCGTCTAGACCATGTATAAAACATGTGCTGTAATTATATAAACTGGAATATCTGTGGGATCTCTGAGCAACAAGACGGCAGTAAAATATATGACTTCTCACTGATCAAAATCTTGCCATTTTGCTGAACTACTTTCCTTCATCAACAATATGATTGAATCACTGCTTAAGGTAGATTGGTTTTATTTAGGCTTACAGGGAAGAAGGATGTCAGGGTGCCTTTAATAAAGGAAGAATTCAAAATTAGATTTTTGCCAAAGACAGATTAGGGTCCTGAAGCTATCAATACCTCATTCAGACAAAAGTGAAAGATAACCACATTTGTGGTTTTAATACCTGGTTACTAAACTTGGACTGTAGAAAAACAAAGCAAACTTTATACGTCCATTTATTGCAAAATGGACTAAAATGTAAAGCGGAATATTTTAGAATGACATGGGATTCTTTACATTGCTTTCAATTATCTATGCACTGTTAATACTAGAATTCTGGGATGCCATGGTTTGAAATAGCACAGCACACTTAGTCCTCAGCAAAAGTGCGACTTACATTCGCCTTTGAATGTAACTATCCTTCTAGATTAAATGCTATGTTATGTGTATATGTAGCAACTCTTATGTACTTTCAGAAGCAATGCTCAGGTAGATTAGATAGTGGTTGAAAATGTTTTAGTTTAGGAATTATTCCAGTGTTCTAGAACATGAACCTCTTTTGCCAGCATCGGCCACATCCTGGGAACAAATATAAGAGAATCTATTTGAGTGTTCCCTCTGAAACTATACAACCGCTGCCATTTACACACTTAACAAAACGTCAGTCTCGAATAGTAATTACTTTCAAGGGTGCCTGCAAGTAATGTCTGCTGAATACTGAGTTTGCTGCACTATTTCAAACCATGACAGCTCCTATGACTTTTGGAATGCTCGGAGACAGTCAATCCATAAATCGATGTTCATACCAGAACAAAATTTCCACTCTGAACTCTAAATCATATTATAAACTATCCCAGTCCATGCTCCCATTATTAGAAAATAGGAGTTTGAGAGGACAGGAAAATGTGCCTGTCCTTCAGCAGAATGATGTTCGATTAGGAACAACAGGTGAATAAAAGCAGCATCTCCCACTGCTTCACCTTAACAATGGAACAACTACATTCAGTGTGTTAACTTCACACATGCACACAAAAGTCTTACACCATAGAAAAAGATAAATTGCATATTAAATTTTTTTATCATGAATTGTTTTCAGGCAGTTAATGGAAAAGCTTTGCCAGGCCGGAATTTTCCAGGGTGTCAGCGGGCGGGATCGGTGGCAGGTTGGGTGGGAAAGTGTTTTTTTTGACAGCGGGATGAGAACCGCAACGCGCTTTTCCCAATGTCGGGTCTGTCGGCGCTGAGCCGACAAGACAGCCAGTGGCGGGCGACCCAATTAAACTAATTATAATGTACTTACCATACCCTTAACAGGCTTTTTTACCTTACTTTTTAACTTTAGGTTCATGGTCACTGGAACCACGCTGTTCAGTGACCACGACTGTCAACCTGAGGTGGGAGTTCCGTGGCCATTGTTCCAGCTGATTACTTGACAGCTTCAAATGTACAGTAAAAGCTCCCACCTGACAGATCATCACTTTCCTCAGCCACAAGCTGTTCCTCACTGCATTTCCACAACAGATTCAGCATGCTGCAAGTCTTTCCACAAGAGTCTCAGCTCATTACCTCTCTCACCATTGACAGATCGCTTCAGTCATCTGTACTTCACCTGCCATCTATCCTATCAGTATGGGTGCTGTTTATACTGTCTCACCTTGGTCCTCAGAATCTGACCACGATCAGCTCCAACACCAGCAGCACCAGGCACACCAGCAGCACCAACAATAACACCAACCTTCTCCTCAGCCACCTGATGCTGCACAGGACACAGGGCATCAGCACCCAAGCACAGTGCTGCCTGGGAGGTCAGGGATGGCCTCAGCATGGCCAGATTTACTTAGCTTTACGCTGTACACCCTGGCTGCCACATGATGTGCCAGGTTGGCACCACCCCACAATAACACCATAAAGCATCCCTACAATGACCAAGCCATTCCTTTCACACTCATCATCATTGTGGGGGGTAACGTTATGTCTCACCATTCACTGCAACTCACGAAGACACTTCCAAAGGTGCACACAAATCTGTCCAAGACCAGAAAGTGTTGAAAATAAAGATTTCAATGTTTGACATCACATTAATAGAAATTTTACATAAACATTGGATAAAACACCCAAGAGGACCCATCCTCGAAATTGCCCACCTCGGACCCGCCGAGGTAAGGAAAATCCCGGTCAAGGTTTTAAGGAAGCATTCTGCCCCTAATACTAAAGCCTCTTATAGTGTGGTCACCACTTGAAATAAAACATGGATAAGGAAGGCAGGTTGGTGCAGTCCACTAGCACACCAACCTTTAACCTTTACGACTTCAAGGGAATTGATTTTGGCCGCATGGCAATCGAATTCAGGCAAATTGAAAATTCTTCATTGGTACAGTAGGGGGTACTCTTCTGAGACTAGAGTTAAGGCACACTGAGCTGGCTGCTTGGAAAGAGCTTTGCTCTCCAACTAACCCATGCAGTATATGACCTTGAGTTCTTCAAGCTAATATTGGATGACAAAAGTGGGAAATAAAAAAGTACTAGCTCTGCCAGAGATCACCCCACCAATGTTATAGTGTTAGGTAATCTGAATTGCTTCTCAGGGATCACTCTGGTCATTCATTAAATCTGCCAGTTGCTAATACGTTACTGGTTTACTGGGGTGGATTTCATCTTTCACCTTTCCCGCATTGGCATTAAGCACAGAAAGGGTAATCTGTTGGTGGTGATTGCATGCACATTACACAACCCGCTGGATTTTCCTGCTATTCATTTCAATGGAAGAAAAATCCAGCAAATTCTGTCAGAGGTATGCGATCCTCCCCACTAGATTTTCATTCAGTGTTCCGCCCAGTCAATGCTTAATGCCCAGGTAGTAGAGATGGCAATCGACCCCACTTTTTCCCCATAAACGTTTCCATTTTCATAGTGTTTGACGAGTTGGGAGTTTATGTATTTTGAAATTTGGGAATGAACCTAAAAATTTTCTGACTGGCTAATTTTCTGACTAGTAATAAAGAAATAATCCAGCTCTATCCTTGTATTTTTATGTTTTTCATTAATGCAGTGCCATATTTCTTATCTGTACAATTCATCTTATGCTCTGGCGTGTATGAGAGAAAAGATAGCCTATGTTCGGACTCATTATTATAAATCACTGCTGCTTTGAGAACTGCACTAAAATAAATTGAGCTAATTCGGATAATATAGCCAATGAAAACATTGCCTGGAATTTGCTGAAAACTTGCGCTACAGTAAAGGCGGATCTATGGAAAACGTCATTATCCTAGCACAGAAGTTCCAGGAAATTATCGCTCCAGTGATTTAAGCTAGTTTTTACACCACAGCAAAATTTCTTGGGACATTTGCTCCGCTCCGCTGGAACTATCATCGTAATCCTAAAAAAATGGATTATGCAAGCTCCGTCCCACCCCCCATTCAAAACATTTGCGATCGCGGATTTACTAGATTCAGGCTACTCTAATCGTTGCTTAGAATCATAGAATTATACAGCACAGAAGGAAGCCATTTGGAGGGTTTAAACAAAAATGGAAGGGGGTTGGGAACCTGAGCAGGGAGACAGAGGAAAGGGAAACAAGGATAAAAGCAAAAGATAGGAAGGAGAAAAACAAAAGTGGCAGTCAGAGAAATCAACGGTTTAAATCAAATGTGGCCACAGTAAATAATAATTCTAATAGGTCTAAGAGCGTTAAAAAAACAAGCCTGAAGGCTTTGTGTCTTAATGCGAGGAGCATTTGTAATAAGGTGGATGAATTGGCTGCGCAAATAGAGGTAAACGAATATGATTTGGTTGGGATTACAGAAACGTGGCTCAAGGACGGCCAAGACTGGGAACTCAACTTCCAGGGGTATTCGATATTCAGGAAAGATAGGCAAAAAGGAAAGGGAGGAGGGGTAGCATTACTGGTTAAAGAAGGGATTAACACAATTGTAATGAAGAATATTAGCTCTGATGAGGTGGAATCTGTATGGGTAGAATTGAGAAATACTAAGGGGAAAAAAACATTAGTGGGAGTGGTATATAGACCTCCAAACAGTAAGGCGGAGGTTGGGGATAGCATTAAAAGGGAAATTAAAGAAGCGTGCAATAAGGGCACAGCAGTCATCATGGGTGACTTTAATCTACATATAGATTGGGCTAACCAAATTAGTAACAATACTGTGGAGGAGGAATTCCTGGAGTGTTTACGGGATGGTTTCCTGGACCAATATGTCGAGGAACCAACCAGAGATCAGGCCATCTTAGACTGGGTATTATGTAACGAGAAAGGATTAATTAGCAATCTTGCTGTACGAGGCCCCTTGGGTCGGAGCGATCATAATATGATCGAATTCTTCATTAAGATGGAGAATGAAGTAGTTGACTCAGAAACTAGGGTCCTCAATTTAAATAAAGGAAACTACGATGGTCTGAGGAGCGAGTTGGGTAGGATTGATTGGGGAATGGCACTCAAAGGGTTGACGGTGGATAGGCAATGGCAAACATTCAAAGACCGAATGGATGAACTACAGAAGTTGTTCATCCCAGTTTGGCATAAAAATAAAACAAAAAATGGGACTCAACCGTGGCTAACAAGGGAAATTAGGGATAGCATAAGATCCAAGGAGAGCACATACAAATTGGCCAGAAAAAGCAATAATCCTGAGGATTGGGAGCAGTTTAGGATTCAACAAAGGAGGACAAAGGGATTAATTAAGAAAGGGAAAATAGAATATGAGAGTAAGCTTGCAGGGAACATAAAAACTGACTGTAAAAGCTTTTATAGATATGTAAAGAGAAAAAGATTGGTGAAGTCAAACGTAGGTCCCTTGCAGTCAGAATCGGGGGAATTTATAATGGGCAGCAAAGAAATGGCAGACCAACTAAATACATATTTTGGTTCTGTCTTCACAAAGGAGGACACAAATAACCTCCCAGAAATACCGCGGAACATAGGGTCTGATGAAAGGGTGGAACTGAAAGAAATCAGTATTTGTAGGGAAATGGTGTTTGGAAAATTGATGGGACTGAAGGCCGATAAATCCCCAGGGCCTGATAATCTACATCCCAGGGTACTTAAGGAAGTGGCCCTGGAAATAGTAGATGCATTGCTGGTCATCTTCCAGAACTCGATAGACTCTGGAACAGTACCCATGGATTGGAGGGTAGCTAATGTTACCCCACTATTCAAAAAAGGTGGCAGAGAAAAAGCGGGGAATTATAGACCGGTAAACCTGACATCGGTAGTGGGGAAAATGCTAGAGTCCATTATAAAAGATGTAATAGCAGAGCACTTGGAAAGCAGTGACAGGATCGGACAAAGTCAACATGGATTTACAAAAGGTAAATCATGCTTGACTAATCTACTGGAATTTTTTGAGGATGTAACTGGTAAAATAGATAAGGGAGAACCAGTGGATGTGGTGTATTTGGGCTTTCATAAGGCTTTCGATAAGGTCCCGCATAAGAGGTTAGCGTGCAAAATTAAGGCACATGGGATTGGGGGCAAGGTATTGACTTCGATAGAGAACTGGTTGGCGGACAGAAAGCAAAGAGTTGGAATAAACGGGTTGTTTTCCGAGTGGCAGGCAGTGACTAGTGGGGTACCGCAAGGATCGGTCCGAGGACCCCAGCTGTTCACAATATATATTAATGATCTGGACGAGGGAATTGGATGTAATATCTCCAAATTTGCAGATGACACAAAGCTGGGTGGGAGGGTATGCTGTGAGGAGGATGTCATGAAACTCCAGTACGATTTGGACAGGTTGGGTGATTGGGCAGAAGCATGGCAAATGCACTATAATGTGGATAAATGTGAGGTTATCCACTTTGGTGGCAATAACAGGAAGGCAGATTATTATTTGAATGGCAATAGATTGGGAGAAGGGGAAGTGCAAAGAGACCTGGGTGTTCTTGTGCACCAGTCGCTGAAGGTAAGCATGCAGGTGCAGCAGGCGGTTAAGAAGGCAAATGGTATGTTGGCCTTCGTAGCAAGAGGGTTCGAGTACAAGAACAAGGATGTCTTGCTGCAGTTGTACAGGGCCTTGGTGAGACTGCACCTTGAGTATTGTGTGCAGTTTTGGTCACCTTACCTGAGGAAGGACATTCTTGCCATGGAGGGAGTGCAGCGAAGATTCACCAGGCTGATACCTGGGATGGCAGGAATGACGTACGAGGAGAGATTGTGTCAATTGGGCTTATACTCACTGGAGTTTAGAAGATTGAGAGGGGATCTCATCGAAACCTATAAAATTCTGTCAGGTCTGGACAGACTAGATGCAGAAAGGATGCTTCTGATGGCCGGGGAGTCCAGAACCAGGGGTCATAGTCTAAGGATAAGGGGTAAGCCATTTAGGACTGAAATGAGGAGGAATTTCTTCACCCAGAGAGTGGTGAAGCTGTGGAATTCTCTGCCACAGTGGGCGGTGGAGGCCAGTTCATTAAATATATTCAAGAAAGATTTGGATATATTTCTTGAGGCTAAAGGGATCAAGGGATATGGGGAGAAGGCAGGGACAGGGTACTGAATTTGGATGATCAGCCATGATCTCATTGAATGGCGGAGCAGGCTCGAAGGGCCGAATGGCCTACTCCTGCTCCTATCTTCTATGTTTCTATGTTTCTATGGTATGTGTCGGCTCTTTGAAAGAGCGATCCAATTAGTACCACTCCTCTGCCATTTCCCCGTAACCCTGCAAACTTTTCCCCTTTTGAAAGTTATTATTGAATCTGCTTCCAACACCCTTTTAGGCAGTGCATTCCAGATCATAACAACTTGCAGCGTATTTTTTCCCCCTCATGTTTCCTCTGGTTCTTTTGTCAATTAACTTAAATCTGTGTCCTCTGGTTACGGACCCTTCAGCCTCAGGAAACAATTTATCCTTATTTACTCTATCAAATCCCTTCATGATTTTGAACACTTCTAAACAAATCTCTCCTTAATTTTCTTTGCTCTAATGAGAACAACACTAGATTCTCTAGTCTCTCCATATAACTGAAGTTCCGCATCCTTGGTACCATTCTAGTAAATCTCCTCTGCACCCCCTCTAAGTTCTTAACATTCATTACAAGAGGATTTGAGTACAGGAGTAAAGAAGTCTTACTCCAATTATATAAGGCCTTGGTGAGACCACACATGGAGTACTGTGTACAATTTTGATCTCCTTACCTAAGGAAGGATATACTTGCCATAGAGGGAGTGCAACGAAGGTTCACGAGATTGATTCCTGGGATGGCGGGACTGTCGTATGAGAAGAGATTGAGTAAACTAGGCCTGTATTCTCTTGAATTCAGAAGAATGAGAGGGGATCTCATTGAAGCATACAAAATTATTACAGGGCTTGATAGGGTGAATGCTGGGGGAATGTTTCCCTTGGCTGGGGAGTCTAGAACCAGGGGCCACAGCCTCAGGATAAAGGGTAGGCCATTCAGGACTGAGATGAGAAGAAATTTCTTCACAGAGTGTGGTGAATCTTTGGAATTCTCTACCCCAGAGGGCTGTGGAGGCTCAGTCATTGGGTATATTCAAAACAGAAGTCGATAGATTTCTGACTAGTAAAGGCATCAAGGGATAGGACGATAGGGCCGGTGAATGGAGTTGAGGCAGATCAGTCATGATCTCATTGAATGGTGGAGCAGGCTCGAAGGGCCGAATGGCCTACTCCTGCTCCTGTTTCTTATGTTCTAACATCCTAAGCCTTGTGAAAACACTGTTGCAGGAAGGTGCTAGTGGGCTCAAAAGACTGGCAAGGTTAGTTCTGGTCACAGGATTTAAAAGAAAGAAGAGAGAAAGACTTGAATTTATATAGCGCCTTTCATGGCCTCAGGATGTCCCAAAATAGTTCATAACCAATGAAGTACTTCTGAAGTGTAGTCACTGTTGTAATGTCAGGAGACGCGGCAGCCAATTTGCGCACAGCAAGGTCACACAAACGGCAATGAGATAGTAGCCAGATAATCTGTTTTGGGTGTTGGTTGAGGGATAAATGTTGAGGGACAAGGGTTGGAAGGGTATTACAAAACACTTGTGAAATAACCTGTTATTCATTTTATAATTATGTAAGAATGACACATTTTATTATAAAAATGTGTCAAATTCACAGCCCCTACATTGCATTGGAAGCAAATTCTCGGCAGAAAAGAACATTACTAACTGCACTAGGGTGGATATCTGATGAATTTTACAGGCCAAGCTGTAACAATTTCATAGTTAATGTTAATTTGTGACTGTTACTTTCATTGTGTTAGATAATAGATTTAAAGTCAAGACATGTTTGATCTCGTATCAAATAGAAGAATATCTTTACAAAGAGTGCTTGCAAAAACCTTAGGACACATAAATAAAAACTTGTGATTAGGTTTATATTACAAATAGGTTGATCGCTCCTTAGTTTTTAAAATGCAAGGAGACATGCATTAAAATGAGTTATAAATAATTAAGTCCAATTTAACTGGGTTGCGGTTAATCATTTTTATATTTGTATATCGTGAATTACTAATGTTATAGACCGTAAATTGCCAGAATACGAGTATATGATAAAAAATTGACTAAAGCACTCTTTTGAGTGGGCAGGCCACATCAGAGCTCCTTAGTTCAGTATGTCAAGGAACCTACTAGGGAATTGGCTATTTTAGATCTAGTATTGTGCAATGAGAGAGGGTTATATAATAACCTTGTAGTAAAGGAGCCTCTGGGGAGCCGTGATCATAATATGATAGAATTTTATGTTGAGTTTGAGAGTGATTTAGTTAAGTCCGAAACTAGGTTCCTAAATCTGAACAAAGCACCTACTTAGGTATGAGAGGCGAGTTGGCTAAAGTAGGTTGGGAAACTAGATTAAAAAATATGACAGTAGAAAAGCAATGGCAAACATTTAAAGAAATATTTCATAATTTGCAATGAATATACATTCCCTTAAGGAATAAAAACTCCATGGGAAAAATGGTCCACCCTTAGCTAACAAGACAAATTAAAGATAGTATTAGATTAAAGGAAGAGGCCTATAATGTTGCCAAAAAGAGTAATAAGCCTGAGGATTGGTAGAATTTTAGAATTCAGCAAAGGAGAACCAAGAAATTGATAAAGAAACGGAAAGTGGAATATGAGAGTAAACTAGCAAGAGACATTAAAAAAAGACTGTCAAAGCTTCTATAGATATGTAAAAAGGAAAAGATTAGCGAAAGTAAATGTGGGTCCCTTACAGGCTGAGACAGGAGAAATTATAATGGGGAATAAGGGAATGGCAGAGAAATTAAACAAATATTTTAAAGGGCTGGATTTTGCCAGTGCTCAGAGGGCAGGTTCAGAGGCAGGTCAGCTGTCAAAATAGTAAAGATTGAGAGCGGGTAGGGAACCCGCTGTCAACCCGGCTCCACGCTAGTCTCCCAGGTGTCGGGTCTGTCTGTGCAGAACAGACCCGACACCAAGCAGCGGGGGAGACAATTTAGAGCATGAAATGTCTTCTTAACAGCCAATTTAATGCTATTTTGAGCCTACCTTCTATTTTTACGTGCTTCCCCCACAGGTTACCCGCTGCTTGGGAACACGACAGCTCACCCTGTCATGAGTTCAGTCTGCTTTGATTTATCTGATAACCTGACAGCTGCAGAAGTGGTATAAAATATTCCATGTTGCAGCTGTTCAGTTTCAGAGCTCAGAAACTGTTGGTTACTGCATTTGTAAGACATAAAGGGGGAAAAATTGGGTGGCTTTGCACTAACGAGGCGCAAAGCACCTAGTGCATGGGTGCGACACCACTAACACTTCCCGCAAAATTCAGTGGGAGGTTAGTGGCGGCGGTAGCCGGTAGCACCCCGCGGCGCTGTGCCTGCAGCGATGACATCATCGCCACACGCAGCACCCCACTTGCGACCCGGCCGCAAACTTTGCTCACGTCCCCTGACCTACCTCCAGACGCTATGTCCGACAGGGTCAGGGTGCCGTGCTTGCGGCCATCCAAATTAAAGGGCAGATGATAGGCGGCCATTTTTTTTGGTGCCACCTGCCAGCACCTGCCCCCTTTCGCCTGCTCATGTGAGGTGCCTGCCGCAATCCGTCAGCCCGACACTCCTTTTGAGTGCCGGGCTCTTTTCCCAGCTCCCCGGTGGTCCAGCAGGGCCCCGGTGCACGCTGCACTAGGTCCCTCCCCTTTAATCAGGGGAGGGAGGCCTGTAGTACCGCGGTGCTACGTGCCGACGTGCGTGGTGCTGTTGCACGTAGTGCTGTGATATCGAATGGTAGCACCCCAAGAGGGAGGGGGAGTGCTTCCAGTAGCGCCCCGCCTCCTGCTTGGGGTGCTACCACTCAATTTACGGTGCGGGGGCGCTAACTTTATCGGGGCGGTAAAAGTAGCGCCACAGCGAAGTTAGCGCCCCAAAGGGGGTGCGACCCAACTTTTCCCCCATAAAGCTTTCTGTAGCTTGCAAGTGTTTAGAGCCAACTCTCTATCCAGTGGCACCTCATTGGAACAACCTCTCTGACCATTGACAGATTTGCTTCTGTCATCCCTCTGTCACCTGCCATCTATTACATCAGAATGGGTACGGTTTACACTCTCTCACCTTGGTCCTCAGAATCTGAACACGATGAGCCCCAACACCAGCAGCACCAGGCACACCAGCAGCACCAACAACAACACTAACCTTCTCCGCAATCAACTGCACAAGACACAGGTCATCAGCACTCGACCAAATTGTTGCCCGTGATGCCAGGGGTGGCCTCACCATGGGCACATTTACTTCACTTGATGCTGTACACCCTGGCTGCCACATGATGTGCCAGGTTGGCACCACTCCACACTAACACCATAAAGCATCCCTACAATGCCCAAGCCATTCCTTTCACACTCATCAGCATTGTGGGGGGTACCGTCATGTCTCACCATTCACTGCAACTCACTAAGCCACTTCCAAAGATGCACACAAATCTGTCCAAGAATGCAAAGTGTTGAAAATAAAGCTTTCAATGTTTGACAGCACATTAACAGAAACTTTACATGAACATTGACTAAAACACACAAGTGCCTTCGCTTGTGTGTTGTTAGTTGGTATGATTGCACTAGGATGAGGGTGAGTGTGAGGGGTGGCTAGTGAGATGGGGATGTGATAATGTAGATAGAGAGGCATGGGTGGAGGTGCAAGGTAAGTTGGTGTGAGTAGGATGTGCATGAGTAGGGTAGGGAAGGCAGAGTGATGGGGATGTGATGAATAGCACAGTAGGATGAGGTTGAGTGTGGCTTTACAGTAACATCTCGTGATCTACTGAGATCATTGAAAGGTTTGCGCCACTGCAGCCTGGTCCTCCTTACAACCTCCCTGCTTGTGTCCTCAGCTATTTGCAACCAGGTTGCCTTGGTCTCCTGGGGAGGTCTCTTCTGACCACTGGCAGGGAAGAGAACCTCCCTGCGTGCTCTGACTCCCTCCACAAGAACATGGAGGGAGTCATCACTGAATCGAGGTGCAGCCCTCTGCCATTGTGAGCTAATTTTTGGAGTTGAACAAGCTATCTCAGTTTCAAATTCAGGAAGTGGAATGAAGTTGGGCCATGGGCCCCGACGTAAGAAAACTACTAGGCACTTGGTCTGAGTATTAAACAAGGCTTTAATCAACTGTTTTTCAACATGGAGATCTAGTTGTGTCCTTCACTAGTTCCTGTTAAAGAATGTCCTGAGCAAGCTGGGGCCATGCCCAAGTATTTATACTCTCCCTGGACAGCGCCACCAGCAGGCCGCCCAGTATTACTTCATAAGTCATTTCCACATGAATGATAAGATTCATGTCAGGCCCTTTAAATAAACCAGCAAGAGAAACGTCAGTGCTGACATCACCTGACCAGCACTTTCTAATAGGGTCAGGGAATGCAACGGGCAAGCTTAACAAGGCCCATTAATGTAAAATCCTTTTTATCGGCGGGCTTCAGTAGGCAGTGGGACCGTATCCTGACAACGACCTCTCCCGCCCTGAACCTGCCTCAGCCGGCAAAATCGCGGCCTTTGTGTCTGTCTTCACGGAAGAAGACGTAAAAAACATTCCAGAAATAGTAGAGAACCAAGGGTCTAGTGAGAATGAGGAACTGAAAGAAATTAGTATTAGTAAAAAAAAAATACTGGAGAAATTAATGGACTGAAAGCCAATAAATCCCCTGGACCTGATGGCCTATATCCTAGGGTTTTAAAAGAAGTAGCTATAGAGATAGTGGATGCATTAGTTGTCATCTTCCAAAATTCCATAGATTCTGGAATGGTTCCTGCAGATTGGAAGCTGGCAAATGTAACCCCACTGTTTAAGAAAGGACGGAGAGAGAAAATGGGGAACTACAGACCAGTTAGCCTGACATCAGTAGTAGGAAAAATGCTAGAATCTATTAAATACGTGGTAACAGGGCACTTACAAAATAATAATAGGATTGGGCAGAGTCAATGCGGATTTATGAAAGGGAAATCATGTTTGACAAATCTGTTAGAGTTTTTTGAGGTTGTAACTAGCAGGATAGATCACAGGGAACCAGTGGATGTGGTGTATTTGGATTTTCAGAAGGCATTTGATAAGGTGCCACACAAGAGGTTGTTAAACAAAATTAGGGCTCATGGGATTGGGGGTTATATACTAGCATGAATTAAGGATTGATTAATGGACAGAAACAGAGAGCAGAAATAAACGGGTCATTTTCGGGTTGGCAGGCTGTAACTAGTGGGGTACCACAAGGATCAGTGCTTGGGTATCAGCTATGCACAATCTATATCAATGATTTGGATGAGGGGACCAAATGTAATGTATCCAAGCTTGCTGATGATACAAAGCTAGGTGGGAATATAAGTTATGAGGAGGATGCAAAGAGGCTTCAAGGGGATATAGACAGGCTAAGTGAGTGGGAAAGAACATGGCAAATGGAATATAATGTGGAGAAATGTGAAGTTATCCACTTTGGTAGGAAAAATAGAAAAGCAGAGTATTTTTTAAATGGTGAGAGATTGGGAAATGTTGGTGTTCAGAGGGACCTGGGTGGCCTTGTATACGAATCACTGAGAGGTAAAAAGGGAGGGGGGGTTGCGGTATTGATTAAAGAAATTATTACAGCTGTGAGAAGGGATGATATGTTGGAGGGATCATCAAACAAGGCCATATGGGTCGAATTGAAAAACAAGAAAGGGGCGATCACACTGCTGGGAGTGTACTACAGACCCCCAAACAGTGAGAGGGAGATAGAAGAACAAATATGTAGACAAATTTCTGAGAAGTGCAAAAACTATACGGCAGTAATAGTAGGGGATTTCAACTACCCCAATATTAACTGGGATAAAATTAGTGTGGAGGGTATAGAATGTGCGGAATTCCTAAAATGCATCCAGGAGAACTTTTTTAGCCAGTATATCGCAAGCCCAATAAGGGAGGAGGCGGTGCTGGACTTAGTTTTAGGGAATGAAGCCGGGCAGGTAGAAGGCGTATCAGTGGGGGAGCATTTTGGTGCTAGTGACCATAATTCTGTTAGATTTAAGGTAGTTATGGAAAAGGACAAGGATAGACCAGGAATAAAAATTCTAAGTTGGGGAAAAGCAAATTTTGCTAAGCTCAGAGGGGATTTAGCCATAGTGGACTGGAAACAGCTACTTGAAGGTAAATCAGTGTCAGAGCAGTGGGAGACATCCGGAGTGGTCAGACCAAACATGTGCCCTTAAAGAAAACAGGTGGAACTAACAAATCTAGAGACATACAGGGTAGGGTAAAGAAAAAAAGGGAGGCGTATGACAGATACCGAGGGCTAAATACTCCAGAATCTTTAGAGGAGTACAGAAAGTGCAGGGGTACAATTAAAAAGGATATTAGGAAAGCAAAGAGAGAGCATGAAAAATTATTGGCAAGTAAAATCAAGAAAAACCCAAAGATGTTTTATAAATATATTAAGAGTAAGAGGATAACTAAAGAAAGGGTAGGGATTATTAGAAATCATGAGGGTAATGTGTGTGTGGAGGCGGGAGACGTTGGTAGGGTTCTTAATGAATACTTTGCGTCTGTTTTCACCAAGGAGAGGAGCGAAGCAGACATTGCTATCGGGGAGGGGGTGGGGGGAGTGTGAAATATTAGATGAAATAAACATAGTGAGAGAGGAAGTATTAAATATTTAACAGTGGATAAATCCCCAGGCCCGGATGAAGTGTATCCCATGCGAAGCAAAAGAGGAACTAGCAGAGGCCCTGACCATCATTTTTCAATCCTCTCTGGCTTCAGGTGTGGTGCCAGAGGACTGTAGGACTGCTAATGTGGTACCCTTGTTTAAAAAGGGAGAAAAGGATAGACTGAGTAATTACAGGCCAGTCAGCCTAACCTCGGTGGTGGGAAAATTATTGGAAAGAATTCTGAAGGACAGGATAAATCTTCATTTAGAAAGACACGGATTAATCAAGGATAGTCAGCACAGATTTGTTAATGAAGGTCGTGTCTGACAAACTTGATTGAATTTTTTGAGGAGGTAACAAGGAGGGTAGATGAGGATAATGCATTTGATGACTTTAGCAAGGCTTTTGATAAGGTTCCACATGGTCACGAAGTTAAAAGCCCATGGGATCCAGGGCAAAGTGTCAAGTTGGATTCAAAACTGGCTTGGAGAGGGTAATGGTTGATGGGTGTTTTTGTGACTGGAAGGTTGTTTCCAGTGGGGTTCCGCAGGGCTCAGTACTAGGTCCCTTGCTTTTTGTGGTATATATCAACGATCTTGACTTGAATATAGGGGGTATGATTAAGAAATTTGCAGATGACACTAAAATCAGCTGTGTGATTGATACTGAAGAAGGCAGCTGTAGACTGCAGAAAATATTAATAAATTGGTCAGGTGGGCAGAACAGTGGCAAATGGAATTCAATCCGGAGAAGTGTGAGGTAATGCATTTGAGGAGGGCTAACAAGGAAAGGGAATACACATTAAATGGTAGGATACTGAGTAGTGTAGAGGAACAAAGGGATCTTGGAGTGCATGTCCACAGATCCCTGAAGGTAGCAGGCCAGGTAGATAAGGTGGTTAAGAAGGCATACGGAATGCTTGCCTTTATTAGCCGTGGCATAGAATACAAGAGCAGGGGGTTATGCTTCAACTGTATAAAACACGAGTTAGGCCTCAGCTAGAGTACTGCATGCAGTTCTGGTCACCACATTACAGGAAAGATGTGACTGCACTAGAGAGGGTACAGAGGAGATTTACAAGAATGTTGCTGGGAGTAGAGAATCTTAGCTATGAGGAAAGATTGGATAGGCTGGGTCTGTTTTCTTTGGAACAGAGAAGGCTGAGGGGAGACCTTATTGAGGTGTATGAATTTATGAGGGGCTTAGATAAAGTGGATAGAAAGGACCTATTTCCCTTAGCAGAGGGGTCAAAAACCAGGGGGCACAGATTTAAAGTAATTGGTGGAAAGTTTAGAGGGGATTTGAGGGGAAATGTCTTCACCCAGAGGGTTGTGGGGGTCTGGAACTCACTGCCTGAAAGGGTGGTAGATGCAGGAACCCTAACCACATTTAAAAAGTACTTGGATGTGCACTTGGGATGCTCTAACCTGCAGGGCTACGGACTAAGAGCTAGGAAGTGGGATTAGGCTGGATAGCTCTTTGTTGGCCGGCGCGGACACGATGGGCCAAAATGGCCTCCTTCCGTGCTATGATTCTATGATTCTATGAAAGTTAATATGCAGGTACAGCAAGCAATTGGAAAGCAAATGGTATGTTGGCCTTTATTACAAAAGGATTTGAGTATAAGGGTAAAGATGTCTTACTGCAGTTATATAGGGCCTTGGTGAGAACACACCAGAAGTATTGTGCACAGTTTTGATCTCCTTACCTAAGGAAGGGTATACAGGTACTTGCCATAGAGGGAGTGATGTAAAAAGACTACTGAGCACTTGGTTTGAGTATAAAACAAGGCTTTAATCAACTGTTTCAAAACCATGAGATTTCTAGTTACATCACTAGTTCCTGGTTACAGAAACATCCTGAGCAAGCTGGGCCCACGCCCGAGTACAGGAAACCCTTTTTTATCCTGCACCAACGGGACCGGCGTGATGCCGGTTTATCAAAAAGTCCAGCAGATCCCTTGATGTCCCAGGTAGGGCGTCATCCTCAAAGGAGCACAGAGCGTCGGCATCATTACCATGGGTTCCTCTACCAGTTGGGTCCGTGGGACTGAATGGACAGCGAGCCAGATCTCGGAGTGAAATGGTGGACTCCCAGCCATCAGGGTACCGCACGTGCGCGTAAGTGGGATTAACGTCCATTAGTTCCACCTCGTCGACGTGGGGATCGTTTTTGGGAGATCGGACGAATCTTCGGAGCAGCACGGGGCCGGGAGCTGCCAACCATGACGGTAGGGACATCCCATGAGTGGAGCGATGCTGGAACCTGAAGAATCGCTCGTGAGGAGTGACATTGGTGGACGTAGAAAGAAGAGACCTGATGTAATGCAACGCATCAGGGAGCATAGTTTCCTACTGCTGGTCTGGTAGATTGCGTGACTTCAGCGCAAGACGAACAGCGTTCCAAATGATAGCGTTGTATCTCTCAACCTGTCCGTTACCGATGGGATAATATGGTGTCGTTTTACTTGTGGCGAATTCCCGTTGGGAAAGATAACTTTTGAGTTCACTTGACATGAAGGAGGGACCCCAATCAGAGTGGATGAAATTAGCCGTACCGCAAAAGGAAAAAACTTGATCGAGGCATTTGATCACTGTGGAAGTAAGCATATTGGGACAGGGGAAATCAAAGGGAAAGCGTGAATATTCATCCACCATAGTAAGCAAGTAGGTGTTTCACGTTGTGGAAGGCAATGGCCCTTTAAAGTCAATGCTGAGTCGCTGCATAGCGTGTATGAGCGAGCCATCCGACGGACGGAAGAATTGCGGTTTTAATTCTGCACAAATTCTACAGGTGGAGCATGTTCTTTTCACATCTTCTGTAGAAAATGGGAGATTTTTAGATCGCACAAACTGCAACATACATGTAACGCCAGGATGGCATAAGTCAGTATGAAGATCCGCAAGAGTCGAAGTTGACATAGAAGAGCAGAATGCATGCGTGAGGGTATCCGGGACTACATGCTCTTTGCCGGGTTGATAATGTATGATGTAGCCAAAGGCGGCCAATTCCATCCTCCAGAGCTGTATTTTGTTATTCTTGATCTTAGTGCGTTTCCGGTTATCCAGCATAAAGGCCATGGAGCGCTGATCGGTTATAAGCGTGAAATGGCGACGAGCGAGAAAATGACTCAATTTACGTACTGCTTCAATGATAGGAGGATAATGGAGCTCGCTACCCTGCAAAATTCTGGACAGAAATGCCACGGGTCGACCACCTTGATTCAAGGTAGCCGAGATCGCCACCTCCGATGCATCGCACTCGACCACGAAAGGAAGATTTTCATTGATGGAACGAAGCGTGGCTTTTTCCAGTTGTCGCTTGAGGAGGCCGAAAGCTAAAATAGCCGTTGCTTCCAATGGAAATGACTTCGCATGAAGCAGGGGCTGGATCATTTCGGAGAAGTGGGGTATCCACTTCGCATAATAGGCGAACATGCCGAGTGCCTGACGAAGAGAGCCGAGATTCGTAGGTGAAGGGAGCTCCTGAAGCAGACGAAGTCACTCTGGATCCGGTTTGATGACACCGTTGCTCACCCAATAGCCAAGGATGTTGACTGATGGTACTGATTTCACAGATTTGGACTCATTTAAGGTTAAATTGCGATGACGGAGAACATCAAAAAATTTCTGGAGGTTGGCATCGTGCTCCTTCTGGTCATGACCAGCAATGGTGATATTATCCAGGTATGGAAAAGTGTCCGTTAAGTTCTCCTGTTTGACTAGGCTATCCATTGCCCGTTGAAAGATGGCCACCCCATTGGTGACCCCAAATGGAAGGCGACAAAACTGGTAAAGCCGACCATTGGCCTCAAAGGCCGTATACTTTTTGTCAGAGTCCTTTAACGGTACTTGATGGTATGCGCTCTTTAAATCAGAAGTTGAAAATACCTTGTAGTTGGCAAGGTTATTGACCATGTCATCGATGCATGGTAGTGGGTAGGCATCCAGGTCGGTATACTGGTTAATAGTTTGCGAGTAATCGATGCAAAGACGTTTCTTGTGTTGCTTCAGAGGATTTTTAACAACGATGACTTGAGCCCGCCAGGAAGATGAACATGGCTCAATGATACCGTCAGCTAGAAGGCGAGAGATTTCCACCTCGATAAAGATTTAGTGACTATGGGCTTACATCGGGGGGAAAGATTGGAAAACAAGGAGGGATCGTCGAGCGAAGCCGGCGAAAGTGCACAAAATGGTACTTTGGAAATAGTAAGCTCCGGCTTTGACCCTCCAAACTCGAAAGTGAGTCTTTTGTGTTGTTTCTGGAAATCCTGTCCCAGGAGCACATCACTGCATAGGTTTTTGAGCACCCCGAGCCGGGTGGAGAAATAAGTGCGGCCATTGAGAATAAGGTCGAAAAGACAAAAGCCGGAAGAGTTGGTGGTCAGTGTCATCAAAGCCATTGCAATTTCCCTGTCCGAGGGGTAAATACGCAGTTTTAACTTACTGACAGCCCACTCACTAATGAAGCTGTCAGAGCTGAATGAGTCGATTAGTGCACTCAAGATGTGTCCATTTACCAAAACCTTCGTGGCTGCATGGGACAGGCTTTGGGGAAAAACAGCTGTGATGGGAGGAGGGGCAGTTTTACCCTTGACAGCTGTAACCTTAGTAGTGGTTCTTGGGGGAGGAGCAGTTTTATAGATTGCAGCTGTAACTTTAGTAGTGGCTCTTGGGGGAGGAGCAGTTTTATAGATAGTAGTTGCAAAACTAACAGGGGCTCTCGACTGGTATGCCTTAGAAAAGTGGCCTTTCTTACTAACAGAGGCTCTTGACTGGCATACCTTAGAAAAGTGACCTTTCTTACTGCAATGATTGCAGACTGCGTTACGAGCAGGACAAAATTTCCTATAGCGGAATGCACCTCCACAGAAGAAACACTTCCTTCCAGATTGCCAAGATGCCGCTAGGGCAGGGTCATCATCAGTGAAGGCTTCTAGGGTAGGGTTGTCATCGGCCAGTGGGCAGTCATCATCAGTGAGGGCTTCCACCCGAGGCCTGTTGAAGGAGTCACTAAAAGTGATAGCAGCAGCCCGTGCACATGGTGAAAGATAGGTATCTGCATTCCTCTTTGCTAAGTCCAGAGAGCATGCCTGGTCATAGGCAGTCTGTAACTTGAGGGTTTTATTCTCCAACAGATGCTGACGTATGAAGGGAGACGCAATCCCATTAATAAAGGAATCACAAATTAACTCCTCCTGGTACTGCTCAGCTGTGACAGCTTTAAGATTGCAATCCTTGCTGAGCCTGCAAAGTTTCTGAAGGAATTTGTCAAGTGATTCCCTGGGTTGGTGTCGAGTTGTGGCCAGTAGATGCCGAGCAAAAATTTTGTTTGGGGACTTAACATATGTGGTAAACCACTGTCGTTCACTGTGTTCACTATTGTTGTTGTTGTTGTTGTTGTCGTTCACTCTTGTTTCACTGTTATGCCTGACTATGCCTCAGCTGACTCCGCCCTTGGCTACCTGGTATAAGGACGGCCGCATGGCAGCTCTCTGGCATTCGGTCGTCCACTAGAGGCATAGTCCTGATCTGTTTGAAGTGCAATTCAGTAGTTAATAAAAGCCTGTCGTTCTGAACTCTGCTCAGCCTTTTATTAGAATTGATAGCGCATCAATTTTATTAACTACTGACAAAAAAATAATAATAACGATGCTGCAGATACTTAAGATCAAGTGCCTGGAACTCGACCCACAAGAACCGGACTCGACTGCTAAGTTCTCGCACTGGCTGAATTGTTTTGAGTCCTTTCTGGCTGCATCCAGCGAGACCGTCGCCACCGATGCCGCCAAGCTCAGGGTGCTGAATTCTAAAGTAAACCACCGAGCTTTTGCCCTTATCCGGGACGCTACGAGCTACCAGGGGGCTATCGACATTTTGAAGGAGCAATATGCACGCCCGGTCAACTATGTTTACGCAAGACATCTCCTGGGGTCTCGCAAACAACAGCCCGGGGAACCCACAGAAGCATACATACGGGCGCTGAAGGAACTCGGCCGAGCCTGCGAATGCAAGCATCAGCCACGGAACATACGGAGGAGCTCATCCGGGATGTCCTCGTTGCGGGCCTCAGGTCCACTCACACACGGCAGCGACTGCTGGAAAGTAGCGAGCTCGACCTGAAGAAGGTGATTTCACTCACCCTTTCGTTGGACGTAGCCCATCGGAACATGGAGGCCTACTCCCCGGACCGCGCGGCCGCCTCGTGGATGTCGCAGCCGCCGCCATCTTGGGACGCGGCGCCGCCCCGGGCCCCAGCCCCAACTGCTGCAGCGATGTCCCGCCCGAGCCAGAAATGTTATTTCTGTGGCCAAACCAAACACCCCAGGGCGCGCTGCCCGGTGAAAAACGCGGTCTGCTCTGCCTGCAGTAAGAAGGGACACTACGCTGGTGTCTGCAGAAGTCAGAAGACCGCTACCTCCAGCAGCGCCGCGTGCGATTCGTGGGAGCGGCCATCTTGCCTTCCTCCAGCCTCGTGGGGATCGGGATCGTCATGGGCGCCACCATTTTGTCCCTCTTCTCCGACGCCGCCATTTTGTCTGCCATTTTGCCAACGGGCCCCCGACTCACCCACCGCCTCACCGGGGTTCTACAGCGACGCTCCTGACTCCACAGCGGCCTCCATTACGCTGGATCAATCCAGACCCCATCAGCTAGCCAGGTCCACGGTGGACATCCAGGTAAATGGCCGCGCCACAACTTGCCTTTTTGATTCCGGGAGCACGGAGAGCGCTTCATACACCCTGATACGGTACGGCATTATTCCCTCTCGGTCCGGCCAACGCGCCATCGGATCTCCATGGCCTCAAAATCTCACTCAGCAGACGTCGGCGGCTACTGCGTAGTGACCCTCTCGGTGAAGGGCTCCGTTTATAAAAATGTAAAGCTATTCATCCTGCCACATCTCTGCGCTGCCGTTCTGCTGGGGTTGGACTTTCATTGTCACTTTAAGAGTGTCACCTTGACATACGGTGGACCTCTTCCCCCGCTCACTTTCTGCAACCAGCAGTTTTTAAATTGCCCGCTGCGCCCCACCTGTAGTCTCTCCACCCTCAAAATCACACCCCCCCCCCCCCGTTTGCTAACCTCACCCGCGACTGCAAGCCTATCGCCACAAAGAGCAGGCGATACAGCACCGGGGACAGATCCTTCATAAGATCTGAGGTGACGCGGCTCCTGAAAGAGGGGATTATTGAGGATAGTACCAGCCCCTGGCGGGCTCAGGTGGTAGTCGTTAAGACCGGCAATAAGCAGCGCCTGGTCATCGACTACAGCCAGACTATCAACAAGTACACCCAGTTGGACGCATACCCTCTCCCCCGCATAGCCGACATGGTTAATAAGATAGCGCAATATCGCGTTTTCTCGACCATTGACCTCAAGGCAGCATACCACCAAATCCCTATCCGCCCTGAGGACCACCAGTACACAGCTTTCGAGGCAAACGGCCGTCTTTTTCACTTCCTCAGGGTTCCTTTCGGCGTCACCAACGGTGTCTCCGTCTTCCAGAGGGAGATGGACCGGATGGTCGACGAGAATGCGTTACAGGCCACGTTTCCCTACCTGGACAACGTGACCATCTGCGGCCATGACCTGCAGGACCATGACGCCAATCTTGATAAGTTCCTTCGCACGGCCCAACTCCTAAACCTCACGTACAAGGAAAAGTGCATATTCCGCACAGCCCGCCTCACTATCCTTGGTTGCGTGGTGGAACACGGAGTCATCGGTCCTGACCCTGACCGGATGCGCCCATTGATGGAACTTCCCCTGCCCCACTGTCTCAAGGCCCTCAAAAGGTGCCTGGGCTTCTTTTCCTATTACGCTCAGTGGGTCCCTCATTATGCGGACAAAGCCCGTCCACTTATCAAGTCCACTTCCTTCCCCCTGACGGCGGAGGCCCGCTCAGCCTTTCACCGTATAAAAGATGACATTGCCAAGGCCACCATGCACTCGGTAGACGAGTCCATCCCCTTCCAGGTGGAGAGCGATGCATCCGACTTTGCCCTGGCCGCTACCCTTAACCAGGCGGGAAGACCCGTGGCCTTTTTTTCACGAACCCTCCAGGGCTCCGAACTCAGACACTCCTCTGTGGAAAAAGAGGCCCAGGCCATTGTGGAGGCGGTGTGCCACTGGCGGCACTACCTGGCTGGAAAACGATTTACCCTGCTTACTGACCAACGTTCAGTCGCTTTCATGTTCAACAACAAGCAGAGGGGCAAAATCAAAAATGACAAGATTTTGAGGTGGAGAATTGAACTTTCCACCTACAATTACGACATCTTGTACCAGCCTGGGAAACTCAACGAACCCTCAGATGCTCTATCGCGAGGCACATGCGCCACCGCGCAGATCGATAGACTACGGGGCCTCCACAACGACCTCTGCCACCCGGGGGTCACCAGGTTCTTCCATTTCATTAAGGGCCGCAACCTGCCTTACTCCATCGAGGAGGTCAGGACCATGACCAGGAGCTGCCCAGTCTGTGCAGAGTGCAAGCCACGCTTCTATATGCCTGACAGAGCAAACCTGATCAAGGCCACCCGCCCTTTTGAGCGCCTGAGTGTCGACTTTAAAGGGCCCCTCCCCTCCTCTGACCGTAATGTGTACTTCCTCAACATAGTTGATGAGTACTCCCGTTTCCCTTTCGCCATCCCCTGCCCGGACATGACCACCGCTACGGTCATTAAATGCCTGCACAACCTCTTTGCTCTGTTCGGTTTTCCCAGCTATATTCATAGCGACCGGGGCTCGTCCTTCATGAGCGACGAACTCCGTCAGTACCTGCTCATGAGAGGTATTGCCTCAAGCCGGACCACCAGCTACAACCCCCGGGGGAACGGACAGGTTGAAAGAGAGAACGCGACGGTCTGGAAGGCGGCCCTCCTAGCCTTAAAATCTAGGGGCCTTCCGACCTCCCGTTGGCAGGATGTCCTACCTGATGCGCTCCACTCCATCCGGTCACTGCTGTGTACTGCCACCAACGCCACCCCCCATGAGCGAATGTTCGTTTTTCCCCGGAGGTCCACATCCGGTACCTCACTACCACACTGGCTGACGTCCCCACGGCCCGTCCTGCTGAGGAAGCATGTAAGGTCCCACAAAACGGCTCCCCTGGTAGAGAAGGTTCACCTCCTCCATGCCAACCCCCAGTACGCCTACGTGGCATACTCGGACGGGCGGGAGGATACAGTCTCCATTAGAGATCTGGCACCCTCGGGGTCCACTGACCCGTCACCATTGCCCTCCACCACGACCCCCTTCGACATGGCCCAAAATTCAGTAGACCCAATTCTCACCCCTGTCCATTCCACCCCAGTAGACGGCATGCCGCGACCCCAGGACCAGCCGGAGTCCACTCGCCCACCCAACACCAAAGGGGACGATACGCCGGTGCTCGACCCCGTTCAAGACGCGTCGTTGGAAGCTGTATCATCGCAACCGTCGCCACGAAGATCTCGACGGCAAACGAGGCCGCCCGACAGACTCGCCTACTCGAACTTTTGATACACTTCACCCCGCCGGACTTAATTTTAAACGAGGGGTGAATGTGGTAAACCACTGTTGTTCACTGAGTTCACTATTGTTGTTGTTGTTGTTGTCGTTCACTCTTGTTTCACTGTTATGCCTGACTATGCCTCAGCTGACTCCGCCCTTGGCTACCTGGTATAAGGACGGCCGCATGGCAGCTCTCTGGCATTCGGTCGTCCACTAGAGGCATAGTCCTGATCTGTTTGAAGTGCAATTCAGTAGTTAATAAAAGCCTGTCGTTCTGAACTCTGCTCAGCCTTTTATTAGAATTGATAGCGCTGTAGTATTTGGATAGCGGTGTCATAGTCTATACAGTCTTCGATATAGTCAAACACATGAGGGAATACATAGTTGGCAAGCATTCGTAACTTATTAGGAACATTCTCACCACACTCCTCAAGGAAGTTGCTAAAGGTACGATACCAGTGTTTCCATACCTTAGCAGCTGTAAGTGAATTCGGGTCCAGGTTGAGACGGGCAGGTCTGAGTAGTTTCTCCATGATGGATCGATTACCTCGTCCGATTCTCCTTCTACGGTTTGAGTCGTAGCCATCTGTTCCCAAGACCACTCAGTGCGTGGAGCAGGTCAGTTGATTAAATTGATGTAAAAAGACTACCGAGCGCTTGGTTTGAGGATAAAACAAGGCTTTAATCAACTGTTTCACAACCATGAGATTTCTAGTTACATCACTAGCTCCTGGTTACAGAAACATCCTGAGCAAGATGGACCCACGCCCGAGCATTTATACTCCTTGGACGGCGCCACCAGCTGGCTGCCCAGTGTTACTTCATGAGTCATGATAAGATTCATGACAGGGAGTGCAACAAAGCTTCACCAGACCGATTCCTGGGATGGGGGGATTGTCCTAGGAGGACAGATTGAGTAGTCTAGGCCTATATTCTCTAGAGTTTAGAAGAATGAGAGGTGATCTCATTGAAACATACAAAATTCTTACAGGGCTTGACAGGGTAGATGCAGGGAGGATGGTTCCCCTGGCTAGGGAGTCTAGAACCAGGTATGTCACTCTCAGAATAAGGGGTCGGCCATTTAGGACTGAGATGAGGAGAAATTTCTTCACTCAGAGGGTGGTGAATCTTTGGAATTCTCTACCCCAGAGGGCTGTGGATGCTCTGTTGTTGAGTATATTCAAGGCAGAAATCGATAGATTTTTGGATATTATGGGAATCAAGGGATATGGGGAGAGTGCAGGAAAGTGGAATTGAGGTAGAAGATCAGCCATGGATCCTATTGAATGGCGGAGCAGGCTCGAAGGGCCGAATGGCCTACTCCTGCTCCTATTTCTTATGTTCTTATGTTCTAATTCGCTGATCATTATTAATGTATAAATCGTTCAGCAACATCTGGCGAAGAAGAGATACCCCATGACTTGCGAATCGCCACAAATTGCTGGGCGATTTGGCCACTCCGCCATTAGCCTCATGAAAGCGGCACCTTGCCCTTGACCTCGCCGAGTTTCAAGAGATTGCTGCATTTGCGCATTAATTGCCAATTAAACTTAACTGAGAAAGTTAGGATGAGTACTTAATAGCGTAAGTAACTTTTTAATTACAAGGTTTATGTTCCTGCAATGCCACTCAACCTCTTCGGCCTAGAAAGGGATTAATTTAAACCATGGAGTCTCATTTATGCATGTAGTAAATTGTTGTTAGAGATTTTTTAAATTTAAAATTGATATTTAAAAAAAAAAATTCTTACTTTTACTTTCTGTTTCTTTTTTTCTATCTCTCTTAATCCATTCGTTCTTTCCCTCTTTATTTCTCTTTCAGTACCTGATTTGACTCTAATTCGCCCTATTTCCTTCTCCGTCATTCCTCTGTTTTTTTCTCAATCCTTAAATCTCATTGGTTAAGGAGCTAGACGGTTGGTCCCGTTGTTCATCAAGATCCTAGATGCCCCGTTGCCCTCGCTGTGCCGTTATCAGCTCGCAGTTCCAGCAACTTGAAGGGCAAAAGTCTATCAAGCTTAAGGGTGAGGAGAAAAGTGTAACTAATGGGGCACGCCATGAGATGCCCCGCTCCAGGAAATTCTGGGCCAACGAGTTTTCCAACACCATTACAGCAAATTCCTGGCCATTGTATAACTTGTTCCAGTTTCACTGTTCTATCAAATGTGCATTAACATCCACAGCATATGGTCTCTGTATATTTTATGTCAAAACTGCCAAACAGCATCCGCAGACAAAAGAGTTAAGGTACTAATGAGTTGGTTAAAAGAGGTGTTTTTGGACATTTTCTGCTGCCATTATTTCACTGACATGAATGCCAGTTATTTAATAATGTAAGAATAGTCTTTTAAAAGGTCTAAAGAATTACCATTTTAAAATGTTGCTGTTACATTTGCCAAGCAAGCATTATTCTTCATTATGATATTTTTCAGAAAGAATAAAAACCAAATATACTTCAAGGAGTATTAATTTATTTGTGTTTTCATTTTAGATGCCCAGTCCCTTCTTATAACCAAGCAAGTCTATGAATAATAATGTATTGTGGCAATTAAAATTATGGCAAGTGTAGTATGCTAATTACTTCAGCTTTCAAATTTTACTAAATTACATGTGTTTCAAGATGCAGAAATAAGCTTTAAAATTGTGACACCATTATAATGAAACTTTTTTTGAAAAAATATTTATTATTCTATATTTATCACAAAATCAGTCTATACCCAGCAACACATACCAGCAACATTTTTAACTTATGTAGTTAAGCAACCATGGTCACCAAATAAGGTAAGAGACAGTATCAAGCTAAAACAAAGGGGGAGAAATTTGGTGGAGCCGCAAACGGGGCGCCAAGCTCGCCTGGGCGCCGGAATTAGCGCAGCGATCGGAGCAGTTGCGACCGCCGGAAATTCAGTTTGAACGCCCCAAGAGGGACACGGGGCGAGGCTGGAGGTGCTCCGCGTCCCTCTTAGGGCGCTGAAACTGAATATCGCAGCGCAACGTGCCGCAGCGCCACACGCCACACGCTGCGGCACGGTGCGCTGCGGTACTGCAGGCCTTCCTCCTATTCTTAAGGGGGAGGGGCCTGCACCAGCACGATCAGAGATCGCGAGTGCTGGCAAAAGAGCCCGGCACCGAGGAGAAGTGCCAGGCTCTCGGAAAACAGCCAGCACTGCCGCGGGGGCGATCAGGAGGCTGGGGATGGAGGTGCTGGCAGGCGGCCGCCGAAAAAACAGCTACCCCGCACCTCCGCCTTAATTTGCGCCACTGCCACCACAGGTAGACCCCATGAACCAGGCGCGATTTGTGAACGGCGCTACAGAGGCGGGCGCTACCGAATATCAAGATCAGGGCGCTGCGCACACCGATGATGTCATCGATGGTGGCGCAGCGCAACAGGCTAACGCTGCTATTAGCGCCCCAGCTAAATATCGCGGGAGGCGTGGCCAGTGGTGCTAAAGCCACTGAGTGCCCTCTTTAGGCACTAACTGGTGGCGCAGCCCACTGAATTTCTAGGCCAAAAGGTTTACACAAATGCAAGGAAAAGTGGAAATCCAGCAGACTGGGAGAACTATAAAAAGTAACAAAGGATGCAAAGAAAGTAATCAGACGTGCAAAAATGAAATATGAAATAAACTTATGAGGAATATCAAAGCTAACAGCAATTTTTTATAAATATATTAAAAAGAGAGTGGTAATGGGGAATATGGTCCCATTAAAAACAGATGCAGGCAAGGCTATAGTGGTCAGTAAGGAAATAGCAGACTTGATAATTGAATACTTTGTATCCGTTTTCACAGGGGAGGAATAGGGCAAATAACAGGGGAACCTAAAATTACATTAAGAGGAGGAACTTAGTGGATTTAATATAAGTACAAAATGGCAATGGAGAAAATAATGAGACTCAAGATACACAAAACCATGATAAAAGTTTAACTTATGAGGATAGGTTGCATAAACTTCCCTCGAGTTTAAACGGTTGAGCGGTGGTCTAACTGAGGTCTTTAAAATGATAAAAGGATTCAATAGGGTAGATACTGATAAACTAGAGTTCTGACGAAGGGTCATCAACCTGAAACATTAACTTTGTTTCTCTCTCCACAGATGCTGCCTGACCTGCTGAGTATTTCCAGCATTTTCTCTTTTTATTTCAGATTTCCAGCATCTGCAGTATTTTACTTTTGAACGATTTCCCCTGGTGGGTGAATCGCGAACAAAATTAGAGCTAAACCTTTTAGGACTGAAATTAAGAAGAACTTTTCACACAAAGAGTAGTGCAAATCTGGAACTCTCCCAAAAGACAGTGGATGCTGGATCAATTGAAATTTTCATGGCTGAGATCGATAGAATTTTGTTAGGTAAGGTGTCATGGGACATGGAGCAATGGCAGGCAAATGTAGTTGAGGTACAGATCAGCCACGATCTGATTGAAGGGTGGAATGGCCTTGAGGGGCTGAATGGCCTACTCCTGTTCCTATGTTCCTATTACATAAATTATTATAAATGATGGAACAGTGTGTGTTACAGAGCAATGATCCCTTTAAGCTGCGTGGCGGCGCAGTGATCTGCAGGTCCTGCACAGCCGGCTCAACGGTATTCTAATGGCAAAAACCGCGTTAGCGCAGTAATTTGAATGGACTGCACAGCCCCTTAAAAGGGCCACACACTGAAAAAAAATTCGCGGAAACATTGTTACAGAGCAGTAGCACACTCAAAAACTTTAGATGCAATGGGCGTGATCTTGCCAGCCCTGGGGAGGCGGGTATGGAGGCGGGACTGCTGGAAAAATGGCAGAATCTAGGGGTGGGTGCCCAACCAGGATACTGAAGAAGGCGGGTAGCCGACCCGCGCTGAGTCCCGTCTCCTTGGAGGCGGGAAGGGGTTAGTGCCACTTATCTGCCTATTAACAGGTAGTTAACAGGCAGATAAGAGGATTATCCCCATTTTACCCACACAATTGCGGGCTTCCCGAAGGCTCCGAACCCCGCCAGGGTCACCGAGGCGAGTAGTGGGTCTGTGGGGGTCGGAGGGGTGCAAAAGTGCGCTGTGAAGGTAAGTGATGGGTGCAAGTGTGGAGAGGTGAGTATACGAGGTAAGTGGAAAGTGTTAGAAAAAAGTTTACTTACCTTTGTTTCTTCCTGCAGGCTTCAAGAGTTGGGTATGCAGAGACTCACACCTCCGCGGCAGAGATGACAGATGGCTGCTGCATTCTACAATGCAACAACCATCTCATTTCTGTAAAAGAAAGAGGTTTGATGAGGTCTTGAATTCAAGAACTCATCAAACTACAGAGAATGTCAGTGTTTGACAGCTTCACAGAGCTGTCAAACGATGACAATTCATCTGTCAAAAATTTTTGACAGATGAAACATCATACGTTGACGTTCTCTGTAACCGGCTTTTCCTTAATTGGCCTGCTGAGCCCGCTGGGTGGGCTTAACAAGGTCAATCAAGGGCAAATAGCATGGGTTGGCCAGAAGTTGATGGAGGCGGGACTGAAACCCGACAAGTGGGAGTCCCGCCTCCAAAAGCTCCCCATTGGCAAAATCCAGCCCTATAAGTTCATTTCTTAACAACTGCTAACTCAACATAATCCCAGACATATGCACAATTTTGATATTTTTTTACCTATTTAACTGGTGATAGGTATGTATTTACAGCTTTAATAACATATAGTTAATTAATTACTGGCAAAGAAGATTTTTATTATTTATTCTCCAAAAAGTGATCAGTAACTAAAATTAGAATACAAATTACAGTAGCAGTTAGTCACTATATAAGTGCCTCTGTTGCACAAGGCATAATTTAGCACTTTAAAACAGCATTAAACCCACGTGATGGTGTTATCCCCTTAGCATATTTTTCACATTTCATGGGGAAGACATCATCATTTTACATAATGATTTCCTTTGAATATTTGCTTTTCTGAAACTAGGGCCTAATTTTTAACTTGAGGCACACAATGGGCAGTTGGCAGGCAGAGTGTGCCCGTCGCCTGTCCGTTGTTATTGCGGTGAGGCCCGAGCCATTTCGACCAAGCCATTTCGAGGCACTGGGCTGGCAAGCTGTAGGCGCCAAACTAGTGCTCCGAGGTAGCTCACCAGCTGGAGAGGGAGGGTAATCATCTGGTTATGCATAGTGGCCAGGTGATAACGGAGCCCGGGGGGTGGGGGGATGAGCGGGGGAGTGGTGGGGAAGGTGGATAGGCCGGGTTTTTTTTGTGCACCCAAGTGAAGCACTCCTACTCTTTCTACTCTTCTCGGACCCATAAAAATAAATGGTACAACAAAACTGCAGCTGTTGTCTGAGTGACACCCAGAAAGTGGTGAACCTGAGGAATTCTCTACCACAGAAGGCAGTGGAGGCCAATTCATTAAATATGTTCAAGAAGGAGTTAGATATGTTTCTTAAGGCTAAAGGGATCAAGGGATATGGGGAGAAAGCAGGGACAGGGTACTGAATTTGGATGATCAGACATGATCTCATTAAATGGCGGAGCAGGCTCGAGGGGCTGAATGGCCTACTCCTGCTCCTATCTTCTATGTTTCTATGACCTCCAGTAGTCTCGTTAAGGACCATTGGTTAACCGGTTCAATGCTGGTATAAATGGGTGATTGGGTCCCAAGAACTTCAGCTTCACAGAGGCTTGGTGGATCTTTGAAAGTCAGTATGTCAAGAATTGCCAGGATCATGATCCTGAAGAATTTAAAGGCCGTAGTTTTTAATAAGACAGCCTAATAACACATTTGAGTAGCAAATTAGATTAAGTTATCATAGTAAACATTTACATTCTCTTATAACAAATGCTACTTTTATTCTGACAGTGTAATTATGTGGGCCTAGAAATTTGTTTGCCACCAAAAACGGGAGCGGGGATTGCGATGTGCGATCACCCTGCGCCTGTTCAAAGGAATGCAGGCTGCACGCGAACTTCGTGCTGTCTGCTGATTAGCATGATTGCAGCATTCAGCCCAGCGCTGAACACGCTGCTGAGTGGCTGAACACTCAGCAGGGGGCCCAAGTTCGTGCGAGGCTAGCACCCATTAAATCACTTCTTAAAGGCAGTCTGTACCTCTTAAAGAGGAGGTGCATTCTGCCTGCAGCAGCTCAATGAACTGGCTGGGGAAGAGAGTGAGAGGTGGAAAAGACAACAATTATGTCACAACAGGGGACAGAGCATGCGCCAAGGTTCTCTGATGCAGCACTGGAGGCCTTGATGCAGGAGGTCAACTCGAGGAGCGAGGTGCTGTTTCCACAGGGGCCCAGGAGGTCCTCCAGGAAAATGTGTAAAGTCCAATGGGAGCAGATAACCGCTGTGGTGAATGCCAGCAGTTTAGCCTGAGGACCTGGATGCAGTGCAGGAAGAAGTTTAATGACCTCAAATGAGTGGTCAAGGTCAGCAAATTAATCTTCAAGAGCCATATCTGCACCACTAGCCTCATACACTGCTCAATGCACCACACCCCCATCACTCACCTACCAGCAATCTCTACCAAACACGACTCACACCTCAGTCATAGCTTCACTTCACCCTCACACATTTACCACTGCTGCAAGCCTCATACCCACAGCTCTCAACTTGCACACACTGTCAGCTATTCAACCATGACAGGCATATCACCCAAACACAATACTCCACACTCACTGACAAACTTCCCATTCTCTTGCAGGAAAAGGTGGCTTACAACTGGCGCCTGCGGCACCTAAGCGGCTGGGACATGCGCGCCTGCATAACCTGATCCCCATGGAGAAGACAGTGCTGGCCATTATTGGGAGAGGCATCACTGAGCCTGTGGCCAGCGGTGGGGCTGAAAGAATACAAGGTGCCGGTGTCCTCATATGTAATCATCCTTTTCACATTACACTTCCCCCTCAGCCCACAATCTCTTCTGATTTACAAGCTGCACATGGTCTAAGCATGAACCTCTTGCTCCCTCCCTCCGCTCACCACAACCCTACCCTTTTGCCTTTCTCACTTCAGGGACCCAAGAAATCCAACCTGCCCAGCCAGCAGCGCAAGAGGAAGAGGAGGTGATGATGAAGAAGAAACACTGTCACTCGATTTGACACTCGCAGCCACCAGCTCAGATACTGGCATTGCCTGAAATTTAGAGAGTAGCTTAGAGGCCGGATCTGCACGTGGTGAGTCACCGGGCAAGAGTGGGCTGCAGCCAGGGCAGGGGGAAATAGCACAGGTGCCAGCTCCCCAGAGGGCGAAGTCACATTCGGGTTCTGCTGCAGAGGACTCAAATGGGGACTTCGATGGGGTAGCCTACAGAAGAATGCGGATGGGTATGCACAGTGAAATACTTGGTGCATTGGCAGGCCTGCCAGAAAACTGGAGTGCAATATCAAGGAGCATGGAGGAGTCTGGCACCAGCCTTACACAGGGCTTTGCGCAGAGCTTGGAGCCCATGATTTCCAACATGGAAGTGATGGCCAACTCCATTAGTGCACTTGTGGACCCAACCATCATACAGGGTCTGATGGGTGATGTCTCAGCTTCCATTGTAGCACAAGCAGAAGCCACCCAACTGTAATGATCAGTAACATGTCATTCTAGAATGGTACACTAGGTGGAGCTGCATGTTTAGTAGTGGGCTACCCACAAGGCAGTAGTCAAGATGGATGCCTGTACACTAGTCCACATGGCTGAATAAATGACTAGCTCAAGCTAGCTGTTCATAATGAAAACGTCTATTTATTTATGAACATAACATGGTACCAGGATTGGTAATCTCTGCTGAATATTGTGAAATGCGACATGGAGAATTTGAAGCCACCGGAGGGTTTGAAACTCACGGGGAATGTCGACTGTAATTGGCGGGCTTCCAAACAACAATTCAAACTCTACATTGCTGCCATCGGGTTCGGTACGAAGCCAGATGCAAGGAAAATAGCGTTACTGCTCATGGTTGCAGGCCCGCAGGCAATAGAGGTATTTAATACGTTTGTATTTGATCAAGAGGAGGACAGAGAAAAAATGGATGATGTGCGAAAGAAGTTTGATACACATTGTTCTCCCAAAAAGAACAAGACCTATGAGAGGTACGTGTTCCATTCACGGACACAGCAGCAAAATTAGACTTTTGATAGCTTTGTGACCAATCTGAAACTGAAAGCACAGACATGTAATTTCTCTGAACTGAAATCATCCATGATTCGTGACCAGATTGTGTTTGGTATTCATGATAAAAAGGTCAGGGAAAGTTTGTTGAGAGAAACCGAACCATCATTGGAGGATGCTGTGAAAATATGCCATGCCAGTGAGCTAGCTCAACAGCACGCAAAGACGTTCAGTGAAATTAATAATAATGCAACTGTAATGAGTGACTGTGCTGCTGTCAATGCTGTGTCCTACAAGGGGATGAAACGTGGGCAGAACAGAAATGCAAAGCAATCGGAGGATGGAATTTTTAATTGTAAACGCTGTGGTTACCAGCACCAGTCAAGACAATGCCCAGCGTTTGGGAAAATGTGCACAAAATGTAATGGAAAAAATCACTTTGCCAAACAATGCTTTTCAAAAGTAAAAACAAAGAAAGGGCAACAAGTCAATGTGATTGAGGACACTGATTTAAGTGAGACATTTTTTGTACGAATGGTGTCATGTGACAATATCGAAAAGGATACAGAAAATGTGCAGGAATGGACAATGCTGAACATAAAGTTAATGCAGTAAAAGAGGACAAATGGATGATGCCACTGCAGGTAAATGGAGCATTAGTTACATTGAAACTAGACACTGGGGCAAAAGCAAACTTAATCAGTATGAGTGACATTAAAAATATGAAAGAAAAGCCCAAAATACAGAAAAAGTCAGTACTACTGAAGAACTATAATGGACAGAAAATAGATAGCTTAGGTGTATGCAGACTTAAAGTGACAGTCAAAGACAAAATGCATCATCTCATGTTTTCTGTTGTGGCTGAAGGACTTGATTCACTACTAGGTGACAAAGCTTGTGAGGACTTAGAACTGGTCAAGAGAGTCTACCGTATAAACTGTGCCATAAGCAGACCAGATGACTCAGTGGATTCTGTAGTGAGTAATTTCCAGGATGTGTTCAAAGGATTTGGAGTTCTACCATTCACTTACAAGATCCAGCTAAAGGAGGATGCTCAGCCAGTGGTACATGCTCCACGGAGAGTTCCAGCACCCCTGCGTGACCGGCTCAAGAAAGAACTGGACAGAATGACCACACTAGGAGTCATCAGGAAAGTCGAAGAGCCAACAGACTGGGTTAACTCCATGGTATGTGTAAAGAAAAAGAACAATGATCTAAGAGTATGCATGGATCCAAAGGACTTAAATGCAAACATAACACGTGAACACTACCAGATTCCCAAGCGAGAAGAAATCACCAGTGAAATGTCAGGTGCCAGATACTTCACAAAGCTCAATGCCTCACAAGGATTTTGGCAACTAAAACTGGATGAAGAGAGCACCAAATACTGTACCTTCAACACACCATTTGGCAGGTATTGTTTCCTCAGAATGCCTTTCGGGATAATATCTGCATCTGAAATCTTTCATAGAGCGATGGAACACATAATTGAAGGTCTGGAAGGAGTTCGGGTCTATGTTGATGACATCATCATCTGGGGCTCCACACTGAAAGAACACAATGAGAGACTGACTAAAGTGCTACAGAGCATACGCCGGAATGGACTGAAGCTCAACAAAGCCAAGTGTCAGTTTGACGTCCAGGAAGTCACCTTCCTAGGAGATAATCTATCTGGTAAAGGAATAGAGCCAGATATGGAAAAAGTAAACGCCATACTCAAAATGCCCTGACCCACTGACAAAAAAGGAGTGCTACGCATCATGGGGATGATAAACTTCATTGGAAAGTTCATTCCTAACTTGTCAGCCAAGACAGCCTGTCTGCGAGACCTACTACATAAAACAAATGAGTTCGCATGGACAGAAAGACATGAACAAGAGTGGATGAACCTCAAAATAGTGCTGACAACCACACCTGTACTCACCTTCTTTGACCCAACAAAGAGAATCAAAATGTCAACGGATGCATCAAAAGATGGCCTAGGCACGGTCTTGCTACAAGCAGAGGGTGAAGATTGGAAGCCTGTTGCCTATGCCTCCAGGTCTATGACTGACTCTGAGTGTCGATACGCCCAGATTGAAAAGGAATGTCTAGGCTTGGTAGTTGGACTAGAAAAGTTCCATGGCTACATATATGGACTTCCCACCTTCACAGTTGAGACAGACCACTGCCCACTGGTTGCCATCATTAAAAAAAATCTGAATGAGATGTCTCCAAGGATTTAACGACTCATGATGAAGCTGCAAAGATATGACTTTGAACTGATCTACACACCAGGCAAACACATAGTGTTAGCAGATGCACTATCCCGAGCACCCACAATGAGTCATGTGAGCTCTACTGAGGAAGACGTGGATGTTCATGTGAATATGGTCACTGCTGCGCTGCCCGTGTCAGACACAAAATCAAAGCAAATAGCAGAAGAAACAGTAAAAGATACAGTGTTACAAACAGTAATAGAGAACATTCATCATGGTTGGCCAAAAGGTTCCTGTCCAAAGTACTATCACATCAGGTCAGAGTTAAGTGTCGCAAGTGGACTATTACTAAAACAGAACAGAATAATCATTCCACAGGCTCTACGTCAAGACATGCTCAAAAGGATTCATGAGGGACACCTCGGAATTGAAAAATGCAAAAGGAGAGCAAGAGACACTGTTTATTGGCCTGGCATAAATAAGGACATTGAGAACATGATAGGCATATGTGAGACATGTCAGAAATACCAAAACAAACAAGCAAAGGAGCCAATGATAGTAGCTGACTTACCAACAGCACCAAGGCAAAAGGTTGGTATGGACCTCTTTCATTTGAATGGTAAAGACTATCCAATAGTGATTGACTACTATTCTAACTATCCTGAGATGGCGCTGCTCTCAAGCACATCAGCAAGCAGTGTCATAATGCATGTTAATTCCATCTTCGCCAGACATGGAATTCCCAGGATTGCCGTTAGCGACAATGGTCCGTGCTTCAACTGTAAGGAGTGGCAACAGTTTGCAGCACATTATGACTTTCAACACATCAGATCCAGTCCTCTGTATGCTCAGTCGAATGGTAAGGCAGAGAAAGGTGTTCAAGTTCTCAAACAGCTACTGAAGAAAGCAACAGAAAGCAAGTCTGATCCTTATCTCGCCCTGCTGAGCTACCGAGCCTCCCCTTTAGACTGTGGTTCTTCACCTGCTGAACTCCTAATGGGTTGCAAGTTGCGCACCACGCTACCCTGCTGTGCAAAAGAAAAGCAGAGTAAGGAACTGAGACAGAGACTTCAACTGTTAAAGCTGAAACAGAAATCACACTATGACAAGTCATCCAAAACTCTGAAACCATTGACAAGGGATGATGTTGTCAGGATTGAGGATCCAGATGCATGGAACAGGAAAGCTACAGTCCTTGAGGAAGTAGGACCAAGGTCATACACTGTTAGAACTGTGGAAGGACAGATTCTCAGGAGGAACTGCCGTTCCCTCCTGAAAACACAAGAAACTATCCAAGAGCAAATCGATGACAATACCGCAACTGAATCTTGTCACTCACCACCAGAACAATCTAACACAAACACACATACAGGCTCTCATGAAAACACATCAGACTTACCTGTGCTGAGAAGATCCACACGTGAAGTAAAAAAGCCTGATAGACTTAATCTTTGAGTACAAAGAAAACTATAATAAAAGAATGAAAAGCTTAGAGTTCATAAAGTAAAGCTTTGAAAATGTGTTGACTGTTGTGAAGATGTTTATGTCGTTATGATTGATTGATATTGATTGATATTGATTGTGTTTAACCTCTAAGGAAGGGGGATGTAATGATCAGTAACATGTCATTCTAGAATGGTACACTAGGTGGAGCTGTATGTTTAGTAGTGGGCTACCCACAAGGCAGTAGTCAAGATGGATGCCTGTACACTAGTCCACATGGCTGAATAAAGTGACTAGCTCAAACTAGCTGTTCATAATGAAAACGTCTATTTATTTATGAACATAACACCAACGTCTAAGTGCTGCAGGGGAAGCTCAGACTTCTGTCACGCAAGCTCAGACTGTTGCCATCTGTAACACTGTCATGGTAAATTTGACTGAATTTAAAAGTGACCAAATGTACCGACAAGCTTTGAGGCAAGAGACTGCTTGATGTGTTGGCACTTTTCCTTCGAAAGATAAGCTCTTGAAAGTTCTGTGAGAACTGCGAGTCAACACCTGCAGATGTGAAAAACAATGACTCTCTTTGGATGTCTGGCCTTGGTTAATTAACATCAAAATAGATAGAGAGAGAGAGAGAGAGAGAGAAAATAACATTTTTAACAGTTTGGGACATGAATGCTGTGAGCCAGTTGCCAAGTTTTGGGTTATAAGTATTATTGGACACTGACATTCGATGCTATAGTCGATGGTGACCTGGTCAGTTGCCAGTTAAAGTTAGTCATATGTCTAATCATCGTTGAACTGACCTCTCATCTGGTGAATAGTATGTATGTGGTTTTGCTTATAATCACCTGAGCTTAAAGTAAATGATTTTAGATGCTGACTTGTGATAAGTACATGAATTGAGTACAGTTTGCATTCTGGTAATTACTTGTAACCTCTTGTTGATTTTTAAGTAAAAGAAGTTTTACAGATTCATTGGGTTTTGTTCTGTCTGTTCCACGAGTCTGAACTCTATAAACTGACAGACTATCAGAACATCTTACACATCGTGGCTGCGTTTACCAGTGTGGAAAAAGGTTTGCAGAGTGTCCAGTTGTCCTCCAACAGATGGCTAGGAATACTGAGGCACCGCCCGTGGGAGTGACAGTGGCTCCGTGGAGCAGGCACCAGCTGCCCCGCTCAAGATGACAGCATTCGCCCTCCCACCACTGCCACTCCGCCAGTGTCCTTGATGTTGTCTATCAGCCAGTCCAGACTGCTGCCACCCACGCTGTGATGATGCAGTCTGCAGCCGGGCCTTCTAGGCCCAGAGCTGCTTGAGGTCGTCCCGCAAGGCCATCTGCAGTCTCACCCACTGAAAGTCAGTAACCTTCCACCAGCCATGCTAGTGTCACTGGGGTAGCACTTCGTAGGAGCACTAGAACAGGCAAAGGCACACTGAAGACACACTAAGGAAATGCACAAGGGTGATTAGTTGATTTTGTTATGTAATATTGGATGTATTGATGTATAAAGTTGGATTGGAATGTTTCTTTTGTGGTGGTTTTTATTTCAGCATTGTGGCCAAGAGGATGCTGTGATGGTCAGTAAGAGAGGGAAGGTAAGGTGTGGGGCTATTGTTGAATGGGGAATTAGGGTTGCGTTCACTAGTACCACAGTTGGATAAGTCGATCACGAGCGGCCCGGGCAGAAAGGGGCTGTCTGGGTTGCCTCCTCCCTTCCTCCTCTTCTGCTTCCTCCTCCTCCTCTTCCACCTCCTCCTCTTCCGCTTCTTCTTCCTTCTCCTCCTCAGCTGGTCGCCGTATGCCTGGTGGCAAGGGCTGTGCCCTCATGATGGCCAGGTTGTGGAGCATGTAGCAGACCAGGATGAATCTTGAGACGTGCTCTGGTCAGCGGTTCAGGAAGCGGAAGCATTGTTTAAGGATGCCAATGGTCTGCTCTATCAGATTCCGTGTGGCAACATGGCTCTCGTACGCATGCTGGCCATGTGTTGTTGGGTTGCAGAGCGGAGTCATGAGCCAGGTGGTCAGTGGATAGCCCTTGTCATCCAGTAGCCACCCTCTGATTTGTCGTGGTGGCTCAAAGACTGGGGGAACAGCGGAGTGGCACAGAATAAAAGCATCATGACTGCTGCCAGGATACTGGGCATTCACCGTCATGATCATAGTCACGCACCAACTGCACATTCAGCAATGGTAACCTTTGCGGTTGCAGTACATCTCAGCATTTAGATGCGGTGCCCGCAAAGCCACGTGTGTGCAGTTGATGCTACCCTGCACCATGGGGAAGCCTGCTATCCTGGCAAAGCTAGGTGCATGCTCTGCCTGCTTCTCTCTGCTCAGAGAGAAGACAATGAACTCCCCTCTCCTGGAATAAAGAGCGTCTGTCACCTCTCTTATGCAGCAGTGGACGACGAACTGGGAGATGTTACAGATGTTGTCTGCTCCAGCCTGGAAGGATCCTGATGTGAGGAAATTCAGGGCCACGGTCACCTTCACAGCCACTAATAGCACTGTCCTTGCCCTGGAGTGTGTAAGATTCGCAAAATTAATATTGTCAGATAAGGGTCCTTTGGCAGAAGAGGCCTTTACTTTTAAAAGACTGTTTTAAAAGAAGCCCAGAAAAAGGGACACATAAAATGGCCGCCAGACCCCGTGACTAGCTTTCTGGACACTTTAAAATGGTTCCTGCAGTCCCCAGACAGCTTTTGTGGATTCAGCCCACAGTAAGTTCTGGAAGGCCGTTTCGGAGAAAACGAAACCAGACAGAACCCCATACATATGGATTGGATGCAGATCCAGTCAGATCGGCCTGTAGATAAAGGCCATCTAAATGTTTACCCAGACAAAGGGAAACAGTTTTATATTCATAAGGGGAGCATCAAAGACCCATACAAGATCATTCCAGACCAGAGATGGCCATCACCAGCCATCCCGAAAGCAGTTTAAATATAATAACTACCCCGTTGTGATACAAGCCCGCCAAAAGTTAAATAAAGACTAACCTTGATTTGGCGGGAGATAAAGGCTTCTCCTGAGAAGTATATTTGGGGTCCCGGGGTAGCCATCGAGAGCTATCAGCGAGATGCGCTTTGAGCTTGTCCTTTTGAGAGCCGTGGAGGAACGTCGATCCAGAGACCAAGAAGGTGATTCGAGGCTGCGTCCCGCCCCGGGGTAACCATCGGGAGATCATCGACAAACCCCAGGGCATTGACGAGACAAGGGACAGCAGCCCTACAGAAGAAATCTAGCTGAAAATGGTAATCAGCTAGACTCTGCGAAGAGACCTCTTCAACCATGGTCAAACAGGTGGTTGCCGTCCCCGCCAACGTCCAGGCCTGCCAGTATCCAGCCTGCCCGTGACCTTCACCTCGAGGAAGGAGAGTGCCGCAGCCCACAGCGCTGACCACGTGGAGACAGGACGCCTGAAAGGAACAAAACGCAGACCTGTTTCAAAACTCTTGCAGTTCCTAACTGGATTGGTGAGCATGTTTCTGGCCCCTCACAATCTGATCTAGCTAGGCTTAGGGGGTGGACATTTAAGGGGTAATGAGTTGTTGTCCCTCGATGTTCCGTGTGTTTCCCCATTTCATGATGACTTTTGTAAAGTATAATATGCCTGTATCTATCTCAGTTAGTAATGTATTATGAATTTGTTTTTCCCTCCCATGTACTGTTTATTGACTTGTATTTGATTTGTTTTACTCTATGCAATAAAATTTCATTTCGTTTCCACTAAACCAGGCCTATTGAGTATTCTCTACATTGTAGTTCCTGCATCCAAGTCCAGTGTCTAGAACCTAAGGGGCGAGTGGGTTGAACCACTCAAGGTTTTACTGTGCAAGAGAGAGAGGCCTCTAGAGAGAGAAACCTCTGTGATCGAAAACCCCTTACAGAAAATGGCGACTGCGACAGGACACTGGCAGCAGGATTGCAATGTATTAGACCCAGGTTTGAATGGTCGAAATGTTATGGATGAGAGGATAGCGGATTATGTTTTTGGCAAGGTAAATCTCACTAAGCAGTGGATTTCCGATCTCTTACTGGATGGGCGTCCGGTAGACGCAGCCATCAGGTAGACAGAGAGCAAAGAACATAAAAGGTCAGTGGAAAAGGCAGTGTGGCTGATGTGCTACAAGAAACAAGTCCAGATTTTGGACAGAGTCGTTGCAGCACAGGCAGCCAAGATCACTGCCCAGGAAGCAGAAATAGAGGAAAAGGCCATGGGTAGGGAAAAACTCATCACAGCGCTTCACGTGCTGAATCAGGAACGCCAAGTTGTAGCCAGCCAACACCAGGCTAGGATAGAGTACCTGGAATGCCAGGTTACTGAGGCAAAGATACATGAAGCGAGAATACGGGAGAAAAACGCCCGCCTTGCACAACAGCTAAGAGCGCAGGAGGAGAGAGTAGTAGAGGTTAAGGCAGCTTACAAGCTGGCCCTTGAGCACGGGTTCGAGAGCGCCGACCATGGCCCCTGCCAAAAGACCATAGAGGACCTGAGAACGGCCTTGGTTAAGGCAAAAGGCATGGTGTGCCTCGTAAGCCCAAAAGCAAGTCACATAGACTTTTTGCAGGAATCCAAACATCCGATTCCTTGTGAAGTAGTTGTGGCACCAGCCACTGAGCCCTCAGCCCCGCCGAGCTATAGTGAGACTTGGCCCGAAGGGGGGGGTGGTGAAAGAAAGGGTAACCAAGGTGGAGCAGGAGGAGGAACAACCCCTGGTAGTAAAGCCGGAGCCGGCACCAATGTGTCCGACTCGGCACCAGAGGTTCGGTGCCACCGCCGCAGATGGCACGAACGGACCCCACGTGAACCAGCTCGTGGTGCCCCACGGTGCCCAACAACTCAGAGCGATGATAAGCCACCTCCCAAAACTCTCCGAGAAGGGAGATCCCTCAGTCCATTTCAGGGCGGTAGAGGAAACAGCTGCCATCAATGATTGTGATGATCTTGAGCAGGCGAAGATGTTACTATTCTCCCTGGATAGCACAATCCTTCAGTGCCTCTCAGACGGGAGTAAGAGGGGACGGACAGGGTATGTGGAACTCAGAGACGAGGTCTTGGAGGTTCTGGGAGTGGACGACGGTAATCCGTTCCTCCGTGTGGAAGGGACTGTGCAGCTAACTGGAGAACCCCCGCGGGTTTTCGCAGAAAGGCTGTGGCCAGTGTATCGGCGCAGTTGTCCGGGCATGCATGAACGGGCCGCAATGAACGCCGAACAGCGGGTTCATTGGCTCCGTTGTCTGGTTGCCAACAGCCTGCCGCAGATAAAGGCCCAAGCCAAATCTTGGTTTGACCCCCAAGGTCCCGGTGTCACGGAGGAGACGGTGCTCCGACAGCTCACCATTGCATACAAGAATTGTAGGAGTCAGGAGACACCTCCCTCTAAGGGAAAAGTGCATGAGGTAAAACCCGCAGCCCCAAGTAAAAAGGAGTGGCATCAGGAAGGGAATCGCCCTACCCAAGCCAAGCTCAATTGCTACGGGTGTGGGAAGGATGGACATTGGCGCAAGGACTGTAAAAATCCGTGGAAGGATAATAAGGGAAAATCTCCCGCAGCCCAAGCCCAAGCCCAGACCGCCGCCCCAGCATGAGTCCAGGTCCAAGCCGCAGCCCCTGCCCTAGAAAGAGGAATCGGTGTAGCTTTGGATCTCACTGCGATAGAGTAAATTTTAGAGACAATGCGGTCTCTTATGATCTCACAGGGGAAGATAGCAGCCACCACCGGTGGGATAGTTCCCTCGGCCCCCTTTGACAACCCACAGAATTGACTCGAGCCTGCGCAGCCTGTCGACCTGTGTCCTCAAGAAAGACATGCACAGGAAGAGACCTCCGGTAAAATGGAGGAATACCTGCGGTGCCAGGTTGCGGAGGCTAAGTTAGTTGAGCAGGCTTTAAGGGAGGAGAACGCTAGGTTAACAGCGAGGGCTGGCAGTTTAGAGGATCAGCTAAGGGCTTGTAAATGGTTTCACGTAAATCAGTGCAAACTGTTTAAGCCGGGTGCAAAAGAGCCAACAACCGAGGCCAGGTCTGAGGGTAAAGATCCTCAGCCTGAGGCGTGCAATAAGTCACAGACCACACAGGCTGGAACCGCAGCCTGCTTGAAGGGAGAAGCTGTCCCGCCCACCTGGGAGGTTTCCCCATTGGCCTGGGACTCGGACGAGGAGGAGCCCAAAGACCAAGGCCCTCCTCCTGATCCGAACGCCATCGGGGGGGAGCCCGAACAGCTAGGCCCCGCCCTTGACACGATTCTGGAGGAGGTGGAGTCGGAGGACGGAGATCCCGCCCTCGACTCAGGCATAGGGGAGGTAGAACTTGGGGGCGGAGATTCTCCACCTGTAGGGACAGGTAGGAAGAAGTCGTCTGCCACACACCCAAATCCCAAAGGGGCGGAGCCTGAGGGAAGGGAGCCGAAGCCGGCAGTCGTGGAGGAACCACGGGCTGTGAGGGCTAAAGTCCCAACCACAGGTCCACTCGCTAAGGGAGCCTCGCCCAGGGCACCCTCTCGCAGGTCGTCTCGAACGCCTCAGCCAAGAAAGCTCTGGCCAGATTCCCCCTACGTCAGCAGACACCGACTTGGCAAACCCTTGGAAAAATGCAGTCCCCAATTGGCAGCTGTTGTGTATGTCCCTTTAAGGGAATAACTGGTCTCAGACTGCAGTACCGGCAGTGACCATCCCTGTATAAAAGGCCCTGGCAGGCTTCTGTAGTTTCAGTTTCCAGATTGTCTCCATTCAGTAAAGATTTGTTAAACCAACTCCTGCATTCCGTGTCTCCATTAACACACGGACTTAATACTGGCGACGAGTAAGAAACGAACTTACCTGCAACTCGGCTGCACCTCAGACGACGTTATTGATGGTCGAAGCCAGAAAAGAAAAAAAAAGAAAAATCCAAAGAAACTCGAGAAACGCGCGTCGACCGTGGGCAACCGCCCTCCAAATCATCGGATTGAAAACTTGCAGGGCAGACTGTCAAGAGCCAGGCTTGGTTCCCCAGTCTGTGGTTTCCCAGCTAATCGGGCTAGTGGCAGGTAGTGCACTGATCCTTCCTGGGCTGCGGCGGGCTAGAGTTCGATCGGGTGGCTCTGCAACGGGGCCAGGCAGCGAGTCGGGAAGCAAAGAGAGAGAGAGAGGGTGGAGCACACAGGGCGCGGCCGGTGCTTCGCAGCCGGGCAGCGTTCGGACCTAAGAAGAGGGAGGGAAGTGTCCCAGAGGGTCCGCTCCACGACGGGAACGGTTAAAAATAAAAATACCGCGGAGAGCGGCATTGACAGCAGCGGCAGCAGCGGGAAAGCGCGGGAGGCGCCATCTTAACTCGGCGGGGAAGAAGGAAAAGCGCGGGAGGCGCCATTTTGATCCATCGGGGACGAAGAAAAAGCGCGGGAGACGCCATCTTAGATTTTCAAGATGCCAAAGACTGGCGATATCACTGCCTTCAATAATGCAATTGAAGACTGGACCACGTATGTGGAAAGAGTCGAGGTATATTGCGAGGCAAACGAAATAGCCGAGGGGAAAAAGGCATCGGTATTGCTAAATTTAATGGGCGCAAGAACGTACGGCCTATTGCGGGACCTGATTACTCCAGCCAAACCGAAGGCGAAGAGTTTTAACGAATTTGTTGCTATCCTACAGGAACACCTAAATCCTACACCGCTGCTGATAGCAGAAAGATTTAAATTCCACAGGAGAAATCAGCACAAAAATGAGAGCAATGCTGATTACCTTACGGAACTATGCAAGCTATCAAAGCACTGCCAGTTCGGAGCAGGACTGGCAGATACCTTACAGGACAAATTTGTCTGTGGACTCCTGAGTGAAGGAACCCAGAAGAGGTTACTCTCAGAGAAAGAGCTGACGCTAGATAAGGCTTTCAGCGTGGCAGTATCGTACGAAGCAGCAGCAAGGGGAGCTGCAGAAATACAACAAAAGCCACAGGAATACGGCAGCCACGAAATGACACGGGGATTTGCAAAATGTTATCGCTGCGGCAGAACAAACCATGACCAGAAGGACTGCTGGTCCAAGGACAAAATATGCAGGCAATGCGGAAAGATGGGACACATTGCACGAGTTTGCAGGTCTGAGAAGAAGACCAACGACAATAAAAAGGCTACTAAGGAACCGTACGGGAATGTACAAAAGATGACGGACAGTAGTTCCAAAGACCAGATGAGCGATAGTGAATCCGGGAACAAGAGACTAAGCTGTCTCAAACTTCACAACGTAATCACAAAAGAGGATCACCGAACCATGTGGGTCACCCTCACGATAGCAGGGTCTCAAGTCAAAATGGAACTGGATACAGGATCAGGTCTAACCGTCATGAATCGACGAGACTACAAGCGGCTATTCTCCCACATACCCTTGAGAGAGACATCCATTGTCTTGAGGATGTATACGGGGCAAAAAGTATACCCCAGAGGAAAAATAAGGGTGCCTGTCGAATACAACGGCAAGAAAATACAGAAATTGTATCTCTACATTCTGCAAGATGGTGGACCACCATTATTGGGACGTGAATGGATCAGAAAGATAAGTTTAGACTGGCACTCCATTCAGGCACTGACGGTGGCTGGTAAAAAGGATGACGACGTCACTCCTGGACGATTGTCAACAATCTTAGCTGACGCCAAAGAGGTATTTCAACAAGAACTGGGCACTCTTAAAGGCGTAACCGCCTCGATAAAAATGGAGGAGAATGCAATTCCCAAGTTTTTCAAAGACCGGTACCATATGCAATTCGCCCAGCCGTCGAGGCAGAGCTGGAGAATCTGGAGAATGCAGGCGTGTTATCTAAGGTAGACTGGAGCGAGTGGGCGACACCCATCGTTCCTGTCATGAAGAAAACGTTGAACAATAAGTCTGAGGAGCCAAGGAAGGTTCGCATCTGTGGGGACTTCAAGGTGACAGCGAACCCAGTCCTTCACACAGTACCATATCCTCTTCCAAGGATAGAAGATATCTTCGCCTCACTATCCGGAGGGAAGCATTTTACAAAAATTGACCTAGCGCAAGCATATTTGGAGATGGAGGTTGAAGAATCCTCTAGGAAGTATCTCACGATAAACACTCACAAAGGTCTTTACCAGTATAATCGACTGGTATTCGGAGTAGCATCAGCTCCGGCGATATGGCAAAGAGCGATGGAACAAGTCCTGCAAGGGATTCCGAGGACTCAGTGTTACTTGGACGACATCCTAGTGACAGGTGAAGATGACACTGAACACCTTGCCAACCTAGAGCAGGTGCTCACTAGACTACGTGAACATGGGCTACGAGCCAATCGCCCCAAGTGCGAGTTTTTTAAGAAACAGATATCGTATTGTGGCCACGTGATTGATGAAGAGGGGTTGCATAAGTCCCCTGACAAAATTGAAGTGGTAGTTAAGGCCCCAGCGCCTGAAAATGTGTCACAACTGAGGTCATTCCTTGGATTGGTGAATTACTACCATAAGTTTTTGCCGAATTTGTCCACAATTCTGCATCCACTGAACGCCCTACTACGAACGGGAGTAGCATGGAAATGGAGCAATGAATGTAAGCGGGCCTTTCAGAAGAGTAAGGACCTAATCACTTCAAGAGAAGTATTGGCTCACTACAACCCATCACTACCGATAAGACTGGCGTGTGATGCGTCTCCCTGCGGCATTGGGGCGGTACTGTCACATAAATTCCTTGATGGTTCTGAGAGGTCGATAGCTTTTGCGTCACGCTCGTTAACTTCAGCCGAGCGTAACTACGCCCAGATTGACAGAGAGGCCCTCAGCCTGGTGTGGGGGGTGAAGAAGTTCAATCACTACCTGCACGGTCAGAAATTTACTCTACTAACTGATCATCAACCTCTCATCTCCATTTGCAACCCTCAGAAGGGCGTACCGATAATGATGGCACAACGGCTACAGAGGTGGTCCCTTTTCCTAGGGGCACACCAATATGACATCGAGTACAAAGGAACTAAACAGCATGGGAATGCTGATGGATTGTCGCGTCTACCGTTGCCGACGGTGGAAGAAGAACTGGCAGTGGATCCAGTGGAGTTATTCCACTCGACTATTGTCGAATGTCTCCCTGTGACGAATGCAAACATAGAAAAGGAAACACGAAATGACCCGACACTCTCCTGGGTCTATGATTTAACGGTGAAGGGATGGCCAGCACATGGCGAACCACTGCTGCCAGCATTCTCGCCGAGAAGAGAACAGCTGTCAGTGTGCAGAGGAACCTTGATGTGTGGATCCAGAGTAGTAATTCCACCCAAATTGAAGGATAGAGTGCTCAATGAGCTTCATGAGGGTCATCTGGCAGGGGTAAAAATGAAGAACTTAGCCAGAGCGTTTGTGTGGTGGCCGGGAATCGATAGAGAAATCGAAGAGATGACCAAGAGCTGTACAGGATGCCAGAAGGTCCAAAACGCCCCACCACAAGCCCCTTTACATCCATGGGAGTGGCCCTCATCTCCATGGCAAAGGGTGCACATTGATTTTGCTGGTCCCTTTATGGACTCGATGTTTTTAATTGCGGTGGATGCACATTCAAAGTGGCCAGAGGTAATAAAAATGTCCTCAACCACCACAGAAAAAACTATCACAGTATTACGAACCATATTCGCCAGGAATGGGCTGCCTGAACAGATTTGCTCTGACAATGGACCACAGTTTGTGTCTGAAGAGTTCCGGAGGTTCTTAAAGAACAATGGTGTTAAGCATTACACATCCGCCCCATATCATCCAGCCACTAATGGATTGGCCAAGAGGTTTGTTCAAACATTCAAGAAGGCTATCAAGGCAATGTGTAATGAAGATATACCCCTACAACACAAGGTGGATAACTTCTTGTTTGCCTACCGGAATGCGACACATGCGGTTACCAACCAAACTCCAGCCATGATGTTCTTCAATCAAAGACTACGATGCCGCTTGGATTTGGTTAAGCCAAACGTCCGAAGAGATGTGGAGAACAGGCAGTTTCAGAATATGAATGAAAGGCCGACCAGGAGTTTTAAGATAGGTGAACCAGTTTTGGCCCGGGACTACCGCACAGAGAAATGGCAGCCAGGAACGATCTGTACACGGCAAGGACCTCTAATGTATACCGTGGTCGTTGGAGAAAGCATTGTAAGACGCCATGCTGACCAGATTCTAGAGTCACTGGAAAACCTCAACTCCACACCACGATCTGATACACCTGGCGATGAAACCGAAGTACCAATTGCATCTACCGCAGAATCGGTGATATTGGAAGCAGACGAACCAAACAACGACATTGATCCCGACTCAACCTTGCCAGAAGAACCTGATATTCCAAAGAGGCATTATCCAGACAGAATCAGGAAGCCTCCTCAAAGACTGAACTTATAATTGCTTAACTTCAACTAATGTATCCAGCAACCGTAATTGTAATTGTAATTAGTTATTATTTAGTTGTTAAATGAATGTTATGTACTGTTTATCTAAAAGGGGAGGAATTGTTGTGTATGTCCCTTTAAGGGAATAACTGGCCTCAGACTGCAGTACCGGCAGTGACCATCCCTGTATAAAAGGCCCTGGCAGGCTTCTGTAGTTTCAGATTCCAGATTGTCTCCATTCAGTAAAGACCTGTTAAACCAACTCCTGCATTCCGTGTCTCCATTAACACACGGACTTAATAGCAGCAAAGGGCTGTGAGGGACCCAAGCTACAGGTCAGTGCAGCCCCGCCACAGGGAGCGGTGAGCTGCAGTCCAAACAGGGATTAGGCAAGCCGCCCGGGGACGGGTGGCGCTGTACATAAGTTAAGTTTAGGTTAAGTTAAGGTGTGTAATTTTAAGATGATAGTGTGATAAGTAATAGTTTTGGAATCTGCCCAGCATGTATGTTGTTTGGATCGAGGTCGAAAGACCCGATCATGCCTTCACTTAGGCCAGAATCTCTCGTGAGCCTGGCTATATCATTTAATTTGTTACAGGAACCAAAGGGATAATGGAAAAGATTCTCATCGCGTTCGCGGTGATCGGGTGTAGCTGGGCCTATCAGGGCCACACCAAGGACTCCATAGTTTATGGATGTTCTGGAGACACAGCCCCCATCGCGACCGATGGGACGGGAAGAAGTGACGTTGAGGAGGCAGCCACCTATTTCCACGAAGGGAGGTGGCTAGGATGGCTGGGGTTGAACTCTATGGAGTACTCCAGCCAGTCGGGTTTTAAGTACAGAGAGACTTCTCTAATGTGTCCCAGGGTGAGGATCATCGCACCCAGAGTCAGCGTTACCGTCGGGAAAAGGATTTGCTTGAACTGTACAGGACATGTTCCTTTGGACAGATGGTGGTGGTTGCGCAAGTTGAGCAAAACCATGAAGAACTCCACGATCGAGTGGGAGAGACTGGGTAACAATACCCATCGGACTATTACGGGGACTCATGGGGGACTGAGTGTCTGTAGTGTATGTAACCGTTCCACCTTTAAGAGAACCGTTCTACCTTTAAGAGAACTATTTTAAGAGTTGCACTACTTTATCTTGGCTACTGTATACTGTAATACCGGTGGTGACCACACCAGTATATAAGTGCTGTGTAATGATTTATTGAGCAGTTCCGCCCTGACCTTCAACCAGTAAAGTCCTGTTAAAGTTTACTCTTGTGGTCTGTGTAGTAATTCGCAATATAACACACAGACTTAACAGTGGCGACGAGTTCGATCTTACCCTGCGGCAGAGATACATCCAAGGCAGTCTAATGGGCGTCGAGAAGTGGCATCCGCCCTCATCATTCTGCTGAGAAAAGACTCGGGTCTGCAGAGCAAAGGAAGGAGGAAGAATTCTGACACGAAGCCTTCCATCAGCAATAGGCAGTGATCGTCCCTTCTATCACGGCGGTGGGTGAGCCGATCAGCGACGAGAAGCAAGTCGGCCACGTTGACTGTGAGTAGGGGAGAAAATAAAAAAATAAAAAAAACGGAGGATATAAGGGCGGAGAACTCGACCACGGCCGGGGAAAAGAGCCGGACAGAAGTCGGGCCAGAGGCGCTGAGACTGGGGCAGCGTAAGGCACGGAAGCCGCGGTGAAGGCAAACGCAGCCGGTGTGAGAGACCGCAGCGAATGCAAACGCAGCCGGTGTGAGAGACCGGGCTGCAAACGGGCTGGGAGACGCAGCAGCGTCGAGAGAGAGCTCGACCGCGACCGGTGAAAAAGGCCGGGCAGCTACGAGGCCGCGAGGCGCAGCGACCGGGACAGCAAGGCGCGGGAGAATTTTTTTTTTTAAAACGCGGAGAACTCAGCCGCAGCCGGCGGGGTGGGGGGGAAAGGACCGGACTGCAAGAGGGGCTGGGAGGCACGATTGAAAACCGCTGGGGAGGGCGAACGCAGCAATACGGCAATCGCCGCTCCAGCCAGCGAGAGAGACAGAGCCCGAGCGAGCGGGAGAGACAGAGCCTGAGTGAGCGAGAGAGACAGAGCCCGAGCGAGCGGGAGAGACAGAGCCCGAGCGAGCGGGAGAGACAGAGCCCGAGCGAGCGAGCGAGACTGAGCGAGCGGGAGAGAAAGAGACCGAGCGAGCGAGGGAGACCGAGCGAGGGAGACCGAGACCGAGCGAGGGAGACCGAGTGAGCGAGGGAGAACGAGACCGAGCGAGCGAGGGGGAACGAGACCGAGCGAGCGAGGGGGAACGAGACCGAGCGAGCGAGGGCGACCGTGCGAGCGAGGGAGACCGAGCGAGGGAGACCGAGACCGAGACCGAGCGAGCGGGAGTGACAAGAGACAGCCAGCGGGTGAGAAAGGTGGACAGCTCCCCCCCTCTGTGGAGCCTCGCTGCCCAAACTGAAGCCAGCGCGCAGGCTGCGAACCCCGAAAGCCAGCGGTCGTCGCCCGAGGGCAAAGCTTTATCCCTCCCGCCCGAGGAAGAAACGCGGGAAGCCGCCATTTAGGCGGGGAAGAAGACAAGCGCGGGAAACCGCCATTTTGAAAGTAGGCGGGGGAGAAGACAAGCGCGGGAAACCGCCATTTTAAAAAAAAGAGAAAAAAAAGTTAAAGAAAAATTTCTTTTTGTTTTCTCAAGAAGAGTGCGAGGATGCCGAAGCGTGGTAACATCAACGATTTCGATCCCGATGTTGAAGATTGGGCCACGTATGTAGAATGCATAGAGATATATTGTAAGGCAAATAAAATATCAAATGAAGATAAAGCACTAACCTTACTAAACTCAATGGGTGCAAAGACATACGGGCTATTGAAGCATCTTCTATCACCAGCTAAACCGGCGGATCAGACTTTCGCTAATATTGTTGCTGTCCTGAAGGATCATTTGAACCCCACACCGCTGATGTTAGCGGAACGATTTAAATTTTATGCGAGGACGCAACTGAAAGAGGAAAGCAACGCGGAGTACTTAATTGAACTGCGTAAGCTAGCAAAATACTGTCAGTTTGGGGAAAATCTGACAGAGGCACTGAGAGACAAATTCGTGTGTGGGTTGTCGAAAGAAGGAACACAAAAGCGGCTACTTGAAGAGAATGATCTTACACTTGATAAGGCTGTCACTATTGCAGCATCGCACGAAGCCGCAGCGAGAGGCACTGTGGAAATGCAGCTGAAGGCAGCGGTACTCAGCGTAGATCAAATGGCTTCAGGTACAACGAAATGTTATCGTTGTGGGAAGACAACACACGATCAGAACCAATGCTGGTTTAAAAACCAGGAATGTAGAAAATGTGGCAAGCTTGGTCACATAGCTAAAGTATGCCGGTCAGGAAAGAAGACCAGCAACAAAAAGTCACCGCAGGAAAAGTGCACCAAGGTACACAAGGTGGCTGAGAAGAGTTCGGATGAACAGAATTCGGATTCAGACTCCAACAGCAAGGAACTGGGTAGTCTGAGAATTCACAATGTGAGTAAAGAAGCTGACCTACAAACTATCGGGGTCACGCTCAAGATAGCCGGAGTCCAAGTGAAAATGGAATTGGACACAGGATCAGCCCTAACAGTCATAAACCGAAGGGACTACAAGCAGCTATTCTCACATATACCCTTGAGAGATACCGAGATTGTCTTGAAGACATACACGGGGCAAAGAGTATACCCCATCGGAAAGATAAAAGTCAAGGTGAGACACAAGGGCAAAGAGCACAAAGGAATGGACTTATATGTACTACCTGAGGGAGGTCCACCACTTCTGGGACGGGAGTGGATCAGGAAAATAAATATGGACTGGCACTCCCTAAAAGCAATGACGGTAGATTCCGGAAAAAGAAAAGATGTCAAACCTGAACGATTGTCCAGAATATTGGATGTGGGCATATGCAGCAGTGACAATGACAAGGCAGAGAGTGAGAACTCGGTGAAGACAATCAGCTCAGACTCTGGAACTGATGATGGTAAGACCAGCCTATGTGCAAAAGACAAGTCTAAAATGGACTTGCAGTCTAATGATGGAAAAACGAAGGAGTGCATAAATGCTTCAGAAGAGAACAAAGTATCAGAACAGAATTCCACTGAACAACATAGTTTGACAGAGAATTCTGAGTCTGTCCAGTCTACAGACATGCACATTTCTGAGGAACACCGAGCTCGAACTCAACTCCATTTCAAACTACAACAGCAATTAGAACAAATGATTCGCCGTTTTGAGCAAGAGTTGAAGGCAAAGAAAAAGTTCTTTGACACAGAGTGGGAGAAGACAGTTGAAAAGCTTCAGAGAGAGATGGCTGAGATGAATAAGGATTCTCAGAGGTCAAGCCTTGATCTGCGGAAGGAGGTTGATGAGTACAAGGAAAAGAATCGCAATCAACTGACTGTCCTGCAGCAGCAACTGAAAACTAAAGCCCTGGAGGCTGAGAAATCTCAACTAATAACTAAGAAACTGCAGGATGAGATGCGGCAATTGCGAGAGGAGTTGGACGACTGTTACCACGAGTGAGATGAAGCAGTTGTGAAGTGCCAACAACTGAAGCAGAACGTCAATGACCTCGAGTTCGACCTTGAAAGTAAAACGCATTTAAAAGAGGATCGAATGCGGCAGGTCAAGCAAATGGAGGAAAAATTGGCAGAGATGGAGATGGAGCTGGATGAGGAGAGAAGCAATTCAGACCTTCTGACAGATCGCATCAGTGGAGACAGAGAACAGATGGAGCAGATGCGAGATGAACTTTTCCAGGAAAGAGCTGCAAGACAAGATCTGGAGTGTGACAAGATTTCATTAGAGAGACAGCACCAGGATCTGAAGAGCAGAATTGCATATCTGGAAGGATCTTCGAAACAGAATAAGGAAGGAATTGTTACTCAGCTAGAGGCAAGAATCCAGGAACTGGAAGAACGCCTTGAAGCTGAGCATAAGAAGAAAGAGCACCCTCTTGTGAGCAGTGTCAGCAGTAATAAGCCACTCAGGGAATTGGTGGCAGAGGCAAAAGCTGAAGTGAGGGAGGAAATAGAAGACCCTCTCGCTGACCTAGCTCTGGACGACACCGAATATTACCACGACCTGTTCTGCCCAGCTTGTGAGAAAATCTTCCAAAGTGCAAAAACCATGAAGAATCACGAAAAGTCTAAGAAACACCAGGAGATGGTGGCGCTACTACGGCAACAACTGGAGGAAGAGGAGGAGGAACTGTGCATGCAGCTGGAAATAGAAGACAATAGAGAGGAAGCAGAAGATGATGATTCACCTGAACCATTATCACCCCTACCAGGTCACGCACGTGGTCCCTCCGAACTGAGCCAAATCAGTCTGGAAGTAGAAAAACTTCCCAAGGTACTCGAGCCTTTAGAAGTCAGCAATGCTGGTTCTGAAGTTACGAAAGTTCAAGCTGTTAAGTCCAGTGAAGGACTAATAGATGAGTCACCCCAGCAACGAGAACCTACTAAACCATCAAAAACTACTACACCACCGAGGCGTTATCCGGACCGAGTCTGGAAGCGCAGGAGGCGCCACCGCAGAGACTGAATCTGTGAACTATTTTTACATGAAGTTGTATATATATGTTATGATGTTATGTTTAATGGGAAACATATACTGTTAAGCTAAAAAGGGAGGATTGTAGTGTATGTAACCGTTCCACCTTTAAGAGAACCGTTCTACCTTTAAGAGAACTATTTTAAGAGTTGCACTACTTTATCTTGGCTACTGTATACTGTAATACCGGTGGTGACCACACCAGTATATAAGTGCTGTGTAATGATTTATTGGGCAGTTCCGCCCTGACCTTCAACCAGTAAAGTCCTGTTAAAGTTTACTCTTGTGGTCTGTGTAGTAATTCGCAATATAACACACAGACTTAACAGTGTCTGTTGGGACAAATGGTGGGAACCAGATGAGGGAATTTACATCTGTATGTGGGGTTCAGAACACGTCTACCCCACAGGCGTCTCCATCCTTTTCCAAAGGCAGTGGCAGGATGCTGGGAAAGGGATGAGGTGGGACGTCAGCACACGGGCGTGCGGAGTCCCATACTCTCAGATCCCAGTCAACGCCACTGAGCTCATCACCCGCCCCCGCAAGCCCCTGCCCACGATTCCGGTAGCCAAAGCCCGCAAGGAAGGGTGCCCCACCACTACCAAAGGACCCGGGAACGGATTGGTATTAGTGCCCACAGGTCAGGTGCTGTACCAAGGGGTGCACTACGCCGTGGCCTCGGTGATTTTAAACCTCACCGAGGTGCGATTGCCAGAGTGGTGCCCCAAGGAAAGGGAGCAATTGTATCAGGTCCTGTTAACAAACATGTTCAGACAGTTTTATGAATTCGACTTTGCGGATGTAGACAGAGCCGGATTGCACACCACACCACATGAGGTTTTGGACAGGGTAGGGAGACAAAGAAGGGGTACAGTAAATGATATTTTTACAGCTTTTAACACAGGGACTTCCGTCATCAACACTCTGGATGACGTGGAGCTGCAGACTCAGATCAATGATTTAAAAGGGCGGTTAAGAAAGGTACTGACGGATGAGAATAAGGTAGTGGGTTCTGAGTTAAATGAGGACCAGGCCTTGACACTACACTTAAAAGAACTTATAGCTGAGTTGGAGAAACACGCTAAAACAGTAAATGCTTTCATCAGGGAGGATCGGAATGTGTCAGATCAGGCTGCGCAGAATGAGGCGTGCGTGCTGTATGGGGCGTGGTTACTGGACGAGGGCCGCAGTAATCTGGAGGATTTAAAACAAGGTTTGGTCCCCTCCTGGATCAGCAACAAGCACCTCGCAGCCCTCCACCCTTTTGAGAACGCATTGAGTCCGTGCCAGCTCAGACTAGCCTCAGAGGCCTACCCAGTCCCAGTGGACTGTGGACGGTCTAATCATACCATCATGGGTATAGTGGTAAGAATGCCGGTGATGGGAAAGACAGCTAAACCCGCCCCGGTATACAGGGTGGAGAACATTGGAGTCATTCAAGGGGGTGCACACATTCGCTATACAGCGGTCCCACCGTACATCATTCGATGGGAGCATGCAATGATGGGTACCGACCTCTCGGGGTGCCAGAGCCAGGGAGCACACATCATCCGGTGTCCCCAGCACTTGAATGCCTATTCGAAACCACAGTGCGGGTTCAGAACTGCTGGCGCGAAGCCTATAAATTGCACCATGGAGGCAATGGCACAAGGCCATGTGCCCCCGCAGGTGGCATATATAGGAGGTGGGACATACTGTGTCACCACTGCAGCACCCCACTACCAACATGGACAGCACGGCTGGTGTCCGGTGAGTGACAGCAGTTTCTGCTTCAAACCCAAGGCAGAAGTTCAAGTGGCCCAAGAGTGAATTGTCCCCATTCCTGAACCTTCCACTGTTCACCTCACGGTGAAAGAAAATTTCACCGATCTGCAACGATTCGTTGCACATTTTGGCTATATCATTCCCCCTCTCCCTGAACATCTCACCAAGATATTAAAAGCCGTTGTTGTTTCACAGAAACATTTTTACACACTGGAGCAGAAGATTGTAGAAATAGGGGCAAACATACTAGATATAGTAACCCCACCGTGGTGGGATCTGTTCACTAGTATAGAAGTCCCTTCTTGGATTAGGATAGCCTCCTACATCCTTGTAGTGTGTCAGGTTTTTATCGTGATCTATTTACTCTTTGCACACTGTAAAAAGGTCAGACATTCGCAGAAGTATGAGAACAGAGGAGAATGGAGGGAGCATTATGTGCGGGTAGACGAGGAGACACCCGTTTAGAATTTTTGCTGCTATGTATAAAGTTAAAGTTTCCCTCCCTCCTCTATGTTTGATGGTTGTTCATGTGTAATTTTGTGTGTACTTTATTTTTTTTATTGTTGAAGTTCATTAAGTGAGTTGTAGTTAATAAAAGATAATATGTATGAACCAGGTGGTGTAGGGGTATTAGGCCCCCCTCCACGCCTGGAAATGAGTGTGTCAGATTTTAAATCCAATGTATTGCCATCTATAGATGCTTAATGTACACTGTAGGTTTTCTGAAACGGGAAATGCATGTGTCGTGGGATCATGGATAGGTAATTACAGGGGATGGTCTGATTGTGGAGAGTCAGAAAATTTTGCTCACCCAGAATTATGATACTTCAAGCAAGTTATAATATCATCAGGGTGGACTGTAAGATTCGCAAAATTAATATTGTCAGATAAGGGTCCTTTGGCAGAAGAGGCCTTTACTTTTAAAAGACTGTTTTAAAAGATGCCCAGAAAAAGGGAAACATAAAATGGCCGCCAGACCCCGTGACTAGCTTTCTGGACACTTTAAAATGGTTCCTGCAGTCCCCAGACAGCTTTTGTGGATTCAGCCCACAGTAAGTTCTGGAAGGCCGTTTCGGAGAAAACGAAACCAGGCAGAACCCCATACATATGGATTGGATGCAGATCCAGTCAGATCGGCCTGTAGATAAAGGCCATCTAAATGTTTACCCAGACAAAGGGAAACAGTTTTATATTCATAAAAGGGGAGCATCAAAGACCCATACAAGGTCATTCCAGACCAGAGATGGCCATCACCGGCCATCCCGAAAGCAGTTTAAATATAATAACTACCCCATTGTGATACAAGCCCGCCAAAAGTTAAACAAAGACTAACCTTGATTTGGCGGGAGATAAAGGCTTCTCTTGAGAAGTATATTTGGGGTCCCGGGGTAGCCATCGAGCGTGATCAGCAAGACGCGCTTTGAGCTTGTCCTTTTGAGAGCCGTGGAGGAACGTCGATCCAGAGACCAAGAAGGTGATTCGAGTCTGCGTCCCGCCCCGGGGTAACCATCAGGAGATCATTGACAAACCCCGGGCCGTTGACGAGACAAGGGACAGCAGCCCTACAGAAGAAATCTAGCTGAAAATGGTAATCAGCTAGACTCCGCGAAGAGACCTCTTCAACCATGGTCAAACAGGTGGTCGCCGTCCCTGCCGACGTCCAGGCCTGCCAGTGTCCAGCCTGCCCGTGACCTTCACCTCGAGGAAGAAGAGGGAGTGTCGCAGCCCGCCGCGCTGACCACGTGGAGACAGGACGCCTGAAAGGATCAAAACGCAGACCTGTTTCAAAACTCTTGCAGTTCCTAACTGGATTGGTGAGCATGTTTCTGGCCCCTCACAATCTGATCTAGCTAGGCTTAGGGGGTGGACATTTAAGGGGTAATGAGTTGTTGTCCCTCGATGTTCCGTGTGTTTTCCCATTTCATGATGACTTTTGTAAAGTATAATATGCCTGTATCTATCTCAGTAATGTATTATGAATTTGTTTTTCCCTCCCATGTACCGTTTATTGACTTGCATTTGATTTGTTTTACTCTATGCAATAAAATTTCATTTCGTTTCCATTAAACCTGGCCTATCGAGTATTCTCTACATTGTAGTTCCTGCATCCGAGTCCAGTGTCTAGAACCTAAGGGGCGAGTGGGTTGAACCACTCAAGGTTTTACTGTGCAAGAGAGAGAGGCCTCTAGAGAGAGAAACCTCTGCGATCGAAAACCCCTTACAGAAAATGGCGACTGCGACAGGACACTGGCAGCAGGATTGCAATGTATTAGACCCAGGTTTGAATGGTCGAAATGTTATGGATGAGAGGATAGCGGATTATGTTTTTGGCAAGGTAAATCTCACTAAGCAGTGGATTTCCGATCTCTTACTGGATGGGCGTCCAGTAGACGCAGCCATCAGGTAGACAGAGAGCAAAGAACATAAAAGGTCAGTGGAAAAGGCAGTGTGGCTGATGTGCTACAAGAAACAAGTCCAGATTTTGGACAGAGTCGTTGCAGCACAGGCAGCCAAGATCACTGCCCAGGAAGCAGAAATAGAGAAAAAGGCCATGGGTAGGGAAGTTCTGACGAAGGGTCACCGACCTGAAATGTTAACTCGGTTTCTCTCTCCACGGTGCTGCCTGACCTGCTGAGTGTTTCCAGCATTTTCTGTTCTTCCAGCATCCGCAGTTATTTGCTATTGCATAGCCTTATTTCACATCAAGCTATGGCATTGGAATCAATCCAAAGTTGAGAGAAAAATAAATCATTTTATAGGTCCTATTTGATGCAGGCAGCTTGTTATATAAACGCACAGTGTAATGTTTTAGTGCCTGGGTAATTTCAGTTCATGTCATTATGAGATCATTAGCATATACAGTATTTTATAAATGCCTCAGATAGTACTGACTTCAGAGACATCATTTTCTTTTAAATATGTAAGTAGTAAAGGGTACCAATGTCACTATTTTATATAAATCTTTGAATAATTAAAGCCATGAACCATTTTGCTTTAAATTATTATTTTATTTAAGTAGTCAACAAGGCGGAGGATGCTAAGGCTGGAGAATGGAATGCTTCTCTACATCCTGTATCAACATCAAGCACTGGCAGGGCGGAAATTAAGTAAAGCCTAGAAAATACTCCCGAGTAATACCTCTACACTAATACAAAGTGGAAAGCCTCTACCACATCAGGCCCTAAGAACAAAAATTGAATTAGGTGTAAACATATATATTTATGGCAGTTAGGTTCCTTTCAACCTGAAGTTAGATAGAGATTGCCTTTATTCATTATTTCCCACTAACATAGAAAATAATCACAACCACTAAAATATTGACAAAATTTCCCCCCTTACATGAGAATCTGTATGGGCAGGATTTTAACTTGGAGGCACGTAGGGAGCGGGGGCGGGGAGGTGCTGATTGGGGGCCGGGGATCGGAAGGCAGGAGGGGGTCGGGGGCTGGGAATCGGAGGCCGGAAGGGGGATTGGAGATCGGAGGCCTCGGGGGGAAGGTCGCGGGGGGATCGGAAGGGTCGGGGGGTGTCCGATCGTGGAGGGCTGGCGAGGCAGGGATGCTGGATCCAGTAAGTAAGTGGAAACCCGGCCGCCGAGAGTTACATTTAAAATGGAGGTTCAAAATGAGGCACGCAGCCTCTTTATTATTATAATATATAAATTGCCAACCTGCCTTCTGGGAGCAGGTTGGCCGCCGTTAAAACCAAAAATGGGCGGGTTGGAGGCGGATTGGGGTCAGGATTCAGATTTCTGCCACTTTAACCTCCCACTCGACCCAAACCCGCCGTTTTTTGGGGTAAAATTCCCCCATATTTGCCTGTTTTCAATTCCATTTAACTTAATTCTTCTATCAATGATAAATGTGCACATGCTGGTTCTATTCTCGTGGGACATTCACATCAAGCACAACATCACCTTCTCGCCATTTCTTGCACCTAACCAACCCTAAAGTGTCTGTTGCTACTACATTTAATATATCTTTAGTTTAGAAACTCTTAGCGGCCTTTCATTCACATCAACCTACAGTAAACTGTTGTTTGAATAAATAGGTTTCAATAATTAACCTGAATGTAGTGAACAAGCGGACTTCTCTGTCCTTCCACGTCTTATTTTGTTTACCACTTTAAGGCCAATATTTTCTTTTTATATGTTATAAATGTGACAAAAATATGCTAACAGGAAGCTTTTCAGACAGGAACTGTGCAGAAAAAATATTTAGCTACGTGTATATGTTAGCATGCACGCACTTCCTGTCTATAAAACTTTACTTTTGGCCCATTTTTATGCCAAGTTTTCTATTATGAATTCCAATGTCCATATTTATATTGGAAACTGCCTGTGTAAAATGTGTTGCATTGTAATGACTTCCTTCAGCCAGGGAAGCATTGTAACAGCTCAGTTTTGAACCTCACACGCCTCAGGCTGTGCTGCAGAGAAGCTCCTGTGCTCCAACAAAATTTTACTCCTCTGCTTCCCAAATTGCTGTGACTTCTGTCATTTAAAGAAAGAATTTGCATGTATGCAGCCTTCATATTGATCTTCTCATCCTCAGAACGTCCCAAAGCAAATAGGCAAATTGCACCCAGAATGCGCCCGACACTGTGCTAGTTTTGCCAGTGAAGCTATGCACAAACTTATTAGTATAAGCCCAAATGTAAAACTGCCCACGAATCAGCGCAAACAAGCAGGGTAATTGAAAGTAATCGATTCGTGACAGGGACAATCGGGTAGGGCAGTATTTTAGCCTATAGCTTTTTTCAAATGATTTTTTATGGGTAAACGTTTATATTTATCAAGGTGAGGGATGTTAGTGCTGGGGAACATTTCCCATTTCGGTTATCCAGTCTCAATATCAAGTAGTCCCAACTCAGGTGTAGCACTGTTCCACGCAGAGTAAAGACTCAACATTATTACCCTCTGTTGCGCAAGTGTGCTATTTTCCCACTAGGAACTGGATTGAAACTGGCCAAATTAATTTCATATAGGAGCCTTAACAGAGGAGATGTTTCTCCCATCAGCTTGGGATGGTTTGAATCCAAGTCCCAGATGTGCAAAGCCAGCATCTAACCCACCGTGCCACTGAGCCCCCCACCTTAAAATGCCCGATACCAAAGATTCCCTTAAAATAGGTGTAATGTGCTGATTACCCTACAGCAACCATTCTGCTGGCTTATTCAATGTCGGTATAACTCGATTTAGACTTTGTAATATTTCTATCTAAAACACAACAGATTGCTAGAATATTGGACACTAATGTGCATCCTGGCACGGATGTGAGATCGATCTTGTAGATCTGTATTCAGCCTGAGGTGAAAGGTGTCCAAATGGCAGACAGAAACAAGGCTCAAATTGAATTTGTTTAATCAAGGAATAGTGAGACCCTCAGGTTATAATTTAAACCCATGTGATAAAACAAGCATTTTATCCTTTCTGCTGATGCTTAGTGTCATTCTGTGACCTTCAACAGAAACAAAATCAATAAATGCATTTGAAACTTGTCAATATGTCCTTTTCTGGATTATTTATTGTACCTCAGAAGAATCACGGAGCACTGTTTTGCTTTTGCAGTCAGTAAGATCTAATGCCAGGGGGCAGGTGAATGCACTGTAGAAGACACTAAAAATGTATTATCTTCTCAAGACATCTGGCAAAAAAGAAATGCTCTTTGAGGCAGTAAAGCCCAGATTTTGCGAGTCTGCCAACTATGGTGCAGCCTTCGCCACAGCTCGGATGTGGCATTAAATTTTGCGATGGAAGCCCCTCCCCATAATCTCAATAGGCTATTGGCACATGAAAAGCCCCGAGAGCTTAGTGTGTCATACACTTGGAAGGGGAGCATAAAATCTGATGATGTAGCAGCTCTTAAAGGGCTGCAGCTCTCCGCTAAAGAGTAAGTTGTAGTGGTGGCAGAGGTGGACTCATTCATATTGGCATTGTGGACCCATGTAGGCAACTCTGTTCCATTTAGCGCTGAATGGTTGACGGTCCCACTGCAGAAGGTGCCCAAAGGAGAGTGGTCCTATTTGGGACTAAAGGCACAGGTCGAAGTTTCATTCTGGGAAGTATTCAACTGAGTCAAGATAGTCAACCAAGTCCCTCATACCTGACTCGAAATGAGAAAGAGGTTTTCTGGCATCAGGGGTAAGTGTGCTCCCCAGTCTTACAAAGAGTTCTTGTGGGACCAATTATGCATGGGACAAATCCAAGTTGGGAACTCCCATGCCCTCAGGGAGGGACCATTTCAGGCTTCTATCCTGAGGTGCTCTTTTGCTGTTAGGTGTTTTTTCATGGTCAGCAGCCATGGATACAGAGATTAACCTTGGTCTCTTCAGAACGGTCACCCAGTATTTCTTCTCTTCCAAAAGAGTGCCACAGAATTAAGATATCATGGCTGCCCCCTGGATAATGACCATGAACATGCATAATGATGTTTCTGTGGTCAGATACCACCTGTACAGTAATTGAGCACAAACTCTTTGGGCTAAATTTTACCACCCAAAAACGGGTGGGTTGGGGTCGGGTTAGACGCTAAAATTTTAAAAATCTGAAACCTGACCCCAGGAGGCGGGTTGGCAATTTAAATATTTTTATGAGGCTGGCAGCCTCCGATTTAACCTGCTGTGCAGGTTTTACAGTGGCCGGCTGGGTTTCCCAGGCCTCGGTAAACCTGGCAGCTGAAGGGAGGCGAGGACAGCTTTGGGAAGAATGCAAGTTGCTTTACAGTACTGCGAGTGGTCCAGGAGGAGCAGGAGTGCTTCCCACTGGCCCCCAAGCTCCCAGCCCAGCACAGCACCCACCCCCATACTAAGACCCCCGGGTCGGGGATCGAACCCCCCACCCCCACCCCACTCCCCGCCCTGGGTCGTGGATAAGGCCTACCTGCTCCTGTGGCCCATTCCGGAGTCCTCCCCACCCGACTGAAAGCCAAGCCTGTCAATCAGGCTGACCTCCAGGCGGGGAACTTGTCAAGTACAAAAGATGCACTCTGTGGAGTTAAAACTCCCTAGCATGTGGAGAAACCTGAACTTCTGTGTTTCCTGTCCGAAACCCAGCAGCCCCCCACCACCGCACCCCACCCGCAGCCTATGTAACCTGCCCCTGTTAATATCCAGGCCCTTGTGTTGATTTGGGCTATGTGGTTGACGTTAGGAGCCTTGATGGTTATGTGGGTTCCCTGCACTCTTGGGAACCCTGCCAGTGGATAAAAGTCATGTTTCCCTGGTGTTTCTCCTGGCAAACATGACATTAGTTACTTGCTTTCTACAAGCTGCAGACAGACTTATCTGGCAAATGTCCTCTGCAATGGCCTGGACGAATCCTTTTGCCATAGTGACCTTGAAGAGTAGTCCCAATCCACAAAACCATCTGTAAATCAGGCTGCAGCAGTTTGATTGGTTGGTTTTATGTGGTTGCAGGTTCCTGATTGGTAGCCCTCTGAAATGTGACAGGCATTTTACATGCACTACAGCCACAAAGTAGATGTAAGACTTAGGAGTCAATTTTAACCCGTAGCGGGCTTCGAGTGGGCAGGGGGAGGGGGTGAGTGCAAAATCCACTCGCAGGCCTGAGTTTCAGGCCCGGTTATTTTAACTCCCAGATCTCATTTAAGTGTTGCTGGTCCATTTCCTGCCTGGAACGTGTGGGAAAAGGGGATAGACTAGCTGCCGGAAGGTGAAGATCGTGTGGGCTGGGGGGGGGCTGGGGGAGGGAAGGAAGGAGAAATACAGGGCAGGGGAGGCCGTGACTTTCCTTGTGGAGCCTGAAGGAATACTCCTGCCATGGCAGCTTCCCTACTCAGGATTGTTAAAATGCCAGTGGGGTTCTATTGAAGTCTTAGGAACTCGACTAGCATTTATGCATGAGGCTCCCGTCTGAGTCTGGCGCACTCCTCATCCACTGCCATAACTAGCGGTGTAAAAATCAGACATCAGCTCAAACGGAGCAGGGAATAGAGCAGCTCCATTTTAACTGCTCACCCATTCCAATCCCGCCGAGCGGGAGGGTTAAAATCCACCCCCACTATAATTTTATAGAACTATAAGCAAAGATTGTACTTCAAAACCAGAATAAGAAAATGAACGGCATTATCTCATTCCACCAGAATGTTAATGTGAACTGTACTGAAGTAAAATGAGAGAAATGTCTTTTGCACTACAGCTTCCACAAGACGTTGCAAGGCCCAGAGTTGAACACCACACATATTGCATCTGTGCTGTAAGCTTAACGTGACAGAACCCATCTACACCTCCTAAATATGAGAAGTACATGAATAGGAATTTGAGTGCTAGCTATTGGGCAGATGGCTTCCATGGAGAATCTTACACACAAAAACAGTGAGTGGCTGAGGAAAATGGGGGGAAAAAAATGGTTAACTCAATCAGTAAATTGCGCAAAATAAAGGAGCAATATTATTGCAGCCAATCTCAATCAGTCCATCCTCCATAATCTGATATGGTAGGAGGAAGCCTTCAGGCCACTATCAAAGACGAAGTGCAAATTCTATGTCAAAATCGCAGATGCTGAAATTTCACAGGCAGAGACAGACAGAACTTCCACATAATTGACAGAGGAAGAAAAGGATATATGTCTGAAGTTTTATCAGGGAGCCCAATTCTGTTGATGAATTTGGGGCCTAGGGCTGGTTTCTGGGAGTTTTAGTTTGGTTGCTTGGTTCTTTTGCATCAGTCTCACAGTGCAATTCCGCTCTTTAGGCAAGTCATATTGGATGCTGGGCCATGTAGTCTGTTCGTGGGAGTTGTAGTGTGATTGTTTGGCTCAGAATTTTAGGCCTAAGTTGGATGATGTCTGGGAGTGGAAACCAGTAGGGAGTGAGGCCTGCAGCCAGTGGGTAACAATGGCTTGAGTGGGGCCGGCAAATTGAGAGCGCAGGTCTGGGAGCAGGGTGCAGGCTGTTCAGGGTTGAACGTATAATAATTGGAAAGGGTCTTGTCTAGTTCATTCCAACATTTTAACATTCTGGGTCACTCTTCTTGTCGGAAATGTGCATGCGTATCTTGGAGGCCATTTTTGAACCTTATGTGACCGCATGAAATGCGGGCGCAACGTGGTTCAATTTATCCCCCTATATCTTTTTCTATCTGGCACCACAGTTCATAAATCACTAGCTTTAGGTCAACTCGAAAGATTTTTTTTTATTGCTGAGTACGATATAGTGTAGAAAGATTTTAAGCGCTGAGATACATTTTCAGGTTTTTATTAGATGTTCACTAGGGTTCAGCATCATCAGTCTATATTATATATATCTACACAAACAGGTCAAACTCATCAATTAATTGCCTCTCATTGATTGGTGACTTGACCTTTCTCCCGGTCCCTCCTCACAGGAAAATACATTGTGGAATACATGTTCCTGCCATTATAAAATAACGTATCATCCGGCACAGGCACCACGGGCCAAATGGCCTCCTTCTGTGCGGTATCATCCGACTTAATATGTGCAATACCACAGAAGATCAGGGTAACTTTTGTAAGGTCATTCACACATTTCCAGCACATATCAGAGAACTGTGGGCAGTGCGCCTGTGATGTTTTGATATCCGCTGACTGGATGCGAAGCCCAGCTGACAGCATGAGATCTCGCAAAATGTACCTTAAACACTCACAAGATTTTCATGTTGTGTGCAAGTGACAACCTGAGTCACAGAAATTTTATCTGTCTTGCTCACATTGCAGGATCTCCTATTTGCCAACTTAAGTGCAGAGTTACAGGTATCTTGTTCAAATAATAGATATGGTTAAAGTAGCAGGGCTAGTTTACTCAAGGAACAAGTGGATAAGGATATGGTTGAAGGTTCAAGGCTTCATTTTGCGACACTGGTTTCAAGGTACACTCTAACACGTTAACTCTGTGCTAGCACATTCCGTAGAAAAAATTTACTTTCATCCATCACGATCTGTCAGAAGACATTTCACTCCAATTCGTAAGATGAAGGAAGATAACATGGGTGCAAGAAAGAAGCCTAGAGATTTTCCCTCAAATTTTCTGCCTTTTGGAGGAAGTGTACGCTCTCTGCTCAGCACCTGTCCCTGATGGCACAGCTGAGCCTGGGAACTGTGTTGCCCCAGTTTAACGGAGCTTTGCTCTTATACTGTACAAAAACAGGTTTCTAATAGTGAAGCACAGTTGTTTCCTCAAGGGTAGACTGCAAGTAATATCAAACCAAGATCTCTTATCAAAATGTATATTGCAACGTCCTGGTAATGGGAGAAAATATAAATCAGGAACATCATCACATTGCACATCCACAAAGAAACATAACCAGTGTTTTGGAAGAGAAGGAAATTTAACAGATAGCAATTACATTAGAAAGCACATCAACTGCATAGGAAGCACTCTGGGTAACGTTGGAGCATCAAAATGAATTGAATGAACTTTAGCGGGCAGGTAACATGAGGCAGTATCATTTTAAAATAACATATTAACGTAGAAAACTAGGCAACTTTAATATATTTTGGCCATTTTATGAGATAGTTATCACCAAAAGGATATTGCTGAATTTATCAGATTATAAAGAAAACCTTGCTGACGCACCAACAGAACACATGCAATGTATTAAACTCTAAAATCTCCTTCATTAATGAAAATCTTTGTAATATGTTTCAGAAGTTCAGGAACCATAACAAACAAAATAAATTTTCCAATAAATACATTGGATCTGATAGAATGAATCTAATTTCCTCTCAAGGCATTAGAGAGCCATGATTCTAAGATTGTTCAACAAGATTTAACAAAAATCCAACATTCATTTCTCTAGTTACACCAACCAGATCTGCACAGAGCTATTTGAACTCTGCTACTCGCTTCACCCAGAAACACTACCCTTTATTTTTGAAAGCTCAAGTTTGAACTGTTTTAGATTGTTCTGGAAATGCCAGTGATGTTTAGTTACCACTTGGAAAGAACCATCCTTTGCCTTTAAGCGTGTGTTACACTTTTGGATTTTTATATTACAGGAAACTCTCTTTTAACCAGCACCTAAATATCCAGAAATCTCTCTTAACCGGCAAAATTCAGGAGTAGGTTCAGGTAAGTTTTACTATATATTAGTGGCTGTGTAACCAGGGTTCCTGGATCTGTGGCCGTGTAACTGGGGTTCCTGCACCTGTGGCCGTGCAACAGGGACTCCTGGATCTGTGACCATGTAACCGGGACTCCTGCACAAGTGCCGTGTAACCGGGGCTCCTGCACCTGTGGCCGTGTATGGGGCTCTTGTACCTTGGTAAGTATACCTCTCTGTAATCCGGACTTTTTGATCAACCGGCAGCACGCCAGTCCCGTCGGTGCCAGATAAAAAAGAGTTTCCTGTAGATATTCTCCATGGATACAGTGTCAACAACAACAGTAGACCTTATGGCCTAGAAATTCAGTATAGCCACGTTTGGGGCGCTACAGCCGGGCGTTCGCTAAATTTTGCGACCGGCGCAACTTAGCGCCACCTTCGCCAATATTCAGTTGCAACGCCCCAAGAGGTTGCTGCTGCGCTAAAGCAGGCGATGCACGACTATCATTAGGCGCTAAGCCGGCGATCCAGGGCGCTAACACCGAGGGCGGGCGCAGCGCAGGTGCGGCGAGTTGCTCATTGAGGGCAGACAGTCAGGCACTGGTCAGCTCTTAAAAGGGGAGGGTGGAATTGTTTGGCTGCCACGCCCTGCACACTGCAGCCCTAAAGCAAGGCCTGAACACTGCTGCTGGAACTGCTCCACGCCCAGGAGAATGGAGAAGGCCAGGGAGAGAGTGCAGCGCTTCGGCGAGGGTGACCTGAGGGTGCTGGTTGATGCAGTGGAGCGCAGGCGCCATGTCCTCTTCCCTGAGGGTGGCAGGAGGCCACTGCCCGCCGAATATCGGAAAGCCTGGAGGGAGGTGGCAAACAGGGTCACGTCCAACAGCGTGGTTGGCAGGACTCCAACCCAATGCCGGAAAAAATTCAACGACCTCACTCGGGTTGTCAGGGTGAGTACCCTTTCCAGTATCCTCCTCATCCCTGCATGTGCACCTCACTTTATGGCCAAAGGGACCTGAAAGCCCTAATGCCCAGCCCTCATCCAACAGCTATGGGACTGTCATGAAGAGCACTTGCACATTCAGGACTTTATAAACTGTCAGGGCTATTCCACCATGGGAGGCAGTGCAGGCAAGATCAGGGCTTGACACTGTCAGGGCTATTCCACCATGGGAGGCAGTGCAGGCAAGATCAGGACTTTATACACTGTCAGGGCTATTCCACCATGGGAGGCAGTGCAGGCAAGATCAGGGCTTGACACTGTCAGGGCTATTCCACCATCGGAGGCAGTGCAGGCAAGATCAGGGCTTGATACTGTCGGGGCTATTCCACCATGGGAGGCAGTACAGGCAAGATCAGGGCTTCACACTGTACTTAGAGGCTGTCCTTTCTCTTGCAGGGCAAGCTGGCACATAACAGAAGGCAGCAGCGACAGACTGGGGGAGGCCGTCCTGACCTGAAACAGCTCAGGGACCGAGAGCAGCGAGTGGAGCGGATCATGGCAGGCCGGCTGATTGGCCCCGTCGCCACTGGAGATGCCGACCCTGTTCTGGGCACCAATGGTAAGGTCATCACCTTTTTTACCTCTCTCTTTCCACTTGCGCCTCACACCAGCATCCTTTGTCACTCGCGAACCAATGCAGTGCATAGCAGCACTCATGCCTCCCTCGCTGCCGCCCTGTCATCACTCTAAAGCAACTCTTGTGCCTCCCTGCTTTCAGATGGTGAATCGCCAGGTGAGGAGGCGGCCCCTCAAGCTGGCACTGTGTCGGAGTCAGACATAGAGGAGGAGGAAGAGGAAGCCGGCCCATCAGGGACACCCTCAGCCGAGGCAGCCCATGGCCATGATGGTGACACATCTTCCCTGGAGGGGAGCAGGGGGGAAGGGTCGGAAGAAAGTGAAGCTCCGGGGCCCAGTGGGCTGCAGCAACGCGGGAGGGGTGGGGAAGGTCGGCGGCCTTCTCCCCGGAGGGTGAGTGTGGCCTCCAGTCCTGCTACGGTGAGCGCAGAGGGGGTGCGGCTCCTAGCGGAAATGGGCACCCAGGCTGAGCGCAGGCACACTGAGCTCATGGCTGCAGTGGCGAGGATGCCTGACTCCATAGAGTTACTGGCAAGGAGTGTGCAGGAATTCGGGCCGCACAGGCCAGGAGTCTGCAACAATTCAGTGCAGCACAGGCCAGGAGTCTGCAACAATTCAGTGCAGCGCAGGCCAGGAGTCTGCAGGACTTCGCGGCAGCACAGGCTAGGAGTCAGCAGGACTTTGCTGCATCACAGGCGACTTCTAGCCAAGTGCTCAGTCGTGCCGTGCATTCACTGGCTGTTGTCATGCAGACACAGACCAGGGCCACACAGGCACTAACTGCTGCCACCCTCGCTGGATCGGCCAGGCATCGCCAGAGCACTCGCCGCGCCGCAGCAGCCCAGCAGTCTGTGCTTCAGCAGATTGCTGCGCATGCTGCAGTGCTGGCCCGTGCGAGTGCCAGTGTATCAGCTGACCAGGGAGTGCCTGTGTCAGGTTGGCAGCATTCCTGCAGCCAACACTGTCACTCCTCCACTGCAGCTGCCACCAGCCGTAGGACAGACTGCTGCCACCCAAGCAGAGTTGGAGCAGTCAGCAGCCGGCCCCTCCAGGCCCAGAGCTGGTCCAGGCCGCCCCCCAAGGGCATCTGCCGTCTCACCATCTGACCCTCAGCAGCCTTCCCCCAGCCTTGCTGCAGCCACTGGGGTCCCATTGAGGAGGAGTTGCAGGGCGGGTAGGGGCCAGTCATGGAAGCGAGACGGATCACCCTCGCAGGGGAAAAAGTAGTAGGTGTGGCCAAATGTGCTGTTTTATATATAAAGGCCGAGACTGGTGTAATTGTTTTATATATAAAGGCCGAGACTGGTGTATTTGTTTTATATATAAAGGCCAAGACTGGTGTAATTGTTTTATATATAAAGGCCGAGACTGGTGTATTTGTTTTATATATAAAGGCCGAGACTGGTGTATTTGTTTTATATATAAAGGCCGAGACTGGTGTAATTGTGTTTTTTGGGGGGGTTTCTCTCCATTAGTTTGTCATATGGGAAGGGCACAGAGGTCTCACAGTAAAAAAATTTCTTAAATTGCACTGTCCATGTTTGCTTTTGGAAGTCTTGGTTGCCTTGATCGGCTGAGGGCTTGTGGAGCAGCTACATTCATCTTCTGTCATTGGCACAAGCCATTCCCTGAGAGGGGGCCTAGAACCGAGTTGCAATAAGCCGCCGACGGGCGGCCCTTGCACTTTCTGCCTCCCTCCCGTGCTGGTGCTCCTCCTCTGCTGGTGCTCCAATGTCTGGTGGCAGTGGCTGAGTCCTGCGGATAACCGGGTTGTGCAACATGCAGCACACGACAACGAAATGGGAGACTCGCTCAGGCGAGTACTGTAGGGCTCCCCCGGAATGATCCAGACAGCGGAACCGTTGCTTCAGCACGCTGATTGTTTGCTCAATGATGTTCCTGGTTGCTTGAGGGCTGTCATTGTATCGCTCTTCAGCAGGGGTGCTGGGTCATCAGCCAGGTGCACAAAGGATAGCCTTTGTCCCCGAGAAGCCATCCTCGTGGGTGAGGCTGGGCCTCGAACATGTCTGCCACAGAAGTCTGACGCAGGATGAAGGCATCGTGGCTGCTGCCTGGAAAGCGGGCATTGACAGCTAGGATGAGCTGCCTGTGGTCACACACCAACTGCACGTTGAGCGAATGGTAGCCCTTCCGGTTGCGGTAATCCTCGGCATTCTCTAGAGGTGCCTGCAAAGCCACATGCGTGCAGTCAATGGCACCCTGCATGGGGAAGCCCGCTAATGCTGCAAAGCCCATTGCACGCTCTTGCTGCTCGTCCACGGTCATGGGGAAGGAGATGAACTGACGTCTCCTTCTGAAAAGAGCATTGGTCACCTGGCGGATGCAGCAATGTACCGCGAACTGGGAGATGTTGGAAATGTCCCCAGTAGCGGATTGGAAGGAGCCGGTGGCATAGAAGTTGAGAGCCACCGTCACCTTCACTGCCACTGACAGAGATGTCCTGCTCCTGAGCTGTGGCTGCAGATCTCTGCGAAGCAGGTGGCAGATCTCAGTGACCACCTCCCTTCTGAATCGCAGCCTCCGAACACACTGCTCCTCAGACATGTTCAGATATGAGAACTGCTGGCGGTATACCCATGGTGGGTAAGGCCTCCTTTGCCGACGCCTTTTGGCCCTTTTCCATCTGGCCATGACTGGCACTCTCTCACGGCGTCTCTGAGCCCTTTGAATGCAATGCAGTAAGCCAACGTTTCCACCCATTGCAGCCCCCATTATATGTTTCCAATCAATGCTATGACACTGAAAGTTAAATACAAGTGCAAAGCTCTGGCCTGAAGCCACAAGTACCTGTGCGAGTGTTGAGCCAAACCAGAAAGCTCTCTACCTTTGTCTCTCTCCAAATATCCGTCTCTCACAAAGAAGGAGTGGAGCAAAATGGCTGCCTTTTATACTGCAGGAGGAGTCCCCTTTAATTAGCGCCCCCTGCATCCCGCAGCGACTGGGAACCGTTCCACTCTACCAGTCGCGGGGGGTGCCAGGCGCACAATAGACCTATAACCATTTTGCCAGAATGTCAATAACAAAAGGCTTGATTTTAAGCGGGAGTGGGAGTCGGCCAGGCAAGGCAAGCACCAAACACCCACTGACCTCAGCAGTGTCAGGCCTGGGTGATTTTAACTCCCTTATCTGCTTACCGCCAGTCAGCTGCCCACACCAAATGAGTGGAAAGTGGCAGCTGACCAGTGGGCAAGGGCGGAATTTCAGGCGGCTGGTACCAAAGGATCGGTCTCTGGCAACAAGGTAAGTGGCGGTGAGCGGGTTTTGGGAGGGTCCTGCATTCAGGAAGGAGGGGAGCCTGAGGCAGGGTAGGCCTAAACTTTCCTTTGTTGGGCCCAGATGAGCACTCCTACTCCTCCTGGCCCCACAAGGAATGTAAAATAAAGTGAAAAAAATGGGTCTCTTCTGGCCCCGGATTCTCTTCCCGCTGTCTTCTCCTGGCGGGAAAGTCACAACGGCTTCCCAGCTCAGGCCACCAGTTAAAATTGCAGTCGGGGCCCAATGCCATCATCAGACCCTGATCTGCTTATTTAAAGTAGGACCCTGCCAGCTTCAGGGGGCGTCCTTGCCGTCTGCACAGAAGGGTGGGTAGCATTAAAATTGCCTCTAAAGATTCTTCTCCTATGTGACCTCCAACCATAAAACTGATCCTCGAAGGATAGTCTCTCAGTTCTTACATGATGAAACAGTACCACAGAGCCACTAATTTAGCCCAGTCTCTGCTGGTTTCAACTGACTGTTGATAGAGCACAAGCAGGCAAATATAAGCCCAGCATTGGAAACTTATGGCCACAGAGTTATCCATCAAAGTGACTACAAAATATCATTAGCCTTGTCTCGATCGCAAACCCAATCCACTACTTCACCCCAAAAAATCCCCAACATATCAAATACATTTGATGTTTATTCCTATCCCTTTTGTGTAATCTATGATTAATGTATTGTCCAGCCAGCTATCAAGTACACTGCTCAACACCTATGACTGCATTCAATAGACATCAGCAAATTAAACTCTTTTTACAAAAGCAAAATACTGCAGATGCTGGAAATCTGAAATAAAAACAGAAAATGCTGGAAACACTCAGCAGGTCAGGCAGCATCTGTAGAGAGAGAAACAGAGCTAACGTTTCAGGTCGATGACCCTTCGTCAGAACTGGAAAAAGTTGGAGGTGTAACAGGTTTTTAAGCAAGTGTAGGGGCGGGTTGGGGGGAGGGGAGGAAAGAACAAAAGGGAAGGTCTGTGATAGGGTGGAAGGCAGGAGAGATTAAGAGACCAAGGGGATGATGGTACAAGGCAAAAGAAGATGGTAATGGGACAAGTTAAGAAACAAAAGATGATTCTAGATGAAGTGTAAATGGCAATGGCAGAATGAGCAACAGCTACCATGTGAGAGAGAGAAAAAAAGATAGGGGCAGACATTATGGTCTGAAATTGTTGAATTCGATGTTGAGTCCAGAAGGCTGTAAAGTGCCTAATCGAAAGATGAGGTGCTGTTAGGTTAATAATGAACTCTTTTTGTTCACCTAACCTCAGATGCATATTAATGTCTTTGGCACACCGACCTACAATGTACGTTCCTGTAGCCTCCAGAAACCAACATTAACCATATGTGCATTGTGACCAGTAAGAAGAGAATCCAGTAAATAACTTAGCAAAGACAAAAATGCTCCATTTTTGCCAAAGGATTTTCGAGCTGATCGTGTTAACAAGTGGTAAAGCTGAAAATGAAGAAAAGTTCCCATTATCCCTGAACATTAATAATTTATGTCAGCATCAAGCACAATAGGAATTGCTGGGCTTGTGGAACGTAAGAATAATGTCATCACTGGAACGCTCAGCCAAGGATCAACATTAATGAGTAATCAGATGACCCAAGTGCTTTGATCACTTGTCTGATGGTCAGTCAGTATTTTTCTTCCTTCTTTTTCACATCTGCTCCATTTGCTGGTGTAAGATAATGTTGCTCTATCTGATTTTTGACTGATGAGGCTATCTAGCTTTCCTCATACTCTGTTATCACTATTCATAATCGATCGGTTTCAGGGCACAAGAAAGGCTGGGATAGCCTTGCCTCCCAATAGTATTCCATGAATCTCTCTCTTGCTGTTATAGGATAGCATTGCTTAAGAGGTGAGAAGTACCATCTTACCACAGCAAGGGAGCAGGCAGGAGAGTGGAGATGAGAATTCACAACTATCAGGAAGGGAAATAAGAAAATAGGGAGGTGTAAGGGGCATCAGAACTGATGTACAGAGAGAAATATCAAAAGCCAAGCTACAGAAATGAGAATGGGTGTAATGGAATTAATTAGTCAATATATTGTCCTTTATTTTCCCCAATTAATGAAATTCAGAGGTTTAAAATTTGCCTTCTGTTACTGTGCGATTAAAGAATGGTCGCACTTATTTCCAACACCAGATTTCTGATTGATCACCTTGGAGGACACAACCTGATTTCTGATTGGTCCCCTTGGTGGACAAGACACACCTAGCAGTTTCTCTGGAATGTGTAATTAGATCCTGACTGCCTAAGTAATCAATTACTTTGCAAAGTGTAATTCAAGCCATTCTGACTGCCAGGCTCCATACAGAACAGAGCTCACATAGAACAGACAGGATTCACGCTCACGGATTAAGACCATCTCCCACCCCCCAAACAAGTTCCTGCCCCCCCCCAACAAGTTCCTAACCTTCATCTCACCCCCCAAGTTTCTGACCTTTTCCCTCCCCAACAACTTCGTGACTCTGACTTTTCCCCCCAAGTTCCTGACCTTCTCCCCCTGCTCAAGTGCTTTACCTTCCCCCACAAAGATCCTAACCGCCTCGCCACCCAAGTTTCTGACCTCCTCCCTGTCCAAGTTCCTGATCCTCTCCCCCCAAGTTTCTGACCTCCTCCCTACCCCCCGATTTCCTGACCATCTTCCCCGCCCCCGAGTCCCCGACCTCCTCTCCCCTCTAATTCTCAGGCTGGAATTTTCCAGGATGGTAGCGGGCGCGATTGGTGGCGGGTCGGGTGGGAAAATTGTTATTTTTGACAGCAGGTTGGGAACATGCTGTCATCTCATTCCCACGCACCTTTCCCCCCAGACACGTCTGTCATCGCGGAGCCAACCCAACCAGCAGCGGTGGGCAACCCAATTGAAATCATTATCAGTTAGTTTACAGGCACTTAAATTTCCCCGCATGGCCACAGGATTCACGCAGCTTGGGAACCACATCTGTCATCCTGAGCGAAAGTTCTGTGGCCATTCCTCCAGCTGATTGCTTGACAGCTTCAAATGTACAGTAAAAGCTCCCACCTGACAGATGATCACTTTCCTCAGGCAGAAGCTGTTGCTCAGACCATTTCCAGCACAGATTCTGGAGGCTGCAAGTCTTTCTAGCAATGTCTCCATCCAGTCTTACCTCATTGGAAGAATTCTCTCACCATTGACAGATCACTGCTGTCATCTGTACTTCACCTGCCATCTATTCCATCAACATGGGTGCCATTTATACTGTCTCACCTTGGTCCTCAGAATCGGGCCACGATCAGCCCCAATACCAGCAGCACCAGGCAACCCAGCAGCACCAACAACAACACCAATCTTCTCTGCAACCTCCTGATGCTGCACAGGTCACTGGTCATCAGCACCCGAGCACATTGCTGCCCAGGAGGCTAGGGATGGCCTCATCATGGCCAGATTTACTTCACTTGACATTGTACACATATGGCTGCCACATGATGCACCAGGTTGGCACCACCACACACCAACACCATAAAGCATTCCTACAATGACCAAGCCATTCCTTTCACACTCATCACCATTGCGGGGGGTACCGTTATGTCTCACCATTCACTGCAACTCACTAAGCCACTTCCAAAGGTGCACACAAATCTGTCCAAGAACGCAAAGTGTTGAAAGTAAAGATTTTTATGTTTGACACCTAAGAACATAAAAAATAAGAGCAGGAATAGGCCATTTGGCCCTTCGAGCCTGCTCTGCCATTCAATAAGATCATGGCTGATCTTCTACCTCATCTCCACTTTCCTGCACTATTCCCATATCCCTTGATTCCCTTAATATTCAAAAATCTATCGATCTCTGTCTTGAATATACTCAACGGCTGAGCATCCACAGCCCTCTGGGGTAGAGAGTTCCAAAGATGCACCAACCTCTGAGTGAAGAAATTTCTCCTCATCTCAGTCCTAAATGGCCGACCCCTTATTCTGAGACGGTGGAACCCCTGGTTCTAGACTCCCCAGCCAGGGGTAACATCCTCCCTGCATCTACCCTGTCAAGCCCTGTAAGAATTTTGTATGTTTCAATGAGATCGCCTCTCATTCTTCTAAACTCTAGAGAATATAGGCCTAGTCTACTCAATCTGTCCTCATAGGACAATCCCCCCATCCCAGGAACAAGTCTGGTGAATCTTCATTTCACTCCCTCTATGGCAAGTATATCCTTCTTTAGGTAAGACCAAAACTGTACACAATACTCCAGGTGTGGTCTCACCAGGGCCCTTAACAGAAACTTTACATAAACATTGGATAAAACACCCAAGTGGCTGCCCTTGTGTGTTGTTAGTTGGTATGATTGCACTAGGAAGAGGGTGAGTGTGAGTGGTGGTTAGTGAGATGGGGAAGTGATAATATAGATAGAGGGATGGGTGGAGGTGCAAGGTAAGTTGGTGTGAGTAAGGATGTGCAGGAGTAGAGTAGGGAAGGCAGAGTGATGGGGATGTGATGAGAGGCACAGGAGGATGAGGTTTAGTGTGGCTTTGTACTAACGTTTCGTGATCTACTGAGATCATTGAAACATTTGCACCACTGCACCCAGGCCCTCCTGACCACATCCCTGCTTGTGCCCTCCTGTGCAATGTGCAGCCAGGCTGTTTTGGTCTCCTGGGGAGGTGTCAGAAGGGAAGAGGACCGCCCTACATGCTCTGACTCCCTCGCTGAGCATAAGTCAGCAGCGGGGCCACGACCCGTCACCGACATTGCCCACCCCGGACCCGCCGAGGTAAGGAAAATCCTGGTCAATGTTCTAAAGATCCATTCTGCCTCTAATACCAAAACCTTGTATAGTGTGGTCACCACTTGATATAAAACATGGATAAGGAAAGCAAGTTTGTGCAGTCCACTAGCACGCCAACATTTAACCTCTAGACTTCAAGGGAATGGATTTGGGCCGTATGTCAATCGAATTCAGGCAAATTGAAAAATCTACATTGGTACAGTAGGGGGAACTCTTCTGAGGCTAGGGTTCAGACACACTGAGCTGGCTACCCTTGTGTGTTGTTAGTTGGTATGATTGCACTAGGATGAGGGTGAGAGTGAGGGGTGGCTTGTGAGATGGGGATGTGATAATGTAGGGAGAGAGAGAGGGATCGGTGGAGGTGCAAGGTAAATTGGCGTGAGTAAGGATGTGCAGGAGTAGGGTAGGGAAGGCAGAGTGATGGGGATGTCATGAGAGGCACAGGAGGTGTGGCTTTGTACTAACATTTTCTGATCTAATGAGATCATTGAAATGTTTGCGGAACTGCACCCAGGTACTCCTGACCACATCCCTGCTTGTGACCTCCTCTGCCATCTGCAACCAAGCTTTTTTGTTCTCCTGGG